>NC_140769.1:77293777-78543777 GCF_044657685.1 Stegodyphus dumicola | reverse complement strand
AAGTGAAAATAGGTCGATGTGTACATGGATATTGAGTTTCTGCAATTCTTTGACTTGTTCTTTTGGCTTGAATAGTGGCAATTTTTGTGCCAAGGGGTACCATAAAATATACTTTTACCAAATCATCAAACTCTGATAGTTTGTTCTATGGTTAGAATTGCAGCAAAAGGGCTGATGTTTTCATTGTTCTCTCCATATTTAATTTATACAAATCAGTTTCTTGAGAAAATCATCTGTGAAGGCATCCCTTAGGCAGGCAACTCTCGAGTGCTTTGCCATAATGTAATAAACCAAGCCAACCAAAACTATAATCGGTACTTTTCCATTTCGTCGGCACAAATCTCACCAAGCAGACTTTATTGGCTACAACATACAATATACACAAATAAAAAATGTTAATGAATGTTAGTTCTAAGAATTTTTTATTTTGAAGACATAAGCATTTTAATATTGTTTAAAATTTTGTAAAAAGCCAACAAATAAAGATAATAAATTTGTAAAAAGATGTTAATTTAAGAATTTACTATGCTTTCATGGTTCAACATCCTGATTCGCCAGTTCATATCACTTGACCCCAATCTCACGTAAAGTGATCTCATCTCGCGTAAACTACGTTACAAAAATCTAATTCTCTCAATAATTATCTACATTAATTTCAAGTTAAATCTTAATTTAGAATATAAGTTTAAATGCAATAATTCGTACGAATAGCTTACCTATAAATTATATAAAACCACAGTGCTTTATTTTGCTAGTGCATTCTCATTAGAATTGATGAATTTAACCATTGACCTTGCCTTTTCTATGTTTTGACCTCCGGGTGAGCCGTATGATTGCATGCTAATTGACTTAATTACTGCAAATGGTCTTAGGGCATAAAATTTAACTATCTAGTAAAAATTCTATGTAATTGTATGCCAGTTTTGAAAGAAACAAACAATCTGATAAGAAATGGCTGTGACTTATTTTGAAAGTGAAGTGTAAAAAGTTACCAGCGAGGAAGTGTAAAAAGTTACCTCTCTTTCGCATCAATTGTACCATTTGAAAGTGAAGTGTAAAAAGTTATCTCTCTTTCGCATCAATTGTACCATTACTAGCGACTTTATCGCCTGTGCCAGCAAAACGGAAAAATACCCTATAATCTTTCCTAAAATAAAATTCAATCCAACAAGAAGAGGAAATTTACATAATCACTGGAATTCTTTATTCAGTCAGAACAGTCGTGTCAGACTTTTTCTGTTATCCTGAAGAACATAGTGAAATATATATCTCTCATCCATTTCTCTTTCATCTGTACTCTATAAAATGAAATTTAATGTGTTTACTGTTGCAATGAACTCTTAGTATTAGGAAGAGAGCTCATATGCAGTGAACTCCTTTCCTAACGTACTTTTCAAATATGAAAAACAGCTCCCCATAGCTTTACTTTTTCATACATTACGAAAATTCTTAAATTTTTATCTCAGTGCCTTTGCTTGGATAACTTCACCTGTACTTGTTTCCTATCAGACATGCATACATAACCAAACTTTGATATCTTTATTATTTGCCCTCAACAAATATTTATCATTTAATCCAGGGTTTCTTAAACTTTTTCAGTCGTGACCTCCCCCACGACCCTTTAATATTTAAAAAAGTTTTGTGGGACCCCATAAGTATTGTGCAAATCCGACATATGCGTGAGTGAAACTGTCAATTTTTTCACTTGTACTGTAATATACTATTGCAGATTTAGGCCATTAACTTTTTAATTTCTTATTTTAAGGCATAGAACAGTGTGAAAATTTTAAATAAGTAACGGATGAATGACAGCGTCACGTGCAAAGCAAGGAAAATGAACCTTTATATTATAAAAAGTATGCGTCAAAATGTTTTCGTTTTTTTCTTTGTCTGTATTGTCTTATCATTATCTATTTTCAGATACGTTGTATTAAAACATTTGGTAATTGTAAAATTATTATAATAAAGAAATATCAAAACTGCTAAAATTTTTGGCGACTCACAGTTTAAGAAACCCTGGTTTAATCCTTAAAAGTCTTTTATGAGATGTGAATTTTGGGAGCATACAGTTTTCAGTTTATTGCATTACACTGATCAAACTAAAAGCATTTCAAAATTTTAATTAAAAAATAAACACATACATTCATAAATGAGAAGTCAATCAGTGTTTCATCATGGATCATTTTTGCTATTTCTTTAATATTTTAAATCCCCTTCCCCTTTCAATTTGCACCAAAATTTTTTCTGTATTCTCCTAAATATTCAGTTTTAGTTTAATTCAGGGCTAATCTTTGGAATATGGTAACAGGTAGTTTGGCGACGTTTTGGTAAGGCGATAAATGTTACTAGCTAGGACTTCAGCAGTGTACATGGATAAAGTCAAGAGTGTGCGCAATGCCATTTTTGTGCAATTTTGGGATGTTTTTTTAAGTGAAAATAGGTCGACGTGTATGTGGATACCATGTATGTGCAATTTCTAAAAACGCGGCAAGCAGTTTGCGATTCTGCGCTTTCTCCCAATTTCGCACGTAATCTTCATCATGATTAAGCATTTTTGTTCCATAAAAGTTCTAGCATAAGCATAATTCGGCTAGCAGATTGTTGAGAAAAAAATTAATCCAAAGATTAACCTAATTCAGTGTTCAGATACATTTTATGTATGCTGTGAATTTATTTTTTCTTTCAGTAAATAGTATTGAGTATCACTAATGCTATTTTACAGTATATGAATAGTAGCATTTTGACATAAAAATTTTATTCTAACAAAAGATGGAAAAAAAAAAAAAAATACTCATGAGTTTATACAACTGCATCAATCTTTTTTGTAATTGAAAAATTAGGTACTTATGTATTATTGCAACCACCTTAGTAGAAATCGCCTAAAATTAAAAATACATCGAACTCTTGTAACAGTAATTCAGGCAATCATACACATAGCAAGTATTCAATTTCCAATGGTTATTATAGAAAAGTTGTGATTATTTTTTGTCTCAAACTCAATTTTAAAATTTGTACTTGTAGGCTTTTTATATAATAAAAGAAAGAGGTGAAATTTGTGAAGGAATGCTGCAAAATAGCTAAAGAAACAACGCTTCAAATTCCTTCTCAAAGCAATCGCAGAAGAACTTCCACCATGACAAAAACAGAAACCTATTTGTAACTACGTTTACTGATTATCTTTTAGAATAAATATGAGGTGTGACACACACACACACAAACAAACAAACAAAAAAAGGATACTGTGTAGCTTGAAAAGAGAGTGGAGTTGGCAACAACTGTTTCGATGATGTCATGCCACACATCACCTCTATCCATGCGGCTAGTTTCGACTTAACTGACCATGCCAGTGGGGAGTACTGTGTCATTGAGTGAACACGTGCAAGTGCATTCTGCTGGGAAAATATCTAATGTAAAAACCGAACAGCAAATCAACATCAAACTTTTTGTGAAACTTAAGAAATCAGCCGCGAAGGAAACGTTTAAAATGTTATCTGAGGTTTAATGGAGGTGAAACTTTGTCTCATGCACATGTGTTTGAATGGCATAAGCGGTTTTCTGGAGGGAGGGGAAGGGTCAGTGTGGAAGATGATGAACGTGCTTTTCTCTCCGTTAGGCACCCAGCACATTCATCATGGTTGAATGGGTTTCCACTGTTAATCAACACTACTACACTGAAGTACTAAAAAGACTTCGTGAAAAATTAGGAAAAAAAGGCCACAGTTGTGAAATGATGGATGGCTGATGCACCAGCACAATATACCTGCTCACATGGCTCTATCTGTCAAGCAGTTTCTGACCAGCAAAAACATAACTGTGATGGGGAATCCTCCTTATTCACCTGATTTGGCTCCATGCAACTTCTTTTTATTTCCTGGAGTTAAATCTAATAAAAATAAAGGGAACCCATTTTACCTCAGCTGAAGAGGTTCAGGCAAAAAGGGAGAATCTCCTGAAAGGCCTTCAAAACCTTGTTCCAGAACTGTTACCAGCAGTGGCAGCACCAAATGCAGAAGTGTGTGAATGCTGAAGGGAACTACTTTGAAGGTGATAATGTCACGGAGAACTGATTGTGTGAGTAGAATGATTTATTGGATGCCTCGTTTTGTGTGTGTGTGTGTGTGTCACACCTTGTATACAGCTGAAATGTAGAATATGTATTTATGTAATATATATAGTTTTTTTACAATAAAAGTAATTAGTCTTTTTGTTTCATAAACTTCATGTATTTCTAATAATTGAAATCAAGCTAACATTATTATATATATATATAAATATATATAAAATGTGAAACAGACTTATTAAACCACAGAGTATAAGAAGAAGGTGAAACTCATATTACCACTTTTCCCCCAAATGGTCCACTGTCTGTCGCATTATTGATATAGGGCATTGCAGTCATTACTCTTTCACTTTAGCATAGTACTTTACATAGTCAGTAAAAGTGGAAATATTGATTTGATATCAATTGTCATTATGAATGAGGGATATAATGGAACCTCTTTCATCCCTGGATGCAACAGTGGTAATACAACTGAAAGGATGAAGAATTAAAACTTGGGAATAAAGAATCCAAGTGTATTTAGAGCTTAAAGAGAAGCAACATATGTATCATGCCTGATCACAATCAGACAAATTTATATAATTTTTCAGAACGTCTAGCTTGTTATTAAATAAGAGGATACTTACTGTATGTTTGTAAAAAAAGTAGTAAATTGGAAATTAGTTGTAGATTGCACCTAACTTATGTGAATTTAATGTGCATTTGCATTTCCTGAATGAAAGCAGCCAGTTGTTAGATTTTTAAACTTAAATAAATGTATGAAATTATACAAGAATGATAGAATAGTTGCATATTTATTTCATTTACAGAAAAATAAACTCATTCCCCCCTTCTTTTCTATTTGAAGTAGGTTTTTATAATAAATGGTAATGCACACAGTGCTATTTATAGTTAATATGACTTGCATGGTTGAGTGAAAATGTAAAAACAACAGATGAGTGTAATGAAAACTTTTTTTTTTTTTTTTTTTTTTTGTGAGATAAATTCAGTGTATTAAATAAGTTATGAATAATATGAACGTATGTGACCTGATCACATAAATAAATTGCTGATTTGCAGGATGATGAATGATCCAAAATGATTTATTTCATTAATGTTTCCTATTTAATCTTCTAATTGTAACATTGAATGAAAACGAGCTAGGGAGTGCCAAAGTAAATGTAAAAAAAAATTGGAGTTTGATTGCAACTTCCCGTTTTCTTTGAATTAAAGTTCAGAACAAATTGCAATTACATAGTTTTCACGAGATCCATGTGGGTTCAAACTATTAATTATGTAGACATGTGTATACATTCAGCAGCAATACTTTCTAGCTACAAACAAAGAGAACAAGGGGCTTCGTTTGAGTTATTTAATTATGGCAAAGAACTTGTGGGCTATCTGCCTAAAGGGGGAGGGATAGCTTCATAGAGCACTTTCTAAGAAAAAAAAAGGGGAAAACCACAAAAATCTCCATGCAGTCAGCCTGTTGCTGGGATTCAAACTCAGGACTGAACTGCCAGTGTTCGGCGAATTTTTGCCACTCAGCCGCTGATGGGAAAGAACAAAGCTTGCGAACTGAATACAAATTAGCAAAGGAGTTACTATACCCTCCTATAGCTCACTCCTGTGTGTAATAATATAAAACAATACTGTTAAGATTGTTTGAGGATTATTCATGTAATTACTGTTGCATTTTTTATTAAATTTTTATATAAAATTAAAATTTTTGTTATTTAATTGAACTTGTTTCTTTCACTACAAGTCTTTAAGCGTTGAAAAATAGATATTAAATTGAGAAACAGTTACTGCAAGAGAAAATGGATTTAAGTTTTACAATAGGTAATGATATTTTTTAAATACAGTAAGCGTACATTAGGTATTCTGATATTAAACTGGTAGTTTTGCAACAAATGTATTAGACTCTTATAAGTAAATAATAAGTTCAGTAAATGAAAATGAAAAATAGGGGATCTTTTCCAGTAAAAGATAACACATGCAAAACAATTTTTTAAAAAATGCTGCAGCTTAACAGCGAGAAAATATGAGCTCATTATAACTGTAATAAAATTTTTCTAAATATAAGAAAAACTTCTCTTAAATTATTGAATGGAATAGAATGATTTACTTTGAAAACTTAATTTTGAAAAACAAAAAAATAATGTTGTAGATAATAAAAAAATAACTCTTAGAAAGTCCTCTATAGAGTAATACATAATTTAACCATGGCCAACAGCCCAATGTCTGCATACGTATCTTTTGTGGGAAAAGCGTTTGGCACATGTATGTTTAAAACACAAAAGATCTACATTATTTTTATTTTTATTTATTTATCTGTTATTTACTGCATTTTTTTTTTCATTAAAAGTTAAAGCAGTTCAAGCAGGACAAAATTAAAGATATATTGAATTAGTTTGAATATATTTTTTTCACTGCATCAGCTCTTTATATTTTATTATGAACAGTGTGAAGAGAGTTCAGAGTAACCAGGTGTTCAGAATACTTACATGAATTTAAATCTGAATTCTATTTTAAGTCTTGTCAAATCAATTTGAAACATAATTCAGTCCTACTAAAATAATAAAGATATGGAAGTTTTTAACAGAAAACAATAAAAATATTAAAATCAAAGCTGACATTTGATTCATAAACAAGAAAAACTCATTATGACAGTAAAGAAAATTTACTGTCTGAAGCACAAAATTTTCTGTAACAGGGGTGGCCAAAGTGCAGCTCGCGAGCCTGATACGGCTCTCGCAGGCATTTTGTGCGGCTCATCCATATAAAATATATGTATGAAATATTGTGAACTAAAACTATTCAGTGTCCAAAAGGAAGTAATTAATTAGTTTAGACTCTTTTTACAAAGTTATCAGGGATTTATTTCTATTTAAAACCTCCTTCACTACTTGTATAATGATGTAAATATGAACTTGTGGCCTTTTAGAAAATCTACATGTGGCTCTCGAACATTCCTGAATTCAAACGTGCGGCTCTTACTGACATGAAGTTTGGCCAACTCTGTTCTATAACATTAATTAAAATTTCTCCAGAGTTTCTATCAAACTGGGGCAAAATATAAGCATTTTACAAAGTGAGAGACATGAAGAACCTAGTCTAATTAAATTTAACATACATTCAGTAAGGATTATTAATAGTAGTATTCTATTTCTAGGGGGGAATGAAAAGGTCTTCAAATTAATCATTCATAAAAAGTACTACAGTCAAAAGTCGTTAATCCGGACTCGTCGGGACTTCGGCGATTCCGGATTATCAATTTTTCCGGATTATAGATCATCAGTTTAAATCTCGTAAGATGGCATGCAGAAATTACAAAATTAATAATATGAAACCGTAATTTATGAAATAAAGAACATTTATGATCTAAAGGGTATCAAAATTTACAAAAAGAAAAAGCTTAATATTTATTTGTTTACTTTATTAAACATTTCTTTTAATGTAAGTTGTTTAAGTTCCTTTGTTTCATGTGATAATACTTTCTCTTTAATTCTATTAAACAGACATAATTTCTTGTTTAGTTACAAAGTTCTGCTGTTCAAGTCATATAATTGCTGTGTCAAGAATACCGACTAACCTGTCAATCGAAATTTTTTCGTTTTCATTAACCTCTCTGTCACCTTCTTCATGTCTTTTATGTCTAATGCATTTTTTGCAGAATTCCACTTTTTGTTTGATGGACATCGAAACATACTTTCGTTTTGTAGATCCTTTGGGAGCTCCAGCATCGGAAATTCTATTTGACATAATCGAAAGTTCAAGTTTACTTTTATAAAATTACTCTTACAGTCTGCAAAAAAATAATAAGCCGGATCCAACACGAAGATTAAGGAACAACGCAATCATCAACATTAACTGAAATAGATAATTAGATAATTTTAGCTTATACCATCCGTTATACATAAAACGTGCACACCTATACGCATGTGTCAACGCGGTGCATGCGCAGAAAGTTTTTAGCTTTGAGGTCCGGATTATGGGTGCCCGAATTAACGACTTTTGACTGTACAATTCTTTCACCATGAAAGCTGTAAATTAATTTTAGAATTTGAGGAATAAAGTATAATCTTTAGTGAACAGAATATCATTCGTCAAAGTTAAAAATTTATGAAGTTATAATCCATATGTGAAGTTAGAGCTTTTTGTTAATAGCCCTATCCCTGTCTAATGCAAGACAAGCCCTGTCCCTCTCTTTGCACCATTTTGCATCACTCTGCAGCATGTTATTCGCTCTTTCCCTGCAATGGTCGCTGAACACTGGTAGTTCGGTCTGAGGTTCGAATCCCGTGAACGGGCTGGATGCATGGGTATTTTCGTGGTATTCCCCATGTGTAACGTGTATACAAGCCAGTTTCCCTTAAAACATCCCTTCCCTTTTTTCCTTAAAAAGTCCAAAGGCATCCCTCCCTTAAGGCAGATAGCCCTCGAGTGCTTTGCCGTAATCTAATAAACCAAACCAAAACCTTTCCTTGCAATGCAGCTTCTTCAGCCCACTTGCTGCGCAGGATTAAAACAAAGACTTTTTAAGCTATAAATACAACTGCAGTTATTACATATAACTTTTGCCTGCTTGCTATGCCTAGGAAAGTCATGTCTCTTTGCTTTTTTCTATTATCTCAAATGTAAAATTTGTATATCGAAATTATGGGACACATGTAAACAGAAATGCATTTCTAAAGAATTTTTCCTGTTTAAAATAAAAAATATGTTTTAATGATCTATCCACATGTGATTTTTACTGCAGTCATCTATGTATCAGTTTTTTAGACCATCACTAAAGAGTGAATTGGTTTCCTCCTCCACAAAAGCTACCTAACCACATGTATGAAAGAATTATGTATGATATATATATATGCTAAGAAGTGCAATAATTTTGGTGTATAAGCATTCACTTTATTTTTCCAAACTTGAATTTCATTGGCCAGAAATCATCACATTTATTTTTTTTACATAATGTATCTTCCTACGCAGATGGTTTGAGGAACTGGGTTGTAGCTAGTAATGGCGGAGATGGTTTTATTGTTGAAAACCCTCCAGTTGGAGCAGATGCGGTTCCTACAGAAATTGGTATGTGTCTCTTAAATTTCCATTATTATTTATTTAGTTAGTTAAGTAGGAAATAACTTGTCCAGTTAGAGGTTTAATATTTTTATTTACAGCATTAACACAAGTTTTAAAAATTGTGAAATACTTGTTGCTTTAAGGACATTTGTAGTGGTGGCAAAAAAACTCAGAAAATCTGAGATCTGGACATCCAGTATTTGAAATGATCTGATACATGAAGCTCTGGGCCACCAGCAATTTTTTTTTTTACCCCAAAAAGGGCTATTAGTCTCAAAATAAGGTTTTGTAACAGTTTACTATAAACAACGAATCACTTTTGAAATTGTTGCCACTAAATATTTTCGTACTGTAGTTATTTTTAAGGAAATTAAATAATGAAGAATCTGCATGAATGTATGTATCTTTCTCACATTGTGAACAATTGACAGTACCTAGAGCCATCAAGTTTTGAATAACATTGTCCTTCACCCAAACATGTGTTTGGAAGCACGAATTTTGTTTTTATTATCTATTTCGTATTTTATAAAACTAATGAATTTTTGGTTAACAAAATGATTTGAAAGCGAGCAGTGGCAACACTGTACAGAGTAAAACATTTTTATCTCCAGCTCGCAAGACTCTTATCGGAAATTATGAAGATATGCTGTTTTTAAATATTTCGTGCTTTTGCTGTTAAATGCTAATAATGAAAAAAAAAAAAAAAAAAAAAAAAAAAAAAATTTTTTTTTTTTTTTGTAAGCTTTCTTATTAAGGATACTGGACATTGATATGATGAACTGAAAAAAATAGAAAAATAAATGCCAACACTTAACACTGCATTGAAAATTCTAAACATATGCTGCTCTGCTTCTTTTTAATTAATGAAGCTAAAAGGCCAGAAAAGGGGGGTTAGCAGGAGTGAGTACAACAACAGACTGGTATACTGCGAGCTCAGTGAAAGTATTAAAATCCTTAACAAACTCATTTGAGCGTCTGTTATAATCTGAAACCTTTCTTTTTTTTCCTTTCAGAAATTTTTTTGCAAAAAGGAAGAAAGAATTAGCTTCCAAGAATATCATCATCATCTCTATGTATTTAACGCTTCTTGCATGTGCAGTTAATATTTTTTTACTATAAAACATATGGAGGGTCCAGATTTGTAATTCCACTTTGATGCTACATCAACCACCACCATGTTGAAGAAACAGAGTAATTTATTTATAAATTATATTATTCAATAATTTGTCTCTGTAGCTGCCGTTTTAGTAGCCATACATCTCAGACTGAAACACTATCAAAGTTCATCACTGACTTTGCACTTACTGAATAATTTTTATCCCTGACACCAACCTGAAGAATAATTTGTTATTATTTTCCCCTTTTATCACCTTGTGATTATCAAATTATATCAGCTTTGAAATGACTCACACAGCAATGTCTAAAGGATTTTTTTAAAATTATTAATTGAATACCAAACACAATATTTGTTTTATGGAAAGTATATTTGTAAATAAAAAATTTTGTGTAATATTTGGAATTGGGTATAAAAAAGAAAATAGTCAAACTAAAAAGTGTCTATTTCAAAAGATGATGAGTTACATTGTTTAGTATAGTTGCCATTATTAGTATGCTAGCACAATTTGGCTGCTGCATCATCAAATTATCGTCAGAAAATTATTGTCTTTTAAAAATAATGTATATATAAAATATACAACAAATTTATGCTTTGGTATGGGAAGAATTTTTAGTCTGAATGGTTATGCCTTTGATTACTAGGAGTCAGTATGGAGACTTTTCGACTTGCTTTAGAAATCTTCCGTGAATCCTTTTGTAGTTTTTGAACATAATTAAAATCTATTTAAATTTTTATTGTTATTGTGAGTTTTTTATTTTTTTGCTATGACATATTGCAAAAAGCATAATGCATGAGGCCTTAATTAAACTTTCCTTTTATTTTTGTGCTAAAAATTTTGAATTTATCTTAAATTTTTCCAAGTTAGGTAAATCTTGCATTAAGTTTTACAAACTGCATAAGTTTTTTTAATTTTCTGCAGTACTGTTTTAAGTATTCTGATCTTTTCGTATATAAACTTGCTTCTGTTTTCATTTATGTGCAAACATAGGCATGTAAAATCTTAGATTTATAGTATTATAATTTTGTTTCTGCAGCTTATAGTAATTTTTTATGCTTTCTGATATCCACATTTTCACTGAAAAGTGGGTTTCACTTACTTAAGAAGTACAACTTCAAATAATACAGATTTTTGCGATCTCTATTTTTAGGTAAAATGCCATATTTCTGAAGAAATGCAACGAGTTCTTGTTCATCAGTTAGTAAAGTCAAGAATCTTATTACAGTTCATTATGAAAAAACAAACAAACATATTCATTACAAAAAGAAATAGTAATTTAGAAAAGGCTGATGAATTTCAAAAGTGCATATCTATGTGTCTTCAAAGATGTGTGCTGTATGTGTACTTGGCTTATAACATAAATACTTTTTGATAACAACATGAGTTGCCACATAAATATTGGCTCTTACATGTTGCTGCAACCACCTTAGTAGATATCACGATATTTTGAGAATTTTCCAAATTGTGGCAAACATATGCATAATTACTCACAACCATGCTCATTGCAGTCCTTCGGTCAAGCAATGTCTGAGTGCGTTCTTTTGTTATATTCTAAGTTCCAGTGTTTTTTATGATCGAATTGGGATATTTTTTGGCCTTAAATTCAATTTTAAAATATGCATTTGCAAAATTTGGGAGCAGTGGAAGAAACTGCAGTAAAATTTCTGCAGGAATACACAATTGTACCACAAATTTGATAAAGAAGAAGATGCATTTGGTAGATAGACAGTATTGCTAAGGTTTGCGCGATACTGAGTCTCTGTCATTCTGTGATTATTTTTGAGCAAAAACAGATTGCTCTGTACCAGGGGAGAAGAAAAGCACAAAAATATTACAGAAAGTTTTGATAAAGAATTTAAGCATTTTATTTTTTTAATGTGTAACATAATCTATATTTCATAATTAAAATTTATGTTTTATGCTAAAGTGTGTTTCCTTTTCATATATTCATTATGGCGGCTGAATTATGATAAATATCAATATCAGGGACTCACAAAATCTATGAACTTGTACCTGATAAGTAAATTTTTTCTTTTTATCTGTAAAAATTGCCAAATTGAGCCACTCTGGTTTCATTAATATGCAAATATCTAAATAGTTTATGGAGACATAGTGTGTTGCCTCATTAATAGTTTTTTGAGATTTTTTATGGTAGAGATAGAGATCAGAACCAGAGAATACTGAAGCTAAAATAAGATGAGCTTCAATACATTCTTGTATAACTGAAACACATCTTTAACTGAAAATCCTTTTAATATTGCAACAGATTGTTCGGAGTTCAAAGAAACTGATATTAACATTAGATACTGATTGTATATCTCACTTTTCCATGGGAAAAAGCAAACTGCATGAAAAAACTTAAATATCTGAAAAAAAAATCGGCATATCAAAGTTTCATCCTTTGAGGTGGAGGAAAAAGCAAAAAATCTGCATATCAAAGTGTTATGGGATATAGCTATCTGGTTAATTTTATTTTATTCTTATCTTAACATCATTAATTTGTAAATATTTTTATTTATCTTTGTACATTTTATTGAACTTTAAATTGTTCATTCTTTTATTTATTTGTTTTTGTTCACCATTCTTGATAGACATTTCTAATTTTAGAAATTAAACCCAGTGTTATATGATACATTCTGAATTAGGTTGTTAAAGTTTGGATTTTGTAACAGAATATAGTTATTGGATAAAAATGTGAAGTGTATTGCAAGTTTTTAAACTTGATTCTCTGTAAGCAGTTTCCATCAAATGTATGAAATAATTTAAGAAGTGGAAATGCATCAGAATACATTTCTTTTGTGAATATAAAACTAATTCGTATCATATTCCTTTAGTGATGTCAGATTGTGTTCATAATGACATGTCTCTCATTCGACATTCCAGTAATTATGTTACTGTGAATTAAAAATATCCCTGCTGCATATTATTGTGATATAAAAATCAAAATATTTGTTTGATAATCTGAATATCCAATTCCTGATTGAGACACAATACATTTTTCATGAAATTCTTTCTCATAACTTCTGATGTCTCTACATAATTGTCTAAATAATGATTTGGAGGGGCAGAATTATTCATAACCAACTTGAATAGGTCAATTGGGTATTGCCATATATATGAGAAGCATGCATAAGAGAAATTCTGAATTATTTCATGAACATTTTATGCATAAATTTATGTTTATATTTTAAAGGATTGGAGGGAGAAAATTCATCTTAGTAATTTTTAGAAATGTGTCATACTTCTTTTGTTAATCAGAATTTAAAAATTTGAATGTGAAAATTTTAGTAGTATTTCATATCTAAGTGTAATTCATCCTCTTAGTGTGGTAATGTTTAATTGAAATGATTATCTGTTCTTTTTCTAGGTGCTCAATACTGTTTTGCAACATCTTATTATGTTTGTTCAAAACACCAGATTATTGACCTTGTGGCAAAAGGCATTCCTGCAGTAGTATTAGATTCTGGTTGTATAAAAATACAAGTTGGGGAATGGTGCGTATGTATAGCATGCTTTTGTGTACTGATTTAATTTTTTTTATTTACATTTTTCTTTTGTTGTTATGGTCCTTTATAGGATGACGGATTGTATTTTTTGTGCTTTTAAGGTTATTAAGTCACTAATGATTTTATTCATATGCATTACATTGTAAGATACTGCATGTGTTTTATTAACTAATGTGGATTTTTTTTTTTGCTAACATGTTTTAACTTATTTAAAAACTTATTTACAACTTATTTAACTTATTTACAAATAATCAGTGATATTCAACTTATAGTGCAGTAGTGCATAATTTTGCTGCTGTTGTCTTAGAAATAACTTGGGTTTCTTTGTAAGAGTCTGTAAAAGATTACCTTTCATTCTGACTAACTGTAATTAATGCAAAGAAACAAATATTTGGAGACTAAAATTAATGTCATTCTTTAAAATAGTTAACTAGCTGTAAGCTTGTGAGTTATAACTGCAATAGAAATCTAAACTTGTTTGTTGGTAATACATGCATATATTCCTTTATGATTAAAACAAGAATTTTCTGAAATTATTATTATTTTTTAAATTACATTACTTTTTTATGTCATAGGCAACTGTAAAAAAAAGGGGTCTTTGTTTTAAGGATCAGGAATAACATTCTGTTCTGGATAATCATAAAGCAGCATTCTTTGTACCAAGAGACAAAAATTTGTACATTAAAGAGAGAAAAATGCCATGTAATAAGTAGTATATTGTGCTTAATTCTATTTTATTTAAATTTTCTGTGCTTTCTTATAATCATTTACAAGGAAAAAAAAATCATTCATTACTTATACCGTAATTTTCGGAAGAAATGCCGTGGCGTTTACGTGTTTAAAACTTAAATTTTCAGCGGGTGCAGCGTTTCTACCCATGCGGCGTTTAGGTGCACTAAAAATAAAATATTTCCTATGATGGTCATTGTACATATTTTGGATGGTCTTGTCATTGTGCATAGACTGGTGCTATTCCCACACAAAAGACCACTCAGTTGCTTTTTGCGAACTTTATTTTGTTTACATTCTTTTCCTTGAACGGACCTACATGCCTTATTCACCCTAAACGAGATGTCAGAACAATAACATTCTTCCTCCTTTCAAATCAACATTGTCATCAGTTTGAATAGTCACTTTTCTCTACCATTCGATGAATCTTCCAGGACCCATCCTTTCCCCACCCCTGCCTTTTCTGCAATTTTTTCAAAGGCGGACACGACTCCACCTGCCTCACAATAACGAACTCTGACGTATTTCCCCTTCAGCATGAATCAGTTTTTCTTGGCATTCTGCCAGATATAGATCCTATCAGTTTGGATACAAGTACTTGTTGGATAGTTTTTAAGTAAGAAGGGAGCGGAAAATTTTTGAAAATATCACCTAAACGGCACAGAAGCGATACTGCTGGTTTTAAGCTTAATGTAATTTCACTGGAAATCGAGCGGAAGCTCGAGAGTTTGAAGTGGACGAGAGGTGTATTCGACGTTGGAAAACTGAAAAAGAACTTCTTAAAAATATGCCACAACAAAAACGAGCCAAAAGAAGTGGTACTGTAAGGTGGACGAATCTGAAGGATGACCTTGCAAACTGGATAAAGAAGAAACTAGGAAAGGGAATGGCAATTTCGACTGTAAAAATTCGCTTACAAGCAAAATTTATAGCAAAATGAATGAACATAAATGATTTCAAAGGAGGTGTAGCAGATTTATGAAAAGAAAAAATATTTCTGTGCATACTATAACAACAGTCGGGCAACAATTACCAATGGACTGGCAGGATAAAAAGTCATCTTTTCTAAAATATGTGACAGCTATTATTGACAAAAAAACAAAAAAAACTCTCACAGATAATAAATATGGACGAAACGCCGTTAGCTTTCGACTCTCCTGCAAACAGAACTGCTGGTGAAACTGGTGCAAAAACTGTATCTGTGCTTACGACGGGGCATGAAAGAACGTCATTTACATGTGTGTTAGCTTGTGCTGCAAACGGTGACAAGCTAAAGTCGATGATCATTTTCAAACGAAAGACTATTCCGAAGGGATATTTTCCTAATGACGTAATTATTTGTGCAAACGAGAATGGCTGGATGTGCGAAACAATCATGCATGAGTGGCAACAAAAAGTTTGGCAGTGTCGTATGGAATCTTTTTTCCAACCAAAAGGGTTATAATGGATTCCATGCGTGCTCATTTACTTGAGTCAGTGAAAACCAGATGTCAAAAATTGTCTATGACCGAAGCAATATTTCCTGGTGGTTTGACAAAAATCTTACAACCATTAGATTTGTCAGGTAATAAATCCTTCAAAGCTGAAGTCCGAAAGCGGTGGGAGTGTTGGATGAGTGAAGGATTGCATACGTATACCAAAAGCGGTAAAATGCGTAGAGCATCTTATGAAGAAGTTGCAAAGTGGGTAGGAAGTGTGTGGAAATCGGTAAAAACATCGTCAATAATAGCAGGGTTCAAAGAAGCTGAAATTATATCCTTAGATAAAGAGACTGTAAACCAAGAGGATGAATGTGATGATCTGGAAGACTTAGATCAGGATTTACTAAATCTTTTTAATTCGGGTAGTGAAGAATCAGATTTTGATGGCTTCATGTAATGTATAGTGTGCTGTAATTCCTTTCGTAAGTAAAATTTAAAATTTCCTTTTGCCATCCAAATTTAATATTTCGTTGTTGCAACATTTTTTAAAATATAGTCTGAGTATTATAAATATGGACTTCTTTAGTGGGTAAATATAAGTATATTCGTGAACGTAAATATATTTTCAACAATTCTTACCTTTAATTTATTTTTGAGTTATGGTTTCATTTCATGCATTTTTCTTAACTGATATGTCATATATCAGGACATAGGTTGAGATTTTGCATCTATATGGCCCACGACAATGTCACGCGCAATTTAATCTATTGCGGTGTTTCTGTGTAATTTTAATTCTTTCCCCGCCATTTTTCTCGAGTGCGGCGTTTACGCTGATGCGGCCTTTCTTCCGGAAATTACGATAGTCATACAACCAATATTCGCCATCCGGTTGAAACTTGTATATGTACTAGACATATTAAAGAGAAATCCATTTAATGTTTGTAATCCTGAAATCCGTTTTTCTAGTTCTTTATTTTAATAATGAAAAATGTTCAAAATTTATAATTATTAGAATAAACAGTTTTGAAGTAAATTAAATTTTTCAATAATGAGTTATGGCAAGAGTCATGCTACACATCATTCTCATCAAATTATGACTTTAAGTCATCCTTCACCCTGATTGCTTATGTAACTGAAATAATATAATTTTAAAATTATATTATTTATCAATAATATAATTTTAAAACCTCGCTAGTTTTTTTTTCATGTTAAATACTTGTACTTGAAGACATTTTAGTCTTCAAGTATTTAACATGAATAATACAGAATTATTCAGAATGAATTGTAGTATTCAAGTGTGTTTTATTATTTAAATTTTTCAAAACTGTGTTATTTTTTAGGTATGCAGCTCGTTTTGACTGTGCTTCTGAATACAAATTGACAGTTCAGTTGGTGAATGAACAATTTAGAGATGAAGAAGTATTTGTGGATGATTTTACAGTAGACAGTTTTGAATTTACTCACAGAGAGGAACAATGGACAGGAAAAGAATGGAATTTGGTATATATTACTCTTAATTTTTAAGGATAAATAGTTTATCTACACTTATATGAACATGGAAAAGTCTTAGTAAAAGTATGTGCAGGCATTGAAAAATGGAATTATATTAACAGAATATTCACAAATGTACAATCTTTTTTATTGAAAAGATTAATAATGTTTGATATTTAAATATAGTTAAGAGAGGTTAAGAGGGAACTTAAAAGATCTTCTCATGGTGAGTTAAGATATCTAAATTTCAGATAATTTTGATGCACAAAATGTGCAGAGAATAGTATTGTTACAGTGCAACACAGTGAAACAATTGGCAGTAATATCTACTGCTATGCACTAAACACAGCATGAAGTAGTGGATTCCACTGGATGGGAACTTGGTATATTTCAGTCCAATTAGGCTTCAACTCTTTGCCAGAGTTTATTTGTAGTGGCTGCTGTGGTCATTTTGCCAGTCTCTGTGCATTCTTAGACCAGACACGCTCAGTCAGTGAAAGTTCTGGTGAACGTGCCATCAAAATTAGAGGAATGTGCAGTTTGTTTAGAAAATATTGCACATTGTATGCGATAAGCGTTTGTGGATAAGAATATCAGATGCATGTGTCCTAGATATCAGCAGGACTTGTATTCACAGGCATCTTATTACATACCTTTTACTGATGGGCTGATATGGTAGTGCAAGAACTCTAAACAATTTGTGCACATAGTTATTACCACTTAAGTTGGGCCCTTACTGTATATATATATAGAAACATAAGTCATCTAAGGTGTTATAAAAATTTATGAATTTATGTGCATTGTTCAATGCATCATTATAACTTTAGGTCCTTTAATCATCATATTCCTGCTAAAAAGAAAATTGAAAAATCCGAATAAATGTAATTTTCTGTTTTACTCTGTGGTCAAAGAATTTTGTTGTATTAAATAATAAGTGTAATTATTAAGCACTGAAAAGTGGCTAAAATGTAATGCAACATGAGCATCATTCCTTGTACAGTTTGGATAAGGTCTGCAAAACATCTCGTATACAATGAAAGTTCCCTCTTCTGTGATGCAAAGTATCAGAAAATATACCATAAAAAATATAAGGTTTAATGTCTTTTGCTACTGTAAAATGCGACTAATCTTTTGTTAGACGTAAAACAACATATCACTTTATCTAATATTAAGGTACAAAAACTTGAGTAGGGTGTAAAAGACCTTTTTATTTTAAACTCTCTCTAAAAGATGAACATATGGCATTCCTGGGACTTACAAAATCTGCCAGCACTTATAGTGAGAAACTCAAAATAGAAATTCTAATGTATAACTAAATTTAAATAGCTAAAGGCTACACAGAGCAATTTAATCACAGAGTCAGTTTAGAATTTACTGGTGGGATTTTAACTATTAACAAGAACTCTTATATAGAATAGCAAAACTAGTAACATAGCCTTCAACTAGCAGAACATGTTGAGACTTCACAATCTCAAACCCTCACTTAAAATCACATGAGCTAATTTGTGTACTGGCAGGAAAACGGAAAAAGAGAATTGACAATAAAGATTCCAGGCATAAAATAAATGTTATATAAATTAAATAAACATCACATAAAAAATGTGTTTATTGGTCAATATATTTATTGCCTTCCATTTAAAACTATGCCCTTTGATTGTACTTCATATATGCTGATGCTGATACTTTTTTCAATCCTCAAAAGGTATTCATAAAACTCCTTTAGAAAGTGCACGCAATTTTTTTTTTTTTTTTTTTTTTTTGTATCAGTAGACTTAAAATGGCAGTGCAGTTTTAACCGTGGAAATAAGAAAAAGTCACACAGTGCTATATCAGGTGAATAGCTGTAGTTATTGAATTTTTAATCAAAAACTTACAAAAGCATCATGAGTTGGTATATGTCATAATGTAAAATCCATAGGTTATCTAACTATAATTCTGGTAATTGTTGGTGAATAGCTTCATGCAGATACAGTAAAACACTCAAGCAATATTCTTCATTAAAAGTTTGGCCAGCTGGTAGACAACTTCATGAATTTTCAATATTTTAATCAGTTTTTATGTACTCTTTTTGACTTTTCTTCATCTTTTAGATGCTGTTGACTTGATTAATGAATTATTTCATCACAAATAGTAAAGAATGCTAAGAAAGATTCAACTTAAGAAAGCAGCTCTTGTGCCACTTGAGCAGATGGTTATTTCCTGAAAAAAATTGATCAGTTTTGAAACAATGTGCATTGCACTGAGCCAGAATGATTATTCAGAATTGCTTGATAGGATAAAAACTTAATATCCTTAACTGTTAAATAATTGTTGCTAAACTTAAAATTTCTGACTTGATCGTAATGCTGTTTATTAGTTGAAGTAAGTGGTGTACATGGGAATAAATGTTCTGTTTAAAATTTGTTCTGTTTCTTAGTTGAAATGAATGGTCTAAAGTTTGTTAATGAAGTGTAGTTAATCTTAGAGCATTTTCTGTTTACATTAAACAACTTATACCACTCAGAAGCACTTTTTTTAATTTTGTGTTGCATTCAAAGGCTTTTTATAACATTTCAAAGTTTTTTAACTTAAATTTCATTGCGTGAACAATATTTATTTCATGTTTTTTATTTAGTTGTGTTTGATATTTGGGGAAATTTTCATAGCAGAAATTCTTTTGCCATCAAAATTAAATTTATTTACAAATGATAAAAGGAATAAAATGTTAATTATTGCCAAAGTTTATGAAAGTTGTGATAACTTCTGAAAACTGTCTGCAAATGATTTCTTGCTGATTCATATTTTAAATTAATCATTTCCAATAATTTTGTGACACAGTAATCTTGCTGTATGTTGTTTTTTAATTGTCTGACTTGCTACAATGTGTATGTCTTTTTCTTTTGATTTCAGAACTTTTCATAATCATATAGCCTAACTTTTAAGTTTGAATTGCATTCAGAGTTTGCTTATTAGGTCAGAAAGTGGTCATTTTCTTCATTCTGCAGTGTCAATTTTCCTCTGTATAAAAACTGTAATGGATATAAAATTTCAAAAGAATGTAACAACTTCTTATGAAAGCTAGCATTCTATTAGTATGATTTTGGGTAATCTGCAGTTTTTGAAGATTCTATGCTTTTACCTTTCTTATGTTGTCAGGACTAAGTGTTCTATGCATACTCTTGGCAAACATAATGGTGACAGTATCAAGGTCCTGATCTCGAACAGTGAGCTGAATGCAGCTATGTTCTTGTGAGTGCTAGAAGAACTATAATGTAAGAAGGGTGTAAAAGACCCTTTTATTTAAATCACTATTTACAGCAACTCCCAGCTCGAGAGTGATAACAGAAAAATAATGACCCCACTTGGGTCTAAACTGAACAATTAAACAATTTAAAGTAAAGCTTAAGTAGAAATTTAGATAGTCGCAGTTCTCAGAGCTTAATGCGAGATTGGCCTATCTAAGGTGCGTAGCAAGCCTTAGCTAAGTACTAACGAACTTAAATCACTTCAATAAGTATTTAGAGTAATAGCGCTAAGGCGTAAGAATTTAAATACTAACTAATCTGGTGAACGTCCACCGAGCCGAAGTGGTCTGAGACTAAAAGCACTCTCACACTTGAGAAGTTTCTCACTAACCTTTAAATACAAAACTTGGCTCCAACACAAATTAGCATAAAGCTGAACCACGCGCTCATTCTGAAGGGAAGTTGAAACAAGAGTTTACAGGAAAGGGTAACTTAAAATAAAAAGAAGTTTGGTTAGTTTAAATTAAAACCTTACAATGTGAATAAAATGAACAAATAATGGCTGTCAGTATTATTCTTTCTTTGAATTTTATTCTTTGAGCAGGAACACAATTATAAATGAGATCAGTACTGCTCCTCTTATTATGAAAATTCATTATAAATTACATTTGTGGAATTTTGGGGACTTTTTATAATTCCGTAATATTTTTGAAGAAATATTAAATTAAAAAATCATTTTTAATATGCCTTTTAGGCCTTTCTAATATATGTTTATGTAGATTTTCATTAAACATTAGTAGAAGTATTTCTTTTGATGAAAGTTGTGCAATTATTTTTCTTTCAATAAATCTTTATTTTCATGTCCTGTAGTGATGATTTCCTTATTTGTACAACAAAGCATGCTAGAACTATCTGCCTAAAGGAAGGGATACTTTTGTAGAGGCCTTTTTAGGGAAACCTATTTCATAATTATATTACCCAAAGGGAAGAAACCTAAAATACACTTGCAGTAAACCCATTTGTTGGGATTTAAAGCTAAGATGAAGTATCAGTCTTTAGCATTCTTATTCGCTTGACTGCTGATGAGTTGAATATTGATGATACTAAATGTGAATTTTGGTAAATATTTTTCCTTGTCTTGAAATTTGTAGCATATTTTTCTTTTTCGCTTTTAGTCATCTTTTTGAATACAATTTTAGTTCTCCAACTGTGTTTTTAGGTGAAGCTGCAACACTGCTCAGTATTCATCATTAAGAGAGAATGTGCATACATTATGCATGAGCGTAAACATTGCGCATATGCTTTATGCATGCACGCGTTGAAAGAAATGTTTAATGAAGTAAACAAATAAATATTAAGCTTTTTTCGAAGTTCCGACGAATCCATATTACGAACTTTGTACTGTATGCTCCTGTTACTTAATATAGCCTGAGATTTATTGAGCTTATTTAGTTCAGTATACAGTAAAAATCGTTTAAGACGAAACTGAGAGGACTGAAATATTTTTTTGTGTTAAAAGAATTTCATGTTAAAAGATATTAGGGGGGAAAACACATATTCAACAAAATTAGGTTTATTAGAGTACATTTGTTTACATAGATATGTATATATGCATGTATTTAATAAAAATCAATGAAACAAAAACATCCACAAGAACTTTATGAAAATTAATACAAAATTTTAAAGTTTCTTGGAAAAAAAAAAAAAAAAAAAAAACATTTATTCAGTTTTTGGAAAATAATCTGATATTTTTCTTTCCATTTAGCATCACATTGTTCAATGTCGTCTATTTTGTTATTCATTTCACCATTGGAATGTGTGTCTAAATAACTGTGCATACTTTTCATGATGTTTTCATGTCCGATGACATGGGAACAGGAAATTCATTATTAATTTCATTTTCATTGTCGGAATCTGCATCAATAGTATTTTTTAAGCTTTGAACAAACTCCAAAATGTCTTTGCCATAATTGAGGCTGTACACACATTATCATCAACTACTGCAACAAATTCTTCTGATAATACAGTAGGACAGTCCAATAATACAGAAACATTCTCAAACATTTCATTAAGTGTCAGCTCACTTTCAGTGTCATCTTTCTCCATTTATTTTGGCGCCAAAGAATCTGATACTTTTAAGAATCGTGCATGATGAAAATCAATTTTCATTCAACCTTGGAGTCACTGAATTCTATGCAGAGTGCAACATATGAACCAAACTCACAGATTTTTACTCACACTGCGATGTACTCGTTATCGTATTCCAAAGCCAACTGATGAGAGAGGAGAATTTTGTGTGACATTTGTAGGGGTGGAAGATGAAAGTAGCTTAGATAAAGAAAACTGGCTCATGTTCCAGGCTATTCCAAGGATATTTCAAAGCCAAGTTAGCCTTCTATGAATCATGTGAAATTATCATTCTTTAATTTCGCACCCCTCTTAAATCTCGCCCGTGAAGCCGGTGCTTTCCGTATTTTGTTCATTCCTTGAGAGGATATCTTTTCGTGTTAAGCGATTTTTGTTTCGTGTTAAGAGAAACAAAATGCATGAAAATATATAGTAGTATGTCGGGACAGTTGTATTTTTTCGTGTTAACCGATATTTTGTCTTAAGCATTTTCACATTAAGCATATTTCACTGTATATTGAAAATACATATGTATATAATAAATTTAATATAATAATGCAATACAATAGATGTAATGTAATCTATGAAATGTTCATAAACATAATAGTGGACATTTTGTAATTTGTTTCCAATTAAATGTTGTTATACTCATTGTCAGCAGAAAATAAAGTCATTGTGGGTAAAATAATAGCAAATGTGTGCAGAATTTATGATGCTACATACAGTTTCTCATATATGTGCAGTTAAATGTACCTATGTCACCTGTCTTACTTCCCAAATCAAAGTGCATGGTATGACATACCATACGACCGTGTATCATATGTTTAAGAATATTTTCTTCACCTGCTTTTCTTTCTCAGGGTTGTGGTATCAAAATTTTTATTCACAAGAAAAATCTGAAATTATGTGAGATTTAAATAAATCAGTTAGTGTGATTTTTTTTCATTTAAACTTTTAAGGGGCCAAACCAAACAGTGGTGGCCAAAATTGTGGACACTTTTATGTTTTTGAACTTTGTATGCTTATAGAAAACATTATGTTTCACAAAATGCAAACTTGTATACAGTCAAAAGTCGTTAATCCGCACTCGTCGGGACTTCAGCGATTCCGGATTATCGATTTTTCCGGATTATAGATCATCAGTTTAAATCTGGTAAGATGGCATGCAGAAATTACAAAATTAATAATATGAAACCGTAATTTATGAAATAAAGAACATTTATGATCTAAAGGGTATCAAAATTTACAAAAAGAAAAAGCTTAATATTTATTTGTTTACTTTATTAAACATTTCTTTTAATGTAAGTTGTTTAAGTTCCTTTGTTTCATGTGATAATACTTTCTCTTTAATTCTATTAAACAGACATAATTTCTTGTTTAGTTACAAAGTTCTGCTGTTCAAGTCATATAATTGCTGTGTCGAGAATACTGACTAATTTGTCAATCAAAATTTTTTCATTTTCAATAACCTCTGTGCCACTTTCTTCACTATCTGAAGCAAATTATAATGACGAGAAACTTGATTTAAATCATATCAAAGACGGAGTACATCGAGATGAAATACTACATTTAATAAGGAATTATAAGCCAAATAAAATAAAAACATCTCCCCTGAAGATAAGGATAGTGCTGACAGATCATCTTCCAATTTATTGCGTGCCACGGCGTCACCCCTACCCCCGCCGCTGAGCATCGTGAAATTGATAAACAGATTTTGAAACATACTTTCGCTTTGTAGATCCTTTACATATTAGTAAATACATATCGGAAATTCTATTTGACATAATCGAAAGTTCAAGCTTGCTTTTATAAAATTGCTCTGACAGTCTGCAAAAAATAACAAGCCGGATCCAATTCGAAGATTAAGGAACAACGCAATCTGCAACATTTACTGAATGAGATAATTTTAGTTTAGCTTATACCCTCTGTTATACATTAAACGCGCATGCGTAAACGTATTATGCACACACTCATATTCGCAGCCGTAAAGGTCTTACGCGCACGCGTAAATGCCTATGCGCATGTGTCAAAGCGACACATGCACAGAAAGTTTGTAGCTTTGACGTCCGAATTATGGGTGTCCGAATTAACGACTTTTGACTGTATATCATTTTAAAGAGAATTTATTACTGAATTCAATACAAAACACAAAATTCAATTATTTGCAATACAAAAAAAGTTAAACGATAATAGTTATCGATATACATTAGATAGTGATGATTGCAGTAAGTTATCAGTACTTAATAGGGTACCCTTTATTTTTTATTACAGCTTCACATCGACGTTTCATTGAGCTGACCAGAGTTTTAAGCTCTTCTTTTGTTATTACATGATGCCAGGAAACAATTATAGCCTCAATTAGTTCCCTTTTATTTGATGGGCGCCTCATTCGGACAAGAGTTTTCAAATGGTCTTCTTCACTTCTTGCACTTCTGCTATTTTCTAATTTAAGAATATTTTCCTATTTTAGGGTTATGGTATCAAAATTTTTATTGCCAAGAAAAATCTGAAATTAAGTCAGATTTAACTAAATTAGCTCTTATGATTCTTTTCATTTAACCCTTTAAGTGGCCAAGCTATAGATATATGTTTAAAAATATATGTCATGATAAATTTAGGTATATAGACACACTGTAATACATGTCTTGGAGTTCAACTAATCTTCACTAGCTTTACATTTATTCTGGTCAGTGTTGCTAGATCATGCTATTTTTTGCAGATTTACTAATTTTGACAAATGTGTGTAACTAGATTTTATTGTGTATGTGAATTTTCTACTACTTCATGTTTATGTGAATTTTCTGCTACTTCATCATTTTGTTGTGCTACTATTTGCTATTAAATTTTAAAAAATGTTCTCAAAATTCATGCATGTTCATATAGTATGGGTCTATTAAAATTAATATATAATTAAAAAGTAATAAATTAAGTAAAAGTTGGTCACTGGAAAATCTGCAATCGTAGCCCATGAAAGCATGGGCACTCAGTTTTCAACATTAGTAGTTGGTATTCTCATGTGTTTCATTGCTAGTGTTGTTTAATATTTTGGTGAGCTAGAGCAGGATTCAAATGTTAAAGTCAGATTATAGCTGGTGTATTAATTAAAGTGTGAATTATGAGTAACATGAAAAAATTCAGCATTACTTTTCAAAATGCTTATCTTAAAATACCCATGTTTGAAAATCAGTCAGAAAGAACGAAACAAAACAAAAGTTTATTACAGGTTATATAAAAGTGAACTGAAAGCATATAAAATCATTTTACTCAGTACTTCTATAAAGCTTAAACAAAATTTTGTGTAAAAAATGGATAGTTGTCTTTGAGTGTGTTCACTGTATTTGTTGTATAACATATTTTTATTTCAAATGCTACATGCTCCCTAATGAATTTTAAGATGAAAAATTTTTAGAATAATTGATATAAACAGTTTAAACAAAACAGAGTCAAACTTTTAGCAGCTAACACATGTCTGTTCAAAACTAAAATAACTATCTTATTGGGAATAGCAATGCAATTAAATCTAATGGTGTTCGAAGGCAGCTTTCTGACAGCTGTCAATATCTGATGAAGTGAAATAAGTTCAATTATGAGGACAGAATATTAATTAAAGAGCATTGGTAATTAAAGTAAAGTAAAAAAATTGGGGGGAAAGCTGTCTACTCAAAGAATTATCACAACAATGTAAGCAATCCAAACCTGGAAATCATCTCACAATTGATGTAAATATATTAACTGAAACATAACAACCTAAATTAGAATTAATTAAAATAAGAAATAGAGATTAAAACAATGAAAAATCAGGTATTGGGATGAAGAATTTCTTTAAAACTAATATACATAATATAAAATCCAAGAATCAAACTACAATCTGTAAACTAGGAACCCTCAGAGACTGAATTTGTGATGTCAGAAGTCATGTGAGCTTATGAAACAGTGCATCACATGCTATGTTTTGGGACATTTTGGTTTTCTTGCTGCTTCAGCTTAAAATTTTCTGGCATTGCTGTTGTGAGTGAGTTTCAAACTTTTCAACTAGACACAAATGTAGTATATTAATTTCTGATGTAGTTTACCATTTGCGAGGGTTTGAATAAAAATTATATGATACAAAAATATCAGCCATCTGAATCTGACTGAAAACAAGAGCTTTAAACTGTTGTAATTTTATATGCAATGTAACTTGTTCTGTCAAAAGCTACAAGATTCATTTAATTTATTCCGTTCATTTATCAAAGGCTACAAGATTCAAACTTATCAAATAAAATCTATCTTTGTGTTTTATCTAACTTAAGACAGTAAGACAGTAGTGATTCAATGTAGAAAATTCCACAGCTGACACCATCATCATAAATACTAAAATTTTCACATATGTGCAGTTCTTTTGAGTAAAACTGCTTGCCTCTCAAATCTATATAAATTTTGAACTGTAACAAAAAAGAAAGCTGCATATTAGATAATCATTTTTTTAATGAAACTCAAACATAATGCCACAATACATTTTGAAATGTGCCAGTATAAATATTGAGAGAGAAAAAGGCAAAATTGTAGGGCCATTTTGGAATTATAATCTAGAAATACCATTTACACTTGGCCTTTTATGAAGTTTAGAGTTAGGGGCCAACCCTTGGCTACCACTTGCAGGGTTAAACTTGTCATATGCAGTTGGTATTATTTTGAAAAATGCATTTAACATGAAATAATTGAAATTTATAATACAGTTTACAATAACTACTTTTATGGATTTTGCTACGTGTTATCTTTAACATACTGTTTTTTTTTTTTTTTTAATTTTGTCATTTTTATAGGTTACTCATACATTTGACAATGTTATAAAAACTAGATATGTGTTCTTTGAACATTCTGGATCAGACTGCCAGTTTTGGGCTGGACATTTTGGAAGTAAAATGACTGGTGCCTTTGTGCGTATAATTTGTGAATAAATTTTTTACCCTTGTTTCAGTGGAATATAATCCACTGTTTAAAAGTACTAAATTATTGTATTAATTACATAGTTTCTATAATATCCTTTACAAAATTGTTTAAACATTTATTTGTAATGTACAAGGTGACTATAATTAATGTTACTCTATTCAGAACTGTCTACAGTTGTAATTGTTCTTAGGAAAGAAGTGAAACTTTGTATATGACATAAAAGAGATAGACAAAGACATTTAACAAAAACAACAAAAAAGAAAAATTAGGGTACTTACATATTATCCCACTGACTGTGGAAACTGTCACCAAGCAGCATGAGTTAGCACCAGTGTGATGCAATAAGACACTCTCAACATTTCACTTTTGTTTGATGTAACCCCAGTTGACTATTGGGGAGCCATGCTTTGTTTTTATTGAATAAAGATATAAATTAACTGTTATTACTGTATTTTTTGTTTCATTTAAAAAAATGAATAAAATTTGGGGCCAGCCTTCTACATAACAGAACACAGTTGGTTACTTTTAAGATTTATTTTTTGTTGCATTTAAAAAAATGAATAAAATTTGGGGCCAGCCTTCTACATAACAGAACACAGTTGGTTACTTTTAAGATTAGAAGCTCCTATCACTAATATATATGTGTGTGTGTGTGTGTGTGTGTATTAACAGACACGATATAACCAGCTGAATATGGCTGACAAAACAGTAATAGATTGAAACAATTACTTGTGGGAGGTGTGTACTCAAAGAGGTTTAAACAGAGCTTCTGGTAAGGTCAGAAGGCTTAAAAAAATAGCAGGAATTGATGAAAGCATTTTTGGAAAGTTCAGAAACAAAATAGGTCGAATATTAATTGTTTATTTCAAAGAGGTGTTAGTTCTGTCAGAGTTCCATAGGAACAACTGGTGCAACTCTGGCAGGACTGCTGCAAATTTTCATGTTTCGGTGGTAATCATCTTTCTCGGTTGATGGGTTGAAACATAGATACCCAAAATAGTTCTAAATATTTTATTAATAACTTACACATTTAGCTACATTTTTTTATACACTTTTGGTTACAGCAAAGCATGTTCCGTAAGGTGACCATCATTGTTAACTACCATCTGTAAAATTACAAGATGGCAAGTTCATTTAACAGAACGAAGTGTGTGTTGTTTGAATGCGTCTATAAGTGAAATGTTGCCTATAAGATCAAGTGATGTACTTGAGTTGTCACAGATGAATATATGTTTCAATGTTCCTGAAAACCAAAAATCGCATGTATTCAGGTTTGGGGATCAGAAAAAGCACATATGATGAAAAAAAATGGATAATGATTCCTTCTTCCGTAAAATTCTTTTGAAAGCATGCTTAACATATCATGCAATTTATAGAGGAGTTCTTTCTTGCTTAAAGATGATGTGTACAAGCTACTGATGCCCTTGCAGAAAAAAAGTTATAAATTCATTTTCGAAGTGCACTGCATATCACTGCTCAGTATTGAGCATGCACTGAACATGCCACATTAACTCCTTAGAGAAGTACAGTCCCAGAATAAATGATGCAATAAACTCACACTATGCTGTCACTTTTAAGGAATGGAACAAAGCATCTAGAATGAGTCACAGATTTTATGAGTTCCAAATTTGGCAGTTGTCAGTATCCGCAAAACTGCGTGAATGAAGTATGCTTTGCCTATCCAGAACATATTATTTTTGAATTAATGCAACAGCAAGCAAAAAACTGGAGTTGTGGATCAAAACAACATATGAAACAAGTGTAAGTGAATATTTGTAATAATAATATTAGAGAATATTTTAAAGTACATTTCACAGTTTCTCATGGACAGTTAGTTGAACAGGGCCTCTGATGCTTATGCTGCACAGCGAACACTGGTGTTGGCCTGAAAATTTGAAACTCTGTCTTTCTTACTTCTATGCCGCCCAGGCGGGATAATGGTTAGTGACGGTTGTTGTACTGAAGGGCCCGGGTTCGAATCCTGGAGAAAGCATGAATGTTTATGAGTATATAATGTCTGTGCAGCAAGGAAGCACTCAATATAAACAGCAAATAGGAATTCTCTAAAAGATTTGTCGTAGAAAAAGAAAGGTGGAAGACCATTGGACTGCAACCTAGGTTGTTCTCCTCTGGATTCCCATCTGGGGCTAAAGATTAGCTGTCAGCAAGACCTGGGAATACAAGAGCTGGCCTTATTTCAAATTTTTTCATGTACTAGGTCTGTACAAACAATTTTTCTTCCCCTTCCAGGATGAACAGCCAATGATCCTGCTGCTTCAAATTTTGTCAGTCTTCAGAGTTTTTAGTGATTAGACCTGTTTCAAGCCTTTTCTAAGTCTGAAATATCTGTAAAGCAGCTGATGCAGAATATGCATTTCAGTGAATGAGTTTAATCAACAAATCATGATCGTGCACCTCATGGTTATTGTGAGTGGTGATTACACTAAAAAACATATTTTACGTTAATTTTTAGAGGTTGTTTTGGCAATTATTGTGTGGCACTGAAAATATCTGCATATGTAATAGGGAATATGGATGTTCCACAGTAAAGCACCTTGTAGTGATAACACTTAAATCTAATTTGACTTTTCACTAAATGTCTTTACCACCACTTTGTTGTGTTGTAAAGTGTTTTGTATTTGTCTTAATTATATGCTTATGACTGTAGGCTGCTCTGGATAAAGGAAATTTAGTTTTGGTCACTTTGTAATATTGATTAGTTTGTAAAATTGCAGAATAGATTTTGATCTCCTAATTAACATTTCAAAATAGTCCTCAAATGCATCATCTAATAAAAAAGAATTTTTTTTATTAGCTTTTAAACTTGAATTTCTTAAAATTTCTTCTGATTACTTCTTTGATAATAATTCATTCTTGTTAATTCTTATAATAATGTTTTATGTAGTCCATTAAATGAAAGGGAAGGAAGGGTAAATATACCCTTTCTTCCCTGCACATAATATCTATATGTTTGTAGTAAAAATGGCATGTAAAATTATGCCTTTTTTTTCTTTATGTGAGAGCTTTTAAAGTGAATCAAAGGTATTGTTAAAGTAAAAACTCCTGTAAATTTGAAATAATGTTTATTTCTTAAATTGTATGTGTAATGTTATTTCATATAATCTAGAAAGTGAAAATAAAAATTAAAAGTCTTAAGACACTCATTTTTGGGAGAAAAATGTAATTGAGGCATTTTGAAAATAATATGCTTCCCCTCAACACCCCAAAGCAGCTGTTATTTTTTCCTTATATTCTTGCAAGCTACAGGTTGTGGATTTCTCTTCAAATAATAATTTCAGAGGAGTAGGAAAAAATAGACAGTTATTGGAAAACTAACAATGCACAAGAAAAATTAATAGTAGCTGAAAAATAACTCAAAGGGGAGTACAATTTTATAAACTATTTCTTTTGTATGTGTTGTAATATTTAATAATAATTAGATTTTTTGAAATCTAATTTGTTAAATGTTTCTTCAGTTGTATTTTTGTATAGTTAGTGCATTTTTATTAAATATTTATTTTGTTTACTTAACTGATATACAGGTGTTTTCCCTTTTTTGTCAGGTTAAGAAAGCAAGAGTATTGCTGAAAACCTTAAATATCCAAATGTGAAATCATTCTTTTTACAGAGCACCTATATACTTTTTGTGTCAAAAAAATATCACTTCAGAAATGTGCAAAAACTAAAAACATGCGTAATAGGTATATTATATGTACAGTATCAAAAGCTGTGTATAGAGTATATAGTGTATAGTATATAAAAGCTGCATACAGAGTATGTTGAGTATAATTATAAGAAAATGACTAACAACAGGATAAAAAAACATACAATTTTGCAGTGTAAATAAACAAAAGCTTAGCTTTAAATTTAAAAAACATGATGAATGAAACCAAAAGAGCAGATTAAACACAGAATATATGTATTTTGATTATAAACTGAGAGAACTAGAAAAACAGGTCAACAAAAAGTAGGAAACACCTGTTTATTTTTGTATTGCATATTATGTTCTATTTATTAGGTATCATTTTATTACTTTATATATGCAGATTCTATTTTTTTCTTTCATTTTCTCCAATTTCTGTGCCTGGTGCTTATGCTGAGCAAATTATTGAACTATGAAGTAAGTCAAATGTATTCTGTTCTGGTTAAAAGCTGTGGTGTAATTTTTATTTTCTGCCATCTGAAATTTCTGTTCTGCTCATTAGAATATGAATGTTATTTTGAATTAGTTGCTCAAGTGCATGTATATCAGAATAAAACTCACAGAAAGGGATTTAATCAAGATTTTTGCCATATGCCATTTGATATGTAAGTGTTCAGATTATTTCATGTAATGCAAAATTTATATATGCTCACTTTTCTTTGTCGTAGCACTGGAAGGATTAAATTTGATTTTGACAAACAGGCAGCTGTGATACTTGGTAGAAATGGATCAAATTAAAAGTAATGAACATGACTGCCTTTGGCTGAATGTCATATTTATTTACTTAATTTTTTTAAATTAACCTTTCTGTTCCAGAGGCACGGTTGTGGTGGCATAGATATCATACAACTCATTTGCATTGATGCTACTGTGCCAACATATAAAATGAAATCAATATCAATCTTGAGATCCGACCGGCTCACATGGGTTCGGTATAACATCCTAAAATATCTTTTTATGTTGTGAGTTGGTTGTTAAAGTTAACTGTAAAATTTATTTAGGCACATTTATGTAATTGAAAGTGAATTATCATATATTTAGAAAGCAAACAGATTGTTAAATAATGTAAATCTCACCATTGCTGGATATCACCAGAGTTATACTTGGAAAGAAATTGTCAGTGTTTCACTTGAAAGTGGTCAACTTTGGTAATGAATTGCAAAATTTAAAACTATATTCTATAAAAAGGTATATTTTATACATTAGCATTGAACCTTGTGGGACAAAAATAATTGCTGATCTGTAAAAGGTCTTGGAGTATAAAGGATTAATAAAATCATCTATTCACATTCACTTATAATCAAATGTGAATGGATTTTATTTTTCTGAAAATTTAAAGCGTGATTTTAATATTCTGTTTGATGATTTAATGGACATTACAAAGTATATATGTAATTGTTATTTTATTTGGATATGTTTATTAAATGTTGAATTTGTAATTATTTAGCTTTTGTAGAAATTATTTATAAATGAAAAGTAAGGGAAATGTATGTATATAAATGATTTAAAGACAAACTTTCTTCTTTGAATTAAATGTTTTCATCAACATCTTTGGTTTATTTCTTGTTCTTATTGATCCAACTCTTAATTCGTATTGCATTTAAATTGTAAAGCTTTTGTAGAACGTTGATAGCTTTAAGTCACATTCATAAATCAAAACTAATTCAGATTTATGCTAACTACATCTGTAAAATTAAAGTTACTATCCGCTTTAACAAGGAAAGTAATGGCGATACAATCTTACATTTTTTGTAATCATTTAGTTAAAAGTTTTTAATTACAAACCTCTGCATTTGCCCATATATTCAACCAAAACCTTTCCCATTGGAATGGAGCAAAAATATTTAAAATTTCTTGTCCACCAGTTATAGCTTTATTTTTACCTCTCCGTTCTTTCTTTCTAGAAAAGATAGGAAGTTTCCCCCCGCATCCTCTTCTCCTCTCTCATTTGCAAAGGAATAATTAAGAAAAAAGAGACAGAAAATAAAAAAAAAAAAATTTAAAAAAGAAGAAGAAGAAGAAATTGTTCATGAAGAATTGGGGAGTAATTTGGACTTGCAATCTTTGGGTCTTGTTGGGGGCCCAGGCAATAGAATTTAAAGGTAGCAAAAATTTTAGACTTTAAAACGCCAAACAGCAAAATTTAGGGATGACAAAATTGTTAAAATGTAAGAGAAGCACTGGGCAGCAGAATTTATGATCCACAGAGATTCAGTGGTCATCAAAAGGTGTATCACCAGTCCTGGTCTTTCCTCAGGTGCCAGATGATTTTCTTGACAAGACACAGGAGGACAGAAAATGCATGAAAATCAGATTTAGAGCAATGGTTCCGCGAACCTTGGATTCCATGTTTTTGCTTCTACATCAGTGGTATTCAGCCTATGGTTCATGAAAAATTAGGTTTGCAAGGTAAGTGAAAAAATGTAAATAAGTTTAATTGAATACAAATACATCATCGACAAACTTTTCTGAGCCAAAAATTTGATTTTTAAGATGAGATTGTTCTGTCTTTACTAATTAAACTTGCTTAAAATGATTTCAAATCTAGTTTGGTTCGTATATGCCTTGGACAGCGTCTTGTACTATCTGTGTGTCACAAGAAACTGCCCTCGACAGATAGTCTGCAACTGTATGTTGCTGTAGATATGAGCCCTAACCCATTTTTCATTGGGTTGTCTTGAAGAAGGGCTTTACAGTTTGTCGTCTTGACACACTTAACGACAGCCAACAACTAGTACGAGACATAATAGCAAGATCAATACACCTGGTAGAGAGTAACATCGCATCCATTTTCAAAGAACGTGCACACAAACAAGTGCTGAAAACACATATTCTACTTACCATCAACTTGGCACATTTGTGAGTTTATCATTTTGGTGTAAAATTTCACATTTAACTTAGTATTTGTGCTAAACGAATTGCTTCTAAAGATGTAAATTTTATGTTTCCTCATGGATAAGTGACTAAAAACTGGCCAGATAATTGAAAAAACACATAGTGAATGAAAATGTGATGAGAAGAGCGCTTCGATTTCTTCCACTTTTGACCCCCACCAATTATGTTTGGTTGCTTTTGGCTCAGCAGACTCGAGGCATAAAGAAGTTAAAGCAAACAAATGAGTTTGAAATGAATTTATAAAATATGGTTTTCTATATTTCTAAGATAATGAACCAAGGGCTAGGTGCATTCTGTATCTGGCAGTATTGTCAAACGAGTCACTGGAAACGAAATAAACTGCAGAGGACTATACACACCAAACATCCAGAATCCAAAGATAAAACAATTGAATTTTTTTCAGGGAGGGAGGGGGCTGGGAACACATGAAATATAAGTAAAACACAGAATTGTTTATATTATATTGTTTATAAGTAAAACAATAACCCATATTTTACCCATATTGTTTATAAGTAAAACAATATGACTTTATGTCTGTTTTTTACCCATATTAACAAAAAGGCACTGGAGGCTTCTTATCGAGTGAGGTATTGTATAGCTAAAACTACCAGGAAGTGCACAATTGCTAAAGGGTTAATTGTTCCAATGGCTCAGGATAGCAGTAGGCATTATGTTTGTCTAAAAAGAAAGGCAACAGGTATATCACTCTTTGATACCGCAATTGGCTGCAGAATATACGAAATGGAAGATAACGTGAAAAGCAAACTTAAAAGTAAATTTTTCGATCTTCAGTCGGATGAGTTCACTGGTTGCCAAAACGCTGCATAACTAATTTGTTTTGCAGAATATGAATGCAAAAATGAAGTGGCTGAAAATTTTCTTTTTTGCAAGGAACTATTAAGGACTACGGGAGAAGAAATTTTTAAACTGGTATATTCTAACATCACGGGAAACAGTACTTTTTGAAAAATTATGGAGCTTGTGCCACGGTAGGAAAAAGCAGCTAATTTCTAGCCCGAATCAAAGAATGTGACTATATGATTCATAAAAATACACTTGTTCTGAAAAACATGTCACCGAACTTGAAATCTGTTACTGATATTGGAGCTAAAATAATAAATTTTACAAAGGTACATCTTTATCTTTTCGCAGATATGCGGAGAAACGGAAAAGTGAACATAAACAACTTCTTTCACATTCACATAATGGTACATTTTTTTTGCACTTTTTACCTGATGCAGAATGGCTATGTATGTTGGTGGGTTGCCTTTTTAAAATTAAGACAAAGAACACTTTTCACCAAATATCTCGAGAAATGCTGGATAGGAATAAATGAAATCAGGTTTATTATATGACAATATGTGTACAAAATAATAATAAAAATGCCATTCATTAGCATGAGTTATGGCTAAGTGTCTAGTGTGGTCTAGATTTGGGATTGAAAGATGGCAGTGAAAATGTGCCTAGTATGGTATGTGGTCGCCTCTGATAGATAGACAGCATGCACAACGAGTAGGCATGCTGTTAACAAGAAAGTTCAAGAGTTTCTGTGGAAGTGGCACCCATTCTTCCAGCAGAGAAGTTTTTAACTCCTGAATGGTTCTGGATGGGGCTTGGCATATTGCAATAACCCTCCCAAGAGCATCCTAAGTTTGTTCAATAGGATTAAGGTCAGAAGAGTTTGCTGGGCAATCCATTTGGTCAGATAGTCATCAACCAGGTGGGCCCTATGTGGTCGTGCATTGTCGTCCATAAAATTAATTCAGGGCCAACAGCCCTGAAAAGTAGCACATACGGCTCTATGATCTCCTGCCTGTACCTTTGCTCATTCACGGAACCAGTGTCAAACACAGAGCGGTGTGCGGGCATCTTGCATGATCACTACCCAGACCATCACTTCTCTACCACCATATCGGTCCTTTTCCATGATGTTGTTGAGATGGTATCGGGTCCCAGGTTCCCACCATATCAATAATCGCCGAGAATCAAGTTATAGACTGAATCTGGACTCATCCGAGAAAAGAGCGTTAGCCCATTGAAGATGTGTCCTGTGTTGGTTTTATATGCACCATTGTAAAAGCTCTCTTTTGTGGGAGGGAGTGAGTACGATGCAAACAGCAAGCTTTCTGGCATACAGTCCTGTCTCTTGGAGCCTTTTGGCAACTGCTTTCCTTGAAACTGATGTCCCTTTGGCAGAAGCGAGGTCATGTGATAGGTTGTGTGGCTGGTAGACGTCCTCTGGTGCTTGGCTGAAGTACCAAATATCGGTCGTCATTGGTCATTGTCCTGGTCTTCTAGACATTGTCTCGCAGTTTTTAAACTGATTCCGCAAATTAGAGATTGGTACTACATCCAGTTCTCTTGCAACATGAGCTTGGGATTGCTCTGCATTAAGCCTACCCACAATTCACCATCTTATACTTTCGTCTAAGCGATGATGTGTACTCATTTCACCTAAACAACAGCAGAAAACAGCAAGATTATTCAAAGAAAACCATAAAAATCACTTCTGTTTTTCAGATTGGAATGAGCTGATCCTAGTTCCGCTTATATGCCGGAATTATCATGCGAACTTGCATGACGTGATCCGGCTCTCTGAAGTAGTGTCGTTCGACGCCTGGCTATAGCATTTCTTGGCTGACTGCTGCCGTGGTTCAAGGAGCGCTGAGGGTGAGGTAAAGGGCGTGACCATTGCCACGTGGGTGTTGAAGTTTCAACTCATTGGTCTGGAGGAGTCTTGATTTACTGTCCTGTGTCTCGTGAGTTGATAACGTCTCCTGAGAATGAGCTGAATGCTTGAATGCGAATTGCTTATGCTTATGTAGCCTTGCGGCTTTTATAAGCTCTGTTCTTTTAATCCCTAGGCAACATCTTAGTGTAAACTGTCAACTAAATCCCAGCCGGAAAACGGATGAAGGTAGGAAAGAGGGCTCGTTGGCCGCGAAGCACAGAGTCAAGCTAAGATAATCGTTACATAACTACTACTTATCAAAGAGATGATGAGAAATATTCGTAACCAAAACATATATGTGCAAATGTAGCGATATCAAGTTGCAGAAAAATAAACAAATAAAGTGTAAATTAATGATATTTACAATGAGAAATGCAGCAAAGTGTGTGCTTAAGTGACGAAATTGTGGTCCTGCATTCTGTGAGCAGTAAATGGCCTTAGTGTGGCATCTTCTGGGACGCATATGTAGTTTAAAGAAGCATTAAAATTGCCCGCCGTGCATTTTAAACCCTTATCATAAAATTTACTGTTTAATCTATGGAGGTACTCATCAATGTATTCTACCTTCAAGTCATCATGCAGTAGTTTGTTCCTAATATAGAAATGTGGGTCTGTAATGGTGCGCAAGATTTTGTTTTGTACAACTTGTAATTTGTGCAGGTTATTTCTCTTTGCCGTAGCCCAAACTGACGAGGCGTAAGACATGATAGGTTGCAAACTGGAAAGATAAATTTGTCGCTTCCTGCGTAGGTCAAATTTAGAACACTTACCAAGTAGAAGATTCAGTTGCCGCGCAACACCTTTAGTTTTGTTAGCTACATAGTTGATATGGGTGTTCCACGTGAGCCTTTGATTGAGATAAACGTCTAAATATTTGGCCTTGTCAACTGTGGGTACCCGCTGGCCGAATAGGTACAGTGGCTGAATAACAGCTTTTAATTTCTTCTTGCGCACCATAAGCAGTTGAGACTTAATAATAAGCAGTTGAGCATTAATAGAAATCCTCCAATTGGAGCACCATTCTCCAATATCAAGTACAATATCTTGCAATACGCTAATGGCTCTGTTTGGATTTATTAATTTAACCACTACCGCCGTATCATCCGCATAGTAGGCGAGTAGCATGTTCTTATTTAATTTATCCCTTGGAAAATCCGTCGCATAGAATAAGTAAAGAATTGGCCCCAAACAGGACCCTTGTGCGACACCTGCTGAGATCATTTTGTAGCCAGAATGACTCTGTCTGTAGCTCACAGTGAAGAATCTGCTTGTGATGTAAAAATGTGTGAGTAGGATAAGCTCTCTGGGAAGATTAAACTTGATTAATTTGTAAATTAAGCCCTCATGCCAGACGCTGTCAAATGCTTTTGGCCACGTCTAAAATGAGCAGTGCTGTGTAGCTTTATGTGCAGATCCTATGAACTCAACAAGTCTAATTAGTTGTTTTTTCGCAGTAGACAGGTCGCTCCTAAAGCCATACTGTTCATTAGGTAGGAATTGCAAGTATGGGTTGAAATTTTTGTAAGATAATCCTTTCAATACAGTGGTGGCCAAAATTGTGGACACTTTTGGAAATTTTTATGTTTTTGAACTTTGTATGCTTATAGAAAATGTTACGTTTCGCAAAATGCAAACTTCTACATATCATTTAAAAGAGAATTTATTACTGAATTCAATACAAAACACAAAATTCAATTATTTGCAATACAAAAAAGTTATATGTACTTTAACATAAATAAAAAACACAGTTATGAAGTGGTTTGTAATGTCTAGCTTTCCTGGCCAATCACTGTTCTTGTTCTGAGAACCAATCAAATGTTAGTAACTGCCAGTAGAAGCTGACATCAAGTTTACACTTTAAACAATTTATTATTTTGCCTTGTTCTGTAGAAGGAGGACCTGTTTCTTATACACTGCAATTACAAGTAGGAATTTTTGTAAAAATTTTTAATATTTAGTCAAGAAGCAATGACGTCAAATAAAAGAGTAGATTGGACACCTAGAAAGAGATGTAATATTATTATTGTGTTACGAGAAAGTGGTCTTTTCTATGCTGAAATTGCAAGACAGGTGGGTGGTTCAGTGACTACATCTGGAGTCCGAAAGTTGTGTTTACGATATCAGGAGACAAATTCAATAAAAAACAAAGAAGGAAAAGGCCGAAAAAGGTGCACCACATCTATTGATGACAGAAGAATAAAAAGACTATGTCTCCAAGATAGAAAAATGTCATCAGCGGCCATCAGAAGTGATCTGAATGATGCTGGTGTTTCTGTCAGTTCAAGAACAATCAGGAGAAGATTAACAGATGTTGGACTGAGAGGTAGAATTCCACGAAAAAAGCCTTATCTTAATTTTCAGCAACGAAAAAAAGACTACAGTGGACAAAAGAACACATTAATTGGACAGATGATCAGTGGTCACAAGTTATATGGAGTGATGAAACTAAGATATCGTTATTCGGTAGTGATGGGCGAAAATATGTAAGACGTAGAATAGGAGAAGAGCTACATCCTGACTGCATTCAAGCAACTGTGAAGAACCCAGTTAGTGTTATGATTTGGTCATGCATGTCAGCAGATGGTATTGGTCGTCTTCATGTCATCGATGGGACACTGAATGCCAGAAAATACATTAACACTATTCTAGAACCAAAACTTCTACCTTCCATCAGAGATCTCTTTCCTAACAATGCTTCGTTTATATTTCAGCAGGATTCTGCTCCCTGCCACACGGCCAAAATATCGAAAGAGTGGTTTCGTACAAAGAGCATTAAATTGTTTTCATGGCCAGGAAACATTCCTGACCTCAATCCTATCGAAAATTTGTGGCACCGTTTGAAACCTCTTGTTCGAATGAGGCGCCCATAAAATAAAAGGGAACTAATTGAGGCTATAATTGTTTCCTGGCATCATGTAATAACGAAAGAAGAACTTAAAACTCTTCTCAGCTCAATAAAACGTCGATGGGAAGCTGTAATCAAAAATAAAGGGTACCCTACTAAGTACTGATAACTCACTGCAATCATCACTATCTAATATATATCAATAACTATTATCATTTAACTTTTTTTGTATTGCAAATAATTGAATTTTGTGTTTTGTATTGAATTCAGTAATAAATTCTCTTTAAAATGATATATACAAGTTTGCATTTTGTGAAACGTAACGTTTTCTATAAGCATACAAAGTTCAAAAACATAAAAATTTCCAAAAGTGTCCACAATTTTGGTTACCACTGTATCTTGTCAAGATTGGATAAATGACTAATCCGCCTGTGATTTTCTACTTTATTGATGTCTTTAGCGGGTTTGGGAAACAAAAATATTTTCGCACATTTCCAGCTTTCTGGGAAGTAGCAACACGTGATACAAGCGTTAAAGATGCCCGTGAGTATTGTAATGCCACTTTCAGGCAAATTTCTGATCATGAGATTCGTGATCCCGTCAATGCCTGGGGCCTTCTTTAGAATTAATTTAGAAACTATCTTCGTAGCCTCCTTCGGAGTAGTGAGCCCGATAGCATTAAGTGCAGTAGGCATCTTCAGCCATTCATTTACTTCATTTTGAATTTGCCGTGCAAGCGAATTATTGCATGGTGTTATGTTGCCACTAAATTGCTCCTTTAAGTGATTTGCGAAAATCTTACATTTATCGTTATCAGAATAGGCTGTCATACCATTTGCTATTGCAGGCCTGTTGCATTGGTGCGTGCACTTAAGTATTTTAGTGAAGCGCCAGAAAGCATCACAATCCATCTCAAGCTCAGCAATTTTCTCATTCCAGTTTTGTTGCCTGAAATCCTGTATTTCCTTCCTGAGCCTTTTACTTATTCCTTTGAGCTCAGCTTTCGTGTTCGTGTCCCAGGTAGTATTGTAGCTTTTGCGTAACCGGTTTCTTTCAGTCTTGAGTGCCTTAATAAATTTAGGAACACAGTAAGCTTATTTGTTTGTAGAGTGATTTTGGTAGCCTCGTAGTAAGAGTTGTTTAAGCATGCAGTGAGAGAGTCCATTTCCCTGTCGATGTCATTTGGGGTTTCAAGTAGTACTTCTGGCTTGGGGAGCCGCTTCTTAAAAAGGTTATCAAACATCGTCCAATCTGTGTAGGTCTTAGTAGTGGGGTAGCTTATACTTGCAGCCCCCATTGTCACTACTACCGGGCGGTGGTCTGAGCTAAGATCATCATGTACTTCCAGGATCATATTAATATTAGTGTTCGACAGTATAACGTCTAAGATATCTGGAACGTGCCCTGTAATATGTGGCCTGAACGTAGGCGCATAGATTCCCACAGGATGATTACTTATGAACTCCTTAAGAACTTTGCCGCTATGGTTGGTGCCGCGGCATCCGCAGTCCGTGTGTTTGCTAGTTAAGTCTCATCCTAGTATAACGTTCGTGTAGTCTGGAATAATGCACTTGAAAAGCTCTTCTGAAAGCTTGTTAGTCGGCGGGTTAATGTTAAGTTAATGGCGGCGAACAAAGTGTTCTCAAATTTGGGTAATTGTATGGAAGTGACCACAATTTCGTAACCTTTGCTTCTATCCGTGGAGATGAGACATGAAGAATATTTACAGTGCACATATATGGCCACGCCTCCACCTCTGTAATGCAATCTGTCACATCGGTAAGATCTGAAATTACGAATACTGAGCCTATCTGCCGGTTTGGCATGTGTCTCAGAAATAAAGCATATCTGTTGCTTATACTGTGAGGAGATTAATTTTTTGCAACATTTCATGCGTTAGAAGCTTTGTTGTAGAACTTAAAGGAACTAAAAGTTATTCAATCAGTTATTAGTGATGTATCAACTCACTTGACATGCCTTAAGTATGAATTTAGTTCTAATTTTCTGGAAGATTTTTCTGACACTGAATTGATCCTAAATCCCTTTCAGAGTGTGTTACTGAAAGATTTATCCTTTCATTTAAGGGGAAAATTGAGTTATTAGCTGATGGAGAGTTAAACTTTGTTTTCAAAGAACTTGAATTGAGCAGTTTTCGGCTCAAGTTCGAAATGAATATCCAGATGCAGCTCTAAAAGTATTATTACTGTTCAGAGCCGGCGCTAGGCATTTTGCAGCCCAGTGCAAACTGAAAATTCAAAATTCAGCCGCCCGGTTCCTTTCAAAATTCTAAAATTTTTGCCGCTACTAAAGTCCGCCGCCCAATGCGGCCGCATTGACTGTGCACGCTCTGGCGTCGTCCCTGTTACTCTTCTTCTCATCTTATGTGTGTAAGATACGATTTTCCCAATTTCTCTACTTAAAATCTAAATACCAAAAGAAATTAGCACTAGAGCCACCTTTAAGATTTAAATGTAGCCAGAAATATCACTGCCAATAAACAAGAAACAGGCTCCTAAGTCTCAACAAATGTTTTTCTTTTGCAGTATTTCTAAACTGACTCTTTTTTTTTTTTTTTTAATTTTTTTTTTTTTAAAGATTCTATGTGTGATAAGTACGCCGTGTTTTAATTTGAATGTATAAGTGATTGATGCTAGTCGATTTTTCAACTAAATAATTTGGTAACTACAGATTTGGTTTTCTGTTTATTGTACTCGCTTTGATACTAACGTTTGTTTGAAATAATAAAATAATAATGAATCAACATCGTCCTGATTTTTAATATTACGTAGTGTTAGTTTTTGATTATTGGTTGATTTAATTTTTGGTTCAGCATGTTTCCTCGATGTCCTAAGTAGCAAAAAAGAAAAGAAAAAAGTTCAAATACCATTGTTTATAAAGAATATCAATATAATATCAACATAAAAATTTGGAATAAAATTTTGTATACTATTTTTTACTGCTGTTCAGTAGTAACTCACAAATACTCCTGTGTGCTGTTCACTTTGCGGCATAAACTTTCTATGTCAGATTATCCAATACTATTAGAAAATTCTCACGTTATAGTTTTGCCTCACTTGACTTTTACTTTATCTATTAAATATATTGTTGCATGCGTACGAAATTGTATTGGATTGAATGCACTTAGAACCAGTGATAGTGTCAAATTTTATTAAAAATTTCACGTTATCGTTTTTCTCGTTTGATTTCGAGACTTTATTACGAGACTCGTACATATATTTTTGCGTGCGTACCGGTTCGTAATAGATTGAATGCTCAAGTCTGATAATAGGTTAATAAAAATTTATTTTTATCAAAAGAAATATTTCAGAACTTTAGAACCTTCCACAGAAATATTTGTACAAGTGTTCACAGTAACACACAGTATAATCAGTAGTTATACTTCAAACTACTGAACACGTTAAATACAACGCAAAGCGCTGCAAGATTCTCACTAGTGTATTTCTCAGTTACTATAGAAAGTGACGAATCTTAAGAACAAGTTAGTGAATAATCGCTTAAGTTCGTGTAATAAGTATTTGGTGTTTGGTGTATTTAATTATGGCAAAGCACACGAGGGCTATCTGCCTAAGGGGAGTGATGCCTTTCGTGGAGGACTTTCTAAGGGAAACTGGCTCGTATACTCGTGTAATAAGAAACAAGATGAAAGGGTAACTAACCCTTTATTATTCCAATAAGATTTAATAAAACTCCGTCTTGGAGTGTTCAATAAAAGCCGACACTTGGGCTTGAACTTAAGAGACTAAAAAATAAACTAAAACTAAGATTAACTAAAGTGATATAGCCGAAGTTATCAAGATTCTAATCGAGTTGGCTCCTTAACTCTATTTGACTACGAAGCTTATCAAGGGCCTGAGTACGGCCGAGCGTAATAACAGCTTTGAGAGAGAGTCTGTCTTTTTAGCACTAGAAGAGGCTCAACTATTTTCGCAAAATCCTTTATAAACATTCTATAATAGGAGCACAAGCCCAAAATTGAAGACAATTTTTTAGCCGTATTTGGGGGAGGATAACTTTTAATTGCTTTTATTTTTGAGTCATTAGTCTCTATGCCCTTAATGGAAATTTTGTATCCAATGTATCGCAATTCCTTTGCCGCGAACTTGCATTGTCTTGCATTTATTTTGAAACCGGCCTCGTTAAGTAAGGCAAAAACTTCTTCCAAATGTTTCAACTGTTCCTCTACTATTTCAATGGTAACTATTATGTCAACAAAATAAATAATTATACTTTTACCTAAACCTGGCCTCAAGACTATGTCCATTGCTTTTTGAAAAGTAGCCGGCGCTCCGCTTAAACCAAGTGGTATTCTTAAAAAGGCATAGATGCCTGATTTTATAATAAATACGGTCTTTTCAACATCTTCCGGTTTTACGGCGATGTGAAAATAACCCGACGTTAGGTCTAGGATTGTCATAAACTCAGTCGAGCGAATTTTCTTAATTATTTCGTCAATTATTGGTAGGGAATACGTGGGATATTTTGTTATATTGTTAAGTTTACAATAATCAACTGCAAACCTATACGCATCCGGGTGCTCAAGCGGTAGCCCATTCTTTTTTCTACGAAGGACCACCGGACTTGTGTAAGGACTAGTGCTTGGCACAATTATTTTATTCTTTAAGATAGTTTTTATACGAGTTTCCAAAATGTGTTCTTTTACTTTATCATACTAGTAAGGTTTTGAACGGACTGAAGGGGCATTTCCAGTATCGATAGCATGATTCACTACCTGACAAAAGCCAGGTTTGTCGTTAAACAAAGAATTAAATTTTCTTACCAGTCCTTCAATCTTCTTTTTCTCTTCAAGCTTCAGATGGTCTAAGCCCGATTCCGGCAGAGACCCTTCTTCTTCTGCAGGGTCCATGTGCACCTGAAACGTAGAATTCTGGAAATTAAGATTCGCGCCAGCTGCGCGTAGGAAATCCACGTCTAATATTACTGCTATGAGTAAATTTTTCACAACCAAAAAATTCACTTTTAATACTTCATTTTTGATTTGTACGTGAAGTGCGGTTTTTCTCAAACATACGCACTGTTTACCTTGGGCAGCAATCACTTTTTGCGCAGTATTCCTAAATAATCTATCACGACGGAAGTGTTTTTCTATAAAATTCTTCAGAGAGAAATGAACACTGAGCCCCCTGTGTCTAGTAAGGCAGTAGTTGGCACATTATTTATAAGAATATGTATTTCAGGCATGGCTAGATTTTGTACTACGACCGTATTTAAATGGATTTTTGAGGGGGTCTTTCTTCCCACTCGGTGACCGTTGCCCCTTCTCTATCACCGGTTCGCGTTTAAATTCTGATTCCCAGCCCCCTCTTTTCGTTGATTTTTATATCCACCACCCTTAGATTTATCTGCGCTCTTGTTATTGGAATTTCCACCTTTACCCGTCTACCTATACGCACTCTGCTGAGCTTGCGGTTTCTTCTGCGAAGTAAACCTTGAGTACTGGCCAAACTGACTTGCACGCGCTTTCTCCGAGTTTCTTCTACTTTGGAATTTCACCACAAGCTGGAATAGAACTTCGAGGAAATCTTGCGCTGACGGTAGAAGACGCGGTAGAATTACTTCGATAAGTGCATTATCGGGCCTTTTTCCGTATAATAAGTTGAAAATATGAACTTTTCTTAAAATGAACTCCGTCAAATCCTCGAAACTGTTTTGATATTTACTATACAATTCCGATTCTAACTTTGCAGGATATTTGACAACTGGAAATGCTTTTAGTAATGCAGACGTGAAATTTTCCCAGCTATACAATTCCGATCCTGGCTCCCCCAACAAGAAATTTCCTACACCTTTATACCAGCCGAGGGTTTGACATTTTAAGGCTGTAGTAGCGATGTTCACCTTTTGCAGCTGGTTCACAGGATGCAAAGTGAAATGTAGGTCTAGTTGGTCCAGGAAGATCATTACTGAACCTTTGCCGTCAAATGTTGCTGCTGGTTTCATAGAGCCCCGCATCGCTTCCATGATGAATCCAAACCCTTCCATAGGATTCGTGGACGTCTGAGGGACCTGAAAGGTTGGACGGGGTGTTGGTTGTGCATTAGCACTGAAGGCGTAATGAGTACATTTCCTCAAGCACAGAATTAAAGAAGTCAAAAATTTTAACTACGAAATCTTTATTTAATAAAATAGGATAATCTGCTTAACTTATGCATAACAATAAAGTAATAATCTTCACTGACATTAAAACACTGAAGTATTGAAAAGGAGATAACTTACATAGAATCATCCTCAGTCCTAAATCACCAGGCTATATTAGGCAATAAGAAAAAAGAAAACAGCAACAGGAACATACTTTGGACATCGTACCTGAAAAGAGAAGGTACTACTGGATTAGACCTTTGGCAAGGTACAAATAGCTAGGGTGAAAATCAAATATACTGCATTGCACACGAACTTTCTCTCGCCAATATATATCTTGGCGCACGTTCGTTTCGTATGCCTTTCGAGTTTCATTATGCAAAATACCTAAATTTATGCTAACATTGCCCCTGTTTTGCTAATGAAACTCATATCAATTGCAATTCGTTGCTGCAAAACTGAAATTTAGCTTTAGGAATTGGTTTAGTCATAATATCAGCAACCATTTGCTCTGTTGAAAGATAAGCAAGTTTTACTATTCCTTTGTTATTCAAGTCGCGTATATGATGAACTTTTGTATCAATATGTTTTGTGCGTGAACTGAATTTTTCAGATTCTACAAGTCTTATAGTAGACTGATTATCTTCAAATACCTTTATCGGTAGAGTTTGGGGTAGATTAAAATCTTCTGTTACTTTCAATAGCCGTAATAGTTCTTGCGTAGCTTGTGATAGTGCAACATATTCAGCTTCTGTTAAGGATAAAGAAACACAAGTTTGTTTTCTTGAAAACCACGAAATACAGCTTTTTCCTAATAAAATAACACTTCCTGATGTAGATTTAATTCTTTTATCACGAACCACTTTTGTGAAAAGACACGGATCTGCTTTGCTTTGACTGAACCCAAGATTCTTCAATGTATTTTCAATTTCTGCATTCCACCACCTAGCTGCTTGTTTGAGACCATAAATCGACTTCTGTAATTTACAAACTTTATGTCTTTCTTCCGGAATCACGAATCCTTCTGGTTGTTCCATATATATTTCTTCATTTAAGTTGGGCTCACCAGTGGCCGAGCGGTAACGTCGCTGAACACTGGTAGTTCGATCCGAAGTTCGAATCCCGCGAACGGGCTGGCTGCATGGGCGTTTTCGTGGTTTTCCCCATGTGTAACGTGTATACGAGCCAGTTTCTTTTAGAAAGTTCTCCACGAAGGCATCCCTCCCTTAAGGCAGATAGCCCTCGAGTGCTTTGCCGTAATCTAACAAAACCAAACCAAACCAATCATTTAAGTTGCCATACAAAAAGGCTGTTTTAACATCTAGTTGATGTACCTTGGCATTATTATACGCTGCCCATGCTAAGAAAACTCTTATCGTAGTGTGTTTCACTACTGGTGAAAATGTTTCATCATAATCACTGCCGTATTTTTGAGTAAATCCTTTGGCTACTAAGCGTGCTTTGTATTTTATATTTTTACCAGTTTCATCATAGTTTGTCTTAAACACCCATTTGCTGCCTACTGCATGTTTTCCTGGTGGTAATTCTGTAAATGTATAGGTTTCATTTTCTTTTAGAGAATGTATTTCTTCTTGCATAGCCTTGATCCAAGCTTCTTGTTCACGTTTTGGTAAGTTTAGAATTTCTTCAAAGCTTTCTGGATCTTTATTTTTAGGTAAGATTGAATCTTCGTCTTCCGCTTTATAAGAGAATCTTTCCGGTGAGACCTCTTTGGTTGATCTGCTAGAAACCCTTCTTTCTACATTTTCTTCACATTTAATTAATTCTTCGGAACATTTTGAATCTTCTGTAAAATCATCGCCAAGAGATGTTTCTTCATTATTTTCTTCATTTTCTTGCGAGTTATTGAAGTGAATTAATTCTAAATCTTCAGCATTATTTTCTGCATGTTTGTCAGATAAAGACGCGTTTTCCGAAAATTTAACAGTTCTACTTACTATTATTTTCCTTCCACCTACATAAATCCTGTATCTCTTACTTCGTAAATCGTATCCTACGAATATTCCTTCTTCAGCTCTGTTGTCGAATTTACGCCGTATTTGTTTGTTCACGTAATAAAATGCTTTACAGCCAAATACTCGTAAGTGACTCAAGTTTGGTTTTCTACCATTCCACAATTCATCTGGTGTTCTATCTGTGGCTTTAGTTGGTAACTTATTTTGAAGATATGCGGCAGTAGCTGCTGCTTCAGCCCAGAGTCCTTTCGATAATTTAGAGTTTATTAGCATAGCTTTTGTCATTTCTATTAAAGAGCGATTTTTCCTTTCTGCGACGCCGTTCTGTGCCGGACAATAAGGAACCGAAGTTTCATGGAAAATACCAAGTTTCTTTAAATAATTTTCAGTAGTTTCGTTACAGTATTCTGTACCGTTGTCGGATCTGAGAACCTTGATTTTCTTTCTAAATTTATTTGTTGTCGATGCAACATACTGTTTTAAGTTTGTCGAATACATCATCTTTTGAAGTAATAAAATAAATTTGAGTATAACGCGAATAGTCATCAATGAAAGTTACGAAATATCTTTTCTCTCCTAAGCTGTTGACTTCAATTGGCCCACACACATCTGTGTGCACTAAATCAAGTGGATTTTTAGATCTAAAACTAGTTTTTGGATAAGGTTTTTCGGTTAGTTTCGCTTTTACACAAGTAGAACATTCCACACTATGAGTGCATTTGCCAAGTTTAATGCCGTCTGCCAAATCATTTTTCTCAAGTGTTTTTATGGCATCTATATTTCTGTGGCCTAATCTTTGATGCTATTTTAGTATACAGTTCGTATTTGAACATGAAACATTATTAGCTAAGTATGCTTTCTCGTCAATTGAGTTTACGGTCAATTTATATAAAACTTGCTGAGCGTTGCCGTGGGCTAAGAGTATATTGTTACGCTTTATGTAACACTTATTACTATCAAATGTAACAATGCAACCTTTATTCGTAACAGATTGAACAGAAAGTAAATTACTATCTAAATCTGGTACATACAATACATTTTGTAATTTTTATTTGTGCAACCTGACCCCTTAAGTTTTGAACTTTCACCAATACCATAAGAATTTAATTTAGCACCATTGGCTACAGTTACTATTTGTTTATTAAAGTCATTTAACTGAGAGAAAAAATTCTTATCACTCGTCATATGAGTTGAGGCTCCTAAGTCGATAACCCATTCTTGCGTTTGCGTGTTTTCATGTTTATTTTCCACTTTTAGAACTTGATTAAACTGAATCTGCGAATTTTCAGTTTCAATACTTTTAAGATACTTATTTTCTTTAAGTTTTGTTATGTTTTGTACACTTTGCGTATTTGCTATTTGGCATGCATTACTTTTATAATTTTGAGAATAATTTCTTACTTTACTGTTATTTACATTTGTTTTCGGGGAAGTTCTAGCGTTACGTTTTAAATGAAAACAGTCATTTATCGTATGGTTATTTCTCTTACAATAATTACAATATTGTGTAACATATTTTGATTTATTTTCGCTTTTACTTTTTAAAGCAACTGAATCGTATTTTTGAACTTTCTTAGTTTCCACACGACTACAATTATTTTTAACATATTCTAGCGACAATTCAGCTTCCGATTTACATTCTATTGCAGTTATTAAGGAGCTGTATGAATTTGGTAAAGAACATAGTAATATTGCTATTAAGTTATTTTCTTTAATTTCTTCACCTATATTACGCAGCTTTTCAGCCAATTCTAGTGCTCCTTTTATATGTTCCTGCATATTAGAACTTTCATTATATCTAATGGAATATAGTTTTCTAAGAAGAAATAACTTATTTGTTAAATTTACACGTTCATGGACACATTTTAACTTCTGCCAAACTTCTTTTGCAGATTTACTATGTAAAACATGGATAATTTGCGAATCGGAAATGTTTAAGCATATTAAAGCTTTAGCTTTACGATCATTCTTTAACCAAATATGAGTAACAGTTTCCGGTTTTTCTTCGAATACAACATCATCTAAACCTTCTTTTATTAGAAGTTGTTCTATTTTAAATTTCCACACTGAATAATTTTCATCTGTTAACTTTTCTATACAAATTGATTCTTTTAGAATAGACATTATTATTTGTTACAATTATTCTTTTAAACTTTGTAACTAGTATTTTCAACAAAGCGTTTTAATACTTTATGCCCCTGGAATCTTACAACATTTCAGTTTTTTTTTTTTTTAAGAAGCATTTCTATAAGGCAATTTTTTCAAGCTTATTAACTTAATCAGTCTCATAATCTTTTGTTGGTTGTGCATTAGCACTGAAGGCGTAATGAGTACATTTCCTCAAGCACAGAATTAAAGAATCATAAGTCAAAAATTTTATACGAAATCTTTATTTAATAAAATAGGATAATTCTGCTTAACTTAAGCATAACAATAAAGTAATAATCTTCACTGACATTAAAACACTGAAGTATTGAAAAGGAGATAACTTACATAGAATCATCCTCAGTCCTAAATCACCAGGCTTACTATATTAGGCAATAAGAAAAAAGAAAACAGCAACAGGAACATACTTTGGACACCGTACCTGAAAAGAGAAGGTACTACTGGATTAGACCTTTGGCCAGGTACAAGTAGCTAGGGTGAAAATCAAATATACTGCATTGCACACGAACTTTACTTTCTCTCGCCAATATATATCTTGGCGCACGTTCGTTTCGTATGCCTTTCGAGTTTCATTATGCAAAATACCTACATTTATGCTAACAGGGGGTCAACGAAAACTTCCCGAATTCTAACGATATGGTCCGTTGAAAACTTTTCGGGCGCCAAATGTAAAATTCTTACTAGAGTATTTCTCAGTTACTGTAGAAAGTGACGAATCTTAAGAACTAGTTAGCGAATAATCGCTTAAGTTCGTGTAATAAGAATTAACAAGATGGAAGGGTAACTAACCCTTTATTATTCCAATAAGATTTAACAAAACTCTGTCTTGGAGTGTACAATAAAAGCCGACACTTGGGCTTGAACTTAGACTAAGAAATAAACTAAAACTAAGATTAACTAAAGAGATATAGCCGAAGCTATCAAGATTCTAATCGAGTCGGCCCCTTAACTCTATTTGACTACGAAGCTTATCAAGGGTCGGAGTACGACTGAGCGTAATAACAGCTTTAAGAGAGAGTAGACAAAAGGCAGACGCGCGCAAATCAGAAACTCTGATTCTCTCTAACTCAGCAAGTAGTCTTTGCGGTTTGAATACCGCTCCTCCTCATTAAGTATTCAGAATGATTCCAAAACTACGTTCTGGCCGGAAGTAGTAAGTTGAAGTGAAGAATTTGACAGGAAAGAAGTTTAACCCAAAATTTAACTGTTAATAAAATTAACATAATCCTTACAGCGCATCTAAAGAGAAAGCTAATAGGGATATCTCATTTCACGCGGAACTAAAAAACTTTCGACAATAACTAAGTAACTGAACTCAGATGCTCTCTATCTCCGGCCTTTTATAGTTTTCAACCAGCCACGAGATATTTCTAGTACTTTCTGTTTCTCGAAATTACTGGAAAACGATAAGAGTGTGGAATTACGGTTACAGCGAACATAGTGGTCAATTACACTTATTCAATTTCCATACAAGGTACCGAGATACACATTCACTCAATGTGCTCCTGTATTCTTACTTTTCTGGCATAGCGTTTTCTTAAAATTTGTCTCGTGCTACACACAAAAAGTACACTTTCAAATATAATTATACTAAAATTTCCTATCTAAATACAAAATTTGTAACATTGCCCCCTTCCCAAAGGCCGCACATACCGGGCAATACAATCCTTGGAGAGGAAGCCATGCTGACAATTAAGGCATCATTACACTAATAAACATTACAATACAATAACAAAAAACATAAAAAATAATTGCAGTAACTTAAAACAAATCAGATACTAAATCAATAAATGAGTACACAAATTTACAAATTTAGAGACAAATAGGACTATGGTACGGATCCGAATTACGACGTCGTTCAGTCTGTTTAGGACTGTGTAAGGACCATCCCAAGGTGACTGTAATTCAGGAGAGAGTCGTTTCCATCGAATCGGATTCCACACACACACACCTTGTCTCCTTCATTGAATCGATGTCCTGTAGCTCTCGTATTGTATCGTGTCTTCATCTTCTCCGTCGCTACGTTGACTCGTTCTCGTGCAAAATTGTGTATCACTTCAAACCGTGCCTGGAGATCTTGGATGTACTCCTCAGGCGATGAAGGCGCATCCAAACAAAGATCCCAGAGCAGACGAAGATCACGATCAAAGAGCATCTGGGTTGGGGAATAGGCGGTAGTCTCGTGGACAGCATTGCGATAAGCCAATAAAAGAGAGGTAATTTCTTGTCCCAGGCCTGTTCGTTTCTGAAAACTCCCAAAGAGAGGTTATTAAGAATGATTCCATTAAACCTCTCTACTATGCCGTCTGACTGGGGGTAAAAAGGTGTCATTTGGGTTTTATCAGTTCCGAGTAACTTGCAGACAGGCTCGCGCCAAGCCTAATCGGCGCCGTCGTGCAAATGTCTAGCGAGTGCCTTTATGTAGTAACGATATTAAAGGGAAAAAAGATGTAGTAACAATATTTTAAAAAATGGAAAACCCCCAAAAATGAAAAAAAATAAACATTTTGTGTTTTGTTAAAACCCACACTCAGATATATTTATTGAACATTTAAAACGTTTATGTTATTAAAAGCCGCCCAACCTGTTATAATGGTTAGCGTTGCTGACTGCCATGCCGAAAGGCTCGGGTTCGAATCCGGGAGAAGACATGGATGTTTGTAACTGTATAATGTCCGTACGGCATGGGGGCACTCTAAATATGCGAGGCGAAAGTCCTCTCGAAAGGTTGGTGGTAGAAGAAGAGGGGTGGGAGACGCTCGGACTCGTTCCCCCAGAGTGTTCTCCATCAAAATCGGGGGCGAAACTGAGCTAAATCAAGGTAAGGTGATGAAGGATGTTGCCAACGACAGGCGTATCTTGCGCTCCTTGCCACGAGGAATTTCGCGGGCTTGGTCTTACAATAGGTCAGACAAGTGAGTATTAGTCAACAACAACATGTTATAAAAAAGTAACACGAAGCGAAATAATATACTAAACGTACTGGATAAAAAATATATTGCTGAACACCACTTATTATCTTAAAATTCAAAACAAAGTAATATACATATCTAATATGTTTGCACTGAATAAATTGTTGTTCGCCGCGTAGTTTACGACAAGGTTCAAACTGTGATTACAAAAGGGCACAAAAAAATGCTCTAAGGCTGATGATATCTAGGGATATATCCAAAATTCTTTTCTGCACACCGCTATATTGTTGACAAAGATATAGCATACAGTTTCAACCGGCGGTGCTGTATTTCCTCCAAAAAGTTTTCAAAAACTGCAGTTCATGCATAAGATCTATACTATGTATATCGCTTTGATTTTTATCAATTAATGCTTTTGCAGTTTTTGACATAAGTTGCGCTGATGTTGTAAATATATGTGAACAAAAATACGTGATGCCAATGCGTATGCAAGGGTACACGGGGCGCCGTAGACGCGTTCGACAAATTGTTTAATCCTACTGTTGCAATGTTAGTAATTTGTGCAACATTTACCTTTTTTGTGTGTTTTTTTTTTTAGTAATTACTTGTTTTTATATTTATTCTACATGAAAAAGGGTAAGGGCAGTTACATATTATGTTAAACTTGGGTTAGCTTTTTAATTCAGAAAAGTTATGATTTGAGCATAATTACTCGGAAAATGTTTGTTTTTTTTTTTACATGAACCATTTGTTTATTAAAGTAAAAATTATCTTTCGAGAAGAAAGGATTGACATACGGAGGACCACTGAATTTAAAATATACCTATTTGAGATTTGAACTGAAATAAAAATGTAAAAGGTATTCTGAAATCAAAAATTGCCCATTTTCCGATTTTTAGCATGTAGGGTTTATGTTTATTATAACTAACATTTATTTTAAGTTTAAACTATCTTTCCTGTCAAGCCTTACTTTCCCCTGGAACTGCCAATGCCAGAGTATGTAAATGTTAGTAGAACGCGCAAGGATTCAAATTATCAGCGGAAGTATTCTGAGTTAAATAGAAAGGAAACGAGTTCGAGGTGTGTTGTTCTTACTTCACGAACGCGGAGATAGTTAGCCAGAAGTTGAAGAACGACGCGTTTCGGCCTGTGTGCTTGTCTCGGCCAATTGTTAATCGTTCAACGTGATATTCAAAGTTTGCTGAATTAGCAGCGGTATTGTAAAACGCGGTGAGGTTACTTACGTTTAGAGAGCCTCGTAGTTAGTGTCTTGTTAGTATCTCTTTTAGTTTCTTATTTTTATTTTAACCGCCGGGTCGGCGTAGTTTGTGAGCGTCAAGAGCACGCATTTGTAATTTCTAAAGTTGAATAAAAAGGGACTTAAACCCTTCGTATAAAGTTGAATAAAAAGGGACTTAAACCCTTCGCAGGACTCTGTCTAATTTCCAGTTTCAGCTGTGTCCACTTGGTTGCGTGCAGGTTGAAGGCGCGCAACTGTACAAGCTATACGGGAAACCGAAGGAAAATGTTTATTTCCGATGTGTTTTCCGAGTGTTTTCAAGAAGCGTTTTACGCAATAGTTCTTATCATAGTTATTTTTCTACTTTTATATTTACTTCCAATTTTTCTGTTTTCATTTTTCCTCAGATGTCGGAAGAAAAACAGAAAAAAACTACCTGAGTATTAGAATGTAATGAAGAACAAGAAGGTGAGAGGAAGACTTAATAAACCAGAACTTTAAAAATACTCAGTTTTTCCCAAACCCAAAGAATACCCAACCTGACGCTACTAGTACTAGTTGTCCATCAACGTCTCAGCTACCACTGAAATTACCAAAAGAACCTAATAAATATAAAGAGTTAGAATGTGATCAGACGGCGTAATTAACGGTCGTCTGAAATATTTCCCGGCAGGCCTTGTGGTAAATGTTTATGTAAACAAGTCTTTAGAAGTCTAAGGAACGTACTTCTTGACTTACTAGGCTAGTTTTTTATTTCGTGTTCTCTGATAAATTACGCTTGGATTTTCAGTCTAATATTTTTTATGTGTGATATGAACAAAAATAAGAAAAAAACTGGACAACATATTCTTCATTCAAGAATCTCGTTAAATTTTCTAGTGATATTATTTTTTTTTTATGCTGCCAGAAAACCGCGACAACTGTTTGCATTATTTCTTTCGGCTAATTTTTGAACACTTGGACTGCAGGTACTGTAACTTTGTAATTTAATAGTTTATTTATCACATGAATCGTTGTCATTTTCAATTTTGTTTCGTTTATAAAATGGAAACTCTTGACAAGTTGAAATCCAAGAGGAAAGTTATTAGAAGTACTTTTACGAAATTAATAGAATTTACTCTTATTTTGATAGTCTGGATATTAATAAAGATGAAAGCGTTCAGGAGAATTTGTCGGAATTTTTTTAAGTTTAGAAGAAAAACAGAATGAACTTCTAACTTTAAACTTGAACATCGAAGACCTAATTCATGATAGTACAATGTTCGAAACGGAAATTCAAAGTTCACTTGAGTATAATTGAATCCATAAGTAATGTTGAATTCAAAATCAAAACAAACTTAAAAAGGTATGAAACTGAACATTTTAAATCTTCTCAAAATGTTAACGTTTGTAATTCGAATATTCGCAATACATCATCTATCAATTTGTCTAAATTACGCATTCCCACTTTTAATGGCCATTCTAGTTTATTTCAAGAATTCTTTAATAGTGTCTCATGTACAATTGACTCTAATGAGTCATTAAGTAATGTTGACAAGTTCATATATCTAAAATCTTTTCTTTCGAGTGATGCTTACAAAATTGTTTTGGGATTCGCGCTTACGGACGAAAATTATAAATCCTGTTTGAATTTGTTAAAGGAGCGATACGCTAAACACGAACACTTGATTAGTTGTTTCATGAATAAACTCTTAGAAATTGAGCCAGTTCAAGTTTTCTTCAAATCTTCTCGCACTTACAAAATTCTATGAGGAAAGTGAAATTAGTATGAGAAATTTAACCCTCTCATCGTTACGGATGGAGTTTTCCGTATTGAAAGATGGCTTTCCAAATCGCCACACACGGATTACTTTGTCAGCTTTTGATGAATCCGAAAGCGTTTCAAACGATTTTTTCTGCCTTACATTATCCGTCTCGAAATCGTTGAGGATGGAATATGCTGTACTGTCGTTCCCTCCGACCTCCTGTCGCGCTTAATTGGTAGTGGGGAAACAGCGATCGTTAGAGAAAGATGTTACAAATTTTGTTACAATGGGAGGGTCATAAATAAAAACGTTAAATCCAGGCGTACCATCTGCCGACCTGAGGACGATTTTCGTGCCGCAACTGGAAAATACTAGAAAGCCTGCAACGCAAACCTTTCTGTATGTGAAAAATTTGCGAAACAAAATTTGGCTAATCTTTGGAATATGGTAACAGGTAGTTTGGCGACATTTTGGTAGGCGATAAAGGTTACTACCTAGGACTTTGGGAATAATGTGAGAAGTAGTCAGTTCCGATTACACTTTATTTTGTGTGAGGGAAATGAGAGATCATGAGATATGTCATGTGACATTTATGGACGAATCACAGTTCTTTAATCGGAAAAGGGGGCAAATTTGTAAAAATATCTGCCGTACTTTATAGCATTAGGTTCATTCTATGTTCTGTGAAAGTGTTGCTTAATATTTGGATCCCATGGCCCTATGTAAAGTAAATCCGAAATTTTTATTGGGTTTATGTGTAATCGAAAAGAATTGCTTGAATGGTGTATGAGTGTAGGATTAATTGCGGATAAGTATGAATGTCCAACATGTGGGAATGAAATGAGATTGTGTGAAGGGAAGGATATTACAGATAAGTTTGAATGGCGGTGCAAGAAATCTGGTGAAAATGGACATTTTGTGAAACGGAGTGTAAAGAAGGGTACGTGGTTTGCTGAAAGTCGTTTGAGTATGGGGGGAAATTTTATTAATTTCTTATTAGTGGGTGAACAGACTGCCAGTTGACTACTGGATTATTTAATTTATAAGAAAAGTTTATCCGCCATGCAATCAAGATTGTGAAGAAGGTTAGTTAAGTTAGTATTTTTAATCATTTGAGGATATTATTTTCATGCATGTAAGGAATAAATAAATGTAAGGAATAAATAAATTAATATGGTATTATTGGGAAATTGTTATTAGCAATGAATTAGTTAAGTAATTAGGATTGTAAGCTAATTTTTATTAATTTAATGTATGTGCTTATTTATATTTTAAGTAGTGTTTTTTAATTTAATTATATTTTAATTTAATGATCATGATTTTGTGAGTTATATGTTTGTAGTATTTTGGAATACGTTTGAGTAGAAGTAAATGTGCATGGAAAGAATTTAAATATTTGACACTAAGTATTTGAAACCATTTTTAATGTTTGCGTTATAAATTTGCAGGTGACGTTTATAATAGATAATTTAGAGGGAAAAGTTTTTGGATATTTTATATGTGCAAATGTTCACCCTTGGAAAGGGCATATACTTTCTTGCGATCAGGTAATTTCATATATGTCCTTTTTACCGAATTTAAAGATTCACAAAATTTTCCTGAATTTTCGTGAAAATTTTCTAATTTATGAGAAAAAAGCAGAGTACATGGATATAGTGAAGATTGTGCGCAATGCCATTTTTGTGCAATTCTGGGATGTTTTTTTAAGTAAAATAAGTCGACGTGTACATGGTTTAATTATATTTTAATTAAATTATAGTTATTTGTGAATTATATGTTTGTAGCAATTTGGAATACGTTTCAGTAGAAGTAAACGTGCATGGAAATAATTTAAATATTTGACACTAAGTATTTGCAACCATTTTTAATGTTTGCGTTAGAAATTCGTTGGTGACGTTTTATAATAAATAATTTAGAGGGAAAAGTTTTTGGATATTTTATTTATTTTATACGTGGAAATGTTCATCCTTGGAAAGGGTATATACTTTTTCGCAATTAGGTTAATTTCATATATGTGCTTTTTACCGAGTTTAAAGATTCACAAAATTTTCCTGCATTTTTGTGGAAATTTTTCTAATTTATGAGAAAAAAGCAGTGTACATGGATAAAGTGAAGAGTGTGCGCAATGCCATTTTTGTGCAATTCTGGGATGTTTTTTTAAATAAAAATAAGTCGACGTGTACATGGTTACTGTGTATGTGCGATTCTGAAAAACGCGGCAAGGAGTTTGCGATTCTGCACTTTTCCCAATTTTGCAGTTAATATCTGTCATGATTAAGCAGTTTTGTTCCATAAAATTTCTAGCGTAAGTGTAATTCGGCTAGCAGATTGTTGGAAAAAGTGTTCAGTAAATAAAAAGAAAAGAAACATGTCTTTACTTAGACAAAATGGCGCCGAAAAAAAAAAAAGTAGAAGGTTGCTGTAGCAGATTTGGTCGCCAAAGTTTCGCCGACAAATCGCCAAGTTACCATAATCCAAAGATCAACCCAAAATTTCTTCTGCAAAAGTAAATGTAATTTGCACGGAAGCCATGAATAACTTTTAAAGAATTCAGCATCACCTAATTTACAAATAATTTCTTTTAGCATAGAATAAATACTTAAAAACAGGTATCTTACAATGACTGTAGAAACAGTGAAATTTGATATAATTTTTGTTTTAGCTGTGCGCATTGATTAAAAATTGTATATTTTTAATCAATGCGTACTGTATTTTTTTAAATTATTATAACAGTTCACAAAAAGAGTTACTTCAATATATATTTTGAATAATTGTTCTAAAATAAAAATGAGATTTTTGGAAGAGTTCAAATTTTGTAATTCCATGTCAAACTAATGTGTCATTTATATGTTTGTATCGAAATTCATTTAGTTGTGTGAATGTGAAGTATGGACATTTTATTATTGAAATATGGTGACAAGATGCGTTTCCTTAAAGAAAAATTCGTTTTACTCTTCTGATTTCTCGTCTAAAACGAACTACTGAGAAACTTCCTTGGCATGATATGAAAATCATTCGCAAATAATATCGTATTTGATTAAATCGCTTTTTGCCGTTGATAAAATAAATTACTGAAAGTACATGAAATCGTATGATGCATTTTTTACCCTAAGCAAAATACTTCCGTTTTACTGAAAGTGTTATCGAATAAAAAGGTCCGAACGATATTTGATTATGAATATTTTACTATGATGAAGATGTGTTTATTTACAAATTTCGAAACGGTTGGGACATAAAATTTTCAGCAGGTCAGAGTAAATATTTATGAAAAATAGTTGTTAGTAGAAAAGAAATGTAAATAGCTTTTTATAAAATCGTCACAAGCATTATACGAAGGTGGAAAAATATGATGGTGATCTGGGTGATGCAAAAAATTTCGAAAAAGGAAATAAAAATTTCCGATTATTTGTCTACATCAAAATTTGAAATGACACAATTAGAAGCTCAGATAAAGATAGCAACTTTACTTTCATGGGGAATTTGGCGATGGGAAAACAATTTTTTATTTACGACTATGGTTAATTAAAACAAAGGAGGACTGTCTCTGTATGGGAAGGGATGCCTTCTTGGAAGACTTTTTAAAGAAAACTGGCTCGTATTCACGTTACAAGTGGGAAAACTCAATTCCAGATCAAACTACTAGTGTTCAGTGACGTTACTGCTCGGCCGCTAGTGGACTTTATTTATGACTAAGGACTGATGAGCTATGTTAAATTAGGTACTGATTACCATTTATTTTTAAATTCATTAGTTAATACTTATTGGGATTTTACTAAAAAGGACAATATATGCATGTATTTGTTGAAATCAGCTTTCACATCTTATTAACATTTTATATGCAGTTTTTATGGCATCCTTCCTTCACGTCCAGTATTTCACGTTCATGTAGATTCTCATTATTTAGTTTAAATAAATACAGCGCGATAATATTTGGTGGCAACAGTTTGAAAAGTGATTCAGGCAATTAAAGTGATTAGACGCAAAATGCCGTTTCGAAACTAATAGCCCTTCTGTACTAACACTTATTTGGACTTTTGGAAAAAGGATTTATAAAATTAAAAACATTAAAATAATATCCAGAAGCTTTCAGATTTTATATTACGCCCAAAGGGACTTTTTTTGACGCTTTGTGTGTTACCTTTATTTATTAAGTACCATGTTCTTCGCAATTAAAGCACATAAATTCCATTTCAACACCAATATCATAAAATATTTAAAAACAGCATATCTTTAGAAATTCCAATAAACAGTCTCGCACGCTGGAGATAAAAATATTTGATTCATTACAGTGTTACCACTACTCGCTTTGAAACTGTTGAGTTTCCTAATCAAAAATTCGTCAAAGTTTTACAAATTATGAAAGTGATAATAAAACAAATTCGAACTTAAAAATTCCAATTATTAGTGTGCATGTTCGAGTAAAGGATTACGTTATTCTTAATTTGATGGTTCTAGATACTGTATTTTTAATAATGCAAGACATATATTCTGAAGATTCTTAATCATTTAATTTCTTTAAATATACTAGAGGACGATAATATTATATATATATATATAATTATAAAATCCGTTCTTAAATTTTGTTAAACAAATTTGTAAATAAACACATTATGAACATATTTATTATAATATTGAAGCATTTTGCAGAAGATTTTCATACAAAATTTTACTCACAGAAATGCGTCCTTTCATTCGGTTGAACGTCTTTCTCTTACGATACTGAGAAAAGTTTAGCCTCTATTTCTAAAAACAGATCAAGTATTTTCAAATAGGGTGCATGTTGAAAAGAAGCAGTAATGTAAAACGACTAGAAGAAAGAATAGGATATGCGTTGAAAGTTAGAGGAGGGACGATAAGAATGAAAGGCAATGTGCATTATCATTCTACATGTTATATATGGCAGCTTTGATGAAAAAGACTTCTTTTCCGCTATCCAGGAGAGTCAGTATGCCCTGGATATATATAGCTATTATCTGTTTCTGTTCGTATAACTGGGCTCACACTGTAAAATTTAGAACGATACGAAAGAAAATTTGAAAGTGCAGTTTACATTTAAATTTTTCCAATATCGATATTACCTGCTAATTGCATTAAAATTAGTTAACTACAGAGCACAAGAAATACAGTAAGACTAGAATTCTCTTATTGCGGTAGTCGAGTTTAGTACTGTATGCGAATAAAATTTTGGAATTGGTTTCGTCTAGTTGAACCTTGCTAATAGCCGAATGATAAAACACTTGCCGATAGTTTGATTTAGGTTCGAACATAGGTGAATGGGATGACTGCATCATATGTGTTTTGTGTAAAGTCAGTTACCCTTAGAAAGCCCTTCACGATGGCAGCCCTGGTATGTTTGCTATAAGTAGCTCTCCTATGTTCCAAATAGTATAAACTATTTTTTATTGAAAATGAATAAATTACGCGTTTTGTTTTGTAAAAAAAAAGTATCTTGTTGAATTTTAGTTTCTTAGAGGAAAGAAGGGAAAAAAAAAAAAAAAAAAAAGATTATGTATTTATTTCCTAACTGAGCCAGCCATGTGAACAAAACTTAATTTTGCTTCTTTTAGTTGAAGTAGGAATATATTGTGCATTTTGGTGAATAAAAAGGGTTTTACACTTTAGTTTTGCTTTAGAATGTCTGTTTTGTAATTTGTTTTACGGAAATTAAAATCTTTAATTTTTGTTGCAAACCCTAAATGGGGAAAACATTCTCTGTACAAAAAAACAGCAGTCACACATGTACGTAATAATAAATAAATATGAGCCTAAAAGGAGGCGAACCTGTTGCTAAGAGTTTCTTAAATATTCAGATAGATTTTGATCATATTATCCCGGGTATTCGTTGAAATTAGTTGAATTTCTGTTGCGAAGCTTACTTCTACTTCAGTGCATGTTTTATATAATTTCTAATATTAGCGCTTTGAGCATGTATATTCTTGAACACATAAATATTCTTGAGAAAAACCTAACTGAAAGAAAATGAATCTAATCATGATCAGTTCTACATAATTTTATTTTAAAATTCGTTATCATTTGCATTTTTTGAGCGCAAACATATTTTTTTTTTCTTTTCATATTTCAAAACTTTCACCATTTACACCCTTTAAAAATAACTTCATATTATTATACTGAAAAATGAAATTTAAGAATGTATAGAATTCTGGGAAATCTTAATTCATCATATCAAAAACCAAATTATAAATATAAATATTTATAAAACTTTATGTTTCTGCATTAGGTAACTACACTGAAAGTAATTCTAATAGAAAATGTTTAGTAAAACTATGCATTGCCTCTATTTAACTATAAAATTTTGAAAAAAATATTTTCAATTTTCCGACTGCACATACGAAACTTATATTCAATAAAACGCATCAAGAGTGTTGGCCCATCAGCGAACGAGCAATAAAGTCTCTGAACACATAATTCGGCTGAGAATTTGAGTTTCGGCGAACGAGCTCCTGCGTAGGCGTTTTTTTTTTTTTTTTTTTTTTTTTTTTTGTTTTGTTTTGTTTTCCGTACGTGCAACGTGTATATGAGACAGTTTGCCTCAGAAATTCCTCCACGAAGACATCCCTACCCTTAGGCAGGTAACTTTCGAGTGCTTTGCCACAGTCAAATTAAATAAAATTAAAAAAATAAGTAAGCAGCATGAGCATTAGACTAGAGTCTCTAACCATAAGAATCAATCTGTCAAAATCCTATGTCTTGTTTCATTAATGCTCTTATAATTTTTCAACGCAGGAATTTCTAAGAGCACCTATTTATTTGCTCTTAGCCCCCCCCTAAAAAATAAGTAGTGGAATAGTAAAATATACTGATATTTTCTTAGATTTTAAATAAAACAATATCATTATGGCACAATTAATAAACTCGTGGCTTTCCGTACTCATGGCTATATACAAAAGCGGAAAATTGCATGACAAAAACTTAGACGTTTGTAATTATGATTAGCAAATAAACAAGTTTTTTACTTCATGTTTAGTTAATTAGTTCTGCCATTATATCAAGTAAATTGTGAAGTATTATTTATATCCGTAGCTTCAAATAAACTCTGGATCAAAAATACCCGAAGTTGCAAATAAAATAAGAAATTTTCTAAGTTAACAAGATATTTTATTAAAAAAAGTGAACTATCTTGGGAACTATCGAAAATCATATTGTTTTATTGAGAAAATATTCCTATTATCCTAGCAAGCAATCGTATATAAGAGGTGAATTCAGTAAAGGGTATTAGAAGCACAAAAATATTTTGATAAAACACGCACGCACACATGTATACATACATAAAAATGGAGGTTTATGAACGGGGGAAAAAAAGTAAACATTTACATTTTTTTCTTTTAAAGTCTTGATTTTCAATTTCCCTCAAAATTTTTATTTGATAACAAAATCCGTAGCATAAACATAACAGTTACTGTTACAAGGTCAGATCGCTTTCGAAGCATTCTACTTCTTGAAAACTCCCGAAGGGCAAAGTTCTGACTGTGTTTGATACTTTTAGAGCCGACACTAATCAGTCCATAATATAAATATAAATATTTATAAGACTTTATGTTTCTGCATTAGGTAACTACACTGAAAGTAATTCTAATAGAAAAGTAAAGTCTTCGCAAGTGTAGGGGGTAAAGAAAAACTGCTTAACGCTTTCGGTGGATACAGTGACAGAAAACTTACATTTCGTTGACAAAGTTGCTGACGCTTTGCAAAACAATACTTTATCTCTTTCAAAACTTTCGGAGGGTTAAATTCTATGGAAGTTGCATCCGGAAATGGGGAGGGGGATAATGTTACCCGCGTCGGTGATTATCCTTAAGTCACACGTGCCCCCTGGGTGGTGCTAAATAGGTAACTGCCACAAAGTCCTGTGGCATACCGGGGTTTAGTGGGATGAGCTTCGGTCTGATGATGAATAATCTTATGACGACCCAACGGACCGCTCCTCCCTGGGAAAACCAGCGATTGTGGGGAGGATTTGAAATTCCGAGGACCTTTGATCTGGAGAGGAGGGGTCTTGGAGGAAGCAGCCATGTAGATGATACAGGAGAAAAATTAAGTTTTGCGTCTCAGGCCGCCAGATAGTACAGGAGCCCGGGGCAGCCTAACCAGCATGTCCTGGCTGCTGTGTATAATCTCTCCTGCCTTGTAGTTCCAGGTGGTGCTGGGTGGGTTCCTGCATGGCAGAGCGGGGGGCTCTTCCGAGGTCACTGCTGGCTGCTGAATCCGGGGCTAGCCCCTCCAAATTGGCTCTTAGAAAATCGGAAGGAATTTTTCTCCCCCTTTTTTCAATAAAATACCAAAATGGATGTTAGCAATATAGATAAAAACGCATCCTCTGAAACCCCCTCTTTAACCAGTGTAGCTCCTTCTAAGGGAGTGAATGCGCCCTTGGGTGCAGAAGCTGTTCTCTTCAGGACTACAGAAACCAGAACAGCTGGTGAAGGGGTGAATGTGCCTTCGGACACGGACGCCTTGAGCACAGTGGGGATGGATACTGACTCCTCTGTCAGAAGTGCTGTGCTAGATGCTCAAGCGGATGACCAGTCACCAATGACGGAGGTTGTAAATAAACGAAGAGAAAAGAGACAACGCCAGAAGGAGCGGAAACGGCTGGAGAGGGCCATGAAAGGGATCTCGATCTCCGGGAAGAAGGGAGCGAGGGAGAAAACAAATATAGCTAGGACATCTGGAGCGACCTCCAATTTGCTGAGGGAGAGCCATCCAAGCAATGAAGATTCTCGTAAGAGAGAACGCATTGCTGGTGACACCCCGGAAATGGCTCTCAAGAAACGACTGCTTTATAGTCAAGCTGTGAGGAAGGCAATTACTCTGCGGGTCGTCTGCAAGGATGACTCCAGAGACATAACATCGGCGAATTCGGACTTCATCCCTTCTATAATTGATGACTGAATTATCGACGGCTCCATCACCACCTGTAGGGGTCACAAGACAGTCTTGCAGCCGAAAGGCCTCAACATTCCAAGAACCTTGGGTGTACAAGGGTTTAATCCTTGGTAGGCCCATGAACGCACACTTCCTTTCGTCAGAGAGACCTAATAAAAGACCTCAAACTAGCATTTACATTTCTAAAAATATAAAGGCTATGAAATTATCTCAATTTACATCAGAGGACTTAACTGCTATTTTAACTAAGGACATAAACAGTTCACTGAGATGTAACATTTGTTTTTGCTCGGTTTACATGGCTTATGACCTTAACATTCCGCAAGAATTTATAGATCTTGTGAGTTTCTGTGAAATAAAAAATATTCCTATGGTTATTGGTGGTGGTGTTAACGCTCACCACCTATCATAGGGCAGTTCTGATACCAATCCTAGAGGAGAAAAACTCATGGAACTTATAATGAATACCAACCTAACTTGGATAAACAGGGAAAATTTCCCTACCTTTGTCAACAGAAGAAGAGAAGTCATTGACCTCACACTAACTTCTTCTGATATTTACAACCTTATTGAGAATTGGCATGTAAGTGACAATCCCTCACTTTCAGACCGTCGACTTTTACAATTTTGTATAAGAGATGAAATACCAGCTGAATATTTCAGAAACATTAAAAACACAAATTGGGACCTTTATAAGGACTCCCTGAATTCTAATGTCATTAACCTTCGGGTTTTAGACAATAATTGTTCATTCGAGGAGCTGGATACTCAAGCAAACAACCTGACAAATATCATTATTGAATCTTATCATGCATCATGCCCTCTCAAACGAAGGAAGTACTCTTCTAGCAAGAGAGTCTGGTGGACCAAGGATCTTGAAAGCCTCCGCCTAGAATTTCGGAGAGCTCACAGGAAAGCAGTCAGAAATAAATCTGAAGTTAACTGTTCTAACTTCAAAATTCTACTAAGGAAATTTAAAAGTGAAATCAGGAAAACTAAATACAACTCATGGAGATCCTTCTGCACAGATATTCTGTCCTACCAGGAGACTACCAGAGTATATAAGATTCTTAAGAGATCTCAGGAGTCTCAACTCTCATTGGTTATGCGACCAGATGGCAGTTATACTATAAACCCTTTGGATACACTTTCGACCATGTTGAATTTTCATCTGGGGGACACATGTGTCACCTCTGACTGCCAGGAAAATCCATTGGAACTATTTCATAATCCATTAGATTTGGATTTTGCTAAGACAATAGTGAACTTTGAAAAGGCTAAAGCGGCCCTAGATGTATTTCTTGCTTTTAAATCTCCAGGGAACGATGCCATTTACCCAATTCTGCTTCGGAAAGGCTGGGATATTTTTGGCCACATTTTCGTGGACATATTCGAATCCAGTTTGGTTTTGGGATATGTTCCTAAGGTGTGTTTCTCCCCAAACCAGGAAAAGATACATATGAGAAACCAAACTCATTTAGAATGATTACGCTACCATCCTTCCAGCTCAAGCTGTTGGAGCGATTGATTTTCTGGCACCGCCAGTCAGATAATAATCTGAACCATACGTTTGGCTTAGACTAACACGGTTTTAGGCCTGGCCTCTCCACTGAGTCTGCCCTACACCAACTGGTGTGGAGAATTAAAAAAAATTATAGACGGGCACTTTGCCATTGGGAATCTACTGGATATTGTAGGAGCCTTTGATAACATCGGTTTCGAGAAAATACATAATCGGTCTCGAAAAATACAGTAAACTTATTGGAAGTCATATTCACCCTATGATAACTACACTCATGTCCATAAATTAAGGATAATGCAAAATCAGGCAAAGGAAGAGTTAGAAGCAAAACAAATTTGACTTATTTGTAAAGCTTATTTATTAAACAAAAGGTAAAGAGCAAAAAAAGATGCTATATGTTTGATATTATTAAAAAAATTAGCGATTTTTTCTCCCTGGAGCAAATTGCAGCAAAAAAAAAAAAAAACTATTTACAAAAAGCCAATATTACATGGTTGGTATGATTGTTAATACATTGTATGTCTCCCAGACGATGCACTACAGTCCGTACAACGCCTAGGCATACTGAATATCAAATTATCGATCTGAGCTTGGGGGATATTACACCACTCAAAAAGCAATACTCTCCGAAGTTCTGGTAGACATGTAGGAGGAGATAGACGGCCTACAACTCGTCGGCCAAGCATGTCCCACACGTGCTCTACTGGATTCAAGTCCGGTGAGAATGCTGGCCAGTCCTTACGGGTGGTATCCTCCGATTGAAGGCATTCGCTTACGATGTTTGCACGGTGAGGACGGGCGTTGTCATCCATAAACACAAATTGTGCGCCCATGGCGCCCCGAAACAAACATACATGTTGTTCCAGAATGACATCCCGATAGATTTGGCTTGTCATGGTTCCAATCTGAACATGTAAGTCAATTCTGGAAGCCAGAATAATTCCACTCCAAACGAGCACTCCTGCACCAGAGTAACGGTGTCGTTCAATGATGTTTTCTTGGTGGTAACGGGTCCCTGGAGCTCTCCATATGAAGGTCCAGCGAGAATCAGACTGCAAGCTAGACCTGGACTCGTCGGAAAACATCACACAAGCCCACTGTTGCGGTGTCCACAATGCATGCTCTCTACTCCAGGCTAACCGCAGGCGACAGTGAGTTGCAGTAAGAGGAACGCATCTGACAGGTCTATGAGCATATAGACCAATCTGCCCTAAGCGTCTGTATACGGTCTGCCTTGAAATTGTCGTACCAGTGGCTGAAGAGAGCTGACGAGATCGGTCTGAGGCTGTGCTCCGCCTGTTTCTTTTGGCAGTAACTGCCAAATACCGGTCCTCATTCGGCATTGTAACTCTGGGGCGACCTGTGCTGTAACGTCTACTCACATTACCATCATCTTGGAATCGTTTCCAAAGCCTGGAGATGACACTCTGGGCAATTCCAAGTTCGTCTGATACTTCCAGTTGGGTACGCCCACATTCCAGACGGCCTATAATTCTACCACGTAAAAAATCATCCAAATGCGTCCTTTGTGTCATAACTATTCGGTTATTGCACTGAAATGCTCATAAAGCGCCTGCGAACAATTTTACTTCTTTGCCTGTATTCCTTATATATCACTCTCTCACACTCCCGTCATTGCGACGTAGCATCGGTGTCATCTGGTTATTTCCTGAAATTTGCATATGATTCTTGAAGATGTGTGTAGGATTTTGCAGGTCATATATTTATTTTAGAGTTCGATTTCCGCGTGACTCCGAATTATCCTTAATTTATGGACATGAGTGTAGATGGGTCATCTTTATGATTAAAAACAGGAATATCTGCGTTAGGCTAACTGACTGTGAAGTAAAGAGAGATATTACTAAAGGGTGTCCACAGGGTGGTATACTTTCTCCGTTCCTGTGGAACCTGGTATTCGACTCGCTCTTAGTACTTCTACGGGAGGAACTGGGCATGTCACAGGCTTATGCAGATGACCTTATTGTGTTACTACAGGGTTTCGATATTGGAACCCTACACAATCAAGCTCAGCAAATCTTGAATAAAATATCACACTGGGGTGAAATAAATGGCCTATCTTTCTCTGCTGAAAAATCAGAGGTCATAGTTTTCACGTGGAAAAGGAAATGGAAACTGGCAGATTTATATCTGGGTAACCAGGTTATCAGAGGTAAGGAATGCGTTAAATACCTAGGACGTTACCTGGACAGTAAACTCACATGGATCACCCATATAATAGAAAAGGCACAAACAGGCACAAATGTACTAGTACTTTGCAGGCGAATCGTTGGTAAACAATGGGGCCTTAACCCAAAATCTACTCTATGGATTTATACTGCCATAGTCCGGCCAATGCTTTCTTACAAATGCGTGGTCTGGATCAATGTTATTAACAGAAGCACATATTTAAACATTTTACAAAAGGTGCAAAGACTTGGTTGCCTATGCATTAATGGGGCTTTAAACAGTACCCCTAATGCTGCATTAGAATTTTTATTGCAAATTCCACCCTTGAAATTATTCTTGAGCGGAGAAGCAATTAAAGCCATGTATAGGTTGAATAAAAATGGCACATGGTGCCAAAGGACAGGTTTCGGTCATAAAAGCCACCTGAAAAGCCTTTGGTGGTCGAGTGTGCTTAATGCATGATATAATTAAAGAAAATAAGAGTAGACAATCTCCTATAACAAAAGAATATATTAAATATTAAATTACAATTTAAATTACATTGCAGAGATCAACACAGAGCTCGGAACACAGTTCATGCTACCTTCGCGTACAGTTGTCCGACGAGAAGTCTGAGTGAGTAAAGATGTCGCTTTGCTGCTCCGATTAAGAACTGGATTTTACACGTGCGCCATCTCATGAATAGAAGTTGAAGAATCTGTCGGAACGCCACAAGCCACACTAACATATGCCTGGACTTGGGCAATGAGATCCCTATTAGCTATATACCCAAAGACGCAATTACTAAAACAATAGTTCCAGATAAGCTATTCTCAACTTCTATACCAAAAAGGAATGAGATAGAATCTCTAATTGGCCTAATTTCAACCGGATCAATTGAATGTTACACAGATGGATCAAAATCTAACATCACCGAAGCTGGAGCTATTATAAGAAACCAAGGGATCTGGAGATTTCATTAGATTTCATCTATACCTTCGTAAAGTAACAACTGTTTTCCAAGCCGAGGTTCTGGCGATCAATATGGTCGCCCAGGAGCTCTTAGCTAAAAATACAGTTGATAAGAATATATATATATACTCTCTGACAGCCAATCAGCCATCTTTGCCCTGGCTAATCGTGTCAAGTTACAAAACTGTGTTTTGAACTGTACTCAAGATCTGAATTCTCTGGCTCAGGCCCATAACACCATTAGTTTAGTCTGGGTCCCAGGTCATTGTGATTTTCCTGGAAATGAACTACCTGATAAAGTAGCTAAAGATGCTTCGCAACTACTCATGTCTGGCCCAGAACCATTTTACCCAGTTTCATATCAAACTGTTAAAAAAGAAGTAAGAAACTGGATAAAGAACAAATATGATGATATATGGTCTAGACTACCAGACTGTACTCATTCTAAATTGGTGCTCAGTACACTTAACTTATCAGGTAAACTCATACACCTCAGTAGAACTAACTTACGCCAGGTAATTGAAATTGTTACCGAACATGCTTATCTGGCCAAGCATCTCCACAAAATGTGGTCTCGTCGAATCTCCTCTCTGCCCAGCTTGTGGAGAAGAAGTGGAAACACATTTTCACTTCCTGGGACGATGTCCGGTGTTTTCTGTCCCGAGAAACAAATTCCTTGGGTTTCCCTATATTAGCTTTGATCAAGCCCTTCTATACAAAGGGCTCTCTGGCATAATAAGGTTTCTGATGTATACTAAACACCTACAGGTAAGGTGAATTTGAAACCACAAGAAACAAGCATTGAGACGCCCTGTGAGTTTTTTGTTTGTTTGTTGTAAAAGAAACTATGCAGGTATATTTCTCTCATAGCTGTGTTTTGGAATATAATTTGGAAATAGATATCAAAACTTTATACATCACCTGGCCGTTTGGCTTAAGAAAGTACCTCTGCCCTTCTTATTTAATTAATTAATTAATTTTTTCATTTTTATTTTAGACTCATCATCGCACCCTTGTTTGGTCAAGAGTTTGCGTTTGGTGGTTTGGGAGGGATTGAATCGGCTCTTCATCCAATTGGGAAGTTTTAACGATTTAACCGACACCCTGAATTTAGAGATGGGATCTTTTGCTGATACTATATATTTGGTGTCAGTTTGGAATCTTTTCTGTTTATCTATTATTTACCTTTCACGAGAGTTACCATTTAAAACCTTTCACTTAAATGATCAAATGGCGGAATAGCAATGGGCAACATTGCCTAAGCTCTTTTTCTTCTTTTCATAAGAAGAAAGCGCCACTAATGTTACTGTTATGCATCCGGAAATTAAGCTCATCTGCTAATACCAATTTTATTAAAGCAATTACCTTAGGATTTAGTAATAGAATTTTATCGCAAGAAATATCCTAAAAATTCTAGTGATATAAATCAGCTAATGAATTTTATCAAACTTGAAATTGAATGTCCGTAAGCGCAAGTGTTTCTGGGCTTTCTTTAAAGATACGGGAACCTTTAAAAGGAAAAGATCACTCTCAACCTCAGGCTAGATTTAAAACCAATATTCCAACATCAGCTGCATTAAATATGGTAGTGAAGCAGTCCCGGATCTAGAGGGGGGCAAGTCGGGGTCTGTGCCCCGGGCGGCAAATTCAAGCGTGTTACTGAATCGTATTTGGAATGTTGTCTAATTTTTAATACAATATTAGTAATTTTAAAGACCACTTTTAAGAATATTTATAATTAATTACTAAGAAACATTTTAATGAAACAAACAGTTAAAAGAAAGCTAAGTACATCCGAATACGACTGTAAAGATAAGATCAGAGAGAGGACAATCGAGGAACTGCAGGCGTCAATGACAAGGTCAGACGACCCTGTCCTCGAGGCTCGCGTCTCTGCCAACTCAACACAGCCTAAATACAGGACTTAAAAGAGAACGGCTAGCTCATAGAACGTTTCCCCCTGAAACAGGCAGTGGGGAGTGATGACGTGGCAATGATGCCACTGAGCGCGGAGATGCAATTGACAACATAGAAATTAGCGTTTTAAATTTGAAGAACCAGCGTTTAAAATGAGCTATGTGTGAAAGATAGCTATAATTTGGAAGAGACAATGTTACTGCAGTATGCATTTTACACTGAACATTAAAAAATTTAATAGTACTTACTCAATTTTAAAATAATAGATAAAATGCGCTACTCTTAGCATAAAGTTCCTTTTTTTTATTTGCAGGGATTTTTTTTTCTTTAAATGCCTGTTTTTTTCTAATCATTTCTTTATCTGCATGTTAACTAAGAAAACTGTACTACTGCTTCTAAGATAACTATAATAACAGCTATTTAAAATTAATCAAAAAACAACCTTAAATTGGCATAGTTTTAAACATGTATGGTTATATATGGCAAAATTTCTGCTAATCTAAGTTTGAGTTTCAGACTAATTGTAAATTTTACATTGGCATATTTTTCTCCCGATTCAATATAATAACATATATTTTTTTAAATAATCTTGTAACTTAGGCTTACATCAATATTACATTTAAATAAATGCATGTAGGATTGTTATCTTAATTTAGACAAAACAATTTTACTCACAGTACCTAAAGTGGTTTTTCAGTAATTTGAGGCAGTGCGCTAAATCTGCAAAAACCCATATCTTTTTCGTTTGCAATACTGGATTTGGAAACTGAGAACTATTAATCGAAATCTGTAACTCTTTCCACAAAGTACTAGATCCTTCTAAATCAGATACTATTGCTTTCACTTCTACTCCAGATAATTGAATATGTCTTATGAGTGAAAAAAGAAGTTCTTTCTTCATTGGAGTGTTTAAATCAAAAAATATTGGTTGTTTCCACTGCGAAATGAGACCTCTGATTAAAACAAACTGCACTTTTTGAAAAGGACCGAGAATTTGGCCCAATTTAGAGTCATGACAGAGCTCTTATGACAATGCAACGTGAAATATCTTCACTAGTCCACCTGATTTTTTCCTTCTTTTCTAGCAATGCGTTAATCTGCGTCTTTGTAAAAATATGCTTTAGACGTTTTTTCCAAATTCTCCGATCTGTGCTGTTTTTTTCCTAAATTTCGTTGTTTGGGATTTTAATTTCTGAATTTCCGATACAAATTTCTTTCTAGATGTCGTCCACCTTCTTTGTCGCTGAGCAAACATTCTAAAATTTTTCTTTTCTCTATTTTTCAATATTTTATTACAATTTTCTAAGGATATTATTTTGTTCTTCAAATTATCAATACATTCTTGTTTATCTTTACACTTAGGGCATTCAGGAATATTGTCACATAGGACATTGTCACTTGTGAGTTTTATTTCAAAATCATTCACATTTGATTTATTATTGTCAGCTTCAATTTCGTTCTCGGCCTCAAAATAAATTTTCTTTGGGCTTAATTCGTGTAGTCTTTCAAAAGTACTCTGCATTAGTTTTCTTTTCAAATGTCTCCGATTCCTTGGTGTTATTTCGTTTACTGCGCACGATAAATTTACTTTCGGCACAGTATTGCATTTCAACAGTTTCTTTTGCGGCAATCCAAGCAAGCGATTTCTCATGTCATCTTCATAATCACTGCACAGGAAATGTTCGCTGCAAATTCTTGCGTTTTTCACATTAATAGAATCCTGTCTTCGACATTTATGTATCCATTCTTTCGTCAAAAGCAAATTGTCGTTGGGGAAAGCATGAAATACAATATCTCTTCCTTTCGTATTTCTATAAGTGTTACGGCACGTTGTTACAGCACAAGAAGCCATATTACATAAAGGATACTTTAAATATAGAATTTAAAAGGAAAAATGACTAAAACTATATATATACAAATTATTTTAAATATTTGCATTATTAGAAAACAAATATGTATGATTAAAATTAATTTGGGATATGCGACCTCCAGAAAATCGTCTCGCAACTGAATGAAACTACAGTTTTAAAGGCGCGAAATCAGAGCAGGTGCAATAGAGACACGTCAGATTACTACCAGTTCCCCCCCCCCCCCTCCATGAGGCTCGCGTCGGCGAGGAGTCGAACAAAGGAATGACCTAGCCCTTCTATTTATCCCTGGCCTAAATATAATAGATCTAGGGGGGTTGTTGACCAACCTCATTTGATTTTTCACTGCCGTTCGCTTGCCTTCCCAAAAGGGATTATTGCCCCTTTTATGCAAGCTTACTTCAAAATGCACGATCGTATACCAACTTCGCGGAATTAATTGAAGCCCTCCTCAGTTCTCTAAGGAGGTAAGAAAGGAGGTTATTTCCTACCTCCAATGCAATTCCCCTCGACAACTAACAATGGTCAACTTTTCAGTCTCTCACTTTAATGTACAAAGGGTGACACACAAAGAAGAAACTATGAATTACGAACTAATTACTTTCTTTTATACTCATATTATATTTTTATAATAAAGAATGATGAGTTAGAACTTGTTTATGCTCCACAAAAATTAAAAAATTTTCAAGTTGCAGCATTTAGCTGCTATATGTTATTTTTGACAATTATTATATAAAGAAGAAATTTGGGACTTAAGTAGTTAAAATCTTGCAAAGCGATAGTTAATGTTCTAAAATATTGTCTCCCAATTCTTGAAATTAAAAGTGGTCAATTAATGTCAAAAACTAAATAGGAAAAAATTGAAATTAAACTGAGTTATCGTGTTTCTTCAAATTACCATCCATACTTACTATGTAATTTTAAGAAGTGTAATAACCGAGTTTAATTTGAATTTTCTCCTATTTAGTTTTAACATTACTTGTCCACTTTTAACTTCACTTTGGAGGTAATGCTTAATATATCAGTTTTGACGTATGTAAATCAGATAAATTAATGAACCTACAAGAATCTAGTGTATATATTAAATCAACCTATCAAATATCGGATTTAAGAGAAGATACTACGATACTAATATGAATTTGTATCGCAGTTAATTTTTTTTTTTTTTGTTTTTTTTGTTTAGATAAATATTTATGAATTTTCTTAGATCTTAAATTTCAAATTCAACATTTTAGGTAAATAGTTCTAATCTAATTTTAAAATTTTTTTCATTGAATCCCAAAATTCGGCTTTTTAAACGGTTCTAAATTCATACAAATATTGTTATAATATATGTCATATTAAGCCGTTATTTACTTTTCCAATTTTTAATCACTGAACTTGAAGTTACTTAACTTTCTTGCTGACTCCAAATTTTAAGAAATATAAGAAATGTTAAAAAATTTATTTTGTTTTCCAATACTTCTCTCACCGATATGCAATGACACACATTTAATTTAATTAAACACATACACGTTTAATTAATCATTATGAACATATGAAACATGTTCATAATTATACAAAAAATTTCTAACTTCCTTCTATTCATTGCTTAAAATTTGTAATGTCCTTTTCACCCATTTCTTTTTAAACTTGCATTATATATTTCTTTTTGCTATACATTAGAATTTGTATAAGAAAAAGAATTAAAAGCGGAGTGGCTCAAGGAAGCGTTCTGGGACCGCTTCTGTTTAATATCTACACGAATGATATGCCGGTTCCTTTGAATGCAAAAGTAGTGAAATATGCCGACGACACAGCAATTTTAACCAAGTCGCTAAAACCTCAGCTCGCTGTAGATAAACTTGAAAGCGCAGTAAATATCATAGCACACTACTATGATTCTTGGAAATTAAAAGTAAATCCATCAAAGAGCCAAATTCTCCTTTTCAGACGTCATCGGAAGTTCACTCCTGTGAATGTAAATATATATTATTCAAAGATGTTATTCAAAGAACACACGGAGTATGCCTTGCGCAAAGCCACCGCTGCTAAAATGTCTCTTTACCCTTTAATAAGAAGAAATGCTAAATTAAATATCAGTCTCAAGAAGATCTATACCAGCTTAATAAGACCCACCCTACTTTATGCAGTGCCTATCTGGGCCACTGTGTACAAGACTTATAGACACAAACTACAGGTCTTTCAGAACAAAATACTCAGACAAATTGTTGACTCCCCATGGTTCGTACGTAACCTGCAGATACATAAAGAACTAAAAATAAGACCCATAGCTGATCAAATTCTCACCACGAGCCACAATTTCTATGCTAAAATAGAACTTTCTCAATACGAACATATCCGCGATCTGATAAATTATGATCCTACTATAGAAATTGCAGCAAAGCGCCCAAGAGGCATCTTCCATAACAGCAAATGGTGAAATGTGTATATATTGTACATAGTACTATTATCTTTATTTTATATTCATTGTGTCATTTTACCAGTGTCTTTGAAACTTTATAGACTTATCCCACATAGCACAAAAACATCCTTGGGATATCCCGAGGATGTTGCTCGCGGGGTATGCGCACATCCTCAGGACATCTCGGAATATCCCGCGAACCTCCTAAACACCTCCTCCTCCTCCTGAGTGCTTAATGTCACATCCCGGGATATCCTCAGGACATCCTAACTAAGTCCTATCGACAGCATGCGGGATGTTATTAGGATATGAACTCCTACTTACTATATCCTCAGGACATCCCGAGATGCGTATTTCCAAACCCTACCCCACTTTTCGAATTTTTGACGTCATGGACAAATCGACTAGTTTCGCCTGGATGGTAATTCTTGAGCATGCGCTGAAGGGCGAGAAGTAACATAAACAGAACTTTGGGCCTGCATTTGTAAACAGTATTAAGTATATTGTCTGAAAGTGCATTCGTTTATGTAATTGCATAATTTTACTGTTTCTGTAATAAGAAAACTTCATTCAGATAAAACTTATTTTAATATTATTATTATCTGGTTATAGGGTTATACGAAATGCTGAATACTCTAGGTACAATCGTAATCTTCGCATAACTTTTCACATTGGATTTCGCCTTATCATTGTAAAATATATTGTATTATAAAGATTAAGTCAAAGCAAATTACTTTGTTAGAGATGTGAATGTTCTAACTGAATTTTCTTTTTATCACTTATTATTTATTTTCTCTTTGAAAACACATTCATATTTGACAAATAATTATCTCCGCTGAAAATTTTTTGATTGTTTGAAAACTATATTTCTCAATAATGTAATAAAAACTCACTAATCTAGTGCTTCATAGATCAATATGACAACGAATTCAAAATGTTTTAAAAACAGTTCTTTAATCTTTATTTTGTAGTAGATGCAACTAATGTCACAGAGAAAAAATATTTCAATAAAAAAGTTCTCCATGTTAATTCAATAGCAAAATTATTTCTATTTCAGTGAGAAATCCACTTTCTCAATGCTTATATAACAGAAAAATGGTATATAACATAAGCATTTTAGCAATACATAAGCAATGGGCTTATATAACATAAACATTTTAGAAGTTTTAAATATAAGCTAAAGGTTGATTTTATAATTTTATGTAAGAAACGTAATAATTTACTTTCATTCCTTTTAAATTGTCGTATTAGTTTCCAATCAACTAAAATTTTTGGCAAGTTAGAGACTTAACACACAGTATTCTGTCACTTAAAAAATATCAATTAATTGTTCTTTTTCATTTAGAGATATATTGGAATTGAAAATACCAAAGGCAAAATGGGACACAGATCCAACCTAATTCCTTATTTGGAAATTTTTCAAAAAATTTTCTGTCAATTTTTTCATATGTTGTTTTAAACAAAAAATCTGTATTATTTTCTTTAGTAAATTCTGAAAAGCATGTTTCCGGTTTTTTTTTTTCTTTTTTTTTTTTTTTTTCTGTTCAGTTCTCCTTGCCAAAGTATTGGCTTAGTTTTAAAAGCTTACATTAGTACAAACTGCGACACAGTGTGTCTAGGTAAGATTATTTGTTTCAAAATGTCTGTTAATAATTTCAAATATTTTCTCTCCAGTTGCTTTTCCTTCCCAAATATTACAACATAAAAAATATTCTACTGCATTGTCTTCAAAAACATATCTCAGATAAACAATTAATTGAAACATTTTAATAATGTCGGTAGTTTCATCAAGTTTTATAGTAAAAACTGGATTTTGTATTCTATAGTGTCTGATATGACAAAAATTTGGTCGGTATCTTTTTTTAATGCTATTGTTTTTAAATCGTTACTATATTTTTCTGCATGCATAAATGATGTCATTTTAATTGCTGAAGGAAGAATGAGCGATTCTCCAATTGTATGAGGTTTTAAATTTTTTGCAATTAAATATGAAACTTTTAAGGATGCCTGTAAATCCTTCTCAGGAACTGTTGTATATTTTTTCAAAAATACATTTAAATTTTTCATGCTCTCAGCTCATTTCTTAAAAAAATCTTTAGATTCATTTACTTAATCTTTATGCTTAGTTTCTGAGGTACTTTTCAGTTTCACTGGCGCAAATAGTGCCAAGCAGACTTTGTTGGTGACAACATACAATATACACATAAAAAATGTTAACAAACATAAGTTCTAAGAATTTTTTATTTTGAAGGCATAAACATTTTAATATCTTTTAAAATTTTGTAAAAAGCCAATAAAGATAATAAATTTATAAAAAGACATTAAGAATTTACTATGTTTTCATGTTTCAACATCCTGATTTGTCGGTTTGTATCACATGATCTGATCTCACGTAAACTACGCTACAAAAATCTAATTCTCTCAGTAATTATCTACATTAATGACAAGTTAAATCTTAATTTGGAATACAAGTTTAAATGCAAGAATTATTTCAATTCGTACAAATAGCTTACTCAGAAATTATGTAAAACCGCAGTGCTTTACTTCGCTACTTCATTCTCATTAGAATTAATGAATTTAACCCTTGATTTTGCCTTTTCTATATTTTTGCCATCGGGTGAGTGGTGTGATTGCAGTCTAACTGACTTAATTAACGCGAATGGTCTTGGGGCATTAAATTTAATTATCTTGTAAAAATTCTATGTAGTTGCATGCCAGTATTGAAAGAAACAATCAATCTGATAAGAAATGGCTGTGACTTGTTTTGAAAATGAGGCGTTGGAGGTTGGCAGAGAAGATATTCTTTTTGGCATCAGTAGTACCATTGTTGGCGACTTTATTGTTTGCGGCGCAAAACGGGAAAAGTACCGTTTCTAAATGTGTTTTTAATTTCGCAGATTTCATGCTTTCCACGTGCCAAATTTTCACTGCATTTAACACACAATGGGTATTCATTTTCCATTGATAATGCAACATGTAAAACAGTATAAAATAAATTCTTCTTGATATTTACTCAATTTTTTTTTAGAAGTAGAAAGCCAATGGTTTCATTTTTGTTTGCATTTTCATTAACAGTTTTTATCTAAGTTTATTTGATGTTGGTCCATCCATCCCGTTTCTCTTGTGAACATTGGGTATAAAATTGCAACTAAAACAAAATTGTTTTTATTATCCTTCGAGACACTACTGAATTTTCCAATGCTTAGGAAATATTATGTGCTTACTTGACAACAAATTTGATTAGAAATAAGAAACATGGTTAATAAATGATGCGTATTGCAATTACAAATTGCATGCAAGACACTACTAAGATAGCCAAAAAAACTACATCTAAGCTGCGCGTATGCAATTGCTTTGAAATTTGATTCGAGCTGTTTAGAAATCATCAAACATAACATAAATCAAATGGAAAGCAATAAAATCAAAATTAAAATATGGAAATGTTTAATTTAAAATTCCTGGTAAATGTTAAAAAACATCCAAAATTCTCTTCAAATTCCGTATATCTTTTATTGTCAAATAAATTTCTTTGAATTTGGTGACCTCCCACAAATTTGTTCATGACTCTCAGGTTAAAATTTTATAAAAAACAATACAAGTTATCAATTGCATTTTGAAAAAAAAAAAAAAAAAAAATCAGGCTTGTCTTCAACAGAACAGCATGCAATAGAGTATTTTCAAATTTACGGAAAAGTATGACTTATGTGAAAATTGATAAACATTGGCAGTCCAATGTGAAAAGTGAATTACGGTTTAATATGTTATGTTCATAACTTGTGTATTTTGATTATCTAACTAAATACAGAATGATCCGTTTCTTCAAACTTCTGCTAGAATATCTATCCTATTTCAGATGCACAGAAAGCAAGTGTTGTATTCTCATTTAACAAGTACAATTCTCTTGCATAATATTTACAAGGAATGACTTAGTTTATTTAACTAAAGTACAGTCAATTTTATTTCTTATTTACATGAATGATGTATCACACAATGCTGTGTAGGCTGGTGACCTAGCGATGATGACTCAAAACGCATCTCTGCATTCAGGCATACACTCCTTACAAGAATATAACCATGCACTGGAGTCCTAGTTTCAGCAGGTACATTTTGTTGTGGTATGCAATCTCTTTGGGTCTTAATTCTAAAAACTTTTGCACTCCTAAATTCCAAAAATTTTGCTACTCGATATTTCTGTAAATTCCAAAATTTTGCACACCTGCCATAACTGCACTGGCTGTGGCCTCAGTTATTCAATGTTCCAACAAAATCAAATATTGTAACGTTACTTTAGACCAGACTTTCTTAAACTGTAGATCGCAACCCCCATCTACAGCAGGGGGTCGCAAAAAATTTTAGTAGTTTTGGTATTTCTTAAACTTAATATAATAATTTTACAATTACACAATATTTTTATATATTTATCTGAAAATAGATATAGATAAGACAATACAAACAAAGAGAAAAACAAAAATGTTTCAACGCATTCTGTTTATAATATAAATGTTCATTTTACTTGCTTTGCACTTGACCCTGTCATTTCGTCTCTTACTTAATTAAAATTTTCACATTATTCTAGGTCTTAAAAATGAAAAATTAAAGATAATGACCTAAAACTGCAATACTATCTTACAATACAAGTGAAAAAATTAACAGTTTCACTCACGCGTGTGTCAGATTTTCCCAATGCTTATGGGGTCCCAGAAAATTTTCGTAAATATTTTGGGGTCGTGAAAAAAATCTATGATAAAAAAGGGTCACGACTGAAAATAAGTTTAAGAAGCCCTGTTTTAGACCAATCAGTTTCCTGACGCCAACCCATTTTTTTGCCTGTTTTGTTTCTCAGCCGAATTATGTTTCTGTGGGAATTTTTCTATATTTTTACTGTTTCAGCTGAATGGAAAAACATGCTAAAATGTTTCAAATGACTATTAGGGGAAGAGAATCAAATATCCCACATTATTATCATCTCTATTTATCTCCTGTTTTGATTCTGAGTTATGTTTTTTGATAGAATTTTTCCATATTGCATATTTCAGTTCAACAAAAAATCAACTTTTAAAATATTGAGGAAAAGCATGTACTAAAATGAAAATTTGCGATAAATAAATATATAAATTAGTTTTTTCTAGGAGTTCTTATATATAGTATATAAAGAAATTTAGAACCAACTTTTCACAAAAACTAAAAAATTGAAGTTCAAATGATCTTCATAAAATCCTATAAATGTGGAACAAGAATAATTTAAAATGTAAAAATTAACACGTTGACTGCCGCGTGCATTTTACGTGATTTGCTCATGACGCCAACTTGAAATTTTTATTATGCAATATATATTATGTCGAAATATTATCTACAGAACATAGTTATATAATTCTGCTTCATACTGGGGGTCATCCAGCGACCCCCAAACATCTGTAGACCATTTTTGTGATTTATAATTTAAATTTTTATGATTTATCATTCTTCAAACCATATTAGTAACAATGGTACAATTTAAAAATTTATCAGTATCAATATTTATTTTAATTATGTATTTTACTATTTGTCGCGTTGCTGGTGACACCCACGGCGCTGTAGCCAAGTCGAGTGCAGGTCATCGGTGACCCCCACGGCAATCAACATGTTAAAATAAACCATCACAGAGCTATGTCGAATTTAATTACATTTCCACTTTCTTCTTCCTTGCTTTTCTGTATCCAGAATCAGCTGATGAACCATTTCAATATATTTTGGCTAATCTTTGGATTATGGTAACTTGGCGATTTTTTGGCTAAAATTTGGCAACCAACCCTGCTACAGCAACCTGCTAGTTTTGTTTTGGACGCCATTTTGTTTTCACAAAGTAAAGACTTTTTTTTTTTTTTTTTTTTTTACTCAACATTTTTTCCAACAATCTGCTAGCCGAATTACGCTTATACTGGAACTTTTATGGAACAAAAATGCTTAATTGTGACGAAGATTAGGTGCGAAATTGGGAGAAAGTGCAGAATCGCAAACTGCTTGCCGCGTTTTTAAGAATTGCACATACATGGTATCATCCATGTACACGTCGACCTATTTTCACTAAAAAAAAAACCTAGAATTGCACAAAAATGGCATTGCGCACACTCTTGACATGATCCATGTACACTGCTAAAGTCCTAGCTAGTAACCTTTATCGCCTTACCAAAATGACGCCAAACTACCTGTTACCATATTCCGAAGATTAGCCTATATTTTTTATCTTAATAGTTCACCAAAAAATTCTAGTCCTCCTCAAAGCGAAGGAAAATCATTGAAAATATCTTCCGATTTAAAAATATTTTTCTAAACAATTCTCTAAAACAATCTAAAAAAAAAAAAAAAAAAAAAAAAAAAAAAAAAAAAAAAAAAGAAAGTAAAAGAAAAGAAAACATGCCCTTAAAAATGTAGAAAAAATTAAAATCCTGCAGTGGAAAATCTTTGAAAGTTCAAAATAATTTTAACAAAAAACTTCACTGGAATCTCTTATCGAACAGCAGTAGCAAAGGAAAAGGGGGGGGGCGGAAGTAAAATCATTAAAAATATTTTCCAATTTAAAAAGATTTTACTAGTCTAAACAGGATTTTATCAAGTTAATTTGAATTTCAATTTTTATTCTTTCTGAAAAATTGGTTCTAAATTTCTTTCTTTATATATTTACTGATCAATTTTTAGCAGCATAATGCACAAAAATTTTTGGAAGGATTATAAATTTTCCTTTTAAAAAATTATTTGTATATACATAGTCCAAACACATCTGTATACAGTGGAATACATTTAACGCGAAATATCGGTTAACACGAAATAATGCAACGGTCCCGACAAACTACTATGTATTTTCATGCATTTTGTTTCTCTTAACACGAAACAAAAATTGCTTAACACGAAAAGATATCCTTTCTGGAAATGAACAAAATACAGAAAACACTGGCATCGCAGGCAAGATTTAAGCGGGGTGTGAAATGAAAGAGAGGTGGTTTCACATGTTTCGTAGAAAAGAGGCTAATTTGGCTTTGAAATACCCTTGGAATAGCCTGCGACACGAGCCAGTTTTGTTTATCTACGCTACTTTCGCCTTCCACGTCTACAAACACCACACAAACATCTCATCTCTCATCAGTTAGCTTTGAATTCCGTGATGAGTACGTGGCAGTGTGAGTAAAAATTAGTGAGTTTCGCTCATATGTTGCACTGCATAGAATTCAGCGACTCCAAGGATGAATGAAAATTATTTTCATTACACATGATTCTCAAAAGTATCAGATTCTTCGGCGCCGAAAGAAATGGAGAAGTAGGATATTGAAACTGAGCTGACACTTAATGAAATATTTCAGAAAGTTTCTGTATTAATGAACTGTCCTACTGTACTATCGGAAGAATTCGTTGCAGTAGTTTATGATAATGTGTGTACAGCCCCAATTATGGCAGACAAAGTTATTTTGGAGTTTGTTCAAAGCTAAAAAGATATCATTGATGCAGATTCTGATGACGAAAATAAAATGAATGCAGTTCCTGTTCCCACATCATCTGAAATGAGGAATATCATAAAAAGTATGGACAGTTATTTCGACGCACATTCCAATGGTGAAATGAATAACAAAATGTTCGAACAATTTGATGCTAAAAAAGACAATGGAAAGAAAAATATCAGATTATTTTCCCAAAACTCAATGTTTTGTTTTTCAAAAACTTCAAAATTTTGTATTAAATTCCATTAAGTTCTTGTGGATGTTTTTGTTTCATTGGTTTTTATTAAATACATGCATACATACATATCTGTGTAAATAAAATGTATTCTAATAAGCTTAATTTTATTGAATATATGCTTTTTTTTTTCTTTTCAATATTCTTTAACACGAAAAAATATTTCAGTCCCCTCAGTTTTGTGTTAAATGATTTTCACTGCATATCTGTTGCACATAAATCCCTTTCTTACATAAAATATAAATGTATGTATAAAATAACTAAATAAATTGTAAAGGAAGTTTAATTAGCAACTATGAAATCTTAAAAAAGTACATAGTATGAAATTTAGAATGGCAAACATTAAAAATAGATGAAAGTAAATAAAATTTAAATTATAGAATGTACTTTATAAAATTAATAATAAGTGGTTAAAAATATATTTTTTAATTACTTAAAACATGGAAGTTATTTGGCAGATATTGTTGCATATAAAATTACTACTTCAGATTACTATTGTTCATATTTAAAGTCTCAACTTGCAGTCTTAATCCACATAACAACCATTGTAAAAATCACTCGTTATCATATTCAAAGATCAGCAGCATACATTTTTTCAAAATCGTGCATAATATTAAATATTGACTTTTGATAGTCAAGCTGATGCAAATAAGATGAACTGTTTTTATGGTTTTAGACTAGCAGTTTATTCTTCCATTCACTTATCACAATATTTCATTTTTTATATGCTCGGCTATCCAAAATTTCAAGAGCTTTCCGAATATTTTTTTTTTTTTTTTTTTGTTGAGTTTTTACTGTACATACATTTCAGCATTTACATTGTCAAAATTGCACAGACATATACTTGAAGTGAATTTACTTTTACAGCTAAACACAGGAACTGGAAAACAAAAAAGTACTTATTCGGAGATTGTATTTCTTTTTCGTTCATGAAAATTAAAGTTCATTACACAAACATGCATTCACACTGCACAAGCATGTATGGAAATTCTTAATACATTTAGTAATCCTGATAATTGATTACGCATTTAGTAAATAAATCAGAAAATATCTTAATGTATAACAAATGAATAAAGTAGTTAAGCTTTTATAAAACAGCATAATACCACAGTTACGAAGATATTTAATGTTATAAAGCTAGGTAATTTAGTAAAATTGTTCACCAAAGCAATGAATTATGAAGTTCCTTGTATATCTTTATAAATGAACTTTATTGCTGTTTTAAGCAATTAAACAACTGTTCCAAGTTATTTTAATAATTTTGAAATAATACACTAAAAGAAACATTACAATGTATTAATCTATTTGTCAACCTTGATTTTGGCACGAAAGTCTGCAGAATGCTTCGTAGTTTTTAAGCACATAGAGGCACTGCAATTCTTTCTTATTCCTTGATCTGAAGTTTTTTGTAACTGTTTTTGTATGGTGTCTCTCTTCATGAGTCATAAATTCAAAGATCGTTTCGTTTCAGGAGTCAAGGTTGGGAGAGCATTAGAATTTCAAATCAAAACTTCTCACAGAACATAGAAATAACATTTATTAACGATAAACTTATATTACTTATATTACTTCCGCCTATAGCGGCCATGAAACATAATCACGCATCAACTAAATATGACATGCGTCATTCTTTATGTTCAAGCGTCAAGTGTTATATTTTTCATCGGCGCGCATCAAGAGCGCCACCTATCTACCAAAAAGACGGAACATACTCCGCCCCGATGAACATTGGTTCATTACAACATTATTATAAAAATCTTCAATTTTAGATTCAAACAAGTTTTCCAAAGTTCAACAGTATATCATATAAAATAAAAATGTATAATGACAAATTTCAATTGAATAACAACATTAAATTTAGCACAAATTTTACAAATAAAACATACTTACAATCTCTAGAAGGAAAACAAAATAATGAAACTGCTAAATTACCATAATTCACAATTGTGGTCCATTCTCTGAATCTGAAACATAATTGAATTAATAATAACAATAAAGACACAAATTATGAATATGCAATTAATGGCTTTTTTTTAGAGTCTTATTCACTCAATGGTAAGCGGGAAAGTTTATGTATAGGACGCTTCATTTCGCCCAATAAAGTTTTTAGTTTCACAACACGAACTTTTCCATCAGCACCGGGATATAGTTCAATTACTCGTCCAAGTCGCCACTTTAATGGAGGCAAATTTTCGTCCTTTATCAAGACTAAGTCATTGAGGGCTAAATTTGGTTTATCCCTCAACCATTTGGTACGCCCTTGTAATTGTGAAAGATAATCTCTAGACCAACTTTTCCAAAAGCTCTGGAAAATTTGCTGTGTCAATTTCCATCTTTCAGCAGGGGTTAGCTTATTATTTGTAAGATCAGGTTCAGGAATTGCTGTTAATGTAGTCCCAATTAGGAAATGTCCAGGTGTTAAAGGATTAAAATCTTCAGGGTCAGATGAGATGGAAACTATTGGCCTGGAATTCAAACACGCCTCGATCTGTGTAATTAAGGTGTGAAATTCTTCGTATGTCAGAACCTGGGTCCCAATAGTCCGCTTTAAGTGAATCTTCATTTGTTTCACTCCAGCCTCCCAAAGGCCTCCAAAGTGAGGGGCAGCAGGAGGACTGAAGATCCATTGAATATTTTCACCGCTCAGGTAGTTTTGAAATGCTTCCTCAGAGGAAAGTGTATCTATGTATCTTCTTATTTCTCGATCAGCCCCAACAAAGTTGGTTCCTCTATCGGAAAAGATTTTCTTGGGTTTTCCTCTGCGTGACACAAATCTTTTCAGAGATGCTAGGAATGCTTCAGTTGTTAGATCCCTGACTACTTCTAGGTGAATGGCCTTTGTGGTGAAGCATATGTAAAGGCAAACGTAACATTTATATCTCATTCCTCCTCTTCCTTTCCTAGCTTTAATTAAAAAGGGGCCTGCAAAATCTAGTCCTGTATTCGAGAACGTTCTATCCGGCAATACGCGAGAAGCAGGTAGGTCGCCCATTATCTGACTGGATGTGCTTGTTCGATTTTTAAAACATTTTATACATTTCCAAATTATTTTCCTTACAATTTCTCGGCCATTAACGATCCAATATTTCTGTCGCAGAGCAGATAATGTTAATGTGGCTCCTCCGTGAAGGTTCACTTCGTGAAAGTGTTTGACTATCAATTCAGTAACTTGGTGACTTTTGGGAAGAATGATTGGATACTTTGTGTTTTCTGAAAGATTCGAGTTACAGAGTCTACCACCGACTCTAAGGATTTCTTCTCTATCAAGAAAAGGATTTAATTTCAGGATTTTACTGCTGAGATTCAATTTCTTCCCTGCTTTCAAAAGTCTAATTTCTTCTCTAAATTCGGAATTTTGCATGATTTTAAAAATCAAATTGCTTACCTTATCCAATTCTTGAACTGTTAAAAAACCCTTGAGTTTTAAAGATGTAGGTTTAATATTGTGGCAGAATCTTAAACACCATGCAGTTACGCGTTTCAATTTTTTCCAGGATGAAAACCTGGATATCAATTCAAATTCAACCTCTTGGCTAATAACAGAATGTACAGTAGTTTGACGCTGTTCTACCTGTACCTCTTCTACCATAGGCTCAATCAAAGGATCAAAAGATGATGAAGGTACATTTTTCTCTTTTAACCACACTGGTCCATTGAACCAAAGTTTATTTTCCACTAGATCAGAAGCTCTTAATCCACGTGAAACTATGTCAGCCGGATTGTCATTTCCCTTACAGTATTTCCATTGCGAAGGTGATACAACATCTTGTATTTCACGTACACGATTAGCAACAAAGGTTTTCCATTTATCAGCGGTACCCCTGATCCAGTGAAGAACAATTTTAGAGTCACTAAAACAAAATACATTATCTTCTTGGATATTAAATAATTTTCTTAAATATTTAACTATTCTTGCGGCAATAATGGCTCCCATAAGTTCTAAACGAGGCAAGGTTAATTTTTTAAGTGGGGATACACGGCTCTTTGAAAGAACAAAAGACGCACAGCAAGAATCAGGATCACGAAGATATGCAACAGCTCCATATCCCTTGAGGCTGGCGTCACAAAAGACAAAAAGCTCTATTTTATCGAAATTTACACATTCATCATTTAATATGTATTTTCTAGGAATACACAAGTTGAGAATAACTTCAATTTCAAAGTACCAAGTTTTAAATTTTTCACTCAAATAACTGGGCAAAATTGTGTCCCAATCAATACCCAATTCCCATAACTCTTGTAATAAGAATTTTATTCTGATAACAAAGGGTGCAATGAATCCAACTGGGTCATAAATTTTTGCCACAATCTGTAATACCTTTCGCTTTGTAACGTGCTTCCAGTCAACTGTTTGTAAAAGTTCTTGTACATCTAATTTCAATGTGTCCTCATCCAAATCCCAAATTATTCCCAGCACTTTTAACGTTTTCTTATCCAAATTATCTTCCTTATTAATTAAACCAATATCTTGCCAATGATTTTTTAAAGATACGGAATTTGATTCAAATTTTCTTAAGTTCATACCAGCGTCTTGAAGAATTTTAACTGCATCAGTTGATAATGAGAAAACTTCTTCAACGGAGTCTGCTCCATGGATAAGATCATCAACATATAGGGACTTATTTAACATGTCAACAGCTTTGCTATATTTCTTTTCATAACCCTTAATATGATGTTTGATAGTGGCGGACAAAATAAACGGACTTGTTGTCATTCCAAACGGCACTCGGCACATTCGGAAAACCTTAAAGCCGAAACTATTGTCACTATTGTCGTAAGAATGATCAAACCATAAGAACCTTAAAAAATTTCTATCTTCACTATCAATTTGAATTTGGTGAAAAGCCTTCTCTATGTCTGCACAAAATGCAACTTTATGTACGCGAAATTTTAAAATTATATCCAACAAGTTAGGATTTAAATTAGGGCCTGATATCAAACATTCATTTAACGATTTAGCTCCTTCAGACTTAGAAGAGGCATCATAAACTATTCTTATTCTTGTTGTTACTTTTCCTTCACGTATAACGGGCCTATGAGGCATATAATAACAGTTAGGTTCATTTTCAACAAACTTACATTGTTCAACAATCCCCCTTTCAACTTGTTCTCTAATTATATTATCATATTCATTATATAGGAAATCATTTCCCTTTAATTTATGCTTAAGTCCTAGAAATCGTTGTTTAGCAACGAAAAAATTATCAGCGAGTTGTGATTTATTGTCCTTCCAAAAGAGTTTTGTTTCGTATCTGCCGTTATTAAATTTTAAACTGTCGTTAAAATGCTTAATAGTATCCAAATCAGTTTCCGAAAACGTTTTGTTTTCATTTTCAATTCCTATCGAATCCAATTTCCAAAATGACTGCAAATCAAATGTGTTTCCTTCAACGGCAGATAAAAACAACGCATTAATTCGAGTATTATTATTTTTTACTTTACCCATCACTGTGTATCCAAATATGGTCGGTACTATAAACAAACCATCATTTATCATTGAATTACTTCCTGTTTGTATATACCAGAAATGCTTCGCGCCAAGCAGAATATTTATGTTCTCATTAACGGGACTTGTATCCGAAAGTTCCAAGCCCTTTTTAGTCATAAATTCTTTAATGTTTTGACATGTTGATGGCGCCTGGAATTCTATTGATGATATTAATTCTATCCCGATAGCTTCTACAACAAGGCAGCGATCATCGTTTTTATTTTTTATTTTTAGACTATATACATCAAATTCTTGCGAGTTACCGCGCTGATTTCCAAACGAATAAATTGTTAGAAATTCTTTTCTAATGACTTGCAATTCCAAATCGCGCGCTAACTTGTGGGTGATGAAGTTTCGTTCACTACCTGAATCAATTAATAATCTTACGATTCTCGATTTATTTTTGCTTTGAGCAATAACAGAACATGTCTGTAAAAGCACACTATTTTCAGGTTTTAGAGTGTTACAATGGGAAGTAGATACTAAAGTTTTATTTTGCGTATCTGCGGAGTTAACATCTTCCATTTCTTTCGATTTCAAACGGCAGAAAAGTTTATTATGATTTTTGTCGTTACAATTTTCGCATGGTTGTATTTTTGAATGACAAAACGACCGCAAATGTGATCTCAGAAAGCATCTGTAACAGCGACCTTCATGTTTTAATTTCTTTCGTTTTTGTTCGTCGGAAAATTTCAAACATCCGGCAGATGTATGTTCGTTTGATTTGCAGAATATGCAAAACATTTTTACCGATGTGTTAAAAGCAGAAGCTTGTGATTTGACTTTATAATTTTTGAACCCTTGTTTAGGATTAACCCCTGTGTATTTATTACCTTTTGAGCTATTAATCAAAATACTTACTTCTCGGCATTCAGTTTCGATTTTAATGAACTCTATTAATTCACTTACTTCTATATTTTGGTTAGATGTTCTTTTTCTATGGAATTCAAGAGCTAAATCTTCAGGTAACAATTTAAGAATTATTGGGTTCAATAACTGTCCGTATGAACCGCTAGTAACATCTAAACTACTTAAATTTCTAACGCAGATTTGTAACTGATCATAGAGCTTTCTTAACCCAAAAACATTTGAAGAACTTTTAACTGGTTCTAACTGTAACAACATCTGCATGAATTTTGATATAATAACATCTTTACGACCAAACCTCTCTTCTAAACTTTTAATACATAGATCATAATTTTTTTCAGATAAAGCATAACCAGAAACACAATTATATGCTGAACCAGATAATAAACTTTTCAAATATGTAAACTTATCTATTTTAGATAAACTTGGATTAGAATGAATAGCATTATCATACGAATTAAAGAATTCGAGCCATTTACTGGGATCACCAGCAAATTTTTCAATATTTAATTTAGGTAATTTTACTGAAGCACTACTTGTAACAACATTATTACCATTCAGAGTACTACTAATACCATTACTAGTTGTAATTATCCTTCTTTCAACAACTTCATTACTGTTAATTTTCTTTACTTTACTAACAATCTTAGCTTTAAACGTTATAATTTTTTCATCATACTCTTCACATACAAGTAGTTCGTTATCATATTCTTTTTCATCAATTATGAGAGCATCGATCTTTGAGTCAAGAGTTTTAAGTTTCTCATGGTATTCAATTAACAATTCATATGATGAATTTAAATCTTCTAGATGTTCTTTACTTAATTCTTCCGATAATAATTTCTCAAGTTTATTTAGAAGTGTAGTAACTTTACTACGTACAATAGCACGTTTCTTTTTCCCTTTTGCTAAATCATCCATTATGTTTCGTTTTCAAAGATCGATACCAAGAACAAATAAATCAAATTTCTTACCTTTCAAAAGGTAATTCCCCTTGTCGCGGGTTTCGGCACCAGAAAAATATATGTTGTCTCTCTTCATGAGTCATAAATTCAAAGATCGTTTCGTTTCAGGAGTCAAGGTTGGGAGAGCATTAGAATTTCAAATCAAAACTTCTCACAGAACATAGAAATAACATTTATTAACGATAAACTTATATTACTTATATTACTTCCGCCTATAGCGGCCATGAAACATAATCACGCATCAACTAAATATGACATGCGTCATTCTTTATGTTCAAGCGTCAAGTGTTATATTTTTCATCGGCGCGCATCAAGAGCGCCACCTATCTACCAAAAAGACGGAACAGTTTTCTTTATTTAAATTGCTGTATTGGCACATATACAATTTTTGTATAGCGGCTTCAGATGTGGATATGTTTTTCGAACACTTTCGTTTGTTTTACTGGGGTCGCTGAATTTTGCGATGAAATGCAGCACATTTATTGCCGAGTATCACCTTCCAGATTTTTCATACTGTTAATGTATACATCAGCAGTGAATTATTCTCCTCTTTCCTCAAATACACTACGGCGATAAACAATAACCATTCACTAAAGATTTTGCGTAAATTCCCACTCATAATAATTTAAATTGCGAAAATCTTACAATTAGCACCTAAACACACTATTCAGCAGCACAATTCTTTCGAAAGCGCGCCGTAGTAGTCAAAAGTGGGGTAGGCGTCTTGCCAGGTGAAACTAGTCGATATTTCCGTGACGTCAAAAATTCGAAAAGTGAGATAGGGTTTGGAAATACGCTCCCGGGATATCCCACTAACCTTCTAAACACATCTCATTATATCCTAAAAACATCCTATCTATGTCCTATTGACAGCGAATGGGATGTTGTTATGATTTAAAGTCCTGCTTACTACATCCTCAGGACATCCCGTAATATCCCAGTTTCCTCCTAAACTCATCCCTCCGAGTGCTTAATGTCACATCCCTGTATATCCTTAGGACATCCTATCTAGGTCTCACTGACAGCGTATGGGATGTTATCAGGATTTGAAATACTAGTTACAATATCCCTTTAACCTCTTAAATACATACTCTCAACTGCTTAATGTTATATCCCCAGAAATCTTCTTTATATTCCAGTGAAAGTGTGTGAAGGTGTTGTGATAACCTGAAACTTGCTTATTTTCCACAGTCTCAGGTCCTCCATCTGTGGTTACTATGGAAAAATAAGAAATGTTAAGATTGTTTATACAATTTATTTTTACTAATTTGAATTTCAATTTATTTAATAATTTGTAAATATATCTAAAACTGAGCAAAAGACTTGAAATGAATTATTAATACAAAATATAAGAGAAAATTTTGCTTTAAAATATTAAAAATCTTTCGATCATTTTTAACCATTCAATAGCCCAAAACTGAATTCTTCGATATATTCATAATTAAATTATTCTACAAAGTCAGTTCTGACTTCAGTTAATTTGTATTTAAAAGTCAATAATAAAATTAAGCATTTAATAACTTTTAAGTAGTGGACCACATGTGTGTAAATTTTGAAATTCTAAACTTAAGTCGGTTACGTTGATTGGATCATTATTCATGGCTACAATATAATTAAAAAGTTCATGAGTTCTTCTTACTATTTGCTGTAATGGAGCGGAAGATTTTCTAACCAATTTTTTTTTTTATAGAAGATATATAGATTTCAAATTTAAATGCACTGTAATTATCTAATGGCCCACACATTTTTACATCTTCGCAAATATGCAATAGGCCGTGAACATTATGAGAAATATACTGTTTGCGTATTGCATGAAAATTGCGCATTGTATGAGAAATATACTGTTTGCGTACAATTGCCGTCTGATTCTGTATTTTGCATAAGAGTCTAATCGAAATATGAAGTAGAAAAAAATGATCATATAGCTTTTTGTTAAATTAAAAAAAAAAAAAAAAAAAAAAAAAAAAAAAAGTGGGCTAGTGTACAGTAAAAATTGACAGTATTCTGTAGCTTTCCAGTGTTTTAATTCTTTTAGAGTTGTTTCCTTGGTTTTTTTTGCAAATTCAATTGGTACATAAGGCTTTAAAAACTGGTCATTTTAAAAAAAAATAGTTCAACATTTTTATGTGGTAATCGTGCTTGTAAGGTGCCTCCGCCTATCCTAATAGCAATCATTTTTTGTACTACTCCTAAGCACACAAGGGGCATAAAGTCTAACGGAATATTTATTAGTCCTATATTTGGAATATTCCTTAAAATGGGATAATCGTTTCGGTAATCGTCATCAGTCAGTTCTTCTTGAGACATAAAAGTTCATATTCCGAATCACAGTTTGAAATGGAACTTAAAGAATATTTGCTAGCGCGAAAATTCGCCACAGGCCTTTTTCATAATTAAATGCTACTTCATCTTCTGACGAATCCGATAATATACGTTGATTTATTCTGCTGTAAATCCGTCTTTTAGATATCTGAGCTAATTTTTTTTAGTTCTGATCATTTTTGTAGAATAAAGGAAAAATTTTGAAACTTACTTTTCACACTCTCTCTGTGTAACGCTTCAAGCGTCAGCAAGTCAGTTCGTAACTGAAAGAGAATTTGGAACGACGGCTATTAACGTTTAGCAGAATAGCTGAATTCTGGAAATCAGAAAGTAAGTACGTATATTTTCCACTTTGTGGGGTTCTTCAAGGATATCACTATTACAGAGCAATTAAAACCGTTGGGGGCATTCTGCGTCCTTTGTTGTGAAGGGCTGTTTCCCTTGAAGGGGATACATTGAAGGGAAGGTCTGAGACATAAATCTGCCACGTTAACAAAAGGGAAATCTTCTTGGGGCATCGGCTACAGAAAAAGGTGCTCAGAGGTGTTACATTCTGAGCGGAGCTCGGTTTCTCAAAAGCAAAGAAAATTTGAGAAGCAGTTTTACGAACAATGATAGTGATGGAAACAAACATTTAAGATTTTCAATTTCAATTGTTATTTATAGCGAAAAATAAAGTAATAAAACTGCTGAGTTTAAAGAACGCGTTTAATTTAAAAATTAAATCATTTTAATTCAAAGTTTAAACATCTATTTAATCCGTTATCTAATTTTGAGTTTTCATAAAAACATTTAACTTTGTGTTATATACTTTGAAGAAATGTGTTTGCTGCATTTTCTGGGTGTTACAAATAAGTTAATAAAGCAGTAATTATTGTTAAATTATGAGGAGTCATGTAGCATTGCCGGCATAATGTATAAGACTGCAGAGCGCTGGATATATTTTTTTCGCGCTTTGTTTAGCAAAGACCAAATATTTGTATAGTTAAAAAGGTAGCAAAGTGAGGTTTGAGGAGAGTAAGAACTTAATGTTAGTTCTTCCCATCCTTAAACCTCAGTTTCCTATTTCAGAGAGGTAAAAAATAAGTTACTTCTTACCTCAGTCGCTTTGAAAGACTAATTCTCATTATTAAAGAACTTACCAGAAAATGAACGAAGAAACTGCAATGAAATTTTTAGCCCAATAAAATTATTCTTCTGTTTATAAATTCAAATTAAAGCAAGTTAAACTTCGTACAGACTAGTTTTTAACTGCGTCTGTAAACTAAAATTTCGTTTGTTAAAAGAAAATTATTGTTACTTATTACTGCACAGCACTAAACATCATTCATTACTAATATAATAGTGTAACAGATCAAAAAGTATTTTTTTCTTTTGCATTTTCAAAGTATAGTTATTTCTATGCTAAGAACTATCGATGAATTTAATAGAATACTTTATAACTTGATATTTCTGATTAGTGCCTCAGAGACGGGTAAGTGATTAGTGACTAACTGCCGTACAGAAGGGCTCAAGTTCGAATACTAGATAAGGCATGGATGTACATCATGCCCATCTGTTCATAGGATAAATGTCTTCGTGAAAGATTTTTTGAGTTAACCTGTAACGTAAATAATATTTGTGTTCAAAGATATTAGAAAAGTATCTAAAATAATGTTTACAAAATATATTATGTAGCAATTAGAATTTAATCGTAAACACACTTTCAATATGAAACTCAAAACGGCTGAAAACACGTGCATATAATTTGTAAGAAAGTACTCTGATCACTAGACACTGTGAAACAAAAACAAAAATTTGAAATATTATTACTTAATACTTACAGCCAACATATACAAGACAAAAACCAGTGTAAACATAGCAATTAAATTTTCATTTGCAGAATAGGTAATCCATGGAGTAAGATTTCGATTCTTATAACATGACTTGCGTGTGGTACAAGATTACTTTACTTTAATATCTTCAGATATGAGCTTCCATAAAAAGTAAGTACTGAAGATATCTGAGAAACAACATCCTCAGGAGATCTTTCATATATCCCGGGATATTACGACTTGAACAGGACATCCTTAAGATGTTGATTTACGAAGTCCTCAGCATATCTGAAAATCAACATCCTGAGGAGATCTTCATATATCCCGGGACATTGAGATTTGAATAGGATATCCTCAGGATGTTGACTTAAGAAGTCCTCAGGATATTTTAGAATCAACATCCTCAGGATATCCTAACTGCTTCCCGGGACATTGCGACTTAAATAGGATATCCTGAGGATGTCTTGTGTTATGGGGGATGGACATGATCCGTGTACCTTGATCTTCAAAGCACTGATCTTATATTTGTCATTTTCGTAATCAGAGACTTTGTTATATCAGAGACTTTGTATATCAGATATATCTCTGGTATCAGAGACTTTGTAATATATCAGAGACTTTATAATATTGTGGACTTATGGACATGATCCGTGTACCTGGATCTTCAAAGCTCTGATTATTTATTGCTAGTGTAAAATGTTTTTCACCATTTGCTACTTCGCTCAAATACTGCCGTCCCTATATGTACATAGTGTATAGTTTCAGTTGTTGTACAAGAACTTTAGTGTTTGATTTCTCAGGCCAAGACTTCACTGAATTGTGATATCTACTATTTCAAGATGCATTGGCTGTGGACAGTTCACGGGAGGGTGACCCCCACGTGACTACCATTGTCCAATCTGTGTTTTACAGCAAGGATGAATTTGAATATTTTGTTTAGCTAATCTGTTGCACTTAGGTGTGCCATTTGTCTTCATTTAGATCGCGATATTAGTTTAATTATTCCAATCTGGATAACCTGTTTCAAAACTTGATAATTATTAATATATCCAATATTTCTCATTGCACGCGTAAGCTGCTTTGCTCGGAGTCTGAACTTGGGTGGGTGACCACCCACGTGACAGGCTCCTGCTAATCATCTCCCTCCATTCCACCTACATTTCACAAAATTTGACAAGTTTCGCCTAGTTGGCGCGGCGTAAATTGCCTTAATTAAAAACTTAAGTACCAACGCCTTAGGGCAATTTACCAACAGAGACGGTTAAAGTAGCGGTTGGGTACTAATTGCCACCTAGCCATTGACTCGATTTCGATTTTAGAATTTGTATATTGTTGTATTGTATTCATCCAATTTGTATTTAAATGATAATTTTTAGAAAGTTCTGCATCATAACTCTAGTTAACAGAAGATGTTTCTAACGTCTTCGTGTTGATGAATCGTTAGTATGCATCTTATTTTTCAGTTTAGGTTTAGGTTTCAATAAAACTATTTTTAAAGAGAGATGACGCTGAGTTATGCTAATAATATCTCTAAGTGTCGCTATTTATAATACAAGTTAACGTGATTAGTATAGCTCATTTACAAATTTTATAAAAATTTCCAGCAATAAAATAATGGCAAATGCTCCTAAGATTTTGATTACATTTTTTTCTTCCTTTATATTTTTGTGATATAATGTTTCATGATTGCAAAGAGATAAATGTAATTCATTTACCAGATATGTAAATCTATATTCAGCGCACTTTTGCGTTTACTAATATTGTACCTTCTATCTTCTTTAATATATTGTTCAACACACAGCATCTCATAAGACTAATTTCAAGAGCTGTGCGTTCACCAGCGATCAAGCGATAGTCATTAAACATTGGTAATTTGACCGAAGTTTCAAATTCAAGAGAATGATTTGGCTGCATGACAGTTTTCGGGGCTTTTCCTCATATGTAACGTGAGTACGAGCCAGTTATCTTGAAAATTTGCTCCTACTAGTGACCGAATTGAAAACCGCTGTACGCTAGGTTCAATCGCAGGCGAACAAGTTGGCTAAGCAGATATCTTTCGGGTATTTTGCCATAACATACAAACCAAGAGCTCTATCTTTTGTGTGAATATGTAAATATTTATACTGTTATCGGGTTGTGTGAGGACGATAGTAGAGTTCTTGAGTAGTCTACCAGGGTTCGTACGGTCCTTAAATTTTTCAAAAATGATTTTTGGTCCTTAAAAGTCCTTAATTTTGGTCAAAATGAATAAACGGTCCTTAATTTTGCTCATTTGACATTTCTCATCATTTCTAATGATTGCCATTCTAAGTGTGAATTGCGATTTCTCATGAATATGGAATTAAAATTACACGGCTCTTAACCAATCTGTTGGCGGATTTGCGCTGCAAACGATAAAAAAACAATTAGCTACCCTAGAACGAAAGTATATCGGTGTCTGATTGGCTATTCACCCAATTTTTCGAAACAGGTGTTATCCATAAATTTAGGCAGATTGTGACGAAAGCATGAACCCGGAAGTTCTTTAAGAGGCAAAAGTGTTGGTGAAGGTGCTCGAGAAAAAAAAAGGGGGGGATTCTGAAAATATTTTGCCAAAATTAGAACAATCCCAACCTGGAAGGCCACAACCCTTCCGACGCCAATAGGAACGAGATGCCTGGAAAGTGCATTTTCAATAAACTGTGGCTTCATCAAGCTGACTATAAAGACTCGATATTGATGGATGACAATCCTTATAAAGCTAAATGTGGTCTTTGTCTGAAACAAATTGAAATTTCTAGAATGGGAGAGTCAGCTCTGAAAATGCACATGAAAGGTAAGTTTCGTTTTATCATTTCAGTTTGTTTTTACACGGTTTTGCTTAGCTTTTCTGTGTTTGTTTGAATTAAGCCATAAATTAATTTTTGATCACCTTCTACGGAGTTTATTCTCTTTTGCACATATATGTATGGGATATCGGGATTATGAGTTTATTTCTGCACAGGGTGTGTTATTGATTTCGCGGAAAATCTGTTGGCTCCATTTTGATTTTAGGTCGCCAAGGGCAAATTCGGTAACGCTAGCAGACAAAAAGTGAAGTTCGGAAATACGTTTTGAAGCTTCAATAGACAATTAAGTATTTGGTTTAATCCTATGCACAAGGGATTTGGCGACTTTATGATGAGCAGTAACGGGATATATACGAAGTTTTAGCGAATTAAAAAAAAAAAAACTGCTGTTGATAGTAATGCATTATTTTTGTTAATGGTGATAGAATTATTAGTTGAAAACTCTAATAATATTTTGCATCTCCAAATCAGATAATGGTGGTTCAGTGAGTTCACTAATTTTAACACTTTTACATTTTAAGAATATTTTAATTACAATATACAGAGCGTATTCTTAGGCCGCCGCCTTCAACATGAACAAACTTTATTTTGTTTCAACTAAGCGAGCAACAGCGCCCTCTAGCCTTTTCCTTCAAATTACACAACACTCCCCACCGGAACTCAGTGGAGAGTTCATCTTTCAATAATGTATTCCAGAATATTCAATTAATATTTCGACAATCAATACTAGAGAAATGGTTAAATATAACAAACATGCATACATAATTATAAGCACATAAATTTTACAAAACATTAAGTGATACCCATCAGCGAGGTAAGGAGAATCAAACCTAAAAATACAAAATACAACATTAGTTAAGTTCCATATTATATAACAATTTTATAGGCCTTTATAAGGTACCAGTAGGTGTTTTAATTATGCAAGATCTTATTTTACCACCTCTGCCTGGCATTAACTCCAAAATTTTACCTATTGTCCAAAGATTTCTGGGATGTTTATCGTCATGAATCAAGACAATATCGTTGATTTTAAACTCAGATGCGTTAGAGTGTGGAGGACAAATATTGGCAGATCTCAGATTAAAAAGATACTCTGATCTCCAACGCTTCCAAAAATGATTAAAAATATCTTGATTGTATTTATATCATTTAATAATTGAATTTCTTGATCCAATCAAATTATTTGATGTTATTTTAGTAGCAGGCAGAGATAGTAATCGTCTACCAACCAGAAAATGAGAGGGTGTTAGTGGAGAAGGTTCACTAGGATCGGTAAACACGTAGGTAATTGGTCTACAATTAATCATTGCCTCGATTTCAATGAGCACTGTTTCAAGCTCTTTCACAGTAAGGGATGATCGACCAATAATTTTTCGTAAGCTGGATTTTATGGTTCGTATCATACGCTCCCAAAACCCTCCCCACCATGGACCCCTCTCAATAATAAATTTCCAATTTATGCCTCTAGCAGAAATTAATTCTTTCACAGATGAGTCACTCAAAGTTTTGAAAATATGTTTTAGTTCTTTGTCAGCTCTTTTAAAAGTCTTGGCATTATCGGAGTACACGGTGGTACACAGTCCTCGGCGAGCTAAGAATCTTCGGAAAGGTAGCAAAAAACTTTCAGTGCTGAGATCAGTTACTATCTCTATATGTAAGGCACGAGTGACCGCACACGTTAACAACAGCATGTAAACTTTACCTTGCCTGTCTTTCGTAAAAAATGGACTGGCGAAGTCCAACCCGGTCACAGCAAATGGAGGCGACTCTTGGATTCTGTCTGGAGGAAGTGGAGCGATATCCTGCACCCCAGGACGAGCACTATATCGTTTGCATATCACACATTTGCTGATGATAGTCTTAACACGCTGTCTTCCCTTAATGATCCAATATTTGTCTCTGATCTGAGTTAGTGTCGAATTAACTCCAGCATGGAATACCCTTTCATGCGATTCCATGATGATCAACTCGGTAAACTTGCATTTTGAGGGTAATAGAATAGGATGTTTTAAATTCTCGTGACAGTCTGCAAATTGAATGCGACCTTTCAACCGAAGAATTCCCTCCTCATCAACCCTTGGATCAAGGGAGTATATGGAAGAATCGAGAATTGAATTTTTATTTGATAACTTAATTATTTCCGCTAGATACGATTATCGTTGCGTAATTTTTACCCAATAATGTTCAGCTGCTTTAATCTCAAAAGCACTTAGATGTCCATTCTCTGTAGACCTTTTCCGAATCCTCCCAATAAATCTAAATACATAGGCAGTAATTCGAAGTAATTTTCCTAAAGAACTGAATTTTTCTATATGCAAAATTGGGGATTCATTGTTAATTACAAGTACAGTCAAAATAATATTTTTTCTTAACTCTAACGATTCTGAATTTGGTTGTAATTTCTTTTGTTTCGGAAAGTTTTCAGTAGGAAAACGTAACCAGTGTGGCCCATGCCACCACAGATCATTCTTAACTAGTGACTGAGCACTAATTCCTCGAGTCAGTAAATCGGAAGGATTTTGTTTTCCTTCGCAGTGGTGTGGAACCCTGTATTTCTGTAACATATACCCTGTATTTCTGTAACACGATTGGCGATAAATGGTTTCCAATTATTTGGCGAACCTTTAATCCAAGTAATGGCGATTTCAGAATCACTCCAAAAATAAACATCCTCAATTAAATCACCAAACATTTTCTTCAAATATTTATACATTCGAGCAGCCACGAGTGCTCCCATTAACTCTAAACGAGGAAGAGTGATTGCTCTTAAAGGTGCAATCCTGCATTTTGACATGATAAAGGAAGTTTTAATTTCAGAATCACTCGTACAATATCTGACATATGCGATGGCCCCATATGCTTTAGGACTAGCGTCCGAAAATAGGTGAAGGCTTATATTCATTGGATCGTCATCAAAGAAATTTCGCTGAATCGATATTTCAGTTAAATCACTAAGTTCATCCCGCCAAATGTTGAATTTGTCATAAATCTCTGCAGGAAGGACCTCATCCCAGTCAGAACCGGAACACCAGATTTCTTGCAAAATAATTTTTGCCCGAATAACAAAGGGTGCAGTAAATCCAAATGGATCGTATATTTGGGCGATACTTTGCAAAAGTTTTCTCTTTGTAGCAAAAAAGTTTCCAGTAGAAAAGTCAATTAAATTTTTTAAATTTAACTTTATATTGTCCTCAATGGAATTCCAAATCATGCCTAAGAAATTCGATTCACTAGTTAATTTGTTATCTGATTTCTTAATCCCATCTGAGACCCATAAATCGTTTAATGCTTTAGAATTAGTTCTTAATTTTCTAAAATTCATCCCAGAATCCTTAAATATGTTAACCGCATCTACAGATAACCGCTATGCATCTTCAACCGTTCCTGCTCCAAAATATAGGTCGTCGACATAGACAGAAGAATTTAACATTTGGAAACTGTCCGGCCTTTTATCTTTATATTTTCGAATGTGATATTTTATAGTGGCGGCCAAAATGAAAGGAGATATAGTCAAACCGAAAGCTACGCGACACATTTGCATAATCTTAAAGGAGTCATTCTTTTCATTAAACCAAAGAAATTTTAGAAATTGTCCATCACCTTCAGCAATTCCTATCATCAAAAAGGCTTTTTCAACGTCTCCATAAAACGCTATCTTAAACTTACGAAAATTTAACATAATGTCTAGTATATTTGGATTTAGATTAGGTCCCGATTCAAGGCAGTCATTTAACGAATTTGTGTCCTCTGTCCTTGAGCTAGCATCGTACACAATTCTTACCTTAGTAGTTTCACTAGGTCGTATCACTGCTCGGTGCGGCATAAAATATCCCAAATTTGTATCATTATTTGGACATTCCTCCACAATTCCTTCTAATATCTGGTTCTCAATTATATTTTTATATTCCTGAAAAATCTCCGGAGTTTTACTTAGTTTATTGTGAAGGTTTGCGAATCGTTTCTTAGCTACCTTAAAATTATTTCCTAGATTATTCGGAGTGTATTTCCAGATTAAATTTGCCTCATATCTACCGTTTTTAAACTGCAAAATTTTTTTCAAACTGGTCTACTATTTCGCAGTCAATATAGGAATAATCATCAGAATCATTTATTCCCATATGTTCTAATTCCCCAAAACCTCTTAAATCTTTCAATACAACAGTGTTTGTCATTACCGCTAAATTTTCAGAACAATTTTTATTTGTTTTATTTTTCTCGATTCCTGCAGCAACCCAACCAAACACAGAACTGACTGCGTGCAACCCTTCAGATATTTTAATTCTTTCTGAATAAACTACATTACAGAATTCATCCCCGCCAATTAATATTTCAACATCTGTGTTATTTTTTCTTGAGAAATCGGCGATCTGCAACCCAGATGCTCCATAAAGTCTGCAATTTGTTTACTAGGTAGACTGATGGGCGCCGAGGAAATAACATCGGAGATCAAACATTCAATTTTTATTTTATTATTTTGTTTCCAATTCTGAATTTCGATTTCAACGACCGGATAGGAATGATGCATTGCCTTGGTCGCACCAAATGAATAAACAGAAAGTCTTTCATAACGGATTGGAGTAAGTTTTAAATAGTCGGCGAATTTTTTCGTTATAAAGGATCTGTGACTGCCTTGATCAAGAATTAATATAGTTAATTTTGATTTATACTTAGAACAAGCATAAACTGTACAAGTTTGTAATAATATTTCCCTGGCATTACAGTCATTATTATTATCACCTTGAGGAACAGAAGCAATCAATTTTAAGTTTTGAACTTTATTTCTTTATTCAGAATTCAAAGTCAGAAATTCAGTTGCATTTTCGGAATAACCTTATTCAGACTTTTTGTTTACAAGGAATTTATTAGTACAAATCGATTTATTGTGATACATACCACCACATTTATTACATTTAGTTTTATTTCTGCACTTTTTTGATGCATGAAATTTTTTAAAACAAGAATAGCAGCGGATCTTAGTTTCTTTAATTTATCAGAAAAATTCACTTCGCATTTAAATGACTCGTGCAAATTATCACAAAAGATGCATTTTCGGTTAACTGCAGTATGAAATGCAGACGTGGGTATATTTTTTACATATTTTCTAGTTTCATATTTTGATTGATCGACTCGCGGAGGCACAGGATTTTCCCTTTCATTTAATACTAGATTTGAAATTTCCCTGCATTCTATTTCCATTTTAATAAATTGCGTTAATTCCGAAACTTCAACTTTATCTTTCGATCCTCTTTGCCGATTAAATTCTAAAACTAAATCGTCCGGAATTAATTTTAATAATATTGGGATTAGTAAATGTCCATATGAGCCAGAAGTTACTTCTAAAGTTTCCAAATTACGAATCGAAATTTCTAATTCGTCATACAATTTCCGTAAAGCCTTTACGTTAGCAGAAATTTTAACGGCTTCTAAATTGAGAATTTTATTCATGAATGAATTAATGATCAGGTCTTTTCGACCATATCTGTCCTTTAGTGATGCTACACAACTATCATAATTACTTTCTGTTAACTCAAAGCCTGAAACAACATTCAAAGCTTGTCCCGTTAAGAATGTTTTTAAGTATGCAAATTTTTGTATTTTTGAAAGCGTTTCGTTTATATGTATCGAATTTTCGAAACTATTCCAAAATTCATTCCATTGTTTGGGATCTCCCCAAAATTTATCAATCATTAATTTTGGTAATTTCAGCGTACTATTAGCGTACTATATCCCACTAGAACTGGAACTTACATGCAAAATTCCATTACCACTAGACTGGTTTAAATCAGAACTTTGGGGATTCCTCGCTGGCGGTACTGCGGTAACCGCACCTAGAAACTGCTTAATTTGACTACAAGCAATTATACATTTGTCATTGTATTCTTCGCTTATACTATAATCTTCTTCAATTAAGTTAACATCAATTAACTTTTGTATTTCATCATCAAGCGTTATCAACTTATTTTTCTTTTCGGTTAATAATTCAAACAATTCCCGTAATTCTTTAATCGAATTTTCCTCCCCTTCAATTTTTAATTTATCTTCAATAACTTTAATTAACCTAGTAACAGACGATTTCAATATGGAACGTTTACGTTTCAATCTATCTAACTTCTCTTCCATTTTATTTAATTTAAATACACCCACGACAACAATAATAAATACTTACTAATTTACTACAAATAATCACTAAATAATTAATTTAAGATTTCCCTACCTTTATTTGGAATTCCATTGTCCCTTGAATATGAAATATCCTAAATCGAAACACTTAGATCGAACACCTAAAATCTTCACAAAGCCTTAATTCCTTACGCCGATGCATCATCTAATAATATTTTGCATCTCCAAATCAGATAATGGTGGTTCAGTGAGTTCTCTAATTTTAACACTTTTACATTTTAACAATATTTTAATTACTATATACAAAGCGTATTCTTAGGCCGCCGCCTTCAACATGAACAAACTTTATTCTGTTTCAACTAAGCGAGCAACAGCGCCCTCTAGCTTTTTCCTTCAAATTACACAACAAAAACAACTAACTAATTAAAACTTTTTTATATTTTTAAAGCTGAAAACAGCTAATTGAAACTAATTTTCCTGAATTAACTAGACGCAAAATTAACTTTCATGAATTACTAAAGTTATTGGGTAGAAGTTTAACTGAAAATATACATTCCGTATTATATATATATATATTTATACAGTACAAAGTCCGAGATCGGGACTTCGGCGATCCCAGATTTGAGATTTTTTTCGGATATTAGATCATTTTAAATCTTCTAAGATGGCACGTAGAAATTATAAAATTGAAGATATGAAATCGTGATTTATGAAATAATGAAGCATTTAGGATTTAAAGGGTAACAAAATTTACAAAAGAAAAGAGCTTAATATTTATATGTTTACTTTATTAAACATTTCTTTGAATGTCAGTTGTTTGATTTGTTTTCTCTGCTAATACTTTAGACTAATACTATAGACATATAATTTCTTGTTCAGTTATTAAGTTCCATTGTTCAAGTCCTGTAATTGCAGTGTCGAGAATTCCGAATAACTTGTCAATCAAAATTTTCTCTATTTCAGTAACCTCTCTGTTACTTTCTTTACTATCGGTAACTGTATTTTCTGGATTTAGAACCATACTACAGATTTCGCAATCCGTTAACTGATTGATAATTGGGGCATTGTCATCGCAATGAAAAACTTCTGTTTAACTTCCCTAAATTCTGCCGCCTGGTGCGGCCATGCGAGCTCTGGCGCTGGTTCTGGCTTTATGTGAATAACAAATCAGTTATTCTTAATTCAAATAGCACTAAATATAATCGTTTGTTCTATGAGTATCATTAACAAAATCTATATTCAGCATAAGGAAAGAAATTTCTGTTAAATCTCCCCTTATCAACATTTTAGCGCATTAAACTTAAATCTGTAATCGGATAATACTCTGTTATTTGGTGTCGCTGCATGAGTCATCACTCAAGTTGTCATCCGTTGATAAACATGCGGTGATAAAATTAAAATACAATAAATAATGATTCGCGATTTCGGAATCAAGGATATAAAATATTAGTTAGTGTAAAATCAACAAATGTTTCAATTTGAGATTATGCCAAGCAGATACGCAGCTATGGAGTCAAATTACTAATCACACAAATTTATGCTAAAATAATTATTTCTTCAATAATGAGATGTTTTATTTAGTGTCAAACTGAGATTAAGAATCGGGATTTCCGGCATGTTGTGTTTATGATGAGGAAACAAATCTAATGCGCATGCGTAAAGCATACCCCTTCCCTCCAAAAATGCCCTAAAAAATTGGTTGGTGGTGGTTTTGAGGTCTGGATTTTAGATCATTCCAGATATTGGATGTCCGGATCTCGGACTTTAAGTTACTTCAAAACATCTTTCAAAATATAACTTACTAGTGTGGATTCACTCTTTTAAGATAATTCTACTTTAATTAAACTTAGGAGATAATATAATCAATTAATCTATATAGTAAAAATCGTATATTTTCAGTATACATTTCTTATTATATATATAGATTTCTTATTTTATATATATATATATATATACATTATATATATATGCGATACTTAATTTTACTAATGCCTTGCATGTAATGCCCCTTTTAGGTGCAAAATATCTCTCCCTTCTCAACTGCAGAGTTTCTTCTAACAGTATCATGAATTTTGTCAAGTTAGAAGAACCATCTACTTCAGGAAAAGATGTAACTGCTAATTCAACATCAATAAGTGTAGAAAATAATAAAATCAATTCTTTTCTTTTCAAAGCTGAAGTTACAGATGCAGATATATTGTGGGCTTTCAAGTGCATCAAAAGCCACTATTCTTTTAAATCGTGTGATGATATTGGGCCGTTATTTCACTAAAATGTTCCCGGATAGTTTCAGTGCAAAACAGTTTTCATGGGGTGAAGTACTTATATCTGTCATTTTGGACTTGGCCCTTATTTTAAAACTTTGTTACTAAAGCATTGTAAAAATGCTGACTTTTTTACATTACTATTTGATGAGACTCTTAATCTGACAAATCAAAAGAAGCAACTAGATATTCATGTGAGGTAAGGTCACGAAAAATAAGGTCAAAACTCAGTACCTTACTTCTGCATTTATAGGGCATGCAACAAGTGAAATTATTTTATCCAAATTTTATGAATGCGTTGAAAAACTAGACTTGTCAAAACTCTTACAAATATCGATGGATGGTCCTGCAGCAAACTGAAAATTTTATGATTTATTGCAACAGGACTTGACAAAGGAATATAACATTCAATGCTTGACATTAGGGACATGTAGTTTACATATTCTTAACAATGCTTTCAAGTATGAGATGTCATCTACTGGCTGGGACATTCCATCATTCTTATCCTCCTTATAATTGATTTTTAAAGATTCTCCTGCAAGACGTGAAAATTTTTTAAGTATATCTGGCTTAAAAAAGCTCCCTGTGAAGTTCTGCTTTAACCGATGGTTGCAAAATGTCCCAGCAGTTGAAAGAGCCATTGAAATATGGGATGACTTGCTACTGTACATTAAAAAAGTTGAAATGGGGAAGTTTAAAAAAAATTCATCGAAATCCTTCTCAAATATTTTGGAGGCAACTAAAGATAAAACATTTCTTATAAAATTAAATTTTTTTCTGTCTCTGTCGAAAATATTATTGCCTTTCTTGATTATTATCAAAGTGATAAACCACTTATTCCCTTTTTTGCTGGAGATATCTTAAAACTTGTAAATGATTGCCTTCAGCACTTTACAATTTTGAAACTAGAATATTCAAAAATAACTAAAGCAGAAAATCTTTATAAATTTAATTTTAATGATCCAAATTGTTATAATGATAAAAGTAAAGTTTATTTGGGATTCATTGCTGAGCAGTTAATGAATGATAAATGCCGCAAGAAAGACATTTCACAAGCTGAAAGTTTTGCATTGAAACAAGAAGGTCAACAATGTGTCTTAATAATGGTACAACACTTAATGTCTAAATGTCCAATAAATTATTCTCTTATTTGAAATGCATCTTGTATAGACCCACGATCGATGTCTAAAAGTCCAGGAAAATGCCCAGAACAAAATGAAAATGCTTCTAACGGTATTAATGCGGAATAAACGTGTTTTACAAGATGATTGTGATGAAATTCTGCTGCAGTTTGGAGAGTTTCTAGCCAAGGTAGCTAAGACAAATTTACGTGAATTTTCTACTTTTGATCCTCAAAATCTTTCTCTTGACACATTTCTCACTTCTTATTTTCATGATTTTCACTATTCAAAAGTATGGAAAATAGTGAAAATGATTCTTATCTTGTCACATGGACAGGCCTCTGTGGAAAGAGGCTTCTCTGTGAATAAAGGAATTGAAATTGAAAATTTAAGTGACTCATCATACATTTTTCAACGCACAGTATTTGATTACATACAATTTTCTGGAGGTATTCTTAATATCGATATTAATAAAGAAATGAGATCAACAGCAGCTTCTGCAAGGTTTAAATATAGGCAGCATTTAGAAGAACAAAAATAAATTCAAAGCGGAAAAGAAATATTATTGAGGAAGAAATTGATTATATGAAGCAGAAGAAAAAATTTCTTCAAAGGGACATTAAAGATATTAATGAAGAAGTAGATGCTTTAGCAGATGAAGTCGAGACCATCAGGAACATTGATTTGTTTATCAAACAAAGTAAATGAACTTAGAAGTATAATTAAAGAAAAAACAAATAGACATAAATAAATTAGATATTAAAATATCTGAAAAAATTTCAGATTTAAAAAAAGTATAAATGTTTTGTATCTTTTATTGTATAGTTTATTATTCTAGTATCTTTCAAAAAAAGAAAAAAAAAAAAAAAAACCTAGGCCCACCAGCGGCCGAGCGGTAAAGTCCCTGAACACTGGTAGTTCGGTCCGAGGTTCGAATCCCGCGAACGGGCTGGCTGCATGGGTGTTTTCGTGGTTTTCCCCCATGTGTAACGTGTATACGAGCCAGTTTCCCTTAGAAAGTCCTCCACGAAAGGCATCCCTCCCCTTAGGCAGATAGATCTAATTAAATACACCAACACCTTTAAAAAAAAACCAAGGAAATAAATTGTATGTTTACAAATCTGTTATTTTAATCTGCAAAGTATTCTTACATTGTGATTATAATAGTAGTTGGCTGTGTTTAAATAAATGTCAAATAAGTTAAATAATAATCATGTAAATCTCTAAAATATCTGTGACTGTTATTAGTGTAAAATACACTTATACATGTTTTTCAAGAAATTATGTTCCTAATTTAATGTTATCTACTTCATAACTTGTAAGGAAATAGTTTAATTTTCAAAATTGTTTTATGTTAAGTATTAAATTGAATTTAATAATAGTGCATAATACACACTTCTGTTAGTTTCTTAAAGTGAAATTACAAGCATGAAGTCGGTTGTATAGATAATTGCTTTATTCTATTCGTTTTTTTGTTTGCTGATAGGTCCTTAATTTTTTCTTTGATGGTCCTAAAAAGTCCTTAATTTTCATGTAAGGAAATGTGTACGAACCCTGTCTACATAAATGCATTATAGTGAAATGAAATTTTAAAGTGCTAGGTTAAAATCACTGTTAATTTCGAGAAATTGGTGTGTTAATTACTGAATCCATTGCATTCGTGATTTGTAACTTGTGTATATTTTTTTCAGATATTAATTAGTAATGTGTCATTCCTATTTTTTGTACTATGAATTGCTTTAGTATTTAGGACTGAATCATTTTCCATTAGTTTGGCTAGTTATTGTTGCAAATATTTCAAAACTGCATATTTCAGAGAATTTCTATGTAAATTTGATTATTACAGTGCAAAAATAGTGTGAATATGTAAATATTTTGAATATATAAATTTGCATCAGTGATTTGTAATTTGCTTATATTTGTTTACATGAAATTTTTAATTATTTAATAATGTGTGATTCCCATTTTTGTTCTGTGCTGGACTATTTTAGTGTTTTGAATTGAATCGTTTTCTATTAGTATCATTTATTAGTATGAGTAACTATTGCTGCAAATATTGAAAAAATGCCTATTTCAGGGAAAATGTAAATTTGATTATTTCATTGCACCGGAGTGACAGCTGCATTAGGAGGATACGCGAGGTTTTTATCCGTGTAACTTTTGATATGTAGGTCGGGCTTCCGCCCACCAGCGGCCGAGCGTAAAGTCGCTGAACACTGGTAGTTCGGTCCGAGGTTCGAGTCCCACGACCGGGCTGGCTGCATGGGTGTTTTCGTAGTTTTCCCCATGTGTAACGTGTATACGAGCCAGTTTCCCTTAGAAAGTCCTCCACGAAGGCATCCCTTCCCTTAGGAAGATAGCCTTAGTGTGCTTTGCCATAATTAAATACACCGTAAGTCGGGCCTCCAGCGGCTGAGCGGTAAACTCTGAACACTGGTATTTGTTCGGTCAGGGGTTAGAATCCCGGCGAATTTGCTGGCTCCATTGGCGTTTCACTCATGCGTTATTTGCATACAAGCCAATTACTCTTCGAAAGCCCTCAGCGAAGGCATCTCTCTTCTTAGGCAGATAGTCCTCTTATGCTTTGCCGTGAGTAAAGAAACTAAACAATTTGTTATGTATATTTCTTTTATAACAAAAATGGCACATAAAGAATTTCTTTCTATAAAATGGATTTTGCATTTTATCTCAAACCCTACCTATTTCTATGTTTATTAAAAAAAAAATTGAAATTTGTTAGAGAAACTTAAAGGAAGATAAGTGAGGGCGGCAGTTTTAAGTTTTTGCTCCGCCTAGGAAAAATGCTAAGTCCGGCGCTGTAGTGAAGACGTGCAACTTTTGTAATTCTAATTCTCATTCCGGATTAGTGTAAAACATTCACCAATGAACAAAAGCAATACAAACTGAAAAAACGAGGGACGTTGTTATAGATGCTTGGTTAAGACATTTAATTTCGCAATGTAAAGTAAAAATAGAACCTTGTGAAATTCGTCAGAGTTTACAACATAATTCATTATTCTGCCCCACAACAAGAAATAAAAATACATCGGAAATTAAACAATCAGAAAAGGCCGAGTTTATTTAAAGTTCTGATAAACAAGGTGTGATGTCTTCTGTGTTTAAGTCACAGAACCATGTACAAAATTACACTACTTTACTTTAGACTGCTTGCGTACAAGTGGAAAATAATTCTAAACGGTTAAGTGCATTGATGTTATTTGATTCGGGTTCGCAGAAATCATTTATTAGAAAAGATTTAGTAAGGGCTTTAACCCTTTCAGTCCCAGTCGTTGACGCCGGCGCTTCAAATAGCGGTCCCGCGCGCGTAATGGCAAACCGCACATTGAGTTGAACAGTGTTAAACGAATGTCGCATACTGCGCATGCCCAGAAACAAATTTGGCGTAATTATTATGTTGGCGCGATTTGAAAAGAGGATAAATACGATATGCTTGCTCCTGAGCGTGAAGGTGCTCGTCCCCTCGCTCTGCGTTTTCGCTGTTCTGCAGTATTAACCTCTCGTTTTTCTGAGTTTGACTATTGTGACTGAGAAACTGCTGTGCTTTCTCGATTGTGCATTCAGGTCAGCATGCAAACCACTATGTTTAGTATGCTGTAAAACGACCTGCTTTTACCCTGTGCTTTTTAAGCATAGACTTTCTGCATTTCACTACTTCATCAACCGGCATCATGGAACGTTTCCTGGACTTCATTGCAGCTGAGATTACTCAGCTGGAACTCCGTCAAGAAGACAAAGGTTTACTTACCCCTGAAGAAACAAGAGACCTGAATTTGTTCAAAAAATTCCGAGCTCTTGCTGACCAGGAATTTGTGAACTCCAGAACACAGGACGACCGTGCTAAGACCAAAACTGATGACAACCCTGGCCTCCCGCCTCTCCCAAAGATCAACGCTCGACGTGCTGAGAGTCCCGCCAGGTCGGATGAGGACTTTACAAAATACAAGGCTTTAGATGTCAGCTCTGACTCCGATGGAGAACCCAAAGGAGACAGAACCAGACACACCAGAAAACCTGCGAAAAAAGCTGTTGCAACCCTGGCTGCTGCGACTGCTCCTGAAATTCCAAAGACTCACCCTGTTGCTGATCTCACTCCGCAACAGAATATGGACACAGACCCCGCCCCAGTGCAGACACCTCCAACCAATCAGAACGCTCCGATCAACAGTGCGAGAAAAGTGCCGCCGATTATAATCAAAGACAGCAGATTCACATGGAATGACTTAAAAACGCTGTTTAATAATAAGAATTTTTCTCTGCACGATTTCTATGGAGAAAACATGAAGGACGGAATCAAGATTAAAGTGAAATTGCTCACCATTTATCCTGAAATGGTAAAAGTGTTAGAAGAAGAAGGTATCAGGTATCACTGCTATGCGCTTCCCGAATCTAAACATATAAAAGCTGTGATACGTAACCTCCCGTCTTACATGGACCCTGAGGAAATTATGATGGATCTAAAAGAACATGGACTCGACGTCGTGCGGGTCAACCAACTCACTATCAGGCGTAACGGAGAAGTTATTAAGCTTCCCCTGTTTCTCGTTACTCTCACCCGCAAGGAGAAAAACAAGGAGATACACCAGTTAAAATTTGTGCTGGGAATGAAGATTAGTGTTGAGAGATACCGTGGCCGTAAGGGACCCTTGCAGTGTTATCGCTGTCAAGGGTTCCATCACGCCCAATCGCACTGCAATCACGAACCACGTTGTGTTCGTTGCGGTGAACCTCATGAATCATTTAACTGTGACAAGGATAAGGCAACTCCGCCTAAATGTGCCAATTGTCATGAGATAGGTCATACAGCTAACTACAGATTATGTGTGCGTTTTCCAAAACCAAAACCCACTCCGGCTGTGAAAACGTTCTCTGATCGGGTAGTGCATAATAAAACTTATGTACAAGCTTTAAACACCGGCCGCGCTCCTGAATTTCTAACTGAAGCAAAACAAGTTGCAGCTGAGCTACGTATGCTTGTCTCTGCTCTAAAAGAAACTGGATTTACTCTGATGGCAAAATCAAACGTATCTCAAGATCATACTCCTGCAGCCCCTGTTAATGGCTAATTACATGAAAAAGTGTACTCCCGTACAAATAATGATATGGAATGCCTGCGGGCTACCCACCAAAATTACTGAACTGCACCATTTCTTAAGTGAGCATGATATTGACATTGCAATCATATCAGAGACTCATGCAAAACCATGCCAACGCCTGAGAATAGCAAATTATAATTCATACCGCTGTGATAGACTTTCACACAGAGGTGGTGGTGTGGCAATATATGTGAAACGTAATTATGCATCTTGTCTTATATCTGATTCAAGAAATTTTAATTGTGAGCAAACTACTGTGTGTGTCACTCTTCCTGTGTTTAATAACATCAATTTTGTGCTGTGTTTAACCCTCCAACGAATAGACTATGTGATAATTTTCTAAATAGCATTCTACCGGATGACATACCTACCCTTGCTGCCGGGGACTTTAATGCTAAGCATATAGACTGGAACTGTCGTCGAACAAACCTAAATGGTAAAATTCTCCATGAATATATTTTACAGCATCCGGTGGCGCTACATGCCCCACCAGAATACACGCGGCTTCATAATAGAATTGAATTTTCTGATATACTAGACATTGCAGTCACTACAACGACTATCCCCGTTGCAATGGAAGTATTTCATGAATTGTCCTCTGACCACCTCCCCGGCAACATTAGGAGTGACAAAAACTTCTGAGTTCTCTACTAAGCGAATTACGAATTGGAATCTCTTCAGCAATATCATGAAAAATTCACCTCCTCGACTGCAAAATCTCAATACCAAACAAGGCATAAACACCGTAATTAATGCCTTAAGTGAAATCATTCAAGGTGCAATTAAGGAAGCCAGTACTGAAATTACTAATCGTGATAAGGCTTTCAGACTGCCCCTTAATATACGACAGCTTATGAGAGAGCGAAATAGACCCAGGAAATGTTATCATTTAACGTGGGACCCGGCACTTAAACGTGAAATAAATCGTAAAAATAAGCAAATTCAGAAGACCATTAAAACCTTCAAAGAAGAACTATGGGATGATAAAATGTTAAATCTGGATTCTAGAGAAGGTACATTCTGGTCTTTACTCAAAAATTTTAAAACTTCCTTCACAAGTAATCGACCCCTCTATGACAGAGGTAATATTGCCATCTCCAATCAGGAAAAGGCAGAAATCTTCGCAGCACACCTCCAAGAACAGTTCTCGCCAAATGATTGGCCAAATGACTCTGATTTCGAATTAAAGACCCTCCTACGAGTGAGGGATTGGCTCAACGCCCCTTCAGTCAGACTTCCAATTAAATTTGCCACTCCTACTGAAACGACTAATATTATCAAACACCTGAGACAAAAGAAATCTCCAGGAATTGATGAAATCAGCAATACAGCAATTAAAAATTTGCCGCCTAACATCATCTGCAGCCTGACAAGTATTTTTAATGCTTGTCTTGCTCTTTCTTACTTTCCAACACCTTGGAAAATTGCTAAAATTATTTTACTACCTAAACCGGCTAAAGATCACACCCGACCAGACGGATATCGTCCTATTAGTCTACTGCCGGGCTTAAGCAAAATTTTTGAGAGAATTATACTGAATAGACTGAAACCATATTTTTAGCATCTTCCGCCGGGACAATTTGGGTTCCGTGCTCACCTCTCAACAACGAAGCAACTTGTCCGAATAACCGAATTCGCTGGTGCAGCTCTGCACTGCAAACTTAATGTTGCTATACTCATGCTAGACGTGGCGAAAGCATTCGACCGCGTCTGGCATGAGGGCTTAATTGCTAAATTAATTGACCTTCAACTGGACAGAGAACTCATTCTGCTAATCCATTCTTTTATCAGGGATCGGACATTCAGAGTCTCGGAAAAAAATGAATTATCCAGCACTAAAATAATGACTAGCGGTGTTCCACAGGGTTCTGTGACTGGCCCTATACTCTATCTATTCTACGTTTCAGACTTTCCGAGATTGCATTTAAATCATAATTCTATGCTAGCCTGTTATGCAGACGACACTGCCCTGGCAGTGAAGTCTGCTAACATCAATCATGCTATTCGGAAACTCCAAGACACTATTCCCTCCATAGAACAATGGTGTGGATATTGGAAGATACGAATTAACGCTCAAAAATCGCAGCTCCTACTCATAAGGAAAAGGAAGAAAAATGTTCCGATCAGGCAAAGTGTTTATCTTTTTAACGAGGCTGTGCCTATCGTGAAACAAGCCAAATATCTGGGCATCACCATCAACGACAAGCTCACATGGCAGCATCACATCCAACAAATCAGGGATAAAGCGATTAAAGTCATGAAATGTTTATATCCTATGATAGTGAAATATTCAAAACTTTCATTGGACAAGAAACGACTTATTTATATAGCCACGATCCGACCCATCATGACGTACGCTTCGCCAGCATGGACTACCTCTACGAAGGGTGAAATCCAAAAATTACAAGTTGTGCAAAACCAATTTTTAAGAATTATCACAAATGCACACCCGTATGTGAAGAACAAACGTCTCCATGAAGATTTAAAAATGGATACAATAGTGGAATATTTAAGAAGAACTAACACGGCATTTTATGACGCCGCTAAGGAGTGCGAACATATGGACATTTTCAACCTATTTCACTATGAAATTTTACACGAGGACAGGCACCTCCGTCCATATGCCGCTTTTCTACTCAGTGGAAACCAGGATTTTCCAACATAATTTGTGTTTTTAAGTATGTAGTACTCTGAAAAACTTATTTGACTTGTAAATAATGATGTTTAGAAATCTTAGCCGGATGATCATGTGACATGCACAGCCACGCCCACAAGATATTACTTATATTTTTCCTGTATATACTATTTTACTTTTTGGAATCGTATTTTATTTTCTGCATTTATGACTGCAACACACACCTTTTATGAACTGATTTAGTACTATTTTATGTATAACTATTGTAAAACTTCAGATTTACAGCGCTACGATGCCTGGATACCTCATCGCCAACCAGATGTCTTATCGCTCATCACGTGACATTGGTCACACCCCCTGCATCTGCTATCCTGTCTCCACGAGAACTACGTTCGGCTTTTCCTTACCTGCAGCGCTCCTAGAAGCACCAAAGTTCCATAGCCGGAACACAACCTGCGATTTCGCAGGTTAATCGCGGCAAATAAAGCAAGTTGGAGTTGGAGTTGTACCGCCATCTGATTGTAAACAAATCCGGCGTTTAAGTCTTCGTAGAGTATATGTGCAATGTAAAGTAATTACTGTGTAAAATTAGATTTTTTTCCTGTACTGCTCCAACAACTGGAAAGTTGAACGATACGATCAAGTTTGAATTCGATTGAAGAGTGCACAAAATGGGTAAAGGAAGTAGCGTAAATGCAGATGCTCCAGTGGATAGCGCGAGCTTCAAACCAAATGCTATTGCGAGATTGCTTTCAGGTATGTATATATTTTCCCATTTCAGTAAATTTGATATGTTATATGTGCAATATGTGATATATTGTATTTTAACACATATACAGTTCATTAACATTTTTTAACATTTCCTAAATTTCTATATAATGTAGCATTAAGAAAGATGTTTTAAGAAATTTGTTTCCTTACTGTTTTAATTTTTTCGAAAAGAAACATCATTTTCGAGAAACTTCAAGAATAAAGTTATTAGCGTAATTTTATTACAGCTAAAACTGATGCAAGGTACTTGAGTCTTTTATCTCAAAATGTGCTGAAATGTTTTGGTTGAAGTTAATATAAAATAATGTAATGAATTGTGGTATAACTGTAAAGAATTGGTTAAAAATAAAATATAATTAGCTCAAATTTACTTAACTCCTTATATTATCAAATATCTATTGAATAGAAAAACCTGTTGAAATATTAAATGTAACAAGTTCTATTTTTAAAAGGCAGATGATTGTACAGCATGTAGGAATTGATGATGATTTTTAATAATCCTAAAGTAATAGTAAAGTCAACAATAAAGTATATTTTGATGTATGTAATTTTCATCAATGATTACATAAAATTGCACTTTAATATAAAGTATGCTTAGATTGTTTTCATGTATACTATATATTATTGCAAATTAGTTCTTCATAAAATTGTATATTTCTGCTGTGAAAAAGTATGTATGCAATCATGCAAGTTGTAGGAAAACATGTACATGTACTGCACATGTACCAGGACGACAAGATAACAATTATAACTGTATCTGTCAAGCTGACTACACAGACTATAGTAGCCAAAGATAAGTTGTAGAAAGTGTGTTTCAGAGTTGAATATATGAATTAAAGTTAGTAGGATAATTATTCTTAACTAAATAATAAAATTTAAATAAAACCCCTTATTTCATTTTTTATAAATTCTCTTATTATTATGATGTGATTTCACAACCATTGACCCTCTCCTATTGTTAAATAATTCATTCAGCACTGAACAACATATTATTTTATTGGTATAAAAATAATATATTTTGTGTGTATGACCAAGTTATGATCTAAGATTTTTCAATACTTGAATCATCCTTTTAAAGATTTTTATAAAATGATTTTTTTAATTTCAGGCATTGGCACAGTGAATGGCAGCTGAAAAATTTTGACCCTTGTTTCTGGAAGTGAAATGTTAGATGTAAGTAATGATGTCTGAGACCCTTATCACATGGCATTTGTTTCACATGAACAACTTGTTTCGGACAATTTTTCTGCCTGGTTTACTATTGAAAGAAAGACATGCAACGTTTTCCTTCCTTTCTAAAAAAATTGCAAATTGTTCGTTTTCAATCAATCAACTATCAGCTTGTTTGTAATGGGGAACCAGTTTCCCATGTTAACCCCAAAGTGATCTATGATAATTGGCTGTTGTGACAAAGCAGAAAAATTGTGCCAAACAGTTATTCTTCCGAAACAAACTGACGTGTGATAGCATCCTTACTGTTAATAATACTGGGAAGCACTTAATTGTATGCTTTGCTAATGAATATGCACTAGGCAATTGTGGTTATTATGAAAGAGGTGAAATTTCAAATACAATTGTTTCAGTTACAATTATTACAGATATTATTTAATTTTGTAATAATGCTAATTAAAAATATGAATTGAATTAAGTGTATAAGCATACTAAATAGTTCAGAGTTGTACTTAATTTATAGTAAGCACTCATTCACACATATGATGACTCGTACACTGATATAAATTTGGTATGCTTTTATACTGTTTACATGTCTTCTATATTCAGATTTGAATCATCATCTGCCAACAAATTCAGTTAATCAGGCATTGTTGCCCTTATTAGTTTCTTGCAGATGTGTGAACTTTGGAAACATTTTTAGATTTAGTGTAGTTTTTGTTTGCTTTTCAGGTTTTCACATAATATCAACTAGAAACATTACCTCTTCATTTTAAAGGTCAAAGAGATAAAATAAAAAAAAAAAAAAAAAAAAAAAACAATTAATTAGTTAATATCAAACCTAAAATGTTCTTTTATTACACAACTATTATTTAAGCCATCAAAATGGGTGCAATATTTTTATAATACTTTTATTTAATTTTCCAGTATATGTTATTGAAGCCATTCAAATCCAACTTGGGCATTTTTAAGCATACTGTTGAATATTATGTCTGACTCTAAACACACAGGCAAAGTATGTATAATTATTATGTAATTTAACCTATCTTTCCTTCAAATATTTCTTTAAAATTACACGAGACAGGCATACATTTGAGCTTTGATTAACAGACTTAGTGTAGTCGCCATGACGGATAAGAAAACAGATGAATAATAGACCACCCATAATCACCAACATATAATGCAAGGATTTGAGAATAAAGATTGCTTATTAGCATAATAGTGCACTGAATATTAGATATAAAAATTATAGAACTGAAAGATTTGTCACGTATCATCTTTGCTTATTATTATATATATTGAAAATAAACAGTTTGCTTCTGCAACAGAATAAATATTGAGTGTCTTGAAATGTTTTGTATACCTGGAGCTTTACAGTTCAGTACATTATACAAAGAGCAGTATATATAATGATTATCAGGTCTGTACAGAAATTTTTAATGGAAAATTCTTGTGTATAGATTTAGTTGATATTTCTTATCTTGTGTACAGATTTAGTTGATATTTTGCAAGACATGGCAATATTTCAGACTTTTATTGTAATTACTGTGACAAAACAATCATTAGAAAATTATACACGTATGAAAATTATTAATATTACATTATGTAGCTTATATTAATAATTTTCATACGTGTATATGTAATATTTTGGCAGGCACAGGAATGACCAAAGCTTGACAATATAACTACATCATTGTATGGCCAGGCATTGTTATGGCTGGATAGAAGGTTGCAAAATGACGACAAAGAAGGATTTAGCTTTTTAGATCCCACATCTTTATTCAATTCTCTCAGCAGATCATTTTGCCTTTAGATGAAATTCTCAAAATTATATATTCAATATTGATTTAAACTAAGTAAGATTAAATTTAGACTTTACGTCATATCTGCTTTAACAAAGGAAAGAACAAGATGGGAGGAGCAGCTGCAAGGTCTTGTAGCAGCGGTAGAAGAAAGCAGTCTGACGAAAAATGGCACGTATTCAGTATGTGAACTAGCGATTATATAACATGCCAGAATGTTCTCGAAAGTACTGGTCTAGGATAAGATCCTGAAACTGCAGTAAGTTAATTATAGGTTGCATGCTCGCTCAGAGCAAAGCCACTGTATTTTCTATATTTTACATGTATATAATACATATTCTTTGTGTCTTGGTGAATACATTCTACCTCGCTGGCAGGTAAGAGAAACTGACGATCAAAAGATTGATGAATATTTAATAATTTTGATGAGATTATCTAGGAAAGTAAAATAGTTTAAAACGTATTAAATATGGTTTTCCAGAATGTTTCCTAGCATAGTTTTTAATCTCAGACTAAATGATACACATTATCTGGAAGTTCATATTCTTGTGTCATAAAGTATGCTTTATTGTAATTAGTCTTAGATTGTAAAGTTAAATTTATGAAAATATGATGAGTTAAAAATGTATTGCAGATATTAAACTAGATTTTTATATGCAATTTTGAAATTTTAATCATTTGGCTGCATTCTGTTGTTTCTCAGTTAAACTATTCTGCATTCAAAAAATTACTCAAGGATTCTCACGAATACCAGCTCAAACAGTTCCAAAGTATTTCTGCAAAATATACATAATTACTTAAGAATTGTATCTTTTTGATAATATTATTTAGCCTTTACAAGTTACTGCCAAAATTATTTTGTAAATCAGAAATCTTCGAGGGGATTAGTGTGTCTCGCATAGTTACCCTGGTGCCACACTATAACACTGAAATTGATAGATGTATAATTGAATGTTTAATCAAAAATGTCTAATTCCTCTTTTATGATATTTCAATAATTGATACTACTGAAACAAGAAATATTGGTACATTAACATTTTCTTAATATTCATTGTGTATTTGTTATGATGCATGTATTAATGTCATTACAAGTTAGCATTTGATAATGTTTGTTTCAACAATTTAGGGTTTGATGAAGTGCCACAGAGATTATCGCTTAAAGAATGCGTGCAGGCCAACCACCAACACAAGATATTAAAAGAGCAATGAAAATGAAGATTTAACTATAAAGAAAAATCTGACTAATATTATTACTCATAACACTTAATTGTTTCGTATTATTGTAAATTTATGCGAGTTTTCCTGTATTCTGTTTATTTTGCAACTTATGTTATTGTAAATTCATGTATGTTTTCATTCTTGCTCTGTCATGCATTTCACACTAATTGTTTGTTGTGCATATTAATTATATGTGTATATTACTTCATTGAATTACTGTATTTGAATTTTAATAAACCTTTTTACCATTCAGTAGTACTTTTCCATAAAACCCTGAACATTCTAAACATCCCATATCACTAATCCTCAATTACAAATAATACTTGAGTTTACTTAATTCATGTATTAATAGCGAATTTGAAAAATAATACAAGAGCGGCATATTTTGAGGTAAAATAAATACTGCTCAATTGGACATTTTAAAATGTTTTTCCTTTTAATAGAGGAACATTTTTTAAGGATTTAATTATTAGTATTTGAATATTGTATTAATATATGATTAATTAGTATATGAATATACTGTGTGTAATGAATAAGTAAGGCAGTGAGTAAATTTTGAACAATAATTTCATATGAGGAAATATGATCTGCCTGGGTTAAAAAATTAATCTTTAAATCCTATTTATGAGATTATATGGCTGGAATCTGTAGCCCAAAAGCAGTTAAAGCAACCCACCTCCAAAAAAGACGACATTTTAAATAGTTTCTTCCAAAACTTGAAATATTTAAACATTACACGACCCTAAATTTCTAGTGAATTTAAAATACTCATTTCATTCAGTTCAGCTACTAGCCTTTATATGAAATTTTCCTATATTATTAAAATGTTCCTCATGATTTTGCAAGGTGAAGACCACAAATGTTCTGCCCTCATAACTAATGATGATATAATCAGCATGAAGTAGACTTCAGCGTAAGGAATATGGAACTATATATTTTGCTCTTTGTTTATTAATTAGCTCACTTTTAAAAAATTCATATCATATAGTAAGTAGTATTCATAATTTTTCTCATTTTCTTAATATTTCATTGAAGTATTTAAATGTTAATTTAATTAGCAATACCTAATAATGTCAAATGCATATATTATTATACAGAATGGGATTCTGACCATAACATTCAGGCAAAGTGATATACATGTTAATTTTTCAACAAGTTTCTGCGTTATGCTTTTTACTCTCTACACAATGTTTAATTTTTAATTATTTTTTATTATTTGTAAAAAATAATAGTAATACCAGAAAGTGTGACTTTCTTACATTATCCAACAGGAGACCTATGTTCACATCTTATATTTTGAATTTACAGTTTTCTTTTGTTGATGACAGACACCATATATTCAAAAGAAATTAACATGCTGCTGGATATATGCATGTGTTTTCCATATTTACAGCTGTTGCATGTGATGTTATGTAATCGGGTAAAAAATGAAAGAATTAAGTTTATTGACACCAAAACAAATGCATACTTCGATATAAAGGCTGCATAAAAATGAAAATGGCTAAATTAAAATAGTGAATTGAGGTTGAAGAGTTCTATTTATTTTTATTAACCAGCTATTTTATGATAATTAGCTTTTCTTTCTTCCATTCCATTTTCCTGGCAGGATGCTAATTTTGAGTGTATTCAAATGAGGTGAATTTATTTCGTTACTTTTGATTTACGCCATAAATGCTAGCTGATTTGGTATGAACAAGCTGTGCACTCTGTTAATTTGTTCGAGTCTATAAAAGGTTTTTTTTTACACCTATTCCAAACCTCTGTTGTAATTTCCAAAACATAACGAGAAGTCGCTTAAGTTTTCCAGAGTTCTCACACAGTATATATTACCAAAGTGGGTGAAACTCGTATAAGGTGTAAGAAAGACCAAAAGGAGATTTATTAAATCAAGAAAAGTAATTGGTGGAAAAGGCATTTAATCTTAATAATGAAAAATCGAATTTTACACCAAATATTCAGACTTTTGTAACTGTTTTTATATTTAATTAGCGAGAGTTTAAAATAAAAATTACCTTTATATTCATAACATAGGTTACATTCTGTTAATTTCCCATAAATAAACATAAAGAATACATTGACAAAATCATTGTACTAAGCTATTTTCATTGTACTTCAAATTTAGGTTGTTTTCATGAAATTCTTTTATTAAACATTAACTTATACTTGATAATCAATCTTCAAGTTCGAAAATAAGTTAACTGTAATTGCATTTGTTTTATGATCAAATATTTTAATTTGGCATTTGAGCATTTCTTTTTCTGTTTGACATCTCTGCTCTGTTAAGGTTATAACCAGTTAAATTGTTACTGTGTCTCTGAAAAATCAACAGCATTCTTAAACACCATTTTAAAAATATTTCTGTGTGTAGTATTTTATCAGTAGAATTTTTCCTAAATAAATACAGAAGTTGTTATGAAAACATTTGAGAGTACATGTCTTGAAAGAGAAACAGTATTCGTAGTGTTTAGTCAATTATGATATATTAACAGCTATCATAATTGCATGTATGTTGTACGCATTATACATATATATATGCATAAAGACCCAATTTTGGAAATAAGTAGAGCTGTTACAAAATAATCATGAAGTCTAATGGAACGTACTCGTCACACATACTGGGGAGGAATCAAATTTATGTACGTATTTGCCACTCTTAAAGAATTTTTGGGGGGGATTACAAATGTACCAATTTCTTATTAATATATAATCATTTGTTAATATTAAAGGAAAAATTTATTTCTTAACTTAACTAAGCCAGCTAAGTCATAGACCGAAATATGTGTTTCTGCAGATATTCAGAACTTCCGGAACTACGAACACATTCACAGTTACAAAATATGTAAAATATATTTCTTTTAAATGCTTGGAATATTCGGAAAAATATCTAAATTCAAAGAAATGGTAAAATACGTTTCACTTGCAGATTCTTTGTTATTTATTTGATTATATCACCATTAATAACAATGTTCACCCCCCAGAATAAAAAATATATTGTTTATGTACTGAAGTCTTGGTTTGTTTCCCTTGACAAGTCAATTAATCTTATCACCAACGACAATAGCTACCTTTTAAATACTTTTAATTTTGGCACTTAAAATGTTTGCATTTCAAAATAATATTTCTATGCAGCTTTTAAATAATTTTTAATGCAACAGAAATGTAAATAACTTCAAATGCTGGCTAAAATTCATTCAAATAATTCATCGCTTTAAATTTCTGTTCCTTGCAGATGATACAGGAAAAACCTTTTCTAATAATATATTTCTAATTCTACCAGGAATTATTGATAAATAACTCGATGAAAAAATTGATACAGGCATAGATGGAGAAGATGTAAATAATTATTACGAAATAATGTGAAGCAGTGTTTGCATTCAAAATGTAAGATGTTATACTTATGAAATTCTGCACTTCACTTTGGAACTGTACGAATTTTCGCTCAGAAAAAGACTGAAATTCAGGATATATTAGTTACACTTTTAAGGAATAAAAACAATTCAGAATTTACCATACGTTACATTCGTACATACGCAAAGAAACACGGACATACATAAAAAATATAGCAAGTGTTTGCAAATAACATTGAAGAAATTTTACAATTCCTTAATGCTGTTTATTTAATTCTTTTAAATAAGAAATAAAAGCGCGAATATACGTTAACAAACTAAGCGGGAAAATTCAGTTTACATTACTGAGAATTACAACATGTAAACAAATTACATCTAAATAACAAATTATTAAGCACAATATATGGTAACAATTATTAAATGCACTGTTAGACAAATTAAAATGAAACATATATTAGAAAAATAAGCAAGTGCAATCGGTATGAACGTTAAAATAACTAATAAACAAAGTTCCACAACATTGCAGTTGTACACATCACTCGACAGCCATGGAGATCACGAATGAGCTAGTGTAGGGTTGCTTTTAGTCGCCAATATTTCTTCCCGCGCCAAAGGTACACCATCAAGCATGCGCAGTAAGCGAAATTCGCTTAACACTGTTCAACTCAATGTGCGGTCGGCCATTACGCGTCCCGCGCGTGGTCTGGCCTGCCGATAGGACTCACGGTGGCCAGTTGCATGAATTAGGAAAACCCTAATTCGCTTTTATGGGCATAAGACCGGTCGACTGGCAAATGATGCATATGGTCAATGTCGTACTAGGAAAAAGAAATAGTCGTGCATTTGTCGTAAATTATGTTGAGTGCGAGTGGCAATTTCCAGGCGGCCAGGCACTCGAGACCCCAATAGTATTTGGTTTCCTGTGCCGCTGACAAAATATATATATATTGCCGGGCTAATTGGCCGAGGACTGTCGCGTAGTTTTCCAGAGATCGGTTTGTCTTTTTCTTTGGAAAATCGCGGGCCTTGGAGTGGGCTTTAGTTGGGCGAACATTGACCGCCTCTGGATCTTCCGTAGTGGCTAATCGCACCGACTAATTCACACCACCTACGTTCGCGCATGCGCACAATCAGCCCAGGTACCAGCATTTTACACCGATTTCCGTAAGGCAGGCGGTAGCGAGAGCGAAGGTTGTTAACCCTAACTCAGCAATAGAAAGGGTTGTGAATAGTTCACCAGCAAGAAAATAATTTGCAAGTAAAAATTATCAGTTACAAAGACGAGGTCAATCTATATACATGATAATGTTCAGGAAATGATTAAATAAAATAGGGATTTAATGATGGTTCTAATTGAAAGCGAGGACATGTAATTAGTTAAAAAAATCTTTAATGTATTGACAAAAAGGCTACAGAAATTACTTAAATTCTTTTATTTCTGTTAAATAAAAGAATTTAAGTAATTTCTGTTTATTTTATGCAAATTTGCATAAAATTTTTTATGCAAACTTTTAGGAATTTTTATGCAAACTTAGACCCTAGTCTTATAGCATAGGACTGTCAAAATTTATTATTCAATAAAACTTGCTGAAAATGATAATATTCTTATATATTCATCACTTTTTCAGTATCCACACATGTTTATAGGTTCAAATGTCATATTTCAAAATAAAAGTTATTTATGAAGTAAAACCGTATAAAATCTGATAAATCATTTGTGTGTGCAAATTTTTAAATTTAAATCTCTTACATTAAATTATTTCTGTCTTTTAAATTACATTCCATTATTTATTTCAGTTTAATTTATTAATGCGTTTGTACTAATATTTCAAAGTTCTTTGAAGTACTTTTTGTGTCCTAAAATGCCAAGTATTTCCATAAAAAAATTAACAGGCATACAGAATTGTTAATAATTAGTATTACATGATTAATTATTCATTTAATAGTTGATATAATCCCTTTTAACTTATTTCATGTCTAACTTTTCTACACAGAAATCCTCTAATTTTTATTATCTTTTCCCAGACGAAATTGTTCAAAGAGGAATGAATTAAAGTCTTGATTGCGCAAAACACATTTTTAAAGCTAACTGTATTCTAAGAAGTACAAAAAATGTAAACAAGATTTTGCACCTCCTCCAAATCAGTCTTTAAACTATTCCATTCATAATTGCGTTCAAGAAAACGATAAACATTGAGAACATAAAAATCTGCCCTTTTTTATATATACTTTAATAAAAGGAAATGTGTTTCTTCTTTTTATAAGAAACGGAACTCATTTTCCTTTCTTAACTTTTGAAAGTCGCCAACGCTTAAAAAATAATAAACTACGCCAAGGTAGTAACCTGCCTTTTTTAAAAAAAAAGATTCACTACAACCCTTAGGCAGTTGCAGTTCGCGTGCGTAGAATCCGTTCTTTTCGATTGGGTTCAAATGACGGATCTGACAACTCAATGCGCATGCATGATTAATGTTGGTGAGAATAGCTTAAGCGACTAATCCCACTGTTGGTGCAAATAGCATCAGCCTGGATTTTCGGCGGCCCAATTAGAAGTACAGGACCGCCACGCATAGTTGAGAAAATCTGCGACTTCTTAGGAAATGAATACGCTCTAGTCGACACTTTTTGAATATATAGTGCGTGACCTAGTAATGGACCATTATCGAACATTTAGACAACGACGTGAGTTTTACTAAGTTTAGAGTTGATGGCAAGAGAGAAAGATTAATGTTAGTGTGCAAGTATTCTGTGTGAAGTGCCTGTGAGGTGCGAGGTCAGTAGAGTTCTGACATAACGAATTATCTGAGCACACATTTCTTCCGGTAAGTGTAACGGTAGTAAAAAGTTTCTTTCCTTCTAAAACGGCGGTTAGCATTTTTCATTTTTATGCCCATCTAAATATTAAATACAATGGATATGGAATTCAGCGATTCGTCTGATGAATCCCTATGTTGGTCATAGTTTCCTGTGCATGTTAACAACTTCAAGATCTCACAATTGCGCCATTGTTTGTGGAAAAGATAATAAATTAAAACCAGATACCATTTTTTCTTACAATAGTGCGAAAAAGGGAGTTGATATATCTGACCAAATGCGTTCCTATTATAAATGTTTACGGAAAACTGTAAAAGGGTATTGAAAAGTTGTCATGGAGCTAATATGCGGGACCTCTTTAGTAAATGCGTGGTACATCCACAAAAAGTGGGAAACCAAGCATTACCAAATTTTAAAATTTAGAAAAAAATTATTGATTATCTATTGAAGAGTGTTGAGAATCCCCCTAGTGAAGAATAAATAGTAAGTAGATGGAAAAAACATTTTTTTAAGTTCACACCAAGGATCCACGAGTAAGATGAGGAAAAGATATAAAGAGTGTTACAAATGCTTAACAAACTTAAAAGGTACACAGTACGCCACAAACAAAACAAAAAAAGTAATGACCTTTTGTAGCAGTTGTCCGGATAATTTGTCCGGCACTTTTTTTAAAATGTTTTAAAAAATTGCATCGGTAACATTAGTAGTTATATTTAATTTATTGATTAAATTATAAGTTACGTATTTGGTGTTAAATGTTTGATTATAAGGTAGAAATGTTAATGTATAATGTTAAATCAATAAAATTACATTTTGTACTACGTATTTTTTTATATACAACGTGGCCCATCGGTGATGCATGCCACCCCACGGAACAATCTTGCATGGGCCACCGGTGGGTCAGGCTGCCCCATGGAACAGACAAGCATGGGCCACCGGTGGGTCATACCCGTGTCAACGTGTTAAGGAAGCCTAGACACACATCAATTTACTACGTAGTTGATGTCCCATTGGTAGTAAGCGCGCATCTTCTTATAGAGGCTTAGTGAATTTTTTTATTACAAGGCGAGCATGTGCTACGTCTTTACGTTTAAACAAATAAATTAGGACTGAAAGGGTTAAAATAAGAAGTTCTGATTGGTGCAGATGGGACAGAAGCATTATTTCAAATTGTACGATCTCTTATCAACAGAAATATTTTTACGCATTTTCTGGTTTAAGAGAACAAAAAAATTTATTTATCAAAAAACAACAAATTTAGTTTTTCTTATTTACATTTATACTGAAAAACTACATAATTATGAAAATTCACCACATTTCCACCATCAGAAATGATAGCAAATTATAGGCACATAGGCAATAGATGTGTAGGCTATAGTATAAAATTTCTTGCTGCTTACAAAAAAAAAAAAAAAAAATTTGAGTCATCCAAATGGTGGTAGGTTTTATTGGAATATTTTATTTATGCAGAAAAAGAAAATGCATGGGATTTCAAGAAAATTTGTTTAGAATTTGTGCTAGGGATTACTATATGACATCCAAAATCATAACCATTTACAGCAATCATAAGTAAATGAAATTAAAATTGCAGATTAAATATTCTGTGATTTCCAAATATGTATAATTACAAACTCTGAAGACTACTCAAGGTGATAAATTAAGGCATATTATTCAGAAAAGTCCTGACAATAAAAGAAAATAATGTACATACCAACACATATAGTGTAAAATTATCCACGGATTTATCATGAATAGAACTTACTTGAATGTGCTAATGCTGCATTTTTGCAAGACGTAAAAAATTACATCTTTATATAACACAATGAAATGAAACAGAATTATTTTTTTTCTTTTGGGAATTACTGGGTCAGCTGAAATTTTATGAGCTATCCCACACCCTTTTAATATGTAGATTCTCTGAATAATCACTCCATTTTATATATTTCAGTAGGCGCTTTTGTTAATATAGTTATATAGTTTTGTTTACAGAAAAATACACAAAAGAGAGATTTCTAAGATCAGGTTGTTTAAAAAAAAAAAAAAAAAAAAACACATTCTTAAAATATTTTCTTTATCGAATTTTATGTACATACAATACATGAAATAATAAGAAACCTAAATATCATCAAACATTTTCAAATACACAAAGAGCCAAGAAATTTTACAATACAGTAATGTTTATCAATTATTACTTTATTTAAAAGGGTATTAGAAAATCGAAAAGTTATTCAGTATCGGGATAGCAAGTTGAGTAGAATTTACAGTTGTATTTGTTTTAGAAATTGAAATTTAAATTAATCCCAATAAATATTGTACATTACTTATCGCCTCTACGGTAAATTAAATATTAAATCACATCAGCTTCCTCAAAATAATAAGCGAAACAAATGATCTATCTACTACGAAAGAAGAACGAACAAGTTTTACCATAACATTAACAAGCACTTTCTGGTATACCAGTTTTGCACTAAAATTGCGTTTGGCGAAAGAGAAATGATGCCAAAAGTTCCTGGCGCAACGGTCCTCTCTGATTGGTTAAATTTCTTCAGTTCCCGGTGGGTTTTAGCTGCCCGTAGTAATCGAAGGTCCTCGTGCGCTCAGAGAATGTTGCCATTATGTAACAGAATAGATGACGTAACGTGCCTTCGCCGCCATCTTGTCCAATCGGAAGTGACGCTTCTATGTTGGATTTACTCGGAAGTGACGAGGTGGAATGACGTCATGTATAGTTTCGTTTTAATTGTGTGGCAACAATCGTAGGTTTCCAAAATTTTTTTGTAGCAACGACCGTATTTTTTCAAATTTTTATTATTTGTGGCAACAACATTTTTTTTTTGGTTTGTGGCAACGATTTCATGAATCACGTGTTTGAGATGACATCACCAGTTTTTTGTTTGGTTATCTTCCAAAATGGCATCTACCGTATCACGACTTTGTATGCCTCCACTTTGATGTATGGATACATTTCTGTGGACCAATCAGATTCTTTGAAACGAGGACCAAGGAAGGGTTCTATTACGGGGCTCTTAGACATGTAGCCTTTATCCCCACATCGTCAAAGAATTATCTTTATCGCCAAAAGAGGGTTCTGGAAAGAGGTAAATTTAGTGCCAAAATATTAATTTAACAAAAAGAGTAACTGCCTTCCACAGTGAAAAAAGGTAAAAACACTGAAGGACTTAATTTAGTAATTTTGGTGTCGAATAAGGGCCAGAATCAATTTGGAGGGGTTACATCATGAATTTTGAAAAGCATTCATGTTTCTTTGATCAATGGTCATGTGGTGTTAACAACACGAGAGCGGAAACACTTGCGAAAAACTTCATGTCGTAAGTGCTTCGGGTCTGGGGGAGGGGAAAAGCGGGAGGCGATTATAAATACGATAATGAAATGCAATATATCTTTAATTATGTTACATAATTTTATTATTAATAAAATTCATAATATAATTATTATTTATATTAAGATAACTGCCATTACCATAATATATTTGTCATGAAATAATCACCTATATACTTGAAGATGTTATAATAGGTAGAACAGTATTGCCATAGGAGTCGTAATGGGCCACCCCTCCCCCGGTAATTTAAGTGGTTGCGCCTATGCTAGGTATTGGTTGTGCTGCTCACATCGCTCACAATCCAAACAACAGGGGATTGCTTGCAAATTTATGTGGAAGCAGCTGTTATAAAAAATTATTATTATTTCTATAACTGTTACTGTTCAGTCATTCAAAAAATATTGTGACTTTGCCTGTGTAGAGTACCAGTGCATTTTAGGATAATGGAAAACTAGATTTTTATCACTGATGCCTACAGTAGAGAGAGTTTTAAAATTGTATAGTAGAGAAAGTTTTAAAATTGTACAGTAGAGAGAGCATAGGAAGTATCTTCTGAACTGGATTTATTACATAAATGTACTGAGAGGAGTGGAAAAAAACTTTTTGCCCAATGAAGTACGTATGCGGATTACCCAATTAGAAGAGGAAGGATTGGTGAGAAAAAATGACGTTATAAGAACCATTGTAATTTTTTACGACAACTGTGCTGAATATCTGAAAGAGAGGCTAAATGCATTTAGTTGGGTTGCGTTAAAGGAGCTATCATTGTGGGAAAAATTACAAGGGACCGTGCAACTTTTTGGGTGGAAGATTCCGAAGGATGACAACGATGATAAAGAGTTATTTGACAAAGCAAGTTACATTAGGCAATTTACTTCACCACAAAAGATTTCAGATTGGAATTGTCAGAAAACTAGTGTCGATGGACTGAAATTTTTCGTCATTTCTAGGATAAAAACATGCCATGTGCTCAAATCCATAAAATTGTGGCATTTTTGTTGTTTTCCAGGGACAAGCACTGCCAGTAAAAGGGGTTTTCTCCTGTATGAATATCATATGGACAACTGAGAAGACACAATTAAAACTGGAAACACTACAAGCAATGTTAATGGTGAAGTGCAATTTTAAGTTTGACAGTTCCTGTGAATGTCTATGAGAGACTTTTACAAGAACCAAAACTTCTTAGAAACATTCATTTGCCAATGAAATACATGTACGGAGCATCTACACAGGATGATCCTTCTAGGTCAGCGGCTGATCCGGAAGCCCATTGTCCGCATAGAATTAAAACATTTGTGCCGTCATGTGCTGGATGGACACAATCAAGCAGTAAGGTAGGTAGGAAGTTACAAACTTTTATTTTCCCGACTGCTATTTTTTATGCTTTGCCTTCACTCTTACTGGAAGCGCGTCTGAGTCCAGATACCAAAGTCTGTGATTGTTGATTTAAATGTTTGATTCAGTCTGAGATATGGATAAATTCTAATTTTTCTCTCAATAACAGAGTTTGTTTAACACACAGGTAATTATCAAATGATGGGTAATTCTTTACAGGACAATGTGACATCAATAAAAATTTTGCACTCCGTATTTTCACCTTCGAGGGGGGGGGCTTCCGCCCTCTTCTATTACCTGAATTTCGATCCCTACGTCCCGCTTTGGTGTCCGGAAAATCTGGTCACCTTACTATCTGACAAGACGTGGAGTGAATTTTAAGCCATGGTGTTTGAATGTTCTCGCAGCCAACATCACAGTGGAAGAACAAGACCTGCTTACACTGAATCTGGAATTGCCCAAAAACTTTGTGGTCACGTATAAAAATTCCCACTTCACTCTGAAACAACTCTCTGCTCAAGATAAAAAACGTAACCTCAGCATTACGACTACGCGCACTGGGAAGAGCTGATGACAAACTTTAGCCATATCAGTGATATTGTCACTAACCTCGTTAATCAAAACATGAACTTTTATGAAGCTAGCGAAAGCATATCTGATGAACCTATCAATGAAGAAAATCTTCAGAATCCTTCGACATTGCTATGGAAAAAGCACGCCTCCAAACCATTCTAAAGGCATTATTGAAGAACTTGAAAAACCATAATTATAATATTCCAAACTCATAGACTGTGAAGAACTTGTTCATAAAACAGAAACTGTGAATCACGTTGCTCTGAGGTTAAATGCTGTTGACATCGCCAGACAATTTTACGGAAATATTTGGGGTGAAAAATACTCTTTAATGTTAATGAAACCTGCTCATTACAATACCAAGAACTTTTTAAAATCTGTGTGTTTAAACCATGTTCTCAACGAAGTAAGAAACACACATGGTGTCTTAGGTATTGAATACTATGGATATTTGTAAAAAAATTTTGATGCTCAATAAAATGTTATTTTATATTACAATGATCTCATGACTGTCTCCAGGTTCAGACATTATTTAAAAGAAAAAATAACATTTAATTTGCCATTATCACTTACACAATATTTTAAAAACGCCTATTTATATTTTTATAGAGTATAAATAATTTTGTTCTTAAAAATATATATGATTTCTTGTTCAACCTTTGAGATGTTAAGTAGAATTCATTTTCTCTCTCTTGTACATGTGTTAAACATATCTGTACAATTTTTATCTAACCAAGTTATTAGAAACTCTCGTATTAATTCTCTGTTCTAGTTAAACATACATATAAATTTATATGGGTGTATGTTTAGATCATAACAACTGTTGCAATGAACGCAGCTCTGGCTTAGACCTATCAGAATCACATGTCTCCAGAAGTTTTCGGGGTGTTGCTGCTTTGCATCGAGCTTTAAAAGGTCACATAAAAACAAAAGGCATACACAAATGGCTGCAAACTCAGGATTCTTATACTTGCACAAGCCTTTGAGGCACAAATTTCCCAGGAACAGAGTCACTGTAGGTGGCTTAAACAAGCAATTTCACTCCGATTTAGTGCATATGTAATCCCTGGCCTCTTTTAATGATGGATACAAATATTTGTTGACCTGTATAGATATCCTTTCCAAATACGCTTGGGCTATCCCTCTCAAAGATAAAACATCTGCATCCATCAAATCTGCTTTTGAAGAGATATTTTCGGAATGTACACCTGAATCTTTACAAACAGATGTTAAAATTCAATGTAACAGAAGAATTTTATTTATTTATATATTTTTCCAAATTTTAAAGTATTTTCAAAGCATTCAAAGTAACATTTTTATTTACATTTCTTCAGGATAAAAGTTTTATTATTTAATTTAAAACACTCACTATTATTATTATTATTTTTGTGAATGGTGGGTACTTGCCCTTAATGGCATTGGCCACTCTTAAGGCCAGAAGTGGTGGCCATTTTATTATGTAGGCAAGGCGGTCACCGTTACCTCCTATGAAGGGACAGACAATTATCCATGCCTTCTCCGGGATTCGAACCTGGGCCCTTTGGTATCGCAGTGAAACTCCCCTAACCACTATACCGTCTGGGTGGCTAAAACACTCATTATCATATGAACAATTCAATATGTTTATTTTGGTGCACTCAAAAACAGTCTAATTCCGCTTCAGGTATAACAAATTATAACTTAATACAGAATTATAATTTTTATTTCAAACATTTATTCTCAAATGAAAGAGTGATAATACAAAATTCATTTATCAAACTACAGCTTTTTAAATTGGGCATCTACAAAATGTCTTCTGGAGATTTTTGAGTTATTACTTTTTTAATCCATTCATTTACAAAACTTATGTCAACAAATGCTCAAATACATAACCTTTCTTGAAATCAGGATTTTATGATTTATAAAAAACTTTAACATCTATTTCTTTTCAGGTACAATATCTCCCAGCCACTTTAAGTACTGAGGGTTTCCATGCTGTATCTAGAATATAGGGGAGAAATATAATACATATATGCATATGTAGTAAAGTTTCCCAAACTTACATACAATGATAATTAAATACAAAATATTACATAATTTTAAACATTCTTAAAGTATTAGAAAAGTTAAACTTATAGCTCTGTTAGGATTTAACAACATTACAGACATATCAACACTAAATGCTCAATTTGTATTTTCTTAAACAGAATCTAATAATTCTTAAAAATAATATAAATAATCCTATTTTAACCAACTTAACAACTGTTATTTTAAGACTTTATCATACTTTAAATAAAATAAGAATTCTGGGAAGTGCAGCTTACAGTATTATTTTTGAATTTGGAAATGATTTCCGATAAAAATTTTATTCATTTTGAATTAAAACTGTGTTATTGGACTACTAATTATCAAAATTAGTTGCGAAAACTACAACTTTTTATAAATCAACAAAAAATAAATGAAAGTTACTCAACATTTTTAAGTAGTATCTTCTAAAGTAGTAAATACTTTATTTACCTAGATAATAAAAACATATCGCATATAACACAAATATTATTCCTCTGGGTTAATCAGAAATGCACGCTACATACTTTAATTAATCCTGAACACAATTTTATGTTAATTATCATCAAAATACAAATCTTAATAATCAGATAGTATACTAAAATTTATCTTACAGGAAAAAAAGGTTCTATCTTAAGAGATAAGAACAACAATGTACAGAGATGGAGGAAACACCTCCATGAACTGCTAAATTCTGATTTGTTTACAGAGAATAGCGAAATAACAAGCAGAAACCTAGGGCCTATCTCTTTTCTCTGGAAAAGGTTAATCATGCTATGAAGAAATTAAAAAATAATAAATCTCCTGGGTCAGACAATATTCCTTCAGAATTATTAAAAGCTGCAAGACCTAGTTGCATTTTACTAATCAAGGCCTTAATTCAACTCATTTGGAATTATGAGACACTTCCAATGGAATGAAAATTTAATACCATGTGCTTGATATATATATATAAAAAAGAGAGATTTGCTTGATTGCAGTATTTGTAAAGGTTTGGTTTATTTATTTATGGTAAAGCACATTATGGCTATCTGCCTAAGGGCAGATACTTCATGGAGGACTTTCCAAGGGAAACTGACTCATGCATGTTACACATGGGGAAAACCATGAAAACGCCCATGCAGCTAGCCCATTCACAGGATTCAAACCTCGGACCAAACTACCAGTGTTCAGTGACTTTACTGCTCGGCCGCTGGTGAGCAGTATTTCTAAAGGAATTACTCTTCTGAACACATCCTATAAAATACTTTCAACTATTCTTTTTAACAGACTTTTACTTTATGCTGATATCACGATCAGCGATTATCAATGCAGCTTTAGGATGAGAAGATTGACTATTGAGCAAATTTTTGAAAAATGCAGAGAATTTAGAATCATAACACAAAATCGTTTTATTGACTTCAGAACTGCATATGATTACATTAATAGGGAATTACTAATTGGGGCTATGCATGAACTAAATATTTTAAAAAAACGTGTTGCGCTGAAGGCTTCGATTCTTAAACCTTTCTGTTAACAAAAATAAAACTAAATATGTGCTTTGTTTAAAATCTGACTTTTAGTCACTTGGAAATTAGTAACTTCAAATTTGAAAAAGTTTGGGTGCTGACTTTACGTCATAAGAAAGCTTTGGAGATTTTTGAGAGAAGGATACTGCATTACATGCTTGTTGATGTCCTTGTTAATGGATCGTAGAGAAGAAGATCTAATTTAGAGCTATATAATATCTATAGACAACTTGATGTAGTAAAATTCTTCAAACTACATAGACTTAAATGGGTTGGTCATGCATGAAGATCAAGGTTGTACGAAAATCTTTCTGGCAAAGAAAGCTCACTGTTTTCGAGGTAGAACTGATGATCAATTAGATGAACGATGTATCGATTTTGCTGAAAATGACCTAAACATTTTATAGGTAAAAAACTTGAAAAGAGTTGCCGAAAGCAGAGATGCCTGGAGAAGGCTAGAGCCTACCCTGGGCTGTTGAGCCAATGAAGAGAAGAAATGTGAGGTTAGTCTGTTAAGGGTGGTCATATACCACATTAAAAATAAATTTGTTGCTAAACAAGGTAGACTGTTTTCCTGTCATCTTTAAATGTATATAAATTTGACTTTCAATTCTATATTTTGAGGTTAATTAATGGGAACATTTTAGTAATTTATGTTACATAATGTTTTTGTATAAATTGTTTTTAATCATTTTTTAGCATGTGATAGTTAAGTTTTGCTTTCAACTTTGACAAGAAGTATAAATTTTAAGTCAATATATTAAGTATGTGTACTGAACAACCCTATGATATAGGCTGAATTTTTTTAAAAATATTTTTTTCATTTTTGCAATCACTGCTGCATCACTGGTTACAAAATTATAAATTTTACATTTAAATTTAACTTTTTAATGACATCAACAGCATGAATAAGTGAATTTTCCTTTTGTATGTGATTTTTAATGCTATATCAAGAGTTTCAATGAAATATGCAGTTCCATCTATTGCACATTGGTGGATTGTGAACATTCAATGAGCTAACATCGCACATACTGCTTGATTAACTAAAATAATTCTGCATTTCTTCGTTTGTTCTCTCTTTATATATATACATATATTATTTAATAATTTACCACTTATGTAACTTTTAGATGAAGCTATCCAGAATGCAACACATCCACTAATTTTACTAAAAGAAGAATTTTTATACTATGAAATTTATAGTATTAAAAAAGTTACCTACCTATTGATTTATTTTAGATTTTTGAGATTTTTTCACAACATTTACTTAAATTGTACAACATGTGTTTTGAATCAGTGCACTCATTGTGAAATTTATGTTTGAGACTAGATGGGCATGGATGGGACACACTTTCTTCAATAATATAAAAATAGCTTGTTAAAAATATTTTCCACAATTTTACTTTTTTAATTTTTTTTTTTTTTTTTTTTTTTTTTTGTGTGTGTGATTGTGTGTGTGTGTGCATGATTTTTGTCTTGTTTTAGAGGAGTTAATCTTCTCTGAACATTCTATAAAATACTTTTAATTATTCTTTTTAACTGACTTTTACCCTACATTGATAACACAATTGGTGATTATTAATGCGGCTTTAGAAAGGGAAGATCGACTACTAAGTAAAATCTCTTCATATAAGCATAAGAGCATTAAATGTTATCTTAATCTTTGATTCTAACACGCTTCTCATTATTTAAAAAAGAACATGAGAGAACATCTGATTTTAATCAATAATTTTTTAAACAACCTGCTCATTAAATGATTAAAATTACTGTAATTAAAATTGTAGACACTCTATTTGTTCAAACACTTAAAACGTGAACTGTTAATTTATTAAATGCAGTATTGTAAAATATTACTAGAAATAAAATTTACAGCTATTTTGAAGGGAAAATCACTTACAGGAGTAGATATCACCTCACATACTTGATAAGGATGATTTTCTCTTTAAAAAGTAAAAATATGCATTATATATCAATTAATAATAAACCTACATAAAATCATTGACAATTAATAATAAACTCACACAATATACATGCAATTACATCAATTTCACAAGTTAACTGCTTTTTTTAATATAACCCATATATTTTGTAAATCTAAAATTTTCACACATGAAATTCTGACATATAACATTTCCCTTTCCCTAAAAAAACACTTTTAATTCCAGCAGAATTTTCCCTTCATTTAAACCTTTGAATAGGGGCCTAATGTATTTATTTATCTTGTGGCAGTCTGATGTTCAGCTGTGTGCGACGCCAGACCACGTCATATTGTGTACATAAAAACTGCCAGTGCGACAGTGAACTCGCCCACTTCACCTTTAGGCTCCGTAGCATGTACAAATTTTTGTGTAGAAGTTTTCTGTTATGTCATGATAATTGTACTAAAAATATGGTTTGTGTGAATAAAGTTATGTTTAGTGAAGTGGAGTCATGTCTTTGAAGGATATACATCGAGCCATAACCCATGCACCATAAATTGCCGACCCATCCACACGCATGAGGCTTCATATTGGTTGTTCGTACAGGACATTTGTGTTTTTCCCTACAGCCACTGACATGGAGGAAACAGCAGCTTTTAAGATACCAATTTACAATCCTATTGACCCGGCACTGTGGTTTGCTATGTGCGAATCAACTTTTGCTTTAGCCACACCCAAGCCTGTTACGGATCCAAAGACGAAATTCAACTACTGCGCCGTTCATTTGCTACCGGAGATTGCTTCATTGGTTTGAGATATCATACTTCAAGAATGCACAGCTTCTTCTCACGAAGACCTCAAAGCTGCCATTACTGAACAATGTGGAGAAAGCAGTACCAATGAAATGCGGAAATTACTCGTCGGCGAGCAACTTGAAGACAGAAAGCCATCAGAATTGCTTCGTGTCATGATAAGGCGTGCTCAAAAACACAATGTGTCTGACTCATTGTTACTAGAATTATTCCTTCAGCAAATGCCGCAAACGTCCAATCTATCTTAGCGTCGGTTAAGCCATTCGATTCGTCAAAAGCTGCCAGCATTGCTGATAGAATATTGTAAGTTACACCTACTCAGGTAAGTGCAGTTACTTCACCTGTATCTGTCAATGTATCTAATAATTCTAAATTCGATTCCCTACCGGATGAGGTCGGCAAATTACATGGTGAGGTTTTGTCTTGATGACAATCCCGCAGTGTTTCCCCAAAATCGCTATAACAGGAAGCGAAGCCCTTCAGCTAAAGCTTCTTCGAATTGTTCCTATTTCTCGCATCATCTCAAATTTAGCGATAAAGCTAAAACGTGTGTTCCACCATGTACGTTACAGGGAAATGAACCAGAGAAAGTGTAATGGCAACTTGCACTTTACACTCTGAGTCTTGTCGCCTTTTTATTAGAGACAGAAAATCAAATAAAATATTTCTGTGCAACACTGGCTCAGATGTCAGTCTCCTTTCAGCAATCAAATATGAAGCGCCTATTAGATGTTATTTGAGACACCTATTAGGATGTTTTCTGCAACTAACGGTACTCCTATTCGGGTTTTACGGACAAAAATCTGTAAGTATTGACCTTGGATTTCGTCGTAGTTTTAATTTTACTTTTTATGTGTGTAGAGTGTCAACAAATATTACTGTATTTGATTTTTTGCATTATTTTGATTTATTATCTGATTTAAGGAACAAAATGATTGTTGATTTAAAAATTCATTTAAAAATTAATTGCAGTGTAATTAACACACATTTGTATTCTGTTAAAACAATTATTACAAATTGTGCTTATAATAAATTACTGTCTAACTATCCTTCACTTTTGAAGCTTCCTGATCTTAATGAGACTCTTAAGCATGACTATGCATTGAAACTATTGGTCCTCCTGGTTTCATGTAAGCCCAGGAGACTAGCTCCATATAGATTAAAAATTGCTAAGCATGAAGTTAAAAACATGATCAATTTAGGTCACATGCGACTCTCCAAAAGTAATCACTTCTCTCCTCTTCACATGGTGTCAAAGAAAGGCACAAATGAAGACAAATGAAGACCTGTAGGAGATTTTTGGAGAAATAAACGCTCAGACAGTGAAGGATAAGTATCCTATTCCCAACATTTGTGATTTTGCAGCAGAGTTGCATGGAGCAAAGGTATTTTCTCGATTGTACTTGGTTAACCCATTAGCCGCTGGTGTTGGGTTAACGCAATGGTTAAAATAAATGCTTATATAAATATAACTACCTAAGATATTTTATAACAGCAGATGATTTTGTGTAGGGAATATTATGAAGATTATTTCTGTAAAAAATATTTGCCTTCAACAATCATTTTGTTTATAATAATTGACCTCATACTTTAAACAAAATTTTTGACCGGGTATTTTTGTTGAAAATATTTAACGAAAGAATCAGAATCGTAGTCTTTATGAGTGATCTATTTTTACTCAAGGTCACCGTTTATCAGAGCATAACATCAGTCAGATGTTTATATTTGTGTTCGGAAGGGAGGAAAAACAGGTGTTGCGCTGACGTAACGTCAGCAGGAAACGGGTAGTTAATCTCTTTTTTCATCTATTCCTTTCGATGTTTTGGTTCATGTTCTGGTTGTTTAAAAATGCCTAGAATGAGGTATCATACATTAGAAGAAGCCCTTCAAAGCTTTTTTTGATGAAGAAACAGATGATGATAATGTTAATTGACCAGAATGAAACTGATATTGTTGTTGTTTCCCCAGAAATTGCAGAAACTAGTGACGAAGAAGAAAGGAATGGCAATATTTTAAATAATGATTATGATATTTTACCAAATGATACTGCTGGGGAAGTTGAAATTCACATAAGAAGTAAGTTTCAGCCTTCTAAAAGCAATTATAGTCATACTAAAAAGTTTTAAAAAGCAGAAGACTGAAATCTTGATGGTATGGTATATTGAGATTACAGCAAAGCACACTAGGGCTATCTGCCTAAGGGGAGGGATGCCTTCATGGAGGACTTTTCTTTTAACTGGCTCATATACACGTTACACATGGGGAAAACCACAAAAACGCCCATGCAGCCAGCCAGTTCGTGGGATTCGAACCTCGAACCGAACTACCAGTGTTCAGTGACTTTACCGCTCGGCTGCTGGTGGGCTCTGAAATCTTGAAGTGTATAAAAAAGGAACTGTTAGTTATGTCTCAGGATGAACATGAAGAAAGAGATAGAAGAGAAATTATAAAAGACAAAATACAAGGTAAATATAGTACATAGATTTTCAATTTTTTTTTTTTTTTTGTTTAAACATTTAACTCTCTTCTCGTTGAACAGACAAATATATACGCTCAGGAAAAAAAGAAAAAAGAAAATGCCCAGAACTTATTGCATCTGAAGCCTATACGAGAAGATTTATCGGAATATTATTGCTTACAGGATAGCATTCTTTACCTCAAGAAAAAATGTATTGGTCTTTTGATAAGGACATTTCTGTTCCTGTTGTACGAGAATTGATATCACGTTTGCAGTACAGAAATATGAAGCAGAATTTGCACTTGACAATACTGATAAATTATATGAGGTGAGACCGTATCTAAACTTACTAAATATCACCACTTTTTACTACTGGAAATATAAAGTCTCTTTTAGATTCCAGACGCGAGAATGCATTATTCCTTTTGCAAACTCCTATTGAGAGTGTAGAATTAGCCAGAAATAGATCAGCAACAGGAAGACTAGTAAATTCAGCATTCAAAAACCATTTCATGGAGATGGTAGACATTTTATCGTAAAGTCCGTTGATAACAAAACTTTGTTGTAAAGAGTACCATAGCCAGACATTATAAATGCAAAGTATGTAATGTAGCTTTACATCATGATTGTAATCAAGCTTTTCATGCTTGAATCTTTCAAATGAAATAATCTGCATTTGTAAAAGAAATACAATGTATATTTTAATATTAAATTAATTACAAGTAAAGTGATTTGTAGATTTATAAAACGTTATACAGCTAAAAAGTAATCCTGCGCTCCACTCAAAAGAAACATCACACGAGTACAATCCTACTCACTTAAACATCCATAGTCTTATTCCGCTGACGTTGAGCGAACGCAACACTCGCTTTTTCGACAGGTAAGAGCATTTTTAAAAATTTTCAATGTAAATTTATGTTATAAATGCTTAATTTAATATTTGTTATTATTTTCATGAGAAAAGAAACATTCCTTGTAGTTTTGGTGGTTAATGGGTTAAAGCCTATCATCAAATTCCAATTAATCCCTCTAATATTCATAAAATGGCTATTGCTACTCTTTTCGGACTTTTTGAGAGCACAAGAACGCAGTTTGGACTATGCAGCGCAGCTGCAACCTTTCAATGCTTTATTGATGAAGTAACCGGTGAGCTGTCAGGAAGGAGTATTTGCTTTTGTCAACGATACATTGACTGCGTCAAAGGATGAAACTGAGCATTTGATACACTTGAAAGCTCTTTTTGAAAGATTAAGTAATTATGGGTTAAGAATTAATGTATCTAAATGCAATTTTGGTTTAACATCTTTGGAGTTTTGGGTTTTCACATATTGGAACAGGGTTTAAAACCTTTACCTGATAGGGTAGAAGCCATTAAAAAATTTCCCAAACCAAACACCTTAACTCAGTTAAGGAAATTTCTCGACATATTTAACTTTTACAGATGTTTTGTCCCAAGCGCTTCACATGTTGTTAGCTCCCTTGAATACGTTATTGGAAGGCCGCATTAATAAAAGGAAAACTTGACAACCAAGAAAAACAAAAGAATACCCTCTCGAATGGGACGAGAAAGCAGATAAAGCATTCGCCAGCACAAAAATAGCAATTGCTGAGGCAATTCTTCTCAGACACCCTTCCTGGTGCAAACATGAAACTTTGTACTGATCCATTAGACGTTGCGGTTGGTAGCTCATTAATGAAATTACATAATTCAGTTTGGGAACCCATTGCATTTCTATCTGTTAAACTCAGCAAAAGTCAAAGGAAATGGTCAACTTATGATCGAGAACTATTGGTTCTTGATCAAATATATTGATATTTATAAATATATTGATATTTAATTTTATTTTTGTAACTTTCTTACACTTTTGTCCCAAGATAATCCTGAGAAGGAAAGGAAAGCTTTAATCTATCTCAATGTACTTTTAAACACAATGAAAATGAAAATAAAATATTAACTATTAATATACCTACTTTTGTGCGGATAAAATTAGCAACGTACCATATACTGATGTAAAACAAAATTAAATGCACATATTAACTGATTAAACATGGTTGAATCTTCATATAAAATTCTACAGATCTCTACTGTAGATTAAAACAATTCAGATCAAATAAAATTTCACTAAAAAAAATAATGTTGAAAATCACTATAAGTGATAGGGGTATATTTCCACAAATAAAGTTTCCTTAATTCAGTAAATTTAATTTATTGCTAAAAAAACACTTTTTAAAAGAAAAGAATTAAAAAGAGGGAGATTTGGAGACCTACTAGAAGAAGACCAAGAGATGTGACGTAAAATCAAATGTGGGCAGCCATACTAGGTTCATAAGAAAGTTCTGGTGCATATGATTTGATCTGGAAAATTTATTATAAAAATAATTCATATATGAATTACTTAAAAATAAGAAATTATTTGTGTACTATGAGTATGTATTGCAAACACCTACCTTGTTCTTTAAGAATTATGGAGATAATTTGCAGTCTGATGTTATTACTCAAAATTATGCTTTGCTTAGCAATACAGATACACTCAAGTAAAGTTGCCTATTTGAAATTTACTACTGAACACAATTTACTGTTATGTAAAATTTACCAAAAATCAACCCTGAAGTACAGAATAATAATTATACTTTTTCTAATCTCAATATATATAAAAAACATGAGTGTGCATTATGATTGTAAAACTCTAATCATACACTACAAAGATATGTGCTAACCAGGCAGGTTATTTTATTCTTGCAGTATTTTGTAACTTTTTATCAGTTACGGTCACACTAAAATACATTTAAAAATATCTGCAGTCCAGATACCCAGGTAAACTGTAATACATATGATTATTGCTTGAGTGTAGAGCAAGTTTGATACACTTGCAATCCTAGCATATTAGAAAAGTATTAGCAAATTGATATGTAATTCAAATTAGAAAAGAATCATGCCAATGTAAAATTTAAAATTAGACAAAACTGCAATCATATTTTGGTGTAGATTTTGAATTTTTATTCAAAGGTTTTAGTTCATAGCTTTATTCAAAACCTACACCAAAATAAAGCTGCTCTTTTGCCTAATTTTAAATTATATCTATTTATTTTACATTTTATTTTCATACCTCAATGAAATTTTTTATTCATTCTGAGAAATACATTTTATGATTAAAAAACTGAATACAACAGCATTTCAAAAATAATTAGCAGCTTTATAAAATTATTACCTTATATATTTAGTCATCTCATCTAACCTTGAAGTCCTGGTTTTGATTACCTAAAAAAGAAAACTCCTGTTGTGATTTAATATATTTTTCACTTTTATTTGCAGTAACTGTATTTCTGCATTTTAAATATTATGTATTGAACAGCTAGACATGCCAAATTTAATAAATAGTTAAAAATGTAGATATTTATATAAGATTCAAATATGGCCTAAAATAAATTGAACATTATATACAATACAGCCTCTATCAGGGTTCATAGCCACATTTTAGTTAAAAAAAATAAGCACCTACAAGAACTTTTCAAGCACATTTTAAGGAAAAAATAAGCACCTGTCTAATTAAATTATACACAACTGCATAACCTTAAAAGAAAAATTAAGACTTGTAATTTAAAATATAAGCAATGCAATATTTATTAAGAAAATGAGCATTACTTCAACCATGGAAAACAATTAATTTTTTTTTTTTTTTTTAAATTTTAAATGACAGTTCAATTTACAGAATTAGTTTACAATGAGAAGAAAAAAACTATGCAGAACTAAACTATATTACAAGATTTAATGATGAAATTTCAGTTCAAAATATAGAAAATAAATAATAATAAGCCATATTAATTGTATTCGTTTGGCACCTAATAAAAAATACAATTTATTTTTCCACTCATATTAATATTTAAATAAATAAACTTAAATCAAAATTCTGAACAATTTCTAAATTTTCATTGCATAACAGTTTTCCCTTAACATATATTCCAAGCAAAGTAATTTAAGTAAAAAAGAGGCACATTTCTGAAATTAGAAGACGGGATCATGCAGCCTCCTTTAACAGTAAAAGCTTAACTAACCCGCATACTCGGAAATGCCAAATATTCCGGATAGTAACTGGAAAAAGAGGAGTGGGGGAGATAGTAGTCGTTCTTTAGATTTCTCCGCTAAATAAATGATTTTGACATTTCGATATGTGCATCATATAAAAACAAACCAACGAAACTGAGAAATATTCTGCTTAGAAAGCACAGAAAAACTCTTTTAAGTGTTCATAAACAAATCTCAGACTGAACATCAAAATTAATGATCTCTGCAAAATACCGCAAACGTCATTTCGCAATATGTGCGGCGTAATTTTTCCACATGTGATATTACGCAATCGGAATCAACAGCTGCCGGTATTCGGAGAATAAAGAACTAAATAAAGGAAAAGAAAGAGACTTACTAATTTGGGGTGTTTCTACGTTTCAACAGACTGCGTTAAATTTCCGGAATAGAATCAATCTTCGTGTTGCATAATCGAGAAAATATTGTTAAGAATTTTATTATTACTATTTTTTATTATTATTGTCTATTTTTCAAAAGTGTGTTTTTGTTTTATTATTGTATGAAGTTGTAACTATATGTCTTTTCTTGTGTGGCAACAACGCTTCTGTAATTCTTCAATTTGAACTTTTGGATGTGTGCCAAGTTTGATGGCGTAATGCTCTGGAGAGAGCGTCGATTGATTGTGTAGATGAAACATGTTGTTTCAGAACGTTATTTCTTTAAAATATGTAAAATAAATGTTTTGTTTTCTGAACTCGGATTATGCAAACGTTATTTAGTTTCAACATAAAAGTTTGGCGTCCGTTTGACAGGACGTTTGTGTGATTTCGAGTAATTTTGATTTAGGCGTTTTGTTAAAATGGAGTTGTTAAAAGCAAAACGTAAAAGTGAACGTACTTCGTTTACGTTAACTACGAAGATTGTGGAAGAAGAATTGCCTACTTGTACGGATCCTGAGAGATTGCAAGTGTTGTTGGGGCAACTAATTGACAAATTTGAACGCTTGGACAGTACTCAAAGCAGTGTTTTAGAACAAACCAAGGAAGCGGATTTCGAGAATGAATTTAATACGGCTGAAGGATACAGAGATTCCTTTATAGCTTTAAAGGTGAAACTTCAGAATAAAATTGGACAATTGAATTCGACGAATGTTACTACAGATATTGCTTCAGTTTCGATTTCGGATCCTAAAGAAAATAAAAACAGGAAGTTCAAACTTCCTAAGCTTGAGCTGAAAAAATTTTCTGGAGATGCAAGAGAATTTTTAGGCTTTTGGAGCCAATTCTCCAAAATTCATGAAGATGCGGATATTGTGCCGGAAGATAAATTTTTGTACTTAGTGCAAAGTGCAGTACCTGGCTCAAAGGCAGCTCAACTTTTGAACAGTTTTCCTGTTACCGCCGCGAATTATCCTAAAGCTATCGAGCAGCTGAAAGAAAGATTTGGTAGAGAAGACCTTCTGGTGCAGATCTATGTAAGAGATTTGCTTGGGCTTGTTACAAAGAATGCTACAACAGGCAGAACGGCGTCGGACTTAGGAGTACTTTATGATAGTATAGAAAGTAAATTACGAGCGCTGGAAAGCTTAGGACGCACCAAGGAAAAGTTTGCTGATTTCTTGGGACCTTTAGTGGAGTCGTGCCTACCTGAGAATATTCTACGTGCCTGGGAGCGGAGTCGAACTTCTGAACAGGGACAGGAAAAGAGTTCTGAAAGAATGCTTGAAAAACTAATGTATTTTTTAAGGCATGAAGTAGAATCGGAAGAAATGATTAGATTAGCACAATCAGGATTTACTCATTCTGTTAAGCGTCTTAATAAAAGTGTTATTTCAGGTAATTCAGATTTAGCAACAGCTGCCGCGCTGGTAAGTACAAATGAAACCAGTAAAGGTAAGCAAAATGTTTGTATATTTTGTGGTAAGCCTCATATGAGTGCTAAGTGTTTTAAAGCTGAAAATATGAGCTTAAATGAAAAGAGGCAACTTGTACAAAAGAAGGGTGTTTGTTTTTCATGTTTAAGAATTGGCCATTTAAAAAACCAATGTAAAGCCAATATTAAATGCCCCATTTGCAGTTGTGATCATATAAAATTTATGTGTCCTCAGAATGTTAGTTCTGTAAAACAAAATGACTCTAAGTTGGATGTTTCCCTTTCTAATAATAGTAAGAGCGAGAAAGTTTATTTGCAAACTTTATGTGTTCTAATTAAAGTTAAAGATCGAGAGAGAAAAATTAGGATTCTCTTGGATTCGGGATCCCAACGATCATACGTTGGGGAGAAAATTATGAAGCGAATGAAGGCTGATCCTATTCGACAGGAGAAAGTAATTCATGGTTTGTTTGGGGGGAGGGAAACTGCGCCTGTAACCCATTCTGTTTTTGCTATTGACATAAGCAGTTTAGATAACACTTTTAGGTGTTGTTTTGAAGCTTTTTCTGAAAAAAAGATATGTGGATTTGTTCCAACAATCAAGAATGCTCAGATTATAGAGGAATTGAAAAGCAGGAAAATTGAGGTCAGTGACACATTTTGCGAGGAAAGTGAAATTGATTTATTGATAGGTGCAGATGTCATTGGTAAACTGTTAACTGACGAATACCTAGAATTACCCTCTGGTTTAACTGCAGTCAAAACAAAACTGGGTTGGACGGTTATGGGTAAAGAAAATGATACTGTCAGGGATAATGCCCTGATAAGTCTTTCCTTACATGTAAATAATGCTTCTTTGAAATCTTTATGGGAGCTTGAAGTTTTGGGTATTTCCGACCCGACGGAAAATAGTAAAATGAAAAATCTTCATTGCGACTACGAGATTGATTTTCAGAATAAATTATCTATTCGGCCCGATGGTAGATATGAATTAGAATTACCCTGGAAATGCGAATCTACCAATTTATCAGATAATAAAAGCATTGCTTTGACACGTCATCAAAAAATGATAAAGAGGGCAAAAGAAAATAATTCTTTGAAGGAATATCAAGAAGTGTTTAGAGAGTGGGAAAATTTAAATATTATAGAAAAGGTTCCGGAAAAGGAATTAAACAATAAATGCCACTTTTTACCACACAGACCGGTTATTAAGATGAATAGTGAAAGCACTAAGGTAAGACCCGTTTTTGATGCTTCATCTTGTGAAAAGGGAAAACCATCTTTGAATCAGTGTTTATTGAAAGGACCTAATTTAATAGAATTAGTCCCTAATATTTTAGACAGAATGAGATTTTTTCCTATTGGTCTGAGTGCAGACATAGAGAAAGCATTCTTGCAGTTAGGAATTTCTCCGAAGGATAGAGATTACTTGCGATTTTTCTATCCAAGTGATGAGGGAGAAATAGTGTATAGGCACTGCAGAGTAGTTTTTGGGGTTTCCTGCAGCCCTTATCTTCTAGGTGCGTCTATTAAATATCTCTTGGATAATTGTTCATCTGACTTTTTAGATGTGGCTGACAAATTAAAAAATTCGTTCTATGTAGATAATTGTATTACGGGTGTTTACAATATTGAGGGACAAGAGGATTTAATTCAAAAGGCCAAAAGTCTTATGTCGAGAGGCAGATTTAATTTAAGGGGATGGGAGAGCAATGTTGCTTCCAAATATACTACAAAACATTCTGGGGACACACCTCTTTTAGGAATATTGTGGAATTTAGACAATGATACTTTAAGGTGTAATATAAATGTAAATATGATAACTTGTGATACTAAGGTAACTAAGAGACTGATTCTGTCTATTGTACAATCAATTTTTGATCCAATTGGAATACTTGCACCAATAACTTCGCTTCCAAAACTTTTGTTATAAGAAACATGGAAGTTGAAATTTTCTTGGGACGAGGTATTGCCTCATGATTTTGTAAGTAAATTTTTTGTGTGGTTATCTGATATACTTTTGTTGAAAAATGTGGCAATACCCCGATTCATTGGAACCTTTGCAACAGTGGAATTGCATGTATTTGTCGATGCCTGCAAATATGCTTATGCAGGATGTATTTTCGCGAGAAGTGTTGATACATGCAGTGTAAAACTTACTCTCTTAAGAGCAAAATCTAGAGTAGCTCCTATTAAGAATTTGACGATTCCTAGATTGGAATTAACGTCCTGTTGCACTGGATCCCGATTATTATATTCTGTTTGTAAACCGCTTAATGATTTTGATATAAATGTAACTTTGTGGTGTGATTCCACAGTCGCATTATGGTGGATCAGAAATCCTGGTAATTGGTCAAACTTTGTAAGCAATCGTGTTAAAGAAATTACTAAGTTGACAAAACCTGAATCATGGAGGCATGTGCCTGGTAATATGAACCCAGCAGATGTGTTATCTCGAGGTTGCTCTGCTAAACAAATGATTAACTCGGAGTGGTTTAAGGGACCTCTCTGGCTGAGAGAAAGCCCTGAATTTTGGCCTACCAATATTGTTTGTCAGCCGAGCGAAGCTGACTTGGAAAGGAGGAAGGTAAAACTTATTAATGTTAACTTTTCAGAGGATACCACTCCTTGGTATGCAGAAAGAGTTTCTGATTATGATAAAATGATTCGTGTAAGCGGTTGGGTGTTACGTTTTATTTCTAACTGTAGGAAGAAGTCAAATTTGTGTAAAGAATCTAAACTAACTGTTGCTGAAATCATAAATTCCGAAAAGGTTTTGATTCGGTTGGTTCAGAGCTCAAATTTCCCTGACATTAGAGCTCTTAATCCACTTGATGTATTCATTGATAATGAAAAAATTATAAGAGTTAAAACTAGAATATTGGAACGCAAAGACAATTCTGAATTTTTAACACCAATTTTGTTACCGAGTAAATGTATCTTTACTACATTGTTAATTGAGTCAGTTCATAAGAAACATTATCATGCTGGAACTCAAATGCTTCAATCTATTTTAAGAGAAAGATTCTGGATACTAAAACAACGTAAAACTGTGCGTAATGTGTTAAAAGGGTGTGTAATATGTCAACGATATAAAGCGAAACCGATGTCTTGCGAAGTGACTCCTCTTCCTGAAGATCGCGTAGGAGATTATAGGGCTTTTGAAATTTTAGGAGTAGATTTAGCTGGCCCATTGTTTTTGAAAAACGGTAAGAAGGTTTGGATGGCACTCTTCACATGCGCTGTGTACAGGGCAATCCATCTAGAACTGGTGACTTCGTTATCAACAGAATCTTTTCTTTTGGCTTTAAGACGTTTCATAGCCAGACGTGGCAGACCACGAACCATTTATTCTGACAATGGGACTAACTTCCGAGGAACGTATAACGAAATGTCTAAACTTAACTGGGACATAATAGAGAATGAGGCAAAAATAAAGAGAATAGTATGGAAATTCAATCCACCAACAGCCTCCTGGTGGGGAGGTTGGTGGGAACGGCTAGTTCGCATGGTTAAAGAACTTTTAAGACGTTCTTTGGGAAAATCGGTTTTATCTTATGAAGAACTGGAAACCTTAATTTGCGATTGTGAGTCGGTAATTAATTCTCGACCTTTAACATATATTTCGGAGAACTCTGAAGATGCTATCCCTTTAACTCCGTCAATGTTTTTAATTGAAAATTGTACTTCGAATGTAGCAGATATAGATAAAATTGACTCTCAGCATTTTTTTAGAAGAATTAAATACCGCACAAAACTTCTTAAAGATTTAAGGAACCGTTTCCGAAAAGAATATTTGGGGCAATTAATAATGAAACAACCACAAATAAAGTAACCCGGTTGCCTAAAATTGGGGAGATAGTCTTAATAGGCGATGATTTCAAAAAACGCTTGTATTGGCCTTTGGGTAAAATTATAGAGAAAATTCCTGGTCGGGATGGCAAAATTCGAACAGTTAAACTAAAAACTCAGAATGGGATTTTCATAAGGCCCGTTCAGCGTATTTATCCACTAGAGATACAACTAGATGAAAATTATTTAGTTGAAGAGCCTAACGTTAACGACGATAAGAAAAACGATCAGACTGACGTACAGCATATAAAACAGAAATTTACGTCGGCTTGTTAAGAAGCCTAATGTACTAGACCTTTTTAATAGGATAACATATGTTTTTGAGTCGTTTGCCACTGACTCAAAAAGGGGGGAGGATGTTGCATAATCGAGAAAATATTGTTAAGAATTTTATTATTACTATTTTTTATTATTATTGTCTATTTTTCAAAAGTGTGTTTTTGTTTAATTATTGTGTGAAGTTGTAACTATATGTCTTTTCTTGTGTGGCAACAACGCTTCTGTAATTCTTCAATTTGAACTTTTGGATGTGTGCCAAGTTTGATGGCGTAATGCTCTGGAGAGAGCGTCGATTGATTGTGTAGATGAAACATGTTGTTTCAGAACGTTATTTCTTTAAAATATGTAAAATAAATGTTTTGTTTTCTGAACTCGGATTATGCAAACGTTATTTAGTTTCAACACTTCGCTTAGGTTGGTTAGACCGCAAAAACTTTTAGTCCTATTCAATCCAGATTGGACAGTGTGGGGGGGGGAAGAGAGAGAGAAATTATTTTGACTATTCGATTACTTTCCTTTTATTTAAGCCATTCTGAATATTATTCCCTAGAAAGCTAATCTGTGTAAAAACACACCCATTTTTGGAAGTTTATCTATACTTCAGCAGTTACTGCAACTATATTATTATAAATATTCATGCATATACTCATAATATAAGCATAACGATCATAATAAACACGAATATGAACTGACCACACGGAACGAAAATGCAAATTATTAAAATCTTGATAGAAATTCAAACGTGTGTTGTATTTGGGTGGGAGGAAAAGAATACCGAATGTAAAAGAATTTTCTACCATTTTCGCAATTCTTTGACCAATAGAACGACGTGCACCTGTCTGTGCTCTCGCGCGCACCATAGGTTTACGGTAATGCAGAGAAAGGGGGGAAAAGCAATTTCCGGGAGTATGATTCACCATTTGACGTTGCATATAAGGAAGAAAAGTTGTTTATTTAGTTTCGGCTTTGGTACGGGAAAAAAATGCACGTTCATAAAAAAAATAAAAAAAAGATAAGGGCTTTAAAGAAAAAGTAAGCACCTATAAGAGCCTTTATATTTTATTTTCAAATATAAGGACTTGTAAGGACCGCTACGAACCCTGTCTATTATACTCGTACAATCAATCAGTCTCCCAACCTCATCAAAACTGGTCTGGATAGATAAAGATACTAGGAAAGTCTGGTAGTACGATACACATACAGTCAACAAAACTCTTCTGCTTGGCTTTTACCTAATAACTGACAATTTAATTTCTTTACACCCTAAGAGCCTACAAGCAGCTGAGCGGTAAAGTTGCTGTACACTAGTAGCTCGGTCCAAAGTTTGAATCCCACGAACGGACTGGCCACATGGGCGTTTTCATGGTTTTTCCCATGTGTAACATGTATACAAGCTAGTTTCCCTTAGAAAGTTCCCCATAGAGGCATCCCTACCCTTAGGCTTATGTCATACTCACATAAACCAAACCAATCCTTCATAGCTTGAGATTATGCATGAATACCATACAGAAGGGTTTCTTAAGCTATGGGTTGGCAAAAATGTTGGCAGTTTTGATATTTCTTTAACTTAATACAATAATTTTACAATTACCAAACTTTTTTACACAATGTATTTGAAAATAGATAAAGATAAGACAATACAGACAGAGAAAAAACGAAAATGTTTCAATGCATTCTTTTTACAATATAATGTTAATTTTACTTGCTTTGCACGTGATGCTGTCATTTTGTCTGTTACTTATTTAAAATTTTCACATCGTTCTATGTCTTAAAATTAGAAATCGAAGTTAATGACCTAAAACTACGATAGTATATTACAGTACAAGTGAAAAAATTGACAGTTTCACTCATGCACGTGTTGGATTTGCGCAATACTTATGGGGTCCCACAAAATTTTCGTAAATATTATGGGGTCGCAAAAAAATCTCAGTGATAAAAAAGGGTAGCAAATAAAAAAAAGTTTAAGAAACCCTACCATACATAATCAAAATTTCTTGCTTCAGACATATTTCTTTTTCACTCTGCTTCTGTCTTAGAATCTAGATGAAAATTTCTGCTTTTTGAGTATATAACTCCTAATTGTAACATCTAAACACAACACAAAATGTGCTTTTTAGAAAAAGACAAGTTAATTCTTATCACACATGAAACAGCATGTGTATTATCTGCCATTTTATAAAGACTAAAATTATAATTTTAGACATCAGCAAGAGATACAATATTTTACTATTTTTAATGAAAAATAAAATTCAATATTGAAATCAAATATGTAAAGCTTGAGCATAAATTTATATTTAACTAACATAAATAAGAAGGATATCTTCAACAGATTTTGGTCTTTATTGCAGATTTAAGCGGTAACAGTTTTAACAGATAACAAAATATAGTTAAAAATAATTCAAGCAAAGCTAGCAGATATACCTTTGTTTTACAAATATACCTTTGTTAAGAATGAATACTGCGAGTTGTAAACTCAACAAGCATGTTAAACTAATTCTCAATTTAAAGCAAACCTGCTAGACAAGGAGTCAGCAACTGTTTTGTAAATAAGTTCACAAAAGTCCAAAAGTTACAGGTAGCACATGAAAAAAGAACTCAAAATATTAAAGGTTTTATTTCAAGAAATATAATTAAATATATTGAAATTATGAATGCAAAACAAACAATGACAAATACAAACATGGCAACTACAAAGAACTGAATCAATATGACATCTGACACTGCAAATCTTCTGTCAGTTTATTATAATTAGAAGTATAATTAGAATTGCAGGTTTTTAAACAGTTGTCTATATTAGAATCTGTGAACTTTAACTGATATTTTGTTTTTAGATACAACACATTTGAAAAGAGAGATTCACAATTATATGTAGATGCAAAATATGAACAAATTACGAGTGCACATTTTCTTAAAGTAGGATATTTATCTTTACTATTATCTTAATTACAAGGCATGTTCAGATCATCATTATGATGTGCTTTTAAAAAATTTTTGCAGATTTATTATTTCTAATTCTATTTAATCTGTATTACTGCACTCAAAATATATGAAAGTTACAGCAGATGCATGTTACACAGATTACTAAAAATATTACAACAGATTTTAATTTTGTAAAATCTACAAACCGGGAAGAAAATTTTTTCAAAAGATTCTCCATAATTTTTATATATGATTTAGCAATAAATGTCTTATTAACCAGGCTTAATATTAATACAGTCAAAAGTCGTTAATTCGGACACCCATAATCCGGAATGATCTATAATCCGGACCTCAAAGCTAAAATCTTTCTGCGCATGCGCCGCGTGGATGTATGCGCATAGGCGTTTTACGCGTGCGCGCAAGACATTTACGACTGCGCATATGCGTTTGCGCAAGCGCAGAATACGTTTTCGCGTGCGCGTTTAATGTGCAACGGACGGTATAAGCTAAAATTATCTAATTATCTATTTCAGTTAATGTTGATGATTGCGTTGTTTCTTAATCTTCGAATTGGATCCGGCTTATTATTTTTTGCAGACTGTAAGAGCAATTTTATAAAAGTACGCTTAAACTTTCGATTATGTCAAATAGAATTTCCGATGCTGGAGCTCCCAAAGGATCTAGAAAACGAAAGTATGTTTCGATGTCCATCAAACAAAAAACGAACTGCTACAAAAAATAGATAAAGCCATATCCTTTGTTTATCTAACCGTTCCAAAATCTGTTTATCAATTTCACGCTGCTCTGCGCGGGGGGGGGGAGACGTCCCGGCGGCAATGAACTGGAAGTTGATCTGTCAGCACTATCGTTATCTTCAGGGCAGATGTTTTTATTTTATTCGGCTTATAATTCCTTACTAAATGTAGTATTTAATCTCGACTATATGTAGTATTTAATCTCGATGTACTCCGTCTTTGATATGATTTAAATCAAATTCCTCGTCATTATAAATATCACGAATACAAATCAAATAGTTTTCTGGTTGCAATTTTCTAATTTCGGCTATGCGTAAGGTATGCTTTACGCATGCGCGCGTTAAAAGAAATGTTTAATAAAGTAAACAAATAAATATTAAGCTTCTTTTTTTGTAAATTTTGATACCCTTTAGATCATAATTGCTCATTATTTTATAAATTACGGTTTCATATTTTTAATTTTATAATTTCTGCATGCCATCTTACCAGATTTAAACTGATGATCTATAATCCGGAATCGCCGAAGTCCCGACGAGTCCGGATTAAAGACTTTTGACTGTAATATGTTTCGCATCTAGAAAATGTGTTAGTGAATTTTTTATTAAATGCGAATTCAGTAATGCTAATTTAGTTTCAAAAGCATATACTGCTCTCATCATGTCAGCAATACACTAATTTTTTCTTTGCAACTTTTTATTTAGTTCATTTAATCTAGCTGAAATAACAGTTAAAAATCCCAAATCTATCAACCAATCACTATTTTTTACTTGCTCATAATATTCACCCCTTGCTGAATGAAATTCTTTTTTTTTGTGGTAAAAGGTTCCATTTTTTAAGTACTTGTCCTTGCTAAGGCATCTTACTTATTTTCTTCTTCCAAAATAACTGAAATTAATCTGTGCAGCATTTCTCGTGATTTAGAGAATTACTAATTTTTATTACAAGTTATTCAAAACCAACAGTTTTCTGGCATAATGCTTTTCCTGATGTATAAGACAATGTTACAAATTTAGGAAATTAAGAACCTTGTCTGTGTAAAGCAATAAATCCAATGTTCTCAACTGTCATCAACTGTAGTAATGGGAGTTAACTTCTGCGGTGGTAATTTATTAATAGTAAAATTTTTAAATACAGAAACAATATCTTGGCCTTGAGCATGGTTTTTCAGTTTATGGAGTTAGAGAAACTAATTTTTTGTAAAAAATCATCAAATGCCATTTTTATGCAAAACTGCTAACTGAGCTAGCTACGATTCAATCCAACTTATTCATCCAACTGTGGTAAAAAGAAAATTAATCCAACTGGAGCAAAAAGAAGAGGCATTTTTTTTTCCACATTATTTGATAAACTGTGTTTCTAAATTATCTGAAATTGCTTGACTCTTCAATACTGTTATGGCTGACAATTTCAAAGTATCTACAACCAAAACTATTTCTGATTTATTATTAAACCCTTCAATAACAAGTCAGAAGCTTTTAGCATACCATCTTTCATTAAATCCCCATCTGTATACGATTTTTTCTTCTTAGCTAATAAATGTGAGATTTTAAATAATGTTGCCTGTGCAGCTTTAGATCATTCTAAATGTTTCATGAAGATTCCTACAAAAATCGAAACAAAACTCGACGCACAGAATGACGTGTGGCTGGGAGGGTTTTTCATCTTTTAATTAAATCTTAAATAAATATATATACGTGTATATCGGGTGGTTATAATTAAACTTCTTCTATAAACGGCATTCTAGAGCGCAAACAGGTGAACAGAATGCAACGAAGTTTTGCATATGGGCTATACGAGATGTGCTCATGGAATTTCGAAAAAAACAATTTTGGTTCCAATATATCCACCAGAGGGCGCCTTTTTTAGAAAAACATGAAATTTAACACAATAAACGACCAAAACGGAATACAGAAACAATGTTAACATTTATTGACTAGTTTCTGATCACCTTGTCATCGAACCACATTACGTACAGGTAAGAAAGAAACAAAAACAGACTAGGATGAAATTGCATAAGAGGAGCAGTTGTTAATCATGTAGGGAAAGGTGCCTCACGTGACCAACCTCATTCACCTACAAAATTTCAAGTCAATGGACAGTGTGTTCAACAGCAGATTGTAACTGATCAGTTGTGAGGCTTCGCACATGAAGCGTTATGGTGTTCTTTAAGTCATCCAACGTCGCAACACCTCCCCGATACACCAGACTTTTTAAATAGCCCCATAACTAGAAATCACATGGAGTTAGATCCGGCGAACGTGGTGGCCATAGATTAGGAAAGGAGCAATAACATGTTCCCCTGTGAAGTGTTAGGGCAATAGCACCTTTACGGACCCATGGATATGCGGAGGTGCACCATCCTGCAGAAAATGGTCGATGTACGAACCTGCCTTTTCTGTAGTTGCAACACAACAAACGTCTGCAGCATGTCATGGTACCGACGCCTGTAATGGGATATGTGACAGGCCCACGTTCACCGATTTCCTCAAAGAAGACTGGCCCAAGGATAAATGTTGCCATGAATCGACATCAGACAGTGACCTTTGGAGACTGTAAGGGAATTTCAATGTGGATCTGCAGATTTTCCTTAGCCCAAATGTGGTAATGCTGTGTGTTGACTGTCCTATTGAGGTAGAAATGAGCCTTGTCACTCCACAGAATATTCTAAGGACATGACAGATCAACAGTCATTCTGTTCAGAATGTGAGATGTTGTGGCTTGTCCCTATCAAGTAGCTCCTGGGTATGGCAGATCTTGTACGGGAAGTAGTGAATTATGTTTCCAAGTCCTTTTCGGACGGTGCTGTAAGAATAGCCTGTCTGTTGAGAAACTGCATGTGAACTACTGCCCCCAAACTCTGATGTCTGTGACTGTGTGTCAACAGCTGTCTTGACGGCATCAACAAGTACCAGTGTGACACGCTTACAGGCTTTTCTAAGTTGAATTCCTAATTTCCCCGTCTCTTCAAATCTCTCAATAATGGACTGGATACCTTTAGTACACATTGGTCGATGCCATAGGTTCTTTTCATGATGAAATTCCCGAAATGCAGCAGAAGCATTCCTCTTGTTTTCGTAAAACGGCTTCACCAATAATGCACGCACAACTAAAGAGACCGTTATTAGTACAGCCGGAAACATAGACTTAAACATGACAATGTTTGCAAACGCTTTATAACCTAACCTGTTTTGCATAAAACTCTCTACCCAAGCATGCAAATCTCGAAATTTTTCTTTTACAACTGGCAGTTTTTCCTGGTTTTGCATTTTATTACTCATAATTCTTGTTCTGGATTGTTAGTATTGTTTCTGTATTCCGTTTTGGTCATTTATTGTGTTAAGTTTCATGTTTTTCCCGAAAAGGCACCCTTTGGTGGATATTTTGGAAAGATATTTTTTTTCAAAATTCTGTGAACACGTCACGTGTATAGCCAATTCACATTACAAAATTTCATTCACCCGTTTGCGCTGTAGAATGTTGTTTATAGAGGAAGTTTAATTATAACCACCCAGTACATACAATTGAATTACAAAACTTAAACGGCAAGAACGCAATTGCCTTTATAACATTCAAACTATACTGCGTACTGCAGTTAGAATTCTAAATTGAAGAAAACTGAATTATCATTTTCCACAGTCACATATTCAGAAGAGGAGGAAAGTAAATCAAACAGATGGACTTATAACACCATCTTTTAGCAACATCAACAAATATTTAACACACTTCCCACTTGAACTCTGATAACAGTTCATCTAGCTGCATCATATACAATCATGTGCATAAATAATTTTTCTGTATCATAAAAAAATTCTAATGAATTAAAAATTTCAGTTACAAAAAACAGGTTATACATAACATGTTATCAATTAATTAATGTTACAACTATGACTAACAAAAATGAAGCAAATGGTTAAATAGTTTCTAAACTAAATTTATTTAACTCAAATGATATTCAATTTAATTCAGTAAGAAAATGAAAAAGAAATAGAATATACATGACAAAATCATTCAAGTTCAAAATCCATTTAAAATTCAGAGTTCATGGCATGCAGGCGTTGGATAGAACATTTCAGAATCCCATTATCAGTTTTCAGTTCAAATGGTCGGACTTTACTATCACGACCAAGCATGTTTTTTTCAACTCTGCTAAGTTCCCATAACAGTTTACTTTTATAGTCTCTTTCAATGAAAACAACATATCCTACTTTCAGTTCTGATTGAAATTTGGGATTCTTCAATTAATGTGCAGGTGTAAGATTTAATACATATTGTTGCTTCCACCTATACCACAAATGTTTCAACAGCAGTTCTTGAAAAAGTTTTCTTTTTAAAAGCAATTCTCTTGATTCACTTATTATTCTTGTGAAAATCAAAGGGTACTTCAAATTGGTGTGTTCAATATTTAAGAAGTTAAAGGTTGTTGTTCCTACGATTGAGGCAACAGACTTGAAGAAGAAATCTAACCGGTCTGACGTGAGCAATTACTTGTAACCGAAGCTCACAATTAAATTGTATTTTGCTTCACTGTAAATATTTGTATATGATGTTTTTCTAAATAAAAGAATAAAAAACGAAGCAGTGAAGCTGGTCCGTCGATAAAAAATAACCTTTAAGAAAAATAAGTTTATTCATCTGGCTCCGTCGACCCTGGAGCCTACTTCAGCGGTATGGATATATTAATGAAAAGCAAAGCATCCCTAAAGGGGAAAATAACTAGATTCGAAACTTTTGTGCAAACTGCAAATAATGATGTGGATTTAGTTGAACTTAAAGTTAAACTAAAGAACATTCAAGTTCTTCAAAAGAAAGTTGATGAACTACGAAGTGCGTGCTACGCACAAAGTGAAATGAAAGATGATGATCTGACCAAAATTGATGACGACTTAAACCAATGTGATGATCGTCTGGAAAAATTGGAGGTAAGAATTGAAATTCTCATTAATTCTTACAATAAGTTAAATTCTGCAAAAGCAGTAAATGTTACTGAAAGTAATGTAGATGAAAATTTTCAAATCAAAACTAAAATCCCAGCGTTAGTTTTGCCTGAATTTTCAGGAAAATATGAAGAATTTAGTTCATTTAAAACTCAATTTGATGATTTAATTACATATAATGTTCAGCTGAGTCATTCACAGAAATTCTATTATCTAAGATCTTGTCTTACTAATGATGCTAAGCATTTAAGTAGTAACTTTGATAATTTTGAATCTTTGTACAATGCTTTAGAATCTCGCTATGATAATGAACGTCTGATTGTTGACATTCATGTGCAGAATATTTTAAATTTTGAAAAGATTCAATCCGAAAATGCGAAAGATATCAGAAGTATGATTGATTGTATACAAAAGAATTTACGCGCTTTGAAAGTATTAAAATATGAACAGAACAAGTTATGTGATGTTTTTCTAATAAATATTCTTCTTCAAAAACTAGATAAAGAATCTAGAAAAAATTTTGAATTATCTCACAAATCGAAAGTAGTTCCAACATTTGACGAGTTTATTAGATTTTTGGAACAGCGTGAATCACTTTTGTTATCTATAAATAGAAATATTACACCCGGAAGTAGGGTTAATATAAACAAGAATTCCACTCCTTCCCATAAATCGAAGGTTCTTTTGACAAATGAAAATAAAAATAAAAACTGTGTTGTGTGTAGGAGCCTTCATCCTATTTTCCTTTGCGATACATTCTTAAAGTTAAGTGTTCATGAAAGATTAAAATTAATTCGTTCACATAAACTCTGCGAATTATGTCTAAAGCAAAATCATAAGAAAAGTCAGTGTCTCTCGAAATTTAAATGCGCTTGCGGGGAAAAACACAATAAATTAATATGCATGGATAATGAAGGTCATTCGAAGACTCCTTGTCGCTCGGTGACGCCACTTAGACAAAACAAAAGGGAGCTCGATGCCGTCGCTGGAAAAGGTGACTCAGAATTGAAAGCGTTGAGTGTTTTAAGTAACAAGAATAAACAAAAAAGAAAAAGTGTACTTTTTTCTACATTTGAGATTTATGTCCGTGACGCCAATAATCGAAGAATAAAAATCCGTGCGATTTTAGACAGCGCATCTAATATATGTGTTCTTACAGGTAAAATAAGTGAATGCTTAGGAATAAAAAGGGAGAAAATTAAAATGCCTGTTACAGGTCTTAATGGATCAATTCAAAATATTAAATGGAAAGTGAATACATTTATTTCAAATGAAGAATGTACCTTTAATGAACCAGTTGAATTCTTGATTGTAAATAAAATAACAGGACTAACTCCGTGTACTACGTTAGATATTTCGAAAGTAGAAATTCCACAATTTTTAAATTTAGCTGATAAATCATTTTATGAAGCTTCAGAGGTACATGCCCTTATAAGTGCTGATTTATTTTTTAAGGTTTTGAAAAATAATACGTATAAAATAAATGATGATTTATTGTTTAAAGAGTCTGAATTCGGATGGATCGCATGCGGGAAGCTTAACGAAATACAACCTTCTTATCAGGGACATTGTTTTCTTGTGCAAAATGACTCTCTTCATAATACTTTAAAACTTTTCTTTGATTTAGAGGGACTTGGTATTCGTGATGATCCAGTTTTGCATGAAAAGGATCAGGCAATGGAAATTTTTAATGACACCGTTGAATTTAAAAATGGACGTTATGTAGTACAACTACCTTTTAGGAAACATTATGAAGAATTATCTGATAATTATTCCTTGGCGCGGCAGCGTTTTCAGAATTTGTGGAGAAGATTTAGTCATGATCCTGAGTTACATCAACAATACCGTGAAATTATTTGTGATTATTTAAAAGAAGGCATAACCAGCATCGTAAATCCTGATACAAAAGAAAATGCTTTAAACAAGCCTATATATTATTTGCCTCATCAGGCTGTGCGGAAAGAAAGTAGTTTAACGTCGAAAACTAGGATCGTCTTTGATGCGGGTAGTCATCAAAATAATGAACTTTCTTTAAATGACTGCTTGTGGCCAGGGGTTAACTTAAATCCAAATCTTTTGGATTTACTAATTAATTTCAGATTGAACAAAATTGCATTTTGTTCAGATGTTAAACAAGCTTTTCTGCAGATATGCCTCTCTGATGAACATAAGGATGCAGTTCGTTTTCTTTGGAGTAGTGATGATCCAAGTGTTGATAAAAGGCCCAATTTATAGATTTACCGTTTCAATCGAGTAAATTTCGGGGTCAGTTCGAGCCCATTCCTGTTAGCAGCTACTATTAGACATCATATTAAAAAATACAAGGAAGATTTTCCCGAAACAGTTGAAATTTTAGACCAGTGTTTTTATGTAGATGATCTCATTTCTGGAAGTGAGGATTTTGAAGAAGCACTTGAAGTATCTAAAAATGCCAAGAAAATTATGGAAGAGGCTGGAATGGTCCTCAGGAAGTGGATTAGCAATAATGCTGAATTAATGGAGCAATGGAAGAATGAAGAATTCGATACCTATCCTGCAGACGCTACTCTCAGCTTGGGCGCACACCAAACTAAAATCTTGGGACTTTCTTGGAAGACGCACGAAGATTATTTAACTATGGATACTAAAAATCTTTTGGAATTTCTTTCTATGGACAAAAATACGAAACGCTTCTTACTTCAAGCAATAGGGAAGATATTTGATCCTTTAGGATTAATTTCGCCTTTCACCATTCGAGTTAAATGCCTCATCCAAGATCTCTGGAATGAAAAAATTCAGTGGGATGAACCTTTACCAAAGGAAATTGAAAAGGAATGGAAGAAGTGGTGTGCTGAACTTCATCACTTAGAAAATTTGAAAATACCTAGGTTGGTTAATGATTCTGCATCAAAGGAAGATACTGTTGAAATACACAGTTTTTGCGACGCAAGTAAAAAGGCATATGGCGCTGCCATATATTTGAAGGTGAAGACACTCAGTGGAATATCGGTGAAACTCCTAACTTCAAAAAGTCGTGTGGCTCCATTAAACGGTGTAACCTTACCAAGATTAGAACTATTGGGTGTTCTAGTTGCAGCTCGTCTTAGTTCTAAGGTAAAGAGAATCGTGAATCTGCAAAGATCTTCTGTTGAATACCATTGGACAGATTCCAAGATTGCACTTTTTTGGATAAAGGGTGCAAAAACCCGATGGAAGCAATTTGTGGCAAACCGAGTGAACGAAATCACCAGCTTGACAGATCCCAACTCTTGGCATCACTGTGCAGGTAAAGAAAATCCTGCCGATCTTCTCTCACGTGGAATGAAGGCTGATTCCTTGGTGACAGATTCCAGATGGTGGACAGGTCCAGAATTCTTGATGCAGCCTGACAGTTTCAAGAACTTGCAACCATTTATTCCTGAGATTGAAACCATCGAACAAGTCGAAAAAGAAACTTTGTGGCGAGAAAGGAAAATTCCTTTTGAAGATGAGACTTGTAAAGAGACAGCCCTGCTAAATGACAGCTCTCAACATTTTATTGTGGACGACCTCTTAGAACTTTCAAACAATTATTATAAAATTAACCATGTTTTGTCTTATATTTTCAGGTTTATTTTCAATTGCAGGAATAAGGTAAAAAACACAGGACCACTGTCAGTGGAGGAGGTAAGAGAAGCCGAAGAAGTGTTGATTAAGCATGAACAACGAGTTCTCCTTAAAGGAAAGAAACTGCCAAGTAATATTTCGAATTTATTTCCGTTTTTTGATGACAAAGGAATAGTACGTGTAGGAGGAAGGCTGAAGAATGCTTCAGTGCCATATTCTCAAAGACATCCTCCTATTTTACCTAAGGGTTCAAGATTAAGTAAAATTTATTTTGAAAGTTTACACAGGAAATTATTTCATGTTGGACCACAAGGTCTGCTAAATGCAGTGCGCTTGAAATTTTGGCCTTTAAGTGGCCGTAGTCTCGCACGTAAAACAGTACATCAATGTGTAACGTGCTTTAAATGTAAGCCCACTCTTTCTTCACAAATTATGGGTAATTTGCCTAGTGAAAGAGTTAATGTTTCAGCTCCATTTTCTATTACAGGTATTGATTTATGTGGCCCTTATTTAGTGAAATTTAAAAATCAACGTAAAGGTATTCTGAATAAATTGTATATTTGTATTTTTATATGTTTCGCAACAAAAGCCATCCATCTTGAGACATTAACAGATTTGACTTCCGATGCTTTAATTGCAACACTTAAACGTTTTACAAGTAGACGTGGCAAATGTTTCAAAATTTATACCGACAATGCTACTAACTTTGTTGGAGCGAATTTAAAATTGAAAAAATTTTATAAGCTCATTAATTTTCCAGACAAAGAATTAGCTAATCATTTTTCGCAAGAAAATATAGATTGGAATTTTATTCCACCCAAATCGCCTCACTTCGGTGGACTTTGGGAAGCTGGGATAAAATCGGTGAAGTACCATCTTAAACGTACGATTGGCAATTTTCATTTCACTTACGAAGAATTCGAAACGATTGTCATTCAGATAGAAGGAATATTAAATTCGCGACCGCTTACTCCTCTTTCTAGTGATTCAGAAAGTTTCGAAGTTCTGACGCCAGGTCATTTCTTGATAGGGCGACCTATAACAGCAATTTCTGAGCCGTTTTTAACGGATTTAAAGGAAAACCGCTTAAGTCGTTGGCAAAAAACTACAAAAACTATACAACTTATTTGGAAAAGATGGAAGTCTGATTACTTGAATACTTTACAATCTAGATCAAAATGGATGGTTGAAAAAAATGATCTGATGATCGGCCAAATGGTTTTGATTAAAGAAGATTTTCTGCCAATTAACAATTGGCTTTTAGGGCGAATAACATCATTGTACCACGGTTCTGATGGAAAAGTCCGTGTTGTAAAGGTTCGTACCAAAACAGGGGACTTTAAAAGGACAATTAATAAAATAGCTGTATTGCCTATTGAAGTTTAGCAAGTTGTGAATTATGTTACTCAGTTGTTAGTAATTATATTGAAAATTATTTTTCTCAATAATTTTGTATTCATGTTTTGTTTACTTATTTTATTTTTTTCTATACATATTTTATTGTTTACATGAATAACTGAAACTTTAATACTGGTATTTCATAATTAAATTTATGTTAAGTTCTTGCATGTGAACATAGCAAGGCCGGGCGGGATGTTGGCGCATTTTACGCCAACAAATCTCGCCAAATTATCGCCTCCTACGATTGAGGCAACAGACTTGAAGAAGAAATCTAACCGGTCTGACGTGAGCAATTACTTGTAACCGAAGCTCACAATTAAATTGTATTTTGCTTCACTGTAAATATTTGTATATGATGTTTTTCTAAATAAAAGAATAAAAAACGAAGCAGTGAAGCTGGTCCGTCGATAAAAAATAACCTTTAAGAAAAATAAGTTTATTCAGTTGTGGTTCATCACTTTCATCATAAAACACAGTTCAAAGGTCGTGAATTAAGAACTGACTCTACTTTGATGAGTAGCATTTCTTTGAAGGCCAAGATTGCTTTTCTACATTTTTTTTTTTTAAACATTCTTTAATGGATCTAACAAGTCTCTCGTAAAACTCTCTCTGCTATGGAGCTTGCTAAATTATAAACTTCCACTGGGTTCTTTCTTCGGCAATAAAATTTTTGAATTTGTCATCTTCTATACACCCTGGGAAAATTTTAAACTTCTTTGTTTTATTAAAAATATTAGCGTTATCAGAGTAGATGACTTTACAGTTTCCTCTTCTGCTAAAAAATCCATGAAATGAAAGTAAAAAGGACTCTTGTTGACACATTTGATTCAAGTTCTAAGTGTACAGCTCAGGTAACTGTAGAGACAAAAACAACAATATAGGATTTTTTAGTATCTTTAGAATTCATTACATAGACCAGTTCTGCAAAATCAATTCCAGAGAATGCAAACTTGGCTAAGTAATTCTGGCAAATCAAGCAACTCTGTGATGTCTAGGAACCTAGAAATGAAATCTAACATTTGCTAAAGTCACAGCAGTTCCTCCATGCATTAGCTCCTCATGTTCTTTCCATACAATTAGCATTGCCAGTCTGAAATTTTTAGATAAGATAATTCGGTGCTTATTATGTAGGAAGAACTAAGAAAATTCCGATCTTCCTCTCAGTTTCGTGATTCTCTTTTCATCAGCGTAAGGGAGAAACAATTATTTATAAACAGATGTATATAAAATCCATTGAAGTTGTACAATATGTATATGTTAGAAGTACTGAGTAGTAAGCACTTTGAATGATACGGTCATTAATACTCAAAGTATGTGAAGCTTCCTTGCAGAGTGATAACCTACTACCAAATATACTGGTAGCGAGAATCTTCCTATGTGCTACATAGCAAATGCATCAGTGTATGAACTTAAATGTTATTTGTTGATGCTGTGCTTGCACAATTAACACTGCCTTATATACAGCTAATATGGTTACAGGGTTTAGTGTGTGTGTAATATAGTGAGGATGCATAATAATCTTATCAAGGGTGACATGACGCCTGCAGACATTGTACTGCTGACGCCTGCACTAGAATAATTCTAAGACCTTAAAAGCAGCTCTTAGATTAATTTATAACTCTTTTCTAAAACAAATGGGAAAAGAGAAATAAATGCACTGTTAAAGCATTCAAATAAATTTAGTCATATAGTCAAGTAAATATGCTTCTAAAGTCTTCCAAAATATTAATAAGATTACAAAAAACCACTACGTATTGTCAATTTGAATTACTCCTATTATTAATGTTCTATTGTTCCTATTATTGCCAGAAAAGAGAGGGTAAAATGGGGGGAAAAACTGGTCCTATGGTATTAAAAATGCCTGCTAGAATCTTCCAAAATGTAGCTAGTATGGTAATACAGTACAAAGACCAAAATCTGGACTGGTTGGGACTTCCGCGATTTATAATTTGGGATTTTTCCGGATTATAGATTATCAATTTAAATCTGGTAAGATGGCATGCAGAAATTATACAATTATAAATATGAAATTGTAATTTATGAAATAAAGAACAATTATGATCTAAAGGGTATCAAAATATACAAAAGAAAGCTTAATATTTATTTGTTTACTTTATTAAACATTTCTTTCAATGTAAGTTGTTTAAGATGCTTCCACAAAAAAATTTAAAAAGTTCCTTTTTCTTGTGTCATATACAGTGGATTTACGGATGCCATGCTCCTCGCATAATTTTGAGACGGATATGCCTTTATCCATTTTTTGCAGCAAGTCCACTTTTTGTCAATGGACATCGAAACATGGTTTCGCTTTCTAGATCCTTCGGCAACTCCAGAATTGGAATATTTTTTTCAACATAATCGAAAGTTCAAGCTTAGTTTTTATAAAATTGCCGCAATAATAACAGTCTGCAAAAAATAATAAGCTGGATCAAATTAGAAGATCAGGGAGCAGCACAGTCTGCTACTTTAATTGAAATGCCTTAGAATCAGTAAAGATAACTTTAGCCGAACTTAATAGCATCCGTTATACATTATTGGCTGTGTATCACAAGATTTGAGATGAAAGCCAAGTTGTTTCACTAAATTTTGTCTTGCTCCTATTGCATACTGAATTAAGTCTAAATTGCAATAGTTTAGTTATTTACTATACCTACGTTTATTTCTTGCACATGCTTAAAACTAACTCGAGTCCTGAATAAATAAACTCCCACATATACTTAAGGCTCTATCTAGGGCCGGCACTTGATACCACCTGGTGCAGTCTCTACGAGTCCTAAATTCTGCTACAAAGCACTTTCCTAAGTTCTAAATTTTCACTGTGCCTAAACTTTGAATCCCAGTGCTTTCCCTAAATCATAAAAAAGTTTTCATCCCTTAATTTTGTTGCTCGGTGCTTCCCCAAATTCCAAAAATTTCGTCTTCCCTAAATTTTGCCGTCCGGTGCCAACATATTCTGCCGCTGCTTCTGGTTTTATGGTGGATAACATATCAGTTAGTCTTAATTAAAATAGCACTAAATGTAATCTTTTGGCCTATGAGTTTCATTAACAAAATCTATTTTTAGCATATGAAAAGAAATTTTTGTTGAATTTTTCCTCATCAACATCTTAGAACTCTATAACCATCTCCAAGTGTAATGTTAGCATAAACGGTTGCCATATTCTTGCTATTCAATTACTAAGATTAGACATCACAGCATGAGTTATTACTGAAGCTGTCATGTACTGATAAACATGCGGTGATGAAAGCAAAATATAATAAATAATGGTTCACCAGGTTGGCGTCAGGGATATAAAATAGGTGAATGTTTCGGTTTGAGATGCATGCCAAGTAGATACTCAGCTACGGAGCCAAATTATTAATTTCACAAATTTATGCTTACATGATTGTTTCTCCATAACGAGGTATTTTATTTAGTGCCTAAGTGAAATTAAGAATCGGAATTTTTAAGTGAAAATCTTCATGTTTTATTATGGAAGAAAAAATCAAATGTGCATGCGTAAAACATTAATAAAAGAAAAAAAAAATGTTTGTGGCTTTGAGGTCTGGATTTTAGATCATTCCGGATAATAGAGGGCTGGATTTTGGACTTTGTACTGTAAATATTTGTTACATATGCAAACTTCAATAACCAATATTTTGTATTCCCTTTAGCTATTTTTACAACTTGCATATTTATTTAAAGAGAATTATATATATATATTAAAAAAATCATTCTTCTGAGGTGTTTTACCACAGCTTAAACAAATTAATAATGTGTAGTGTTTACAGAATGAAAATAAGCTCCTTATATGATCAAAAGTGCTGTGAAAGTCACCAAACTGCACATTTACTGTACTTCCTCTGGCTTTTGGGGAGCCACACAAATGTAAGAAATTCATGTGTGCTGTCCTCCACAGGTCGCAGTGTTCAAGCTGTAGACGACAGGCTCTGATATTGCAAAAGCAATAATTCATTCCATTATGGCTTGAGTGAAAGCTGACGAAGTCTTCAATATTATGGAACTTCTCGGCACTGACGTCCAAATCGAAAAATTCAAAAGAAGGAAAGGCCTTTCACAATGCTGGCACTGTCAGGGTTTTTTCCACAGTTCTGAAGTTTGCACTTTAGCTCAATGCTGTGTACGATGTGCTCTGGTCTGCACCACGCCCTTCGACGAGTCGATGAAGTGCGCCAACTACCTAGGTTCTCATGCCGCGAACTGGCGTTAGTGTCCACGCTTTCCAGGAGCCAAGAAAAACCTAAATAAACCGACGACTCAATCCATCCAGTCCGTTGGTCCTTCCCCCAACAATAGCAAAAATCTTAAATCAAACTCACGTCCGGCTGCAAATTTTAATAGTAACAGTAAAGTTCGTCCCGGAGTCTCATACTTTAATATCTTAACGGGCACTCAACAGGTTTCTTCCCCCTCATTCCAAATTACTCGGTCCCCCAAGGAGCTTATGAGACTCAAAATTAGACTGAAATCCTTTTGGCAATAATCCAAATCTCTAATCAGCCTGGCATTGATCAGAGCCCATTACTCTTAGCTTTTAGCTTTCAAAAATGCTTTGCCTCAGCTACGAGTGACTTCCTATGGTGCTGACACTGCATACTATATTTTTAGAGCTATGTTGCTCTACAATTTTCTGATTCCCCCTCACATTAAAATTCAATACTTTGAAAAGTTTGAAGTTCTTAAAATTATGTACCTGGAATGCCAATGGCATTCTGTGTAAATATCACGAATTTCGTGATTACAAGGGCTTTGACATTGTCTTTGTCAAAGAGACCAGACTCCAGCCATGGAGAATTTCCAAGCTTGCAAATTATTTTACTTATAAAAATGACAGACAAGCACCAGATTCTCGTGCTGTTTATCATGGTGGTACCTGTGACTTTATTAAAAATCATATTCCCCATCGCAGAACTGACACACTGAGTCTGAGCAAACTTAAGGCGATGATTATTGAAAGTTTTATTCAAAATTCACCCTCCTTAGTTTTGATTAGTTTAGTACTCCTTAGTTTTGATTAGTTTAGTACTCCTTAGTTTTGATCTCTGCCTATCTTCCACCTTTATCCAGAACAAGAGACAATTTTCCGGTGGAAGATTTTAACGAACTGCTCAATTTATCAACCAATATCATTATTGCTGGTGATTTAAATTGTTACCACCAGGCGTTGTAAAAATTCCAACACCGCTGGTCGTGGCCTTCTAAAATGGGCTCAGTGCGCCCGATTTAAAATTATACCGCTGGATTCACCCACACGATACAATGTACGGCGAGGCCCTTCTTGTATTGATTTGGCTCTTTTTTGAAATATTCCTTTTGACTATTATGTGAGTGTGGAAAGTTGTCTATCCTCAGATCACAACCCCATACTCATCGACCTCAACTGTATTTCTTTTAATCAAAATTCTCCAGCATTCGTCTACAAATTGGGACAATTTTCGATATAAACTTAAAAGTGAGTTTTCCCTTCCTCGAAATTAAATCCAATGATGATATTGACAAGGCTGTTGATCAGTTAACTTCTACACTCACAGATACTTTTAAAGAAGTATCACAACCCACCCTTCGCCCCAATTTTAATAAACTTCCCGCTGAAATCAAACTCAAAATTCGCGAAAAGAATAAAGTATGAAGGCTTTGGCAAAGAATTAGAAGTCCTGACTTAAAATTACAACTTCGTACTCTCCAAAATGAGATCAAGGCTTCATGTGACCAGTTCAACCAATCATGATACTCTAATCACATTCAGTCCTTAATGACCACAGATAACAGTCTTTGGCATGAGTCTTCCAGACTTCGCAAACACAAATCTCACATTCCGTCCCTTGGTGTTGGCTCATACAGACATGGAGAAAGCTGAATTAATTGCTGACAGTCTCCAAACACAATTCACACCCCATAATAAAGGGATTTTTGCTAATTCCGCAAATTTCTTCAACTAGATGTTGAAAGATTTCCAAACTCATGTCAGAGAGACATAGAATATACAACCATGCACGAAGTTAGCGAATATATCACTAAATTAAATCCAAAGAAAGCGCCCGGATTGGACACTTTCTAATTGCATGATTAAGTACCTACCAACTATCTATTTTTATTAGTAATGCTCAGGAATTATATGTTACTGCATTACTATTTTCCTCAAAGCTGGAAGAGAGCACTTATTGTGCCTATTCTGAAATCTGGAGAGTGCCATTTAAATCCTCAAAATTATAGACCTATCAGCCTCCTATCTTCGTTATCAAAGATTTACGAATTTGTGCTACTTAAGCGCCTGAATGATTTTCTCCAGAGCCAAAAAGTCCTTATTGACGAGCAATTTGGTTTTCGAGCAAAACACTGCATAATGCACCAGCTTCTGAGGACAGTGGAGTTCATTCATGATGGCTTTCGTAGCAAAATGCTTACTAGCACCCTTTTTCTTGACCTAGCCAAAGCATTTGATAGGATTTGGCATACGGGTATTATTATCAAGTTCATGCAACTTCTTATGAATACTTTTCTGAATACTTTTTTCTTCTGAATACTTTTCAGTATTCTGACTCAACTTATTCACATAATTAACTCGTATCTCATTAATTGCTCTTTCTCAGTACGAGTTAATTCTATCATTTCGGCTCCCCGTCCAATCCTAAGTGGCGTAGCTCAAGGTATACTTCGACCGACTATATTCAACATCTTTATCAATGACATTCCAAAATCACCCAGTGCTACTCTAGCACTCTATGCAGATGACATGGCCATCCTAACAAAACACAAACATTTGAATATTCTGGTTCACAATCTTCAGAGTTATCTCCATAGCCTTGGGCACTGGTTCATTACTTGAAAAATCAAAATTAACGTCGCTAAATGAGCTGCCATGATATGATATTCACACGCTCCCGAATCCTGTACCCTACCATTAATTTTAAGTTCTTCGATGACTGTTTCCTGGTCAAATTCATATAAGTATATAGGAGTGATTCTTGATTCCAAATTAATCTGGCATCTTCATATTGGTTATACACATATGATTAGTGGCCAACCCATGAAGGATGTACTGCCATGTAATTACTCTGTCATGATTGCTTTCTCCTACTCCAATATTACTGAAAAGTGGCCACCTCTGCATTCCTATCAATCGGTTCACTATTTAATCACATAATGCCCGCAGAAATAAATTTCTGCCTGGATATTTCATTGCGAAAATTTAATCATTACTTCACTATGATTTGTGCCATATGCCAATGAGTATGCCTATTAATCTGTAAAATCTTTCCTTTCCGCTTTTTGCTTTAGTGTTGTATTTATGTGTTATAATTTTTTTAAAAAACTACCATAAAAAGTTAACAAAATTTAAAAATACAAAAAAGTTTTAAATCATAAAACTTCAAAAAAAAAAAAAAAAAAAAAAAAAAAAAAAAAAAAAAAAAAAACCTTAATTTTTCCTATCTCTAAACTTTCTTGAGCTAATGTAGCTCCATGTGCATCATGATAACCAATTATGCAATTTTCCTATTTCTGCTCACTACTTAGATATTTTTCTGATGTGGAGGTACACTGCTCAAAAAAAAAAAAAAAAAAAAAAGGGGACAGTCCTATATCTCCCGATCTACAGGGCCGATTGACAAAATTCAAATTGCGTTCTTCATGTCTCGAAAGCGCGACTTAGGATATATATTAGATTTATATATAGCACTATTCTAACATAGGTATTTTGACACAAAATCGGACTTTTTCTGAAATAACATACCAATTTTTTTTACATATTTCGATTCTACGACTCAAATTACGCCTAAATATGAAATTTTGTAAAATTTGGAGCGAAATTTACGGAGAAATTCACAAATTTATGTTGGCACTTTTTTGTCAGTTTGCGCCAAGAATACTTTACTTGGTGAACTTCTTAATATATGGCAACCTAGTTTCCTTTCCCATGAGAAGAAAAAAAGTCACCACCGTTCCTTTTTTCCAAATAATATTCTTTATATTATATTTTTAATTATAACTTTTTATTTTAAGTAATTTTTTCTTTTTCGAATTTCATTTTAATTGTTTAAGTTGCACGCTTTTTTTTTTTTTCGAATAACTGTTTTAAAAATTTCTATTTACCTATTCGAACTGCGTAAATAAAGGTGCAGCGTTTATTTTTTTTTCAAATAGTTTTCTTTATATATATTTTTTGTCATAGGTACTTTTTAAATTTTTATACTTTTATTTTAATTTTTTGTGTTGCATTGTCTCTTCAGATAATTGTTTTAAAATTTTCTATTTATTCCTTCGAACTGAGCATTTTAAATATATTTATTAATATCAATTTTCCAGAATTTGATTTTATTTATTTGAACTGCGTTTCTTTCGGAAGAATACTTTGTAACCCAGACTACGATGAGTTTGAAAACTGCATACTGTATTAAAAGAGAAAATACAGTAAAGCACAGTTTTACACGCCTTTCAATGTTCCGTTCAGAAAAGATATATATAAATAAGAAAGATGTATAACCGACATTTTAACTTAGGATGACTTGCATACACTGCTTTAAACAGTTTTATCATTGTGCCCATTGCTTTACACAATTTTATCCTACATTTGGTTTCTTAAAATGTTATTCATATTTTAGTCAAATATTTTATTTTTGAAATCACAAGAATCAAATATCATAACATTGAAAAGTTTTAAATTAAAAAAAATACAAATACTAAATTTTACGAAAAAATTTATTTTTCTTCTCTTTTTCTTTAAGCATTCTGAAAGTATATTAAAAAGTATTCAACTTTTCGAAACATTTTGGTATTTCTGACAATCATTTTTAATAAAGTTATCGCCTTCCATTTCATAAAGGCCCAGAAACGGCCGAGCAGTAAAGACACTGATCACTGGTAGTTCGAATCCCGTGAACAGGCTGGTTGCATGGTTTTCCCGATGTGTAACGTGTATACGAGCCAGTTTCCCTTAGAAAATCTTCCATGAAGGCATCCCTCCCTTTAGGCAGATAGCCCTCTTGTGCTTTGCCATAATTAAATAATCCAATCCAATCCTATTCTTAATTAAATATAATTGACTTGTAACTTCTACTAGAACTGACGTTAAGAATTGAAGTGCAAATAAATAATATCGTGTGCAATCTAGATTAATATAAAATTAAAAGTATTTGCATTCAGACAGAAAGTTTTTTTGAAATATTTGCAATTACTTTATAAGAAGGATTTATTAATAACCGTAATAATTACTTATTATATTACTGATGATTAGGAATCAGTTCTTCACAATTACATTCTAAATTAGAATTTTAAATTAGAATAATGAAAATACGCTATGCACAAAAATACATTTTAGGATTAAAAATGATTTGATTTTTTGTTTTAAAACTTCTTGAATTCATTTAATAAACATCGTATCCTCGTTATTAATTGAATTCAGAATGTTGGGTGTCGTTTATATAATTATTCTTACTTGTCCATGGAATCTGCTGACTTATACAGCGATTAAGTAGCTGCAGATCATTTCTACATAACCATTGAACTTACATTAATTCAGTCTCTAGAGGGTTGTATATTTATATCATAATTTGACTTTTATAAAAATGATTATTCTAAATCTTATGTTTCTATAAAAATATACTGTGCTTTAAAAATATGGATGATAGTACCAGCCACTCTTTCAGCCACTTCAAAAGCATCAGTTTGTTTAGAAATAAATTGTACAGTTAATGTCATAAAATTCAAATAAACATCAAACGAAAATTCTCAGTTTTAGACAATTACATTTAAACGAAGTAAAGTAGCAGACGATAAAACGCCGAAGGTAAAAATTTACTCTTATTTAAAAAAAAAAAAAAAAAAAAAAAAAAAAAAAAAAAAAAAAAAGATAAAGAGAAATTTTAAAAAATATTAAAAAATTTATTTAAAATAATAGCTTTTCATATAGTATTAATAAATATTTATTACGCATCATTGAGGGAAAAAATGTCACAATTAATTCTCCGTAAAATTTTACTTGAAATTTAAGGTTAAAAATAGCTGTGGCAATTCACTGTAACAAAAATCCATAGACCACATTTGGCGTTATTATCCCTTAAAAAAAAGATGCCAAATTTCAAAACGCGAAAATATGTAAATTTGTGTATATCTTAGAAAATTTTGAATAAAAAAGTCTAATTTTTTGTAGATATGCTTAAAAATATACCTACTTTAAGATGATGGTAAAAATTTTATAGGTTATAATTCAAAATTTTTTCGAAAAATTTATAAAAATTATTTAAAAATAGAAATTTAAAAAATAAAACACAAAAAATGGGTAAATTTTATTTGGAATGAACCTAAATTTTGAAATGTGAGAGAAAAAATCAAAAAAGTTTAATAAAAAAAAAAAGAGATATAAATAAATATTTGCCAATTTCAATTAACATTGAGGAGCTAAAATTTTGAGAGCTAATATTTCAAAAACTACTCGTACGATTTTTACAAAACTTGGTATTCTGGCATAATTTGATTCGTAGAATCGAAATATGTAAAAAAAATGGTATGTTATTTCAGAAAAAGTCCCATTTTGTGTCAAAATACCTATGTTAGAATAGTGCTATATATAAATCTAATATATATCCTAAGTCGCGCGTTCGAGACATGAAGAACGCAATTTGAATTTCGTGAATCGCCCTAGTAGAACGGGAGATATAGCACTGTCCCTTTTTTTTTTTTTTTTTTTGAGCAGTGTACATGGTTTTTAACCATAGGCACTTCGTAACTTATAACCATTGGCATTGACATTACAAGAATCATAATTTCGTGGTCAGTGACAAAGCATTTTAGCCATCTGCAATGTGTTTGTCACCAAAGCCTCTAGATTCCAGGAAGCCTGACAAACCAGTGATCCTGTTGCAAGTATAACAAATCAGAGAATATAATACAATCGAAAAATTAAGAAGGCATGACTAATTCAGTCTGCAAAGATTTTTAGACGAGGAAAGAACTCAGACTGTTTTTAAACTCTCAACTAAAGAGATTCTTGTTGCTAGCAAGATCCTCACATAATGAGGATGATAACCTACAATTATTGTTTGTATGCCTTCAGTGCAGTTATCTATTGGATTAGAACTTCTTATAGATTTATATTAAATGTAATTTTGTTCTATATGCAGTAGTCACGTTATTTTTTGCTTTTATGGGATTGAAAATTATGCTTGAAGTGTAGGCTAGAAAATTATTTTTCTTTCTGCTTTCCTCAATCACAATTATATTATATATATTTTATTTATCAACTGATTCCATACAGAAATTTTAACAACATATAATATTGCTTTATCACCACATTGGTTTAAAAAATGTACCACATATTTGTCTTGCCACATATTTAGAGTGTCCCCATGGCACACAGACACTATACATATACAAATATCCATGCCTTCTCTGGGATTTGAACCTAAGCCCTTGGGTATGCCAGTTTAATATTGTTGTAATGAATATAACTATTTAATATTAATAATTTTAGAAATTAAATAAAACTGATAATGAGTAATATAATTAAGAAGTGAAATTAATACACATAAGTAATATGAAAATATTTTAAATGAATGTTAAAATTAGTGGATAGTTGTATGCTAACATACAATATATTTTAAGCCTCCTTATGAAAAAATGCTAATTTTTTCACATATAATTATATATATATATAAGCTTGAATTAAATTAACTACATTAATAAATCAAAATAAATTTCCTAATACTTGTGCAAGTATATCTGCAAAGTAATAAAATAATAATTTATTTACTAATGGGTTATTGAGTACATTATCTCCTTAGATCAGGGCTTAATTTCTAAGATTAGAAGTGCCGGAGCACTATGGAAGACCGTCAGCAGAGAGGAACAAGAGTAAATAAATAAATAAAATGACTATTACACTTGCTAATAATTTTAAAATTAAATACTTAATTATTATCAAATTAATTAATAGCTATTTAATTAATGTTTATAAATTGTTATTTAATCATAATTAATTATAATTTAATTGATAATTATTAGGCAATTAATTATTATTTATTGAAATAAAGATTGAAGTAATTAACTAATTAAAATAAATAAAATGTAAAGAGATAAATTAAAATTTAATATGCGATTTAATATAATTTTATTGTTAAAATAAAATTTCTACTGGAATTGTTATTCAACTACATAAAAGAAGCGCAGCAGCCATCTTACTCAGGGCTCCAGTGCATTCCAGCTAGAATTATGATTTATTACAAAAACTAAGAAGCACCGGAACCGAGAACCAGTGGGTTCCGGCCCAATTTAAGTTCAATTTAAGTTTCTGGGGGGGGGGTCTTTTATCATCACAAAAATTACATATACTTAAAGTATAGCTGATGAAAATTCCAGGGCGAAACAGAATGAGGGTATGAGTGGGTAGAAACAAAAGATAAGGGGAGTCTTGGTGCGAAAGAATGTTCTCTTTGAGCGCGGCTCTCTGTTGATATAATTATAGCCATCAAACAGATGGGTGTCAGGGGTAAATGAGTCCTGAATCGGACTCCTAAATGTAAAGTTGCTGGTTACGCTTCCCCCCCAATTAGTGGATACTGTGGGAAAGACTATGTATAGGACGTGCTTGAGCAGTTTATCTCAGTATTTCACTCTTATTTTACTAGCACACATTTAAGAACACAAATTTTCCTTCCTGCTAGGATAACTAACTGTAAGCATCGATAACAATACACTAGATATAATGGCATGGCAAGAAATTTAGGCGTTCCTAAACAAACTCCCCCAAATTTATTGCTTTTCTTAAAGGGAAAGGTTTCCGCATGTGAGTGAGGGGACTTTACTTGAACGTCTCATGTTCTCACGAGTTCGTATTTCTACGGAAATAGAGTATTGCAAAGTCTGCTTATTGTTAAAGTAAAACGTTAGGAATTCTAAATTTTGTTCCCTTTAAATTGTGGTTCAGTTTTATAAAAAGAAGTACCAGAGCTCATCTTATTTAGGGCTCCGGTGCACTCCGGCTGAAATTGTAATTTATCTTAAAATTTGAGAAGCACCGGAGCTGGGCTCCAACGCAATTTAAGCACTGCCTTAGATAAAGTTAGTAGAATTGTAATTGAATGAAGTAACTTAAGCATTTTAAATTGAATCATGAAAAACTGAAATGGAAATTTTTAAAATGAAAATTAATCAGCAAACCAAGTAATTATTGTCACTGATCGGAAATTGGCTGACTTTTCAAGGGGAACAAACCAACCCTCGATCAATCAACAATAATTAATAAATGCGAAGGGGTTTTGTCTTTTACTCATGCAAGAAGTATGATGCCAAACTGGTAAGTTGAGTTTCAGCCAATTAGTTAGATTTAAAGTGAGATGAATTAAAGTGAAGGACTATATAGAATTCATTATGAATGTAGCAGTTCTGTTTAGGCTTATGAATTTTTTATATCGTGAGATATTATTGCCAAATTGAGTAATAGTACTTTTTTTTTTGTGCTAAATTGAGGTAGCAGCAAAAAAGAATTTTTTTTTTTCCCTTCAGTTGAGTAAAAATGTCCTGCGACACCCTCGCTTTCAAGCATGTTATCATACTTCTTACTTGAGTAAAAGATGAAACACCTTTGCATTTATTAATTATTGTTGATTGATCAGGGGTTGGTTTGTTTTTCTTGAAAAGTCAACCAATTTCTAATCAATGACGATAATTACTTGGTTTTTTTGATTAATTTTCATTTTAAAAATTTCCATTTCAATTTGTCATGATTCAAATTGAAGTTTCATTTTGACAGCACTCTTTGGCCACTGTGCATACACCAATTTGTTCAAGTGGATCTGCCCATTAGATACATATGTTAGTATTTAGACAAAGCCGTATGATTTTCCAGTTTTGTAGAAAGTAAGTAAATTAGAAATACTTTAATTATAATAAAAAGCATAACTTCAGTAAAGCTATTTCAAAGGATGTTAAATGGAATGAAAATAATAGATATAAAATTAATTATAAAAATTTTGAAACTTGCGATTATGTAGAATAATTCATAGATATATTCAAAATTTTTATATTTTAAAGTCTTTCCTAAACAAATATGATTATGAAGGTTCTAAAACTGAATTTGATTTTCCCCCCTTTAAATGTGGCTTCTTTTTATCTAATTTTTATATTTTCTTTTTATTGTAGGATAATGTAAAATTCTGCTTACTAAATTTCTAAGTCAGAATATGAGTATACATGTTATTCATCTAACCTGAATTTTAATTTTGTATATTTATTTTTTATTTCAAATACAATATGAACAGAATTTTTATGGACATAAAAGTAAATCGAAACTTTAATTTTTTTCATTAATTAAAAAATTCAGCTACCTTATGTAAAGGGATAAAGGTTTTAGTGTATCAATTGCAGCTAAGCATCACACAGTCATCACCAAGTAGTTAGCTGATTCACTTGTACAGGCTCTGCCCAATTTTTCATCAAAAATTTTACTGTATTTTGTTTGTTTGTGTGAATTAACTATTACATTTCTCTACAATAAGAACATCAGATTTTATTTAATAATGAATAAATATGTATTAATTTTAAAAGAATTTCATAACTATACACTAGAAACATTTTGATTTTACACTGATGACATTTTAGTTTTTACAAAAGACAATTTCTGACATAATCTTCAAGATACCTTTCAAGAATTTAAAATGTTTTTAATTATCTTGTGGAAAAGCTGATACTCCAAATGCAGAAAGATTTTTACACTATTTGGAAAATATATTTCAAGAACTTTAAAAAAATTATATTGTAGAGAATTTATCATTGGACTTTAAATTTAAATTTTTGTTCTTATAGCGGCTTAGGTTAAAATGAGAAGTAAAAATGCATGATTCATAACAAAAGACTAGCTGTTGTCACCACTGCTGTTTGCCTAGAAAGAGACCTGCTGATCAGAACAAACCTGAAGTGTCTGATCTAGGCATGGTTGGCAAGTTTTGAAAGTTAGTTGGGCTCTGTCTGATGCAATTAGTGTTGTAGCTTCTGTAGAGTTCCAGGGGTTGTAACCCAGGTAATATACTTTAAGGTTCCAATAAGCCAAAGCACCAGAGTGATAAGTTGTTTTGTATTATTTCAAGTCTCACTAAATGCGGAGAATAAGTTTTACATTAATTTTACATTTTTGAGTTTTACGTTGTGACCACGGTAAGGAAAAATGAAACGTAATAACTCCCTTTAATATGCAGAGATAATTTTTAAGGGCAAGCAATTATTTATAAGTAATTAAATTAGGTATTAGATAACCTTAGTCATTATGGACTTACATTTATTAAATTTTATTTAATTTGTAACAATATTTGTTAAAAAAGCCCTATTAAAATCACAAGCTAATATAATTTCACAGTTTAAAATATATGTAATTTATGATATTGATTCTTAAAAAATATTAGGATAATTACATATTAAAACCTACAAAGCATTTATGTTTTGCAGCAACAACACTCAACAAAATATTTATGCTTCCCTTTAATTTGAAGCCTTTCCAGATGTTTTGGCTAATTTATATCAATTTCCTTCTCTTTAAGCATCTTTTCTAACAATCAGAAATTTGCCTCAATACACAAACCAATGTTCTCGATAGTTTCTGCATGCTTTATCTCCTAACTTGTAAACCTCTTCAGAATGTACCTATGAGGTTTTATTTGATCTGGTACAAAATAGTCCAAAATCTCCACACAGATGTCAAGCAAATTATTGCTATGTCTGAAAGTAACTACAAAGTCAGACAAAGATTTAAATAAGCCTCTTATTTAAAAAGAACTTAAACCGTAAATACATTTTCTTATTCTAACAAAGTCAATTACAGCTTGTGGTGATGTAATTAAACAAGAAGAGTCAAATTCAAACTAAAAAAGTGGACTCCTGGTCAAAGACTATACAATATAAGGTTAATTTACACTGAAGTGACAAAAGTCATGGGATACCTCCTAATATTTTGTTGGTCCTCCTTTTGCCCGGTGAAGTGCAGCAACTCGACGTGGCATAGACTCAGCAAGTCGTTGGAAGTCCCCTGCAGGAATATTGAGCCATGCTGCCTCTATAGATGTCCATAATTGTGAAAGTGTTGATGGTGCAGGGTTTTGGGCATGAACTGACCTCTCAATGATGTCCCATAAATGTTCGATGGAATTCATGTCGGGTGATCTAGGTGGCCAGACCATTTGCTGGAATTGTCCAGAATGTTCTTCTAACCAATCGCGAACAATTGTGGCCTGGTGACATGGTGCATTGTCATCCATAAAAATCCCATCGTTGTTTGAGTACGTGAAGTCCATGAATGGCTGTAAGTGATCACCAAGTAGCTGAAGGTATCCATTTCCAGTCAATGATCGGTTCAGTTGCACCAAAGGACCGAGTCCATGCCATGTAAAAACAGCCCAGGCCATTATGGAACCACCACCAGCTTGAACAGTCCTTGTTGACAGCTTGGGTCCATGGCTTCATGGGGTCTGCGCCACACTCAAACTCTACCATCAGCTCTTACCAACTGAAATCGTGACTCATCTGACCAAGCCACGGTTTTCCATTCGTTTAGAGACCAACCGATATGCTCACGAGCCCACGAGAGTCGTTGCAGGCGATGTCGGGCTGTCAGTAAAGGCACTCGAGTCAGTCTTCTGCTGGCATAGCCCAGGGAAGACAAATTTCGCCGCACTGTCTTATCGGGCACGTCCCTCGTACGTCCCACATTGATTTCTGCAGTTATTTGACGCAGTGTTGCTTGTCTGTGAACACTGACAACTCTACGCAGACGTCGCTGGTCTCGGTCGTTAAGTGCAGGTGGTCGGCCACTGCACTGTCCATGGTGGGATGTTATTATGCCTGAAATGAGATACTCTCGGCACACTCTTGACACTGTGGATCTCGGAATGTTGAATTCCCTAACGATATCCGAAATGGAATGACCCATGTGTCTAGCTCCACCTACCATTCCACGTTCAAAGTCTGTTAATTCTCGTCGTGCGGCCATAATCACGTCAAAGCCTCTTCACATGAATAACTTGAACACAAATGAAAGCCCTGCCAAAGCACTTCGCATTTATACATTTTCTACGCGATACTACTGCCATCTGTATATTTGCATATTGCTATCCCATGACTTTCGTCATTTCAGTGTATGTTAGCTCAGTAACTTTATCATTATAATAAATTGAAATGTCAGCAGTGATAATCCAAAGTAGTTACAAATGATCAGAGCTGGTGGGAATTAATGCAGCGAACAAGCAGAGGTCAGAAACACATTCCGACCTCCGCTTGTTCTTTCATTCTGACCTTATATTAGAAAAACCTCAGTTTAAAAATTGTCTAAGTGATTGCATTCTGATCAGGAAAGTGAAATGAGAAATTATAGTAAAGGCTGAAATTATAAACAATTGGGTAATTTACATAATAGTAACTGTACATATCTTTGAAGAAAAATTTTCTTTCGCTTTATGAATTCAGTTCCTTTCTTCCAATACATTTCCTTTTCATTTTAGAATTTTTGGATTTAAAGATTTTTAATATTCTAAAAAAAAACTAAATGCATTTAGAATGTATACAAAAAGCTGGTAATTTTATTTCATTAGTCATATGAACATTCAGAAGAAATATATATGGTAAGGACCGGTTACAGAGCTGGTGTGACAGAATTTTTTGAATTTAGTGACACACTAAGCAACAAAATCTAGAAATGACAAAACTTTTAGAATTTAGAGCAGACACTGGAAGCAGAATTTAGGATCCACAGAGATTGAATCAGGTGGGAAATGTGTAGTGCCAGCCCTGTGTATGATGCATTAAGATAGGGGTCTTCAACGAGTGGCCCGCTGAAGGCATTTTAGTGGCCCCACATTTGAATTTGAGGGAATTTTAAGAAATTTTGATTTCAAGAAAAACTGCCTTCTCAGCTTTTTGACTTAAAAAAAAAAAAAAAAAAAAAAAAAAAAAAAACCCACTTTTGTTCCTCTTATTTTTTATATTTAAAGCATTTTATTGACGGGCCTGATATTATTTGAGATAAAAGTTTCTAAAAATGGTGTCAATGATTTGAACTACTGCTTAGTTGTACTACTTGTTCACAATCTGTATTATTTTATGAAAGCTTTTGAGACAAAATTAATCCTGCCTGTAAGTCAGTTGCTAAATAAGAATTCCACTCACTTTCCAAAATTGATGGTGTGAAGAACTCTACAACATGGAATTCAAAGAATTTTACACAATGCACATCAAATTTGAAAGAGGAATTCAAAAACCGATTTTCGTGAAAATGAAATTTTATTAGAATGTTATCCTTGCCATTTTCAGTAGACGTTGGAAGTCACCTGAACTTCGATTAGAATTTATAGATTTACACTGACTACGCAATAAAATACAAGTTTCTTGAAAATCCTACATTAATTGATTTCATTCGAAGTACGTGACCGAAGACAAGTATCCAGGAATTCGTAAACATGCACTCTTCATGACTTCTATTTTTGGCAGTACCTACATATGTCAACAGCTTTTTACGGATTGCTACAACACAGACTAAACAGATAGTGAAACTTTAATCAAGAATAAACAATGTAAAATTTCGCATTAAAACTAAAGAAACTACCATCCCCGCCAGTAATGTAAGTTTTTTTTTTTTTTTTTTTTTTAAAACCGTAATAGCATTTTGTAACATCATCCTGTGCAATCATCTTTATACTTTTTTCCATAGTTAAAAAAAGTTGCAAAACATTTAAATTCGGTTTTCACTTGATTTTTTGAACCAATGTATATATATACAAATCTGTAACACTATCTCTTCGCTTAGAATCAATTGTAGTCTTATAAAACAAACCTCCCTTTTTTATATAAATTTTCTGACTACACTATTTTTTGACAGACATATGGCCCACGTATCTTTGTGAATTTATTGATGTGGCTCTCGGGCGTGAAAGGTTGAAGACCCCTATATTAAGACATATTAGATAAATCTATTAAATTGTCAGTTTTCAATCTCTTTATTAATGAAAAACTTCCTTTCTATAATGCCTGTCCATGTCATAAGATTAGAAGCATTTTTGATACTTTCCATGCTTGTGTCTAGAACAAAATAAGGGGAAGATAAACACGTAAAAAAAAAAAAAAAAAAAAAAAAAAAGATTTTAGCTTTAGCAGTAAAACATTCAAATATTATGTTTTCAATGTTCTTTCAGATGTTCTACAAAAAGTAAGAAATTCATCGCAAACTTTCTATAAAATACATCCATTACATGTAAATACCATGGAGGCATTTTTCATTTTGTCACATTTTTCTGGAATCTTCTAGAATTGTGGGTCTATAAATCTTGCTTTCAAATCCTCCTAAACTTTCCAAGGTGCACTGTCTAAAATCCTAAAGAAAAATTACTCCTACAAATTCTATAACAGCAAACAGTCAGAAATATTATGGGAAAAAATATCAGAGGGAAAAGGTGTAAAATTAATTTTATAGAGGAAACTGATGCATATTCTGTGAATTCTGAATATTCTGAGACAATAACATGGGAAAACCCTTACCATAGAAAAAATTAAAAAGAAGATATTTTAAATTAATAACATAGCTAATTTTGCTTTTGCTAAGAACTGTTTCATAAATTGGGCTTTATAGCATTATACCTTATTTTTCAGATTCCAAATATTGTATAATAAGTGGCCAAAATGGAACTATATAATATGAAGCAAAAAATAAAAATGTTTTATTTTAATGTTATTTTTTAAACATTATTTTAATGAAATTTATCAATGTTACAATGTTTAAAAAAAATCATCGAAAAATTCACAAATCTCGGAATTAAAAATTTTTTATTGAAACTGATCTCAAAATTGCTCAAATGTTGATAAATCGACAAATGTAGAACCGTTCAATAAAAGAATTCACATCCTCAAAAGTGAAAAGTTGTTTAAGAGCTCTTCATTAGAAAAAATGAAATAATTTTAAAATGCTTATGTTTCCTGTCTTGCTCAGAAACTCAAGTATCCCACCATGCATATTAGAAATAGGAACAAATTATAATCCCCGAACCCATTTTACCCTTTGTGGTGCACTACACTTTGAAGTCGGTATTTCAACAAGAAAAGTTATATGCAGTCTATCTAGGCCTAAAGGAGTATACAGATAAAATTTTGTAAAACTTGCACTTACCGTTCCAATTTTATGGGTGTTCCATGAGGTGGAACACTGCGCCACCAGAGCTCTTAAAAGTGCGACTAAGCGAGCATTGCAGTGAAGCACGGAAATTAGTAGAAGCTTATGGATAGTAATGAAAAAACAATGTATTATGGCTGTATACAAGGTTTTCTGGATATACACAAAATTCTTGAATATATATGGATAAATGAGATAAATTTGTATGTATATACACAAGTCCTATATACAAAAATATTTACAAATTTTTCGATTTCATAGCTTCGTGAAATTTTCAAAGCATGTCACATCTTTTTGATAGAAGCACAAACCAACTTTGCAGTGTTTGTTTCATGCGGCCTCTATTGCATGCAACAATATGTTTAGAATTCCAAGTAAAAAGAAAGAGAAAAAGAAACTCTTTCCTCTTCTGAAAGAGTTTTGCTGCCATTTATGGAAAATTAATAATAAAAGATTAACTGCAATTAATATTAACAATAAAGAAAGATAAGCTATAAGATATACATACACAAAAAATATCTACACAATTATTGTAAATAAACGGGACTGAGACTAAAAAGCGATAGCAAAATAATTCGCGCAGCTCCCCTAAGTAAAGATGACTCAAGCTACTGATAAAATTCCCGCCTGAAAACTACTCACAAAAATTTCAAGATGCCCATATTAGGGTTTTCATAGCACAAACCACGCCTCACCCCTCAAGACTGCTTTGCTTGAATTCCTTCCCCCCCCCAAAACAACGTAAATAGAAAACATATACAACAGATATTTTCTCCTAAGACAGATGTTCTGATGTGTAATAGCATGAGATCGCTAAAGGCGCAGTGTTCCCGCTAATGGAACACCCCATTTTATTTAATGAATTTTTGTATGAAAAATGTAAAAAAATATACAGCAAATAATATAGAGTACAGCCATCAAAATTATACGGAATTTCTTTGTCAAACGAATTTTTTTGTGTCACAAAAAAATATAGAAAATTACTACAAAATAAGTGGATTTTAATAACACATCATAAATGAGAAATCTGGGTCTCCTTGTGATATGCTGCCATTTACTATTTTAAAAGAGAAGTTTGAAGTATATTATAAAGGCATTTTTATCAATTTACGGTTGAATTTAACGGTTTCAGAAGCGATTCAGTTTGGGTGTCCCATGAGTGGAACACTGAGCAACAAAGGGTTAAAAGATAACCATATTTGTCAGTCAATCACCAAAAATATTCCTCCAAAATGCCAATTCACACTAAAAATGGCAGCCGTAAAAACAGACAGAAATTTCTGATGATTAAAATTAAGGACCTTCTATCCATTTTGGCCAAAATTAAGGACTTTTAAGGATTCTTAAGGACCATACGAACCCTGTACATTTTTATATATTCAGATATGAGAAAGTTGATGAACTAAATGACAGGACACAGCGAAAACCTCAAGCCTATGTCCTTGAAGCCATTCATTTCCTTTTTCATACATTTATACAAAATTTCTCTTCATTTGCTACTACTGCTTTAACAGTTTTTCTCTAAAAAGGCTTTCCTATAGGCAAGCCTTCCTTTCCTTTAAGAAGGGGAACATGTAAGATATAAAATATGAAGGAAAATTACTAAGAAATTAAATTTAATTGGAACAAATTTCTAACTTAATTAGCAAAAGCCCTTTAAATTCTTAATTTTAATTAAATACATTCTTTCTTCAAGGATCCATACTACACCATTTTGCATGATCTTTTTCCCTGCAATACGAAAACTCTTGCCCAGTTTCTGCTCAGGATTAGAAGAAAGGATTTGAGCCTTTAAATAGTCCTATTTATTATGCGATCTTCACTGCTTGCACTTTCCTGCTAAAGTGACATCTCTTTGCAAAGCTGTACTTTTCTACTACATAAAATGTAAGCTGCGTATACAGAAACTGTGGGATACTTATATCATGCTCCCAGTGTTGTATCAAATCAAGGATATATCCCAAGAAATTAATAAATAACGTATTGACATCAGCACATTGTCTGCAACTCCATCTTTCCATCTCCATAACATCATCAAACTATCTTCCATACAGCATCATTTATTTATATGTGAGCTACATCTCTCTATAATATTTCGGCCATGACTAAAAAGGAAACTGGTTTATTTTCCACAAACACTACATCATATATATAATAAAATACTTTCAATATCAATTACCGTATAACATTAACTACAACTTTCCTGGATGCTCACAAATTCTTTTCTACAGATGGGCAGGAAAACTAGATGTCAGAAGATTACATAACTTCATACCTATTAATTCATACTTTTTATTTTGTTTAAGGAATTGCTATAATTTAATACTTACCATCAAAACCTCAGAATCCTTTTGAACTTCACCTTCCCATTCATAACTACAGAGGAATGAGAAATCATTATTTTATTTAGAACTTGGAACTGAGGTATAGTAGAAAAACTAATTTCAATTTTGAATTTATATCAAATCCAGGGATAAACTATAAAGAAAGAAATTAACCTAAACAATGAGCATGAGTAGCTACTTTTAGTGTAGCTTGAGTTAGCATAAGAAAATCTTAATACATACTATGTGCATCATGTACAAATTATTTTCTAAATTCCACTGTAATAACAACATAAACAATCTGTAATACTATATTAAAAATAGATAAACATTTTATTGCTTCTCTTTAGTCTTACAATCAAATCTCAAAATAAGAACTATAAAATTTATATGCAATATAACTATAATTTATATGCAATAAGTCAACATTCTCAAAAATCAATCTAAATAATGTGGTCTTTCCTTATTATTACTTCCCTAGGATTAAGTTTTAATTTTAAAAAATGTTAAGAACTTACATTACAAACATTTTTAATTTTTGCATACAGTTTACAACTGCTATATTAAAACAACTACCTTTAATAAAGCATCAAAACCATTTTGTTGTCCCAAAGATTTCTGCCATACAACCTCTAAACACAGTTTTAAACCTATTACTCCTCTTCTTGTTAATGGACTGTACCAAAACGGCAATCCTACCCAGAGCTCTTTCCATGGCCATTAAATGACTACAACTAGTAGTGTCAACCAAGTGGTTAGAGCTCATGGTTGATACTGCATTGTTTAAATAACAGGGTAATAGTAAGGAATAATCATAATAATAGTAAGGAATAGTAATAATAATAATAATAAAAGTAAGAGCAAAAACTAAATTAAATAATGCAAGAGTTTTATTGACACAAACTCCACATGCACAGTCCAACACATGGTTCCCAACTCAGAGACACTCTCCTCTTCAGTTCAAAAGTTGCAGTTGAAAACACAGAGTGAAAAATGAGGAACTTAAAACAATTAAACAAACAGAAAAATTACAAAAAAAAAAACAAAAACAAAAACAAAAAAAACAAAAAAAAAAAAAAAAAAAAAAAAAAAAAAAAAAACCACTGCACAAATTAATTTGTAATGTTTACAATCAAACAGTATTTTTTACTTTACAATTAATCATTACTTTATAATTTATTATTATTTACTACATTTCCACACTAGCAGGCAAGTCATAAAGTAGAACATTCCTGTATATAGTTGTACATATTGCATATAGCTTTTATGAATACTTTTCTTATTATTTCATTGAAACTTCTATATGATTTCTGATCTTCCAAACTGCATTTTTGTCACTGTAACTCTATATTTGCAAATGTATGCCTTTGAGAGTTTGTATTCTTACAAACTCGTTCTGTCATGTAGTATACTTTCACAGTATCTTATCTTAAAAACTCATTACTGCTTTACCTTGCACAGCTCCGTCTGCGGCGCGTCTTCTTGTCTGGCCTAATTCCTAGGCTTGCGGCATCTTGCTCGCCCCCCTTCTGCCTCACCTCATTCTCTTAACTCCTACCACGTCAGACTTCCTACCGTCATGTGCCTACTGGCTCTCCTCATGAGCTGGAAACAGTGCGCTTAGCGCGCTACTCCAGCCATACTTGTTCGGATCGGATTGGATCGGTCGTCTTTGAAACTGTGAATAAACTGCTTCCTGCATACTGCAGCCATCTAGTGGCATTTGCCCAAGTTAATATTTATGTGCCAACATTACTCCCCTACCAGTAACCAAGTTACGATGCAAGGAAAATGTGGTAGGAGAACCATTACTACATAAATTTAGACTCATTAATGTTGATACTACAATTTCAGAGCATGAAGTCATTACTTTTATATATTAATATTCTAATATCATTAGAAAAAGAAAATTCTGCATAAAACAGCATATTTTATACCATACTTTCTGAACATACATATTTAACACATAATATTCTTGGGAAATTAATATTTTTCTGAAAAACATATAGTATTATTGAATTAAATTACAGATGGATAGAAGTTAAAGGTTTGCTCTTAAAACTCATATATGATTCTAAATTTAAACTACAACCAATATGAGTAGAATAGTACTTATTTATATAAAGCACAAATTTTTTGATTTTCAATATGTTGCAGTGTCATTAACAGAATAGAGAGAAATTAATACTAACTCAGAAAAGATAAGATATATGTGCACTACACTATATTCCATTGAAATATTCTAGCCAAAACAATAATTATACTTTTAAGATAGCTTATAAGAAGTTAATGCAAATGTTATGCCTATGCAAAACCCACTGCATTTCAAAGCACAAAAATGTCAACTCTTACTGATACATGAACATAAAATGTGAAGCAAAATTTCTAGAACAGTGATAAAAAAGAATGAAAGTTATATCTAAATATATTCATGAGCAGTAGTACATTACTTCTTAAAGGAAGTTTTATTTTCCTACCACAGCGAGTGTTTGTTGGGAGAGTACTATGATTCAGTTCCTCTGAAGATCCATCATCTACATCATTATCAAGCTTTTTGGATATCTCTGGCATGCTACCTGCATTCATAAGATAAGCAGGTTTAAACCTATCAATAGAGATTTTAACACTTCACTAATTTAACACTTTCTTTTTATGTGCACAGAATAATACTTATCATGTCTTTCTAACACAGAAAATGGGCCATCATAGGAAGGCTTGAGTGGTTTCTTCACTCGATCAATTCTCATGAAAACACGAGTACAGGTCCTTAGATCTTTAAGTACAAAACCTTTTGATAAGAATGACATGTATTGGAAGACTTCATTGGCTTTAATAGAGCCATGTGCTGCTGAAGATTGAACACAAATGTGTCAGGTTCAACACTGACACTGGGTTTTTCAAAAAATTCACCAGGAAGCCTGATACTGGTACCATATACCATTTGAGCAATAGAATGGTTTGTACCATCTCTGATAGCAGCTCTTAATCCCAACAAAATTGTTGGTAACATATCACTCCATTTTACATTATTATGAGCTTTTATTGCAGCCTTCAGTGTCCGGTGAAAACGTTCTATTTTCCCATTGCATTGGGGATGATAGGGCGTTGTATGCAGAAGTTTAGCACCACAAATGGCAGCAAAGTTTTTAAACATTTGGGAAGTAAACTGATGGCCTTGGTCAGTTACAATACAGCTTGGCACTCCAAATCTGCTCACCCAATGTTCATAAAATGCCTTACTTACGCAATCTCTGCCGTTATATCTTCCAAGAGAACCACCTCCATCCAACAGGAAAATCTGTCAATGCACGCAATAAATTTTACCATTAGATGGTGGCAAAGCCCCAATCAAATCAATATGGATGACACTAAATCTGGTTCTTGATATGTACCAAACGTTGATTTGGTGAGTCTTGTTATTTTAACTTTTTGGCACTGCAGACAAGCTCGAGCCCAGTCACTTGTTTGTTTCTTCATCCTGGGCCATACGAACCTGGCAGTTATCTGTTTTACAGTAGATCTGACGCCAGGATGTGCAAAAGCATGAATATGATCAAAAGTTTTCTTGCGAAAACTTTGGGGTATATATGGGCAAATATTCCTGACTGAAGTGTCACACCATAGGACATTTCAAGATTGTAGTACATATTCCTTGAACATTAGTGAAGTGTTACTTGCAATTAATTCTTTCAACTCAGGGTCATTCTGTTGTGCTTTTGCAATTTCTTCATAATCAATTACGGATACCTGTTCGATTCTGGATAGAGTATCTGCAACAACATTATCTTTTCCACTAATGTGCTGAATGTTTGTCACAAATTACGAGATGTACTGCAACTGACGCAGCTGCCTGGGTGAAGCTTTATCATTTTTTTGCTTGAATGCAAAAATCAGTGGCTTATGATCAGTGAAAATTTGAAAATACCTTCCTTCCAGCATATAAACTGCTTAATAGAGAGATATATTGTGAGCAACTCGTGATCATAAGTACTGTATTTTCTTTGAGCCCCATTTAGTTTCTTTGAATAAAATGCAACTGGTTTCCAGTTACCATCTTCATACTGCTGTAACACTGACCCAATTGCCCAATCTGAGGCATTGGTGCACAGAGATAATGGACATTCAGGCTTTGGGTAACTTAAAAGGGCAGTATTAGCCAAGTCTGTCTCGCATTTCTCAAATTGCTTTATGCTTTTTTGGGTCCAAGGTACTTTGCTTTTATCTTTTTTCTTTGCTCCCTTAAGCATTTCATGTAGTATGGCCTGAGTTTGAGCAGCATCTTTCAAGTATCTCCTATAAAAATTTACCATGCCTAAAAACGTTCTTAAGCCATGCAGAGAGTAGATGATAGTTCATAATCCAGAATAGCTTTGACTTTGTCAGGCAGGGATTGTGAACCAGATGGCATAATGAGGTATCCCAAAAATTCAATTTCTTTAACTCCAAATACAGATTTTGATACATTTATGCACAGGCCGTATTTATCAAGCCTGTCAAAAACTAATTTCAGGTGTGTTTTATGCTCATCTTCAGATGATGAAGCAATAAAAACATCATCCAGGTAAGGAAAACAAAAATGTAGCCCTCAGAACACTTCATGCACAAATCTTTGAAAAGTAGAAGGGGCATTCCTCAAACCAAAACTCATGACGTTGAATTCGTACAATCCAAATGGTGTTATGATGGCTGTTTTTGGTTTGCCTTCCTCAGCTATGGGTATTTGGTAATATGCCTTGAATAGGTCTAGTTTAGAGACTTGAATAGGTCTAGTTTTTTTGTTTTCCCACTTAAGATTAAATGTCCTCAATCCTAGGAATTGAGTATCTGTCTGGAATGGTCTGCTCGTTCAGACGTCTGTAATCACGACAAGGTCTTTAAGTTCCATCTTTTTTTGTAACTAAATGCAAAGCACTAGCCCACTGTGATTTAGATGGCCTGATTATGCCACTGTCTAACATAAACTGAAATTCTTGCTTGGCCAGATTCAGTTTCTTGGCATCAAGTTGCCGAGCACGAGAGTAAACTGGTTGTCCTTTTGTAGCAATATAGTGCTGGACGTTATGCTTCACTTTGGTATTCAATAAATTGGCCTTTGTAATACCAGGATACTTTCGCAACAGCTCAGAAAATTTTAAAGAATTGCACACTGTACTAATTGCAACATCTTTCGATACTGACATTACATCACTATATACATATATATTTGTGACACCATCAATTAATTTCCTCTCGCGAATGTCAAGCAATAAATAAAACTGATTCAGAAAGTCAGCACCTAAAATGCCTCTATTTACCTTTGCTATGATGAATGGCCATTGGAATGAGCGATGCAGTCCGAGGACCACAGTCAACACTTTACTTCCAAACGTTGGGATTTCAGTTCCATTAGCTGCATATATCTTATATGAGGTGCAGGTGCTTTTAAATTTAGCGTCAGCTGGAATCAAGCTGATATCTGCACCACTAAGAAATTTTATTCCTGTCTTTCACAAAAAGGCGAAATTTGCGGCAATTCATGTTTTCAGTAGCAGCAGGGCTTGCCGCTGAATCTACTGCTAATCTGAGCTTTCCATCTGTTTCCAGCAGCAATGTGGAATACACTTTTTCCCAAATTTAAAGTGGAAATAGCACAGTTTCCCTTTTGGATTATATCGTTTCTGAGATCTGCTGCGACTCCTATGGCTATGGTTGGGACGACGAGTTTGTGATCTGGAACTCTGCACACTGAGTGAAGCTATTTGCTGCTCCAAAGCAGATATTTTAGTGAGAAGTTTGTTAACTGGACAGGCATCATTACTTGCACTTGCAAGTTTCATGCATGGACCCATTTCACCAATTTTATCAGCCATTGTGGCTAATTTTTCAAGACTCTCATCATTGACTCTAAAGATATTTTTGACTGCGTCAGGCAACTTTTCCATCCTGAGAGTACGTAACACTTTATCAGACACATCGTTATTATCAACAAGCATTCTCATCTTTCTCAGCAGTTGGCTTGGCTTCATATCACCAAGTTCTAAACCAGTCAATAATCTTTTGATACGCTTATTTTCGCTCTAAGTTTTAAAAATAAGTTTCTTTCTTTTGCTGCTGGATATTTAGTTGCATTTTCATCTTTAATAATGTCTCATATATTTTCTACAATTATTATCCCATATATTTTCTACAATTATTAGGATCCAGCTGAGCCACTAAGTAGTTAAATTTAGTTTCTTCTGATGTAATTCCTGCAATTTTAAATTGGGCTTTAACAGTATAGAACCATATCTCTGGTCTATCAATCCAGAATGGGGGAATCTTTACACTCACTTTGCTTGCTTCTAGCTGCACATCACTGTTATTAATACTTGTACAGTCAAAAGTCGTTAATTCGGACCTCAAAGCTAAAAACTTTCTGCACATGCGCATAGGCGTTTACACATGAGCGTAAGACCTTTACGACTGCACATATGCGTTTGCGCAAGCGCAGAATGTTGGCTTTAGTTTTCCACATGCAAATTTTGATCAGAGGTCGATCGGCGGTAAGCTAACGTTGTTGCCGCTGATTGGCCGATGACGTCAAGATCGGCGGGCTGGCCAAGTATAATATATATGTACGCCGGTATCGGCGAATCTGGTGTTTCTTGTTCTCTTGTGTCATTATGAGTTAGCATAATGCTAGTTTGCTTTCACTAAATGATTTTAAATGTAAAGGCTACAGTGTTAGCTCTTTTATTTTATTTACGGAATAAAGCAAGAATTTTATTTAGTTTAGTCTTAGCTTTATTTAAGGGAAGCAAAACATGCTTTGCCTTTATCACCACTGCCAACAGGGTTATGGGCCCAGCGCCAACAGCTAATCAGTCATCCAGTTCAACTCAGCATTGAAGGAATGTAGGCGAAGAGGGCCGTTATCCACGAAAAGGAGCTGACCTGTCTTAGAAGTTTGTTCATGTCGTTGTGCTCACACTTAATTGAAGATGTCATTACTACCTGAAGGTTTTGAGTTGTTAAACCATGACAACTGGGATCGATGGAAAGTCGACATGAAAATGCTGTTACTGGATAGAAATTGTTGGAGCTTCATAGAGGACAAAGAAGAAGAATTAGATAAAAGTGCAACAAGGCGTGAAAAGCAGGAGTTCACACTGAGGGAGAACAGAGCCTTCACTACATTATATTACGGAATTAAAGCTGAGTTCAGGCCGCTGATACAAGAATGTTCAAGTAGTAAAGAAGCATGGGAAGTTCTACAGAAACAATTCGAACCCAAAACAAGAGCAAGGATAATTCAGTTACTGGATGAATTTTTTTAGTATTAGATATATGCCAAATGAAGAAATAGGATTATTCATCGCAAGGATAAGAATGACTGCAAAGAAGTTGGCTGAAGCTGGTCACAACTTGGCAGATCTTCTTAAAGGATTCCAGGCAATAAGGAGATTACCCCAGGAATACTCCGGCATTGTACAATTGATCTATAGGTGGAAGGACGAAGATTTTACGCTGGAAAGAATTCCTGAAGAGCTGGTAAGGGAAGAAAGCCGACTTCGCCAGGTAATTGCCGATTTAGAAGACAGCAAGATAAGCGTGTTTAATACTATTAGTTTAAATGCAGGGAAAGATAAAGTTGAAAATAAAACTAAATCTAAGAAAAAAATGGGAAATGTGAGAATAGGACCTTGTTTCAGATGTCACAAATTTGGCCACTTAATTGCTCAATGTAAAGAAAATGTAAGTAAAAATCAGAAGTTTAAAATAGATGATAAAAATGGACAGTTTAAAGATAAAGAATTAATGTTAGTAGAAAATTATGTAACAACTACAGATAAAGGAGGTAACGCAGATAAATTTAATTGGGTTGTAGATACTGCAGCTACAACTCATTTCTGTAATAACAGAAATTTAATGAGAGATTTCGAAGAAATAAATGATATATGTATGTCTTTAGCTGTAGGAAATTGTGAAAGTAAAGTACTAGGAAAGGGTACTGTCAAATTTGCAGTAAAAGTAGGCAATTGAATAAATTGGATTGAGTTAGATAATGTGTTATATAATCCAAATCTAAGAAGAAATTTATTATCGGGAGCAAGGTTAGAAAAGGCTGGTGCTCATTTTGTGATTTCAAAAGGGAAGATGTGGATATACTTTAATAATTGGGATAGATTATGCTACGCTAAACGATATGACGGACTTTATCACGTAAAACCATTTAGATATGCAACAGGTAAAAGGGAAGCCGGTTACAGTACAGAAATTGGAAAGTTAAATAAAGTAGACGATGCAATGCTATGGCATCGGAGATTTAGCCACGTAAATTTTGATTATATTAAGAAAACTAGTAAGAATCAAAGCGTGAAAGGGTTACCAGAAATTGAAAAACCAATAGAGAGGTGTAAATCGTGTATTATTGCTAAATCTAGTAGAATAACTTTTAAATCTGTTCCGAAGAGATCGGATAAACCATTGCAGTTGGTTTATTCAGACGTTTGTGGCCCACTACCAGTTCCATCTAAGGGTGGGAGTAAATATTTTCTTGCTATTGTAGATGACTATAGTGGATTAGTAACAGTGTATCGTATGAAAAATAAAAACGAATCGTTCTACAACTTTAAGAATTATCATAGGCAAATGGAAATACTGACGAATAGAAAATTAATAAGTATATGCACTGATAATGGTGGGAAATTCTGTAACAGGCAATTCGAAGGGTACTTAGCCGAAAATGGAATTAGTGTTGAACGCACGAACGCGTACACCCCAGAAGAGAACGGTGTGTGTGAACGTTTTAACCGAACGGCATTAGACGCAGTTAAAGCTATGCTTAATGACAGTAAAATGGGAAAAGAATGGTGGGCAGAAGCTCTTTGCTGTTTCATACATACGAGGAACAGAGTATGTCATAAAAGCAACTGAACCCCTTATGAAATGTTCCTAAATAGAAAACCCAGTGTTGTTTATTTTAAAGTATTTGGTTGTAAAGCCTATGTTGGCATGCCAAAACAGATTAGGAATAAATTAGAAATGAGGTGCAAAGAAGGAATCATGGTAGGATATGCGAAGGAAACTAGGGGTTATAGGATATGGCTGCCAGAAGAACGCAAATTAATAGAAACCTGTAATGTGAAGTTCGATGAAAAATTGTATGCAGCAAATGGCATCCTGGAACAGAAATCAAAACCTAAATTTAAAAGACTAGAGGAATCTGAGCAATTAGCAGAATCAGATGAAGAACAGGAAATTTCTAGAGAAGAAATAAAGTTGTCAGATGACAAATTTACTCCAAAAGAAGTATCAGACTTAAACTGGCAAAGAAAAGCAGTTAAAAGGCCAGATGGAACACATACAGACATATATTATTAGTAGAGGGAACAGACACCCGTTTTAGATCCTAAAATCATATTGAAAAGTATTGTGAGGCAAGAAATATTAAATATGAAAAAGATAGTTCGATTTTAGTGGAAAAAACGAATACTCGGGAAAAGTTAATTTCGTAGAACAGGAGACTAGCTTTGTGTCTGAAGAGGCAAATTCCGTAGAAATAGTTATCCCACAAAATTTTAAAGAAGCACAAAAATCAGTAAATGCTGAAGAATGGGATAAGGCAATGAAAGAAGAAATCGACACAATAAAGAAAACAAAGGTTTGGGAATTAGTCGAAAAGGCAGAAAATAAAACTATAATAGGAAACAAATGGGTCTATACGCTAAAAAGAAATGAAAAGAATCAAGTGGTTAGATACAAAGCACGCTTAGTAGCACAGGGATTCAGGCAGAAAAGAGGTGAAGATTTTGATGACGTTTACAGTCCTGTAGTAAATTTTTCAATCATAAGAATATTTTTCACTATACTGGTATGTTTATATGGATGGACTAATTGTCAGTTAGATGTAAAGAATGCATATTTATATGCAAACCTAAATGAGAAAATATATATGACCCAACCAGAGGGATTCATCGAAGAGAAAAATAAAGTGTGTTTATTACACAAGGCCATTTACGGTCTACATCAAAGCGGCCGTGAATGGTTTTGTGAATTTGAAAGTACTTTAGAAAATCTACATTTTAAGAAAATATAATGGTGTAATTGTGTTTGTAAGGGTTCAAATGTAATTCTCTTGTTATATGTAGATGATATTGTGATTTTTAGTAAAGATCAATATAGATAAAGTAATTTCACAGCTGAGTAAGTTTTTTGATCTTAAAGTATTAGGCAAAACTAAAACGTTACTTGGAATTGAATTCTTAGAGAATGAGAATGGGGTTTTTATACATCAGCAAAAATATATCGAAGAAATTTTTGAAAAAATTTAAACATTTCCAGATACCAATAACTTCACTTCCCATAGCTAAGGGCACTATTCTTACAAAATTAGATTGTCCATCTACAAGTACAGAAGTTGCGGAAATGCATACATTACCCTTTAGAAATCTGTTAGGATGTTTAGTTTTTGTAGCTAACAGGACAAGGCCTGATATTACATATGCAGTGAATATTTTATCACAATTTCAGGAGAATCCTGGAATTAGGCATTGGGAAGCATTGTTGAAATTGCTTTGTTATTTCAATAGTACTAAATTACATAAAAACTTATCGAAGATTAAACATCTAAATTTATATTGTTATTCAGATGCTGATTATGCAAGTAATAGAGATGACCGCGTGTCCATGGGAGGATTTATATTATATTTAGATGAAGTATCGGTAATCTGGAAAACTGTTAAACAAAAATGTGTAAGTTTATCAACCATGGAAGCGGAGTATATCGCTTTATCTGAAGCAGCGAAGGAATTAATGTGGACGAAAAATGTCTTACAAGATGAAATTTTAAAGTTTAATTTAAGAGAGTGTAAACTATTTTGTGATAACAAGTCTGCCATTGATTTTTCTAGATCGCCAATATAAAATCGCCGAACTAAGCACATAGACGTAAAATATCACTTTGTTAGAAGACTAGTAAATGATGGAGTGTTTGACCTTGAATTTATCACCAGTAAATTAAATACTGCCGACTTATTTACAAAAGCAGCGACTGCTGTTAATTTAAGAAAGTTTTGTTTATATGTTTTCAGTGTTTAAAGACAATAAGTGTTTTCGTATAATAGAATTGAACTATGAACTTCTGTGAAAGTTTTGTTTTTGTCTTTGCATGGGGAAAAGAGGGCCGTTTGTTGGCTTTAGTTTTCCACATGCAAATTTTGATCGGAGGTAAGCTAACGTGGTTGCCGCTGATTGGCCGATGACGTCAAGACCGGTGGGTTGGCCGAGTATAATATATATGTACGCCGGTATCGGCGAATCTCGTGTTTCTTGTTCTCTTGTGTCATTATAAGTTAGCATAATGCTAGTTTGCTTTCACTAAATGATTTTAAATGTAAAGGCTACAGTGTTAGCTCTTTTATTTTATTTATGGAATAAAGCAAGAATTTTATTTAGTTTAGTCTTAGCTTTATTTAAGGGAAGCAAAACATGCTTTGCCTTTATCACCACTGCCAACACAGAATACGTTTTCGCGTGCGCGTTTTATGTATAACGGATGGTATAAGCTAAAATTATCTAATTATCTATTTCAGTTAATGTTGATGATTGCGTTGTTCCTTAATCTTCCAGTTGGATCCAGCTTATTATTTTTTGCAGACTGTAAGAGCAATTTCATAAAAGTAAACTTGAACTTTCGATTATGTCAAATAGAATTTCCGATGCTGGAGCTCCCAACGGATCTACAAAATGAAAGTATGTTTCAATGTCCATCAAACAAAAAGTGGAATTGCTGCAAAAAATGGATAAAGACATGCAGAAGGTGACAGAGAGGTTAGTGAAAACAAAAAAATTTCGATTGACAAGTTAGTCGGTATTCTCGGCACAGCAATTACGGGACTTGAACAGCAAAACTTTGTAACTGAACAAGAAATTATGTCTGTTTATAGAATTAAAGAGAAAGTATTATCACATTAAAAGAAGCAACTTAAACAACTTACATTGAAAGAAATGTTTAATAAAGTAAACAAATAAATATTAAGCTTTTTTTTTTTTTTTTTGTAAATTTTGATAACATTTAGAGGTTGATCTTTACATTATGGTAACTTGGCGTTTTTTTGGCGAAAATTTGGCGACCAACTCTCCTACAGCAACCCTCTATTTTTTTTTCCGCCGCCATTTTGTCTTCACGAAGTAAAGACATGTTTCTTTTCTTTTTATCTACTGAACACTTCTTCCAACAATCTACTAGCCGAATTACACTTATGCTAGAAATTTTAACTAACAAAACTGCTTAATCATGACAAATATTCACTGCAAAATTGGGAAAAAGTGCACAATACCATACTGCGTTTTTCAAAATAACACATACACATAAACCACGTACATGCCGGCTTATTTTTACTTAAAAAAACATCCCAGAATTGCACAAAAAGGGCATTGCGCACACTCTTCACTATATCCATGTACACTGCTTTTTTCTCATAAATTAGAAAAATTTCACGAAAATACATGACAATTTTCTCAATCTTTAAACCCGGTAAAAAGAACATATATGAAATTACCTGATCGCGAAAAAGTATTTACCCTTTCCAAATATGAACATTTCCACATATAAAATAAATAAAATATCCAAAAACTTTTACCTCTAAATCATCTATTACATTATACACGTCACCAACGAATTCATACCGCAACCATTACAAATACTTAGTTTCAGATATTTAAATTATTTCCATGCACGTTTACTTCAACTAAAACGTATACCAAATTCCTACAAACATAAAATTCACAAAATAACTATCATTTAATTAAAATATAATTAAATTCAAAAACACTACTTAAAATATAAACGAGCACATACATTAAATTAATACATACATAAATACCCATTTCGAATTCACTTTAGTTACGGCCATGGGATCCAAAAATTCATGAACACTGTTTCACACAACACAGAATAAAGCCAAATACAAAATTTGCAGATTTTTTCCCGATTCCCCCCTTTTCCGATTAAAGAACCGTAATTCGTCCATTAATATCACATGACATATCCCATGATCTCTCATTTCCCTCACACAAAATAATGCGTAATCGGAACTGAGTACTGCTCACATTATTACCAAAGTCCCAGGTAGTAACCTTTATCGCCTCCAAAATGTCGCCAAACTACCAGTTACCATATTGTAAAGATCAACCCATTTAGATCATAATTGTTCTTTATTTCATTAATTACGGTTTAATATTTTTAATTTTAGAATTTCTGCATGCCATCTTACGAGATTTACACTGATGATCTATAATCCGGAATCGCTGAAGTCCCGACGAGTCCGGATTAACGACTTTTGACTGTATCAGGCATTTTTCTGCTTCACTCTCTAATATCCCCCGCCAAAAAAACATTCATAAGACTCAAAAGGATATTAATAATCACAAGATACTGGTTCTGAAAAGTTGAGCACATTTTCTAGAAACACTAAAATAGAAAGAAGAAAGTCTTCTGCACTGGAAATTATGTGGATGCACTGAGATTATGCACATTGCAGTGTCCTGCACACTAGGGTCACCAATGTCCTGGAGGTATCAAATGGCCATGCTTGGAGAAAAATTATTTTAATGATTAAACCAATATTTATACAGTAAAATAAATCAGCAAAAACTAAATTAAATAATACATTTAATTTAGTTTTATTGACACAAACTCCACATGCACAGTCCAAGACATGGTTCCCAACTCAGAGACACTCTCCTCTTCAGTTCAAAAGTTGCAGTTGAAAACACAGAGTGAAAAATTAGGAACTTAAAACAATTAAACAAACAGAAAAAATTACAAAAAACACTGTACAAATTAATTTGTAATATTTACAATCAAACAGTATTTTTTACTTTACAATTAATCATTACTTTATAATTTATCATTATTTTCTACATTTCCACACTAGCAGACAAGTCGTCTTAGAAACTGTGAATAAACTGCTTCCTGCATAGTGCAGCCATCTAGTGGCATTTGCCCAAGTTAATATTTATGTACCAACAGTAAGGATAATAATAATAGTCAGAATAGTAAGGAAGTATCAATAATACAGTACTAAGGCCACCTACACGAGATAGTAATTAGCGACACTAACTGCCATACCAAAGGCTGGGGCTCAAATCTCACTGAATGCATGCATGTTTGTAAGTATATAGTGTCAGCGTGCCAGAGTAGCACTCAAAATACATGCTCAGCTGAAATCCTCTTGAGAAGCTGGTAGAAGGGAAGTGGGGTGGAAGACCCTCATTGGCACCTGTGGTATTCTCTCTTAGAATTCCAGGAGATTTACAGTTAACTAGATACTGTAATATTTCAATCACCAGCAATATTACTAAGGCGCTGGCCTAACTTCTACCTGTACTAAGAATTTAAGTTAGTATAAATAATTTTAGATATACGAGATTTTCTTTGCTTTTTAAAATTTCAAAAGGAAATACAAAATATTTCAATAAATATCAAGAAATATTACTTTTCGAGTTAAGCGTTTAAAAATAAATTAAATGGACACTTTAGATAAATCTATTTAATAACAGTACACAGTGGTAATATTCATAAAAAATGCAGCTGATTTTAAATTTGAGATCTTTCCAAAAAGAATATATTCAAAACTTTCACCAAATTATCAACACCAAAGAAAAAAGCAAAATCTCTGATTATGCTGCTTCAGTGCATCTGACTGCATGTCAGTGCTCACTATCTGCTATTCATTTGATTTCAGACTTAGAAACAGAAATATCATAAAAATTTTTTATGAAAGTTATAACATTTTCATATCAGCATTTAAATGAATCTCCACAAACGTTTCAAAATATGGCACCTTCAAAGATCATCATCTCATTAACATATCTTCAAACAGTCAATTGCGACTGGCTATAGCATATGATATTTGCCTACTGCTATCTGCAGCAATTTTCAACCATTCAAATTCAATTACGTTTTCGAAAATTGCTGATTCACATTGCATGCTTAACTTTTTGTAGCCAGTGTATATTAAAAAGCTCTTTAATTATTATGCTATTAAAGTAAAGGGTGGTCTTCCTTAAAGTGACAGTGTTTGGAGTGCCCTGTAGCGCGATCTAATAACCGAAATGGCACCATACTTAATATTTAGACTAATCAAGACATGGGAAAAAGAATTTTGTGAAAAAAAAAAATTAGTTCCAAAAAACGCTGCTAGGCTATTTTGTGGAGCTGCTGTAGCTTACAATAACGAGAGTTAGCATAAAACACGGGTATCGGAAAAAAATGCAAATGTTGTGCGATGACAGCGCCAATAACAGGGGCTATAAAAGCAGGTAGTAGACAGCTCCGACAAATAATCTCAGCTGAAGTAAACGAGCTCCAGTGGACATGCCTCTCACGTTACCGGAATGTGCGTTACTGGTGAAGCTGTATTACATGAAACAATGTAATGCATTCGCAGCTTCCCTGACCTCACGCAATGCAATTTTTGGCTCAGAGGTTATTTGAAATCTCAAGTTTATGTTGGTGGAGTATCAAATTTGTCTATTCTAAAGGACAACATAAAAAAGACACTGCGGAATATTCCTTGTGATATGTTACATACGGCTGTGGAGAACGTTGTGCACAGAATGCATGGTGTTATTTCTGAGAATGATGCCCACATTGAATGTGGTCTGATTCCTCCCCGGGGGAAGTTAATGTAGTAAATAAACATTAAAAATTTAACTGTACGGTTGTATGTCTTGATTAATCTAAATACCAAGTTTGGTGCCATTTTGGCTATTAGATCATGCTACAGGGCGCTCCAAACACTGTCACTTTAAAAAAGATCACCCTGTACATTGTCCCCCAGTTCTCAAAATCCACTTTTTCTTTTAATTAGTATAATTACAACATAGCATAGAACATATTCTGCATTATTTTATGTGATATTAAAATCAAAAATAAATCTGAGGTGATTTTTAGCTTTCCTATGCTCTTAAAGAAATGTTTATAGAATATTTTATATTAAATTTTGAAAAAAGTAGCTATCTTCTGGTACAATTCCATAATAAATGGATAGTCAACATTCATAACCCTATTTATGCAACAACATTAGTATTTCATAATCTTCTTCATATGTTTTGGATTACTAATTAATTACTCATTACCATATAAGAAATTATTGAATTCTCTTGTACATGCCCTCGTGCAAGTGCTTTATATGTCCAGCTGGCAAATGAAAGATCCATAATTTTAATTCTGGTAAGGGCAAGCTGATTTTTCTGTTTTTTATAATAATAAACCTACGGTCTACCAGTTTGTCTGAGCTAAAAATATGCTGGAGAATAATTTGCAAGCAATGGCATTTGATCAAATGTGTTTAATGCATGTTCCAAATTGCCCTTTAAGTGAATTAGAATATAAGGAATCATTGCATTACTTGCATGCCCTCGTGCCACTTCATCTTGCAAGAGAGAGGCACTGCATCAGCCAATCAGCAAGAGGTGAATGTCACCTGCTGTGTTTTGCAACACATCTTCTCTCTCGCTTCACAGTCTCTTTTGACAGGTGCCGTTGGAGTAAAAAGACTGCTACGCAATGCTCCCGGTATGAGTCTCATTCCTATCTGTATAGTAAAATATATTTTTATATCAATGCTGTTTCATTCAATATACAGAGTCGGATCAACCAATATCACTTCTAATGGTAACCTCCTTAAATGGTACCTTCCTTCACTTTCAAGGTATAATTAGTTACCATGCCTAGTTCACAAACGGATGATTTGTGGTTCAATCCCAGCAATGGCACAGTTGATTCTTTCAGTTTCCTGCAATTATAAGCCTAAGATTTTATTTTTTAAGAGCACAATTACTCATTTATGTTTCTTCCATTTACAGTGATGTCCTGTAACTATGACACTAGCCCAATATGTAAGAAAAGGTTTTGTGCAGCTTAGGTACACTCAAAGGGGAGCGGGGGAACCCAAGCTTTCTAGTGATACACATTTTAAAGCTTGAAAACGGTTACCGCATTTAGAAATGGATTTAATCATTTTTTATGGTTATCTTTATTGCTGATGCCCATTCTACGGTGATGTTGACAACTGATGATAATACCAGCAATATATCTGAAATTTCAAATTTTGATCACAAAAAGAACTCTCCCTCTCCTAACATGACTTCTCCGCCAGTGCATCATGATAAAGCATACAACACTATTCTTTCATCAACTTAAACACAAGCATAAAAGAAAATGTAGAAATGATAGTGAAGAAGAGGGACTCCAGTATGTGATATGTAATCATAGTTATAGCAGATTGAATTTATACAAAAGGTAATGGAAGACACTTGGAAAAATTTGAGCTTTTTTTTTTTTTTTTTTTTTTTTTTCCCCCATATAAAAGCTACAGTTAATACAGAGGGCAGTTCTATTTTTCTCAGATGAAATCACTATTATAGAAAAGAAGTTAATTTGGAAATTTCATATTTTGAGTTCTTGCGATCAGGATCATACACTCAATAATCTTCTGAAATTTCATATCAAAGATTCTTAAGTATCTGACCCTAAACCTACAGAAAACACCTCAACCATTTCAAAATTTAATCTTGAAGAACACAGGCATATTTGTGAATATTAATATTCATATCACCTACAAATTCAATTCATATTAAAACTTTTGTCAAATAAAATACATGCAGTCTTGTTTTATTCATTAGGTGTTTGTACGACCAGTCTAAAATAGTTATATACATATAATGGTTTTAAGAGTACAGTTAATTTAATCTCACAAAAATATTTAATGATTTTTAAAAATAAATCAAAACTATTGCTTGTTTGATTATGATAATTTAATCCATAATTCCAGTCTAACAATTTTAAACTTTAGATGCAAAAGAAATTATACAAGAATCTATAGTAAATACTGCAGCTCAATGTATAATTTCTCTAATACGACAATTACTTTTAGTTATGCTTTGAAAAGGATTGAAAAGAAGAAAATGTTTTTAAGCATTTTACTTTTCAGTAAATAAAAGCTTATCAGTTTAAGTATTGAACAATTAAATATAGAGAGTAAAATATGAAACAGCTTATCCCCTTTTTGTTGTTGTTCTTCTCAACCATTTTATAGTATTCATGGTATGTTATTCTGTTTTTAAACATACACTGATAGTACTGATGCTAGTTCAAATATTTAACTTTTATTTTTTTTTTAAGAATTCTATGATAGGAGAAAGCTGTTGTAACAATCCCTTATATTGTTGCATATAACAGTTAATATTTTATTTCCATTGTATTGTTGAAATACTGTGCATTTATTTATTTATTTGCGGCTACATGTTCGTTTATATATATGTTGTGAAACACCTATAGAGGGCACTCCACCTTTCTCTGTTTCTTCAAAGTAGGATTAGAATTTGAACTGCAACGAGATGTGTTTAACTATGAGTTAGAATGTTTCCAAAGGCAGTTACTGACCCTAACAATTAGCGGCAAAAGAGTATTATACTTTATTTCAGTAACTTGTAAATAAACTAGTTGTTGCTGTGTTTTAGAAAGCCTTTTATAGTCTATTACATAAAACCTGAACCACCGAAACAAATTATTTTGACGTCGATGATTGCTACAATATTGGATTAGTATGACATAACCCTTGGATTACGAAATTATATCCACAAGGAAATGACAGGTAGGCTCTCATTTTGTATTGCTGATCTTTGGATGTGTTTCTGTTGTATAGTATTAAAAAAAAATGGCAGCATTAGAACTTGCAAAAGCTAAACGAACAACAAATCGAAAATTAACAACTCAGCTAATTAATCAAATTGATAATAAATTAAAGTCAGGAGAGGACCTTGATGAGCAGGATTTAAGAGACAATTATGAGCTCTTAACAGAAAGAAATAACGAATTTGAAGCTCTTGACAATAAAATCGAAACTTCCATTGCAGTTGATCACAAGGAAAAAGAGGTTACGGTGAGTCAGGAATATAAAGCGAAATGTTTGAAACACTAAAGTAGAATATTACATTACCTTGAAAGCAAAACTAAGATTGAGTCAGCTTTAAGTGATTACCATAATCAAAGTGTCAATGTCTCTTTAAGTGAAAATTTAAGAAATCAATGTTCAGTTAAATTGCCATAGTAATTGAAAAGTTTTCTGAAGATTCGAAACATTGGTAACATTTTTGGAATAGTTTCAAAAGTATGATAAATAAAAATGAAAGCATTTCAAAAGTTGAAAAATTCATGTATCTTAAAATCTTTTAAGCTGGTCAAGCTGCCAATGTTGTTTCAGGATTTGAATTATCTAACCATAATTATGACAATTGCATAAAAATTCTGAAAGATATGTTCGGGAAACAAGATATCATTATAAATTCCTTAATGAATGAAATACTAAATTTAGAAGAAGTAAAAAATAGTAAAATTTAAAAGAAGTAAAAGTTTCCAATGTTTCAGTGTTACGCATCAGATGAGCTTGAGATGTCTATTTGAAATTTAAAAGCAATAAATGTTACATCAGGCTCTTTCGAACTCTTGTTAATGCCTATTTTGCAAAAAATCTTGCCCCACGATCTAATTTTAGAATTTAACAGGCAAAGAGATGAAGGCGACGTTGAGATTTCTAAATTAATTTTATTCTTAAAGAAGGAGGTTGAATGTCGCGAAAGTACTTTATTGGCTTGCGATAAAACTAAAACGTTTACTAATTATTATAATCAGAAAACTGCAAATAAAAGAAAAACACTCAACAGAATGCAACAGAAATACACTCACAGTTAGTGCATTTAACACTACAGTAAAACGAGTATGCATCTTCTGTGAGAAACACCGCACTTCTTTTAAATGCTGTAGAGGGGTAACTGAGAAAATAAACATTCTCAAAGCACATAAATGATGTTCAATATATTTTAAGAAATTTCATTGAGTCGTTATCTGTTTGAAATGTAATGAGGAAAAATCAAATTCATGTAATTTATCTGAAAATAAATCAATTGCCACGAGTTTGAAAAGGAACCTTTAGGTCAAACGTTAATACTAACACCTTGGTTTCTCAGTGTAATACTTCTGTTTCCAAAAATACTTATTACAAGCATGCACTGGTGTGGCTTTTAACGAAAATGAAACTAAAGTTGTTCGTATTCTTCTTGATCAAGGTAGCGAAAGATCGTTTATTAAAGATACCTTAGCGAGATCTTTAAAATTAGAAACTATCAAAAATGAAAAATTGTGGGTTTTTTCGTTTGGAACTAAGAAACCAATAATTGAGAATTATCCTGTGGTCATAATTGAATTAAGAGATAGAAATCAAAAGAATAAAACTAGAATGCTTGTGACTAACACAATTATCAGCCTGTCCCATAAAGAGTCCCAGATATAATACGCTCGAAAAAATGGAGCGCTTAATGTTTACCTTCAGTGAATCTAAGTGTAAACAATAATGAAGAATTACAACTCGTGGGAATATTAAATAGTGCCGACCAATTCGGGCATTGTTGAAGTTGAGCTCACAAGTTGAAAACACATAAAGAAACATCTCCAAGTCACGAATTCCATTTTTGGATGGCTGTTAGCGGGAAATGTAAAAACAAATGAAAGGAAAGTACCAATTCAAAGCACTTAGCAGTAATGGTAGGGAATGCCTCAGTGTCAGATGATTTAAGCGTGTTTTGGTAGCTCGATTCAATGGGAATCATTAATGAAGGCCAAAATGAATTTAATCAAACTGATAATGACCTAATCATCCATTTTGAAAAATATATACGGTTAAAAAAACGGACGATAGAAATGTCAACTATTGTGAAAATCTACTATGGAAGAACTAGGAAATAATTTTGACATTGCAAAATGGCGGTTTGAATTTTTAAAACAAAAATTACAGAAAACTCCAGAAAGACTGCAAAAATATCAGGAAACTATCAAAGACCAGTTAAGAGAAAAAATAGTTGAAGAATTCCCTAATGAAATTAATCGGTACTTTTCCGTTTTGCCGGCGCAAATCTCGCCAAGCAGACTTTATTGGCGACAACATACAGTATACACATAAAAATATTTAAAAATATGTTAGTTCTAAGAATTCTTTTTAAAAAAGAAGGCATAAACATTTTAATATCGCTTAAAATTTTATAAAAAGCCAATAAATAAAGACAACAAATTTGTAAAAAGACATTAATTTAAGAATTTACTATGCTTTCATGGTTCAACATCCTGATTCGCCGGTTCATATCACGTGACCCCAAGCGATCTCATGTCACGTAAACTACTCTACAAAAATCTAATGCTCTCAGTAATTATCTACATTAATTTCATGTTAAATCTTAATTTGGAACACAAGTCTAAATGCAAGAAATATTTCAATTTCGTACGAATAACTTACTCAGAAATTATGTAAAACTGCAGTGCTTTACTTCGCTAATGCACTCTCATTAGAATTGATGAATTTAACCCTTGACATTAACTTTTCTATATTTTCGGCTTCGGGTAAACGCTGTGATTGCATCCTAATTGACTTAATTGTCGAAAATTGCCTTTGACATAAAACTGAACCATCTGATAAAAATTCTATGTAATGATATGCCAGTATTGAAAGAAACAATCAATCTGATAAGAAAAAGCTGCGACTTGTTTTGAAAATGAGGCGTAAAAGGTTACCAGCGAGAACATTCCGTTTGGCATCGGTTGTACCATTATTGACGACTTTATCGCTTGCGCCGGCAAAACGGAAAAGTACCAATTAATCTTTCACAGTATTATATGCTGCACGGTGCGGTAATTCGAGATTTTGAGACAACTACCGTCTGTGTAGTTTTCGATACTTCTTCGAACAACTGGAAAATTCAAATCCTTAAAATGAATGTCTAGAAACCTGCCCAAATTTGAATCCAAAAGTTCTTGATGTGATCCTGGGTGTGGAGAATCATCATCCACAAGCCTTTTAGTTTGGGCATCACTGTAGAGACATTAAGTATTCTAGGAGCAGGAGTGATAAAAAAACAGCAACACGTCTGCCGGGATTCAAACCACAAAACTCTGAACCACGCGCCCAGCGTGCAGACCATCACACCATTAAGACATGCTAAGAAGGTGGGAGAAATACTTTATAACCTGTCAAAGAGTCCAACATTTACTCGCTGAATTCTGAGCTCGCCGAATAAGGACTTTTACGGTTAAAAGACAGAATACAATTTGCAGACTGTCTGGAATCCGCCAAGCATCCATGGATATTGCTATGGATAGTCGAAGAATCACAGTGTCGATACGTCAATCTGTTAATTTTCAACATACATGAAAGGGTATTTCATTCCGGAATGAACTCCACTCTGATGAACCTTCGTGAATAATTTTTTGTGATCATAGGCAGACAACGAATTAAATCCTTGTTGAACAGATGCATGGTCTGCAAAAGATATAGTGTTCACTCTAGAGTAGGATAGGTAGGCATTTGCTATTCCTTCCTCAAACTAGAATATCTACGGATGATTTATTAGGATTGAGAAAATCCATCGTGAAAAAATTCAAACATCAACAGAATGTATTAATTAATTTTTAGAAATGCTGGCGGAAAAGTTATTTATTAAATTTAAGATCTGCTAAAATGTGCCAGCAAAATTCAAAGGCAATAGAATTTAAACCAAATGACTCGGTGTTAATCAATGAAGAACGCTACCCTAGAAATATATAGTCTGTGAGTAGAATTATAGAGATTTACATAGGAAGAGACGTTTGCTTGTGTTCAATCAAAACTGGCACTGGAGTAATAAGAAGGGCAGTTCAATTAATTTACAATTTAGAGCTCGATGACTGAGTCGAAAAATTTAAAAATTAACAATATGTTAGTCATAAGATTGAAACTTTCTGTTTTTCATTATTGTATTCATTTAATTGTTATGTGCTAATGGTATTTTTATTCTCTATTCTTTGTGTTAACAGTTGTTTACTCAAGAAACCTTTGTATGGAAAACACTTTTAGAAGATCATGTAAAAATATGGTAATTACTTTATTGCAATGTGATTGATATCAATCCATATAATTGAAATTGGTAAGTATTTGTTATAAACTCTATATTAAGAGTTTAAGTATGGATTGTTACAAAACACCTACAGAGGGCACTCCACCATCCTCTGTTTCTTCAAGGTAGAATTAGAAATTAATATGTAACGAGATGTGCTTAACTATGAATTAGAATGTTTTGTAAGGGAGTCGTCAGCATTAATAATTAGCGGCAAAATAATATTATACTCTATTTCAGTAACTTGTAAATAAATTAGTTGTTGTGTTTTAGATAGCCTTTTAGCCTATTACATAAAACCTGAACCACCGAAAGAAATTAACTTGATGTTGATGATAGTTACAATATTGAATTAGTATTTCACAATGTAAGAGTTTGTTTCTTATATGAAACTTTGCTATCTTTCAATTCTGGGTATGACAATATTTAAATTGTAAAAAATAGCTCAAGTGAAAATTCGGATGAGTAATTGCACTCCTCATTGGCTTTGGCAACTGGTTTGTTCTAAAATGTTGTGCTACATTAGACATGTGCTTGTGTTACGTTATATAAATACACTTCCAGAAACTTAGATGAATTTTTGTTAGATAATTGTTATTCAGCTGTAAGATTAAGCATGAGAGTTCTCATTGAGCTATTTATTATACGGTGCATTACTAATTTCTTTCTGATTATTTGGAGTATCAATAAACCAATAGCCTGGTTTGCTGACGTACACTGCACAAATAAAAAAAAGGGGGGGCTACAGTTCTGTCCCTCCCGTTCTACTGGGCTAATTGACGAAATGTAATTTGCGCTTTTTATGTCTCAAAAGCGCGACTTATAGCATATATCATATTTATATACAGCATTATTTTAACAACATAGATATTTTGACACAAAATCAGACTTTTTCTGAAATAAAATGCCAATTTTTTCTATATTTCGATCCTGCAACTCAAATTATGCCATATTGCCAAGATTTGTAAAAATCACACAAGCAGTTTTTAAAAAATTAGCTTTCAATGTTTTAGCTCCTCAGTGTTAATTGAACTGTATATATATCTATTAATATCTTTTTTTTAAAAATTAAACTTATCTGATTCTTATTTCCAGAATTCGAAACTTAGGCTTAATCCAAATTTGCACATTTTTATGATTTATTTTTAAAATTTGTATTTTTAAATATTTTTTATAAATTTTTTGACTCTTTTTATATAAAATTTTTAACATCCTCTTAAAGTAGATGTATTTCTAGGCACACATGAAAAAAATTAGACTTTTTTATTCACGATTTTCTAAAATATACATGAAATTACATATTGGTGTGTTTTAAAATTTGGCATCTTTTTTTACACGATAACACCAAATGTGTTCTATGCAGATTGTTAAAATTATTTGAAAGTATGAAAGATGATTTTTTTTTTCCCTGCTTGTCTGCAATGCAAAACAGGAAAGGAAAATTAGGTTGCTATAAATTAAGAAGTTCGTCAAGTAAATTATTCTTGGTGCAAACTAAAAAAAATTTCAGCAAGATAAATTCTTGAATTTCTATCGATACATAAATTTTGCACCAATATTTACGCATAATTTGAGTCATAGAATTGAAATATGGAAAAAAATTGGCATGTCATTTCGCAAAATGTTTGATTTTGTGTCAAAAAGTCTATGTTAGAATAATGCTATATATAAATCTAATACATACCCTAATTCGTGCTTTCGAGATATGAATTTCGTCCATGGGCCCAGTAGAATGGGAGATATAGAACTGTCCTCCCCCTTTTTTTGCGCAGTGTGCAGCAAACCACTAGGATATATATTGACGAACAACAAACCAGTAGCATATACAGTCAAAAGTCGTTAATCCGGACTCGTCAGGACTTCGGCGCTTCCGGATTATCGATTTTTCCGGATTACAGATCATCAGTTTAAATTTCGTAAAATGGCATGGAGAAATTCTAAAATTAAAAATATGAAACCACAATTTATGAAATTAAGAACAATTATGATCTAAAGAGTATCAAAATTTACAAAAAAAAAAAAAAAAAAAAAAAAAAAAAGCTTAATATTTATTTGTTTACTTTATTAAACATTTCTTTCAATGTACGTTGTTTAAGTTGCTTCATTTTATGTGATAATAATTTCTCTTTAATTCTATAAACAGACATAATTTCTTGTTCATTTACAAAGTTCCGCTGTTCAAGTGCCGTAATTGCTGTGCTGAGAATACCGACTAACTTGTCAATCGAAATTTTTTCGTTTTCACTAACCTCTCTGTCACCTTCTTCATGTCTTTATCCATTTTTTGCAGCAATTCCACTTTTTGTTTGATGGACATCGAAACATACTTTCGTTTTGTAGATCCTTTGGGAGCTCCAGCATCGGAAATTCTATTTGACATAATCGAAAGTTCAAGTTTACTTTTATAAAATTGCTCTTACAGTCTGAAAAAAGTAATAAGCCGGATCTAGTTCAAAGATTAAGGAACAACACAATCATCAACATTAACTGAAATAGATAATTATATAATTTTAGCTTATACCGTCTGTTATACATTAAACGCGCACGGAAAAACATATTTTGCACTTGCGCACACGCATATGCGCAGTCGTAAAGGTCTTACGCGCATGCATAAATACCTATGCGCATGTGTCAACGCGGCGCATACGCAGAAAGTTTTTAGCTTTAAGGTCCGGATTATGGGTGTCCGAATTAACGACTTTTGACTGTATATTATTTTTATAATATAACAAAAATCCTTTTACTTCTTCTACCTAAGCAATGAAATACAATGATCCTTTGCGAAGAGCATTGAAAATGATCAATAAAGAAGTTTAACAATAATATCCTACATTACAGAGATAATTAAGCAAATTAAACCTTACAGAATACCATACAATTTTCATACAAATTTTTTTGCGCAGATCCAGCCAGGAACGATAATTTCCCTGGTCAACAGATTACAATACAGTACCTCAAAGAAGGAATTGCCTTAAAAAAAAAGAAAAAGGTAAAAGGTCATAAAAATGAAAAAGGATTCTGTATCAGTTATGTGCCATATGACAATATAATCTACTAAATCGCCAAAAAAATATTAGGTGTTAAATGTTTATCAAAATTTTTAATTAGACATATCATGAATTAAATCCCTTTTCATTTAAATCAATCTGATTAAAAAAATTTTAAAATGTCATTTAGAACTGTAATTATTGCTTTTAAACTTGCTTAGTTTCTCAATTAGAAAGCTTAAATTGGACAGTTAAATATCTTAAGCTACGTTCAAAGGCAACAGCACGTCATCATTGAGAAAGGTAAATGTATTCTGGGCAATGGCAACACATTATTTTTAAATAGCAGAGTTCCTTAATTAAAATTAAAAAATAAATATCTTACATTTTTTTAAACCCTAACACATTCTTTTTAAAGCTCTGAGTCTGTTAATTAAAAATTCATCAAGTTTCCACAAAACATACTTACGAAATTCAAAATTCAGTGCACACATTCAGATAAAGCCTTATGTGTGATAGTTCTAGATGCTACGGCTTTTCAACCATGCAAGGAACAAACATACATACAGATTCTTCAGTATTTAATAAAAGCAATTAATTTATTTAAATGATGACTTACTGTGTGATATAACATTTCTTGTTTTTAACTGTGTCTATAAAAGAATGTATAACTATGCTACGAAAAGTCTAGGAATAAAGTACTATACAATTCAGGGTATTAAAAGTTTTTTTTTTTGTCTAACTAAAGCACAGAGCAGAAAAAAATTATACCAGAAAATACCTTTTCCTGCTTATCAATGTAAATACATTTATGAAATGGTTCTTGAAAATGCATTTAAAAACCTTTCCTATTTTTTATATTTGCATGACTATAATTTATGCTAAGCAGTTTTTGATACTTACATGCTTTGAATTCCAGGAACAATATTAACACAACCTGCAAGTTTGCCTTTCACCAAGCCTCTAAAATTATATACAAATTAGCATTTATGTAAAATACAAGTCTAATAAAGTAGTTCAAAATTCAAGAAATAGATTACATTTATTACGTACTACAAAAAACAAAGATCATCATTCTGAATATAAAATCTGAAGTATCTGACGAGAATGGCAATGACAAAATTCACTAATATTGGAAGACACCCTCACCAAACCGGTTATTTGTTACCAGTTATCTGAAGATGTATGTCAACCACATATATGATTCCATGGATACGTCTGAACCATTTTCTGCTGAATTTCTGAATTTTAAAGCCATTATTACAAGGGTGATGAAATGAAAAGGTACAAAATGATGTAAAACTTAACAGTTAAATATTTGCATATTCTGCCACGGGAGAATGTAGTGAGATATTTCGGGATGCGATTGAAGTCTCTGACTAGGATCGAAGCATGCGCGGGTGCCCGCATGCACAGTATAGACCAGAGGCTCTTATCAAAAGTGGTGTCCAAATGATGCGGCAGTTCGTATGAGGACAGGATGGCGTTCGCGTTGCAAAATTCGACGACCGAGGAGCAGCAAGGTGTTATCTGATTTCTGAGAGCGAAAAGTGAGAAACCGGCAGCTATTCATGCAAATTCTTTGGCAGCTCCAGAATTGGGAACTCTTTTCGACATAATCGAAAGTTCAAACTTAGTTTCTATAAAATTGCCGTAATAATAACAGTCTGCAAAAAATAAGGTACTTTTCCATTTTGACGGCGCAAACGATAAAGTCGCCAATAATGGTTTAACTGATGCCAGACGGAATATCTTTGTTGGTAACCTTTTATGCCTCAGTTTCAAAACAAGTTGAAGCCATTTCTTATCAGATTGTTTCTTTCAATACTGGCATACAATAATATAGAATTTTTACACGATATTTAAATTTTATCCCCTAAGACAATTCACGGTAATAAGTCAATTAGTTCTAAGTCAATTAGGTTCTAAGTCAATTAGAACGCAATTACACCGCTCATCCGAAGGCGAAATCAAGTGTTAAATTCATCAATTCTAATGAGAATGCACTAGCGAAGTAAAGCACTGCGGTTTTACATAATTTCTGAGTAAGCTATTCGTACGAATTGAAATAATTCTTGCATTTAAACTTGTATTCCAAATTAACATTTAACTTGAAATTAATGTAGATAATTACTGAGCGAATTAGATTTTAGTAGCGTAGTTTACGTGAGATGAGATCACTTGGGGTCACGTGATACGAACCGGCGAATCAGGATATTGAACCATGAAATCATAGTAAATTCTTAAATTAATGTCTTTTTACAAATTTATTGTCTTTATTTATTGGCTTTTTACAAAATTTTAAACCATATTAAAATGTTTATGCCTTCAAAATAAAAAAAAAATTCTTAGAATTAACATTTTTTATGTGTATACTGTATGTTGTCGCCAACAAAGTCTGCTTGGCAAGATTTGCGCCGGCGAAACGGAAAAGTACCAAAAATAATAAGCTGGATCAAATTAGAAGATCAGGGAGCACCACAGTCTGCTAATTAATTGAAATGCCTTAGAATCAGTACTCAAAAACATAATGCACTACTTCCCATACAAGATTTGCTATACCCAGGATTTGCTTGATAGGGACAAGCCACAATGTCTCTCATTAACTGTCAGTTTTCTTAACAGAATGACTGTTGATCTGTCATGGCCTTGAAATATTCTGTGGAGCGATGAGGCTCATTTCTACCTCAATGGGACAGTCAACACATAGTACTGTCGCATCTGGGCTAAGGAAAATCTGCAGATCCACACTGAAATTCCCCTAATGACCTGTCTTCAAAGGTCACTGTCTGATGTGGATTCGACATTCATCTTTGAGGAAATCGGTGAACGTGGGCCTGTCACATGTTGCGTTATGGGACATCGGTACCATGACATGCTGCAGACATTTGTTGTGCTGCAACTACAGTAGAGGTGGGTCCTTACATTGATCATTTTCATGCAGCATGGTACACCCCACATATCCATAGGTACGTGAAGGCTCTATTGCTCCCAGATTTCACAGAGGAATGTGTTATTAATCGCTCGTTTCTTAATCCATGGCCACTACGTTTGCCGGATCTAACTCTGTGACATTTCTGGTTATGGGGTTTTTAAAAAGTCTGGTGTATCGTGGAGGTGTTGCAATGTTGAATGACTTAAAGAACTCCATAATACTTCATGTGCAAAGCATCAAAACTGATCAGTTACGATCTGCTGTTGAACACTCTGTCCATCGACTTGAAATTTCGCAGGTGAATGAGAGTGGTCACATAGAGCACCTTTCCCTACATCGCCCTAGACACAATTAACAACTGCTCCTCTTGTGCAATTTTATCCTAGTCTGTTTTTGTTTTTCCCTTACCTTTACTTAATGTGGTTTGGTGACAAGGTAATCAGAAACTAGTCAATACGTGTTAATATTGTTTCTGTATTGCATTTTGCTCATTTATTGTGTTAAACTTCATGTTTTTCCCCCAAAAGGGACACTTTGGAACTAATTTTTTTTTTTTTTTTCGAAAGAGAGCGCATCTCATGTATAGCCTATTTACACACCTTCATTACATTCTGTTCACCCGTTTGTGCTGTAGGATGTCGTTTATAGGGGAAGTTTAATTATAACCATCCAGTATATCAAAAATTGTAATTTTGTAAATCCAAGTACTGGACTACACACAGAGTACATAGAAAGCATTTGAGTTTCTTAGGTGGCATACTAAGAACCATTTTCAGGCAGCATTTCAATTCTTATTTAGCTGAATTCATGTAGCAATAACATGTTACTGAAGGTAATATAGTACAAAGTCCGAGATCTAGACACCTTGGGACATCGGCAATTCTGGATTTTCTGAAATATCGGATCGTCAGTTTAAATCTAGAATGATGACATGTAGAAATTATAAAACTGAAAATATGAAATAGTGATTTAGGAAAGAGTGAAGCATTTATGAATTTAGGGGTGTCAAAATACCCCAAAAAAATTCAATATTTATTTGATTGTTTTATTAAACATTTCTTTCAATGCAAGTTGTTTAAGTTGCTTCATTTTTGTTTTAACACTTTCTCTTTAATTCTATAGATAGATACAATTTACTGTTCAGCTACAAAGTTCCAATCTTCAAGTCATGGAATTGTCGTATCAAGAATTCCCACTAAATTGTCAATCCAAATGTTTTCATTCTCATCAATCTCTGTCACTTTCTTCACAGTAGGTAACAATATTTTTTGGATATAGAAACATGCTAGAGATTCCACCATTCGTTAGTTGATGGATGATTGAGGCATTGTTATCCCAATTGGGAAACTTTAGTTATATCAGCTTCATTTATTAGCCCTTCTACATATTTCTTCACAAATTCCATTAATCAGAAAATTTCATGGTTTCTGAGTACAAAGAAGGGTACCCCTTGTATTATCGTGAAGTTGTTGTTTCATTTATGGTAGCCTGAGTAGCTGAATATTGTGGAAACCCTATTATGATGCAATTGGTTGCATGATTGCGGCAAATTTCTAAGGGCTTGTATGTGTGTTGGTTTCAAATGTTTCAGGTTTAAAGAGATTGTCATTAAATCTCACGTACTACGCTACAAAAATCTAATTCTCTCAGTAATTATCTACATTAATTTGAAGTTAAATCTTAATTTGGAATACAAGTTTAAATGCCAGAATTATTTTAATTCATATGAATAGCTTACTCAGAAATTTTGTAAAATATCAGTACTTTACTTCGCTGGTGCATTCTAATTAGAATTGAGGAATTTAACTCGACTTTGCCTATATTTTTGCCATTGAGTGAGCGGTGTGATTGCATCCTAATTAATTTAATTAACACCCGCGGATGGCCTTAGGGCATAAAACTGAACTATCTGGTAAAAATTCTATGTAATTGTATGCCAGTATTGAAAGAAACAATCAATCTGATGAGAAATGGCTATGACTTGTTTTGAATTACTGAAATACTGAAATGCCTCTAGAAAATCCAGTTCTCCAATGGAACGTGTTTTTTGAATAATTTTGGCAGCAGAAACGCCAAAATTTTGGTATTACGCTGGTTGGTTTTTTAAATGGCACAAAACCTCGAGGGTTATTATGCACCAGACAAATGGTGAGTAAAATTCAAAATGCATAAATAAGTATCAAGTGAATTGATGAAATGAACATAAAATGCTGATGAAGGCATGGAAAAATGACTTTAAAATGTCCAGGCAGAAATGACTGAAAAATGCTCTAGGTAGAGCAGGATAAAATGTAGTTCAAATCATATGGTAAAAGGAGATGTCTTAAAAAACTTATGAGGTTGATGTGAGGGTTTCTTCTAATGAGATCTGTTAACATCCGTAGAGTTAAAATAAAATTCACGTTTCTCTTACAGTCAAGATGGTTCAAAACAGATGACATATAAACTTTGGACTGGAGATGTTCTGAAGGCTCCACAGCAAATCCATAGTGCTTGATGGAGGACTGGATCCAATTTCAGGAGCACAGAAGGTCTTGCTGATCCATAGATAATACAGCCATAGTCAAGTTTGGAACGAATTAAAGCTCTATAAATGCGGAGCATAGAACAACATTCTGCTCCCCATGAGGTATTGGCCAGGACTTTCAATATGTTGAGAGCTTTAGCACATTTTTTCTTTAGATTTAGAATATGCAGAAGGAAATTGAGATTTCTCTCAAAGATAACTCGTAAGAATTTTATTTCTGGCTCAGCACGGATGGTATTACGCTGATTTTTGTTGTTTGACTTCTGAATTAGTATTTGTTCGGCATGTTACTGTGTCTTAATAAAACCCATTTTGCTGAAAAGATTTAACAAAACATCACTATTATAATGAAAATGGACTACTGTACTAGCTTCCAGATACTTGGAGAATTTTCTTTTCCCTAGGTGTGGTAGATAAAAGTATGTATATACCCATGTTTATTTTTGAAAATACTTCTGATATCACGAGGACCAATTTGAGAGGTGCATTTTTTCTCTTGTTAGGTTTCTTCACTATTTGAGAGGGCTCACAAGTTGGAATATATGCTTCCTTTTCTTGATAATATATGGGACAAAAAAAAAAAAAAAAAAAAAAAAAAAAAAAAAAAAAAACTTGCAAGATGATCTTTCGACTTTTTTACTCCCAGATGTCCCTAGACCTGCTCATAGCATAAACTTAATACTTTTGTCCAACAAGTTTCAGAAACAATCAATAATTACTGCAAATTTCCTAAATGTTTTTTCTTGACATTTATATAGCAGTCCATTTTCTATTTTGTAAACATTTTTCTTTAGAGCTACTTTGAGCATCTAATGCTGCTAGGTCAAAAAGTGGTTTTAAGTCCTCACTTTCTCTTTGCAAATTAGAAAACTGAGTTTTGTCTGTTGAAAGAAGAGGTAGTTCAACCACCTCTGCATCAGCCAGGCGCAGTTTTTTATCTCTCAGTTCTTTTGTGTGGGATGAAGTGTTACTTTCATCTTTAGTGAGGGGCAAAATTTCCTCTGTGGCCATAAACTTGTCATTTTCACTTCTTTTCTGGCAGTTTTCTTTTCTTTCTTTTTTTTTTTTTTTTTAAATTCAGTTTGGGACTTAACAGAGCAGGAGTCTCCACCACGTTAACTTGAAAGAAAGGTCCTTCAAGTTGATTTTTTCTAATTTTGCAGCCATCTGGTTCCCTAGTAGATAACATCCTTAGTCGAGCTTATTTCAAATGACTGCTGCCTTTGATATTATTTGACCAAAATTCTCTTCTATCTCAACATGTGCTAAGGGTAAACAGATTGGTGCTGCATCAAAAGGTTCTTTTACTCAAATAGTTCTGCAAGTCAACGTCGAAGAAGTGATGTATTTACCGCAGATTACATAAACAGATGCTTTAGAATCCCGTAACACTGGAAGATTGAACCCATTTACTTTAGGCATTGCTGTATATAGCACTAAGCAATTTTCATGCTCTGCACTCTATTAATAATAGCTGACAATTTGAATTCTTTCTTCACTTTTGGGCACTGAGGCCTTAAGTGATCAGTTGAACCACAAGTATAACACATATATATCAAAATGACATTCATTCTGATTTTGGAATGATTTCTTTTTTTCAGAGGCATATCTAGCTTTTCCTTCAGATTGGTGATACTTTTGTGAATCTCTGAGACACGGCTGATTTTTATTGCCCCTTTGCAACTGCGAATAATGAACTGGAGTGACATTTTTATGGTATTCACGTACATTTTCTAATAATTCTGCTAATTTATTTGGAGACATTATCTTTGACAGTTCATCAGTAAAATGCTAACACACTTTGAAATTTACTTGGTGCTTCATTTGATCCACTATTATAAGATCTTTTGAAAGTTCAAAATCTTTCATTTTTAATGCAGCAATCCATTCTTCAAAATAATTCCATAATTCAAAGGCAAAATCGCTTCAAGAAGTTTGAGCATTTTTGGGGGAGGGATTGCATAAATTTGATGCAAAATTTTTCTGCACTAAGTTTAAACCTTTTAAGCAGTATCCCTTTTACGTAAGCATAGTAATAAGCCTGTTGTTCTGGCTCTCACAAGGAGAAAATAGTTGGGAAACACTGCTTGATAACATTACCTAGAAAGTTATTACTGAGAGAACTAAACTGTGCAATCATAGTGAATTAAAACCGTATTATATTCTGTAAAAATTATTTCAGTAGTATAATAAACTGGGTTTTATTTCTACTTACTGGGTTCATCACTAATAACTAACAGAAATAAAATTTTAAATAACTTACTCTGCTAATTTTTTCGCAACATCATCACTGGGAGCAGTTACATATGACACTGAAAATACTCCTTGGTAAGAATCACTAGCGCTACAAGCCATGCTTGACCAAGCTCGTCTTGTTATAGATAAAACACTCAGCATTAAATATAAGTATAGAAAGTTAGGCTGGGAAAAATGAGAAAATAAATTTTGTTTATATTAAATTTATTAAAAGATTACTTTAAAATAAAAAACTGTACAAAAGTGATTTCCCATAAAGATTCACTCTACACTATCCAAGACAGAATGCTACTTACGAAATTTTTATCAGTTAACATACTACAGAAATTTCCATTGCAAAACTACATTTTTGGACCATTCCTGTACAATAGAGCTGGAGCAAACAAAGGAGGTTAGAATAGAAGGAGGGAAGGTTCAACTGAAACGGTGAAGCGTGGCGGCCATCTTCCTGTTATCACCGTGACTTGTGCAAGGAAGTCTGTCATTGCAACATTTTTTTCTTTTCTTTTTGAAGCATGTCAGCTTGTGTTGCGTATGGATGCACAAATAGATTCTCGAAAAAAATTCCGGGCATAACTTTTCACACGTAAGTATTGATTTTCTTTTTTTTATGTAATATGACAACTATGTTAAAAAATATCACAATGTCATGTTGTTTTCTTTCCAGATGTAAAAAAAAAAAGGACTTAAATAATCAAAACATGTTTTGTAATATAACTATAATCAAAAAATGTTAAATACATTTTAAAATTTGTGTTAATAGCTGGTATCTTCCTTCCTTAAGATACAATGATATATGGTAGGATTAGCTAATTCTTTTATAACTTTCATGAAAAGTAAGAAATCATCTGTTACTATTTTTATTAATTGTAAAGGTGTTAAATAAAGCAATGCTTTTCTTTATATATTAATTATTATTCATTTTTTTAAGTTAATATAAACTGTTCTGTTGTTAAATGTTTTTTGCATAAACTTACAAATTTCTGGGTGCTACTTTGGTAGACGGTTGCACGGATTTTAGCGATTTGTTGGCAATTTATTTTTGGCGAGCGATACGACATATGGTAAACAAATTGCTAGACAAGTTGTTTATGATAACCGATACTTTGTTGTCATTTTATTTAAAAAATAATGCTTTTTATTATGCATAAATTCCGTGTTTTAAATATTATTTATGACTTCAAAATAATAAAAATGAATTTAATTTTGTATTTTTATTTGAAATAAAAATTTTATTGTTTATGATATTTTATGGAATTTTATGTTGTGAATGATGTAATGAATAACTTCACAAAATATTTTAAAAGTAATTGGTTTTAATATCTATAAATTTAATCTAATGTTTTAAACATTATTTATGGCTGTGAAATATTAAAAGACAATTTAGTTTTGCATTTTTTTAAATATGATTTTATTATGAATGATTATTTGAATAATTTTAATTCTATGCGTGATGTAATCAGCTCCCTGATTGGTTACTGAACATTTGTGAATTACCGCGCCATTTTAAAATTTTATTATTCATCTCTTCGAATTCCTCACATTTCAAAGCGAATGGATGTGTCCGTTTAGAATATGAATGTTGTTATTGGTAATTACCAAGAATTATTGGTATCGGAATAAAAAAATTGCCGTTTGAGACCTTATTTTGGCCAACCTTGCTTTCCTAATCAAAGATTTATTTATAAATTGTTAATAGCGTCAGAAGAAATTTTTTTTAATTTTTGGAGGAAACATCACTGATTGCTTCTTCAATCACACAGATAAAGATTGTTAGCGGACCGTTTTTTTTTTTTTTTTTTTTTTTTTTTTTTTTTTTTTTTTTTTTGTGTGTGTGTGTGTGTGTGTGTGTGTGTGTGTGTGTGTGGTACTTATTACCAATATACGAAATTTTAAAGTAAGTACATAATTTTCTTTTACTTCATAACTGTATACTTCAATTTTTATTAAAAAATTAATACAATGTTTTCAAAAATTCCTGAGATATTTATTGCCGCATATGTTTTAATGTTAAATAATTAAATCCTATAAAACTTATTTTAAAGTATTTAAGTAATATTTTAATTGGTATGATGTTTTTAATTCGATATTCAATTTAAGTAATATTTTAATCCAATTAAATGTTGCGCAATAATTTTATTCTATTATATGAAAGTAATAATTTTACCTTACTTTAGCATTTTATAGTCTTAGTAAATGTATTTATTTACATTTGCCAGCCATCTTAAAAAACAACGTTTTCAACAAAAAATTAATCCATTATTTTTAACGATATTTATTTTTTTTTAAGTTTCGGATACTTTACTATATGCGTAATATACGTAAAAACAGCATTTTTCAAGATGTCTGACGACTGGAAACACCGCGCCAACAATTGCGCCAATGTAAATCGCCAAAAATCCGTGCAACCGTCTACCAAAGTAGTACCAATTTCTGGCCAGTATAGTGATAAAATTAAGTAAAATATTTATTTACACAATTGAACATGTGGGCACAGCTTTAGTATTAGTCCTTTTTGGCGAGAAATTTGTTTGGCGACATTTTGGAGCGATAAATGTAAAGTTATGGTAACCTTGGTAACCCTAAATACTGAGCTGAAAAACATGCCGCCATTTCTGTCCACGTAACTTTAACGAATTTGGTAGGTATCAGAGCTTTGATGGCAGGAGGGATAAATTGCATGTTTTCCTTAAAGATACGTTTGTGTTAGGAAAGCATAACATTTAAAATATTTTATTTTTAATATTTTATTATTAAATTTTTAAAAAAGCTAAAATTTGATAGTTAAAACTGATGCTTTTAAAAAAAACATCAATGAGTCTTGTCATTTTTTCATATGTTAACTCTGCATATTATAAACTCCACCCCCCAAGAAAAAAAAAAAAAAAAAAAAAAAAAAAAAAAAAAAAAAAACAGTAGCATGAGGTAAACTCTTTGGTGTTTCCTTTGCTAAGGAGATCAAAATTACCATGGTCTAAAAATACTTTTTTGCCTCATGTTAGAACTATTAGGGATGTGTAATTGCATGAATTCATAGGTTCAAATCAGGTATCATTATTGCTTTTATAACATTTTTATAATTTGTCTGACTATAAAAAATATAATGTTGCTTAGATTATGGAATATATTGCTTATAGGCTAAATCGCAGAACAGTAGCATGAGGTAAACTCTTTGGTGTTTCCTTTGCTAAGGAGATCAAAATTACCATGGTCTAAAAATACTTTTTTGCCTCATGTTAGAACTATTAGGGATGTGTAATTGCATGAATTCATAGGTTCAAATCAGGTATCATTATTGCTTTTATAACATTTTTATAATTTGTCTGACTATAAAAAATATAATGTTGCTTAGATTATGGAATATATTGCTTATAGGCTAAATCGCAGAACAGGTTGCATCAGTCGATGCTGTGTTTACTTCTCTTATGCTTAGACACGCCTTTTTATGACATAATATTGGTTACGCCTCTTCTTAAAAACAAGTTATAAGTATGCTATAGCTTCGTATTTAAAGAAAACTTAAATTATATTTTAACTGAGTTGAAATGGTAGGTTTATAATGTTCTGCGCGAGATTTTTTAAATTATAAATTTACTTTTGTGTGTTGTGTGGTAGTGTTAGCATTTAATGCAACGAATTATCTCTCACAAATGTATTATTAAGATACCAAACGATCCTTAGCAAACGATCAAAAATATTGAATGCATGAATTAAAAATTATAACCATAACTTCTGAAAATACAGAAAAGAATTCTTTTGCTTAAAGAGGGGGGTCGCTGCGATCACCGAGGCAAGTGGCTGCACATTGGCAGCACTCTGTAAAAAAGTGTAAAACATTCCTTTCCCCTTAGTGATTATCAATTAAATTACTTTCAAATAGTGTGTTTTCTACAAAACCTACACGTTTTCTAAAGATTTTCGGCTCCGATGTTGATGAGAATGAAACAGCGGACATGTGAGCATATACTACGAAAGCATGGAATTTTAAGATAAGTACCCTTCTTTCATCTAAACTAAATCAAATTTCTATAAATAAGTGCCTTTAAATCAATAAAGTTTAATTTTTAATCAGTTTTTAGCATTAAACAATACTTGAAATTGCTCATTGCTAGTGGCTTCCCTTGTGTTTACAATTCCAAACAGACGCCAACATTATCAGTTCACGTCTGTCAGCACTTAGACAGGCCCCACACCTTATCTTGTTTTCAGGAATCTCGTGAGAGGGAAAATTAGGGATTTGGGAAATCGCGCTACTTCCCTCTCGGATCTTCTGGTTTCTTTTTTTTTAGATTGTTTAAATATATTTTCGCCTTTAAATAATATTATACCTTACCGATTTTTTCTCATACTGTTCCTTGCTACCTGTTAAATGTCCATATGTAAGGGATGGATTATTCTTAACTGCCTTAAGTAAATTCTTAGAACTATGAGCTTATATAAATAACAGTGTGCCTCATTGTGTTATACTAGCATTAATTAACTAGTAATAAATTATGATACTAAAATAATTAATCTTGTAATAAATTATGATAATTAAATTAATAAATACTATGTTTAATTTGTGCTTTTAATACATATACTCAGTAATTTACACACACACATATACGAGGGCAATCCTCAAAAAAAAAAGGTCTCCCATTTCTTGGGGACGTAGAGAAAGTTTTAATACGGTTGTTGGCAACACTGTTGTGAGTGGTGCCTTTTCCGCTACCACATAAGCACGCAGGCGCTTCGCTCGGATGCTCAGTCTTGGCTTGCAGCCATTCGAAATGGAGCTCCCGATAAACGTTACCGCCAGGTGCGAAGTGCGGGCAGTTATTCGATTTTGAATGCAAAAGGCGTTAAAGCGGTTGAAATTTACCGCCTATTGACGGAAGTGTATGGACAGTCGTGCATGGATGTCAAAAACGTTCGCAAGTAGTGTAGAAAGTTTCCAGCCGGTCGTACTGAAATTCATGACGAAGAAAGGAGTGGGAGGCCGTCAATTGCCGACGAGACAATCGCGAAAGTTGAGTAGAGTTCGTATTCGTTGAGTTTCCCGATTGTTGAGTTTGTAAAATGCGTAAAGATCGGAGGATCATCTGGATGCTCCTGAAGGTCCTCAACACTTCCTGAAGGGCATGGCGGCAAGCTGGTATGACCAAAGAATCTCTAAGGAGAAGAATGAAAGCTTCCATAGACGCAATGTAAACCTGTTTCGCTCTGCGCCGCTGTACCGAAGAGCCACGGCTATGCAGTGAAACACCAGCGCAGGGTGAAATTTAAACAGCTAGCGTAGTTCGAGGAGATAGTAAATATTTTACTTTGAAATAACTCCAAATGTTTTATTTTCATACATTTCTGGAGTTTTATGAGCAAAAGGATGTTAGTTGGAATTTTGGGGCGAATTATAGAAATCCTGTCCAATTTTTACTTTCAATTTAAACAGCGAGCCGTACGAAGACAAAATTTAAATGAAATAAATTTCTTAATTCTTTTCTTCTGTAAACTTAAAAAGGGGGGAAAACACATGCCATACAAAACGTAATAAATTTTTATGGATCCATAGTTAAAATTTTACAGTGAAATTTTGAAAGCAAATTCAAACACTGAAATACATTATAATTATCCGACAACAACTTTTAAAAAAAATTACCATGAAAACGTTTAAACAATTATTTGGAATGACCATTGTGAAAACCAAGAGCAAAGTTTTCACCCAATAGCCAAAACCATTTCACTTACAGCATTACATTTAAAAAGTCTTTAAAAGAATTTCACATAGCTAAAACCAAGTACCTCTGACTACAACAACAAAGAACGCTTTCGAACAACGTGGTAAAAGATTGCTAACATGGCCGACGGCATGCTGCATTCTTTGATGCTGCTTTGTTGCCTCCTGATGTTATTTCGCATATGCGCAGTGAGGTACGGAGGGTGGATAGCTTTGGAATGGTTTGCCCCTTTAAAGTAAGCTTCAGGGATATACATGATGTGTCTCTTCGGTCTGACGGAGCCACATTTGCCCCGGGGAACCTTTACTTCTTCTCCTTAGAGATTCTTTGGGTATGACATGGGCATTGTAAAACTGCCACAGCGTGTACAAAAATGCATCGACCAAAATGGCGATTATGTTGAAAAATAAAGTATTCTTCAATCTTTAAAGTGATGTAGCAATTATAGAAAATAAACGGTTCTTTGTATATCTAAAAATATAGACCTTTTTTTGGGGATTGCCCTCGTATATATATATATATTTTGGTGTCTGCGGTTGTGATCTTGTATTGTATATGGTTCTATGTTGTTTGTCTCCTGCTGTTTTTTGGGAAATGTGTGAAAATATTGGGAACGAAAATAGCATAAGTTACTTTAGTTAAATTACCGTAATTTCCGGAAGAAAGGCCGCATCAGCGTAAACGCCGCACTCGAGAAAAATGGCGGGAAAAAAATTAAAATTACACAGAAACGCCGCATCAGCGTAAACGCCGCAATAGATTAAATTGCGCGTGACATCGTCGTGGGCCGTATAGATGCGAAAACTCAACCTATCTGAATTAAAAAGATTTAGTAAATCCTGATCTAAGTTTTCCAGATCGTCATATTCATCCTCTTGGTTTACAGTCTCTTTATCTAAGGATATAATTTTAGCTTCTTTGAACCCTGCTATTATTGACGATGTTTCTAACGATTTCCACGCACTTCCTGCCCACTTTGCAATTTCTTCAAAAGATGCTGTACGCATTTTACCGCTTTTGGTTTACGTATGCAATCCTTCACTCATCCAACACTCCCAAGGCTTTCGGACTTCAGCTTTGAAGGATTTATTACCTGACAAATCTAATGGTTGTAAGATTTTTGTCAAACCATAAGAAATTATTGCTTCGGTCGTAGACAATTTTTGACATCTGGTTTTCATCGACTCAAAGAAATGAGCACGCATGGAATCCATTATCAATAACCCCTTTGGTTGGAAAAAAGATCCCATACGACACTGCCAAACTGTTTGTAGCCACTCATGCATGATTGTTTCGCACATCTAGCCGTTCTCGTTTGCACAAATAATTACGTCATTAGGAAAATCTCCCTTCGGAATAGTCTTTCGTTTAAAAATGATCATCGGCTTTAGCTTGTCACCGTTTGCGGCACAAGCTAACTCATATGTAAATGACGTTCTTTCATGTCCCGTCATAAACACAGATACAGTTTTTGCACCAGTTTCACCAGTATCTGGCAGAATGCCAAGAAAAATCCATTCATGCTGAAGGGGAAATATGTCAGAGTTCGTTATTGCGAGGCAGGTGCAGTCGTGTCCGCCTTTAAAAAAAATTGCAGAAAAGGCAGGGGTGGGGAGAGGATGGGTCCTGGAAGATTCATCGAATGGCAGAGGAGAGAGACTATTCAAACTGATGAGAATGTTGATTTGAAAGGGGGAAGAATGTTATTGTTCTGAGATCTCGTTTAGGGTGAATAAGGCATGTAGGTCCGTTCAAGGGAAAGAATGTAAACAAAATAACGTTCGCAAAAAGCAACTAAGTGGTCTTTTGTGTGGGAACAGCACCAGTCTATGCACAATGACAAGGCCATCCAAACTATGTACAATGACCATCATAGGGAATATTTTATTTTTAGTGCACCTAAACGCCGCATGGGTAGAAACGTTGCACCCGCTGAAAATTTAAGTTTTAAACACGTAAACGCCGCGGCGTTTCTTCCGGAAATTACGGTAATATATACTTTTGTTGATATATCAGGATGCAAGCATACATATTACTTTGTATTCCATGCTAAATACCTTGATACGAAGCATTTTAACACTGTCAATATCCCCCCCTCAGTAACACATCTATTCACCATTACCAAACACACTCACCAGACACACCTGTGAGACACTATTTATTGTAAATAAAGACAAATTCTTCTCCTTTTATCTACACTCATGAACACAATCGTATTTTAGGATATTTTCTACTTCTTTTCCTTTTCTTTCTATAGGCCCTTTTTTCCCTCTATTGTTTTTGGACCATTTATTTTAAATTTTATTTTGTCCCATCTTTTCTTCCTGGCCTTTTGAACTCGTACAAAATGTACGAAGTTCATTTTTATTCTCCTCAAATACGTAATTGCCCCCCTTCCTATATACCTTTCCTTCGCACCTATGCTTGATTTTTCGCCCATCGGTGCAGAAAGACTTAGCGGGTGCAAAACAAGACATCTGTCTACTTTGTCTGTCTGTCTGTCTTTTGCTTAAAGAATGTTTTGGTTATTGATGAGTGTGTCTAATTCGGTGCTTACTGCAGAATGGATGAGTATCTGAATCTGGATTTTTTTAATCAGTTGGAGCGAAGAGGCAAAAAGAGCGCTATTGAGTGGTGTATGGAGAAAAGTTTGATTGCAATATCGTATAAGTGCCTAATTCGTGAAACAAATATGAAACTAGTAGAGAGACGGTTTTGAGACGTATAGACGATTTTGAGAGGTTCACTATGCCGAGTTTGTGCAGTTCTGGGATGTTTTTTAAGCGAAAATAGATCGATGTGCACATAGGCAAAGCCAGTGTGGTGCGCGATGCCGAGTTTGTGCAATTCTTGGATTTTTTAAGTGAAAATAGATCGATGTGTACATGGGCAAAGCCAATGTGTCGCAATGCCAGGTTTGTGCAATTCTGGGATGTTTTTTGAAGTGAAAATAGATCGATGTGCACATGGGCAAAGCCAATGTGGTGCGCAATGCCGAGTTTGTGGAATTCTGGGATGTTTTTTAAGTGAAAATAGATCGATGTGCACATGGGCAATGCCGAGGTTGTGCGCGATGCCGAGTTTGTGCAATTCTGGGATTTTTTTTAAGTGAAAATTGATCGATGTGCGCATGTGCAAAGCCAATGCTGTGCGCGATGCCGAGTTTGTGCAATTCTGGGATGTTTCTTTAAGTGAAAATAGATCGATGTGCACATGGGTAATGCCAGTGTGGTGCGCAATACCGAGTTTGTGCAATTCTGGGATTTTTTAAGTGAAAATAGATCGATGTGTACATAGGCAAAGCCAATGTGGTGCGCAATGCCGAGGTTGTGCGCGATGCCGAGTTTGTGCAATTTTGGGATGTTTTTTGAAGTGAAAATAGATCGATGTGCACATGGGCAAAGCCAATGTGGTGCGCAGTGCCGAGATTGTGCAATTCTGGGATGTTTTTTGAAGTGAAAATAGATCGATGTGCACATGGGCAAGCCAATGTGGTGCGCAATGCCGCGTTTGTGCTATTCTGGGATTTTTTTTAAGTGTAAATTGATCGATGTGCACATGGGCAAAGCAAATGTGGTGCGCAATGACGAGGTTGTGCACGATGCCGAGTTTGTGCAACTCTGGGATGATTTTTTAAGTGAAAATAGATCGATGTGCACATGGTAAAAGTAAATGTTTTGCGCAATGCTGAGTTTGAGCAATTCTTTGATTTTTCTTTAAGTGAAAATAGATGGATGAGCACATGGACACCGAGCTAATTATAAATCTTGCATTATAATACTGACAAGAATTTAACCGTAAATTATACAGGAATTTAACTTGTTTTATACAGGATATTCTAGAAACTATTGGAAATTGACATTGATATCGGTATAGTTAAAACTACTGAAATAAATATTTTAACTCAAAGCAATTTAATGCAAATGTTGAAGTATAACTGCATATTCTTTAATGCATGTCTAATGTATTACATTTTTATACACTACACATTCAAATAAAAGTAGAGGGAAATACATTATAATTTAAAACATAAAATTTCAAAATTTATAAATTACTCAGCAAAACATGAAATTAAGTACATTGGTATATACATTAGTTTAATTACAATTTTAATTTAAAAATATGCATCACTTCTTTATATGTGAAATAGGAAAACACCAAATATATTATTTTCACTAAAATTTAATTAAACGTATGAATATTTCGGAAGGAACACGAATTAACTATGAATTTTATTTTAATGAATTCTATGAGTGGTATCGTAAGCATGGTGACGGTATACCAGATCATTATGCGGACGCCTTAAAAAAATATGAAAAATATCTAACTGAGGAAAAGAAGAAATCGCGTAATCAAGTAAAGAATAGACTTTGGCTTTTATATCGTTTGTTAAGTGTTAAAAAAGAGCGTCCGAAACAAACTAATACTAAAAGGTGTCAAAGTTCTCTTCGTACATTAGATGACCTCAAAAGACTTAGAAAAATAGTTATAGATCGCTACGAATATGAAGAAATGGCTTTATTCATTCTGGTCATTCTTGAAACCGAATTAAAAGCAAAAGAAATTTTAAAACTTTTGAACGAAACAGATCTTCGTCGGCATTGCAGAAAAGAAACTGGTATCATCCAATGTATTGGACCAACGCAATCGGTTTTTGTATGAATTTCTGGCTTGGGTAATTGCCGGCCCACTTTTCCCTCGAAGATTAGATAGTTGCTCGAGAAAACTAAAACGATTCTTTCAAAAGTATTTTCCGAATCGATCCTTTAATCCTTCCTTTACCATCATTAAACGTTCTATGAAAATTGCAGGTTATCGTAAATATATACAAGAAGAAGCTAAAAAGGAGATGGAATCAGTAACACAAGAGTTTATTCTTTAAAAAACGTTCAAAAAATATAGGGATCATTGCTTTTATGGATTGAAAAAGATAACCAGATTGGATCTTCAAAAGCACTTCGTAATCTGAAGTAGAACTCAAAACACTTAGATAGGTTCAAAAAAATAGGATAATCATTTCTTTCTAGTAAAACGAAAAATAATTAAGAAGGAAAAATCTCTTACCTTTATTGAAGCATTTGTCGTAACGTAGAAGCTGCGTTGAAAGATGTTACCTCTTCAGCAGTACAGACTGATCTTTAGGGAATGTCGGATTGTTTAAATAGATAAGTGAGAGTCTGGATAATAAAAAACCACAAGGATCAAGTCGATCGAATCGGTAGGAAAAATTTTCTGAAAGCTTTAAAAAAAAAATCCCCCTTTTCGTCTGAAATTGATGTCTTCAATTTTTCGAAATTGTGAGACATCATTTTCGGACGAAAAGAGGGGGGGGTAATTTATTTTTCTAATTGCACCCAATGTAAGATAGAGTCACGGTTTGTTTTTTCAAAAAATTTGAGACATCATTTTCAGACGAAAAGGTTTTTTTTTTTTTTTTTTTTTTTTTTTAAAGCTTTCAGAAGTTTTTTTCAACTTACTCGATTGACTTGGTCCTTACATCTTTTAATGATCCAGTTCATTACGGATCCCGATAAAACCGAGCTATATTCCCATGCACACATTGAGCTTTTCCTTGAATCATAGCCTTTACTTGTGGAAATTGACACATGCATTCATGCTGATTGAACCCCCTATAGATAAATGTACCATTTTGACAAACGTCTTTCGCCAATTCTCCACAATCCGGTCCATTGTAAAAAGCTGGATCCGTACAGTAACACGACCACTGATAGAATCCATTTTTTTCGGTAAGAATAATCATACCCCCTTTTTCAGTTTGACACGCGTAAGGATTCAGTTTAGGCATACAGAGTCCTCGAACACACTGCATTTCTTCCCCGTTTGTGCAAAGAAAATCACATGTATCCGCACACCAGACTTTTTCTCGTCGGCAATCTTTAAGCGGTATCGATTCGTTCATGGGGATAGAATCCGATTCCATAACAGAAGTAGGAAAGAAAAATAGAAAGAGACCAAACATCATCAACAATATATATATTTCAGCCATCTTTTTTTCTTTGGGAAAAAAAACAAAGGATAAGGATATGGAAAGACGAGTTGATCAACACGAAGAACGTCGATCTTGTCGTCGAACGGCTCTTCAGTCTAAAATTAATACTTGGCGAGATGCTTGCACGGCATGTTTTAAAATCATGGACGATTGGGCCACGATCGATTTTAAAAAATTCCTTTTCATATTTGAACGATGGGTATCGATTCTCAATCGTATCTTGGAAAATCCAATTCGTCGATTGGAACGTTACGAAATGTCCATGTATTATTGTGAAGAGCCAGGAGGACCCAAAGAGATTATTCAGTTATATATTAATAAAACCGAAACCGAAGAAGGAAAAATTCCCGTCTACGTTATTTTTAATCTTTTCGAGTTTATTAAAATTCATCGCAATTACTGCTTAAACTATTCCACTTCGAACAAGATGCTGGTGGATCAAAATCGGGGCACGATCAATATGAACACCTATTATGCTAATCAGGTCAATGTAGATCAAACTCGATTTTATCGTAATGAAACGACATGGCAATTATTATTCATTTTTACTTTACATGCCTTGGCTCATTTAGATGTGTTTGATTTATACGATCACGCTTACTATGATACACACCAGCACGTTCGAGATTCAGTTTTCTTCCGATTATATTTCTATGGACAAGTCATTTGGGCAATATAAAGCAAAAAAAAAAAAAAAAAAAAAAAAAAAAAAAAAGTCTTATCCTTCCAAAGTTCCTATTGAGTATGTTCAAAAAGTGTTAGAAGAGGAATTAAATCGAAACGTGCGTCATTCTGAATTGACCGGGACATGTTCGTTGGGGCACGTTTTATTCGACTTGTCTCATTATCAAAATTTTTTTCACCGTTATAGTCCAGAAAAGTTTATAAAGTTTCGAGACGATAAATTTATAATCATTCCGAAAAATTACTGGTATGACGCTATGAGTGAAGAACCTCGTGTCCAAGACTATGTAAAATGTTTCTTAAACCGTAATAAAGTAGACATAAATCCAAATATGCGGCGTCGATCTCAACGTCAACGTTCCAGAAGTCGATCAAGAAGTCGATCGAGAATTCCAACGAGAGTCCGAACACGATCTCAAAGTCCAACAAGAGTCCGAAGTCGATCTCGAAGTCCAACAAGAGTCCGAAGTCGATCCCGAAGTCGCTCTTCGAGTATTGATATACCCATTCGGCATTACTTGGCTCCTCTACCCAAAAAAAGAGGGAGAAAGAGAAAGTCCAAACTCAAAGCTCGTGTTGGCTACGATCAAAAGTTTATAAAAGCCCTCGAGACGAACGAATCGGGTCTGATTCTAAAACCGACTCGAGGAATGGATCGAGATTTAAATTTGCCGGGATCGATTTGTCGGGGTATTCGTCAAGTCTGTCGCTACAAGGATCCTCAAACGAAACGTTACATCAATTTTGTTCGTGACGGGAGTGAAGACGATGAGTACGTGCTGCAACTGGAATATTAACAAATGATGGGATTTTCTAACGGATTAAAAGCCAGCGGGACAAGAGCTTTCCAGCGATCCGAATAATATAAATTATGATGATCGTAATCATATACATAAGACGGTAAAATGGCTTTATCGGTATGATTCTTCAAAGCATTATCATCTCGAAGGGACAATAATACTGATTTAGAAGTGCACGGTGACAATAAAGCTTGAATCATGCGTGTTTCCAGTAAAAGAGATGAACGGGGTCCAAAATATTCGGGATCCATAATTTGATGAGTGATCTTGGTCGTTTTATAGTTATACACCCATAGTCGTATGGACTGGGGTAAATATCGAGTACTTTCGTCGTGAGTTAAGTTAAAAATTCTCGAATGGCAGGAATGTTACTATTCAGATACATTATGAAATTATAAATTTGTTCTTCCAACATCTTGTATTTAAACATATCAAATTCAGCAAGATGGTGGCTGGACAGTTTAACACGAAAACATTTTTACGGATATTGATTTATATTAAAATCTTTAGGATCGATTTGTCGTCGAATAACCAATTTACTACTCTCGTCCGAAGTGATAAATTCCAGTTTATATGGATTGGGTTCTTCTAAATATCTTTTATTCAGCTCGAAACATGGAGAGTCGAATCGTTTTACTTTCCCGTCTGATTTATAAACCTCTTTGTAATAAATATCCATGACCACATAACCCAATAAAATGGGATATTTTTTCTGTTTCAATAAATCGAGGACGAGTTGTTTATAATCCATCTTCTTGTTTATCTCGCAGAAAGCCACGTTCGAATGAGTTGACAAATAGGCTCATGGGGCATGAGTTCTTGAAAAGTATCTAAAACCTCGGCCAGACTGCATTGTCGACTTTTACAAATCAGTTGATGCGTTACATCGTTGAAGACGACTTTCTCGGAGAGAATGCATTGACCGCGACATTCCTTCTTAAAGTAATCCGGATGCATGAGTTTCACGTACCGAATAATGTCTCGAGTCGTTCGTCGTTTCAAGAACCGATGCCATTTCTTCTCGTTTAAAAATTCTCGATGACCGATGCGTTCTCTCTTTTCCACATTCAGAGCTCCAATATCCACGAGCACGGGATGATGGTCCGTGTACACAAAAGAACAAAATTTTAAAACGGGAGCCGTTCCTCCGAGTCGATAACAAATACTACACAAGAAAACAATGAACGTGTAAAACGTTTTGCCAAATATTCCGGTAGAAGAATGCGAGCACTGTAAAGTCCAGGATTCATTTCAAAGAGACCTATTGTATATCCCGAACGTTCTCGGAAATGCGTCGCAAAAGGCAACACATACTCCGAACTCAATTGTCGATGAAGAAGGATCAAATCGAAAAAATATTCGAGCAAGTCACAAGAGCTGCTGGCACTGTAAGATCTCCATTGCATCGAGTGGGAAGTAAACAGGCAATGGAATCGTCTTTGATTGAAATTATTTAAAATGAGAAAACAGGCATAATAAAAATGCCAAGGACATTTGGAAGGAGCATAATAAACAATTTCTTTTACGTGTTCAATAATAGTATGAGTGGTGGATCGACTCATCTTCTTCTCTCTTTAAAAAAGAAAGATGGTGGTGGTTTGTGTCTTAGATATGGATGAGACGCTTGGATACTTTGAAGGAGAAACATTTCAAATTCGACCCAAAACCAATTTCCTGATCCAGTTTTTACGTCTTTGCAATATCGATATCATTTTGTGGAGTAAATGTTCGGATGATTATGTCGAGCGAGTGATCAACAGTTTATTGCACGATATTGTACGGTATGCGTATCGGATATTTGGCCGCACGCAATGTGAAAAGTCGTGCCGAAATTATAATATTTCAAAATGTTCGGAACATATCAGAGTCTTGTACGATTACGACATTGTTTTAATTGGGGTCGATGATAACGTCAATGAAAATATGGACGAGCCCTATGATTTAAGAATTCACGTGAAGCCGTACAAGCAGATAGATCCCCGTGATCAAGAACTGTATAAAGCTCTTGTATGGAAACCGTCCGGATCCTGAAATAATTCAAGTGATTTTGCCGAGGTTACTACCCCAAGTGCAAGACTTTATTGAATTGAGAAATCCGACTACACTGGAAAAGTTATTTGAGCTAGCAATCCAGTTTGAAAGTAGAAGAACGGCGGACGTCGAAAGAAGACGCCAATATCAACAGCGAAACCAATTTGGTACGCCAAGACTACAGCAAACTCAAGCATACGGCTACGGAGAAAAAGCGAATCAGTGGGCAAGGAAACCCAGCATTCAAAAACAGCCGGCGAACGTCGACAGTTCAATAGCAACCCAGGAAAAAAGTCTCAAGGCCAGGGGAAAAAGAAGGAAAGCACGGAAAGGAAAAATAATTTAAACTAAAACGGATTTCTGCTGACGAGAGGGTGCGGAAATCCGAAGGCCACGAAAACCCCTCTTCCTACAAGTTAAATACAGTAATGGTGAAAAATTTGACTCTTCCGAAGATTGAAGTCTTGGTAAATAATATCCCGGCCACCGCACTCCTGGATACCGGCGCGCAGTGTTCCTGTGTGGCAGAAGTCTTTTTTAGAAAGTATTTTCGCAAATACCGCATATATAATGCGGATAATACGACAGTATTAGCGGCGCAAGGAAAAGAATGTAAGTGCGTAGGTAAAGTACCTTTATATATCCTTATCAAGGACGAACAAGTAAAGGTGATGTTTTTTATAGTAAAGAATTTGCAAGCACATTTAATCCTAGGAATAGACTTTCTTTCAGACGCACAAGCTACACTGGATTTTAATGAAGCGTCTCTTAGGCTGACAATGAAACCAGTGCGTGTAGAAAAGGTTGAACCGCCAAAGTTAAATCTTGACCACCTGCCTAATGACGAGCAAGATAGAATCCGACAAGTGGTAAGTGAATTTGCTTCCTTATTTAGTGATATTCCAGGATTTACTCAGGTTACTAACCATAGTATTGACACCGGAGATGCATTGCCGGTTCGTCAAAAACCATACCGGTATGATAAGAATAAGGAAAAAATTATAGAATGGCATATTACCGATATGCTACGTAAAAAGGTCATAACGCCCATCTCAAGTAGTTATGCTAGCCCGGTGGTTTTATGTAAGAAAAATAATGATTATCCTTTGGAGCATCCAAAAAGGTGGAGATTCGCTATTGATTACCGTAAATTAAATTCCATAACGAAATATCCGGTATATCCGTTACCGATCATAGAAGAAATTTTAAGGAACATAAAATCAACCAAATTTATGACGACTTTAGACTTAACGAATGGTTATTTTCAAATAGGGGTCAGGCCTGAGGACGTGCCTAAGACTGCTTTTATAACCAAGTCTGGCACTTATGCATTTTTGCGTATGCCGTCGGGCTTTTGCCGTATTCCAAGAAACTCTGCAAGCAGACGATACGAACGTATCCACGGAACTCCACTGCGTTTCGTTTTTGATTCAAGACGAATTGTCAAAGAAGGAACCTCTCAAAGTCCCCAATCCTTTGTACAATCGTTTCACGCAGCAAATGTACGTGACAAGTATATTAATGGCGATCGCAGCGAATCATGCAACTGCATTTACGCCTGACTTTGAAATGGTCGGAACACCTAGAAAAGGAGAAAAATAACCAATGAAAATAAAGCTTAGAAATACGAGAGTCCATTAGTAACAAAACATGACGATGTCAGTTGGAAAAATTTTCTGAGAGCTGAAAAAAAAAAAAAAAAAAACTTTTTGTTAATTTTTATCATGTCTTTAGACATGATAAAAATTAACTCTACCCCCTTTTCTTTTTTGTTGTGAATGATGTCTCACCCTTTCTAAAACTAAATTTCTAAGAAAAAGAATGAGTTATATCTTTCTTGGAAATTTATTTTAGAAACATATTGACACCTGATTCAAACCAAAATACGAGTGGTAAAGTTAATTTTTATCATGTCTAAAGACATGATAAAAATTAACAAAAAGTTTTTTTTTTTTTCAGCCAGTTCAATGTGGACAAGACATTACCCTTTTTTAACCAGAATAAACTTTCACTTAACTATTTAAATTGTCAGTCTGTGCTGTGGCCTGGATACAAGCTTATACTCCATCATAGGAAAAACCTTCTTATTTGGGTCCATATTCTTAAAAGAATTTCGTTTTTTGAATGTCTATTCTCCATTCGATAAACCACGCAACCAACACCAGAAACACGATCCATCGAAACTGAAATATATAGAAGAGTTAAGGAAAGAAATGAAATCCATGGAATATAGTTTCGGCCGCTTCATGGTACCGTAAACGCCGATCAAGGTTTATGAGCTGTTTAACCGGTTCAGGAGCGATTAATAATTGTCTGTCTTGATTCATCAGAATCACGGAATGAGCCCAATCCACCTCATTTAAAGAACCCACGTTGAATTTTTCTGCCGAGGGGTAATAGGGATAAACATGTTCCGTTACATATCGTAAATGCGCGGCTAAGAGTTGAGCAGTAAAAATAATATTTTTGGGATACGTCAATAACAATTGACTTCTTAGAAATTCTTCCTGATAAGGAATCCAAGCTGATGAACGATCAAGAATCGTTTCCATCATGATATTATTTCATCTACTCTGTTTTTTTCTTCTTTACCTATTCCAGTGTTTCATGTACCGAAATTTACTCGTCTATTATTCGGGACAATCGATCCCTTTTCATTTCAATCTTCTTCAATGGTATCGACAAGTCCATCAAGAAATCACATAATAAAGGAATCATTAGTGGATAAAACAATGTTTGGTTTTAATCTTCGTTCGACTCTCGTCATAACCATTTTAATATATCTGGTCACAACACTGGTCATCATGGCCCTCATCGTATATCGTCTCTCCTACGGCAGTGTGGCTTTCGTTTACGATGCTGCCGATCCGAATAAAGTCACGACCAAAGGAACGACAGCGAGCGATTTCTGGGCCAATAATAAAATGTTGCTCATTGCTCCAACGGTTGTCAATGTGATCAATATTCTAATGGTCGGTTTATTACTTTACGTGTAACCGAAAAGAGAATAAAGACTAGATTCAAAAATATATCACGATGGATACAAAGGCTATCATGGTGATTATCTTATTAGGAATTGTATTTGTCTCGTTACTCAATTTCGGCAACCTGGCAACAGCTATTTACAGTTATGCGACACCCAAAACAGGAGCCGAACATTTTAATCAACGCAACTGGATGCTTTACGGAAATATAATGCTACATATTATAGCTCTGATGCTAGGTGGAGGCATTTTTATGAAAAAGTAATGATTTAATTTAAAAAAATATGACAAGACCTACCCAAGATGAATCCAAAATCTTTCAGAGAAATACTTTCATAGATAACGATGAGTCACTCGTATTCATAAACACGTTCAAGGTGATGGACGGGCGTAACTTCAATCCAAGAAGAAATATACCAACAACTGCTTTTGTTGACATCTTGCCCACTCAAGAAGGAAGAACAAGAATGGAATGTCAGAATAATCAGAGTCAGCTAGAAAGATTTTCTAAGAGCTGAAAAAAAAAAAAAAAAAAAAAAAAAAAAAAAACTTTTTATTAAATTTTATCATGTCTTCTAGACATGATAAGAATTAACTCTACCCTCCTTTTCATTTTGAATGATGTCAACATGTTGTCTAGACATGTTTCTAAAAATAGATTTCTAAGAATGAATCATGCTTTTTTTTGGAAATCTATTTTTAGAAACATGTTGACATCATTCAAAACGAAAAGGAGGGTAGAGTTAATTTTTATCATGTCTAAAGGACATGATAAAAATTAACAAAAAGTTCTTTTCTTTCTTTTCTTTCTTTTTTTTTTTAACCAGAGAATATTTTTCTCAGCTCTTAGAAATTTTGCAAGCCGACTCGATTGACCAGACCACCATTTTTTTACAATAATGAACTTTCACTTATTTATTTAAACCATCCCAGTTCAAATCAGTCTGTGCATTGACCTGAATACAAGCTTCTGTTAAGGTATGTTAATAATATATTTTTTGTTTCTTTGGCTTTTCGCGTTTAGTTTATGTGATTCGTCTTTCGCTATAGAGATCCAATATTTTATAATCGCAATTTTGATTTAAGATGCACAATTTTCGCCATTTTCCGTAGCGCTTGATCTGCTCGAGTGTACATGTTGCGTCTATCTTCATAAGACATATCTAAATACAGCTCATTGGCGTTCGGTTCAATATTTAGGTGATACACTTCATGATTGCGTTCTTTGTCCGTGAGAAACTTGAACACATCAAATTCATTTGGCCGGCGATCGGGTTTGAACGGTTTCAGGACTCTCGGACTGTAAAGTCGTTTCCCCTTCGGATCAAAGACGAAACCCGGACAAGGTCCACCTTTTTTAGAACGACCTTCCACCTCGTCCGGTTCGACTTCTTCTTCGACCTGTCGGCCATTGTCGGAACGATACTGTAATTTAAACCGTCGCCAGTTGTCAATAAACGCGTCGAGAGTATCCTCCGATTCTGGAAAATATTGTCGGTAAAGCGTTTCGGCTTGAGTTTGTTCTTCGGGTAATAAATTGGCATAGTCCACATATTCAGTGAACAATTTCCGGAAAATAGGATCTTTCTCACTTAAATAAGTGGCCATTTCATCCAACGTCATTTCGTATAACTGTTCGACAAAATTCATGATGGAAGTGCTTTTTTCTTCTTATTATTATTGAATTTTCAAAGCGGAAATGATATCTTCCATTCTCTCACATTGATAGCGGTATTTTAGATATTTGAAAGACGTGATGGCCATGAGCGCTAGAAAAATGACAAATGTTAAGACCGTGAAATGAAATTTAAAGTGAATTTCTTCCTCATGCACAATCAACACGCAAATAGAATAGAGTAATCCGCCAAAGGAAACATTACGCAGCCCCGAAATGCACTTCTTGGTGGAGTACCTCGCTGACTGCTGAACGCAGCAAAGTCCGTGCCCTAAGGCGCAAAATGCAAGCATGCAAGGATCCCTTAGAAAGAGAGACACACTCGCTAATTTTTCGAAAGCACAGAGCTGCTTACAAAAGACAGATTGCAAAAGCGAAGTTTTCATCCTGGAAAGAGTACTGTACCAACACTGCGAATAAGTTCGGAACTGTCTTCCGTATTGCACATGACAAGATGTTTACACCTACTAATCTTACTGCCACAATAAGCCACGGAGCAGCAACTAGCACAGAAGTAGTTGCGCACATTCTGGACAATATCTTTAGACCTGATAACGCAGACACAGATAATCCCGCACAAAGAAATATCAGAGCCAGCGTTGAGCAATATTACAATACCAAGAAAACAGATTTTGAACCACTGCCTATTGCCAAAGAAATAAGCGACATTGTTAAAGCGTTAAACACCAATAAAGCACCAGGTCCTGATGGGATAGATAATGGCATTCTGCAAGCCATTAACTGTATGCATCCGGAGTTACTGCATGCCTACATCACTGCGTGTTGGCGCAACAAATATTTCCCAGCCGGCACGAAACTTAGTGAGGTGGTGCTCTTCCTCAAAGCGAAAAAAGACCCTAATGTACCAACGTCTTACCGGCCTATTTGCCTTTTTCCTGCCTTGGGTAAAGTACTAGAAAGAGTCGTCCTTCAAAGACTTAAACACTATATCCTGTCTGGACAAAGCATAAATGACAAACAATACGGCTTCATTCCTGGCAGATCGGTGGATCACGCGCTGCAGCACCTACGAAAATTAATAGCAAATAACAGAATAAATAACCAACATAGTCTCATTATCTCTGTGGATATACAGGGCGCTTTCGACTCGTTGTGGTGGCCTGATGTACTGAAGAGATTACAGGACATGGGTAGCCCTAAGATTCTCTTTGACCTTATTTACAGCTACCTAAGTGATCGCCGCTTACAAGCCACCACGGAAGCAGGAGTGCACTCACGTTCCATCAATAGAGGCTGTCCTCAAGGATCCTGTCTGGGTCCACTGCTGTGGAATCTTGTAGCGGACACAGCGCTGACTCTCTTTAACACAGATCCTCACACGGAAATACTGGCTTATGCCGATGACGTTTTGCTGGTAACCTAAGGGCACAGCTGCAACGCATATGAGACTAGGGCACAACAAGCAATGGACAAGATGGCCAAATAGGCCAATGACCATAAGTTAACTATTGCCAACTCAAAAACCCAAGGTATGCTTATCTGTCCAGGTAAGCGCCATCGAAGAACCCCGTGCATCAACCTTCTTGACGACACATTGACTTGGATGCCACATTTAAAGGAGGTCAAGGCACGACTTCACAGGATATTTCATTCCATGCTCAGAACAGCAGCACCAACATGGGGAGTTTCTTCGAGGATGCTTAAGACGTGGTACTCTGTAGTTGCTGAACGTATTGCACTATATGGAGCCTCCATGTGGGGCATAACGATCACTACTAAAATGGAGAATCTGCTACGCTCAGCACAAAGACCATTCCTCCTGAGAATTACCCGAGGATATAAAACCTCGCCCACTAATGCTCTAAACGTGATTTCAGGACTACCGCCTCTGCATCTCCTAGCTCAGCGCGAGAGTGCAATAGTGCGAGTGCTCCGACTCAAAGAGACAATAAGTTTATGGGATAGGACTTATGTTTATACTGACTATGAGCAAAGCATTCCCGAGCCACCTTGCCACCCGGCCGAATTCAATATCTCGATTAACTGCAGGTCACCAACGTGGTTCAACGCCACTGCAATCTACACCGATGGTTCCAAAGGAGAATGTGGCACCGGTAGCGGATACTGTGTTCTACTTGGGAACCAGATCTTAAAGACCTGGGAAAGAAAGCTTAAGCACCACAACTCAGTTTTTCAGGCTAACTGATTGCATTAAAAGCTGCACTTGTCTACGCACTGGAAAATAACTATTCCAGTATATATTCAGACTCAGCCTCTAGCCTCCAGGCAATCCAAGGCAAATGTAGTAAAAATCCACTCGTCAGGGCCATACAAAAACTCTTACTAAGAACACCTAAATACTATAGGCCTGAACTCCAGTGGGTACCTGCCCACACTGGAATACTGGGTAATGAAATTGCAGATGCAATAGCCAAAAGAGCAGCAACTGACCCCCACGTTCGCACACTTGACGTGCCTCTCCCGGGTTCGTTCTTAAAAGCTGAGCTCGAGATAGAATTACTCAAACGTTGGCAACATCTGTGGGAGACAGAAACCACCGGCAGAAGAGTTTACAGATTTTTTCCAAAAGTCTGCCGGCTTCTAAAATCTGGCTCGTCTCACTTCACTCAGTATCTAACAGGACATGGTCCCTTCATGACTTACCTGCATCGCTTCAGACGACGCGAAAACGAGCATTGCTCATGCGGGATGGTAGGAGATCCGGACCACTATCTGTTCGCTTGCAGAGAGACCGCTAAATATCATCTTAGGCAACCAGTAGCAAACCACATCCATGCATGGGCCGAAGCTACTTCAAAAAATTGCAATGCATTGAAACGCATATGCGATTGCATAAACATTGCACGCATAATCTCAGACAGGCTGGAGTAATTCTCAACCACCATCCTCGTCACCAGCACAGCCCCTGTATGCTCTGTACCTCTGTACCTGTAGCGAACTAATTTTATCTTAAGTTAGCTTATTCGGCTTTTCTTATTCCCTGTATATATTTATCTTCTTGAACTGTAAACCTTGAATTATGAACCTTGAACTATGTATTTTGCCTTATTTTATGTATTGTTTCCACTGTTTTGCCTTTTTTTTATTTTATGCATTGTTTTACTTTCTAGTATTTTACTTCTTATTACTTTTAGTATTTGTAACCACCTATCCATTACTCTGTAAATATGTATGTAACTGGAATTGTTCTTCACGCCCGCAATGCACCCTTCTTCCATCATGCACTATCGTCTTCGTCCAGCATTTGTTTGCACTGCCCCCAGCAGTCGTCTTGAGCACAATATGTATTTATAAGTGTGTCTTTTGTTCAAGTTATTTCCGTCAGCGGGGCTACCTGGCCGATATGCTAACTACCCAGTGAACCGGCTGCCTCGCTGTCGGTGGAAAGAAAGAAAGAAAGAGTAATCCGCCCGCTAAAGCAAAGATACCGAACGGTTCTAGCTTCGAAATATTCATGGATCCTAAAAGCGACTGGGCAACTCTCAAGTTAGTAAATACTTTATTCCAAAATTCTTCGTGAATAGCGAGCGAATTTTCTAAAGAGGCCTGGAACGTTTCGTACTGAGGCAGGGTTTGAGCAAACGATAAAATACAGTCTTTGGGGTTATTTATCGGTGTATGGACTAACCATTCGCGTAACCGGTTCCACGTCTCGGGCCAACATTGAATTTCTTGGTTGAACCGATCGGCAATCGAGGGACCGAACGTTTCATTCAAAAACCAAGAAATGCAAGCTACAGTTTGTTTCATAATCGTTTCTGAATTCATGGTTCCTTATTTTTAATTATTTTTTTCATTTATTTCAGAAAAAGAAAAAGAAGAGCAAAGAATGAATCATTTAGACGAATTGTTTCAGTACCTTCTCCAACACAAGAAAACGATTGTGTTTGGAAACCTGAGTCGATTGCCCTATGTGATCAACGATTACATTTCCAAACATTTATCCCACCTCACCATTTTTGTCATTTGTCCCTTTTATACGTACCCGTCTTCCCCTCATGTGTGTGTGATTAAACCGGAAGAATTGAGCACGAACACGTGCGATCTATTATTCTACATTGAACCTTTTCCGCATGCCGTTTCCGCATGCCGCATGCCACGACATTAAAACGGCTCAGCGCCTCGTCATTTTAACGAGCCACATGATTTTTATCGATCGATACCATACGTGTTCCTATTTATCCTATTTTCATTTCCCGGGAAGTTTAGAAAGGTATATGGAAAAAAACCAAACAGCTGATGGATTTGGAACAGACGTTCCTTTACGAAACGGATCTACCCGAAGTTAAAGAGTCCAAGATGGCTCTTTCGATCGGTCCTAGTCCTACCCTGAATCAATGGATCAGTCCCGAAAATCCCGATCCGACTCCCTTAGAAAACACGTCATGGATTTTAATCGATCTCACGTCCTTCCGGAATACGTCGTCACTGTTATTTCATTTTTGGACAGCCTTTGATTACATGCTGAATCATATCGATCGCATTGAAGGCTGGCAATTGTGTTTTAAAACGTCCGCGGAAGCTCGTGCTTATAAGAAACTCGTTCAGAAATGGATCGATTATCTCTGTTGTAGGGAATTCCAGCACGGGAACGTGTTACAATTGAATGAAATTCTCTCCCTCACGCCTTTTTATCGAGCGGGGACGGTCGATCTTCCCATTATTTTAGAAAAGAAACGATTCGGAGCTTTGGAATATATTCTTTGCACATCGGTTCAAGATGCATATCGAACTTCTATGCGATATAACTTAGATCTTGTCGTCGGATCCGTGTTTCGATTGAAATAAAGTCAGAATGAATGATCCTAACGAAGATGATGTTTCGAAGGAAATTCCACCTCTTGGAACACCCGAAGTTATTTATTATGACGATATTCTACCTTCACAAATTCAAAACCAAGTCGACCTTCCCGACGATTTTGAACTTCAATTTCCTCTCCACACGTATGCCAAATCCGATGTAACCATTAGCCCTTACATTATTCGACTGTCCGTTTCTCCTTCTTCTCGAAGTTCGAGTCCAAGTCCAAGAAGAAGTCCAAGAAAACGCAGTTCGAGTCCAAGAAGGAGCAGGAGTCCGAGTCCAAGAAGGAGCAGAAGTCCAAGTCCAAGAAGAAGAAAAAGTCAGAGAAATCGTAGTCGTAGTTTAGAAATACGTCATCCTAGAAGAAGAAGTCCTGTAAGAAGAAGTCGTTCGGCTTCCTTTTCATCGTCTGCATCTTCTTCTTCCTCTCCTTCCAATATGAATCGTAGAGGAACACAAAGACCCATTCGTAGAAGACCTATGAGAAGACGTCAAGGATACGTTCTTGGATCTCGAACCGTTCGTGTGGGTCCTAATCGATTGCTTCATAAATATGGTAACCATTCCATTACGTTTGTGACCGAAGGTGGGGCCCACATACGAAATAAGAAAATTCCCAATAAAGCTTGTCGATATCTATTAAGTCATAGCCCACGACGGCATCCAACAGCTCGAGATCGATTACCACGACAAGCTCGTATTGTTTTTAGAAAGAAAAGAGCTTAAACACAACGAGTTGAAAAAGAAACAATATCGAAACAATTCACAAAAGTAAAAAATCCATCAGACAAAATAATAAATTTCACTTACCAAAATGTGTATATAATAATAGACTTTAACTGAAGCTCTTTCGAGGCTGGTATCTAAAGCACAGACTGATCTGAAACCGAAACTCGAGTAATTTAAGTAGTTAAGTGAAAGTCCTTTCCGATCGAACCGACTGAAAAAAATTACAATGCTTAAAAAAAAAAAACTTTTTGTTAATGTTAATCATGTCTTTAGACATGATTAAAATTAACTATCCCCCCTTTTGTTCAAATGATGTTAATCAGTTTTCTCGATATGTTTCTAAAAAAAGAATATGACTCATTTCTTTCTTGGAAATTTATTTATAGAAATATGTTCGAAAGGATGAGACATCATTCCCAGACAAAAAGAGGGGTAGTTAATTTTTATCATGTCTAAAGACATGATAAAAATTAACGAAAAGTTTGTTTCTTTTTAAGTGAAATTTTTTCTTACTACCCAACTTTTGTTTCTCCTTTCTACCTCCCTCCCTTTCGTTTCACAGTATATAAACAGCTGGAGCTGAGACGATTTTCTCATTCGATACTGAGGACAAGATGGAGCAGGAAAATACTGTAACCCTGGAACCTTTGACATTACCCTTGAAGGATCGTCTCAAGTGCGTGTTGGATGAAGTCGTGCTGGAAGAATTTAATCAATCTAATTTATTTACGACTAAAACCACCGTTCAGTTGAGAGATTTAAAAAGAATAGCTAATATGATGATGTTTCCGTGGACCTTGATTCCAGATTTGAAACCTCTTGTACCCGTCCATCGATACTGTTTAGATACCATTTGGCGTTTATGGATGGATGTGCAACAGCAGTTGGTACAAAATAAAACCACCTCCACGCCAGATGAATGGAATATGATCTAGAAAGTTTTATCTAAAGACTATTATAGATCGACCGATCTTAAGACTTTCCAATATCTTATTCAAACGACAGGAAATACCTAAGATAGAAGTGTATAAATTATTTGCCGTAGACGGATTGCTGGGCGAGGATCTGCAAAAGTATGTTTTTAATCTACAGATAAAAAAACACCTTTAAACGAACAAGAAGCTCTAGATTTTAAAGCAGTTCATGCTCGAATCGTCCGTTGTTTATATCACGAAGTTTCCAAACGATTGGAATCTCTTCTCTACGTGGATGTGATTCGACGTACTATAGAAGAAATAATAAACACTACACCTTCTACCAGTGATGAAGTAAGCGAATGGGGTGCATTGTATTTAAAGTATCTTGGAGAGGATCTATTTTCAAATATATTTTACGAAATTAAAGTCTGGAAGACGAAAGAATTGGAACAATACCAGGCGAAAAAGAATCAACAAGAAAATAATTCTCAAAAGAGAAAGGATGTGAGAGAGGATCCTAGAATCAAGAAGAAAAACAAAAAGAATATGTCGGACCCTACTTTAGCTTCGAGTGATTATTTCGACCCTTCGATTGTCGATTTGCAACGTGTTCATTACCCTTCTCCCAAGAGTCCACCTCCATCGGAAAAGGGGGAGAAGATCCTATTGCTCCCGAGAGTCCATCTCCATCGGAAAGGGGAGGAGAAGATCCTGTAGAAGCTTTCTTCGAAAGACTAGAGTGTGAAGACGAAAATGTAGAAACTACAAGTAGTGAACAAGGCAAAATGAACCCCTAGAGACTCGGAACATTTTTTCCATGGCTCTTTAATGGAATATAAAGAGTGGACAGTCCAATAATACATTGAAGGTATATGGGAGACTATATATATATATATATATTTTGAATAGATTTGAATACTTTAGATGCACAAATATTAGACGAAATGAACTTGTTTTTGTCCTTTACAAGAAGAATTACTAACCATGATAAAATGTTTTTTGAATAGCATCCTTTCCAAAATATTTTTTCATCAGGTTCCATCCTCAACTGTAAAAACTGATTTTGACAAGATTTTATAGATAAGATAGTTCATTAAAAAATTTTGGGGAACTGGTTTTTATCGCTATTCCATACGCAACTGTAAAAACTAAAATTTATAGGTTTTTATAGTTGAGAAAATTTACTTTTTAATTAAAACAAAATTTTTTTTGGAACTGGTTTTTGTATATGTTCCATACGCTACTGTAAAAACTGAATTGGATCTCATTTTATACTTGTTACTATATAAAAAAGAATCCTTTTATTTTTGTTGTTAAAAAAGCAACAACATCGAACTTTTTTCGATATATATGAACAAAGCCCTCCTTCAAGATGAAATGGGATTCGTTTCAAAATAGAAATGAATATACTGTCACTTCTTACGATCTCGATCACGCTATTCGGTATGCTCAAGAAGCGACTCAACTCTATATTTACGAACAAGCTCTTCAAAGTCGGTACGCTTTTATTTTTAAACATGCCACCTTCCAAATAAGAAAAGCCGACTCCAAACGGGATTACTACATACCTAAAACCCTCGATCCGGAACAATGTCTCGTCGTCGAAAAATTTGTTTTTACGCAAACGAGATGTGACATCATTGCCTGCTTCCCTTTCCAAGAAAATGTAGAATCGTGTTTCCCGGAAGATGAACCGCGATGGATTCGACTCGGAACGGGTTTAAGTTTAGCCTGCCAACCCGCCTGCGATCGTTTATATTCCAACACGCAGCAGAGTATGGACACGGAATATCGAAATGGAAAATGTGTAGCCGTAAATCTCGCCAAGAAATTATTAGCTCTCTTGCCCGAACAAGTTTTCTTTCAATCGAATAATCCTTCTCCTCCTCGTCATCATGCCGGCCTCAATCTCGTCGACGGTCATTTACGACTCAACCAGCCTTATTGTGAAGCGTACGGTCTTGTTTTCAACGGGTCTGATTGTGTGACGACGACGGGGCAAGATATTGGCGAATTTTTCTTGGGAAGCAGTATCTATCGATCTATTTCCACTCTGCAAAAAAATCATACGTTACCACCGTATCCTCCTCATCTTCCCGACTTTGTACATAACTGGACCAAGAAACATGTGAAACGGTCCTTGGTTCATGAATTGGCGATTGATGAAGGAATCAATATCGGATTAGAAGCCGCGCAAAAAATCCTTGAAAAACGGATGCCTAAACTCTTAACCAAATTGAGTATGCAGTCTCTTCCCATTCAATCGGCCATCCTTCAAGCCGTCGTTCGGACCCAATTAAGTACTCTCGCAACACTTTCCAGAATCGCCGCGACAGAATTCTCGGTTACTTCCAATGTGCTGACGGGTATAAGTATTTTGTCCTCCGTACTCGATATATTGGATCCGTTTCATTTCAATAAAGTGCTGACCGCTCGAACTCTTTACGATATCGACTGGCGATTAGACGTTCATTTTAATCAATCGGAAACCGATCTTCTATGGGACGTGTTAGAAGAAGATGCAAGCGATCGATACCTCTTCTTTGCCGAGAAAGTGCAAGAATATTTAGATGCTGTCCATAAAGTGCCCATGACCGATCGACCCCAAACGCGAATGTCGTTTCTCCAAAAATCACGAACAGACGAAAGAGCCCCGAAAGGTTGGATTTATCTCACGACCATTGTTTTTTTATTAACAGGATTCACCTTTCTATTTCAACCCTACATGCATTACCTATGTGTGACCATCTTTTTCCTATTTGTGTTTTATTTTTATCGTCATTCTAAATGAAAGCTGAAGATTTTTGGAGGGAAAAAGACGAATGACTTGGAGGGGAGTAACTAACCAGTGAATAAACTAAAAATCAGGCAGTACTTACAAATTACAAGAAGATGCTTCTTTTTTCACAGCACAGAGTGATCTGAAGTGAAACTTGAAGGGTTTAAATAGATAAGCAAGAGTCCCTTCCAGAAAAAATTTGACATGTCTGGTTTTGTGGATCAAGTCGGCTGGGAAAAAACTCTAAGAGCTGAGAAAAATTTCTAGATAAAAAAAAAAACTTTTGGTTAATTTTTATCATGTCTTTAGACATGATAAAAATTAACTACCTCCCACTTTTGTCTGGGAATGTTGTCTCACACTTTCTAAAAACAGACCATCACTCATCCTTTCTAAAGAATAGAATTCCAAGAATGGGTTCTGGTCTATTTTTAGAAACGGTGAGACAACATTCCCAGACAAAAGGGGGGAAATAGTTAATTTTTATCATGTCTAAAGACATGATACCCAAGACAAGATACTAAAGACCAAAAGTTTTTTTTTCCTCGGTTGTCAGAAAGTTTTTCCCAGCCGACTCGATGGACAAGATACCATTTTTTAAGAATGGACTCTCGTTTATCTATTTAAGCTTTCCAAGTTTCGTTCCAGATGAGTCCGTGCTGCGGATACTGTTTTCCTGAAGATCTTTCAATAATACCACTTTCTCGGATAAAATTCATCACCATTCGCTTTTTTAGCATAACTTAGATAGGCATAGAGAAATTCCTCGTTTTTATGATCTTTCGGGTAATACTCATTTCCATTTTCGTCTCGTGCATATCGGATGTAATTCGTCTCTGGCTTTTCCCGAATTCTATCTTGTACATAATATTCTTTTCCAATGCTGGATTTAGGATAAAGCTCTCCTCCCCTCGCATCGACAGTATACGTATTCACATTTACATCCAATGAATTTAACGGGTATTCTCCTCCATTGTTTAATTTAGGATAAATCTCGTCTCCGGAATTAGATTTGGCGTACCGACGAGGAAGCGCTATATATTCACGACCCCGATATTCCACAGCGTAATATTCATTTCCATGCTCATCTTTGGCAAAAATAGGTCGATTGTCATTATCGAAATAATACATCTCCTGTTTAGGTTTTTTAGGATCTTTCGGATATCGTTCTTTTCTAAATTCATCTATGGTGTAAACCGAAACCATGTTTTTTTCCTTTACCGATCTTGATATTTACATGAGTCACCTCCCTAAAAACGATTATCCAGTTATCTTTTGATACATCTTTCGAATCCAGTCTTTAATCAATTGGCCCGTCGTTTTGAGATGTTCGGAATTATGAACGGTCAAATAAGCCATGTAAGCGGCTAGACCAAACGTGAGGACTAATAAAAATAAAAAGATGAGCCGGTTCGTTAAGAGGGTGACTGCGACTAGGATGATGCTGATGTAAACCGTAGAGTAAAACAATATGCCTTGACCTAAATAACGATCCATTTTTTTCTACTTTATTCCATTTGAATCAACGAGTTGGCCGAGACCGGATAGTCATCGGTCGTGACGGGCTTTTCGTTCATTTCGCCCGTGTACAACAACGTCATGTCGGGATCGGGGAGGGCTTTTAATTCTCGGTCTTCCCAGTAAGCCGAACGAGGATGCGTGACGAGAATTCTAAAAAACAATTTCATGTCGCGCTCGGTCCAAATTTCATAGACTGAGATGAGGAGGGGAATACCTTCGGGATGCTGCGTCGCATCAAAAACAGCTTCTCGTCCATCTATTTTATATCGCGCTCCATGTTCCGGTACAATACGACTCAGCTCTTTGACTTCAAGTTGAAGAGTTAATCCAGCCGGTAAAATCCCTTCATAGGCTTCTTCTTTGGGTACGCATACGGAATACCCGTACGGAGTGGCTCGAATTCCTTTTGTGGAGGAAGAAGGACAAAATACAAAAGGTTGACACCAATTACAGTTGGCGTATAATACGGAATCGGGAATAAATCGTCCCGATCGTATGCGATGGCCTTCACGACACGTTTCGGTGACGCTATAAGTCGAAGCCTGTTTCACGAATCGCTGCGACCAAAATTTCAAACCTTGCCGTCGAATGCGTTTCTTTCGAATTTTTCCCTTTTCGAAAAGACACATGTGAGGAGAAGTGGGTAAATAAATAGCCGTTTTCAATTGTTTGAGGAATGGGTACGGCGTGCAGTCGAGATGAGAACAAATATTATAGCCGGGAATATAAACTTCTTCGTTGGCTTCGTCACAAGAGGCACGAGGTTCATGATCAAGAGTCGTCAAGGGTCGAATCCAATTCGCAACGATCGATAAATGATCGAATTTAAACACATCGAGATGCCGATACTGAAACGCGCCGGGGATGCGCGGTCGGCATTCTTTTCCGTCAAAAAATGTTTGAGGAGGACACGTTTGAATTTCCCTCCGAACACAATTAAAATATCGATCGCTCGTATCGCCTATCGCAAATTTCGACGACGACGACTTATCCTCACAAGCCCATTCAACCGTATATTGATCCGAAACTCAATAGCCTGGTTCTAGAACCGTACGTTTTCGGGTTGAATCACACGTGTAAGCTACAGCTCGATCCAAGGATGTTGAAAATGGATAGGACGGGAGATGTTTCGTATACTCGTGAGCGGGAACGACAGTTTCTTTCGAGCTCGGTTGAACATTTTCACAGAAAAGAGGCGGTTGGCATGTTTGGGACGTTTCGTCGTACACCATCGGTAAATGGAATAAGGAATCGCCGGTCCATGTGTCCCAGGAAAGAGGACAGGACACGGTGTCGCGAACCATTCCGTTTTCTCAAATCGCGTAGCCCGGAGATAACAGAAAAGATCCTTTTTGGACGATGGGGAGAGGTCGTTGCGTATTATCCGGAAATCCGTCGCAGAGATCCGACACGCATCGCGGATAATGTGTCGAATATTTTTCTCCGGGCGGACATCGAACCATTTTCGGTCGATGGCCACGACACTCGATATACGTCACCTCATCAATCGGAAAATGTTGACCGTCTTCACAGTAAGATATGAAATGTTTTCGCGAAGTGCAAGCGTCGTAGTAGAAAAACGTCTTGGGCGGACAGGCGATTCGAATCGGTTGTTCGTTCTGGCATTCATAATAAAAACGTCGATTGGTTGGATCGGGTAAAACCGATTCGTCATGCTGATCGATGCAGGGATTGACGGGAATGCAGGTAGAAGGAGAATGTTCTTCTTGACACATGAGCACGTCTAGAACACGACCGTGCCGACATCGATAATAATAATACATCATGGACTTTTCGCGGGGTACAAAACTCTGCGATCGTAATAAAAACAGGTAGAGGTTTTTTCCCGTTGCGGGGAGCTGAGTATCATCGGCCTGTCCAAAACACTCATCCTTTTCCCAAATCCGTCCTTCCGCGGAATAATATTCGGGTGGGAGAGGAAACGTCCATGTTTTTCCCGTGGAGGTGTGAAACGAAACCTTGTTGTCGTTTGAGGTCTCGATCTGATATTGGAAACGCGTCGTTGTCGTCGGAGGAGAAGAAGGAACTTTCGGGGACGGGACCGAAAAATTATAGAAATACAAGTAGCAGTAGTATAAACCCAAAACGAATAAAAGTATGGTGAGCATCCAGCCTTTATTCATGAGCGAGATGTGCCAAATATGGAAAGAGCAAAGAATTCCGAAAAAGAACGCAGCAGCGTGTTGTTCCCAACCGAATTATCAACATTTTTTAAAACAAGATCGCGCGTTGGATGAAATGCCGGCTCTGTATCGCGAATGTTTACCCTGTCAACGAAAAAGAAAGATCTTGGCGCGATAAAAAAGTAAGTCAGAATGGATTCGTATCGTCTAACCCGACGTTATTTTCGTCATTTGCAACGGCTTCACTTCCTCTCGCAAATGTGGCAACGCGATTGGTATAATCATATCGTCATCCAATTCGTGATGGATCCCCAAAAAGGACGCTATTTCACACTCTTTCATCCGGCTATGGATACCCATACAGAAGAGTCGCTGGTCTTCTTCGGAAAACGTCGCTTGTTTCTCACGTTTATGTTGAAACGGATCGTTCACCAAGGTTTGAATGGCGTTACAACCGCCTCTCAAATCGCTCGACGATCCCGTCTATGAAACACAACGCAAGGCTATTCAAAATATTTGGGAGGTTGATGCTCAATGGTATACTACGGAGAACAAAAACGATATTGCCGTGAAGAATATGGCTCCTTTCATCAAAACCGAACCTCAAGTTCGGTAATTTAAAATATCCGTCGGATGGGTGAGATGATTCGGATACGACACGATTTCAATCGTATGAGGCCATTTTAGCATGTATTTATAATGTAAAAGATCGTGCCGCCTCAGCGTATCGAGCCGGATAGCTGAAATATAGGTTTTCTCTTCGTTGGTTTTCTCGTACAAATAACAAATACCTTCATCGACGAGCACGTAAACGTCTTGAGGAAATAGTTGCAGAAGCGACTTGTCCTTGGAAAAGTGTCGAGTCACAGTATAATGAGAACTCGTAGGGATCGGAACCGGTTCTAATTTATAAAGGAGGAAAAAGAGAAAAATGATACACCCGAGCGCGATCATTCTATGCATTGTATTTCTAGTGACTCTCTTGAATCTTTTTTATAAACCCGATCTCCGGATGCCTTCTATTCCTCCCTCATCATTAGCCTTACCAGAAATTTCAACCGAGACGTATTGCCCCTTTCAAATCTTTCAGTATCCCGATAGCCATTGCGATTGTTCTCAGCTCTGTAAAACAAATCCCACGTTTTACGAAAAACTCACTCTTTCTGATAAAACATGGAATCATCTCGAACCGGGTACTTATTGTATTCCGCAAGGAATCCGGACCGCTTCTCTTTCTTCCTCGGAAATTCCCATTTTTTCGGCCTTGGGATGGCTCTGTGCTCCTCGTTCCTCTTTCACCCATCCCTGTCAGCATCCAGAAGTCCGTGATCCTTCTCTCAATGTTTTAATAGATCGTCGAACCCAACAACCCGCTCAAGAAGTAGCCGATTATTACGAAACGTTAGGAGATGGATCGTTCCGATACCAGTGTCAATGCCATTCTTTAGATCGACGAGGTAATCGAATGATTCAAACGTCTCCGTGGGTCTGTTCTGTCGATTACTGCGTTCGAGATTTGTGGAACGTGCCCGGACTAGGATGGGACGCGGAACGACACGTCTGTGAATGTGGACCCTACGTGCATCGAGTCCTGGGCGATCTATCTTCCCCCTGTGTTTTGGAATATACACACATAGACGAAAAGCATAGGTTAATGGGAAAACGAGAATGTATGACCGACCAATCTGTTGAATTCCGACCGGTTTATTGTCCAGAGAATCAGTCGGTGTTACGGTTCACAAAACGGGTCTTGCGAGGCAACACAGCGTACGATTAGGTCATTGTACATGGAACAAGTGTTCCTAAAATTTCGAGAGGTCAAGAATGACATCTCATTTCAAACGAATCGAGAAAAACTTTCAAACGGAACAAGAATTGAGTCGGTTTGAAAAGGAAGACGAAAGCCCCAAAGAGGAAGGATGGTCGAAGAGACAAACGTTCGCCATTCATTTACTACTGGTAACGGCGGGTCCTACGATTCTTTTCGCTTTACTGGGCAACGTATTGAAGATTCATTATTATGCGTCTGTTTAATTCTATTATTTTACTTTGGAGCTCTGGCATACTTGATACGATACCGATTTCAGTGGCTATTGCAAGCTTGTAAAGAAAGCCAGAAATATATTCGTTGAATATGGGACTTGAAGAGTGGATTATATAAAAAACTTTGAAAAAAAATGAAGAGGGAGAAGAGTAATAAAAATGGAAGAAGCAATAATTTAACCATGGCGATGGATCCTGTACTTATTCATCTATCTCCCAAATATTCTGAAGGTAAACAGTTAGATTTGGAAATATGGATAAACCCCGATGATACGGATGACAAGATTATAGAAATACATCGTCATGATCGCAAAGACAAAACGAAAGAATTTGAACCCTGTTGTCAAAATCCTTTTTTAACTCCCGCTATCCTCCAACGTAGAGAAAATGAAAAGAATAAGACGATAGATAAAACATTAGAATTGACCAAAGAAGCCATCCACATGTTGAAAGAAGTCTTTTCGGGAAATGGAGAATTCAGTACAATGGAATTTGATGCATCGTCCACTGAGGTAAGAGCTGATTTTAGACAGCCGACCAAAGAACCTGAAGTTGAGAAAGCAACAAGTTGTCAAGGTCGTAAACATAAGAAAAGAATTAATAAAAAGAAATAATACATTTAAAAAGACCTTCCCATCTTTCCATGACGTTCTTGAACAATAAACTGTTTTCACGAGACTCAATCCACATCTTTGCTGGATCTAAAGAGAATCTTCAGAGAGACTTGGCTTAAACTGTTTCCAGGAAAGTTGAAGTGCAGGCTTTTTCAACAGCACAGAGGGATCTGAATCAAAACTTGAAATGCTGAAATATATAGAACAGAAATTCCATTCTTAAAAAAAAACTGGGATGTCTTGTCAATCGAATCGGCTGGAAAAAATTATCGGCTGAAAAAAAAAACTTTTTGTTAATTTTTATCATGTCTTTAGACATGATAAAAATTAACTCTACCCTCCTTTTTGTTTTGAATGATATCTCACCTTTCGTAAAAATAGATTTCTAAGAATGAATCATACTTCTCTTGGAAGTCTATTGTTTACAAACATGTCTAGACAACATGTTGACATCATTCAAAACGAAAAGGAGGGTGAGGGTAGAGAGTACATGTCTAAAACACATGATAAAAATTAACAAAAAGTTTTTTTTTTTTTTTTTTTTTTTTTTTTAAGGATGAATAATTTTTTCTCCCAGCTCTCAAAAATATTTTTCAACGATGTCTCGATACCTCTACCTACTTTTATTTTTCCCCTCCCACTCTCTTACTATATAAATGGTTGAAAAGAAATCGGGGTTCATTCTGTTTCGTAAAAAGATAGCGAACATATGGCAACGGATAACTTAGTCATTTCATGTGAAGAAGATCCCTTTGAGGATATTCCAGATACGGAACCCACTTTTTATGGACCATTTTCACCCGTTTTTAGAGTACCGAAAAAGTCTTCTCCTTTTCCAACTCATTCTTTGGAAATACTGTCTTCTCCTCCCTCGTCATCCACTCATCAGCGTTCTAGAAAGAAGAAGAAGTCCTCACAGACCAAGCTCCACCAAAAAATTGTTGGGGGGTTGGCTGTCACCTCTGATGGATATACTCTTACGAACTGCGTCCGGTTTATAGCCAGAGACCTGAAAACACATACGAAGGAATTTATTCGGCAATTGAATGCGGATATGGAACGACTTCATATTGAAAAACTCTACGTGGCGAATGAACCCACTCGAGAAAAAATTCATCAAAAGGTACATCTCAAGTTTTTATGGACTGTTATTTACAAACCTCAACATCGTCAGCCACAGCAATGTCCATCTTGTCGATCGAAATCTTGTCATCGATTTATGGCCATGCTAGCGCTCCCACAATTAGTGAAATTTGGTGTTCATAAATGTATTCATTGAGTGGATAGGTAATCAAGGAATTTTTCTCTCTTTTTCCTTTTTTTCAGATGATCCAGAGAAACAAATACTCTACTTCATATGGTTTAGTGGTAAAGACCTCATCAGGACAGGTGGTGATGATTCATCGAAAAATGCCATACTGTTTTCAAAATTATTTAATTCAGCTTTTAAAAAATAAACGTATCGAACCACCCTTCGATTTGGAAAAAATATCGGTGCTTCAAGATGAATTTGAAAACCATATTTATCCGACTCTCCATCCCAATTTACAAGACGATTATGATCGGTACAAGGCTAAATTAGCTTATGAAGATGAATGGGATTTCCCGCATGGACAAATGGATAAAAGACGCTTCAAGAAAGACGACGACCCTCGATTCAAATGGCTCAGAGTCGCGTATCAGGAATTTGAAGAAGAGTCCGGCTACCGATTCGCCTACCAACCCTCGAACGTGGCTCAGTATCCCTTAATCAAACTAGAATTTACGGGATTAGATCAATGCATTTATACACAACATTTTTTTATAGTCGAACATCCTAAACATTTACGCCGTAATAGCTACTTTGATAATTATTCTCCTGTCCAATCTCAAGCTCCTTATAGAATGGCTCTCGAACGCAATATCGGGAGTATTGATGATCGGATGGTCTATCGGGGTTACTTAATTAAAATCGAAGAGGCTCTAAAGTATCTAACACGTCAACAGGAAATGAAAAAGGACGGGAAGGATCAAGTGTTGCTATATTTTTTAGACGGAGATAAATGGAATCCACCCGATTCTATTTGTTATTTAGAATAGTAAAAAAATGGAATAAGATCCCTTAGTCACCCCGCATTTCCCACTTGAAGAATCCATCCTATCTATTCTTTTTTTTTAATCTCTCGGGATGTCATCCGACGCATTCTCTCCGCCAAAAAAAAAAAAAAAAAAACGAGTTCCTCCCACCTACCCCAAGAAGAAGAAGAAGAAGAAATTTCCCATGAGTCTTTTCGAGAACCCTCCCCTTCTCTCTCTCTCCCTATATATAAAAGAAGCCGAGAGAAAAGTTGTCTTTTCTTTTTTCCTTCTCGTCCTCAGGAGTCAGAGAGAGAGAGAAAACCGAACGCCATGGAGTGGTTACGGCGAGAGTCTTTTTCCCTCGCGATTCGTTTCCGGTTCGCCAAGACGATCCCCCTCACGTTTTACTTGGGATCGGGCACGCTCTATTTTCGATGATCGGAACTCGTGACCTGCCTTTCCCAGCAAGGGACTTGGATGAGTCCGAAAGGTCAACGGACCCTTCAGCAATGGATCTCTCGAGCCCCTTTTCGCCCTTACCGATCCTTGACGACGGACCTCTGGATCGATACGTCAGACCACCCCAGCCGGAATTCTCCGCCATACCCCTTTTATTGCCTTCGATTCCCTGGAAAGACTGCTCAACGATTTGGGTCCAGACGCTCTCCTCTTTTCGACCTGGCTTCAGAGTGTGATGAGAGAACCTCTTCAAATCCAGAGAAGATCCTCAGACCGGGGAAACTTATTTTAGTCCCGTGGAGAACAAGGTGATGGAATTTCAATTTCAAAATTTATCGGAACTGTTTCAATGTGCTTTATGTTTTTATTCTTCTTAAAGAGTGAGGGGAAAGAAAAACTAAAAATTGTAGAATAATCATAAAAAATAATTTTGTTTTCTTTTAAAAAAAATTGAGATAGTCCAATCTTGGGGAGGAGGTGGAAAACTCAAAACTATTATTTAGAACAGATGTGACGGTCAGTCCATTTCGATCCACGGAGGAGGATATGTGTGAGATTCTCTGGTCCATAGAGGGTTTCAGAAAAAAACTGCGAAAGTTTACCTACCTCCAAAGAATGGGTATCCAGGTTGAATGCACAGTACAGACTGATGGGAAGCCGAAACTCGAGTGCCTTAAATCGAAAAAATGAGAGCTCCTTCTAGAAACAATTTTAGATCTGTCTTGTTTGGATCAGTGAGTCGACTGGGAAAAATTTCTCAGCGCTCTGGAAAAAAATTTTGAGTTATGAAAAAAAAAACTTTTTGTTAATTTTTATCATGTCTTATAGACATGATAAAAATTAACTATTCCTGTCTTTTTGTCTAGGAATGTTGTCTCACTGTTTCTAAAAATAGACCCTATCCCATTCTTGAAATTCTATTATTTTAGAAAGGATGATGAGTGATGGTCTATTTTTCGAAACGGTGAGACATCATTCCCAGACAAAAAGAAGAGAGAAGACATGATAAAAATTAACCAAAAGTTTTTTTTTTTTTTTTTTCAATTCAGAATTTTTTCTCTGAGTTTTGGCAATTTTTTCCCAGCCAGCTCCATCCACAAAATAACACCTCTTAAAATCGCTTCTAACTTATCTATTGAAACCATTCGAATTTCGCTTTCGATGAGTCCACGCTGTTGAAGAAGAAGAAACATCTTGAAACGTTGGTTCATTTCGTTGATCCTTTAGATGGGTCTTCTATGAGAGGGACCTCTCCTATTCATTTTTTTTTCAGAATTAATTTTCACTTATCTGAGGAAATCATCTGAGTTTCGTTTTTTTTGCTAATAATAATATGATTACTATTCAGTGGACTACTTATGGAACAATAGAGAGGACTCAGCAGGATGATTAGAACAGGGTCCTCTCAGAAAAGGAAAACAATTTCTTCTCTCTCTTTTCCCAAATTTGTTTTTAAGAATGAAATCTCTGTTATGATTATTCCTTTAGACCTATCCGAATCTTGGCCTTCTTCCACTCTGCTCTGAAAAAGATAAGGTAGATTGTTTTGGGTGGACCGTCCTGTTGACGCTTCCGATTTATATAGAGAGCTATATATAGATAGGGTCCCTCCTAACTCCCTCTATTATTACTATTAGTTTTTTTTTCAAGAAATATACAGAGAATGATCCACTGTTTTTTCCGTTAATGAAAAAAATGCTTCCACCTACCGACTTCTTTTTAGTACCTCTTTAGGCGTCTCCTCCTTCTGGATCTTTTCCTTCTCCTCTCTTCCTCTCGAGCAGGGAATTGGAAATGCTGCTCAGGATGCAACGCTCGTAAAGGCTCCATTTTCTTCCTGGAGAGGGCGTCTACGGCAAACACCGTCTTGTCATGAAATTGGAGTTGGTAGTAAAGAGGTCCTTGAATAATGTACACGGAGCGAGCTCGCAGTCGATAGGGAATCATACGATACCCGTCGCCTTCTGATTCCATTTCACAGCCATAGAGACGGATGGAAGCTTCTCCGGTCTGAAGAATATGAACCCACTCGGGTGAAACGTAAAACAGTTTTAAAAAGGTTCCAGCATCGACGGCGATCACATTTTCCCATCGCAGATAAGCGTGTAAGCGAAAGGTTCCTGCCTCCATCATAGATTGGAAAGCAAAGTGCTTGAAAGCTTCGATGGACGAAAAATAATGCAGGGTTTTTCCATCGTAACAGGATAAATAGCACATGGTTTCTTGGACGATTTGTTTCATACGCGCCGGGTCACGAAACCATTCCTAGAAACGGGAGAGAGGTGCCCATTGATGAGCTCGTTCGAGATGACAGACGGGCGTGATTTCCACCAGGGTAGGTAGAACTGCAACGGCATCGGTCGACATTTCGGTTTTGTTTGGTTGGGAAGGAAGAACGAGAATGAACCCTGTAAGCAGAAAAACTCGAAACTATATAAATACTAGTGGAAAAAAGGCGGGGGGGGAAGGGAAGGGAAGTTCTTCCTCCCTCCCAAAGAAAGGGAAGTGGGTGGAAAGAAAAAATCATTTCGCTCTCAGAAAAAAAGAATTTCTTCTTGTCAACATGTTGTCTAGACATATTTCTAAAAATAGATTTCCAAGAAAGGTTCATTCTTTTCTTAGAAATCTATTTTTAGAAAAAAACTGACATATCATTCAAAACAAATTTCTTTTTCCTCCCTTCAGCCAACTGGATGGGCAAGCGTTTCGGGTCAGATCAGTCCGTGCTAACATTATTTTTTTTAATACAATTGTATAGGAATGTACTAGAAACCGACCCAAGGTTGGTAACACGAGATATTTTTTTTAAAAAAAATATGAAAATCAATACTTACTTCTTGACGATTTCTTTTTCCAAAAACCTGTCGAAGAATTCTTTATTGGTTATCCACTCTCTAGACCTGTCTGAAGGGAACCACTCTAAGGTGAGCGCGCATTTACCTGACTCGAAACTCGGAATATCTCCATAAATAACAAAAAGTCCATTCTTAAAAAACTCATCGTCTAGTCCATTGAGTTGGTTGGGGGAAAAAATTCTCAGAGCTCTGGAAAAAATTTCTGAGTGATGAAAAAAAAACCTTTTGTTAATTTTTATCATGTCTTTTAGACATGATAAAAATTAACTGTCCCCTCTTTTTGTCAGGGAAGGATGTCTCACCGTTTCGAAAGAGAAACCATAACTCATCCTTCTCATGGCAATTATTCCAAGAATGAGTCACGGTTTGTTTTTGGAAACGGTGAGACATACTTACCAGACAAAAAGAAGAGAGAGTTAATTTTTATCATGTCTTAAAGACATGATAAAAATTAACAAAAAGTTTTTTTTTCATCACTCAGAAATTTTTTCCAGAGCTCTGAGAATGTTTTTCTTAGCCGACTCGATGATCCAAACAAGACAGATCCAAATTGTTTCTAGAAGGAACTCTCCCTTCTCTATTTAAACCACTCATGTTTCCAACTTCAGTTCAGTCTGTGCTGTGAATTCGACCTGGATACACACTTTTCACTCCTGGAAAGAATTTCTGTGAAGGTATGCGAACATTTTTCTAAGCTCTTAGAAAATTTTTACCAGGTGACTCGATCGACGAGAGACATTGAACATTCTGTTATCTGCGGAAGCCTTTCCCGTTTCATTTTCGTGCAGTCCATGCTGTGGACTTACCTGATTATCCATTGGCCCCCCTTCTGGAAAGGGTCGTAGCTTTTTTAGATCCTCGTCGCACTTTTTACGTTTCGTTGGATATCTAGGACGAACTTTTTTACCTTATTCCTTTCAAACTCTAATGTTGAGGTTGGAGAGCCATCATGAAAAATCAGCCATGATCCTGACGGATCTAAACCGACTCCTTGAAAGCAGAGCTATGTCATGTTTTTTGATGACAGACTTCCAAGCTCTGAGTGATGAGAAATTTGGAAATTTTGCAGTGTTAACGGAAAGGAGGAGACAGAAACCTGGAGAATGGAAATGAAGCTGAGAAAATGTTAAGAGCTCAGAAATAAAAGCTCTTTCCAGGAGGGAGGAGAAGCGCGTATCTAGATTGAGTGCACAGCACACACGGATCTGAAGTTGGAAACGCGAGGGTTTTAAATAGAGAAGCGAGAGTTCCTTCTAGAAACAATTTTGGATGTCTTGCTGTTTGGATCATTGAGTCGACTGGGGAAAAAATTCTCAGAGTTCTGGAAAAAATTTTCTGAGTGATAAAAAAAAACCTTTTGTTAATTTTTATCATGTCTTCTAGACATGATAAAATTTACTATCCCTCCTTCTTGTCTAGGAAGGTTGTCTCACCGTTTCTAAAAATAGATCATGACTCATTCTTGGAATGATTGCCATGAGAAAGGGTGAGTGATGGTCTATTTTTAGAAAGGGTGAGACATCATACTTCCCAGAGAAAAAGAGGGATTCGTTAATTTTTATCATGTCTAGAGACATGATAAAAATTAACCAAAAGTTTTTTTTTAATCTGTTTCAGAGAATTTTTCCTATCCCTTTAACCCTCCGAGTTTGGCTTTGGATCCGTGTCCGTGCTTCCACTTTCAGAGCTCTTTTCTTCAACATTTCGACGCAGGGGAAGAATCAATTCCTTCACGACGTTTAGATATTCTTTCAGAATGCTAGAAAACTCATTCAAAGAAGACGTATCTAAGGGTGGAGGTCCCGGTTGAGGAAAATTCACGAGTCTTGGAACCGGATTATGCGAATCCGTCTGTATGCCAAACTGTAAAGGAGAACCACCCGCTTTAGGGGAGCATATAATAGTAAGATCCACCTTTTTTCCAATTTTCGATTTGAATATACTTGTTTCTTCTTACTCGGAACATTTTCCTTTTTCTTCCTCCTCATCCAGGAACTGAATTCCAGGTGGAACGGAAGCATTTGTAATAAACTGTTGTTTCTTGGTTCCACACGCCTGACATTTTCCCGTGACCATCGGCCGTCGATTTTTCGACATGCGATAGTGGACGTCGACCGTATCGGTCTTGTCTCGGCATTTCACACACCAAATGGAATAAGAAATAGGTTCCGCGTCAGAATGCTCCATTGCAGTGACGCACTCTTTATTATTTTCTTCTCTTTCGAGAGAGAGAGAGAGAGAGAGATCTTAACCAGAAGTGTAGATATAAAATTTATCATACGTTTCGGATCCGTCGGCTCTTTTCGCATACCCCACTTCTTCACAGAGGTATTCCGTTTGCCGATCCGCTCTTCGAGGATAAAACTCGTTTCCCCAAGCATCGCAAGCATAACGAATTCGATCGCCGGCCGTTAAACAATATTCGACTCCATCCGCCTTTTTAGGATACATTTCATGCCCCGATTCGTCTTTGGCATAAGGGAATAAAACAGACGTATAAAGCGAATACTCGTCCCCATTTTGAAATTTCGGGTAGTATTCTCGTCCAAAAGCCGTTCGGACATACCGTCGAGGAGCTAAAATGTATTGGTTTCCATTTAAATCTACCGCGTAAAACTCATGACCGTTTTCGTCTCGAGCCAAGATTGGATTTCCTTCAGGATCCGTGACGTATAATTCGTAGTGAGGATGTTGGGGATCGGTCGGGTATCGTTCTTTCCCCGATGCGTCTACTCGATAAACAGACATGCTTGGTTCTTGTCGCCTGCTCCTTCCTTCCTCCTCCCACTCGAGACCCGTTGAGATGAGGGTATGAGGTTGATATCTATAAAATGGGTTGACCCTTTCAAACTATTCCACTGTTTAAAGACGGGTGGGTTAGGAAAAAATAATAAAAGCAAATATCTGAACGGTTCAACACAACGGGTGAATGGAAAAAAAATAGTTCTCTCTATCCAGTCACAGGATGGTTTCTTCTTCTTGAACGGCTCACACTCAACTGAAGCGAAACTCGGAACTCGAAATGTTTAAATAGATCATAGAGTCCATTCTACGATCTAGAAAGAATCCGGAGATGTCTTGTCCATCCAAGTCGACTGGGAAAAAAATTCTCAGAGCTCTGAAAAAAATTTCTGAGTTAAAAAAAAACTTTTTGTTAATTTTTATCATGTCTTATAGACATGATAAAAATTAACTGTCCCCTCTTTTTGTCTGGGAAGGATGTCTCACCCATTCGAAAAAACAAACCATGACTCATTCTTGGAATGGTTGCCATTAGAAAAGGTGAGTGATGGTCTATTTTTAGAAAGAGTGAGACATCTTTCCCAGACAAAAAGGGGGGTCATTAATTTTTATCATGTCTAGAAGACATGATAAAAATTAACCAAAAGTTATTTTTTTTTCTTTTTTCAGATGTACAGAAATTTTTCCCAGCCGCCTCGATCGACAAGACGTCACCATTTTTATTTAAGAATGGACTCTTGTTTATTTGTGTAAGCATTCAGAGTTTCGTTTTAGATGAGTCTGTGTTGTTGAAGAGGAAACATGGGTAACCTCATTTTTTTTTTCCTATCTGATTTCTAAGATGAACTCAGTGAGTTCACCTTGACCTTTTCAAATTTTGTTTGTTTACTTTTAGCCCAGAGGTCGACGGATAAATCATTCTGATTTTTTATATATTTTTTTGTGTCCCTCTCTCTCTCTAAGAAACCTATCTCGTTCCAAGTCTTCTCGAAGTGCTATTGGTTCGTTTCGAGACGAGGTCATTTCACACACACACCCCTCCTCCTCCTCAAAAAGTATATATATATATAAATTAAAGGAAGTGATTTTCATACACACACTTCACCTTTTTGAGTGGTGTCACGATGAGCCTATCCAGTAGAGAACGTCTTAGGGAAAGAATGCGTGAACAGAAACGACGCTGGCGAAGCAATTCAGCTAATCGAGAGCGAGAACGAATACGTCAAAGGGAACGTTATGCTGTTCTTAAAAAGAACTCCCGACCGCAAAAGAAACGTCTTCCTCCCAAGCAGAGGGAAAGCTATACGAATTTGCAGTATAAGTGTCGCGTTTGCTTACTAGAACTTTACTTCCACGAACGCCCTCTGGCGAAAGAGACTAAAAGTAGTCAGTTGAACGGCTGACGCGTCTAACAGATGTATAACGATAGACCGTCTCCGTATAAATTATGCTTGTAATCATTATAACTTGTAAATATTTTGTAGATATCTTTCATACGAATTAAAATTTCTTAAAAAGTTTATAGCTGTGTTCGAAGTTCATCATAGAGACGGATACCGACAAGAAGGAAAAGCAGGCAGTTCAGGGCAGCCCTATTTAGAAGGTAAGTGAACTTTCACTTATCTATTTAATGATCAAAAAATTTTAATAGTACAAAGTTGATAAAATTTTTTAACATGGCGCCCGAACAGGGACTGCCAGTAACTGCGGTTTTCCTAACTATTGAAACTGTCTAAATTGATATCAGTTATATAGATAATACATAAGTATAAATAATTAGTGAATTGCTGATAGTTGTTGAATTGTTGACTATTAAACAATGACGGAATTCATCGATACATTGAAAAGGAAACGCGGCCACATAAGGGCTGCCGTTACAAAATTAATTGGCCGAATCGAAACTGAATTACCAAAAACCGAAGTGAATGCAGAGGAACTAGAAATTTCCTTAGAACTCTTAAATGAAAAATCGAACGAGTTAAAACAAATAGATGCTGATATAGAAAAATTAATAAACATAAAGGATCTAGACCAGGAATTAAACGGTGTTGACGAATATCGTGAAAGAATAACTACATTTAAATACAAAGCTAACAAAAAATTGAAAGAAATTAATATAGAACAACAAAAATTTAATGTGTTACGAAGCATTGAACAGTTAAGTGAAAGTATTATAGGAAACGTTAAAATCGAAAGTCATAATGTGAAGCTTCCTAAACTTACGATTCCGAAGTTTTATGGCGAGAGCTGCGAATGGCTAACATTTTGGAACACTTTTTCATCAGCCATACACCAAAATAAAACGCTTGACGCTATAAGCAAATTTAATTATTTGAAATCCTTTTTGGGAGGCACTGCTTATAATACCATTGACGGTTTCGATTTAACCGAAGAAAATTACGAAACTTCAGTTAAACTCCTCACAGAAAGATTTGGAAATAAAGATGTACTGATCAACGCCCATATAGATAAATTACTGAAAATAAGACCTCTAAAGGATTCTAATGACATTCAAAATTTCCGTAAGTTATTCAATTATATACAGAAACATATTCGATGTCTTGAATCATTAAATATGACCTCAGAAACAATATGAAGCTTTATTAACGCCTATTTTGCTTAAAACATTGCCCGCAGATTTGGTTTTGGAGTATAATAAAACAGTTCGGAAATCAAATTACGATTTGAATCACCTAGTGGAATTTCTTTCTGAGCAATTAGTTGCGCGGGAACGTACATTCCAGACGGTCCAGCCAAAAGCGGCGCCGCAAAAGCATAACAAACTGAGTGAAACCAGACCTATTGCGAAACACACAGCTTCGGAGTTGACGAACGCAAGTTTGCGGGGGGGACAAACACCATGTGTTTTCTGCGACTCTCCTGATCACGAGTCTATAACGTGTAAACAAGCATCTTTATGGTCTACTGAGAAAAAAAGGGAGAAATGCAAAGCGAAAGGAATCTGTTATCGCTGTTTACACCCACGGCATCTTAGTTTTAATTGCACTTCTAGAATAAGGTGTGAATTATGTAAACAACGACATGCCACTATAATGTGTTTTAAAACCGAAAACGGAGAAATTAAGGAAGAACAAATTGAAAATAAGGCCTTAACGAATAATTCATCCTATGAAAGTGTAATCTGTGTATGAAGTGTATGAAAGAATAATTCATCCTATGAAAGTGTAATGTTTACGGAGATGGTGAAAGCAATTTTATACGAGTAATTCTGGATACCGGAAGTAGCAGATCATATATCAGCACATTTCTTGCGGAGAAATTAAAACTAAAATCTTTAGGTCAGGAAAGTGTGACTCATGGACATTTTGGAGGGACAGGAAAAAGGGAAAATCACAACAAGTATCTGATTAAGTTAAATAATCCAGAAACAGGATTCACATGCGAAATGGAAGTTTTGAGCCAAAAAACCATATGCTCACGTATTCCAAAATTGGAGGATAGGGAATGCTTAAAGAAACTTAGAGGTTACAAAATTTTTCCCAGTGATGTAACTAATGAGAATTCTTGTTTATTTGAAAAACACCCTAACGAAATACACGTGCTTGTAGGAGCAGATTATGTCGGAAAACTCTTTACAGGGGAAATAAAACACGTAACGGAGAGTTTAGTAGCGATGAATACACACCTTGGTTGGACAATATTAGGGAGAATGAAGGTAAAGGGAAAGAATTTTAATGAAATTCTTTTATCATTACACATTAGTGACAGAAAAATTTGTGACTTGTGGTCTCTTGATTCTATCGGAATAACTGAACCAGCTCTTTCGCAAGCAACACAAGAAATAGAAAAGGCTACAGAAAATTATTTTATCCGTACTTTAGAAAGAGATGACGCTGGAAGATATCAGGTGTCACTTCCATGGCTTCAAATTCATCCTGAGTTGCCAGATAATTGAATCCTTGCAGAAAAGCGTCTGAAGTCTTGCGTGAAAACCCTTCAGACTAAGAATTCCTTAGAAGCCTACGAAACTGTTTTAAAGGATTGGGTAGAAGAGGGAATAATTGAACCTATCGATATTTCGGAGGCAGAAAAGATCAAAGGGCATTATCTGCCACATAGAGCAGTATTTCGGGAAAATTCGACTACCAAAATTTGACCAGTGTTCGACGCATCTGCAAAGGAGAAAAATTCGGTGTCTCTGAACGACTGCTTGGAAAAGGGTCCTAATTATCTTGAATTGATTCCCAAAATTTTGACAAAATTTCGAGAGGGGAAGTATGGAGTAATTTCGGATATAAAAAGAGCATTTCTTCAAATTGGTGTGAACCCAGCGGATCGAGATTTTCTCCGGTTCCTATGGTGGGAGAAAGGACAGCCTGAAAAACTGACTATATATCGGCACCGAAGGGTTGTTGTATTCGGCGTAAACGCCAGCCCCTTTTTACTCGCTGCCACGATTAACTACCATTTGGAAAATGTACCAAAACAACATCAGGAAATAGCTTCAAAGCTAAAGAAAGCCATGTATGTGGATAACTGCGTAGCGAGCGTGGAATCAATTGAAGAATTAAACTCATTTATCAAAGGATCTAGAGAAATAATGGCTACTGCAAAATTTGACCTTAGAGGTTGGAAACATAATAGACTTAAAAATGAAACTTCAATTCTAAACCTTTCTGATAAAGATTATGAAAATGTTGTGTCAGTATTGGGATTGAAATGGGACTTGTTTGACGATACTTTGTCTTGTCACGTAAAACATGAAGAAAACCCTGTATTCAGCAAAAGATCTGTTCTTTCCGAATTGAGTAAAATCTTTGACCCAATTGGGTTTACTAGTCCAGTTACTCTCATGCCTAAACTGATTCTGCAAGAGTGCTGGAAACAGAAAATTAACTGGGATACTAATCTGCCGAATGATCTAGCAAGGAAATTTTTCACATGGTCATCTCAGTTAAAGTATTTGAAAGACATCAAAATTCCTAGATTGCTTCCCAAAATAGACGAAAGTACCACTCTGCATGTATTTTCGGACGCAAGCAAGGACGCGTATGCGACCTGCATTTTCCTTAGACACAGCGGTGAGAGTGGAGTCACTTGTCAATTGATACAATCTAAAGCGAGAGTTGCTCCCCTAAAAGCACTCACCATACCTCGACTAGAGATACTCGCTTGCACTATTGGAGCCAGGCTCTCTCATACAATAAGAGAAGACTTGAAACTAAAAGAGGTTCCAGTATTTTACTGGACGAATTCCACAAATGCTCTCTTTTGGATAAAACAGAAAGAAAATTGGTCCACTTTTATAGCCAATCGAGTAAATGAGATTCGAAAACTGAGTAACTCAGATCACTGGCATCACATTCCCGGAAAGTTTAATCCTTCGGATTTGCCATCACGCGGTTGCTCTGCAAAAGAATTGAGGAAATCCGAATGGTGGAAAGGACCAGATTGGATTTATCGACCTCCAGAAGAGTGGCCTATTGCAGATGGAGAACATCCTGACTTCAATATAGTAAATGGAGAGAGAAAACGTACTGTGGTTTCAGCAAGCAATAACACGAATACAGATAAATTTAAACTTTTTGACAATATTTCAAAATTCGAAAAGATCATAAAGGTCGTATCTTGGATCTTTAGATTCATTAAAAATGCTACAACACCACCATCTGAAAGAACTTATGGGAGAATTTCAGTCGAAGAACTAAAAGGAGCTGAAACAGTGGTTTTCCGACTAATCCAACGAGAATCTTTCGAAGGATTGAAAGATAAAAGAATACGTGCTCTAAAACCTATCATGGACTCCAATGGCCTTATGAAAGTGAAAACACGTATTCCTCGCGAAGCTTCAGAGAGACGACGATGCTGACTTTCGTTACCCAGTTTTACTTCACTCAGAACATCCATTAGTATTAAAACTGATCAAATCTGAACATGAAAGGCTAAGTCACGCTGGAGTACAATTCGTTATGTGCGTTTTGCGTGAAAAATATTGGATCATAAAGAGTAGGAAGACCGTACGCAAGGTTATCCAAAACTGTGTACGATGTCGAAGGTTCGACTCTGATTCATACAAGATTCCTCAAGCGCCACTACCTGAAGACAGAATAAGAGATGCTTTAATTTTTGAGATTATTGGTGTTGATCTGACGGGTCCCTTAATTTTAAAAGGAGGCCAAAAAACATGGATCGTCATTTTTACTTGCGCAATATATAGAGCAGTTCACTTAGAGCTAGTCTCATCTCTGTCAACCGAAAGTTTCCTGCACGCGTTCAGGCGATTCATCTCTCGAAGGGGTAGACCTGTCACTGTATACTCTGACAATGGAACCAATTTTGTTGGATCAAATAATTTGTTTAAGACCATAGATTGGAATTCTATCTTAGAAAACGCAACAGTTAAGAAAATTGAATGGAAATTTATTCCCCCTTCCTCGCCATGGTGGGGAGGGTGGTGGGAAAGATTAATTGGAGTACTAAAGAGAATTCTTCGAAAGGTACTAGGAAAATCTTCTCTGAACTACGAAGAATTGTTGACAATCATTTGTGACTGCGAGAGCATTATGAACAACCGTCCTCTCACGTATTTGTCAGAAGACGTAAAGGATTTAAGAGCTCTCACCCCAGCAATGTTTCTAACAGAAATTCCAGAGACTGGAGTTCCTGAATTAGATCTTTTGGATTCTAAATCCATCAATAAAAGATACCTTTACAGAGCCAAATTGAGAAAAGATTTACGAAAAAGATTTCGATCAGAATATTTAGGGCAATTAAAACAAAGCTCAAAATTCATCCGCGAACCATCTTCTGTGAAAGTTGGTGATCTTGTAATTGTGTCCAACAACGGAAAAAGGATAAACTGGCCCTTAGCTAGAATCGTGGAAATTTTTCCATCCCGCGACGGACACATTAGATTAGTGAAACTGAAAACTGCACAAGGGGAGATTATAAGACCTACTAAGAACCTCATACCTCTTGAACTCAACTTTACACCTGAGTCGGATATGCAAGTGAGGTACAGAACACGACGTATGACGAAATCTCAAAAGACTTGAACTACAGGTCAGTTGAGGTCCATCCTCTGTTGATACTGGACCTCAAGGTGGGAGTGTCGCGTTTGCTTACTAGAACTTTACTTCCACGAACGCCCTCTGGCGAAAGAGACTAAAAGTAGTCAGTTGAACGGCTGACGCGTCTAACAGATGTATAACGATAGACCGTCTCCGTATAAATTATGCTTGTAATCATTATAACTTGTAAATATTTTGTAGATATCTTTCATACGAATTAAAATTTCTTAAAAAGTTTATAGCTGTGTTCGAAGTTCATCATAGAGACGGATACCGACAAGAAGGAAAAGCAGGCAGTTCAGGGCAGCCCTATTTAGAAGGTAAGTGAACTTTCACTTATCTATTTAATGATCAAAAAATTTTAATAGTACAAAGTTGATAAAATCTTTTAACAATAAGGATATGTGGTCCGAAGAAGCCTATCAAAAATGTATTCGACAATGTAATAAAGAGCAATACAATTTCCTGATCTATGTTCTCGTCCGTTTGTACACCTATTACGCGTTACCTGAATCGAAACGTCCCCTTCCTCTGGATATTATTGTGCAAGGGTCTGCCGGAACGTGTAAATCTTTCCTGATCCAAGCCTAATACCAAACTCTATGTTCTCGTCCGTTTGTACATCTATTACGCGTTACCTGAATCGAAACGTCCCCCTCCTCTGGATATTATTGTGCAAGGATCTGCCGGAACGTGTAAATCTTTCCTGATCCAAGCCTTACACCAAACTCTGATTCGAACGCCTCTTTTTAGCGAGGCGTGCTCGGTTCTCAAACTCGCGCTCAGTGCTCAAGGAGCGGTCTACATTACGGGAGATACTCTGCATCATGCCCTGCGTCTTCAAATGAACGGGACTTTTGTTCGACCTCTAAGCCAAGAGACATTAGACTATTACAGACCCCTGTATGCTCTTTACGGATGGTTATTTTGGATGACGTTTCCACGATCGGATCCAATTTATTCTCGCACCTCGACCAGCAACTTCGACTATTGTGTCATGTGCCGGATAAGCCGTTTGAGAATGTGCATATGATTAAATTCGGAGATTTGAAGCAGCTCCAACCGGTTCGCGACGCGCCCAATTTTTATTCTGAAGGGTGGTGGACGCTTCAATCCACGCTCTACTATGAACTAGTCGAATGTATGCGATTCCCCCTGGACTATGACGAGAGACTCGATCGTTTAACGAGAAATCACTCTTTAGAACCGCACGATGTGGCATTTTTCCAGTCCCGCGTTCGCAGTTTCGACGAAATTCCTCGCGAAGCTATCATTCTCTGTTTTTCGACAAGGATGCAGAGAAGTATAATATGAAACGTCTCCAATCCCGAGGGACGTACTGTTCTTGTCTGGCTCGAGACGTGATTTATTCCGAGAGCGAAAAATTGCGTGAGAGGATGTTGAAACGGAGTCGACATTTACATCGATCTCAGATGGCGAATCTCGAATCCGTCCTCCATTTACAAAGAGGAGCGCGAGATCAATTGATCAAAACGCTCGACAGATCCAAAGGATGGATGAATGGAGCGATTGGAACGCTACACCAAATAGACCAGGACGAAGACGGAGTTGTGACGCGTGTCTGGCTGCAATTTTCGAATAGTCTAGCTCCTATCGATCGCGTCTCCATTCGTATCGACACCTGTTCGACGAAAAGACTCGCATTTTATCGCGAACAGTTTTCTTTGATGTTAGCCGAAGCGATCACGGTCCATAAAGCCCAAGGAGCCACCTTTCCGTCGATCGCAATTTACATGCACGGACCTTTTAATCGATTTCACCAATATGTCGCTTTTTCTTGAGTGACTCAACCCCAGGGATTGTATATTCTGGACCAGTTTTGCCCCGCATGAAATTGGCGAGCAAGCAAAAATACGAGGAGGAACTGGAGCGATTGCAAAACATGTCCCGGATTCGGTATGATATATCGGCTCGAAAAGAGAACCAAGATCCGTACGAGTTTCTCATGAACCTTCTTCAATGTGGGAATCGTCTTTTCTTCCATCTTTCCAATAGAAACATCTCCCAAGAAAAAGAAGTCGTCATATTAGAAGAAAAACCTTCTTTCTATGTAAAACCTATTATAAAATGTCACTCTTAAATCTTTTTTAAAAATTCAATAAAAAGAAATATTCTCTATCAAAACCTCTCCATTCTTTCAAAGCTTCACAAAACGCTCAACAATGTCCACACAATGGGAAGAGAAAAACCTATCTCAACGGTCCACACAACATGTTGACTCCTCAAAATATGTCTCTCCCAAGTGACAGGATGCTTCTTCTTCAACGGCTGACACTCATCTAAAGCCAAACTGGGAATGCTTAAATAGATAAGCGAGAGTTTATTCTTAAAAAATGGCGCTGTCTTGTCAATGGAGAATCGAGTCGACTGGGAAAAAATTTTGAGTTCCGGGAAAAAAATTCTCTAACTCTGAAGAAAAGAAAAAAAAAATTTGGTTAATTTTTATCATGTCTTCTAGACATGATAAAAATTAACTCTACCCCCCTTTTGTCTGGGAATGTTGTCTCTCCGTTTCTAAAAATAGACCAGAACCCATTCTTGGAATTTTATTCTTTTTAGAAAGGATGAGTGATGGTCTAATTTTAGAAACGGCGAGACAACATTCCCAGACAAAAGAGGGAGATAGTTAATTTTTATCATGTCTAGAAAACATGATAAAACATGATAAAAATTAACCAAAATTTTTTTTTCCTGGCTGTCAAAATATTTTCCCAGCCGACTCGATTCTCCAATTGACGACACAGCGCCGTTTTGTTTTAAGAATGGACTCTCGTTTATCTATTTAAGCATTTAGAGTGTCACTTCAGATGAATGTCAGCCTTTGAGAAAAAAAAACGCAGATTCCCATTTTCTCATTTCCTTCAGAGAGAGAGGCCTAGATTTTCGAGACTCGATGACTTTTTAAGCATTTTTTTAAACCTTTTGGAATAACCAGTTGTCTAGAGGTGAGTTACTATTTTTTTATATTTGGTCTCTCTCTATTGAAGCTATTCGACTTCATATTTGTCTGACGTTCAAGAGTATGATCTCTCGTGGATGGATCTCTTCCACCTCATTCTCTTTCCAGTGGATTTAGAAGGGAGGGAGATGTTTTTCCTTCATGGAGGATGTCTTATGAATACCGTTCAAAGAGTCTATGGGGAGATTATATGGTCAGCGTAACGGATTTCCAGGGCAATCTGCTTCTCAGCTAAAAAAAAGGATCTCTCTTTCCCAGTCTGTCTTCGATTGCCTCGTCAACTGTGAAACCCATCGCTTTTCCGATTTTATGGTTCTCCCAGTTTAATCAGACAGTCGGTCACAAAAGTATTCGAACACCGGTACCCTATCAGAAAATGACAAGATGGCGTTTTTTTCTCTCTCTCTCTCTGTGTGTCGTGTTATTCCATCCTAGGTTTTCTTCTCCCCCCCCCATCTTGGCAAAAACTGGAAAAAAATGGTCACGATCTCTTTTTCAATGGGGGGATGCCATTTTGAGAAAAAGCAGACGACCCCATCTTGGAGAATGAACATGACCGCTCTACACACCCTTTCTCTCTCTCTTTGAATTGGGAAGCCATTTTGGGAAAAAGCAGACGACCCTATCTTGGGGAACGGAAATGAACGCCCCTCCCTCTCTCTTTGAAATGGGAAGCCATTTTGGGACCCTCTATTCTTGGGGAGGGAGAAACTGAAGTCTGCATCCCGCTGTCTCTGAATGCGGAAAGCCATTTTGGGAAAAGCGGACCCCCTTCTTCTGATCTTGGAGAACTGGAAATGAACGCTCTACACGATCTCTCTTAGAATTCAGAAGGTATTTTGGAACCTTCTAATGTTGGAAAACTGAAATGAACGCTCTACGCCTTCTCTCTCTCTGTCTCTCTTTGAGATGAGTAGCCATTTTGGAGGATTCTCCACCCCCATCCTAACCTTGGAAAACTGAAATGAACGCTCTACACCTTCTCTCTCTCTCTCTGAAATGCTTAGCCATTTGAAAAACTCCCTAACTTTGGAAAAAAACATTAATGAACGCTCTACACCATCTCTCGTTGAAAATGGGGGGTGGTGCCATTTTGAGACCTCCCTGCCCTAAACTTGGAAAAAAAACTGAAATGAACGCTCTACGCTCTCTCTCTTTGGACATGGGTAGCCCTTTGGGGACCCTCTCCTCTTGGTAGAAAAACGAACTGAAGTGAAGGCTCTACACAATGTCTCTTGGAATGGGATCCATATTTCGGGAAACGTGGAGCACCTCATGCTGGAAACTGAAGTGAACCGCCAAGATTGGACTCTATATAATATTTTTTTATTGATATCATGACCCTCCTCCAATTTGTTGAAAAAAATTGTTTTTTTTGGGGGGTTTTTTATCCCATTTCCGATGTGATTTCAGAAATGCAATTCCATAACAGTTCAATTTCATTCGAGGTTAACTGATCTAAACGGTCTTTGACCCACCCATCCGTATGATTATTTTCTTCTTCCTCTTCCATCAAATTTTTTAAGTCCATATAATGACTCCATACGGGAAGGGCTGGATCCTCGCAAGGCTGTCTTGAAACACTTGGAGTCTCTTGAGTGGAGGGATCGAGAATGTCTGGATCCGGCTGCGATTCTGCCTCCATGATTTCTGGACCCATTGGAACTTGTGGACCGGGCTGTGATTCTGCCTCCATCATTTCTGGACCCGTTGGAACTTGTAGACCCGGCTGACATTCTACCTCTACGATGTCGGGACTCGTTGAAGCTTGTGGACCCGTCTGACATTCTACCTCTAGGATGTCGGGACAGGTTGGAGGAGAAGAAGAGGATACTGGAAGAGGTTCTGTCTGTGAGGAGTCCGAAAGAGGCTGCTTGTCTGAACAAGTCGAGGAAGAAGAAGAAGAAGAAGAAGCTTCTGGGTTCTGAAGCGGATCTTGCACGCCAGGTAGGTTCCGGTAAGTCGACCGTTTTTTAAGAGGTAATTTTTCTACTTCCTCCTCATCTTCAATCGTGATGACTTCAATTTCATTCCGTTGCCCGGTCGATTTTGTTTCGGGCCATGATGGTTTGGTCCAGCTCCTCTTATCATCTAAGGAAGGGATGGGTAAAGGTGGCGGGGGGTTCCCCTCTTCTTCTTGAAACACCATCGGCGATTGGAAAGAAATCTCCTTTTTCAATTGTTTCCAAAGCGTCCACGAGCACCGATCGACGAGAAAGAGGCTTTTATGGGTCGTGACGATTTTCGGGGCAACGACATAGTTTTGGAAAGGTCTTAGGATATATTTCTTATATTCCATCCTGTCGGTGACTTTAAAACTTCTTTCCTTCTGATTGGGGGACGATGATTCGTAATAGGCGAGAGGAGCGGCTGTGGTCTGAACAATATGAACTTCGTCCTGAGGCGTCGTTCTCACTCCAAACGTAAAATATCGTTTCGTGAGAAAAATTTACTTCCACCGAAAACTCGTGCGCGGATCCGTATATCACCGGTCTGTTTGAATAGGCCGTCTCAAAGCTCGATCCATCCGGTTCCAAGAGAAGGGAGATTCCTCTTTCGTTTGTTGTGATTCGAAAAAATTTCTGTATATATTCTGAACGAGCAGGTTGGAGGATTCGACATCTTGGTTGAAAGAAACGATCGCTTGATGAGGTGGTAAATGCGGAATCAATGTCGCACAATGACACGCCAAAAAGATTTTCAAGTTGGCGATTTGCTTTAGCGTCTTCAAATCCTCTCCGTTCGAAATCCGTTGAGTTGGAACTCAACGGTACTCTCGCCTTTTTATATATAGACACACACAGACACATAGAGGCTGTATGACGTCCGTTTTATTTTTTTGTTTTTTGTTTCTCTCTCTTCTTTCCAAGAAATCTTATCTCTATGACCTCTTTCTCTTTTTTAAAAGATGAGTGTGTGAGAATGATAAAGTGACAGTAATAATTTAATGAAAAAAACTAACCAACCATGACCTTCTTCTTCTTTTTAGAGTCACCCTTTCCATCCCAAGGACTTCCAGAGATAGAGGAAGAAGGGAGACGAGGAGGGGGGAAGGTCACACTCTCTTTCTCTATAAATAAAAGGGGAGAGCCCCAAAGTCGTATTTTTGTCCAAGTGGATCATGAGGAGGCATCCCCAGCTCACTACGTGTATTCCTTTCAAATATAAATATGTTGAATTTTCCTTTTATATCATCCAAGGAGTGGTTTACTTGAAAGCCTCCGATTTTTCAAAATGTGCGGGTTATCATATCGTGGGGAGTTGTCAAAAGATGCGGGACGAATTTTTGTCCGACGGAAACGTGTTGATGGCTCGTGACATTCCACCTTTGGATGCAAAAATTTTGTTAATGAAACGAGCCAAATATTTTTACACGTCCCACTTTCTAACCGTCTCGCAAATGAATAGGATTATGGATCGTCTTGAGAAGACAAAAGGGATTCTCGTTCATTTTAGTGAATGGTTGCACAAATGTCTGCACGAACCTCTCTCGATTGAGAAGACTTGGAAGAATGCCTATTATATTTCTCGAGGACTCTCCTCCTTCGTCTCATCTTAAGGAGGCCACGACTTTTGAAAATCCTCGAGCAAGAAAAAATAGAATGGTGGAACAACTACCCCATCCCTCTCCCCGAGCATCAGGAGGAGCCAGTTCAGAAGAAAAAGAAGAAACCTTTCCAAAAGCCTATCCTCATCCTCCTCGATGATGGGGATGAGGAGAAGCCTGTTCAGATTCCTCTCCGTTTGTCAAAACCCGTCGAGGATGAAAAACCTCTCCCTTTCTCAAGACCCTCGAGGAAGAGAGACCCCTCGAGAAGGAGAAATCTCTCCCATTGTCAAACCTCCTCGAAGATGAAAAACCTCTCCCTTTCACAAGACCCCTCGAGAAGGAGGGACCTCTTCCTTTGTAAACCTCCTCGAAGATGAAAACCTCTCCATTTATCAAGACCGCTCGAAAATGAGGGACCTCTCGATTTGTCAAGACCCCTCAGGGATAAGGGAACCGAAACTCCTCTCTCTTTCTCAAGACTCCTCGAAGAGCAGAGATCTTACCCTTTCGAAGAGGAGGGACCTCTCGATTTGTCAAGACCCCTCGAGAATAAGGGAACCGAATCTCCTCTCCCTTTCTCAAGACTTCTCAAGGAGGAGGAGGAGAGACCGCTCCATGTCTCAAGACAGGACCCCCCTCTATCTCTTGAGGATCCGAGGGAAACCATTCCTATTGAAAAACCATCTATCGACGATCCTCAGAAAAGATCTTCAGAGGAGACTAGACATCCATGTAGAAAACGAATCTGCCACAATCATAATAATAATATACCCATCCCCTCTCAATAAGATGCAGGTAAATGCATTCAAACCAATTACTTTAGAGTAATCCCTTTGATTGGAGAACCCGTGCATTAGCCTCGAAAAATGAGACTGTTTCTATGACCAGAAAGTTAAGCCAAGAGATAGGTCTAGCTCAGAATTTTCTTTTTAAACGAAAATAAATAAATAATCCAAGGACCATTCGTAAATATATATGGTAAAGTATTGTGTCGGCTGGAAAAGAATTTTCAGAGCTGAGAAAAAATTCTCCAACTCAGAAAAAAAAAGAAGAAAAAAAAACTTTTTGTTAATTTTTATCATGTCTTGGACATGATAAAAATTAACGACCCCTTCCCTTTTCGTCTGGGAATGTTGTCTCACTCTTTTGAAAAACAAATCGTGATTCATTCATGGAATGATTGCCATTAGCGAAAGGATGAGTCATGGTCTATTTTTAGAAAGGGTGAGACATCCTTCCCAGACAAAAAGGGAGGGTCATTAATTTTTATCATGTCTAAGACATGATAAAAATTAACCAACATTTTTTTTTTCATTAGAGAATTTTATCTCAGCTCTGAGAAATTTTTTTTCTCCCATCCGATTCGAGACTTTACCATTTTATTAAGAATGATTTCTCGCTGATCTATTATTTCAAAATTCCAAGTTTCGCTTCAGAACCATCTGTGCTGTTGAAGAAGTAACATGATATATGTATTTTTTTAATGAGTTCTGTCAAGATTGAATTGTGCAGGATCGACCTTGCGAATTTCTTCTGTGTGTCTTTAAATAATAATGATACCGAACCGCTTTTTGTAGAGCGCAATGGAAAAAACCTTTCGAATGGTTAGGACAATTCATGTGTTCGATCCCATTGTATTTGAGAATCTCTTGCGTCGATCCCGAAATGCAATAAATGGATCTTTGCAACCATTTCTCTAAAAACCGCCGTTTCATTTCTCCTCGCACCCAAATCATGGAAAAAGGTTCCGTCAACATCGTTAACACCCATGGAAAATAACTGTACGGAATTTCTCCTTCGTACCACGACAAGCCGTGATAATAATCACTCGCCCACACAGCGGTTCGTTTTTCTTTCTCGGTGAGCATTTGCCATGGAAACGGGGATTTAAAAACAAATACCCCTCGAGAAGTACCGTCCAATGTGACGTAAGCCAATTCTTTCACAATAAAGGCTCCTTGAGAATCGTAGAAACCTTCAAAGTCGAGCACGAGTTCCATGTTTTTTATTTCTTTTTCTTTCCAAGGTGACCTTTATTATTATGATGATGGATGTGTATTGAGATACGCACGATATTATTCAAAAAACAAATATATATACGAATGTGACCTTTCCCAGAATTCATACGACCTGTCACGTGCAACCTTCTCTCTCTATATATAAAAGAGGAGACGGCGAGAGAACGCTATCAATTTTTCCTGCAGGACACACACAGCGACAGAGAGAATTTTGTTTTTTTCAATTGAAGAAGATGGACATTTTGAGTGCCAAACCTCTCAAAGGTTCCTTCATTGTTCTGGACATGGAATACTTTCTCTGTCATGATCCAAAGACGGGAGATATATGTTTCTTCTTGAAAGAACTGGGCTACATCTCTTGCGATTTAACCTTATGCGGATCCATGATTTTTCTCCCTCCTGTCCATTACGAGGACTTATCGTCCCGCAATCAAGCTGTGGTCAACCAGACTCCAAATAACCGACACGGCCTACAATGGATCGAGGGTCGTCTTTCCGACGAGCATCTTCCTACGATCCTGAAAATACTGACCGAAAATGTGGAGGCGATCTACGTCAATGGATACGATAAAGCCGAATTTTTCAGCAAGCTCTGCCAGCGATCCGTTTACGAGTTTTACATCCCAGGGAAAACCGAGTGGCGGAACAAGTCGAAATGCACGCGACACCAATATTTCCAAAAGATGATTCATTGTGCCGAGAACAAGGTGAGAAATTTTCGATACCATTTGATGGAGGGTAGTTACGTTTTCCGGAAATTACATTGTTACCCCTCCGAGAGCAAAGCTGTCGAAGACGAAGAGGAGGCGGAAGAATCTCCCCAGGAGAACTCGTGCGACGATGAGGAGGAGGAGGAGGATGAACTTTCTAATAATAATAATAATAAATGTCTAAGTTGGGATGCTTTAGAGACCCAAGAATATTGGTCTCAACCCTTATCTCACCTAGACCTGAAAGAGGATCCTCAAGTGTACTCTTTGTGGTCCTCTTCTAAAATTTGGTCTTGGAGAGAACCCTTGAATGTTCATGAATGAAATGGTATGTAAATGGCTAGAGAAAAAAGTAAAAAAAGTTCCTTTTTTTTGTAATATGTTGATTTCTTTCCAATCCCATTTCTTTTCCATAACTCCAGCCCAATCGACGAGAAGAAGAAGAATTTTCCAAGTTACACAAGACGAATCTTCCAAGTTACACAAGACGTAGAAAGATTTCACAAGGATTTATAAATTACACGCTCCCACATGATATATGTATAGAGAGAAAAAAACCCTCTGTTCTCTAGCCAATACGTCAAGACTTCCCTAAACTAAGAGAGATCATGAGTACCGAGGAAACCTTAGCAGAGCAAGTGGAAAGACTTTCAAAGAGATTAGAAGAGTTAAGACGGGATAGATTTACAGTTCCGCCGACTAAAGAGGAAACTATCATCGATTTCAACAAACCACTGTACTTTCATCCCCTACCCCAAAGAATGAGACGAATGGACTCGCCGTTGAACAGTTCCAATGAGAAACAAAATGTCACTTATTTGAATAGCCAATTTCAACACATGAATATTTCATAAGTATTTTTTTTGTTTTTTTCCCTAAAGCCTAGGGAGATCGGATCAGTAGTTTTTCCCTTTTCATCGTCGAAAAAGATTGGGAGGAAAAATCTTTCTCAGCTCTCTCAGAAAAATTTTTCAGCGTTAAAAAAAAAAAAAAAAAAAAAAAAAAAAAAAAAAAAAAAAAAACTTTTGGTTAATTTTTATCATGTCTTAGACATGATAAAAATTAACTCTAACCCCCCCTTTTGTCTGGGAATGTTGTATCACACTTTCTAAAAATAGACCATCACTCCTCCTTTCCTAAAGAATAGAATTCCAAGAATGGGATCTGGTCTATTTTTAGAAACGGTGAGACCCTATTACCAGACAAAAGGCGGGTAGAGTTAATTTTTATCATGTCTAAAGTTCAGGGTCCATTCATCTTCTTATGTGAAACGGTGACCCTGACGAGATCGAGATAAACAAGTCCTGTGAGTTGTTTTGTAATCTTGACGCGATCCAAGAAAGACTTTTTATTTTTTTTTGAAATAGGCGGGGGGAGAGAGAAAATGTTCTCACGACCCTCAGATATCTTTTCATAAATATATTTTTTATCAAAGTGTTTCTTTCATTCCGATTCTTTTAAGAGGTTGGAATGACCCTGACATTTAGATGGGGTCGCTATCCCGACAGATGTCGTGCGAGTATAAAAGTGTGTGTTCTCCGCGAGATTTCTTCAGAGAACAGAAGAAGACGTGAACTGAGCTGGTAAGTCCCTTTGGTCCTATGAATATGGTTATCTATAAAATCGATTTGATTCTTAGTTTTTTTTTAATAATCATAATAATCATAACTTCATTTAAAAAGAACTCTCTTCTTAACCCTTTAAAAAGAAAAATGTCTCTTTCAAGACGACGACTCTAAAACGTTTTATTGTTTTTTTTTCCTTTCTAGATCTTCCCTGTTATACATATATACCTTTTCGATTCTTTTTTTGCTCCTGTTTGTGGAAGACATCACCGTATTCATCGCCATGGCGTGTTCAGAAAACTTTATCGTGCTCGATCTAGAGGGTTTCCAGTCCTACAACCACAAGAAGGGTGAATTTACCTACGTTTTAAAAGAATTGGGCTATGCGACAAAAGATTTTTTGACCGTGGGATCGTTGACGTTTGCTCCTCCTCACCCCTTCCACCAACTGAGTGAAAAAAAACCAAAAGACGAATGCCTGGCTGAAGAGAAACCGGCACGGACTTCGTTGGAACGAGGGTCATATTCCCTACAACCATTTAGGACGCATTCTCCAATCGCTCACTCACAGCTTCTCCACGATTTATGTGGTGGGATGCCAGAAAGCTAAATTCTTTGCTAAAGCCTTGGATTATCAAAAACCCGTGACGGAAATTTATGTGCCAGATGGAATCATTTGGAAGTATCGGGAAAAATGTGCCCGACATCATCAAAGGAGGAAATATTTCCATTGTGCCGAAAACAAAGTGCGCAACTATCGATGGCATATTATGGAAGGAGATTTTCATATCAATCACGTCTGTCCAGACGGAACGGAGAAAGAGGAGAGGATTCAGGAGGAAGCAGACAATCCTCTGCAAGCTTTTGATAAGGCCTACGATCAGTTAGAGAAGGATCCGTCCCCAAAAGCGTACGATAACCTCATCCAGAAATGGGATAATCTGTCCTGTTTCCAAGTGATGGAACATCCGGATGAGCATACGCCTTTAAACTTGATGGGCTCTTCTACTTCTTCTTTATCGTCAACTTCCTCCAATAACTCGAGGAAGACGGAGGGTTGGGGAGACATACCTGAAAATATTCCCCATTACGATCCAGCAGCCTGTTGGGACGAACCTTCCAAAGAATCTCATGAGACCCCCAAAATATCTTCAGAGGATCCAAAGACAAAATCCACTGAGTGTTGGGACAATGAACGGACGACTCATGCTCCAAAATCCACTAAGACTATGTCCACTGAGTGTTGGGACAATGAACAGACGACTCATGCTCCGAAATCTATTGAGACTATGTCCACTGAATGTTGGGACAATGAACTGACGACCCATGCTCCAAAATCTACTGAGACTCTGTCCACTGAGTGTTGGGACGATGAAACCGAAAAGACGACAGAGAATTGGGATGACCCTTCTCAAATGTATTTGAATTGATATATACATAAACTCAGGAGAAAAAAAAAGAAAAGATTTTTAGAAATAAGTAGCGAAAGGTTCTCCGCTTTCCCTATATTTATGGAAATGGACTGAGAAGAGAGAGAGACGAATCAGGAGACCAAAAAAAAAAAATGGGTCTTGGAAGGAATGAGTGCAAATGCATTCGATTCCTTCCGAGACCCATTTTTTTGGGTCCTTCTCTCATCCAATCTTGGAAAAGAACTTTGTCCTATTTTTCTAGGTCCATTCAAAAAGAAATGAATCTATCCATAAATTTTCTTAAAAGAAAAAAACAAAAAGATCCTTTACCTCTTGACGGTCCAAAGTCGAGAATCTTGGAAAACGTCATCCACTCTCCATCCAGTCAAGCTTCTCTGTAGAAAATCTAGTAGGTGCATCTGCATTCTTGAACACCCGGCAGTTATTATTGGACGCGAAACGTCGAATGCTGAAATAGTTAACAGTGAGCCCATTCTTAAAGAAACGGGGATGTTTTATTCATCCAGTCGAGTGCGGAAAAATTTCTGAGAGCCGGAGAAAAATTTCTCTGGTTGAAAAAAAGAAATACCCCCCTTTTAGTCTGAAAATTGATGTCTTCAATTTTTCAAAAATTGAAGACATCAATTTTCAAATTTTCAGACTAAAAAGGGGGGTAATTTATTTTTCAGAAACTTTTCCCAGCCGACTCGATGTGAATAAAACTTTACTGTTTGTTAAGAATGTTATTTAATGGATCGATTTCAACCTATCGAGTTTCGCTTGAGTTCCGGCCGTGCTGTGGGCCCACCTGGATACAAGTTTTCCCCTTTTGGAATAGAATAAAACTTTACTGTTTTTTCAGAATGTTATTTAATGGATCGATTTCAACCTATCGAGTTTCGCTTGAGTTTTAGATGTGAATAAAACTTTACTGTTTTTTAAGAATGTTATTTAATGGATCGATTTCAACCTATCGAGTTTCGCTTGAGTTCCGGCCGTGCTGTGGGCCCACCTGGATACAAGTTTTCCCCTTTTGGAATAAAATTTCCGTCAAGGTAGGCTACTTTTCCTCTTTTTGCATTTTTCATGTCATTTCATTTGAATTACAATATACTGAAAACGGGCGTTCGAACTGATTTCTAGGCTATTTCTATACAAATGGAGCTCGATCCAAGAAAGAAATGATGTCTTTTTTTTATTTTGTGGACTGCCAATTTGTTTTGGAATATACTGAAAACGGGTGTTTGAGTCGGTTTTCAGTATATTTCAATACAAATAGTGCTCGATCCAATAAAGAAATTATGTCTTTTTTTTATTTTGTGGACAACCAATTTTTTTTTGGAATATACTGAAAACGGGCGTTCACGTTGGTTTTCAGTATATTCCAATACAAATGGAGCTCGATCCAAGAATGAAATGATGTCTTTTTTTTATTTTGTGGACTGCCAATTTGTATTGGAATATACTGAAAACGGGCGTTCACGTCGGTTTTCAGTATATTCCAATACAAGTGGAGCTCGATCCAATAAAGAAATTATGTCTTTTTTTTTATTTTGTGGACAACCAATTTTGTTTTGGAATATACTGAAAACGGGCGTTCACGTCGGTTTTCAGTATATTTCAATACAAATGGAGCTCGATCCAAGAATGAAATGATGTCTTTTTTTTATTTTGTGGACAACCAATTTTGTATTGGAATATACTGAAAACGGGCATTCACGTCGGTTTTCAGTATATTTCAATACAAATGGAGCTCGATCCAAGAATGAAATGATGTCTTTTTTAATTTTGTGGACAACCAATTTTGTATTGGAATATACTGAAAACGGGCGTTCACGTCGGTTTTCAGTATATTCCAATACAAGTGGAGCTCGATCCAAGAAAAAAATGATGTCTTTTTTTAGTTTGTGGACAACCAATTTTGTATTGGAATATACTGAAAACGGGCGTTCGAGTCGGTTTTCAGTATATTCAAATACAAATGGAGCTCCATCCAAGAAAAAAATGATGTCTTTTTTTTATGTTGTGGACTGCCCTATTTTGTATGGGAATATACTGAAAACGGGCGTTCGAGTCCTTTTTCAGACTAATTCTATACACATTCCACTATATCAAAATGACGTCATCGTTGAGTCCAAACAGAGTCGTCCCCGGACAGAGTCGTCTCCGGACAAAGTCGTCCCCGGACAATTTTATACCGAATTTGTATAGAGATATACTGAAAATGGGCTTGAGGGCCGCTTTCTAGTATATTCCTATATACATTCGGTTGCATTCAGAAACAAAAAGAATGTCTTTTTGAATGGACAGGATGACTATAGAAACCGGATCTCTCTCTCTCTCTCTCTCTGCCAAGATTGGATGAGAGAGTGGCCCCTATTTGTATTGCAATATACTGAAAACGGGCTTTCGAGTCAGTTTCTAGACTATTTCTATAAAAATGGAGCTCTATTTACGAAAAAAATGATGTCTTTTTTATTGTGTGGACAGCCCTATTTGTATTGCGATATACTGAAAACAGGCGTTCGAGTCGGTTTCTAGACTTTTCCTATACAAATTTCACCATCTATATAGAAATGATGTCCAAACAAAGTCGTCCCCGGACCATCTTGATGACCGAATATGTATAGAAATAGTCTGAAAATGGGCTTGAGGGCTGGTTTCTGGACGATTCATCTACAAATTCGGCCGCATCCAGAAAAACAAAAATACATCGTTTCTTTTTGGGTGGACAGGAGATGATAAATTTCTTTTCTCTCTCTCCCAATATTGGAGGAGAGAGTGGCCCAAAAAAATGGGTCTCGGAAGGAATCGAATGCATCTTGAAATGCACTCATTCCTTCCAAGACCCATTTTTTTGGTCTCCTGATTCATATCTCCAGTCTATGGTATAGGGAAAGCGGAGAACGTTTCCCCTTCTTTAAGCGACTGGAGACCATAGCGCATCATCATCATCATCATCATCACCATCATCCTCTTTCTGATGCTTTTCAACGAAGGCTTGATGTCTCTGGATGATTTTGGGGAGATGATGGATCCCGAATTGAGTAATGAAAAAGAGAGGACTCTTTTTCCTTTCTTGTTCGTCTTGCACAGTCTCGCGATAGGGTGATATACGTTTCCCCGTCCTCCTCAATTTTCGTCAGAGGTCTCATGAATATTTTACACATCCAAGGGAAGAGCGACTTGTTATGCAGGGATTTCGAAGCGACGAAGGCCGCTTCATTCGAAGTGAGGACAATCTGGTTCGGTTGACCCCATTCTTTGGAGTAGTTGTCCAAATCGCGTAGTCGAAGAAAATGGTGTCGATTAGGAAAAAAGACTTGGAGAACACTCGTGGTATGCGAGACGTTCGTCGGCAAGAGAGTCAAGATATCTTTGGCATTCCAGTACAGGAATCCTAGATCCACATACGCGTGCACGTAATAGTCATCGTTATATTCCAGTTTGAGCAGCATGGCTTTTGTATTTTTTTCCGTTCTCAAGGCGAAACACTCGTCTGATATGAACAAGAGCTCGCTGGCGATCCGTTTATATAGACTCCCCAGAGAGAGAGAGAGAGGGAGAGGGGAGGAGGAACAAGGTTGATGAATTCTAAAATAAAAAAAATGATAAAACATGAGTGTTTGTGAAGGTCATAGAGAGATGATTATAAAGTTGTTTTATTTTTTATTTCCTCAAAAGAAAAAACCAAAAGGGTCCCATTCCATACGACATAACCTTTGAGAAGGTGACGGGGTCATGTGTCTACAAAGTTCATAGACTCTAGAATAAAAAAAAGCTTTCATCACGTAGCTCTCGAGAAGAAAATGACAGGGGTCTCTAGGAGAAGGTCATAGGTAGTATACAAAGGATGGTTGTTTTTTTCTTTCGTTTCTCTCAATCCCATGACCTTTGAGAAGGTGACGGGGTGTCCTTTAGGAAAAAAATAGAAGGTCATAGAGAGAGAGAGGTAGACAAAGTTGATTTTTTTTTCTAGAAGTCAACCGTCACGTCGCCCATCACGTGGTCTTCTCGTATATATAGAGAGGCGAGTGGAAGGCAGACTCTATTTCCCAGAGAGAAAGACTGCTGTGGCTATCCGTATTTCTACTCAAGATGATGATCCGCGTCTTATATAATGAGTTTGTGAGCATTCGCTGTTATGTGGATGACGGAAGTTTGTTTTGGAACGCTACGGACATTTTGCCTCTGATTCATACTTCCAGTAAAAGAACCTGGGACATTCTCTCCGTGTTTTTCGACGAACACCACGTCTTCAGGAAAATAAAAGATCTTGAGAGTCTCGGGAGTTCTCAAGAGGGATATGTCCTCTCCAGCGAAGAAATGTTACATCTGGCCGAAAAGAATCCTAAAAATAATCAGCTTCTGGCCTGGGTGTATAGCATTTTAACTCAGCCGCTGGTTCGAGTTGTACCCAATCAACCCGTTTACCGACTGCTCTATCCGGGGGAGAGATTTTCCTTCATCACCCTCTTTAATCTGGGAGTGCGCTACATACCGCCTCATCCAGGCATGACGGATTCTTCTACTTACCCTAAACAATATGCCAGCGCTTATTGCCAGACAGACCCCCGTCAAGAAAAGGTCGTCGAGACTCAAACGGATCCTCTGGTGGTCTCTTTAAATTTCACTAAAGTCATCACCTTCTAAAAAAAACAACCACCACCACCCAAAAAAAATTTGCTCCTCCTCCAAATTTTTTTTATCTTTTCGAAAGAAAAAAAAAGAAACTTTTCCATCTAGCCTCTTTCTTTCAATCCCTCTTAAGAGAGAGAGAGAGAGGGAGGAGAAAAGAAAGAGAGTTCTGAGGAGGCAAAAAAAATGGGTCTGGAAGGAAACGGGTGCATTGCGAGAAAAAGAGGGTCCTCTTTTTTTTGTCGAAATGCACCCGTTTCCTTCCAGACCCATTTTTTTTATCACTTCTTCAAGCCAATCTTGGAAAGGGGGGGACACAAATTGTGCGTAAAGTCCATTTCGATCAAGACTGGATTTTTTTTTGAAAAGAAAACATAATGTTATATATAGATAGCTAAATCTTTATCATGATATTCTTTAAGAATTTCTTAGCCATTTGTCAAAGAAAGGGACTATAATTGAAGAATTTATGAATTTGGGAACATGTCACCCATGGCAAATCTAAAATCTTGGAAGTGGATACTGGAAAGCCCCGCTCTGATTATAATTCTGAGTTCTAGCATGGGACATTTTTAGATCAATAAGCTAAACTATTTTTCTAGTCTAATATTCTCTCGTGACTAGGGTTTCAGATTTGGGTAGAGAGAGACACTGTTCTGAACAGAAACGTGGAATGCTTTTAGCTTTTATAGAAAAGTGAAGAGTTGAAAGTGAAAGTCGAAAAATGAAATGGGATCGGCTAGGAAAAATTTCTCAGAGCTCAGAAAAAAATTCTGAGATGTAAAAAAAAAAAAAAAAAAAACTTTTTGTTAATTTTTATCATGTCTTCTAGACATGATAAAAGATAAAAATTAACTCACCCCCCTTTTGTCAGGGTATGTTGTCTCACCGTTTCTAAAAATAGACCAGAACCCAGTCTTTTCTTGGATTCTATTCTTTAAAAGGATGAGTCATGGTCTATTTTTAGAAAGTGAGACAACATTCCCAGACAAAAAGGGGGTGAGTTAATTTTTATCATGTCTAGAAGACATGATAAAAATTAACAAAAAGTTTTTTTTTTTTTTTTTTTTTTTTTACATCTCAGAATTTTTTTCTGAGCTCTGAGAAATTTTTCCTAGCCGATCCCATTTCATTTTTCGACTTTCACTTTCAACTCTTCACTTTTCTATAAAAGCTAAAAGCATTCCACGTTTCTGTTCAGAACAGTGTCTCTCTCTACCCAAATCTGAAACCCTAGTCACGAGAGAATATTAGACTAGAAAAATAGTTTAGCTTATTGATCTAAAAATGTCCCATGCTAGAACTCAGAATTATAATCAGAGCGGGGCTTTCCAGTATCCACTTCCAAGATTTTAGATTTGCCATGGGTGACATGTTCCCAAATTCATAAATTCTTCAATTATAGTCCCCTTCTTTGACAAATGGCTAAGAAATTCTTAAAGAATATCATGATAAAGATTTAGCTATCTATATATAACATTATGTTTTCTTTTCAAAAAAAAATCCAGTCTTGATCGAAATGGACTTTACGCACAATTTGTGTCCCCCCCCTTTCCAAGATTGGCTTGAAGAAGTGATAAAAAAATGGGTCTGGAAGGAAACGGGTGCATTTCGACAAAAAAAAGAGGACCCTCTTTTTCTCGCAATGCACCCGTTTCCTTCCAGACCCATTTTTTTGCCTCCTCAGAACTCTCTTTCTTTTCTCCTCCCTCTCTCTCTCTCTCTTAAGAGGGATTGAAAGAAAGAGGCTAGATGGAAAAGTTTCTTTTTTTTTCTTTTGAGAAGATAAAAAAAATTTGGAGGAGGAGCAAATTTTTTTTGGGTGGTGGTGGTTGTTTTTTTTAGAAGGTGATGACTTTAGTGAAATTTAAAGAGACCACCAGAGGATCCGTTTGAGTCTCGACGACCTTTTCTTGACGGGGGTCTGTCTGGCAATAAGCGCTGGCATATTGTTTAGGGTAAGTAGAAGAATCCGTCATGCCTGGATGAGGCGGTATGTAGCGCACTCCCAGATTAAAGAGGGTGATGAAGGGAAATCTCTCCCCCGGATAGAGCAGTCGGTAAACGGGTTGATTGGGTACAACTCGAACCAGCGGCTGAGTTAAAACGCTATACACCCAGGCCAGAAGCTGATTATTTTTAGGATTCTTTTCGGCCAGATGTAACATTTCTTCGCTGGAGAGGACATATCCCTCTTGAGAACTCCCGAGACTCTCAAGATCTTTTATTTTCCTGAAGACGTGGTGTTCGTCGAAAAACACGGAGAGAATGTCCCAGGTTCTTTTACTGGAAGTATGAATCAGAGGCAAAATGTCCGTAGCGTTCCAAAACAATCTTCCGTCATCCACATAACAGCGAATGCTCACAAACTCATTATATAAGACGCGGATCATCATCTTGAGTAGAAATACGGATACGCACAGCAGTCTTTCTCTCTGGGAAATAGAGTCTGTCTTCCACTCGCCTCTCTATATATACGAGAAGACCACGTGATGGGCGACGTGACGGTTGACTTCTAGAAAAAACAATCAACTTTGTCTACCTCTCTCTCTCTGTGACCTTCTATTTTTTTCCTAAAGGACACCCCGTCACCTTCTGAAAGGTCATGGGATTGAGAGAAACGAAAGAAAAAAACAACCATCCTTTGTATACTACCTATGACCTTCTCCTAGAGACCCCTGTCATTTTCTTCTCGAGACCTACGTGATGAAAGCTTTTTTTTTATTCTAGAGTCTATCAACTTTGTAGACACATGACCCCGTCACCTTCTCAAAGGTTATGTCGTATGGAATGGGACCCTTTTGGTTTTTTTTTGAGGAAATAAAAAATAAAACAACTTTATAATCATCTCTCTATGACCTTCACAAACACTCATGTTTTATCATTTTTTTTATTTTAGAATTCATCAACCTTGTTCCTCCTCCCATCTCCCTCTCTCTCTCTCTCTGAGGAGTCTATATAAACGGATCGCCAGCGAGCTCTTGTTCATATCAGACGAGTGTTTCGCCTTGAGAACGGAAAAAAAATACAAAAGCCATGCTGCTCAAACTGGAATATAACGATGACTATTACGTGCACGCGTATGTGGATCTAGGATTCCTGTACTGGAATGCCAAAGATATCTTGACTCTCTTGCCTACAAACGTCTCGCATACGACGAGTGTTCTCCAAGTCTTTTTTCCTAATCGACACCATTTTCTTCGACTAGGCGATTTGGACAACTACTCCAAAGAATGGGGTCAACCGAACCAGATTGTCCTCACTTCGAATGAAGCGGCCTTCGTCGCTTCGAAATCCCTGCATAACAAGTCGCTCTTCCCTTGGATGTGTAAAATATTCATGAGACCTCTGACGAAAATTGAGGAGGACGGGGAAACGTATATCACCCTCCGAGAGCTGTGCAAGACGAACAAGAAAGGAAAAAGAGTCTTCTCTTTTTCATCACTCATTTCGGGATCCATCATCTCCCCAAAATCATCCAGAGACATCAAGCCTTCGTTGAAAAGTATCAGAAAGAGGATGATGGTGATGATGATGATGATGATGATGATGCGCTATGGTCTCCAGTCGCTTAAAGAAGGGGAAACGTTCTCCGCTTTCCCTATACCATAGACTGGAGAGTTGAATCAGGAGACCAAAAAAATGGGTCTTGGAAGGAATGAGTGCATTTCAAGATGCATTCGATTCCTTCCGAGACCCATTTTTTTGGGCCACTCTCTCCTCCAATATTGGGAGAGAGAGAAAAGAAATTTATCATCTCCTGTCCACCCAAAAAGAAACGATGTATTTTTGTTTTTCTGGATGCGGCCGAATTTGTAGATGAATCGTCCAGAAACCAGCCCTCAAGCCCATTTTCAGACTATTTCTATACATATTCGGTCATCAAGATGGTCCGGGGACGACTTTGTTTGCACATCATTTCTATATAGATGGTGAAATTTGTATAGGAAAAGTCTAGAAACCGACTCGAACGCCTGTTTTTCAGTATATTGCAATACAAATAGGGCTATCCACACAATAAAAAAGACATCATTTTTTTCATAATAGAGCTCCATTTTTATAGAAATAGTCTAGAAACTGACTCGAAAGCCCGTTTTCAGTATATTGCAATACAAATAGGGGCCACTCTCTCATCCAATCTTGGCAGAGAGAGAGAGAGAGAGAGAGAGATCCGGTTTCCATAGTCATCCTGTCCATTCAAAAAGACATTCTTTTTGTTTCTGAATGCAACCGAATGTATATAGGAATATACTAGAAAGCGGCCCTCAAGCCCATTTTCAGTATATCTCTATACAAATTCGGTATAAAATTGTCCGGGGACGACTTTGTCCGTAGACGACTCTGTCCGGGGACGACTCTGTTTGGACTCAACGATGACGTCATTTTGATATAGTGGAATGTGTATAGAATTAGTCTGAAAAGGACTCGAACGCCCGTTTTCAGTATATTCCCATACAAAATAGGGCAGTCCACAACATAAAAAAAAGACATCATTTTTTTCTTGGATGGAGCTCCATTTGTATTTGAATATACTGAAAACCGACTCGAACGCCCGTTTTCAGTATATTCCAATACAAAATTGGTTGTCCACAAAATAAAAAAAAAAAGAGATCAATTTTTTCTTGGATGGAGCTCCACTTGTATTGGAATATACTGAAAACCGACGTGAACCCCCGTTTTCAGTATATTCCAATACAAAATTGGTTGTCCACAAATTAAAAAAGACATCATTTCATTCTTGGATCGAGCTCCATTTGTATTGAAATATACTGAAAACCGACGTGAATGCCCGTTTTCAGTATATTCCAATACAAAATTGGTTGTCCACAAAATAAAAAAAAGACATCATTTCATTCTTGGATCGAGCTATATTTGTATTGAAATATACTGAAAACCGACGTGAACGCCCGTTTTCAGTATATTCGAATACAAAATTGTTAACCACAAAATAAAAAAAAGACATCATTTCTTATTGGATCGAGCTCCACTTGTATTGGAATATACTGAAAACCGAACGTGAACGCCCGTTTTCAGTATATTCCAATACAAATTGGCAGTCCACAAAATAAAAAAAAGACATCATTTCATTCTTGGATCGAGCTCCATTTGTATTGGAATATACTGAAAACCGACGTGAACGCCCGTTTTCAGTATATTCCAATACAAAATTGGTTGTCCAAAATAAAAAAAAAAAAAAGACATCATTTTTTTCTTGGATGGAGCTCCATGTGTATTAGAATATACTGAAAACCGACGTGAACTCCCGTTTCCAGTATATTCCAATACAAAATTGGTTGTCCACAAAATAAAAAAAAGACATCATTTTTTTCCTTGGATGGAGCTCCATTTGCATTGGAATATACTGAAAACCAACGTGAATGCCCGTTTTCAGTATATTCCAATACAAAATTGGCTGTCCACAACATAAAAAAAAGACATTATTTTTTTTTCTTGGATCGAGCTCCACTTGTATTGGAATACACTGAAAACCGACGTGAACGCCGTTTTCAGTATATTCCAATACAAAATTGGTTGTCCACAAAATTAAAAAAGACATCATTTCATTCTTGGATCGAGCACCATTTGTATTGAAATATACTGAAAACCGACGTGAATGCCCGTTTTCAATATATTCCAATACAAAATTGGTTGTCCACAAAATTATAAAAGACATCATTTCATTCTTGGATCGAGCTCCATTTGTATTGAAATATACTGAAAACCGACGTGAACGCCCGTTTTCAGTATATTCCAATACAAAATTGGTTGTCCACAAAATTAAAAAAGACATCATTTCATTCTTGGATCGAGCTCCATTTGTATTGAAATATACTGAAAACCGACGTGAATGCCCGTTTTCAGTATATTCCAATACAAAATTGGTTGTCCACAAAATAAAAAAAAAGACATCATTTCATTCTTGGATCGAGCTATATTTGTATTGAAATATACTGAAAACCGACGTGAACGCCCGTTTTCAGTATATTCGAATACAAAATTGTTAACCACAAAATAAAAAAAAGACATCATTTCTTTATTGGATCGAGCTCCACTTGTATTGGAATATACTGAAAACCGACGTGAACGCCCGTTTTCAGTATATTCCAATACAAATTGGCAGTCCACAAATAAAAAAAAGACATCATTTCATTCTTGGATCGAGCTCCATTTGTATTGGAATATACTGAAAACCGACGTGAACGCCCGTTTTCAGTATATTCCAATACAAAATTGGTGTCCACAAATTAAAAAAGACATCATTTCATTCTTAGATCGAGCTCCATTTGTATTGAAATATACTGAAAACCGACGTGAATGCCCGTTTTCAGTATATTCCCAATACAAAATTGGTTGTCCACAAAATAAAAAAAAGACATCATTTCATTCTTGGATCGAGCTCCATTTGTATTGAAATATACTGAAAACCGACGTGAACGCTCGTTTTCAGTGTATTCAATACAAAATTGGTTGTCCACAAAATAAAAAAAAAGACACCATTTCTTTATTGGATGGAGCTCCATTTGAATTTGAATATACTGAAAACCTACTCGAACGCCCGTTTTCAGTATATTCCAATACAAAATTGGTTGTCCACAAAATAAAAAAAAAGACATCATTTTTTTCTTGGATGGAGCTCCATTTGTATTAGAATATACTGAAAACCAACGTGAACGCCCGTTTTCAGTATATTCCAATACAAAATTGGCTGTCCACAACATAAAAAAAAGACATCATTTTTATCTTGGATCGAGCTCCACTTGTATTGGAATATACTGAAAACCGACGTGAACGCCCGTTTTCAGTATATTCCAATACAAAATTGGTTGTCCACAAAATTAAAAAAGACATCATTTCATTCTTGGATCGAGCTCCATTTGTATTGAAATATACTGAAAAACCGACGTGAACGCCCGTTTTCAGTATATTCCAATACAAAATTGGCTGTCCACAACATAAAAAAAGACATCATTTTTATCTTGGATCGAGCTCCACTTGTATTGGAATATACTGAAAACCGACGTGAACGCCCGTTTTCAGTATATTCCAATACAAAATTGGTTGTCCACAAAATTAAAAAAGACATCATTTCATTCTTGGATCGAGCTCCATTTGTATTGAAATATACTGAAAACCGACGTGAACGCCCGTTTTCAGTATATTCCAATACAAAATTGGTTGTCCACAAAATTAAAAAAGACATCATTTCATTCTTGGATCGAGCTCCATTTGTATTGAAATATACTGAAAACCGACATGAACGCCCGTTTTCAGTGTATTCCAATACAAAATTGGCTGTCCACAACATAAAAAAAAGACATCATTTTTATCTTGGATCGAGCTCCACTTGTATTGGAATATACTGAAAACCGACGTGAACGCCCGTTTTCAGTATATTCCAATACAAAATTGGTTGTGCACAAAATAAAAAAAAAGACATCATTTCTTTGTTGGATGGAGCTCCATTTGTATTTGAATATACTGAAAACCGACTCGAACGCCCGTTTTCAGTATATTCCAATACAAAATTGGTTGTCCACAAAATAAAAAAAAAGACATCATTTTTTTCTTGGATGGAGCTCCATTTGTATTAGAATATATTGAAAACCGACGTGAACGCCCGTTTTCAGTATATTCCAATACAAAATTGGTTGTCCACAAAATAAAAAAAAGACATCATTTTTTTCCTTAGATGGAGCTCCATTTGTATTGGAATATACTGAAAACCAACGTGAACGCCCGTTTTCAGTATATTCCAATACAAAATTGGCTGTCCACAACATAAAAAAAAGACATCATTTTTTTCTTGGATCGAGCTCCACTTGTATTGGAATATACTGAAAACCGACATGAACGCCCGTTTTCAGTATATTCCAATACAAAATTGGCTGTCCACAACATAAAAAAAAGACATCATTTTTTTCTTGGATCGAGCTCCACTTGTATTGGAATATACTGAAAACCGACGTGAACGCCCGTTTTCAGTATATTCGAATACAAAATTGGTTGTCAACAAAATTAAAAAAGACATCATTTCATTCTTGGATCGAGCTCCATTTGTATTGAAATATACTGAAAACCGACGTGAATGCCCGTTTTCAGTATATTCCAATACAAAATTGGTTGTCCACAAAATAAAAAAAAGACATCATTTCATTCTTGGATCGAGCTCCATTTGTATTGAAATATAGTGAAAACCGACGTGAACGCCCATTTTCAGTATATTCCAATACAAAATTGGTTGTGCACAAAATAAAAAAAAAGACATCATTTCTTTATTGGATGGAGCTCCATTTGTATTTGAATATACTGAAAACCGACTCGAACGCCCGTTTTCAGTCTATTCCAATACAAAATTGGTTGTCCACAAAATAAAAAAAAAGACATCATTTTTTTCTTGGATGGAGCTCCATTTGTATTAGAATATATTGAAAACCGACGTGAACGCCCGTTTTCAGTATATTCCAATACAAAATTGGTTGTCCACAAAATAAAAAAAAGACATCATTTTTTTCCTTGGATGGAGCTCCATTTGTATTGGAATATACTGAAAACCAACGTGAACGCCCGTTTTCAGTATATTCCAATACAAAATTGGCTGTCCACAACATAAAAAAAAGACATCATTTTTTTCTTGGATCGAGCTCCACTTGTATTGGAATATACTGAAAACCGACATGAACGCCCGTTTTCAGTATATTCCAATACAAAATTGGCTGTCCACAACATAAAAAAAAGACATCATTTTTTTCTTGGATCGAGCTCCACTTGTATTGGAATATACTGAAAACCGACGTGAACGCCCGTTTTCAGTATATTCCAATACAAAATTGGTTGTCCACAAAATTAAAAAAGACATCATTTCATTCTTGGATCGAGCTCCATTTGTGTTGAAATATACTGAAAACCGACTCAAACAACCGTTTTCAGTATATTCCAATACAAATTCGCAGTCCACAAAATAAAAAAAAGACATCATTTCTTTCTTGGATCGAGATCCATTTGTATTGAAATATACTGAAAACCGACTCAAACACCCGTTTTCAGTATATTCCAATACAAATTGGCAGCCCACAAAATAAAAAAGAGACATCATTTCTTTCTTGCATCGAGCTCCATTTGTATTGAAATATACTGAAAACCGACTCAAACACCCGTTTTCAGTATATTCCAATACAAATTGGCAGTCCACAAAATAAAATATAAGACATCATTTCTTTCTTGGATCGAGCTCCATTTGTATAGAAATAGCCTAGAAATCAGTTCGAACGCCCGTTTTCAGTATATTGTAATACAAATGAAATGGCATGAAAAATGCAAAAAGAGGAAAAGTAGCCTACCTTGACGGAAATTTTATTCCAAAAGGGGAAAACTTGTATCCAGGTGGGCCCACAGCGCGGCCGGAACTCAAGCGAAACTCGATAGGTTGAAATCGATCCATTAAATAACATTCTTAAAAAACAGTAAAGTTTTATTCACATCTAAAACTCAAGCGAAACTCGATAGGTTGAAATCGATCCATTAAATAACATTCTTAAAAAACAGTAAAGTTTTATTTTATTCCAAAAGGGGAAAACTTGTATCCAGGTGGGCCCACAGCACGGCCGGAACTCAAGCGAAACTCGATAGGTTGAAATCGATCCATTAAATAACATTCTTAACAAACAGTAAAGTTTTATTCACATCGAGTCGGCTGGGAAAAGTTTCTGAAAAATAAATTACCCCCCTTTTTAGTCTGAAAATTTGAAAATTGATGTCTTCAATTTTTGAAAATCAATTTTCAGACTAAAAGGGTTTTTTTTTTTTTTTTCAACCAGAGAAATTTTTCTCCGCCTCTCAGAAATTTTTCCGCACTCGACTGGATGAATAAAACATCCCCGTTTCTTTAAGAATGGGCTCACTGTTAACTATTTCAGCATTCGACGTTTCGCGTCCAATAATAACTGCCGGGTGTTCAAGAATGCAGATGCACCTACTAGATTTTCTACAGAGAAGCTTGACTGGATGGAGAGTGGATGACGTTTTCCAAGATTCTCGACTTTGGACCGTCAAGAGGTAAGGAATCTTTTTGTTTTTTTCTTTTAAGAAAATTTATGGATAGATTCATTTCTTTTTGAATGGACCTAAAAAATAGGACAAAGTTCTTTTCCAAGATTGGATGAGAGAGGGACCCAAAAAATGGGTCTCGGAAGGAATCGAATGCATTTGCACTCATTCCTTCCAAGACCCATTTTTTTTGGTCTCCTGATTCGTCTCTCTCTCTTCTCAGTCCATTTCCAAAAATATAGGGAAAGCGGAGAACCTTTCCCTACTTATTTCTAAAAATCTTTTCTTTTTTTTTCTCCTGAGTTTATGTATATATCAATTCAAATACATTTGAGAACGGTCATCCCAATTCTCTGTCGTCTTTTCGGTTTCATCGTCCCAACACTCAGTGGACAGAGTCTCAGTAGATTTTGGAGCATGGGTCGTCAGTTCATTGTCCCAACATTCAGTGGACATGGTCTCAATAGATTTTGGAGCATGAGTCGTCTGTTCATTGTCCCAACACTCAGTGGACATAGTCTTAGTGGATTTTGGAGCATGAGTCGTCCGTTCATTATCCCAACACTCAGTGGATTTTGTCTTTGGATCCTCTGAAGATATTTTGGGGGTCTCATGAGATTCTTTGGAAGGTTCGTCCCAACAGGCTGCTGGATCGTAATGGGGAATATTTTCAGGTATGTCTCCCCAACCCTCCGTCTTCCTCGAGTTATTGGAGGAAGTTGACGATAAAGAAGAAGTAGAAGAGCCCATCAAGTTTAAAGGCGTATGCTCATCCGGATGTTCCATCACTTGGAAACAGGACAGATTATCCCATTTCTGGATGAGGTTATCGTACGCTTTTGGGGACGGATCCTTCTCTAACTGATCGTAGGCCTTATCAAAAGCTTGCAGAGGATTGTCTGCTTCCTCCTGAATCCTCTCCTCTTTCTCCGTTCCGTCTGGATAGACGTGATTGATATGAAAATCTCCTTCCATAATATGACATCGATAGTTGCGCACTTTGTTTTCGGCACAATGGAAATATTTCATTTTTTGATGATGTCGGGCACATTTTTCCCGATACTTCCAAATGATTCCATCTGGCACATAAATTTCCGTCACGGGTTTTTGATAATCCAAGGCTTTAGCAAAGAATTTAGCTTTCTGGCATCCCACCACATAAATCGTGGAGAAGCTGTGAGTGAGCGATTGGAGAATGCGTCCTAAATGGTTGTAGGGAATATGACCCTCGTTCCAACGAAGTCCGTGCCGGTTTCTCGTCAGCCAGGCATTCGTCTTTTGGTTTTCTTTCACTCAGTTGGTGGAAGGGGTGAGGAGGAGCAAACGTCAACGATCCCACGGTCAAAAAATCTTTTGTCGCATAGCCCAATTCTTTTAAAACGTAGGTAAATTCACCCTTGTTGTGGTTGTAGGACTGGAAACCCTCTAGATCGAGCACGATAAAGTTTTCTGAACACGCCATGGCGATGAATACGGTGATGTCTTCCACAAACAGGAGCAGAAAAAGAATCGAAAAGGTATATATGTATAACAGGGAAGATCTAGAAAGGAAAAAAAAACAATAAAACGTTTTAGTGTCGTCGTCTTGAAAGAGACATTTTTCTTTTCAAAGGGTTAAGAAGAGAGTTCTTTTTAAATGAAGTTATGATTATTATGATTATTAAAAAAAAACTAAGAATCAAATCGATTTTATAGATAACCATATTCATAGGACCAAAGGGACTTACCAGCTCAGTTCACGTCTTCTTCTGTTCTCTGAAGAAATCTCGCGGAGAACACATACTTTTATACTCGCACGACATCTGTCGGGATCGCGACCCCATCTAAATGTCAGGATCATTCCAACCTCTTAAAAGGATCGGAATGAAAGAAACACTTTGATAAAAAAATATATTTATGAAAAGATATCTGAGGGTCGTGAGAACATTTTCTCTCTATCCCCGCCTATTTCAAAAAAAAAATAAATAAAAAGTCTTTCTTGGATCGCGTCAAGATTACAAAACAACTCACAGGACTTGTTTATCTCGATCTCGTCAGGGTCACCGTTTCACATAAGAAGATGAATGGACCCTGAACTTTAGACATGATAAAAATTAACTCTACCCGCCTTTTGTCTGGTAATAGGGTCTCACCGTTTCTAAAAATAGACCAGATCCCATTCTTGGAATTCTATTCTTTAGGAAAGGAGGAGTGATGGTCTGTTTTTAGAAAGTGTGAGACAACATTCCCAGACAAAAGGGGGGGTTAGAGTTAATTTTTATCATGTCTAAGACATGATAAATTGATCCGATCTCCCTAGGCTTTAGGGAAAAAAACAAAAAAAATACTTATGAAATATTCATGTGTTGAAATTGGCTATTCAAATAAGTGACATTTTGTTTCTCATTGGAACTGTTCAACGGCGAGTCCATTCGTCTCATTCTTTGGGGTAGGGGATGAAAGTACAGCGGTTTGTTGAAATCGATGATAGTTTCCTCTTTAGTCGGCGGAACTGTAAATCTATCCCGTCTTAACTCTTCTAATCTCTCTGAAAGTCTTTCCACTTGCTCTGCTAAGGTTTCCTCGGTACTCATGATCTCTCTTAGTTTAGGGAAGTCTTGACGTATTGGCTAGAGAACAGAGGGTTTTTTTCTCTCTATACATATATCATGTTGGAGCGTGTAATTTATAAATCCTTGTGAAATCTTTCTACGTCTTGTGTAACTTGGAAGATTCGTCTTGTGTAACTTGGAAAATTCCTCTTCTTCTCGTCGATTGGGCTGGAGTTATGGAAAACAAATGGGATTGGAAGGAAATCAACATATTACAAAAAAAAGGAACTTTTTTTTATTTTTTTCTCTAGGGATTTACATACCATTTCATTCATGAACATTCAAGGGTTCTCTCCAAGACCAAATTTTAGAAGAGGACCACAAAGAGTACACTTGAGGATCCTCTTTCAGGTCTAGGTGAGATAAGGGTTGAGACCAATATTCTTGGGTCTCTAAAGCATCCCAACTTAGACATTTATTATTATTATTATTAGAAAGTTCATCCTCCTCCTCCTCCTCATCGTCGCACGAGTTCTCCTGGGGAGATTCTTCCGCCTCCTCTTCGTCTTCGACAGCTTTGCTCTCGGAGGGGTAACAATGTAATTTCCGGAAAACGTAACTACCCTCCATCAAATGGTATCGAAAATTTCTCACCTTGTTCTCGGCACAATGAATCATCTTTTGGAAATATTGGTGTCGCGTGCATTTCGACTTGTTCCGCCACTCGGTTTTCCCTGGGATGTAAAACTCGTAAACGGATCGCTGGAAGAGCTTGCTGAAAAATTCGGCTTTATCGTATCCATTGACGTAGATCGCCTCCACATTTTCGGTCAGTATTTTCAGGATCGTAGGAAGATGCTCGTAGGAAAGACGACCCTCGATCCATTGCAGGCCGTGTCGGTTATTTGTAGTCTGGTTGACCACAGCTTGATTGCGGGACGATAAGTCATCGTAATGGACAGGAGGGAGAAAAATCATGGATCCGCATAAGGTTAAATCGCAAGTGATGTAGCCCAGTTCTTTCAAGATGAAACATATATCTCCCGTCTTTGGATCATAACAGTGAAAGTATTCCATGTCCAGAACAATGTAGGAATCTTTGAGAGGTTTGGCACTCAAAATGTCCATCTTCTTCAATTGAGGAAAAAAAGAAAACAAAATTCTCTCTCTCTCTCTCGCTGTGTGTCCTGAAGGAACAAATGGATAGCGTTCTCTCGCCGTCTCCTCTTTTATATATAGAGAGAGAAGGTTGCACGTGACAGGTCGTATGAATTCTGGGAAAGGTCACATTCGTATATATATTTGTTTTTTGAATAATATCGTGCGTATCTCAATACACATCCATCATCATAATAATAAAGGTCACCTTGGAAAGAAAAAGAAATAAAAAACATGGAACTCGTGCTCGACTTTGAAGGTTTCTACGATTCTCAAGGAGCCTTTATTGTGAAAGAATTGGCTTACGTCACATTGGACGGTACTTCTCGAGAAGTATTTGTTTTTAAATCCCCGTTTCCATGGCAAATGCTCACCGCGAAAGAAAAACGAACCGCTGTGTGGGCGAGTGATTATTATCACGGCTTGTCGTGGTACGAAGGAGAAATTCCGTACAGTTATTTTCCATGGATGTTAACGATGTTGACGGAACCTTTTTCCATGATTTGGGTGCGAGGAGAAATGAAACGGCGGTTTTTAGAGAAATGGTTGCAAAGATCCATTTATTGCATTTCGGGATCGACGCAAGAGATTCTCAAATACAATGGGATCGAACACATGAATTGTCCTAACCATACAAAAGGTTTTTTCCATTGCGCTCTACAAAAAGCGGTTCGGTATCATTATTATTTAAAGACACAGAGAAGAAATTCGCAAGGTCGATCCTGCACAATTCAATCTTGACAGAACTCATTAAAAAAAATACATATATCACGTTACTTCTTCAACAGCACAGATGGTTCTGAAGCGAAACTTGGAAATTTGAAGTAATAGATCAGGGAGAAATCATTCTTAAAAACAAATGGGTAAAGTCTCGAATCGGCTGGGAGAAAAAAAATTTCTCAGAGCTGAAATAAATTTCTATAATGAAAGAAAAAAAAGCTTTTGGTTAATTTTTATCATGTCTTAGACATGATAAAAATTAATGACCGTCCCTTTTTGTCTGGGAAGGATGTCTCACCCTTTCTAAAAATAGACCATGACTCATCCTTTCGCTAATGGCCATCATTCCATGAATGAATCACGATTTGTTTTTCAAAAGAGTGAGACAACATTCCCAGACGAAAAGGGAAGAGGGTCGTTAATTTTTATCATGTCTAAGACATGATAAAAATTAACAAAAAGTTTTTTTTTTTTTCCTGAGTTGGAGAATTTTTCTCAGCTCTGAAAATTTTTTTCCAGCCGACTCGAGACTTTACCATTTATATTTACGAATAGTCTTTGGGTTATTTATTTATTTATTTTCTTTTAAAAAGAAAAATTCTGAGCTAGACCTATCTATTGGCTTAACATTCTGGTCATAGAAACAGTCTAGAATCTCATTTTTTTTCGAGGCTAATGCACGGGTTCTCCAATCAAAAGGGTTACTATAAAGGGATTGGTTTGAATGCATTTATCTGCAAATGTTGTAGGATTCTGTTGTTGAGAGGGGGGTATATTATTATTATTATTATTATGATGATGATGATTGTGGCAGATTCTTTTTCTACATGGAAGTCTAATCTCCTCCGAAGACCTTTTCTGGGGATCGTCGATAGATGGTTTTCAATAGGAATCGTTTCCCTCGGATCCTCAAGAGATAGAGGGGGGTCCTGTCTTGAGACATGGAGCGGTCTCTCCTCCTCCTCCTCCTCGAGAAGTCTTGAGAAAGGGAGAGGATTTTCGGTTCCCTTATTCTCGAGGGGTCTTGACAAATTGAGAGGTCCCTCCTCTTCGAAAGAGAGAGAAGTTTTGGTTCCCTTATCCTCGAGGGGTCTTGACAAATCGAGAGGTCCCTCCTTCTCGAGGGGTCTTGGGAAAGGGAGAGGTTTTTCATCTTCGAGGAGGTTTGACAATGGGAGAGATCTCTCCTTGTCGAGGGGTCTCTCTTCCTCAAGGGGTCTTGAGAAAGGGAGAGGTTTTTCATCCTCGACGGGTTTTGACAAACTCAGAGGAATCTGAACAGGCTTCTCCTCATCCCCATCATTATCGAGGAGGATGAGGATAGGCTTTTGGAAAGGTTTTTTCTTTTTCTTCTGAACAGGCTCCTCTTGATGCTCGGTGAGAGGGATGGGGTAGTTGTTCCACCATTCTATTTTTTCTTCCTCGTGGATTTTTTCAAATGTCGTGGCCTCCTTAAGATGAGACGAAGGAGGAGAGTCCTCGAGAAGAATATAATAGGTATTCTTCCCAGTCTTCTCGATCGAGAGAGGTTCGTGCAAACATTTGTGCAACCATTCACTAAAATGAACGAGAATCCCTTTTGTCTTCTCAAGACGATCCATAATCCTATTCATTTGCGAGACGGTTAGAAAGTGGGACGTGTAAAAATATTTGGCTCGTTTCATTAACAAAATTTGTGCATCCAAAGGTGGAATGTCACGAGCCATCAACACGTTTTCGTCGATAAAAATTCGTCCCGCATCTTTTGATAACTCCCCACGGTATGATAACCCGCACATTTTGAAAAATCGGAGGCTTTCAGGTAAACGACTCCTTGGATGATATAAAAGGAAAGATCAACATATTTATATTTGAAAGGAATACACGTAGTGAGCTGGGGATGCCTCCTCATGATCCACTTGGACAAAAATACGACTTTGGGGCTCTCCCCTTTTATTTATAAAGAGAAAGAGAGTGTGACCTTCCCTTCCCTCCTCCTCTCTCCCTGCTTCCTCTATCTCTGGACGTCCTTGGATTGGAAAGGGTGACTTTGAAAAAAAAAAGGTCATGGTTGGATAATTTTTTCTTTATTAAATTATTACTTTCACTTCCTCATTCCCACACACATTCATCTTTTAAGAAAAGAAAAAGAGGTCATGGAGATAAGATTTCTTGGAAAGAAGAGAGAGAGAAACAAAAAAAAACAAATAAAACGGCCGTCATAGAGCCTCTATGTGTGTCTGTGTGTGTCTATATATATAAAAAGACGAGAGTACTGGTCGAGATCATTTCTTTTCCATTGGGAGCCATGTCGCTATTAGACGTTTTTCCAACTCAACGGATTTCGAACGGGGAGGATTTGAAGACGCTAAAGCAAATCTCCAACTTGAAAATCTTTTTGGCGTGTCATTGTGCGACATTTATTCCGCATTTACCACCTCATGAAGCGATCGTTTCTTTCAACCAAGATGTCGAATCCTCCAACCTGCTCGTTCAGAATATATACAGAAATTTATTCGAATCGCAACAAACGAAAGAGGAATCTCCCTTCTCTTGGAATCGGATGGATGGAGCTTTGAGACGGCCCATTCAAACAGACCGGCGATATACGGATCGGCGCACGAGTTTTCGGTGGAAGAATATTTTTCTCACGAAACGATATTTTACGTTTGGAGTGAGAACGACGGCTGAGGACGAAGTTCATATTGTTCAGACCACAGCCGCTCCTCTCGCCTATTACGAATCATCGTCCCCCAATCTGAAGGAAAGAAGTTTTAAAGTCAGCGACAGGATGAAATATAAGAAATATATTCTAAGACCTTTTCAAAACAATGTCGTTCCCCCGAAAAAGCAATATCTCATCGTCACAACCCAGAAGAGTCTCTTTCTCATCGATCGGTGCTCGTACTCGCTTTGGAAACAATTGAAAGAGGAGATTTCTTTCCAATCGCCGATGATGTTTCATGAAAAAGAAGAAAACCCTCCGCCACCTTTACCCATCCCTTCCTTAGATGATAAGAGGAGCTGGACCAAACCGTCATGGCCCGAAACAAAATCGACCCGGCAACGGAATGAAATTGAAGTCAACACAATTGAAGATGAGGAGGAAGAAAAAAAATTACCTCTTAAAAACGGTCGACTTACCGGAACCTACCTGGCGTGCAAGATCCGCTTCAGAACCCAGAAGCTTCTTCTTCTTCCCCGACTTGTTCAAACAGGCAACCTCTTTTGGACTCCTCACAGACAGAACCTCTTCCAGTATCCTCTTCTTCTTCTCCTCCAACCTGTCCCGACATCGTAGAGGTAGAATGTCAGACGGGTCCACAAGCTTCAAAAAGTCCCGACATCGTAGAGGTAGAATGTCAGCCGGGTCCACAAGTTCCAACGGGTCCAGAAATCATGGAGGCAGAATCACAGCTGGGTTCACAAGTTCCAACGGGTCCAGAAATCGTAGAGGTAGAATTTCAGCCGGGTAAACAAGTTCCAACGGGTCCAGAAATCATGGAGGTAGAATCGCAGCCGGGTCCAGACATCCTAGATCCCTCCACTCATCCCAAAGAGACTCCAAGTGTTTCAAGACAGCCTTGTGAGGATCCAGCCCTTCCCGTATGGAATGATTATATGGACTTACAAAATTTGATGCAACAGGAAGGAGAAGAAAATAATCATACGGATGGGTGGGTCAAAGACTGTTTAGATCATTTAACCTCGAATGAAATTGAACTGTTATGGAATTGCATTTCTGAAATCACATCGGAAATGGGATAAAAACCAAAAAAAAAAAAAAACCAATTTTTTAATAACAAATTGGAGGAGGGTCATGATGTCAAATAAAAAAAAAATATTATATAGAGTCCAATCTTGGTGGTTCACTTCAGTTTTCCAGCATGAGGTGATCCACGTTTCATGAAATATGGATCCCATTCCAAGAGAGATTGTGTAGAGCCTTCACTTCAGTTCTTTTTTTTCCTACCAAGAGGAGAGGGTCCCCAAAGGGTTACCCATGTCCAAAGAGAGAAAGTGTAGAGCGTTCATTTCAGTTTTTTTTTCAAGTTTAGGGGAGGGAGGTCTCAAAATGACACCCCCCATTTTCAGAGAGAGATAGTGTAGAGCGTTCATTTCTGTTTTTTCCAAAGTTAGAGAGTTTTCAAATGGCTACCCATTTCAGAGAAAGAGAGAGAGAGAGAGAAAAAAAGCGTAGAGTGTCCATTTCAGTTTTCCAACATTAGAAGGTCCCAAAATACCTTCTGAATTCAAAGAGAGATCGTGTAGAGCGTTCATTTCCAGTTCTCCGAGATCAGAAGAAGAGGGTCCGCTTTTCCCAAAATGGCTTCCTAATTCAAAGAGAGAGAGAGAGAGTGAAAGGGTGTGTAGAGCGGTCATGTTCATTCTCCAAGATAGGGTCGTCAGCTTTTTCTCAAAATGTCATCTCCCCATTCAAAAAGAGATCGTGACCAATTTTTTCCAGTTTTTTCCAAGATGGGGGGGAGAAGAAAACCTAGGATGGAATAACACGACACACAGAGAGAAAGAGAAAAAAACGCCATCTTGTCATTTTCTGATAGGGTACCGGTGTTCGAATACTTTTGTGACCGACTGTCTGATTATACTGGGAGAACCATAAAATCGGAAAAGCAATGGGTTTTACAGTTAACGAGGCAATCGAAGACAGACTGGGAAAGAGAGATCCTTTTTTTAGCTGAGAAGCAGATTGCCCTGGAAATCCGTGACTCTGACCATATAATTTCTCCATAGACTCTTTGAACGGTATTCAGGAGACATCCTCGATGAGGGAAAAAAAATCTCCCCTTCCCCTTCTAAATCGACTGGAAAGAGAATGAGGTGGAAGAGATCCATCCACGAGAGATCATACTCTTGAACGTCAGACAAATATGAAGTCGAATAGCTTAAACAAAAAATGCTTGAAGAGTCATCGAGTCTCGAAAATCTAGGTCTCTCTCTCTCTGAAGGAAATGAGAAAATGGGAATCTGCATTTTTCTTCCTAAACGGCTAACATTCATCTGAAGTGACACTCGAAATGTTTAAATAGATAAACGAGAGTCCATTCTTAAAAAAATGACGCTGTGTCGTCAATTGGAGAATCGAGTCGGCTGGGAAAATATTTTGAGAGCCAGGAAAAAAATTTTCTAACTTTGAAAAAAAAAAAAAAAAAAAAAACTTTTTGTTAATTTTTATCATGTCTTTAGACATGATAAAAATTAACTACCTTCCCCTTTTGTCTGGGAATGTTGTCTCACCGTTTCTAAAAATAGACCATCACTCATCCTTTCTAAAAAGAATAAAATTCTAAGAATGGGTTCTGGTCTATTTTTAGAAACGGAGAGAAAACATTCCCAGACAAAAGGAGGGTAGAGTTAATTTTTATCATGTCTAGAAAACATGATAAAAATTAACCAAATTTTTTTTTTTTTTTTTACATTTAGAGAATTTTTTTTTTCCAGGCTCTCAAAATTTTTTCCCAGCCGACTCGATTCTCCATTGACAAGACAGCGCCATTTTTTTTTTAAGAATAAACTCTCGCTTATCTATTTAAGCATTCCCAGTTTGGCTTTATATGTGTGTCAGCCGTTGAAGAAGAAGCATCCTGTCACTTGGGAGAGACATATTTTGAGGAGTCAACACGTTGTGTGGACCGTTGAGATCGATTTTTCTCTTCCCATTGTGTGGACATTGTTGAGCGTTTTGTGAAGCTTTAAAAGAATGGAGGGGTTTTGATGGAGAATATTTCTTTTTATTGAATTTTTAAAAAAAGATTTAAGAGTGACATTTTATAACAGGTTTTACATGGAAAGAAGGTTTTTCTTCTAGTTTGACGATTTCTTTTTCTTGGGAGATGTTTCTATTGGAAAGATGGAAAGAAAGACTATTCCCACATTGAGGAAGGTTCATGAGAAACTCGTACGGATCTTGGTTCTCTTTTCGAGCCGATATATCATACGGAATCCGGGACATGTTTTGCAATCGCTCCAGTTCCTCCTCGTATTTTTGCTTGCTCGCCAATTTCATGCGGGGACGAAACTGGTCCAGAATATACAATCCCTGGGGTTTAGTCACTCGAGAAAAAGCGACATATTGCTGAAATCGATTAAAAGGTCCGTGCATGTAAATTGCGATCGACGGAAAGGTGGCTCCTTGGGCTTTATGAGCCGTAATCGCTTCGGCTAACATCAAAGGAAACTGTTCGCGATAAAATGCGAGTCTTTTCGTCGAACAGGTGTCAATACGAATGGAGACGCGATCGATAGCAGCTAGACTATTGGAAAATTGCAGCCAGACACGCGTCACAACTCCGTCTTCGTCCTGGTCTATTTGGTGTAGTGTTCTAATCGCTCCATTCATCCATCCTTTGGATCTGTCGAGCGTTTTAGTCAATTGATATCGCGCTCCTCTTTGTAAATGGAGGACGGATTCGAGATTCGCCATCTGAGATCGATGTAAATGTTGACTCCGTTTCATCATCCTCTTCCGCAATTTTTCGCTCTCGGAATAAATCACGTATCGAGCCAGACAAGAACAGTACGTCCCTCGGGATTGGAGACGTTTCATATTATATTTCTCTGCATCCTTGCTGGAAAAACAGAGAATAATAGCTTCGCGAGGAATTTCGTCGAAACTGCGAACGCGGGACTGGAAAAATGCCACATCGTCCGGTTCTAAAAAGTGATTTCTCGTTAAACGATCGAGTCTCTCCTCATAATCCAGAGAGAATCGCATACATTCGACTAGTTCATAGTAGAGCGTTTATTGAGGCGTCCACCACTCTTCAGAATAAAAAATGGGCGTGTCGCGAATCGGTTGGAGCTGCTGCAAATCTCCGAATTTAATCATATGCACATTCCCAAACGGCTTATCCGGCACATGACACAATTGTCGAAGTTGCTGGTCGAGGCGCAAAAATAAATTGGATCCGATCGTGGAAACGTCATCCAAAATCACCATCCGTAAAGGAGCATACAGGGGTCTGTAATAGTCTAAAGTCTCTTGGGTCAGAGGTCGAACAAAAGTCCCGTTCATTTGAAGACGCAGGGCATGATGCAAAGTATCTCCCGTAATGTAGACCGCTCCTTGAGCATTGAGTGCGAGTTTGAGAACCGAGCACGCTTCGCTAAAAAGAGGCGTTCGAATCAGAGTTTGGTATAAAGCTTGGATCAGGAAAGATTTACCCGTTCCGGCAGATCCTCGCACAATAATATCCAGAGGAGAGGGACGTTTCGATTCAGGTAACGCGTAATAGGTGTACAAACGAACGAGAACGTAGATCAGGAAATTGTATTGCTCTTTATTACATTGTCGAATACATTTTTGATAGGCTTCTTCGGACCACATATCCTTATACTGCAAATTCGTATAGCTTTCCCACTGCTTGAGAGGAAGATGTTTCTTTTGCGGTCGGGAGTTCTTTTTAAGAACAGCATAACGTTCCCTTTGAAGTATTCGTTCTCGCTCTCGATTAGCTGAATTGCTTCGCCAGCGTCGTTTCTGTTCACGCATTCTTTCCCTAAGACGTTCTCTACTGGATAGGCTCATCGTGACACCACTCAAAAAGGTGAAGTGTGTGTATGAAAATCACTTCCTTTAATTTATATATATATATACTTTTTGAGGAGGAGGAGGGGTGTGTGTGTGAAATGACCTCGTCTCGAAACGAACCAATAGCACTTCGAGAAGACTTGGAACGAGATAGGTTTCTTAGAGAGAGAGAGGGACACAAAAAAATATATAAAAAATCAGAATGATTTATCCGTCGACCTCTGGGCTAAAAGTAAACAAACAAAATTTGAAAAGGTCAAGGTGAACTCACTGAATTCATCTTAGAAATCAGATAGGAAAAAAAAATGAGGGTACCCATGTTTCCTCTTCAACAACATAGACTCATCTAAAACGAAACTCGGAATGCTTACACAAATAAACAAGAATCCATTCTTAAATAAAAATGGGGACGTCTTGTCGATCGAGTCGGCTGAAAAAAATTTCTATAACTCTGAAAAAAAAAAAAAACTTTTGGTTAATTTTTATCATGTCTACTAGACATGATAAAAATTAATGAACCCCCCTTTTTGTCTGGGAAGGATGTCTCACTCTTTCTAAAAATAGACCATCACTCACCCTTTCTAATAGCAACAATTCCAAGGTCATGGTTTGTTTTTTTCGAATGGGTGAGACATCCTTCCCAGACAAAAAGAGGGGACAGTTAATTTTTATCATGTCTATAAGACATGAGAAAAATTAACCAAAAGTTTTTTTTTTTTTTTTTTTTTTTTTTATCTCAGAAATTTTTTTCTAGTCGACTTGGCTGGACAAGACATCTCCGGATTCTTTCTGGAATGGACTCTATGATCTATTTAAACATTTCGAGTTCCGAGTTTCGCTTCAGTTGAGTGTGAGCCGTTCAAGAAGAAGAAACCATCCTGTGACTGGATAGAGAGAACTATTCCTTTTCCGTTCACCCGTTGTGTTGAACCGTTCAGATATTTGCTTTTATTAATATTTTTTTTTCCTAACCCACCAGTCTTTAAACAATGGAATAGTTTGAAAGGGTCAACCCATTTTATAGATATCAACCTCATACCCTCATCTCAACGGGTCTCGAGTGGGAGGAGGAAGGAGCAGGCGACGAGAACAAAGCATGTCTGTTTATCGAGTAGACGCATCGGGGAAAGAACGATACCCGACCGACCCCCAACATCCTCATTACGAATTATACGTTACGGATCCTGAAGGAAATCCTATCTTGTCTCGAGACGAAAACGGTCATGAGTATTACGCAGTAGATTTAAACGGAAACCAATACATTTTAGCTCCTCGACGGTATGCCCGAACGGCTTTTGGACGAGAATACTACCCGAAATTTCCAAATGGGGACGAGTATTCGCTTTATACGTCTGTTTTATTCCCTTATGCCAAAGACGAATCGGGGCATGAAATGTATCCTAAAAAGGCGGATGGAGTCGAATATTGTTTAACGGCCGTTTAACGAATAATCGAATTCGTTATGCTCGCGATGCTTGGGGAAACGAGTTTTATCCTCGAAGAGCGGATCAGCAAACGGAATACCTCCGTGAAGAAGTGGGATATGCGAAAAGAGCCAACGGATCCGAAACGTATCCTAAATTTTATATCTACACTTCTGGTTAAGATCTCTCTCTATCGAAAGAGAAGAAAATAATAAAGAGTGTGTTACTGCAATGGAGCATTCTGACGCGGAACCTATTTCTTATTCCATTTGGTGTGTGAAATGCCGAGCCAAGACCGATACGGTCGACGTCCACTATCGCATGTCGAAAAATCGACGGCCGATGTTCACGGGAAAATGTCAGGCGTGTGGAACCAAGAAACAACAGTTTATTACAAATGCTTCCATTCCATCTGGAATTCAGTTCCTGGATGAGGAGGAAGAAAAAGGAAAATGTTCCGAGTAAGAAGGAACAAGTATATTCAAATCAAAAATTGAAAAAAGATGGATCTTACTATTATCTGCTCTCCTAAAGCGGGTGGTTCTCCTTTACAGTTTGGTATACAGACGGATTCGCATAATCCGGTTCCAAGACTCGTGAATTTTCCTCAACCGGCAACTCCACCCTTAGATACTTCTTCTTTGAATGAGTTTTCTAGCATTCTGAAAGAATATCTAAACGTCGTGAAAGAATTGATTCTTCCCCTGCATCGAAATGTTGAAGAAAAGAGCTCTGAATGTGGAAGCAAGGACACGGATCTAAAGCCAAATTCGGAGGGTTGAAAGGGATAGGTGAAAGTCCATTATGAAAAAAACAATGGTCATGTCATGTCTTGTCGATCGAGTCGGCTAGAAAAAATTCTCTAGATGAGATTAAAAAAAAAAATTTTGGGTTAATTTTTATCATGTCTTAAGACATGATAAAAATTAACTCTCTCTTCTTTTTTGTCTGAGAAAGATATCTCACCCTTTCTAAAAATAGACCATCACTCACCCTTTCTCAAGGCAATTATTCCAAGAATGAGTCATGATCTATTACGGTGAGACAACCTTCCTAGACAAAAAGGAGACATGTCTAGAAGACATGATAAAAATTAAAGTTTTTTTTTTTTTTCATCACTTAGAAAATATTTTCCAGAGCTCTGAGAATTTTTTTCCCAGTCGACTCGATGATCCAAACAACAAGACATCCAAAATATTTTCTAGAAGAAACTCTCGCTTCTCTATTTAAACCCCTCGCATTTCCAACTTGAGATCCGTGTGTGCTGTGCACTCAACCTAGATACGCGCTTCTCCTCCCTCCTGGAAAGAGCCTTTTTTTTCTGAGCTCTTAGCATTTTTTCTCAGCTTCATTTCTATTCTCCAGGTTTCTGTCTCCTCCTTTCCGTTAACACTGCAAAATTTCTAAATTTCTCATCACTCGGAGCTTGGAAATCTGTCCTCAAAAAAACATGACATAGCTCTGCTTTCAAGGAGTCGGTTTAGATTCGTCAGGATCATGGCTGATTTTCCATGATGGCTCTCCAACCGCAATATTAGAGTTTGAATGGAATAAGGTAAAAAAGTTCGTCCTAGATATTCAACGAAACGTAAAAAGAGCGACGAGGATCTAAAAAAGCTACGACTTTTTCCAGAAGGGGAGGGAGCAATGGATATTCAGGTGAGTCCACAGCATGGACTGCACGAAAATGAAACGGCTTCCGCAGATAACAGAATGTTCGAGATGTCTGTCGTCGATCAAGTCAGCTGGTAAAATTTTCTAAGAGCTGAGAAAAATGTTCGCATACCTTCACAGAAATTCTTTCCAGGAGGGAGAAGTGTGTATCTAGGTCGAATTCACAGCACAGACTGAACTGAAGTTGGAAACACGAGTGGTTTAAATAGAGAAGGGAGAGTTCCTTCTAGAAACAATTTGGATCTGTCTTGTTTGGATCATCGAGTCGGCTGGGAAAAAATTAACTCTCTTCTTTTTGTCTGGGAAGGATGTCTCACCGTTTCGAAAAACAAACCGTGACTCATTCTTGGAATAATTGCCATGAGAAGGATGAGTTTTGGTTTCGTTTTCGAAACAGTGAGACATCCTTCCTTGACAAAAAGAGGGGACAGTTAATTTTTTATCATGTCTATAAGACATGATAAAAATTAACAAAAAGTTTTTTTTTTCAGAGCTTTGAGAATTTTTTTCTCCCCCAACCAACTCAATGGACTAGACGATGAGTTTTTTAAGAATGGACGTTTTGTTATTTATGCAGATATTCCGAGTTTCGCGTCAGGTAAATGCGCGCTCACCTTAGATTGGATTCCCTTCAGACAGGTCTAGAGATTGGATAACCCATCAAGAATTCTTCGACAGGTTTTTGGAAAAAGAAATCGTCAAGAAGTGAGTATTGATTTTGATTTTTCTTTTCAACCTTGGGTCAGTTTCTAGTACATTCCTATACTAATTCCATTGTATTTAAAAAAAATAATGTCAGCACGGACTGATCTGACCCGAAACGCTTGCCCATCCAGTTGGCTGGAGGGAGAAAAAAAAAGAAATTTGTTGTGAAGGATATGTCAATTCTTTTCTAAAAATAGATTTCTAGAAAAGAATGAACCTTTGTTTGAAATCTATTTTTAGAAACATGTCTAGACAACATGTTGACAAGAAAAAAATTCTTTTTTTTTTCTGAGAGTGAAATGATTTTTTTCTTTCCACCCACTTTTCTTTCTTTGGGAGGAAGGAAGAACTTCCCTTCCCCCCCGCCATTTTCCCACTAGTATTTATATAGGTCCGAGTTTTTCTGCCTACAGGGTTCATTCTCGTTCTTCCTTCTCAACCGAGCAAAACTAAAATGTCGACCGATGCCGTTGCAGTTCTACCTACCCTGGTGGAAATCACGTCCGTCTGTCATCTCGAACGAGCTCATCAATGGGCACCTCTCTCCCGTTTCTAGGAATGGTTTCGTGACCCGGCGCGTATGAAACAAATCGTCCAAGAAACCATGTGCTATTTATCCTGTTACGATGGAAAAATCCTGCATTATTTTTCGTCCATCGAAGCTTTCAAGCACTTTGCTTTCCAATCGATGATGGAGGCAGGAACCTTTCGCTTACACGCTTATCTGCGATGGGAAAATGTGATCGCCGTCGATGCTGGAACCTTTTTAAAACTGTTTTACGTTTCACCCGAGTGGGTTCATATTCTTCAAACCGGAGAAGCTTCTATCCGTCTTTATGGATGGGAAATGGAATCAGAAGCCGACGGGTATCGTATGATTCCCTATCGACTGCGAGCTCGCTCCGTGTACATTATTCACGGACCTCTTTACTACCAACTCCAATTTCATGACAAGACGGTGTTTGCCGTAGACGCCCTCTCCAGGAAGAAAATGGAGCTTTTACGAGCGTTGCATCCTGAACAGCATTTCCAATTCCCTGCTCGCGAGGAAGAGAGGAGAAGGAAAAGATCCAGAAGGAGGAGACACCTAAAGAGGTACTAAAAAGAAGTCGGAAGGTGGAAGCATATTTTTTTTTCATTAACGGAAAAAAAACTGTGGATCATTCTTTGTATATATCTTGGAAAAAAAAGAAAAGACTAATAGTCATAATAGAGGGAGTTAGGAGGGACCCTATCTATATATAGCTCTCTATATAAATCGGAAGCGTCAACAGGACGGTCCACCCAAAGCAATCTACCTTATCTTTCTCAGAGCAGAGTGGAAGAAAGGCCAAGATGCGTGGACTCATTGGAAGCAAAATTCGAGTGGTTTAAATAGATAAGTGAGAAAAGATTTTGAGAGGTGTTGTTTTATGGATGGAGCTGGCTGGAAAAAAATTGGCAAAGCTCAGAGAAAAATTTCTAAATTGAAAAAAAAAAAAAAAAAAAAAAAAAAAAAAAAACTCTCTCTTCTTTTTGTCTGGGAACGATGTCTCACCGTTTCGAAAAATAGACCATCACTCATCATCCTTTCTAAAATAATAGAATTTCAAGAATGGGATATGTTCTATTTTTCGAAACGGTGAGACATCATTCCCAGACAAAAAGAAGAGAGAGTTAATTTTTATCATGTCTATAAGACATGATAAAAATTAACCAAAAGATTTTTTTTTTTTTTTTTAATAACTCAAAATTTTTTTCCAGAGCGCTGAGAAATTTTTCCCAGTCGACTCACTCATCCAAACAAGACATCTAAAATTCTTTCTAGAAGGAGCTCTTATTTTTTTCTATTTAAGAAACTCGAGTTTCGGCTTCCCATCAGTCTGTACTGTGCATTCAACCTGGATACCCATTTTTTGGAGATAGGGGGGAAACTTTCGCAGTTTTTTTTTTCTGAAACTCTCTATGGATCAGAGAATCTCACACATATCCTCCTCCGTGGATCGAAATGGACTGACCGCCACATCTGTTTTAGATAATAGTTTTGAATTTTCCACCTCCTCCCCAAGATTGGACTATCTCAATATTTTTTTTAAAGAAAAACAAAATTATTTTTTATGATTATTCTACAATTTTTAGTTTTTCTTTCCCCCCACTCTTTAAGAAGAATAAAAACATAAAGCACATTGAAACAGTTCCGATAAATTTTGAAACTGAAAGTCCATCACCTTGTTCTCCACGGGACTAAAATAAGTTTCCCCGGTCTGAGAATCTTCTTGGATTTGAAGAGGTTCTCTCATCACACTCTGAAGCCAGGTCGAAAAGAGGAGAGCGTCTGGACCTAAATCGTTGAGCAGTCTTTCCAGGGAATCAAAGGTGATAAAAGGGGTATGGCGGAGAATCCGGCTGAGGCGGTCCGACGTATTGATCCAGAGATCCGTCGTTAAGGATCGGTAAGGGCGAAAAGGGGCTCGAGAGATCCATTGCTGAAGGGTCCGTTGACCTTTCGGACTCATCCAAGTCCCTTGCTGGGAAAGGCAAGTCACGAGTTCAGATCCTCGAAAATAGAGCGTGCCCGACCCCAAGTAAAACGTGAGGGGAATCGTCTTGGCGAACCGGAAACGAATCGCGAGGAAAAAAGACTCTCGCTGTAACCACTCCATGGCGTTTGGTTTTCTCTCTCTCTCTCTCTCCTGAGGACGAGATGGAAAAAAAAGAAAAGACAACTTTTCTCTCGGCTTCTTTTATATATAGGAAGAGAGAGGGGGGAGGGTTCTCGAAAAGACTCATGGGAAATTTCCTCTTCTTTTTCTTCTTTTTGGGGTAGGTGGGAGGAACTTGTTTTTTTTTTTTGGTGGAGAGAATGCGTCGGATGACATCCCGAGACATTTAAAAAAAGAATAGATGGATTCTTCAAGTGGGAAATGCGGGGTGGTTAAGGGATCTTATTTTAAAGAATATTATTACCATTCTTCGAGGGTGAGACGTCTTACCATTAAGTCAGGTAATCCGAGATGATGAGCATTCCTTTTGACATGCCTCATATGTTTTCTAATAGTTATGTAACATAAATTTTCCAGGCTAAGAATACGTGGTTCAACAGCATAATTGAGTAACCGCATATTTTCCTCTTCCAATTTTCCATTTTTTCGCCAGCGTTCTAAAACTGTTTTGGGATCGCAACACCGGACATTTGCACCAGCAAGCAACAACATATCCACGATGAGTTTGCATCGTAATTGACAGGCATAGTGTAAAGGGGTAAAACCAAAAATATCATGTTTGTTCATGTCGCATCCAAGAAGAATCAGTTGCCGAACGATATCATCCATTGAGAACAAAATAGCGAAATGTAAAGCATTTCTTTTCGTTAATCTGTGTTCATAAAAAACGGGTGGTTCCGCGTTTATTATTAATTTTGTAAATATCCATTGATGAAAACTGTTAGAAAAACTAATATTGAATTCAACTCTATTAAATTTACGCGTAGCTTCTTTGATAGATAGGAGATATCCTTAAATTCTTCACTGGACGGGGTTCTTGAGAAGAGAGGGTAGAACCATGTTGGAGAGCACACACTCATTCTAAAAGGAAACACGGATTGAACTAAAGCGAAACTCGGAATGCTTAAATAGATGAGCGATAGTCCGTTCTTAAAAAATTGGATAGTTTTGTCCATCGAGTTGGCTGGGAAAAATTTCTGATAGCCAAGAAAAAATGTATAAACCTTAAAAAAAAAAAAAAAAAAAAAAAAAAAAAAAAAAAACTTTTGGTTAATTTTTATCATGTCTTAAGACATGATAAAAATTAACTCTCTCTTCTTTTTGTCTGAGAATGATGTCTCATCCTTTCGAATATGTTTCTAAAAATAAATTTCCAAGAAAGAAATGAGTCATGTTCTATTTTTAGAAGCATATCGAGACAACAGGTTATCAACATCATTTGAAAAAGAGGGTATAGTTAATTTTTATCATGTGTAAAGACATGATAAAAATTAACAAAAAGGTTTTTTTTTTTTTTTTTTTTTTTTTTTTTTTTTTTTTTTTTTTTAAGGTTGAAAATTTTTCTGAGAGAAATATTTTTCCCAACGACTTATCTTTTTTACTCCTACCTACTTTCATTCCCCCCTCTCACTCTTTCTCTATATAAACGATTGCAGAAGGAATCGCGGCTCATTTTCTTGAGCAGATAGGTCGAGAACAGATGGCTACGGGAGACTTAATCATGACGTGTGAAGATGATGATGAACCCTGTTTGGACTTTGAAAATTTTTCTGAGAGAAATATTTTTCCCAACGACTTATCTTTTTTACTCCTACCTACTTTCATTCCCCCCTCTCACTCTTTCTCTATATAAACGATTGCAGAAGGAATCGCGGCTCATTTTCTTGAGCAGATAGGTCGAGAACAGATGGCTACGGGAGACTTAATCATGACGTGTGAAGATGATGATGAACCCTGTTTGGACTTGCAACCTTCTTCGCCTTTATATGAATGTGTTTCTTCGGAGAATGAGTATATGACGTCGTGGTCTGATATATCGCCAACTCCTTCTCCTCCACCTGTCCGCCGTAGGATCAAAAAGAAGAAACCTAATCCAATTCGTGATACTCCTTCTCTGAATTTCAATCCGCCGTTATCGCCCATTTCGTCTTCTTCTTCTCATTATTCAGAAATAATGGACCAATCCTCTCCACCACGCATGCGTTCTACAATCGAAGAAGATCTTCCCTCCTCATCTCATTCTACTTCTTCTACTAAAAATCGAACTGAAATTCATCCGAGTGTCATAGGTGTGCTGGCCATCACGTCTGATGGATACACTCTGACAAACAGTGTCCGGTTTGCCTCTAGAGACATGAAAACGTATCGACCGCATACCAAATGGATTCAGCAATTGAATGAGGATCTGCGAAAACTTCATATTCAAAGACTGTATGTCGCGAATGAACATTGTCGAAAAAAAATTTATCAATTGCTCCGTGTTGAATCTGTATGGACAGTAAGCTATAAACGTTCTCGTCGTCCACAGCAATGTGGGTATTGTGGAACGAAATATTGTCATCGATTTATGGCTATGATCGCCCTGCAACAAATAGTGAAATATGGTGTCAATAAATATATTCATTGAAGAACCAAATGAAGTGTCTTTTTTTATAGATGATGATTAGTATTTTGTCCAACCTCCTCTGTGTTCTATGACAGATGCAATTCGTCGAGGCATGGACGCGATTAATGTTTCAAAATAAGTTTCTTCCAAACTATAAAAAGCATCGCGGACCAAGTCCCATAATTCCAATCGGTTTCGAGCTACCCGATTCGCTAATCGACGTTCTAATTCCGCCCAAACATTTTCGACGGGATTCAAATCGGCTCCTTTAGGAGGCCAGTCTTCGACCATAGGAATTTCATGTTCTCGAATCCATTGTGTGACGCGTAAACTCGTATGGATGGGAGAGAGATCGTGCATGAACAAGAGACGGTGTTCGGTGATCAAAGGGTTTAAAGAAACATCGGGAGGTTGACTATGATCGAGAAGCACCGGCTCTAAAATATTAGAGAGGTAATAGTCGGCATTTAAATGCTGGATCCCGATTCGACGGATTTGGTTGGGAAATTTTCGGCTCATGCACATCCAGACACTGAGATTAAAACGACCGGAACGTTGACGGCCTTCTAACGCAGAAAAAAAATAACGTTCGTCTTGATAACGCAGGACCTGTCGAGGCCGCCATACGCGAATAGGACCGTACCCGATCGAACTGAATACTTTCTCGTCGGAAAATATAATCCGGGACCAATCATCGACCGTCCATTCCGCACGCTGAGAAGCAAAGTCGTAGCGTCGTTGACGATGAATCTCCCGCAAATAATCTTTTCGGACGGGGATGCGCGACACTAATCCTTTTTCTTTTAATCGTCGACGAACCGTTTGAGCGGTGCAAGGCACTTGTAATCGACGACCAATATCCGTCGCGGGTAAAAAGGGATCACCCGTCGAAATTTCAAAAATACGTTGATCCATTTCTTGGGTCGTGGCTCGAGGTCGGCCGGATTTGTGTTTGGTTTGATAGTTCTCCTCATTTTCCGAGGAGCGGGAGATCCAATATTGAACTGTGGAAGGAGAGACATTCAAGTGTCGAGCAATTTGACGAACCGTTTGCCCTCGTTCATAGTACAAACGACGAATTTCCCGTCTTATTTCAATAGGTGTATACGGCATGATAAGAATAAGAATAATACAAGTAGGATCTTGGTTACCATGTTCCTTGATTTCATTTCAACGTGTCACGGTCCCGATAAAATCGTAGCAGGTGTCAATGGTCAACTGCAGTGCACGGAATGTGATCAAATTCAAGATGCGTATGCTTTTATTTTACGAGCGTCCTTTCCTGATGACAGTGATCCGTTCTTATCGGCTCGTCTAGCTCGAGAATATGCGAATTGGACGGGAGATTTGAACGTACCCTGCACATTTCCTCTCATAGGGATTCCTGGTATTTTACCGATCCGTAATGTTTCCGTCACTTTACGTATTTTATTAAACGGGATTCGATTATTACAATGCGTGAATGCCCCTTTTCGATCCCAGGCCGAACCTTTTGAATCGTATGAATCGCTCGAACGGTTCATGATCGAATACATGGACGAATACTCCCAGCATATTGAAAAAATCGCCAACGAAGAGAATCACTCCCAAGTCGATAAAGCGGCTCTGCACGCTCTTTTCACCAACATGAAATCGCTCATGGAAAATGTCCATCAAGACGAGGACCAACCTTTCAATTTCTTAAGTTATTATCACAAAGTCCTAGCTCCCTACGTAAAAATATGTGACGGCGACGATGCTTCGTTCCTTCTACCTCCTACTTCCACGGATGTTGAAAAGGATCCCGCTTATCAATTATGTTTGGAAATGAAAGCCTCGAATCAAATTCGGGCTCGTTATTCTCCTTACACGACCCTATTTGATCTTGTGCACGTCATGATTTATTGCAATTTATGCCGGAACGAACTCAACGTGGTGGCGAATTTCGCGTTTGAGTTTGGAGTTCGCATTTGTCGTCGCCCCTTCTTCTTCAAAGAATCGTTCTTGACCCAGCAATTGCGAAAACTGGTCACTTCTCAAATTACGTACCATCGGAATACAGAATTCTACTACCTCCTTCGAGAGATTCAACAAGGCGGCACGTGCGATGCCTTATCACTAGAATTTATTGAAAAAATGAGTCGAATCGAAACCTTTTTAGCGAAAGTGTTCCTAGGAAAAGCGGATGATCGAATAAAGCAGTTTGCGTTCAAACAAAATTTCCCCTACGTCCTGTTTGTTCCGAAAGAAGACGAAGAGACGACGAAAAAAGCCACCCAAATTGATGAGTACCTCGGATATCTTTTCGGGACCGGGTTTATTATTTCCAAGCTCAAAGGTAAAGGATTAGTGAAAGGTTCGATCGCGACGGGTAAGAAATTTTACCGTCTTGTACAGAAAGTGGCCTTGAAAATACGCGAATTTGAAAAATCCGACGAAGAAATTTTCTGGACGATGGAAATGGTGAAACTGTTCTTATGTTCCGACGGGTATATGGAAAAAGAATTGAGAATGTTACTCAATGTAGCGACGAAGGAATCTCAAGTTCTCTCTCGTCAAGAAATATGTCAAGGAGGAGGAGGAGGAAGAAGAAGAAACGAAGACGGCGAAGAGATGGATATGTCATAATCAAATAAATCATTGGGAAAATGGCAGACGCAGAGGAAGAAATCTGTGGAATTTGCTTGAAGGCCTTCAAAGAAACGAAACGCCATAAAGTCTACAATCTCGATTGTGAGCATTCCTTTCATATTAAATGTATAAAAAAATGGATTCGAGAGTATGGTAAAAAGAAATGCCCGACCTGTCGGACTCGTATCAGCCAGGATTATATGTTCTATTTCACCAGCGGAACATTGCAAATGGAACATTTAAGAATAGATTCGGATGAAGAGGAGGAGGAGGAAGAACCAGAGATGGAAGAACCGCCAAGGCAACGACGAAGACGAAGACCCGAAGAAGAATTAGTCGATCTGAGAGGCCATGGTCTCATTTTTTCAGGGCCTAGTACCAGTCAGACGAGACCCAGAAGACAGAGAAGAGAAGATTTAGTGGGAGATTATGCTTATATGGATACACCTAGACAAAGTTCACCTACCTCAGATGATGAAGAACGGGAAGTCAATCCTTATTTTGGTCGACCGAATGCATTTTGGAGAGAAATGAGACGACAAAGACGAAGTAGAAGTAATTAGATGATTCTTAAAATAAAAATAAAAACAGTAAACAAAAATGGAAAAGTAAGACTGATGACTGGTGTATAATATTTCGTTATCAACAGATCCATCTCCTATACATCGTTATATCAACAGATCTATTTCCAAATGGAAAAGTAAAACCGACCGACTGTTGAAAAATATTTCTCAAAAAAATTTGATAGTAACAAAAAAAAAAAAAAAAAAAAAAAAAACTTTTTGTTAATTTTTATTATGTCTTTTAGACATGATAAAAATTAACTGTACCTTCTTTTTTATTTTGAATGATGTCACCTTTTCTAAAAATAGATTTCTAAGAATGAATCATGCTTTTCTTGGAAATTTATACTTAGAAACATGTCTAGACAACATGTTGACATTATTCCAAACAAAAAGGAGGGTAGAGTTAATTTTTATCATGTCTAAAACATGATAAAAATTAACAAAAAGTTTTTTTTTTTTTTTTTTTTTTTTTTTTTTTTTTTTTTTTTTTTTTTAATACCACATTAGATTTTTTTGAGAAATATTTTCCACCAGTCGGTCGGTTTTACTTTCTTTTTTTGGAGATGTTGATAACGATATATAAGTCGATATATAAGTTTCACTCAATGGGTTCTGATTCATTCGTTTTCGCCTTTGCTTTCACGAGATATCGAGACCGCTTCAGCATTTCGAAGGAAGCCCCTTTGATGTTATACTGTTTCTTCAATCGTCGCTTTAGATTAAATAAATACTGGTAATGATTTTTTCCAAATAGTTTGGATGGAGGAGCATTGAAAAGAAACTGGAATAACTTTATCTGATTTGGATCCTTATAGACTTCTAAAGATTTAGACGCAAACGCTTTTCGTTTCTCTGGATCATCGTTTAGATAGCCCAAGATGTGAATCATCCTCAATTCCGTTTCTAACAGTAATAAGACTATCAGCGACAGTTCATCTGTTTCATAATTGGAGAGACAGTGATTACGGATTTGATTCATCTGCTCTGCTGTAAAACGTTGGTGTTTTCGACGACGAGGTTTCTTGACCACCACCTCATCTGCAGAAGGTAAGAACCATTTTCGTCGAATAGAATTTAAAGCATTTGAAATATATTTCGCGGAACGTTGTTTTTGATCGATAAGATATTGGTGATATTCTTGAAGTGTTTCGGTATGATTTAGATCTTTATGCATTTGTAAACACCAAGTTTCATATTGATTTTCATAAATAGAGTAGACTAATTTACTAGTTTTTGAGGGAGACATGATGCTTCTTTTATTTTTGGTATAATGAAGAACTCTTACTTATTTATAATTTTTTAATAGGTTTTTGAATCAAATAAAAATATTTATAATAATAATAAGAAGAAACAGTAGAAACAAAATGGCCGAATGTTGTCCAATTTGCTTAGACGAACTCATTGCCGAAGATGTAGAAACCATTTCTACTTTAACGTGTCAACATCAGTTCCACACGAAATGTATTGACATTTGGAGAGAAAAAGCATTGACGTGTCCTGTCTGCCGAGAACCGTTTGAAGATGCCCTGCAGAAATTAATTTCTATGTTTCTCCCTTTGCGACGTTCTTTTTTATATGATGTAATTTACGATTATGAAAACCGCATCAGGTTTTCAGACGATGTGGCTGATTTAGATGATTTACTCATGTATGAATTATTGGGACCTTGGGAAACTTCTGAGGAGGAAGAGGAGGAGGAAACAGAATCAATCGAACCTGAGGAAGAAAACCAGAGTGAGGAAACTAATTGAGACTGGAAAAAGGAATCGAGACTGGAAAAAGGAATCGAGACCATAGATGGGTTTGAGTAAATTAGCCGATGACGGATGTAGGGATTGGACTCGAACCGATGGAATGGATTGGGACTGATATTCATCCCATTTCTTTAATCCCATCCGAAGATTTAAAGCCAATGACTTTTTCATATATTCGGAAAGAAGGAATCGCCAGGTTTTGGGACGATACTTTCCAACAATCTCGAGAGCGTTTAACATGCTGAGATAGCATTCTTGAGCTGTCCGACACAGTTTCAAATGAAAGACAACATCCATTTCATTCTCGACTTGCTTCCACCATCTCCCAGTTTGATATTTCTTTGGGTACAGCACTTCATTGTGTGGATATATTTCAGCCTCATCTTCGATCCACGGTTTCATGGTACTGGAAGGAAGGTCGTAGGGATCGCCTAAATGATAATTCAGTAACTGACAATTAGATAAATTGAGATGAAGATGGCTCGTGAAAACAATGAGACGATCGGCATAGGCTGGTTTGACCACCGAGTCTCCAAAATTCGGTTCGATCCAGATGAGAAGATCGCAATGCGTGCCGTCGCATTCATAAGACGGATCTAACCCGCTGACGAACCAATCGTTGGAATCATCGAGAAGAATATGAACCGTTTTATGATGTCGAACAAAAAGGGTTTCCAAATGATAGGATAAGAGGGAAGGATGCCTTCCTAAATTACCTAATACAACGGTCACGGGTGCGTCTTGACATTTCTTGAAAAGATCTTGAATGGAACCCATGGTGGTTGTTCCGCATACTTGATTCCCGAGACGAGTCAGAAAAGATCCCATGCTTCTTATTCTTTATTTTTTTAACACAGCTCGCATATATTCTTGATCTTTCTGGAATTCCGATTCAGGATAAGGTGGCTTTTGAAGACTGGCATTCACTTCATTATGAAATTGAAACCAGACGTGGGCAAAGTGTTCGCCTAAAAACCGTTCATTATACGTTTTGAGTTTGGATAAGTAATGATACACACAAATCCCGCATCGGAGAGTTCGATATAAAGATTCTGTCACAAAGTCTCTCCAAAGAGTTTTCGCGAGACGAATATCCTCGTCCTGCTCGTCCTGAACTGAAAACGCTTCGGCCATCCAATGTAAAAGCCGCCAGTAATAAGGACCAAAGACCAACGTGTTGTGGTAATTGATGTGATGAAAATAATCTTCGGCTGAAAAAGGTTGTGGGGATACGGAAATGCCGATCCGGGTCATCAAGTCTCGAATCGCCTGACTTTTCCCCTGGAGTAATTCAATCACCGCTTCGTCTAAAAAGAAAAAGTATTCGCTCTTCCATCGAATACGGTACAGGAGCGTTAAGACGCAGTACGTGGTCAATTTAAAGAGTTGAATCCAACTGTATTCGCCTACCCAAGCTCCAGGTCGTAGAAACGTCCGTCCCCATTTATCTTGGTTCATTAAATTGGCCATGAATAATAAATAGGTGACGACGACTTCATCTAATCGTTGTTGGGGCTCTTCTTCTCGGAAAGCGGTCGTAAAGTGGGTGACGTCAATACCCGGAGGAGGAGGTGGAGAAGAAGGGGTTTTGAAGTGTAAAAGTTCATGAATTTTATGAGCCACGAACGGTGAAACACGAGCCTGGCTTTCTTGGAGTTCGTTCGAAACGATCGGTTCATCTTCTAAATAAGTTCGTTTTAAACGTTTAAAGGTTTGAGCATCCATTCTCTTTACTTAAACCACCATTGACGAAAACGGCAATACCAATCTCCCACGTCTTTATTTTGCACCAAACTGCCGAGCAATTCCCCGAAGGTTGTAAAAATCGTCAGCTTGCGAATGTATCCAAAAGCCAGAAAGAGAAAAATGAGTCCGTTGATGAGGAGGAAAAGGAGAAAGAACCAGCTTTGTGTTAAAATGAGACAAAACAGGATCACGAAGGACGTATACGCTCCAGCGACTAAAAGCGTTCCTAATGTTAAGGAATCCATTTGTTTTTTTCTTCTTCTCTATTCTTGACCTAATGTCTCGTAATAAAGGGTCCGATATGTAATATTCTGGTAAGCATTATAAACGGGATGGTGGATAAAGAGAAATAATAAAATCCATAAGAGGATCGATACCATATTTTTGTTTTCTTTGTTCTGAGTCAGAAGAGAAGAGATAATAATAAAGTAACTCATATTAATTAAAAAAATGGTTCGAAGGGATAAACCCAAATCTGATAAAGCGGAACGAAAATTGCTTCGAATGGAAGCAGCTCCTCCTAATCATGTAGGAGACCCAGTTGTTGACAACCCCCTTAACAATCACCCTCCAAGCAATCCATCTAACCATCCTCCTCCAATCCATGACAATCCTCCTAATAATGATAATGTAGGCAATATTCCCATGGACGTGGATGAGGAAATAATTCGTCGGCATAGGCGAGATCTCCTGAATTACGAAGAATACTACCCCGATCGAATGAAATCAGATAAGCGCTATGCCAAATTGGCTGACGGAAATGAGATTTATGCTAAGAATCGACAAGGAGATGAATTTTATATGCTGGATCCCGATGGAAATATTGTGTTTGCAAAACAAATCTCTCCCATCACCGGTAAAATAACCCCTGTCTATGCCGTCGATCATCTGAACCGTTCTATTTTACCCGTCGACGCCCAAAACCGTCCCGTGTATGGATTTGATAGTGATGGGGAACCCATGTTTCCCATAGAAAACGGAAAAATGGTGTATCTGTTCTACGGAGGAAAAGAATGGTATCCGGAAAATCCTCAGACCAAAGAACAGATCTATGCTTTAGACAAGCACCATCGACCCTATTTTGCCAAAGACGAGCATCAAAAGCCTTACTATGCTCGAAAACTCGATGTCAATCAATTCCCTATCGAATATGCCCCTCTCGATTCCAACGGTCAACGGATATATATTCCCTTAGAGAACAATAAATTCCAATACCCGTTTAATCTCGTCACAAAACGACCGCTGTTTGAACTCTCTCCGGATCAGGACGAAATGTATTTCCGAAACAATACGCTAGGTGAATATTATCCCGTCAACGAATTCAACAATGAAATTTACGCTCGAGATCGTTTGCACAATGAAATGCCGGCTAGGAACATCGATGGAACCCCTTATTACGCTAAGAGAGCGAGTGGGGACGAATACTATCCCAAGCAACTCAACGGTCTCGAAACGTATATTCGAATTGGAAATAGGGACGAACCGGCCTTAGATGCTTTAGGAGGAGGCATTTATGCGAAAGATGAAAACTTGGACGAATATTATCAGAGAATTTACCACGACGACAATGACGAATAAAGCAAAACGATTACCAAAGAATCTTCGATGGCAAAAGATGAGTATTATGCAGTCGACAATCTTGGAAATCAACGATATAGAAAGGATCGAAGGGAATTTGAAACATATATTACCACTGACGATCCCAGTCTACTGTATGCCCTAGACAAATATAAAGTTCCCCATTATGCTAAAAAACCCGTGTATATCGGTGGAGAAAAAAAAATTGAGGAGTATTATGGAAAAATCAATAACTTGCCCGTCTTTCTAAAGTACCAGGGTCGAGAAATTTATGCCAAAGAGCATTCCGGGGCCGAGATGTATCCCAAAGATTTGTTTGGGAACGACATGATTGCTCGAGATGCCGACGGGCGGTATTATTATGCTAAAGATGAGACAGGAAATGAAAAATATCCCTTGTTCGCCGACGATACGGAACACAAGCCCGAATACATGTCTTACGCCCTCGATAAAAAACGGTATTCCGTTCTATCCTATCAATTCTCAGGGTAAACCCATCTATCCTAAAAATGCTACAGGCGATGAATTTTATCAAATCCTTCACCCTTTCACTCAGCAAGTCATCTTTGGAAGAGATACCGATCAGAACCAAGTGTATGCGCGGAAAGCGGATGGAGGCGAAATTTACCCGGACAGCGGTCAATTCGCCATGACGAGGCTGAAAGAATTCTTTTATGCTCATGATAAGAACGAGGTCATTATTTACCCGCTCGATCAACACGGCAACGAACGATATTTAGTGACGGACAAAGGATCGTACGATCAATTGATGAAAGATCCGGCCGTGAAACGATACGCCAAAGATGCAGGCAATAATGAAATCTATCCGGAAATTATTCATGCCGATAAGCGCATTACCCAAAAACCTTTAGGAAACCGGTACGCTCAAAATAAATTGGGTGAATATTACTACCCGGTCGATCGATATAATAACGAGTACATTGTCCAGTTCAAGAAAGTGAGTGAGGAACAAATCTTTGCGAGTGGATACCCCATCACGTGTGATCAAATCATCATTGTTCCCAATTTAAATGACAAGCCCTGGACGCCTGCGTTTATACGAGACCCTAGAATTGAACCCGAAAATTTGATAGGCTACTTGTACCGATCGCATTCGAAACCGATGGATTATTTGACCAATTTGAGATCTAAGCGCGCTTCTCGACACGGGTTCCAACCCTATAAAGTTATATATAATAATTCGGAGGGTAAAGTGGTCGAGAAAGTGGAAAGCGGTCTTCCAGGACAGGAAGATCCAGTGGAAGAGGAAGAGAAAAAGAAGAAAAGAAAAAAGAAAATATATGCCAACCCGATACAGTCTGACGAAAATAATCATCAATCCACCACCAACTGGACTAAAATCATTCTTTCTATGATAGGTATCTTGGCCATACTTGCGTTCCTAATCTGCATTAATATACTGTTTAAAAACTAAAGTCGTGAGAGAAAGAAAAATATCTGAAACAATCCATTCTTAAAAAGATTGGGATGTCTTTTCAATCCAGTCGGTTGGAAAAAATTTTTCAGAGCTGGAAAAAAAAAAAAAAAAAAAAAAAAAACCTTTTTGTTAATTTTTATCATGTCTTCTAGACATGATAAAAATTAACTATCTACTCTTTTTGTCTAGGAATGATGTCTCACCCTTTCGAAAATTAGACCATGACTCACCCTTTCTAAAAATAAAATTCCAAGAAATAAATGAGTCATGGTGTATTTTTAGAAACATGGTGAGACATCATTGAAAACAAAAGGGGATAGTTAATTTTTATCATGTCTAGAAGACATGATAAAAATTAACAAAAAGTTTTTTTTTTTTTTTTTTTTTTTTTTTTAGCTCTGAGAAATTTTTTCCAGCCGACTGGATTAACAAGTCATCACCATTTTTTTAGGAATGAGCTCTTTCTTATCTATTTAAGCATTTCGAGTTTCGCTTCAAATGTGTACGTGCTGTTGAAGAGGGACCCACCTAGATCCTAGTTGACTCATTCATGGGGAAGGAAAAAAAGTATTCTATAACGTGTTGGATAATGTTGGAGGTAAGTCTCTTTCTTTTTCATTTTTTTCTAAAGATTTATGAATGACAAACGGAAAGGTTTCTTTCTTGTACTCTTGAAGGCGATGAAAATAAAACAAAGCTTCTTGGAAAGCACAATATTTGGTCCGACCTATATGTTTCGGAAAAACGATGAATATTCATAGTTCATTGGTATGGGCGCGGTATGAAACGCCTCCTTGTTCTTGGAGACGAAATTGAAATAAATAGGACGGGCCAGTATCTGGTACAAAACATTAATTTTCCAATAATGAGGGCAGTAAATGTTTTTATATCCTGCCGTTAGAGCTACGAGAAACGGTTTTAATTGATCGTACGGCAAATGACCCTCATTCCATGAAAAGCCATGCGTTATATCCGCTAACGGTAAATGAACACTCGATACACTTTGTTTGGCGGAATAGGATAATTCAGACCACGGTATGGGTGGTTCCACGTAGATAATGCCTTGGGAACGATCATGGGTGATATAAGCCACTTCTTTAATAATATAGTCGGAAAAGTCATCATTATAAGAAAGATTGAGTTCTTTGGCGAGAGGATCACCATTCAATTCGAAACCTTCGAAATTGAGAACGATATAGGATTCCATGTTTTATTTTTATCGGTCATCTTGTTTCAGGAGAACATTGAATATAAAATCCTCTACGGTTATCACATGAAAATCTCTCAATTTGCCTTTTAGATAGGTGGCTCCAACTAAGTGGATGGATTGAGTTCCATATTTTTTCTTTAATTGTTGGAAACAAATCCGCTCTGATACTTGTACTGCAATAGGTCCTAGACGTATCTTATCCTTGCGAGTGAACAGAGTTATATATTCTATACCCACTCGATGTTGACGAAACTTTTGTAGAAATTGTATTAAGGACCAAGATTGAAGACCCAAGGTCGATTTTAAATCTCTTTCCAAATCAAACGTGGCAGTATGGGAAATAAAAACAATATATCGAAAGGAGGGACCTATTTGTCGATTGAACCGTTCGGTGATTCGCCATGGAAGAAAGGTTGAATGATTCATTTTTTTTTCAATTTAATTTAATTTTTTTTCTTCTTCGGTTCGAAGGATTAAACAAGCATGGCAGAGTATTACGATATTTCTGTTTTGAAAACTATTCAATTACCGATTGATCGACTCATCCGATTCGTGATTGGGCAAAATCCTCAACTTGAAAACTATCAAGCGACGTACCGGTTTCTGAATCTATTTTTTGAGATTACGCCTCGACTCGTTCGAGATTTTCAATCACAGGCCGTTGCTCATATCCGTCACGTCTTAGATAATATGTCGCAATATGGACACCTATACCTTTTAATCGATCAGCAGCCCCTGTTTAATGCCCTGGAATGGAATGATGAAGAATTTATTTTATCGAATGAAGAAGTCTTAGACCCTATTCGCAAAATGTCCAGTCAGTTTTTTCCTAAAGATTCTGCTCATTACCATATCACTTGCATCTATCTCTTATATTTTTACGCACTACTCGCGAATCCGAAATATACTTGGATCACAATGGATTATTTAATGCACGGCAATAAATATCATCAATATTTATTAGCTAAACATGCTCACGAAGAAAAGTAAAAATAAAATCATTAGACGAGAAATTTATTTTTGAAAATATAAAGCAATATAATGGAATTTTATCCGAATCGATATGGTAGCGAATATTACAAATATCGAAAAAAAGATCCAGTCTTTGTGAAAAGTGAATATGGTCATGAAAGGTATGCCATTCACTCCCAAAAGGGGGAAATCTATCCCGACAAAGGTGATCCTTTCGCTAAAACCCGAGACGGCCTTCCATATTATGCCAAAGATCGCAAAGGAAATGAAAAATATCCTCTACAACGTAAAAAATCCCTCGTTATTCAAATTCAAAACGAATTCGTTCTGGCCAAATACGCGGACGGAAAAGAACGATACCCGGTGGATTTCCGAGGGAACGAATATTATTTAGTGAAAAATGAAGAACCTTACGTCCTGAAAGATGCCCAAGGTGAAATCTACTTTGCTAAAACATGTAGTGGAAAAGTCCTCATTCCCTGGAATTATTTTGAACAGTACAAGTATCTTCTCTCAGAACATTATAAACGCACATGCGATGCTGCAGGAAACTGCGTTTATCAATCCACGGTACCCGTTGAAGAAATTCTTAAAAAGTTGTTTCCATGCCTCTGTTTGTGCTTAGCTGAAATACCTACAATGGCTTTTATTCTAGCAGCTACGTTAATGTCAATACCAGGACTGTAAGAACAACGTTCTTATATATAGTCAGTGAGAAGAGAAAGAATGACTCGAAGCTGGCTGAGAAAAAATTCTATTAAAAAAAAAAAAAAAAAAAATCCCCTTTTTCTTCCGAAATTGATGTCTTCAATTTTCGAAAAATTGAAGACATCAATTTTCAGACTAAAAGGGGGTATTTTTTTTTTTTTTTTAAATCTTTAGAATTTTTTCTCAGCTGTTAGAAATTTTTCCAACCCGACTCTATCGACCGGACATCACCATGTTTTAAGAATGGACTCTCACTTATATATTTCAGCATTGCGAGTTTCACTTCACATGATTCTGTGTTTTTGAAGAAGAAACATCTTGAAATCTGGCTTTCTTCAGTCAACTTTTGTTTTTTCCAAGTCATTACACAATGAAATGTTGGGAACCTACCTCATGCATATGTAAAAAGGTTAGTAATTCTTGTCTTTTTTCAGATTTTTGATGATAACATTATCGTAATAAATAACTTGTCTTTTATGCTGAGGCAGATCAATGGGTTCATCGTCCACTTTTAAATGTTTCGTGGTTGAGTGTTCTCCCTCTTCGTCGTCATGCTTTCGTTTGAGAGACGAATTCAATTCGGCATTTTCAAACTGAAGGGGCTCTATTATATCCAAAGAAGAGGAAATATTATTTTCGGCTGAAAAGGAACTGAAATCCATTTCGGTCCGTTTCAAATGTCCAAATTCATCATTGAAACGCATAATGAGTTCCGTTTCGTGGATGGAGGTGTCGCGCATCGCTTTCAAAAATTGTCGAATGGCTGATTTCAGTTCGTTAAAGGTCGTAACAGAACCGGGAATGATTTGTACATCGGCATACTGTTTGAATTGTGTAAAAATATCGGTCAAATGTAAAAATTCTTTTTTGAATTCTACTAATATTTCAGGTTCGGAACGGTAACGGATCATGCCGTCCTCCATGTTAATATTGTGGGCCAGATGCAGATAAATCATTAAAAAGAAACCTTTATAGGAATCTTCGACGATAGAATCTTTGGTTTCGAGTAAATATTGATCCTGCATCACTTGTTCTGAGGTGAGGGATGGAGCATTTTTCATAAACACGGCGTCAAAAGGAATTGCTACCACGCGATCATTAAACGCCTCTGTGGCCGTACACACTGGGAACGTATTGGTAGAAGCCATGAGTTTGGCACTGGGAATCGCTCCTACATTTTGCTCGTACAAATTCCGAAAACTGGTGGTCGAATTACCCGTGATTTCTTTCACGAGGTTTTCGTTTAATTTTCCCGACATTTCTTCAACAGTCACTACCCGACAACAAAATAACGAAGAGGCCAGTTCGGGTTGGGCTGATAGTCCTTGACCACTCGTCGTTTGTAAATTGACGGCTCGAATACCATGACTATAGCCTCCAAAGACCTTCGAGATCATTTGAAAGAATTTACTTTTTCCATTGCGCGTGTTGCCTTTCAAAATAAAAAATTTGCGACCGTAATTGGTCGCAATGAGAAGACTGGCCAGGACATCTAAAAGGTACATGAACAGATCGTATTCGAAACACGTATATTTACACATGTGCACATAAAAATGAAGCATGCTTTGAATGAGCGGGTTGGTTTCTAGTTTGTCATGAAACTCGCGCACTTTTTCCCGCAGCGTATCCAGTAAATCGTCCGTGAGGTCGAGAAAACAGCTTTTCAGGTATTGTCGAAAAAATTTCCGGTCGGTTAATAAACGATAAATGGCTATCAAATCCGGATCGTGACGAAATTGTATCAACTCGTGTCGACTAAAATTAATGCCCAGACGTCGATACGATAGGTAAAATTCCGGAACCGTCCCTCCTACATGACCCGTCAAGAGATTCAGAACCCCATCACGGGTTCGAATATGCCATTTATGTCGATCCATTTGAATGATTTTACGATCAATGTTGGTTCGACTCAGAATGGACGAGACCACATAATTAATGTTGACCTGTTTCATAATGTCTGTGAAAGGACACATGTTTTTAGTTTTATCGGCAAACTGATTCCGAGCATAGGCCTGAATGGAGGACCAGATGGCATTCATCGGGTTTAGAATTTCTATCTGGTGGGGCACTTCTTGCCAGTACTCGTGGATATTATTCCACATATAGCGTTGAGGTTTCTTACAGGAATTGTGCATGGTAATGACGAGAATCGGAAAATATCGCTCTTGAATTCGATGAATTTGTTCCACGAGCTGATCTCCAGACACCGAATATAAAATAACGCCTTTCATGGTTTTGATAATAGCTTCCAGTTTATCTTTAAATTTGTAAATTTTAGGATTGAGATTCGAACCACAAAAGAGGATCGTGTCGAGAGTAAAATCTTGGGAAATGATATCTATAATTTTACTGTTGATTTTTTCTACAGAATCTATGAGTTCGTGAGATTCTAATATCGTACGCAAATGGGATGCGAGTGTATGGGAGGACATTCGTAAATGTTGACACAAGGCACAAAAGACAGGTAAAAAATAGTAACCTTGATTGTACTGCATAATCGTACGAAGGGGATTGGGATCGGAATGCAAACTAGGATTGTCTAACTTGAGAGCTTGATTCACCGTCTGGAATACATCGTTTTCGATGACGATAGAATTTTGACTTTCCCGGTACCATCGTTTTAGAGCCCGGTTATTCGATTCAAAGTCTGAAATCACAAACCCGTTAAACTTGATAAAGTAAAACGTTTTTAACCAATGATGACCTTCGGTTCCAAAATCCTTCCCTTTGTAAATATACATCGGGGTTTTTAGTTTATACACAAATGTAGCCACTTTTTCATCGTCGGGTCCAGCTTCCTCATCTTTGCTAATAAGCGTGGGATACGATACTCGATACAAAGGATCGTACAGTGTCACCACAGGCATCATATATTCCTAAAGTTGTTTTTGAATATCCATTGGCTGGAGGTGGAGCAGTTTACGAAAAAAGGAATTGGTATTATCCTTGCGACGTTTAAATTTTGATTGAATGCCTAACAATCGCATGCTGAAAGCATTGGGATTGGTCAAATCTAAACGCCAGGTGGTTTGTTCGTCTACATAAATAATCAGCATGGGTTCGTATTTATTCGTATAGGGCTTGGAGGAATTCACAAGCGTCGCATTCGCTAAAACGTCCAACTGGAAAATAAATTCAGATGTTTCGTGATAGAACCGGGGTTGAAGTTGGCTGCAGAATTGAATATAATCATCATGAGCGATCGAGATTTCCGGCAAATGGACATGAATACCACCTTCTGGACGAACAGCCACAATAAAAGTAAAATGCTTAAGGGATAAAAAGTATAATTTTAAGGTTGAGAGAATAACAGAATCTACATAATCGTAGAGCATAGATGAAGGAAGGGATGCATCGCATTCGGTTTTAATATCAATATCTAGGATAAGGGAATGATGGGTCGTCGAGCAAAGATCCATCGTTAAAAAAAGATTTTCGGCAGACGTTCGAGTATAAAATCGAGAAAATTGTGCGTAGTCTTTTCGGTTACAGTAAAAGATTCCTCCCGACATCTGGTAGAAAATGTAAGCATCGTTGGGCGCATCTCCAACCGAATTAATCCTTGTTAAATAATGGAGGTTCTGCGACATGATTATATATCTTTAACTTGATTAATATTTCTTAAAAAAATACAAGCAATGCTTTGTAAGTAAATATCCTATAAAATCTCCACGTGCTCCTCTAAAGAATAAATAAACTGAGCACTTTTACCTTCATAAAGTCTGTTCCTATATAATGTTGAATTCACGGCACAGAATGATTTAAAGTGAAATTCGTTTCGCACGTCTTAAATAGATAAACCAGAGTTCTTTCTAGCCAGAGCTCAGAAAAAATTCTAAAGTAGATATTAAAAAAAAAAAAAAAAAAAAAAAAAAAAAAAAACTTTTTGTTAATTTTTATCATGTCTTTAGACATGATAAAAATTAACTACCTTCCCCTTTTGTCTGGGAATGTTGTCTCACACTTTCGGAAAATAGAACATGACTCATCCTTTCCAAAAATAGAACTCCAATAAAAGAATGTGTCAAGATCTATTTTTTAGAGAGTGAGACATCCTTCCCTGACAAAAAGAGGGGACAGTTAATTTTTATCATGTCTAGAAGACATGATAAAAATTAACAAAAAGTTTTTTTTTTTTTTTTTTTAAATATACATTTCAGATTATCTGAGAAATTTTTCCCAGCCAGCTTTTACTTTTCTAGACATAAACGTCCTTGTTTATGTCCTTGAATGACGTCATCTCTCATGTATATATAAAGCGTGTAAGTTGGCTCTGTAGACTTATTCCTTTCGAGGAAGAAGGCGAGATAAAGTAAGCTCTGTCATGGATAATGAAAAGTACTACAATGTTTCGGATTATGTGGAAGCGTATGGAAATGTCTATAGACAATATTATGTTATGGCTGTTCGTTTCAAACTACCCATCTTCCATGTCGATACTTTGAAACATTTTAGCCCGGGTCTCGTTCGAGCACCTTGCATTCTCGTGGTCAGTGAAAATCGACTCATTTTCCAAGGAGAAAATTTAGACAAAGACTATCCGTTTCCTCATGGGTCTTTAGTCTTTTGCGTGCATGGAACAAAAGAGGATCCTCGTTGGATTAACGTCTCTAGAGATACGACCGATCAGTTTTTACAAAGTTTATTTCCCTCTCGAGATTTTATCAAGGTCTACTATGAAAATAATACCTTATTTGTTTGTTCGACCATCAATCCGTTTTCCTTGTTCTGGAAAGTACTTCCTCGCAATATGGCTTTTCGCGCCTTAAGCGATCTGACGATGACCTACATAAAAAGAGAACCTTTCCAGTTAGAGCATTGCATGCGCCTCCGATTTTTCAAACGAAATACGCACGTCTGGGAATCGTGGTCCAACTGGTATCATTATTTACATCCCATGCTCATCCTCCACTTCATACATTTAACGGGACAAGCTGTGAGTGCTCAATTGGCTGCCAAACTTCATAAATTGTGGAAACGCTCCCTTCCACCTTACCTGCATACGGATTCTATTCCATCGGACTTTTATACTTGTGAAATTACTTTTACTGACACGAAATTAACCGGTGTTTGGTTTGTCGTTTTGAATATGTCTTTAGTGATGTATGTTTCGCCCATGATTGCGTCATTCCATCATGAAACGTTCCTCGACGTGAATCGTGAACAATGTAATTATTGGCTACCGTTTTACCGAAATAATGAATTATGGACCCGAGAAGGATTTAAAATATACGTTTCCCACTTTAGAAAGAATCGTCGCTACTTGAAAGAAGTCATGATTTGGTTATCGTCCCGCTCCGAAGAAAAATATCAATATATGTTGCTCGATTTGAACAAAGTAGCCTACCTTTTAATGATTTAAAAAAAGCAAAAAGAAAAGAATGTTACGAGAACTGGTTCGATGTCTTATTCAATACCAGTCCGACCCCACTTTTATATCTTTAAATGTCGTTGATGGTCTCAAACAAAATCTTCGAGACGACGTGATCGATGCTTTTCTCCTGAGTCGACCTTTACTCCATCTCTATCCTCAACTGTATAAAAAGAGTTCGAGCATCATCGATTTCTTATTTCGCATTTCGGGTTTGCATTTGGAAGAGATTGTTCCGATGGAATCGCAGGACCTGCAAAACAAAATCGCTTCTTTGGAAACTCAATTGGAGGCAGATCGGAAAGCTTTTGAGAAACAAATCGAGACGCTCCAACAAGAGCACCGGAACGAAATGCGTTATTTTCTAGCAGAAAAAGAACAATATGTGAATACCGCTCGATTCGGAAAAGAGCATTCAGTCGTGGATTTGCAACGAGAATTGGAACGCCTTACATGGGAGAAAGAAACCCTGCAGACTGAGTTGGAGCAGCTGAAACGGAATCACGAAACCTTACAAACTCAGTGGGAGCAATTGAAACGAGATCACGAAACCTTACAGACACAAATTCGAACGCATGAGTCTGAAAAAATACAATGGCAGAGTCAAATAGTAGAACAACAACAACAACAACAACAACAACAATTGAATAATAATAATATCGAGTTTCCAAACCGTTTGATGAACGAATGGCAAATGCTCCACCAACGCTACGAAACGGGACTTGAAGAATGGATGCAACGAACGGAAAGTTTAATCCGCCCTTTGCAAATGGCTTTACAAGAAACGATCGAGCAACTGAAACTTCCTCCTTCTTCTACAACTACGGTCATTGAAACTTTACCGCTCGAATCGCCTCCTTCTCAGCAGCTCATGATTGAGTCGTCGCGATCTAAATTAGAGCAATTATAAGAAACCCTCGACCAATTTTTAACATCATATCAATCGGAACAAAAACAGCACGTCCAGCAATTGAACGAGGAACTGAAAGGACAATTGACCCTTTGTCAAAACGAAAAACGGATATTGGAAAAGCAGTTGGAGCAGGGTCAGAAAGAACGAACCGACCTCCTGCAAAAATGGAAAATCGAGTCCGAAACACATTTCCAGGAAGGTATTCAACGCGTCCTTGACACGCTGCAAAAGAAAAATCCTCATATCGAGACGATTCTTCGAGACGAAATGGCTAAACAAATGAAGGAGTTCCACGAAACGCAGTTTATGACGTTTTTACAGACGATCCTTCCCCCCTCATTTTGGAAACCTTTAGGCGCGAACCAAGATTGGAAAACGTTTTTCTTGCAGCAAATTCAAACGTATATCCAGTATTTACAACATTGGCAAACCCAGCTTTTGAACCAATTAACACTTCTCGGGAATGCTTTAAATCAATCGCTAACGCCCGACAATTTAGCTCATACCTTTCTTCACAGTCTCCCTTCTTCCTCTAAAAGCATGATGGAAGACACGACCCTCTTGCAACGATTGCACGATCTTCAACAATCGATTGAGAACCAGAACGAAGCGAAGGAGGTCCTACAACAAATCCAAGCTCATCTCCATCGGGATCGTAGCCAAGAACATAAAAAATTACAGCAGAGTCTAGAACATGAAAAACGGCAACGCGTCGCTTTGGAAAAGAAACTAAAGGTCCTAAAAACGAATTTGGTAACTCTGATACGGACTAAATGGAATGCGTATTTTGGGGCCACGGATTACGATCAGATTCTCGCGGAACTCGAAAAAGTATTCCAATTCAAAGAAAATCTAGAGAGGACCCTCGAAACGCAATTGGCGCAACTGAAAGGTCATTTTCCCGAAATACCGGTCGTTCAATTCGATAATTTGGCGTCGAGCATGATCGAATGGGCTCGACAGGTCGAGAATCACAACGATTGTGAAGTCGAGCTCCGTAAAACCAAAGAACAACTTTTCGAATTGAAACAGAAACTCGATCAAGTCGAAAGTAATTATACGAAATGTAATGAGTACCTTCTCTACGCCAAAACGAAATTGACCACGTTCCTAAAAACGATCCTTCAGAATGACCCTAGTGATCAAAGAGAAGATTGGCCGCAAGCTGTTGTCCATCAACTCCAAAACGTGATTCACGAGCATCGACAATTTCAAGATCTCGTTTATAAACAAATTGTCACGCTTCGAGCCCAGTTTCCGAACATACCGGATCCCATTGAAGAATTGGCGAATTCGGTGATTTTATATTTCGAGCAGGAACGAGACCTATATCGACGGCAGTTGGAGGAACGTCCTCACATCACCGAAGTGAAAGAACCCACTACTGTACCGGCCATTACGTATCCTACGGATCAAGTGGAGGAATTACAGCGGGAAGTGAAAGATTTACAAAACCAACTGGAAGTGTCTCGGTCTCGAAACCAAACTTTAGAAAACCAACTGGCTAAAGCTCTCGTAGCTCCGCAGGATGTAGAAATGTCCGATACTTCGAAATATAAACGAAAGCACGTATCGACGGTCGACGAAGACTATGTAAGAGGTCTGTCATTGGATTTACAAGAGGCCAAACACGCTTTAGATCGATGTCTGGACGAAAAAGCCCACTTGCAAAAGGAATTGGAACACATTAAAACCGAACCAACCCCTTCTCCCTCCGTATCGTCCGATTTCAAAATGCTCAGCCTGTTTAAAAACCTGTTTTATCAATTACACGTGTCCTATTTTCGATTACGATTTGATGTCGTGTACGGAAAAACCGTTTTTTCGTCGGAGGAATATATTAGATCCGTGCTGAATAAATTGGATTTCGTGGATCGAAGCATTCGATCCAATATGACTGTGAAAGAATGGACCGATGTTTTATTGCAATACATCAAATGGGACGTACAAACTCTGACAGGAGGATTAGATTGGCAGGGGTCGCATACAGCCTACATTAAAGATGAATTCTTAACCTATTGCATGAATCAAACGATTGAAATCATTGACCGGTACGCGAAAGAATTGAGGAAACAGACCGAGATGTTTAGAAGTCCATAAAATAATAATAAAGGGGAACTATGGAATATTCAGAGTTAATCGATCGTATTCTTGCGCACCCGATTTTAAAAGCGGGGATTGACGAAATCGTTGAAAATAACCCGAGAACGTTAAACCTCGTGAGCCGGGAATGGAAAAATATATTAGCCAACAATCCTCATTTTCAAGATTTTCAAGCTAAAGCGATCCCGTTCCAGCATCCCGTAGAAAAAGGTTATATTCAGATTGAAAATATTAAAGATTTCAATCATCATTATAATATTCTCGTAGCGGGGTATTGGGTTCTCTGCTAATTATAAGAGGAATCTGAATGCCCATTCTTTCATATGTAAACTCTGTCCTCCTCTGGTGGACATTACCAAAGCCGTGGCCGCCGATCATTCCCAAATGCTGATTTCAGAACAATGTCGGTTCTTCATTGAAAAATGTAGACCTTCTCTCTGTAAAGCGTGTCGGCAAATGAGTCAACGAAATGATCTGAATTCTCAGATGTCTCAAAATCAATGGTGTTTACGCAAAACCAAAGTGTTTGATGGAACGACCCTTTTAAACGTGTTTCAAGAAACCCTGGACCAAGAATTTGTGAATAACGATATGTTTATTGGTATTTTAAATATTAAAATTAATTCGCGGTACTTTTACGAAACGGACGCTTTGTATTGTAGAGTAGGAGGCATTTGTAGAGATATGATTCTCTTTCAAGAAGATGCTCTGAATATGATCGAAAAACCCGTGTTTCAGTTAAATATTTTAGAACCTTCTTCGAGAAATATTATTAACGAAACCATTTCCACTACCTTCGGTAAAGAGAAAATCAAAACTGAAAAGGTGGATCCAGACCAGGTTCCCATCAAAAGCAAGATCAATCCAGATCTGTGCAAACCATTCAAGAAAGAGAAGTCTAAGAAGGAGGCTGAGGATGTAAAAGGCAATGAGGATCCAGTCTATTTAGGTGAGGTTTCTGCCAGTTCTATGAAGAACAAGTTTAGTAAATTTGCGTATAAACCGTACGCTCTCAGGTCTCGTCGTGATATAGATTAAAAAAAAAAAAAAAAAACTTTTTGTTAATTTTTATCATGTCTTTAGACATGATAAAAATTAACTACCCTCTCCTTTTTGTCTGGGAATGTTGTCTCACTCTTTTGAAAAACAAACCGTGACTCATTCTTGGAATGATTGCCATTAGAAAGGATGAGTTATAGTCTATTTTTAGAAAGTGTGAGACAACATTCCCAGACAAAAAGGGAAGGGGGTTGTTAATTTTTATCATGTCTGAAGACATGATAAAAATTAACCATCTTACCATTAACCAAAAATAAAATCTAAAATTAACATGTCTAAAGACATGATAAAAATTAACAAAAAGGTTTTTTTTTTTTTTTTTTTTTTTTTTTTTTTTTTTTTTTAAGATATAAAAAATTTTTTCCAGCCGACTCGATCAACAAGACCATCATTTTTTTTCAAGAATGTGTTCTCACTTATCTATTTAAGCCATTCGAGTTTCATTTCAGATCGTTTGATGCTATGGCCTGTGTACAAGCTTCTACATGATGAAAACAGATTCTGTGTCAAGGTATATTACCATTTTGTTTTTTTTCCTTTTTACATAATAGAAATTTTTCTGTACTGACTTTTTAACCCCCAACCAAATCAATTTTTTTCTCCAAACCTTTTCGCATTTAGCAAGTTAGGAACCGCGTATCAGAAAACTGCATGGCATTTTTCATAATGAGATTATCGGGCAAATCCTTTCTCGTCAATTGTTTATTTAAAGCCGTTTCTTTGAGATACGTGATGCATTTGGATTGATAGAGATACGAAGATCCTGTTTCTTCTCCCATCACAACAATCGGTTCAGGGTAACAAATATCTTCTAACATATAAAACCCAACCCCTTTCTTGTACGCGACATTCGAAATGACGGTTTCGGGAACGAGGTCTAAATTGGGTAGTTTATGAAAAACGAATAAACAATGCGCCAGCAGGAAATTGTAAAAAGGAGAGAATTCCGTTTTAGTGTCGACAAAGAGACCTCCATTCGCCATGTCGCATACCTTTATCTTGTCGAAGAGCGTCGCTACATTTGAATTATTAATATAGTGATATAAACCGCAAAGACGTTGCTGAAGCGTGCTCTTGAAATGCACCATCATTTCTTCTTGCATCTTCGTGGTATTGTTCACGCCTAAACCAATTTCGTTCGTGTTGCCAACACTTAAATTCCGTAGCAGTTCGTAATGGAAACGCCGATCAAACACATCCATGGCGTTATTGCGTTTCAAGTCGGTCGTGTCTTGAGAATACAGGTGGTTGATATAGTGCTCGATGCACGGGTTGAGTTTAAACGTGAGATCGTCCAACTGGACGTCGTGTAAATCGGGTCGGAAATGTTTATCCAGGAACTCGCGTGTCGGTAAAATGACAGTATTTTTCGGAAACGAGAAATTTCCTTCACAATCAGGAAAGGTCCAACGACCTTGGTATGCGATTCCGATTCCATTCGATGATAATAAATTTGCAATCCATAAGGATTTCGAAGATGGTTCAGGCAGAGAATATTCCGAAACGCCGAAATATTGTCCGACCCACAAGGAATTTTTCGATTACTAAAAATACAACTGGATTCGTTCATTGTCTTGGTTTCTGAAAATCCGGCAAGGGTCAAGAGACATGCGATTTTTTAACAAGTCTGGAGGCAAAGTCGCTAAACAATTTAAACGATTCGACATTCCTGTCAACGAGCAGGGGAGGTCGCTAAAGTCGTCGCGAAGAATAAACCCCTTCAAAAAGCTTTTGATAAAGTGTTTAGTAAGAAAGCTCTTCTGACCGCAGGAGCGGTGACGGCCGTCGCGCTCGGTTCTCAATATGTCAACCAATACATTCGGGACAATTCGGGCTGTTTTCTCTACAACGGAGGGGACATGGTTTGTAAACTTAAAGAATTGAGTTGTTGTCAACCCGAACCTGTTCACGGGATCGAATCGTGCACGGGATTTCCTATTCAGCAATGGAATGCGTGTGAAGGGTACGACAACGAGAAAGAGGATACGTGTTGTCGATTATGTGATTGTCAATATCACGATTGTACACCGACGCAAGAATTGAAATGCCGTCGACCCACGATCGGAGAAGCTTTAACGCATTTCAGTCAAGACGTGACGGGTTCCATCACGAGTGGTATTTTGGATGTTTTGGGTAATATACCGTACCTAAAACCAATCTTGTTGGGAAACGTTCTTGTCATCATCGGCCTTATTATTTGGAAATTCGTATAAGAAAAGATGGATATCGTTACACTTCAATCCTTGAAGACTCCTATCGATCACCTTCTTCAACATAAATATCGTCCTCGACTGAATACCGTGGTACCTCAATATATCAAATTTCATAAATTTCCGCCCTTCACGAGCCTCGTCACGCTCGAACTGGTGCGCGATCCAGAAGTACGGGAAGCGGTGCGAGACTATATTCAAACGCTGTTTCGAGAAAAAGAGAAATACGGCGATTTGTATTTTTTGAGTGAACAAAACCTCGTACTTCCATTTACAATTCAATGGAATACAGAATTGGTCGTGGATCCATTGAACTTTTTTACTATCATTACGGAAATAGATCAGATAGCCGACCAGTTCGCTCAACGGGGAGATATGACGTACGAAATAACTCGCGTTGAAATACTCTATTTTTTAGTGTTGATTGTGAATATTCAACTCAATTGGATCACGGTCGATTATTTGCTACGATGTAATCAGATGTATGATTACTTGATTGCTGCTCCTAATCGAATCTTGACCAATTCCGAAATGGAAAAGAATACAATATGATCCCCAAGTGACGAAATGCTTCTTCTTCAACCCTCCTGAGCGATCTGAAGTAAAACTTGAAATGTTTAAATAGATAAGCGAGAGTCCATTCTAGAAAGAATTTTGAGATGTCTTGCCAATCGAGTCGGTTAGGAAAAATTTCTGAGAGCCCAGAAAAATTTCTGTAGATGAAGAAAAAAAAAAAAAAAAAAACCTTTTTGTTAATTTTTATCATGTCTTAAGACATGATAAAAATTAACTCTCTCTTCTTTTTGTCTGGGAAGGCTGTCTCACCGTTTGAAAAAAACAAATCATAACTCATCCTTTCTCATGGCAATCATTGCAAGAATGAGTCACGGTTTGTTTTTCGAAACGGTGAGACATCCTTCCCAGCCAAAAAGAAGAGAGAGTTAATTTTTATCATGTCTTAAAGACATGATAAAAATTAACAAAAAGTTTTTTTTTTATGACGTCATCGTTTCAAGAATTGTGTATATCAGTGGATAACTTTCGCACTTCTTGTGAGTTGAGTTCCTAGCTGAGCTAAGGGAATCACCATTTCTCAATCTACAGATATTTGTTTCGTTTTTTTTTCTCTTTACAACAGAACACATGGAGAGGAAACTGGTCGTTCCATAAATTCAATTCTTAACCGGACAATATCGAGAAATTTTCGAGCTTCCCGACTTAGGCGAATGACGATCGGGGACGATGAATTTCTTGGTACAATGATACCTTCTTCTTCTTCGGTTTCGACCGTTTCGGCAGAAAAGCATATTTTATGTCGAGCCAAAGTTAGAGCCAATTGAAAGAGTTTCAGATTGCCGTACCTGATTTCTGGATCCGTGGAACGATTCTGATGATAAAACTCCAGCCATGATTGAACCAGGTAAGGTAGATGAGCATAGGGTTTAGCAAGTGGAACTGGTTTTTCTTCTTCGATTTTGGTCAGACACCATATATCATGAGGAATGGAAGCATATCGAACTCGGTGAAGCGCATGCTGACAATCGTATTCGTAACTCTCGAGAAACGTCAATTCGCTCACATCTGTGACGGGATGGAACAGACACGCCGTGTTTCTATTAGCAGGTTGTTTCGGATGAGATTCGAGCATGACATAACTTAAACATAAGAAAGCCTTTTTGTATTCAAACCCGATGACCGTCGAACAGAGTACGACCGGTTGAAGTGGATACGTGGTTTCTGGTTCGTAAAGAATAGGAATCCAGTGCACGGTCGTGGGGATGGCTTGATATTCCATGTACCGCTGATACGGTGATCGAACATATAAAATCGTTTCCGGTTCAGAACCGTTGACGACGAGTCCAATGCATTTCCCGTTAGGATTCGATCGAGTAGCATTTTCGAACCCGATTTGAAACGGGTATTCGATCAAGAGTCCGACCTTCTCAAGCGAATTTCTCTGATCGTACGTATTCAAAATATCTTGGACAATATATTGAGGATGGTGCTGATACGTCCATTGTTTTTGAATGAGCGCCGTACTCTTATTGTACTCAATGGGAAACGGGATGGGTTTCTCAGGATTCACGGACGGTAAAAATTCAATAAAGGAAGACGGAAAAGCCGTTCGCGTTTTCAGAGGATCGTAATAAACGTCCGGTCGATCTTTCCATTCGTTGATGAAATTATGGACGAGATCATTCTCGTGATGGACCTGGTTGGACAAAAAACAAAGACGATACCTTTTCCCTCCGTCATCTTCTGGTAAATGTAATCTGGGCCCGTTATCATCATCAAAGTAATGTCCTCCTGGATACGGTATATCCCATTCGTCTAAATAGAGAATTGTATGATTATTTTGGGAGCGGTACACGTTTTCGAACACGGGATTTTGTAAATACCGTTCGATCGTTTTAGGATCTTTCACAAAAAATGGTGTGGCGAAAAGTTTGAAAAGATTGTGGGAGGATTCCGATGAATTCGGGATCGTGGGGAAAATGACCCGTTCGTTTTCTAAAAGAAGGATCCATGATGCATTGCGTTGAAGAAAAACGGTACACGATAAGTCCGACATTTTACAATAGGCGGCTAGGGCGAGAACGAGTGGTTTCTGACTCGGGACGACTTTATCGAAATGAACGAGTTTTCGAATCACAGAAGGTTGAAGCCGCATATGGGCTAAGGGAAAAAAAATCGTATCTTGAATCACATTGAATCCTCCTAAATGCAAGCCATGAAATTGGCTGTAAAGTGTAGCGTATTTATGAATATTCATTATCCTTTGTTTTTGAGAGGGTCGGATTAAAAAAAGAAGAAAATAGACATCTGAGAAAGTATCCGCAAGTGGAAAAGCTTACGATGAGCCTATTTTATAGTTGGCGTAGTATCCGAACTGACATTCGCTAAGGGGTCTAATAAAATCTAAAATCCATGGCTAGAGAATAGATGGGAAAGTCTTTTATGCTTCTGATAAAAACCGCTCGTTGTAAATCCAGAATCCATTGGTTAGAACAGATGCGGGAAATGTATTTGGAATTCTAATAAACAGACCAAACTGCCTTGAGTATCTGCAAGTAAAAAATCTTACGATGAGTCAATTTTATAGTTGAAGTAGAATCTTGGATCCATTAAGGATATTGATAGAACTTGTATGTAATTAGAGAGAAAGGAATGAACAAGATAAAATGAGTTATGAATCATTTCTCCGATCCGTTTTTGGATCTAATTATAAGACATTTATGCCTTTTATTCATACTATTCAGCTTTACTGTTTATTTGTCATTACATTAGTGATTTGTCTGACCATCTACATGATTTATAAAACACAGCAAGATAAACATTAGGAAAACTATGTCCCCCCTTCATGGTATTTGTTTTTCAGACATATATATTATGGATTAAGTTATTTCTTTATCAATAGCGTCAGATCCTGGCACCCATTCAAAAAATCATTAATAATAATTTAATATCATTAATAAAATTTTGAAACCTTCTAGTATAAACCTTTTTATCAAATTTTTAGTAAAATAAAAAAGATCCTAAAATCCTTACCTTTTAAATGTAGTGTGTCCCATAGGACAAACCGGTTTGTCCTATGGGACACACTACATTTAAAAGGTAAGGATTTTAGGATTTTTTTTATTTTACTGTCAAGGAAAATTTAAAAGTTTTATGGAATCCTTATATTTTTTTAATCAATTTACTTTTTAGGTACCAAAAAAGGATTCGATTAAAAAATATAAGACGAAGTGAAAAATAATAGAAAATAATTAATAATGAAGGGTAGGAATCAAGATGGATACTGAGGAACCTACAACTTTATCTGAAAGGAAAAGAAAAAGAAAAGCATATTTGAAACATTATTGGTCACTGGAACGAGTAAAAGAAGCAAATCGATGGAGAAAACGAGAAAGGCGAAAAGATCCAAACGTTCGATTCAAAGAAAAAGAATACCAACGAATGAGACGATGGAAATGTTGGGATAACGCTCTTCCTAAACATAGACATAAGCCTGACAATACAGTATTCAAACAATGTCCGTCGATGGAGGAATGTCAAAATATTATTAAACGTATGAATATTTCGGAAGGAACACGAGCTAAGTATGAGTTTTATTTTAATGAATTCTATGATTGGTATCGAAAACATGGTGACGGTATAAAATATCATTATAAAAGAGCACTAGAGATATATGAAAAGTATCTGACTGAGGAAAAGAGGAAATCGTATAATAAAATAAAAAATAAAATTCTGTTTTTATACCGTTTGCTCGGTGAAAAAAGGTAGCGCTCGAACCAAATTCATATTAAAAGATGTCAAGGTCCTCTTCTTACATTAAATGATCTCAAAAAACTTAGAAAAATAGTTATAGATCGCTATGAATATGAAGAGATGGCTTTATTTATTCCTGTCATTCTTGAAACTGACTTAAAAGCAAACGAAATTTTAAAACTTCTGAACGAAACAGATCTTCGACGACATTATGCGGAATAGAAATTGGCATCGTCCAATATATGGGATCAACGTAATCGGTTTTTGTATGAATTTTTGGCTTGGGTTATTGCCGGCCCACTTTTCCCTCAATCATTAGATGGTTGCTTAAGAAAATTAAAACGATTCTTTCAAAAGTATTTTCCGAATCGATCCTTTAGTCCTTCCTTTACCATCATTAAACGTTCTATGAAAATTGCAGGTTATCGTAAATATATACAAGAAGAAGCTAAAAAGGAGATGGAATCAGTAACACAAGAGTCTATTCTTTAAAAAACTTTCAAAAAATATAGGGATCATTGCTTTTATGGATTGAAAAAGATAACCAGATTGGATCTTCAAAAGCACTTCGTAATCTGAAGTAGAACTCAAAACACTTAGATAGGTTAAAAAAAATAGGATAATAATTTCTTTCTAGTAAAACGAAAAATAATTAAGAAGGAAAAATCTCTTACCTTTATTGAAGCATTTGTCGTAACGTAGAAGCTGCGTTGAAAGATGTTACCTCTTCAGCAGTACAGACTGATCTGTAGGGAATGTCGGATTGTTTAAATAGATAAGTGAGAGTCTGGATAATTAAAAAACCATAAGGATCAAGTCGATTGAATTGGTAAAAAAAAAAAAAAAAAAAAAAAATCTCTCTTTTCGTCCGAAATTGATGTCTTCAATTTTTCGAAATTGTGAGACATCATTTTCGGACGAAAAGAGGAGTAATTTCTAATTGCACCCAATGTAAGATAGAGTCACGGTTTGTTTTTTCAAAAAATTTGAGACATTTTCAGACGTACATTTTTTAATGATCCAGTTCATTACGGATCCCGATAAAACCGAGCTATATTCCTATGCACACACTGAGGTTTTCCTTGAATCATAGCCTTTACTTGTGGAAATTGACACATGCATTCATGCTGATTGAACCCCCTATAGATAAATGTACCATTTTGACAAACGTCTTTCGCCAATTCTCCACAATCCGGTCCATTGTAAAAAGCTGGATCCGTACAGTAACACGACCACTGATAGAATCCATTTTTTTCGGTAAGAATAATCATACCCCCTTTTTCAGTTTGACACGGGTAAGGATTCAGTTTGGGCATACAGAGTCCTCGAGCACATTGCATTTCTTCCCCGTTTGTGCAAAGAAAATCACATGTATCCACACACCGGACTTTTTCTCGTCGACAATCTTTAAGCGGTATAGATTCGTTCATGGGGATGGAATCCGATTCTATGACAGAAGTAGGAAAGAAAAATAGAAAGAGACCAAACATCATCAAGAATATATACATTTCAGCCATCTTTTTTTTTCTTTGGAAAAAAACAAAGGATAAGGATATGGAAAGACGAGTTGATCAACACGAAGAACGTCGATCTTGTCGTCGAACGGCTCTTCAGTCTAAAATTAATACTTGGCGAGATGCTTGTACGGCATGCTTTAAAATCATGGATGATTGGGCCACGATCGATTTTAAAAAATTCCATTTCATATTTGAACGATGGGTCTCGATTCTCAATCGTATCTTGGAAAATCCAATTCGTCGATTGGACCGTTACGAAATGTCCATGTATTATTGTGAAGAGCCAGGAGGACCCAAAGAGGTTATTCAGTTATATATTAATGAAACCGAAACCGAGGAAGGAAAAATTTCCGTCTACGTTATTTTTAATCTTTTCGAGTTTATTAAAATTCATCGCAATTACTGCTTAAACTATTCCACTTCGAACAAGATGCTGGTAGATCAAAACAGGGGCACGATCAATATGAACATCTATTATGCTAATCAGGTCAATGTAGATCAAACTCGATTTTATCGTAATGAAACGACATGGCAATTATTATTCATTTTTACTTTACATGCCTTGGCTCATTTAGATGTGTTTGATTTATACGATCACGCTTACTATGATACACACCAGCACGTTCGAGATTCAGTTTTCTTCCGATTATATTTCTATGGACAAGTCATTTGGGGAATATAAAGCAAAAAAAAAAAAAAAATGTCTTATCCTTCCAAAGTTCCTATTGAGTATGTTCAAAAGGTGTTAGAAGAGAAATTAAATTGAAACGTGCGTCGTTCTGAATTGACAGGGACATGTTCGTTGGGGCACGTTTTATTCGACTTGTCTCATTTACAAAAATTTTTTCCGCGCTATAGTCCAGAAGAGTTTATAAAGTTTCGAGACGATAAATTTATAATCATTCCGGGAAATTACTGGTATGACGCTATGAGTGAAGAACCTCGTGTCCAAGACTATGTAAAACGTTTCTTAAACCGTAATAAAGTAGAAATAAATCCAAATATGCGGCGTCGATCTCAACGTCAACGTTCTAGAAGTCGATCGAGAAGTCGATCTCAAAGTCCAACGAGAGTCCGAACACGATCTCAAAGTCCAACAAGAGTCCGAAGTCGATCTCCAAGTCTAACAAGAGTCCGAAATCGATCCCGAAGTCGCTTTTCGAGTATAGATATACCCATTCGGCATTACTTGGCTCCTCTACCCAAAAAAAGAGGGAGAAAGAGAAAGTCCAAACTCAAAGCTCGTGTTGGCTACGATCAAAAGTTTATAAAAGCCCTCGAGACGAACGAATCGGGTCTGATTCTAAAACCGACTCGAGGAATGGATCGAGATTTAAATTTGCCGGGATCGATTTGTCGGGGTATTCGTCAAGTCTGTCGCTACAAGGATCCTCAAACGAAACGTTACATCAATTTTGTTCGTGACGGGAGTGAAGACGATGAGTACGTGCTGCAACTGGAATATTAACAAATGATGGGATTTTCTAACGGATTAAAAGCCAGCGGGACAAGAGCTTTCCAGCGATCCGAATAATATAAATTATGATGATCGTAATCATATACATAAGACGGTAAAATGGCTTTATCGGTATGATTCTTCAAAGCATAATCATCTCGAAGGGACAATAATACTGATTTAGAAGTGCACGGTGACAATAAAGCTTGAATCATGCGCGTTTCCAGTAAAAGAGATGAACGGGGTCCAAAATATTCGGGATCCATAATTTGATGAGTGATCTTGGCCGATTTATAGTTATACACCCATAGTCGTATGGACTGGGGTAAATATCGAGTACTTTCGTCGTGAGTTAAGTTCAAAAATTCTCGAATGGCAGGAATGTTACTATTCAGATACATTATGAAATTATAAATTTGTTCTTCGAACATCTTGTATTTAAACATTACAAATTCAGCAAGATGGTGACTGGACAGTTTAACACGAAAACATTTTTACGGATATTGATTTATATTAAAATCTTTAGGATCGATTTGTCGTCGAATAACCAATTTACTACTCTCGTCCGAAGTGATAAATTCCAGTTTATATGGATTGGGTTCTTCTAAATATCTTTGATTCAACTCGAAACATGGGGAGTCGAATCGTTTTACTTTCCCGTCTGATTTATAAACCTCTTTGTAATAAATATCCATGACCACATAACCCAATAAAATGGGATATTTTTTCTGTTTCAATAAATCGAGGACGAGTTGTTTATAATCCATCTTCTTGTTTATCTCGCAGAAAGCCACGTTTGAATGAGTTGACGAATAGGCTCATGGGGCATGAGTTCTTGAAAAGTATCTAAAACATCGGCCAGACTGCGTTGTCGACTTTTACAAATCAGTTGATGCGTTACATCGTTGAAGACGACTTTCTCGGAGAGAATGCATTGACCGCGACATTTCTTCTTAAAATAATCCGGATGCATGGGTTTCACGTACCGAATAATGTCTCGAGTCGTTCGTCGTTTCAAGAACCGATGCCATTTCTTCTCGTTTAAAAATTCTCGATGACCGATGCGTTCTCTCTTTTCCACATTCAGAGCTCCAATATCCACGAGCACGGGATGATGTTCCGTGTACACAAAAGAACATAATTTTAAAAGGGGAGCCGTTCCTCCGAGTCGATAACAAATACTACACAAGAAAACAATGAACGTGTAAAACGTTTCTGCTAAATATTCCGGTTGAAGAATACGAGCACTATAAAGTCCAGGATTCATTTCAAAGAGACCTATTGTATATCCCGAACGTTCTCGGAAATGCGTCGCAAAAGGCAACACATACTCCGAACTCAATTGTCGATGAAGAAGGATCAAATCGAAAAAATGTTCGGGCAAGTCACAAGAGCTGCTGGCACTGTAAGATCTCCATTGCATCGAGTGGGAAGTAAACAGGCAGTGGAATCGTCTTTGATTGAAATTATTTAAAATGAGAAAACAGGCATAATCAAAATGCCAAGGACATTTGGAAGGAGCATAATAAACAATTTCTTTCACGTGTTCAATAATAGTATGAGTGGTGGATCGACTCATCTTCTTCTTTCTTTAAAAAAGAAAGATGGTGGTGGTCTGTGTCTTAGATATGGATGAGACGCTTGGATACTTTGAAGGAGAAACATTTCAAATTCGACCCAAAACCAATTTCCTGATCCAGTTTTTACGTCTTTGTAATATCGATATCATTTTGTGGAGTAAAGGTTCGGATGATTATGTCGAACGAGTGATCAACAGTTCATTGCACGATATTGCACGATATGCATATCGGATATTTGGCCGCACGCAATGTGAAAAGTCGTGCCGAAAGTATAATATTTCAAAATGTTCGGAACATATCAGAGTCTTGTACGCTTACGACATTCTTTTAATTGGGGTCGATGATAACGTCAATGAAAATATGGACGACCGCTATGATTTAAGAATTCACGTGAAGCCGTACAAGCAGATAGATCCCCGTGATCAAGAACTGTATAAAGTCGTGGAAAAAATTACCCAATTTTGTATAGATCATCAACGAGAGTTGTAGATGAAGCGAGATAGGGTTTCTGCTATGTCAGCTGGGAACCCCATTCCGTATAGAGAAGTGAGTACGAGAAAGTTATGTGTATATAGTTCTTGAAGGAATGACGTTATTTTTAAACAAACCAATAGCGAGCCAGTTTTAAAAAATGATGATTGGGAAAAGGTCGGTTCAAAATCTGGGTGGAAAAAAATCTGTCAGGAAAATTTATAACCATTTAAAAAAAAAAAAAAAAAAACTTTTTGTTAATTTTTATTATGTCTTCTAGACATGATAAAAATTAATGACCCCCCCTTTTTTGTTTTCAATGATGTCTCAACACCATGTTTCTAAAATACACCATGACTCACCATTTCTAAAAATAAAATTCCAAGAAAAGAATGAGTCATAGTTTATTTTTAGAAATGGTAAGACATCATTCAGAGACAAAAGGGTGGTAGTGTTAATTTTTATCATGTCTAAAGACATGATAAAAATTAACAAAAAGTTTTTTTTTTTTTTTTTTTTTTTTACCCTCCAGATATTTTTCTTCCAGCTCTCACAAAAATTCTTTCCACTCGACTTCATCAACCAAACAAGACTGCAAAATTCTTTCTAGAATGAATTCTCGCTTATCTATTTAAGTCATCCCATTTTCGCTTCAAATCAGTTTTTCCTGCTGAAGAGGTAACATCTCCTAAGGCCAGTAGTCTAATAACCAAGATACTACATTCTACTTTGTTTGAAAAAAAGAAATCTATTGAGTAAGATTGGATTATTCGTTGATTATCAAGAATGTTCTTTCTTCTACCATCCTTGAGAAAGCTATCGACGAATTAAAAGAACGTCAAGGTGCTCTCAACTTAATATGTCCCAACTGGGAAGATGTTTTAAATCACGATCCGCTGTACGAGACACATTGTCAACAAAAAGTTCAATTTTCCAAAGGAACTCGAAAAGATACTGTTCACATCCGAAACATTATTGGTTTACAAAATTGCTATAATGTTCTCGTGGCTGGTTATTGGTATTTGAAACCGGGGGACAACAATAAAACAGGAACTTCGTTCATGACTCGACTGTGTGCTCCTTTAACTAAAATTGGCGAAAGCATGAAAGAGAATCCGCAACACAAATTTGCGGAGAATTGTCGTTTTTTCATGGACCGGTGCGATCCCGCGTTTTGCTCTGCTTGTAAAGGAGCCCAAGATAAATTTCAAATTCATAGAAATATGTGGTGTATACGAAAGAGTCGGATCTTTAATGGAGAGGGTTTAAAAAATACTTTTCAGTGTTCGATTGAAAATATGTTTGGTACGACGACTTCTTTTCTAGGTATTCTAAACCTTCAAATTTCTAACCGGTACACTTTCGGAGAAAATTCGTACAAGATAGGAGGTTTAGTTCGCGAATTTATCTTATTTAAAGAATCTGTTTTGTTCTCGACGGATCTGGATATTGAAACTCCTCTTTCCCTCCCTGTAGTCGAAGAGATGGAAGAAGGGGAAGAGAAGTGTCCCGAAATTATCGGCATTCCCAATTACTTCAAACCCGTTACTCATTTTTAAATAAGAAGAAAGCATTTAGAAATGGATTTATGGAAAATCCATTGTCGACATTTATTATCCAAACGACGTTACCGATTTTTTGCCAAGATGGCTCAAAAAGAAATGGATCAACTTCCCTATCTCACCCCTCATAATATGTTTATTCATCGAGGTTTATCGGAATCGCTGTTGAGTAACAGTTTTGTGATTACCGATCATATGCTTTCCAGCATTATACACCGAAAAGATAATATTGATCCTCAGTACAGTCAATATTTGAACAAAATCGTTCCTTGCCGCAATTTTAATCAACCTCTCCTCCTTCAGTTAATAGCCACCTCGATCGCGGAAAAGGTGAAAACGGAACAGAAAGAATTACCGATGGACACAAGAGGACTTCCTAAAGACCCAATAGAGGATCCAAATGCTAGGAAAGTAAGTGTTATTAAGGGGGGTCCAGGAACCTCCACGGAGGATGCACTGAATCAAATGTTTGGCGTAAACAAGTAATTTAAAAAATAATGGACGACCCTGTCAAAATGGTGAAGGTTCAACGAAACGATATGGTCTACAGTGTTCGAAAGTATTTATTATCGATCCAGAATCTACAAACCAAATATAAACTTTTGCAATATTTTGAACAAATAGGGGCCCAACGAGATAATGCCGGGCTGGTGCATGAAGATCGAGGCGATAAAATAAAAGTTGTGAACCTCTATTGAAAAAAAGAAGATGACGCTTTGGATATTTCTTCTCGTCTTTTATCTTTACCTGATCATGATCTACCTGTTTCGAAACGAGTCCCAAACGACTACAACCCATCCTTGGCAATCCATTTCCTACCACCCTCCTCAGCGGACGACGCTTTATTCGACTTGCATTCACGCAACCGATTGTGACGACGATCAAATATGTTTTCGGGGTGAATGTCTTCCCAAACTCATTCCCCATACCACTTGTTCTTCAGCTACGGGAGAGTGGGTTCTGGTGAATCAAAAAGGATTGAAATTCGCGACCTGTTTTTGTAAATACCCTCATCTCGTCACGCAAAAAGAACGCGGGGGGAATTGTGACGTAGACATTGCTTGCGGACCTCACGGCCGATTAGAAAGTTTAGACAAAGATCCTTTGAAAGAAGGTAAATGTGTTTGCGATTTTGGATACAAGCCGCTTTTGCAAGGTTTCGGGTGTGAAGAAATGACCGCTCACGAACGATTAGCGTTTTCGAAGGAAGAAGAAAAAAACAACGTATGGGATCCGACCGTATTTTCCGAAAAGTATCTCGCGTCTTTCCAAAAACCCGGTTACTTCCAGCAGCCCTGTTCCTTCGATGCTTTTACAGGTCAGCCTTTAAAACATACTTTTTATCATGCAGAATTTGGAAGTTGTGTCTGTGATCCGAGGTATGGGAATATCGAGGTGCGACTCGATCATCCCTATTATTTGAAAAATAACGATAAGGGCTATAATGCTTGCGCGAATATTTTTAAAAGCGAACCCGATTCCCCGATCCATCATGTGAAACTGTTTGCCTACTTCTACATATTTGATTATTCGCCGGTCGCGTTCATCGAATTTGAGAATTTAGACCCGATTCAATTATCCTATCCTTTCAATTACTACGTGGTCCAATCCAAGAAACACCATCTACAAATCGAAGAAACGTGGCCTTTTGACTACATGCAATATGTTTTTAAGTACCTTCCCTTTACGGTGCATACGCGTCACTGCCACGAAGATCCTGTTTTTCATGTGAAAACGTGCTACGAAACCATTATTCGACAAAACCAGCTCACACGTTGCCAGTTGATCGAGCAAGAACTGGATGGAAAATTAAGTCAACACGCGAACGCCTACACGCTCCTGTATCGATATCCCGTATGTCTTTTTTCAGAGAATGATCGACGTGTTCCCGAAATTTATCAAGGCCATGTCGTTCTCAATCCTTTCTATTTACTGTTGAAAGCCCTCCCAAACCTTCTTCGATCGAACGGTATTCAGATGAAACCGAATGAGGAAGGCATGTGGCATGTCACGTTTGCTCGGGCTCCTTATGTAGAAACATATGCGGCGACGTTAGATCCAGCCGTCTTTCCCGATATTAAAGGAGAACCCACGAAAGCGTTGGAAAAAGGTCATTTCTTTTAAAGAGAAAGAGAGAGAAAATCAAAATAAAAGAAAGGGAGACATATAATCAAAATAAAAATGAAACGCGCTCATGAAGAATCCGAAAAGGAAATGGACCATGAAGAGGGGGAGAAGGAGGAAGAAGAACCTACCCATAAACGAATTAAACAGTCGGACGTGTCTCTATTATTAGAGCTTCAAAATAAACACACGGATCCCGGTCAGCAAATGAATCGAGAATTGGAAACGGCTCGCGAAAAATATCTCGTTTCTTATCTACGGAAAGTCATTGAAAAACTGCCCATGAGTAAACATGTTCTAGATTCAACGACCGAAATTCCAGAAGGCTACGAAGGATTTTTAAAAATGTACAGTATCGCTAAAACATGCGTCCATTCGGAAATTCAGTTAAAAAAATTGATGGCGTTTAATTCCATCTTTGACATGTTGAATGGCGTGATCGGAAAAGTCATTCACGATAAATATATCGCTCCATATTTAACGAAACTAGTCACCGATCACGATTTGAATCGGGCTTTTGCCGTATTCCAAGAAACTCTGCAAGCAGACGATACGAACGTATCCACGGAACTCCATTGCGTTTCGTTTTTGATTCAAGACGAATTGTCAAAGAAGGAACCTCTCAAAGTCCCCAATCCTTTGTATAATCGTTTCACGCAGCAAATGTATGCCGTCAGTAAATACGTGACAAGTATATTAATGGCGATCGCAGCGAATCATGCAACTGCATCTACGCCTGACTTTGAAATGATCGGAACACCTAGAAAAGGAGAAAAATAACCAATGAAAAAAAAAGCTTAGGAATACGAAAGTCCATTAGTAACAAAACATGACAATGTCAGTTGGAAAAATTTTCTAAGAGCTGGAAAAAAAAAAAAAAAAAAAAAACACTTTTTGTTAATTTTTATCATGTCTTTAGACATGATAAAAATTAACTCTACCCCCTTTTTCTTTTTTGTTGTGAATGATGTCTCACACTTTCTAAAACTAGATTTCTAAGCAAAAGAATGAGTCATATCGTTCTTGGAAATTTATTTTAGAAACATGTTGACACCTGATTCAAACCAAAATAAGGGGTGAGGGGTGGTAAAGTTAATTTTTAACATGTCTAAAGACATGATAAAAATTAACAAAAAGTTGTTTGTTTTTTTTTTTTTTTTTTTTTTTTTTTTTTTTAATAGTCAGTTCGATGTGGACAAGAAGTTACCCTTTTCTAACCAGAATAAACTTTCACTTAACTATTTAAATCGTCAGTCATTGCTGTGGCCTGGATCCAAGCTTATACTCCATCATAGGAAAAAACCTTCTTATTTGGGTCCATATTCTTAAAAGAATTTCTTTTTTTTGAATGTCTATTCTCCATTCGATAAACCACGCAACCAACACCAGAAACACGATCCATCGAAACTGAAATATATAGAAGAGTTTAGGAAAGAAATGAAATCCATGGAATATAGTTTCGGCCGCTTCATGGTACCGTAAACGCCGATCAAGGTTGACGAGCTGTTTAACCGGTTCAGGAGCGATTAATAATTGTCTGTCTTGATTCACCAGAATCACGGAATGAGCCCAATCCACCTCATTTAAAGAATCCACGTTGAATTTTTCTGCCGAGGGGTAATTGGGATAAACATGTTCCGTTACATATCGTAAATGCGCGTCTAAGAGTTGAGCTGTAAAAATAATATTTTTGGGATACGTCAATAACAATTGACTTCTTAGAAATTCTTCCTGATAAGGAATCCAAGCTGATGAACGATCAAGAATCGTTTCCATCATGATATTATTTCATCTACTCTGTTTTTTTCTTCTTTACCTATTCCAATGTTTCATGTACCGAAATTTACTCGTCTATTATTCGGAACAATCGATCCCTTTTCATTTCAATCTTCTTCAATGGTATCGACAAGTCCATCAAGAAATCACATAATAAAGGAATCATTAGTGGATAAAACAATGTTTGGTTTTAATCTTCGTTCGACTCTCGCCATAACCATTTTAATATGTCTTGTCACAACACTGGTCATCATGGCCCTCATCGTATATCGTCTCTCCTATGGCAGTGTGGCTTTCGTTTACGATGCTGCCGATCCGAATAAAGTCACGACCAAAGGAACGACAGCGAGCGATTTCTGGGCCAACAATAAAATGTTGCTCATTGCTCCAACGGTTGTCAATGTGATCAATATACTAATGGTCGGTTTATTACTTTACGTGTAACCGAAAAGAGAATAAAGACTAGATTCAAAAATACATCACGATGGATACAAAGGCTATCATGGTAATTATCTTATTAGGAATTGTATTTGTCTCGTTACTCAATTTCGGCTACCTGGCAACAGCTATTTACAGTGATGCGACACCCAAAACAGGAGCCGAACATTTTAATCAACGCAACTGGATGTTTTACGGAAATATAATGCTACATATTATTGCTCTGATGCTAGGTGGAGGCATGTTTATGAAAAAGTAATGATTTAATTAAAAAAAATATGACAAGACCTACCCAAGATGAATCCAAAATCTTTCAGAGAAATACTTTCATAGATAACGATGAGTCACTCCTATTCATAAACACGTTCAAGGTGATGGACGGGCGTAACTTCAATCCAAGAAGAAATATACCAACAACTGCTTTTATTGACATCTTGCCCACTCAAGAAGGAAGAACAAGAATGATCAGAGTCAGCTAGAAAAATTTCCCAAAAGCTAAAAAAAAAAAAAAAAAAAAAAAAAAAAAACTTTTTATTAATTTTTATCATGTCTTCTAGACATGATAAAAATTTAAAAATTCACTCTACCCTCCTTTTCATTTTGAATGATGTCAACATGTTTCTAAAAATAGATCTCTAAGAATGAATCACACTTTTCTTGGAAATCTATTTTTAGACACATGTTGACATCATTCAAAACGAAAAGGAGGGTAGAGTTAATTTTTATCATGTCTAAAAACATGATAAAAATTAACAAAAAGTTTTTTTTTTTTTTTTCATTACAGGAGAATATTTTTCTCAGCTCTCAGAAATTTTCCCAGCCAACTCGATTGACCAGACATCACCATTTTCTTACAATAATGAACTTTCACTTATTTATTTAAACCATCCCAGTTTCACTTCAAAAAATCAGTCTGTGCTATGACCTGAATACAAGCTTCTGTTCAGGTATGTTAATAATATATTTTTTGTTTCTTTGGCTTTTCGCGTTTAGTTTATGTGATTCGTCTTTCGCTATAGAGATCCAATATTTTATAATGGCAATTTTGATTTAAGATGGTCACCATTTTCGCCATTTTCCGTAACGCTTGATCTGCTCGAGTGTCCATGTTGCGTCTATCTTCATAAGACATATCTAAATACAGCTCATTGGCGTTCGGTTCAATATTTAGGTGATACACTTCATGATTGCGTTCTTTGTCCATGAGAAACTTGAACACATCAAATTCATTTGGCCGGCGATCTGATTTGAACGGTTTCAGGACTCTCGGACTGTAAAGTCGTTTCCCCTTCGGATCAAAGACGAAACCCGGACAAGGTCCACCTTTTTGAGAACGAACTTCCACCTCGTCCGGTTCGACATCTTCTTCGACCTGTCGGCCATTGTCGGAACGATACTGTAATTTAAACCGTCGCCAATTGTCAATAAACGCGTCGAGAGTATCCTCCGATTCTGGAAAATATTGTCGGTAAAGCGTTTCGGCTTGAGTTTGTTCTTCGGGTAATAAATTGGCATAGTCCACATATTCAGTGAACAATTTCCGGAAAATAGGATCTTTCTCACTTAAATAAGTGGCCATTTCATCCAACGTCATTTCGTATAACTGTTCGACAAAATTCATGATGGAAGTGCTTTTTTCTTCTTATTATTATTATTGAATTTTCAAAGCGGACATGATATCTTCCATTCTCTCACATTGATAGCGGTATTTTAAATATTTCAAAGATGTGATGGCCATGAGCGCTAGAAAAATGACGAGCGTTAAGACCGTGAAATGAAATTTAAAGTGAGTTTCTTCCTCATGCACAATCAACACGCAAATGGAATAGAGTAATCCGCCTGCTAAAGCAAAGATACCGAACGGTTCTAGCTTCGAAATATTCATGGGGATCCTAAAAGCGACTGGGCAACTCTCAAGTTAGTAAATACTTTATTCCAAAATTCTTCGTGAATAGCGAGCGAATTTTCTAAAGAGGCCTGGAACGTTTCGTACTGAGGCAGAGTTTGAGCAAACGATAAAATACAGTCTTTGGGATTCTACATCGGCGTATGAACTAACCATTCACGTAACCGGTTCCACGTCTCGGGCCAACATTGAATTTCTTGGTTGAACCGATCGGCAATCGAGGGACCGAACGTTTCATTCAAAAACCAAGAAATGCAAGCTACAGTTTGTTTCATAATCGTTTCTGAATTCATGGTTCCTTATTTTTAATTATTTTTTTCATTTATTTCAGAAAAAGAAAAAGAAGAGCAAAGAATGAATCATTTAGACGAATTGTTTCAGTACCTTCTCCAACACAAGAAAACAATTGTGTTTGGGAACCTGAGTCGATTACCCTATGTGATCAACGATTACATTTCCAAACATTTATCCCACCTCACCATTTTTGTCATTTGTCCCTTTTATACGTACCCGTCTTCCCCTCATGTGCGTGTAATTAAACCGGAAGAATTGAGCACGAACACGTGCGATTTATTATTCTACATTGAACCTTTTCCGCATGCCGTTTTACACCACGACATTAAAACGGCTCAACGCCTCGTCATTTTAACGAGCCACATGATTTTTATCGATCGATACCATACGTGTTCCTATTTATCCTATTTTCATTTCCCGGGAAGTTTAGAAAGGTATATGGAAAAAACCAAACAGCTGATGGATTTGGAACAGACGTTCCTTTACAAAACGGATCTACCCGAAGTTAAAGAGTCCAAGAAAGCTCTTTCGATCGGTCCTAGTCCTACCCTGGATCGATGGATCAGTCCCGAGAATCCCGATCCGACTCCCTTAGAAAACATGTCATGGATTTTAATCGATCTCACGTCCTTCCGGAATACGTCGTCACTGTTATTTCATTTTTGGGCAGCTTTTGATTACATGCTGAATCATATCGATCGCATTGAAGGCTGGCAATTGTGTTTTAAAACGTCCGCGGAAGCTCGTGCTTATAAGAAACTCGTTCAGAAATGGATCGATTATCTCTGTTGTAGGGAATTCCAGCACGGGAACGTGTTACAATTGAATGAAATTCTCTCCCTCACGCCTTTTTATCGAGCAGGGACGGTCGATCTTCCCATTATTTTAGAAAAGAAACGATTCGGACCTTTGGAATATATTCTTTGCACATCGGTTCAAGATGCGTATCGAGCTTCTATGCGATATAACTTAGATCCTGTCGTCGGATCCGTGTTTCGATTGAAATAAAGTCAGAATGAATGATCCTAACGAGGATGATGTTTCGAAGGAAATTCCACCTCTTGGAACACCCGAAGTTATTTATTATGACGATATTCTACCTTCACAAATTCAAAACCAAGTCGACCTTCCCGACGATTTCGAACTTCAATTTCCTCTCCACACGTATGCCAAATCCGATGTAACCACTAGCCCTTACATTATTCGACCGTCCGTTTTTCCTTCTTCTCGAAGTTCGAGTCCAAGTTCAAGAAGAAGTCCAAGAAAACGCAGTCCGAGTCCAAGAAGGAGCAGAAGTCCAAGTCTAAGCAGGAGCAGAAGTCCAAGTCCAAGAAAAAGAAAAAGTCAGAGAAATCGTAGTCGTAGTTTAGAAATACGTCATTCTAGAAGAAGAAGTCCTGTAAGAAGAAGTCGTTCGGCTTCCTTTTCATCGTCTGCATCTTCTTCTTCCTCTCCTTCCAATATGAATCGTAGAGGAACACAAAGACCCATTCGTAGAAGACCTATGAGAAAACGTCGAGGATACGTTCTTGGATCTCGAACCGTTCGTGTGGGTCCTAATCGATTGCTTCATAAATATGGTAACCATTCCATTACGTTTGTGACCGAAGGTGGGGCCCACATACGAAATAAGAAAATTCCCAATAAAGCTTGTCGATATCTATTAAGTCATTGCTCACGACGGCATCCAACAGCTCGAGATCGATTGCCACGACAAGCTCGTATTGTTTTGAGAAAGAAAAGAGCTTAAACACAACGAGTTGAAAGAGAAACAATATTCAAGCAATTCACAAAAGCCAAAAAACAATTCAACAAAATAATAAAGTTCACTTACCAAAATGTGTATATAATAGACTTTAACTGAAGCTCTTTCGAGGCTGGTATGCAAAGCACAGACTGATCTGAAACCAAAACTCGAGTAATTTAAATAGTTAAGTGGAAGTCCTTTTTCTGGTTTTATCGATCGAACCAACTGGGAAAAATTTCCAGAGCTGTATTAAAAAAAAAAAAAAAAAAAAAAAAAAAAAACTTTTTGTTAATTTTAATCGTGTCTTCAGACATGATTAAAATTAACTATCCCGCCTTTTGTTCAAATGATGTTAATCTGTTGTCTCGATATGTTTCTAAAAATAGAACATAACTCATTTCTTTCTTGGAAATTTATTTTTAGAAATATGTTCGAAAAGATGAGACATCATTCCCAGACAAAAAGAAGAGAGTTAATTTTTATCATGTCTATAAGACATGATAAAAATTAACAAAAAGGTTTTTTTTTTTTTTTTAAGCTAAATTTTTTTCTACTACCCAACTTTTGCTTCTCCTTTCTACCTCCCCCCCTTTCGTTTCACAGTATATAAACAGCTGGAGCTGAGACGATTTTCTCATTTCATACTGAGGACAAGATGGATCAGGAAAACACTGTAACCCTGGAGCCTTTGACATTACCCTTGAAGGATTGTCTCAAGTACGTGTTGGATGAAGTCGTGCTGGAAGAATTTAGTCAATCTAATTTGTTTACGACTAAAACCACCGTTCAGTTGAGAGTTTTAAAAAGAATAGCTAATATGATGATGTTTCCGTGGACCTTGATTCAAGATTTGAAACCTCTTGTACCCGTCCATCGATACTGTTTAAATACCATTTGGCGTTTATGGATGGATGTGCAACAGCAGTTGGTACAAAATAAAACCATCTCCACGCCAGATGAATGGAATATGATCGAGAAAGTTTTATCTAAAGACTATTCTAGATCGACCGATCTAATAAGACTTTCCAACATCTTATTCAAACGACAGGAAATACCTAAGATAGAAGTGTATAAATTATTTGCCGTAGACGGATTGCTGGGCGAGGATCTGCAAAAGTATGTTTTTAATCTACAGTACGGAGGAGATGAAAAAACACCTTTAAACGAACAAGAAGCTCTAGATTTTAAAGCAGTTCATGCTCGAATCGTCCGTTGTTTATATCACGAAGTTTCCAAACGATCGGAATCTGTTCTCTACGTGGATGTGATTCGACGTACTATAGAAGAAATAATAAACACTACACCTTCTACCAGTGATGAAGTAAGCGAATGGGGTGCATTGTATTTAAAGTATCTTGGAGAGGATTTATTTTCAAATATATTTTACGAAATTAAAGTCTGGAAGACGAAAGAATTGGAACAATACCAGGCGAAAAAGAATCAACAAGAAAATAATTCTCAAAAGAGAAAGAATGTGAGAGAGAATCCTAGAATCAAGAAGAAAAACAGAAATAATATGTCGGACCCTACTTTAGCTTCGAGTGATTATTTCGACCCTTCGATTGTCGATTTGCAACCTGTTCGTTATCCTTCTCCCAAGAGTCCACCTCCATCGGAAAAGGGGGAAGAAGATCCTATTTCTCCCGAGAGTCCACCTCCATCGGAAAGGGGAGGAGAAGATCCTGTAGAAGCTTCCTTCGAAAGACTAGAGTGTGAAGACGAAAATGTAGAAACTACAAGTAGTGAACAAGGCAAAATGAACCTCTAGAGACTCGGAACATTTTTTCCATGGCTCTTTAATGGAATATAAAGAGTGGACAGTCCAATAATACATTGAAGGTATGTGGGAGACTATATATATATTTTTTTGGAATAGATTTGAATACTTTAGATGCACAAATATTAGACGAAATGAACTTGTTTTTGTCCTTTACAAGAAGAACTACTAACCATGATAAAATGTTTTTCGAATAGCATCCTTTCCAAAATATTTTTTCATCAGGTTCCATCCTCAACTGTAAAAACTGATTTTGACAAGATTTTATAGATAAGATAGTTCATTAAAAAAACTTTTTGGGAACTGGTTTTTATCGCTATTCCATACGCAACTGTAAAAACTAAAATTTATAGGATTTTATAGTTGAGACAATTTATTTTTTAATTAAAAAAATTTTTTTTGGAACTGGTTTTTGTATATGTTTCATACGCAACTGTAAATACTGAATTGAATCTCATTTTATACTTGTTACTATATAAAAAAAAGAATCCTTTTATTTTTGTTGTTAAAAAAGCAACAACATCGAACTTTTTTTCGATATATAGGAACAAAGCCCTCCTCCAAGATGAAATGGGATTCGTTTCAAAATAGAAATGAATATACTGTCACTTCTTACGATCTCGATCACGCTATTCGGTATGCTCAAGAAGCGACTCAACTCTATATTTACGAACAAGCTCTTCAAAGTCGGTACGCTTTTATTTTTAAACATGCCACCTTCCAAATAAGAAAAGCCGACTCCAAACGGGATTACTACATACCTAAAACCCTCGATCCGGAACAATGTCACGTCGTCGAAAAATTTGTTTTTACGCAAACGGGATGTGACATGATTGCCTGCTTCCCTTTCCAAGAAAATTTAGAATCGTGTTCCCCGGAAGATGAACCGCGATGGATTCGACTCGGAACGGGTTTCAGTTTAGCTTGCCAACCCGCCTGCGATCGTTTATATTCCAACACGCAGCAGAGTATGGACACGGAATATCGAAATGGAAAATGTGTAGCCGTAAATCTCGCCAAGAAATTATTAGCTCTCTTGCCCGAACAAGTTTTCTTTCAATCGAATCATCCTTCTCTTCCTCGTCATCATGCCTGCCTCAATCTCGTCGAGGGTCATTTACGACTCAACCAGCCTTATTGTGAAGCGTACGGTCTTGTTTTCAACGGGTCTGATTGTGTGACGACGACGGGGCAAGATATTGGCGAATTTTTCTTGGGAAGCAGTATCTATCGATCTATTTCCACTCTGCAAAAAAATCATACGTTACCACCGTATCCTCCTCATCTTCCCGACTTTGTACATAACTGGACCAAGAAACATGTGAAACGGTCCTTGGTTCATGAATTGGCGATTGATGTAAGCATCGATATCGGATTAGAAGCCGCGCAAAAAATCCTTGAAAAACGGATGCCTAAACTCTTAACCAAATTGAGTATGCAGTCTCTTCCCATTCAATCGGCCATCCTTCAAGCCGTCGTTCGGACCCAATTAAGTACTCTCGCAACACTTTCCAGAATCGCCGCGACAGAATTCTCGGTTACTTCCAATGTGCTGACGGGTATAAGTATTTTGTCCTCCGTACTCGATATATTGGATCCGTTTCATTTCAATAAAGTGCTGACCGCTCGAACTCTTTACGATATCGACTGGCGATTAGACGTTCATTTTAATCAATCGGAAACCGATCTTCTATGGGACGTGTTAGAAGAAGATGCAAGCGATCGATACCTCTTCTTTGCCGAGAAAGTGCAAGAATATTTAGATGCTGTCCATAAAGTGCCCATGACCGATCGACCCCAAACGCGAATGTCATTTCTCCAAAAATCACGAACAGACGAAAGAACCCCGAAAAATTGGATTTATTTCACGATAATTGTTTATTTGTTAACAGGATTCATCTTCCTATTTCAACTCTACATGCATTACTTATGCGTGACCATCTTTTTCCTATTTGTGTTTTATTTTTATCGTCATTCTAAATGAAAGCTGAAGATTTTTGGAGAGAAAAAAAACGAATGACTTGGAGGGGGAGTAACTAACCAGTGAATAAACTAAAAATCAGTTAGTACTTACAAATTACAAGAAGATGTTTCTTCTTTCACAGCACAGAGTGATCTGAAGTGAAACTTGGAGTTTAAATAGATAAGCAAGAGTCTCTTCCAGAAACAATTTTAACATGTCTGGTTTTGTGGATCAAGTCGGCTGGGGAAAAACTGTAAGAGCTGAAAAAAATTCTAGATGATAAAAAAAAAAAAAAAAAAAAAAAAAAAAAAAAAAAAAAAATTTTTGTTAATTTTTATCATGTCTTTAGACATGATAAAAATTAACTACCTCCCCCTTTTGTCTGGGAATGTTGTCTCACACTTTCTAAAAATAGACCATCACTCCTTTCTAAAGAATAGAATTCCAAGAATGAGTCCTGGTTTGTTTTTTCGAATGGGTGAGACATCCTTCCCAGACAAACAGAGGGGACAGTTAATTTTTATCATGTCTATAAGACATAATAAAAATTTACAAAAAGTTTTTTTTTTTTTTTTTTTTTTTTTTTTTTTTTTTTTTTTTTTCAGCTGTTAGAAATTTTTTCCCAGCCGACTCGATGGACAAGATACCATTTTTTTAAGAATGGACTCTCGTTTATCTATTTAAGCTTTCCAAGTTTCGTTTCAGATGAGTCCATGCTGCGAATACTGTTCTCCTGAAGATCTTTCAATAATACCACTTTCTCGGATAAAATTCATCACCATTCGCTTTTTTAGATATAGAGAAATAGATATAGATATAGAGAAATTCCTCGTTTTTATGATCTTTCGGGTAATACTCAGTTCCATTTTCGTCTCGTGCATATCGGATGTAATTCGTCTCTGGCTTTTCCCGAATTCTATCCTCTATATAATATTCTTTTCCAACGCTGGATTTAGGATAAATCTCTCCTCCCCTCGCATTGACAGCATACGTTTTCACATTTACATCCAATGAATTTAACGGGTATTCTCCTCCATTGTTTAATTTAGGATAAAACTCGTCTCCGGAATTGGATTTGGCGACGAGGAAGCGCTATATATTCATGACCCCGATATTCCACAGCGTAATATTCATTTCCATGCTCGTCTTTGGCAAAAATAGGTCGATTGTCATTATCGAAATAATACAGCTCCTGTTTAGGTTTTTTAGGATCTTTTGGATATCGTTCTTTTCCAAATTCATCTATGGTGTAATCCGAAACCATGTTTTTTTCCTTTACCGATCTTGATATTTACATGAGTCACCTCCCTAAAAAACGATTATCCAGTTATCTTTTGATACATCTTTCGAATCCAGTCTTCAATCGATTGGCCCGTCGTTTTGAGATGTTCGGAATTATGAACGGTCAAATAAGCCATGTAAGCGGCTAGACCAAACGTGAGGACTAATAAAAATAAAAAGATGAGCCGGTTCGTTAAGAGGGTGACTGCGACTAGGATGATGCTGATATAAACCGTAGAGTAAAACAATATGCCTTGACCTAAATAACGATCCATTTTTTTTTCTACTTTATTCCATTTGAATCAACGAGTCAGCCGAGACCGGATAGTCATCGGTCGTGACGGCCTTTTCGGTCATTTCACCCGTGTACAACAACGTCATGTCAGGATCGGGGAGGGCTTTTAATTTTCGGTCTTCCCAGTAAGCTGAACGAGGATGCGTGACGAGAATTCTAAAGAACAATTTCATGTCGCGCTCGGTCCAAATTTCATAGACTGAGGTAAGGAGGGGGATACCTTCGGGATGCTGCGTCGCATCAAAGACAGCTTCTCGTCCATCTATTTTATATCGCGCTCCATGTTCCGGTACAATACGACTCAGCTCTTGAACTTCAAGTCGAAGGGTTAATCCAGCCGGTAAAATCCGTTCATAGGCTTCTTCTTTGGGTACGCATACGTGATACCCATACAGAGTGGCTCGAATTCCTTCTGTGGAGGAAGAAGGACAAAAGACAAAAGGTTGACGCCAATTACAAGTGGCATATAATACGGAATCGGGAATAAATCGTCCCGATCGTATGCGATGGCCTTCACGACACGTTACGGGAACACTATAAGTCGAAGCCTGTTTCACAAATCGCTGCGACCAAAATTTCAAACCTTGCCGTCGAACGCGTTTTTTTCGAATTTTTCCCTTTTCGAAAAGACACATGTGAGGAGAAGTGGGTAAATAAATAGCTGTTTTCAATTGTTTGAGGAATGGGTACGGCGTGCAGTCGGGATGAGAACAAATATTATAGCCGGGAATATAAACTTCTTCGTTGGTTTCGTCACAAGAGGCACGAGGTTCATGATCAAGAGTCGTCCAGGGCCGAATCCAATTCGCAACGATCGATAAATGATCGAATTTAAACACATCGAGATGCCGATACTGAAACGCGCCGGGAATGCGCGGTCGACATTCATTTCCGTCAAAAAATGTTTGAGGAGGACACGTTTGAATTTCCCTCCGAGCGCAATCAAAATATTGATTGCTCGTATCGCCTATCGCGAGTTTCGACGATGACGACTTATCCTCACAAGCCCATTCAACCGTATATTGATCCGACACTCGATAGCCTGGTTCTAGAACCGTACGTTTTCGGGTTGGATCACACGTGTAAGCTACAGCTCGATCCAAGGATGTTGAAAATGGATAGGACGGGAGATGTTTCGTATACTCGTGAGCGGGAACGACAGTTTCTTTTGAGCTCGGTTGAACATTTTTACAGAAAAGAGGCGGTTGACATGTTTGGGACGTTTCGTCGTACACCATCGGTAAATGGAATAAGGAATCGCCGGTCCATGTGTCCCAGGAAAAAGGACAGGATATAGTGTCGCGAACCATTCCGTTTTCACAAATCGCGTAACCCGGAGACTACAGAAAAGATCCTTTTGGGACGATGGGGAGAGGTCGTTGCGTATTATCCGGAAATCCTTCGCAGAGATCCGACACGCATCGCCGATAATGTGTCGAATATTTTTCTCCGGGCGAACATCGAATCATTTCGGTCGATGGCCACGACACTCGATATACGTCACCTCGTCAATCGGAAAATGTTGACCGTCTTCACAGTAAGATACGAAATGTTTTCGTGAAGTGCAAGCGTCGTAGTAGAAAAATGTCTTGGGCGGACAGGCGATTCGAATCGGTTGTTCGTTCTGGCATTCGTAATAAAAACGTCGATTGGTTGGATCGGGTAAAACCGATCGAGCATGCTGATTGATGCAGGGATTGAGATTGACAGGAATGCAGGTAGAAGGAGAATGTTCTTCTTGACACATGAGCACGTATAGAACACGACATCGATAATAATAATACATCATGGACTTTTCGCGGGGTACAAAACTCTGCGATCGTAATAAAAACAGGTAGAGGTTTTTCCCCGTTGCGGGGAGCTGAGTATCATCGGGCTGTCCAAAACATTCATCTTTTTCCCAAATCCGTCCTTCCGCGAAATAATATTCGAGTGGGAGAGGAAACGTCCATGTTTTTCCCGTGGAGGTGTGAAATGAAACCTCGTTGTCGTCCGAGGAGAAGAAGGAACTTTCGGGGACGGGACCGAAAAATTATAGAAATACAAGTAGCAGTAGTATAAACCCAAAACGAATAAAAGTATGGCGAGCATCCAGCCTTTATTCATGAACGAGATGTGCCAATTATGGAAAGAGCAAAAAATTCCGAAAAAGGACGCAGCAGCGTGTTGTTCCCAACCGAATTATCGACATTTTTTAAAACAAGATCGCGCGTTGGATGAAATGCCGGCTCTGTATCGCGAATGTTTATCCTGTCAACAAAAAAGAAAGATCTTGGCGCGATAAAAAAGTAAGTAAGAATGGATTCGTATCGTCTAACCCGACGTTATTTTCGTCAATTGCAACGGCTTCACTTCCTCTCGCAAATGCGGCAACGCGATTGGTATCATCATATCGTCATCCAATACGTGATGGATCCCCAAAAAGGACGCCATTTCACACTTTTTCATCCGGCTATGGATACCCATACAGAAGAGTCGCTGGTTTTCTTTGGAAAACGTCGCTTGTTTCTTACGTTTATGTTGAAACGGATCGTTCACCAAGGTTTGAATCCGAACAACGGTTACAACCGAACGCGTTATTGCCTCTCAAATCGCTCGACGATCCCGTCTATGAAACACAACGCAAGGCTATTCAAAATATTTGGGAGTTCGATGCTCATTGGTATACTACGGGGAATAAAAACGATATTGTCGTGAAGAATACGGCTCCTTTCATCAAAACCGAACCTCAAGCTCTGTAATTTAAAATATCCATCGGATGGGTGAGATGATTCGGATACGACACGATTTCAATCCTATGAGGCCATTTTAGCATGTATTTATAATGTAAAAGATCGTGCCGCCTCAGCGTATCGAGCCGGATAGCTGAAATATAGGTTTTCTCTTCGTTGGTTTTCTCGTACAAATAACAAATACCTTGATCGATGAACACGTAAACGTCTTGAGGAAACAGTTGCAGAAGCGACTTGTCCTTGGAAAAGTGTCGAATCACAGTATAATGAGAACTCGTAGGGATCGGAACCGGTTCTAATTTATAAAGGAGGAAAGAAAGAAAAATGATACACCCGAGCGCGATCATTCTATGCATTGTATTTCTAGTGACTCTCTTGAATCTTTTTTATAAACCCGATCTCCGGATGCCTTCTATTCCTCCCTCATCATCATTAGCCTTACCAGAAATTTCAACCGAGACGTATTGCCCTTTCCAAATCTTTCAGTGTCCCGATAGCCATTGCGATTGTTCTCAGCTCTGTGAAACAAATCCCACGTTTTACGAAAAACTCACTCTTTCTGATAAAACATGGAATCATCTCGAACCGGGTACTTATTGTATTCCCCAAGGAATTCGGACCGCTTGTCTTTCTTCCTCGGAAATTCCCATTTTTTCGGCCTCGGGATGGCTCTGTGCTCCTCATTCCTCTTTCACCCATCCCTGTCAACATCCAGAAGCCCGTGATCCTTCTCTCAAAGTTTTAATAGATCGTCGAACCCAACAACCCGCTCAAGAAGTAGCCGATTATTACGAAACGTTAGAAGATGGATCGTTCCGATACCAGTGCAATGCCATTCTTTAGATCGACGAGGTAATCGAATGATTCAAACATCTCCGTGGGTCTGTTCTGTCGATTACTGCGTTCGAGATTTGTGGAACGTGCCCGGACTAGGATGGGACACCGAACGACACGTCTGTGAATGTGGACCCTACGTGCATCGAGTTCTGGGCGATCTATCTTCCCCCTGTGTTTTGGAATATACACACATAGACGAAAAGCATAGGTTAACGGGAAAACGAGAATGTATGACCGACCAATCTGTTGAATTCCGACCGATTTATTGTCCAGAGAATCAGTCGGTTTTACGGTTCACAAAACGGGTCTTGCGAGGCAACACAGCGTACGATTATGTCATTGTACATGGAACAAGTGTTCCTAAAATTTCGAGAGGTCAAGAATGACATCTCATTTCAAACGAATCGAGAAAAACTTTCAAACGGACCAAGAATTGAGTCGGTTTGAAAAGGAAGACGAAAGCCCCAAAGAGGAAGGATGGTCGAAGAGACAAACGTTCGCCATTCATTTACTACTGGTAACGGCGGGTCCTACGATTCTTTTCGCTTTACTGGGCAACGTATTGAAGATTCATTATTATGTCGTCTGTTTAATTCTATTATTTTACTTTAAAGCTCTGGCCTACTTGATACGATACCGATTTCAGTGGCTATTGCAAGCTTTTAAAGAAAGCCAGAAATATATTCGTTGAATATGGGACTTGAAGAGTGGATTATATAAAAAACTTTGAAAAAAAATGAAGAGGGAGAAGAGTAATAAAAAAGGAAGAAGCAATAATTTAACCATGGCGATGGATCCTGTACTTATTCATCTATCTCCCAAAAATTCTGAAGGTAAAGAGTTAGATTTGGAAATATGGATAAACCCCGATGATACGGATGACAAGATTATAGAAATACATCGTCATGATCGCAAAGACAAAACGAAAGAATTTGAACCCTGTTGTCAAAATCCTTTTTTAACTCCCGCTATCCTCCAACGTAGAGAAAATGAAAAGAATAAGACGATAGATAAAACATTAGAATTGACCAAAGAAGCCATTCACATGTTGAAAGAAGTCTTTTCGGGAAATGGAGAATTCAGTACAATGGAATTTGATGCATCGTCCACTGAGGTAAGAGCTGATTTTAGACAGCCGACCAAAGAACCTGAAGTTGAGAAAGCAACAAGTTGTCAAGGTCGTAAACATAAGAAAAGAGTTAATAAAAAGAAATAGTACATTTAAAAAGACCTCCCCATCTTTCCATGAATTTCTTGAACAATGAACTGTTTTCACGAGACTCAATCCACATCTTTGCTGGATCTAAAGAGAACCTTGAGAGAAGACATGGCTTAAACTGTTTCCAGGAGAGTTGAAGTGCAGGCTTTTTCAACAGCACAGAGGGATCTGAATCAAAACTTGAAATGCTGAAATATATAGAAGAGAAATTCCATTCTTAAAAAAAAACTGGGATGTCTTGTCAATCGAATCGGCTGGAAAAAATTATCGGCTGAAAAAAAAAAACTTTTTGTTAATTTTTATCATGTCTTTAGACATGATAAAAATTAACTCTACCCTCCTTTTTGTTTTGAATGATATCTCACCTTTCGTAAAAATAGATTTCTAAGAATGAATCATACTTTCTTTGAAGTCTATTGTTTACAAACATGTCTAGACAACATATTGACATCATTCAAAACGAAAAGGAGGGTAGAGTTAATTTTTATCATGTCTAAAAGACATGATAAAAATTTTCTCACAGCTCTCAATCAAAAATATTTACGATGTCTCGATATCTCTACCTACTTTTATTTCCCCCTCCTCCTCTCTTAGTATATAAATGGTTGAAAAAGAAATCGGAGTTCATTCTGTTTCGTAAAAAGATAGCGAACACATGGCAACGGATAACTTTGTCATTTCATGTGAAGAAGATCCCTTTGAGGATATTCCAGATACGGAACCCACTTTTTATGGACCATTTTCACCCGTTTTTAGAGTACCGAAAAAGTCTTCTCCTTCTCCAACTTATTCTTTGGAAATACTGTCTTCTCCTCCCTCGTCATCCATTCATCAGCGCTCTAGAAAGAAGAAGTCCTCACAGACCAAGCTCCACCAAAAAATTGTTGGTGTGTTGGCTGTCACCTCTGATGGATATACTCTTACGAACTGCGTCCGGTTTATAGCCAGAGACCTGAAAACACATACGAAGGAATTTATTCGGCAATTGAATGCGGATATGGAACGACTTCATATTGAAAAACTCTACGTGGCGAATGAACCCACTCGAGAAAAAATTCATCAAAAGGTACATCTCAAGTTTTTATGGACTGTTATTTACAAACCTCAACATCGTCAGCCACAGCAATGTCCATCTTGTCGATCGAAATCTTGTCATCGATTTATGGCCATGCTAGCGCTCCCACAATTAGTGAAATTTGGTGTTCATAAATGTATTCATTGAGTGGATAGGTAATCAAGGAATTTTTCTCTCTTTTTCCTTTTTTTCAGATGATCCAGAGAAACAAATACTCTACTTCATATGGTTTAGTGGTAAAGACCTCATCAGGACAGGTGGTGATATTTCATCGAAAAATGCCATACTGTTTTCAAAATTATTTAATTCAGCTTTTAAAAAATAAACGTATCGAACCACCCTTCGATTTGGAAAAAATATCGGTGCTTCAAGATGAATTTGAAAACCATATTTATCCGACTCTCCATCCCAATTTACAAGACGATTATGATCGGTACAAGGCTAAATTAGCTTATGAAGATGAATGGGATTTCCCGCATGGACAAATGGATAAAAGACGCTTCAAGAAAGACGACGACCCTCGATTCAAATGGCTCAGAGTCGCGTATCAGGAATTTGAAGAAGAGTCCGGCTACCGATTCGCCTACCAACCCTCGGACGTGGCTCAGTATCCCTTAATCAAACTGGAATTTACGGGATTAGATCAATGCATTTATACACAATATTTTTTTATAGTCGAACAACATTTACGCCGTAATACCTACTTTGATAATTATTCTCCTTTCCAATCTCAAGCTGCTTATAGAATGGCTCTCGAACGCAATATCGGGAGTATTGATGATCGGATGGTCTATCGGGGTTACTTAATTAAAATCGAAGAGGCTCTAAAGTATCTAACACGTCAACAGGAAATGAAAAAGGACGGGAAGGATCAAGTGTTGCTATATTTTTTAGAAGGAGATAAATGGAATCCACCCGATTCTATTTGTTATTTAGAAAAGTAAAAAAAATGGAATATGATCCCTTAGCCACCCCGCATTTCCCATTTGAAGAATCCATCCTATCTATTCTTTTTTTAAATGTCTCGGGATGTCATCCGACGCATTCTCTCCGCCAAAAAAAACGAGTTCCTCCCACCTACCGCAAAAAGAAGAAGAGGAAATTTGCCATGAGTCTTTTCGAGAACCCTCCCCCCTCTCTCTTCCTATATATAAAAGAAGCCGAGAGAAAAGTTGTCTTTTCTTTTTTTTCCATCTCGTCCTCAGGAGAGAGAGAGAGAGAGAGAAAACCAAATGCCATGGAGTGGTTACGGCGAGAGTCTTTTTCCCTCGCGATTCGTTTCAGTTTCGCCAAGACAATTCCCCTCACGTTTTACTTGGGGTCGGGCACGCTCTATTTTCGAGGATCGGAACTCGTGACTTGCCTTTCCCAGCAAGGGACTTGGATGAGTCCGAAAGGTCAACGGACCCTTCAGTAATGGATCTCTCGGGCCCCTTTTCGCCCTTACCGATCCTTAACGACGGATCTCTGGATCAATACGTCGGACTGCCCCAGCCGGATTCTCCGCCATACCCCTTTTATCACCTTTGATTCCCTGGAAAGACTGCTCAACGATTTAGGTCCAGACGCTCTCCTCTTTTCGACCTGGCTTCAGAGTGTGATGAGAGAACCTCTTCAAATCCAGGAAGATCCTCAGACCGGGGAAACTTATTTTAGTCCCGTGGAGAACAAGGTGATGGACTTTCAATTTCAGAATTTATCGGAACTGTTTCAATGTGCTTTATGTTTTTATTCTTCTTAAAGAGTGGGGGGAAAGGAAAACTAAAAATTGTAGAATAATCATAAAAAATAATTTTGTTTTTCTTTAAAAAAAATATTGAGATAGTCCAATCTTGGGGAGGAGGTGGAAAATTCAAAACTATTATCTAAAACAGATGTGGCGGTCAGTCCATTTCGATCCACGGAGAAGGATATGTGTGAGATTCTCTGATCCATAGAGAGTTTCAGAAAAAAAAACTGCGAAAGTTTCCCCCCTATCTCCAAAAAATGGGTATCCAGGTTGAATTCACAGTACAGACTGATGGGAAGCCGAAACTCGAGTTTCTTAAATAGAAAAAAATAAGAGCTCCTTCTAGAAACAATTTTAGATGTCTTGTTTGGATGAGTGAGTCGACTGGGAAAAATTTCTCAGCGCTCTGGAAAAAAATTTTGAGTTATTAAAAAAAAAAAAAAAAATCTTTTGGTTAATTTTTATCATGTCTTATAGACATGATAAAAATTAACTCTCTCTTCTTTTTGTCTGGGAATGATGTCTCATCGTTTCGAAAAATAGAACATATCCCATTCTTGAAATTCTATTATTTTAGAAAGGATGATGAGTGATGGTCTATTTTTCGAAACGGTGAGACATCGTTCCCAGACAAAAAAAAGAGAGAGTTTTTTTTTTTCAATTTAGAAATTTTTCTCTGAGCTTTGCCAATTTTTTTCCAGCCAGCTCCATCCATAAAACAACACATCTCAAAATCTTTTCTCACTTATCTATTTAAACCACTCGAATTTTGCTTCCAATGAGTCCACGCATCTTGGCCTTTCTTCCACTCTGCTCTGAGAAAGATAAGGTAGATTGCTTTGGGTGGACCGTCCTGTTGACGCTTCCGATTTATATAGAGAGCTATATATAGATAGGGTCCCTCCTAACTCCCTCTATTATGACTATTAGTCTTTTTCTTTTTTTTCCAAGAAATATACAAAGAATGATCCACAGTTTTTTTTTCCGTTAATGAAAAAAAAATATGCTTCCACCTTCCGACTTCTTTTTAGTACCTCTTTAGGTGTCTCCTCCTTCTGGATCTTTTCCTTCTCCTCTCTTCCTCGCGAGCAGGGAATTGGAAATGCTGTTCAGGATGCAACGCTCGTAAAGGCTCCATTTTCTTCCTGGAGAGGGCGTCTACGGCAAACACCGTCTTGTCATGAAATTGGAGTTGGTAGTAAAGAGGTCCGTGAATAATGTACACGGAGCGAGCTCGCAGTCGATAGGGAATCATACGATACCCGTCGGCTTCTGATTCCATTTCCCATCCATAAAGACGGATAGAAGCTTCTCCGGTTTGAAGAATATGAACCCACTCGGGTGAAACGTAAAACAGTTTTAAAAAGGTTCCAGCATCGACGGCGATCACATTTTCCCATCGCAGATAAGCGTGTAAGCGAAAGGTTCCTGCCTCCATCATCGATTGGAAAGCAAAGTGCTTGAAAGCTTCGATGGACGAAAAATAATGCAGGATTTTTCCATCGTAACAGGATAAATAGCACATGGTTTCTCGGACGATTTCTTCCATACACTCCGGGTCCCGAAACCATTCTTCGAAACGGGAGAGAGGTTCCCATTGATGAGCTCGTTCGAGATGACAGACGGGCGTGATTTCCACCAGGGTAGGTAGAACTGCAACGGCATCGGTCGACATTTTAGTTTTGCTCGATTGAGAAGGAAGAACGAGAATGAACCCTGTAGGCAGAAAAACTCGGACCTATATAAATACTAGTGGAAAAATGGCGGGGGGGAAGGGAAGTTCTTCCTTCCTCCCAAAGAAAGAAAAGTGGGTGGAAAGAAAAAAATCATTTCACTCTCAGAAAAAAAAAAGAATTTTTTTCTTGTCAACATGTTGTCTAGACATGTTTCTAAAAATAGATTTCAAACAAAGGTTCATTCTTTTCTTAGAAATCTATTTTTAGAAAAGAATTGACATATCCTTCACAACAAATTTCTTTTTTTTTCCTCCCTCCAGCCAACTGGATGGGCAAGCGTTTCGGGTCAGATCAGTCCGTGCTGACATTATTTTTTTTAAATACAATGGAATTAGTATAGGAATGTACTAGAAACTGACCCAAGGTTGAAAAGAAAAATCAAAATCAATACTCACGTCTTGACGATTTCTTTTTCCAAAAACCTGTCGAAGAATTCTTGATGGGTTATCCAATCTCTAGACCTGTCTGAAGGGAATCCAATCTAAGGTGAGCGCGCATTTACCTGACGCGAAACTCGGAATATCTGCATAAATAACAAAACGTCCATTCTTAAAAACTCATCGTCTAGTCCATTGCGTTGGTTGGGGGAGAAAAAAATTCTCAAAGCTCTGAAAAAAAAAACTTTTTGTTAATTTTTATCATGTCTTATAGACATGATAAAAAATTAACTGTCCCCTCTTTTTGTCAAGGAAGGATGTCTCACTGTTTCGAAAACGAAACCAAAACTCATCCTTCTCATGGCAATTATTCCAAGAATGAGTCACGGTTTGTTTTTCGAAACGGTGAGACATCCTTCCCAGACAAAAAGAAGAGAGAGTTAATTTTTATCATGTCTAGAAGACATGATAAAAATTAACCAAAAGTTTTTTTTTTTTTTTTTTTTTATCACTCAGAAATTTTTTTCAAAGCTCTGAGAATTTTTTCCCAGCCGACTCGATGATCCAAACAAGACAGATCCAAATTGTTTCTAGAAGGAACTCTCCCTTCTCTATTTAAACCATTCGTGTTCCAACTTCAGTTCAGTCTGTGCTGTGAATTCGACCTGGATACACACTTCTCCCTCCTGGAAAGAATTTCTGTGAAGGTATGCGAACATTTTTCTCAGCTCTTAGAAAATTTTACCAGCTGACTTGATCGACGACAGACATCTCGAACATTCTGTTATCTGCGGAAGCCGTTTCATTTTCGTGCAGTCCATGCTGTGGACTCACCTGAATATCCATTGCTCCCTCCCCTTCTGGAAAGGGTCGTAGCTTTTTTAGATCCTCGTCGCTCTTTTTACGTTTCGTTGGATATCTAGGACGAACTTTTTTACCTTATTCCTTTCAAACTCTAATATTGCGGTTGGAGAGCCATCATGAAAATCAGCCATGATCCTGACGAATCTAAACCGACTCCTTGAAAGCAGAGCTATGTCATGTTCATGTTTTTTTGAGGACAGATTTCCAAGCTCCGAGTGATGAGAAATTTAGAAATTTTGCAGTGTTAACGGAAAGGAGGAGACAGAAACCTGGAGAATGGAAATGAAGCTGAGAAAAAATGCTAAGAGCTCAGAAAAAAAGGCTCTTTCCAGGAGGGGAGGAGAAGCGCGTATCTAGGTTGAGTGCACAGCACACACGGATCTGAATTTGGAAATGCGAGGGGTTTAAATAGAGAAGCGAGAGTTTCTTCTAGAAACAATTTTGGATATCTTGTTGTTTGGATCATCGAGTCGACTGGGAAAAAAATTCTCAGAGCTCTGGAAAATATTTTCCAAGTGATGAAAAAAAAAAAAAACACTTTTGGTTAATTTTTATCATGTCTTCTAGACATGTCTCCTTTTTGTCTAGGAAGGTTGTCTCACCGTAATAGATCATGACTCATTCTTGGAATAATTGCCTTGAGAAAGGGTGAGTGATGGTCTATTTTTAGAAAGGGTGAGACATCCTTCTCAGACAAAAAAGAAGAGAGAGTTAATTTTTATCATGTCTTAAGACATGATAAAAATTAACCAAAAGTTTTTTTTTTTTTTTTTAATCTCATCTAGAGAATTTTTTCTAGCCGACTCGATCGACAAGACATGACATGACCATTGTTTTTTTTTAATAATGGACTTTCACCTATCCCTTTCAACCTTCCGAATTTGGCTTTAGATCCGTGTCCTTGCTTCCACATTCAGAGCTCTTTTCTTCAACATTTCGATGCAGGGGAAGAATCAATTCTTTCACGACGTTTAGATATTCTTTCAGAATGCTAGAAAAGTCATTCAAAGAAGAAGTATCTAAGGGTGGAGTTGCCGGTTGAGGAAAATTCACGAGTCTTGGAACCGGATTATGCGAATCCGTCTGTATACCAAACTGTAAAGGAGAACCACCCGCTTTAGGAGAGCAGATAATAGTAAGATCCATCTTTTTTCAATTTTTGATTTGAATATACTTGTTTCTTCTTACTCGGAACATTTTCCTTTTTCTTCCTCCTCATCCAGGAACTGAATTCCAGGTGGAACGGAAGCATTTGTAATAAACTGTTGTTTCTTGGTTCCACACGCCTGACATTTTCCCGTGACCATCGGCCGTCGATTTTTCGACATGCGATAGTGGACGTCGACCGTATCGGTCTTGGCTCGGCATTTCACACACCAAATGGAATAAGAAATAGGTTCCGCGTCAGAATGCTCCATTGCAGTAACACACTCTTTATTTTTTTCTTCTCTTTCGATAGAGAGAGATCTTAACCAGAAGTGTAGATATAAAATTTAGGATACGTTTCGGATCCGTTGGCTCTTTTCGCATATCCCACTTCTTCACAGAGGTATTCCGTTTGCTGATCCGCTCTTCGAGGATAAAACTCGTTTCCCCAAGCATCGCGAGCATAACGAATTCGATTATTCGTTAAACGGCCGTTAAACAATATTCGACTCCATCCGCCTTTTTAGGATACATTTCATGCCCCGATTCGTCTTTGGCATAAGGGAATAAAACAGACGTATAAAGCGAATACTCGTCCCGATTTTGAAATTTCGGGTAGTATTCTCGTCCAAAAGCCGTTCGGGCATACCGTCGAGGAGATAAAATGTATTGGTTTCCGTTTAAATCTACTGCGTAATACTCATGACCGTTTTCGTCTCGAGACAAGATAGGATTTCCTTCAGGATCCGTAACGTATAATTCGTAATGAGGATGTTGGGGGTCGGTCGGGTATCGTTGTTTCCCCGATGCGTCTACTCGATAAACAGACATGCTTTGTTCTCGTCGCCTGCTCCTTCCTCCTCCCACTCGAGACCCGTTGAGATGAGGGTATGAGGTTGATATCTATAAAATGGGTTGACCCTTTCAAACTATTCCATTGTTTAAAGACGGGTGGGTTAGGAAAAAAATATTAATAAAAGCAAATATCTGAACGGTTCAACACAACGGGTGAACGGAAAAATTAATAGTTCTCTCTATCCAGTCACAGGATGGTTTCTTCTTCTTGAACGGCTCACACTCAACTGAAGCGAAACTCGGAACTCGAAATGTTTAAATAGATCATAGAGTCCATTCCAGAAAGAATCCGGAGATGTCTTGTCCAGCCAAGTCGACTAGAAAAAAATTTCTGAGTTAAAAAAAAAAAAAAAACTTTTGGTTAATTTTTCTCATGTCTCATAGACATGATAAAAATTAACTGTCCCCTCTTTTTGTCTGGGAAGGATGTCTCACCCATTCGAAAAAAACAAACCATGACCTTGGAATTGTTGCTATTAGAAAGGGTGAGTGATGGTCTATTTTTAGAAAGAGTGAGACATCCTTCCCAGACAAAAAGGGGGGTTCATTAATTTTTATCATGTCTAGAAGACATGATAAAAATTAACCAAAAGTTTTTTTTTTTTTTTTCAGAGTTATAGAAATTTTTTCCAGCCGATTCGATCGACAAGACGTCCCCATTTTTATTTAAGAACGGATTCTTGTTTATTTGTGTAAGCATTCCGAGTTTCATTTTAGATGAGTCTATGTTGTTGAAGAGGAAACATGGGTACCCTCATTTTTTTTTCCTATCAGATTTCTAAGATGAATTCAGTGAGTTCACCTTGACCTTTTCAAATTTTGTTTGTTTACTTTTAGCCCAGAGGTCGACGGATAAATCATTCTGATTTTTTATATATTTTTTTGTGTCCCTCTCTCTCTCTAAGAAACCTATCTCGTTCCAAGTCTTCTCGAAGTGCTATTGGTTCGTTTCGAGACGAGGTCATTTCACACACACACCCCTCCTCCTTCTCAAAAAGTATATATATATATAAATTAAAGGAAGTGATTTTCATACACACACTTCACCTTTTTGAGTGGTGTCACGATGAGCCTATCCAGTAGAGAACGTCTTAGGGAAAGAATGCGTGAACAGAAACGACGCTGGCGAAGCAATTCAGCTAATCGAGAGCAAGAACGAATACTTCAAAGGGAACGTTATGCTGTTCTTAAAAAGAACTCCCGACCGCAAAAGAAACATCTTCCTCCCAAGCAGTGGGAAAGCTATACGAATTTGCAGTATAAGGATATGTGGTCCGAAGAAGCCTATCAAAAATGTATTCGACAATGTAATAAAGAGCAATACAATTTCCTGATCTACGTTCTCGTTCGTTTGTACACCTATTACGCGTTACCTGAATCGAAACGTTTCTCTCCTCTGGATATTATTGTGCAAGGATCTGCCGGAACGGGTAAATCTTTCCTGATCCAAGCTTTATACCAAACTCTGATTCGAACGCCTCTTTTTAGCGAAGCGTGCTCGGTTCTCAAACTCGCACTCAGTGCTCAAGGAGCGGTCTACATTACGGGAGATACTTTGCATCATGCCCTGCGTCTTCAAATGAACGGGACTTTTGTTCGACCTCTGACCCAAGAGACTTTAGACTATTACAGACCCCTGTATGCTCCTTTACGGATGGTGATTTTGGATGACGTTTCCACGATCGGATCCAATTTATTTTCGCGCCTCGACCAGCAACTTCGACAATTGTGTCATGTGCCGGATAAGCCGTTTGGGAATGTGCATATGATTAAATTCGGAGATTTGCAGCAGCTCCAACCGATTCGCGACACGCCCATTGTTTATTCTGAAGGGTGGTGGACGCCTCAATCCACGCTCTACTATGAACTAGTCGAATGTATGCGATTCTCTCTGGATTACGAGGAGAGACTCGATCGTTTAATGAGAAATCACTTTTTAGAACCGGACGATGTGGCATTTTTCCAGTCCCGCGTTCGCAGTTTCGACGAAATTCCTCGCGAAGCTATTATTCTCTGTTTTTCGAGCAAGGATGCAGAGAAATATAATATGAAACGTCTCCAATCCCGAGGGACGTACTGTTCGTGTCTGGCTCGAGACGTGATTTATTCCGAGAGCGAGAAATTGCGGAAGAGGATGATGAAACGGAGTCGACATTTACATCGATCTCAGATGGCGAATCTCGAATCCGTCCTCCATTTACAAAGAGGAGCGCGATATCAATTGACTAAAACGCTCGACAGATCTAAAGGATGGATGAATGGAGCGATTGTAACACTACACCAAATAGACCAGGACGAAGACGGAGTTGTGACGCGTGTCTGGCTGCAATTTTCCAATAATCTAGCTCCTATCGATCGCGTCTCCATTCGTATTGACACCTGTTCGACGAAAAGACTCGCATTTTATCGCGAACAGTTTCCTTTGATGTTAGCCGAAGCGATTACGGCTCATAAAGCCCAAGGAGCTACCTTTCCGTCGATCGCAATTTACATGCACGGACCTTTTAATCGATTTCAGCAATATGTCGCTTTTTCTCGAGTGACTCAACCCCAGGGGTTGTATATTCTGGACCAGTTTCGTCCCCGCATGAAATTGGCGAGCAAGCAAAAATACGAGGAGGAACTGGAGCGATTGCAAAACATGTCCCGGATTCCGTATGATATATCGGCTCGAAAAGAGAACCAAGATCCGTACGAGTTTCTCATGAACCTTCTTCAATGTGGGAATCGTCTTTCTTTCCATCTTTCCAATAGAAACATCTCCCAAGAAAAAGAAATCGTCAAACTAGAAAAAAAACCTTCTTTCCATGTAAAACCTGTTATAAAATGTCACTCTTCAATCTTTTTTTAAAAATTCAATAAAAGAAATATTCTCCATCAAAACCCCTCCATTCTTTTAAAGCTTCACAAAACGCTCAACGATGTCCACACAATGGGAAGAGAAAAATCGATCTCAACGGTCCACACAACATGTTGACTCCTCAAAATATGTCTCTCCCAAGTGACAGGATGCTTCTTCTTCAACGGCTGACACTCATCTAAAGCCAAACTGGGAATGCTTAAATAGATAAGCGAGAGTTTATTCTTAAAAAAAATGGCGCTGTCTTGTCAATGGAGAATCGAGTCGGCTGGGAAAAAATTTTGAGAGCCTGGAAAAAAAATTCTCTAAATGTAAAAAAAAAAAAAAAAAAAAAAAATATTTTTGGTTAATTTTTATCATGTTTTCTTGACATGATAAAAATTAACTCTACCCTCCTTTTGTCTGGGAATGTTGTCTCTCCGTTTCTAAAAATAGACCAGAACCCATTCTTAGAATTTTATTCTTTTTAGAAAGGATGAGTGATGGTCTATTTTTAGAAACGGTGAGACAACATTCCCAGACAAAAGGGGAAAATTAGAAAATTTTTTCCTGGCTCTCAAAATATTTTCCCAGCCGACTCGATTCTCCAATTGACGACACAGCGTCATTTTTTTAAGAATGGATTATCGTTTATCTATTTAAACATTTCGAGTGTCACTTCAGATGAATGTTAGCCGTTTAGGAAGAAAAATGCAGATTCCCGTTTCCTCATTTCCTTCAGAGAGACAGAGACCTAGATTTTCGAGACTCGATGACTTTTCAAGCATTTTTTGTTTAAGCTATTCGACTTCATATTTGTCTGACGTTCAAGAGTATGATCTCTCGTGGATGGATCTCTTCTACCTCATTCTCTTTCCAGTCGATTTAGAAGGGGAAGGGGAGATTTTTTTCCCTCATGGAGGATGTCTCCTGAATACCGTTCAAAGAGTCTATGGAGAAATTATATGGTCAGAGTCACGGATTTCCAGGGCAATGTGCTTCTGAGCTAAAAAAAAGGATCTCTCTTTCCCAGTCTGTCTTCGATTGCCTCGTTAACTGTGAAACCCATCGCTTTTCCGATTTTATGGTTCTCCCAGTATAATCAGACAGTCGGTCACAAAAGTATTCGAACACCGGTACCCTATCAGAAAATGACAAGATGGCGTTTTTTTTTTTTCTCTTTCTCTCTGTGTGTCGTGTTATTCCATCCTAGGTTTTCTTCTCCCCCCCCATCTTGGAAAAAACTGGAAAAAATTGGTCACGATCTCTTTTTGAATGGGGAGATGACATTTTGAGAAAAAGCTGACGACCCTATCTTGGAGAATGAACATGACCGCTCTACACACCCTTTCACTCTCTCTCTCTTTGAATTGGGAAGCCATTTTGGGAAACGCGGACCCTCTTCTTCTGATCTTGGAGAACTGGAAATGAACGCTCTACACGATCTCTCTTTGAATTCAGAAGGTATTTTGGGACCTTCTAATGTTGGAAAACTGAAATGGACGCTCTACGCTTTCTCTCTCTCTCTCTCTCTCTTTCTCTGAAATGGGTAGCCATTTGAAAACTCCCTAAATTTGGAAAAAACAGAAATGAACGCTCTACACTATCTCTCTTTGAAAATGGGGGGTGTCATTTTGAGACCTCCCTCCCCTAAACTTGAAAAAAAAAACTGAAATGAACGCTCTACACTTTCTCTCTTTGGCCATGGGTAACCCTTTGGGGACCCTCTCCTCTTGGTAGGAAAAAAAAGAACTGAAGTGAAGGCTCTACACAATCTCTCTTGGAATGGGATCCATATTTCGGGAAACGTGGATCACCTCATGCTGCAAAACTGAAGTGAACCACCAAGATTGGACTCTATATAATATTTTTTTTAATTGACATCATGACCCTCCTCCAATTTGTTATTAAAAAAATTGTTTTTTTTTTTTTTTTTTTTTTTTTTTTGGTTTGGTTTTTATCCCAATTCCGATGTGATTTCAGAAATGCAATTCCATAACAGTTCAATTTCATTCGGGGTTAAATGATCTAAACAGTCTTTGACCCACCCATCCGTATGATTATTTTCTTCTCCTTCCTGTTGCATCAAATTTTGTAAGTCCATATAATCATTCCATACGGGAAAAGCTGGATCCTCACAAGGCTGTCTTGAAACACTTGGAGTCTCTTTGGGATGAGTGGAGGGATCTAGGATGTCTGGACCCGGCTGCGATTCTACCTCCATGATTTCTGGACCCGTTGGAACTTGTTTACCCGGCTGAAATTCTACCTCTACGATTTCTGGACCCGTTGGAACTTGTGAACCCGGCTGTGATTCTGCCTCCATGATTTCTGGACCCGTTGGAACTTGTGGACCCGGCTGACATTCTACCTCTACGATGTCGGGACTTTTTGAAGCTTGTGGACCCGTCTGACATTCTACCTCTACGATGTCGGGACAGGTTGGAGGAGAAGAAGAGGATACTGGAAGAGGTTCTGTCTGTGAGGAGTCCAAAAGAGGTTGCCTGTTTGAACAAGTCGGGGAAGAAGAAGAAGCTTCTGGGTTCTGAAGCGGATCTTGCACGCCAGGTAGGTTCCGGTAAGTCGACCGTTTTTTAAGAGGTAATTTTTTTTCTTCCTCCTCATGTACAATTGTGATGACTTCAATTTCATTCCGTTGCCGGGTCGATTTTGTTTCGGGCCATGACGGTTTGGTCCAGCTCCTCTTATCATCTAAGGAAGGGATGGGTAAAGGTGGCGGAGGGTTTTCTTCTTTTTCTTGAAACATCATCGGCGATTGGAAAGAAATCTCCTCTTTCAATTGTTTCCAAAGCGAGTACGAGCACCGATCGATGAGAAAGAGACTCTTCTGGGTTGTGACGATGAGATATTGCGTTTTCGGGGGAACGACATTGTTTTGAAAAGGTCTTAGAATATATTTCTTATATTTCATCCTGTCGCTGACTTTAAAACTTCTTTCCTTCAGATTGGGGGACGATGATTCGTAATAGGCGAGAGGAGCGGCTGTGGTCTGAACAATATGAACTTCGTCCTCAGCCGTCGTTCTCACTCCAAACGTAAAATATCGTTTCGTGAGAAAAATATTCTTCCACCGAAAACTCGTGCGCGGATCCGTATATCGCCGTCTGTTTGAATGGGCCGTCTCAAAGCTTGATCCATCCGATTCCAAGAGAAGGGAATTTCCTCTTTCGTTTGTTGCGATTCGAATAAATTTCTGTATATATTCTGAACGAGCAGGTTGGAGGATTCGACATCTTGGTTGAAAGAAACGATCGCTTCATGAGGTGGTAAATGCGGAATAAATGTCGCACAATGACACGCCAAAAAGATTTTCAAGTTGGAGATTTGCTTTAGCGTCTTCAAATCCTCCCCGTTCGAAATCCGTTGAGTTGGAAAAACGTCTAATAGCGACATGGCTCCCAATGGAAAAGAAATGATCTCGCCCAGTACTCTCGTCTTTTTATATATATAGACACGCACAGACACACATAGAGGCTCTATGACGGCCGTTTTATTTGTTTTTTTTTGTTTCTCTCTCTCTTCTTTCCAAGAAATCTTATCTCCATGACCTCTTTTTCTTTTCTTAAAAGATGAATGTGTGTGGGAATGAAGAAGTGAAAGTAATAATTTAATAAACAAAAAATTATCCAACCATGACCTTCTTTTTTTTTTTCAAAGTCACCCTTTCCAATCCAAGGACGTCCAGAGATAGAGGAAGCAGGGAGAGAGGAGGAGGGAAGGGAAGGTCACACTCTCTGTTTATAAATAAAAGGGAAGAGCCCCAAAGTCGTATTTTTGTCCAAGTGGATCATGAGGAGGCATCCCCAGCTCACTACGTGTATTCCTTTCAAATATAAATATGTTGATCTTTCCTTTTATATCATCCAAGGAGTCGTTTACCTGAAAGCCTCCGATTTTTCAAAATGTGCGGGTTATCATACCGTGGGGAGTTATCAAAAGATGCGGGACGAATTTTTATCCGACGAAAACGTGTTGATGGCTCGTGACATTCCACCTTTGGATGCACAAATTTTGTTAATGAAACGAGCCAAATATTTTTACACGTCCCACTTTCTAACCGTCTCGCAAATGAATAGGATTATGGATCGTCTTGAGAAGACAAAAGGGATTCTCGTTCATTTTAGTGAATGGTTGCACAAATGTTTGCACGAACCTCTCTCGATCGAGAAGACTGGGAAGAATACCTATTATATTCTTCTCGAGGACTCTCCTCCTTCGTCTCATCTTAAGGAGGCCACGACTTTTGAAAAATTCCTCGAGCAAGAAAAAATAGAATGGTGGAACAACTACCCCATCCCTCTCCCCGAGCATCAAGAGGAGCCTGTTCAGAAGAAAAAGAAAAAAACCTTGCCAAAAGACTAACCTCATCCTCCTCGATAATGATGGGGATGAGGAGAAGACTGTTCAGATTCCTCTCAGTTTGTCAAAACCCGTCGAGGATGAAAAACCTCTCCCTTTCTCAAGACCCCTTGAGGAAGAGAGACCCCTCGAGAAGGAGAAATCTCTCCCATTGTCAAACCTCCTCGAAGATGAAAAACCTCTCCCTTTCCCAAGGCCCCTCGAGAAGGAGGGACCTCTTCCTTTATCAAACCTCCTCGAAGATGAAAAACCTCTCCATTTATCAAGACCCCTCGAAAATGAGGGACCTCTCGACTTGTCAAGACCCCTCGAGGATAAGGGAACCAAAACTTCTCTCTCTTTCGAAGAGGAGGGACCTCTCAATTTGTCAAGACCCCTCGAGAATAAGGGAACCGAAAATCCTCTCCCTTTCTCAAGACTTCTCGAGGAGGAGGAGGAGGAGAGACCGCTCCATGTCTCAAGACAGGACCCCTCTCTATCTCTTGAGGATCCGAGGGAAACGATTCCTATTGATAAACCATCTATCGACGATCCCCAGAAAAGGTCTTCGGAGGAGATTAGACTTCCATGTAGAAAACGAATCTGCCACAATCATCATCATAATAATAATAATAATAATAATATACCCCCTCTCAACAACAGAATCCTACAACATTTGCAGATAAATGCATTCAAACCAATCCCTTTATAGTAACCCTTTTGATTGGAGAACCCGTGCATTAGCCTCGAAAAAAAATGAGATTCTACACTGTTTCTATGACCAGAATGTTAAGCCAATAGATAGGTCTAGCTCAGAATTTTTCTTTTTAAAAGAAAATAAATAAATAAATAACCCAAAGACTATTCGTAAATATAAATGGTAAAGTCTCGAGTCGGCTGGAAAAAAATTTTCAGAGCTGAGAAAAATTCTCCAACTCAGGAAAAAAAAAAAAAAACTTTTTGTTAATTTTTATCATGTCTTAGACATGATAAAAATTAACGACCCTCTTCCCTTTTCGTCTGGGAATGTTGTCTCACTCTTTTGAAAAACAAATCGTGATTCATTCATGGAATGATGGCCATTAGCGAAAGGATGAGTCATGGTCTATTTTTAGAAAGGGTGAGACATCCTTCCCAGACAAAAAGGGACGGTCATTAATTTTTATCATGTCTAAGACATGATAAAAATTATCCAAAAGTTTTTTTTTTTTCCATTAGAGAATTTTATCTCAGCTCTGAGAAATTTTTTTTCTCCCAGCCGATTCGAGACTTTACCATTTTATTAAGAATGATTTCTCCCTGATCTATTATTTCAAAATTCCAAGTTTCGCTTCAGAACCATCTGTGCTGTTGAAGAAGTAACATGATATATGTATTTTTTAATGAGTTCTGTCAAGATTGAATTGTGCAGGATCGACCTTCAAATTTCTTCTCTGTGTCTTTAAATAATAATGATACCGAACCGCTTTTTGTAGAGCGCAATGGAAAAAACCTTTTGTATGGTTAGGACAATTCATGTGTTAGATCCCATTGTATTTGAGAATCTCTTGCGTCGATCCCGAAATGCAATAAATGGATCTTTGCAACCATTTCTCTAAAAACCGCCGTTTCATTTCTCCTCGCACCCAAATCATGGAAAAAGGTTCCGTCAACATCGTTAACACCCATGGAAAATAACTGTACGGAATTTCTCCTTCGTACCACGACAAGCCGTGATAATAATCACTCGCCCACACAGCGGTTCGTTTTTCTTTCTCGGTGAGCATTTGCCATGGAAACGGGGATTTAAAAACAAATACTTCTCGAGAAGTACCGTCCAATGTGACGTAAGCCAATTCTTTCACAATAAAGGCTCCTTGAGAATCGTAGAAACCTTCAAAGTCGAGCACGAGTTCCATGTTTTTTATTTCTTTTTCTTTCCAAGGTGACCTTTATTATTATGATGATGGATGTGTATTGAGATACGCACGATATTATTCAAAAAACAAATATATATACGAATGTGACCTTTCCCAGAATTCATACGACCTGTCACGTGCAACCTTCTCTCTCTATATATAAAAGAGGAGACGGCGAGAGAACGCTATCCATTTTTTCCTTCAGGACACACAGCGAGAGAGAGAGAGAGAATTTTGTTTTCTTTTTTTCCTCAATTGAAGAAGATGGACATTTTGAGTGCCAAACCTCTCAAAGATTCCTACATTGTTCTGGACATGGAATACTTTCACTGTTATGATCCAAAGACGGGAGATATATGTTTCATCTTGAAAGAACTGGGCTACATCACTTGCGATTTAACCTTATGCGGATCCATGATTTTTCTCCCTCCTGTCCATTACGATGACTTATCGTCCCGCAATCAAGCTGTGGTCAACCAGACTACAAATAACCGACACGGCCTACAATGGATCGAGGGTCGTCTTTCCGACGAGCATCTTCCTACGATCCTGAAAATACTGACCGAAAATGTGGAGGCGATCTACGTCAATGGATACGATAAAGCCGAATTTTTCAGCAAGTTCTGCCAGCGATCCGTTTACGAGTTTTACATCCCAGGGAAAACCGAGTGGCGGAACAAGTCGAAATGCACGCGACACCAATATTTCCAAAAGATGATTCATTGTGCCGAGAACAAGGTGAGAAATTTTCGATACCATTTGATGGAGGGTAGTTACGTTTTCCGGAAATTACATTGTTACCCCTCCGAGAGCAAAGCTGTCGAAGACGAAGAGGAGGCGGAAGAATCTCCCCAGGAGAACTCGTGCGACGATGAGGAGGAGGAGGAGGATGAACTTTCTAATAATAATAATAATAAATGTCTAAGTTGGGATGCTTTAGAGACCCAAGAATATTGGTCTCAACCCTTATCTCACCTAGACCTGAAAGAGGATCCTCAAGTGTACTCTTTGTGGTCCTCTTCTAAAATTTGTTCTTGGAGAGAACCCTTGAATGTTCATGAATGAAATGGTATGTAAATCCCTAGAGAAAAAAATAAAAAAAAGTTCCTTTTTTTTGTAATATGTTGATTTCTTTCCAATCCCATTTCTTTTCCATAACTCCAGCCCAATCGACGAGAAGAAGAAGAATTTTCCAAGTTACACAAAACGAATCTTCCAAGTTACACAAGACGTAGAAAGATTTCACAAGGATTTATAAATTACACGCTCCCACATGATATATGTATAGAGAGAAAAAACCCTCTGTTCTCTAGCCAATACGTCAAGACTTCCCTAAACTAAGAGAGATCATGAGTACCGAGGAAACCTTAGCAGAGCAAGTGGAAAGACTTTCAAAGAGATTAGAAGAGTTAAGACGGGATAGATTTACAGTTCCGCCGACTAAAGAGGAAACTATCATCGATTTCAACAAACCGCTGTACTTTCATCCCCTACCCCAAAGAATGAGACGAATGCTCTCGCCGTTGAACAGTTCCAATGAGAAACAAAATGTCACTTATTTGAATAGCCAATTTCAACACATGAATATTTCATAAGTATTTTTTTTTGTTTTTTCCCCTAAAGCGTAGGGAGATCGGATCAGTAGTTTTCCCCTTTTCATCGTCGAAAAAGATTGGGAGGAAAAATCTTTCTCAGCTCTCTCAGAAACATTTTTCAGCCTTTAAAAAAAAAAAAAAAAAAAAAAAAAAAAACCAACTTTTGGTTAATTTTTATCATGTCTTAGACATGATAAAAATTAACTCTACCCCCCCTTTTGTCTGGGAATGTTGTCTCACACTTTCTAAAAATAGACCATCACTCCTCCTTTCCTAAAGAAGAGAATTCCAAGAATGGGATCTGGTCTATTTTTAGAAACGGTGAGACCCTATTACCAGACAAAAGGCGGGTAGAGTTAATTTTTATCATGCCTAAAGTTCAGGGTCCATCCATCTTCTTATGTGAAACGGTGACCCTGACGAGATCGAGATAAACAAGTCCTGTGAGTTGTTTTGTAATCTTGACGCGATCCAAGAAAGACTTTTTATTTTCTTTTTTTTTGAAATAGGCGGGGGGAGAGAGAAAATGTTCTCACGACCCTCAGATATCTTTTCATAAATATATTTTTTATCAAAGTGTTTCTTTCATTCCGATCCTTTTAAGAGGTTGGAATGACCCTGACATTTAGATGGGGTCGCGATCCCGACAGATGTCGTGCGAGTATAAAAGTGTGTGTCTTCCGCGAGATTTCTTCAGAGAACAGAAGAAGACGTGAACTGAGCTGGTAAGTCCCTTTGGTCCTATGAATATGGTTATCTATAAAATCGATTTGATTCTTAGTTTTTTTTTTAATAATCATAATAATCATAACTTCATTTAAAAAGAACTCTCTTCTTAACCCTTTGAAAAGAAAAATGTCTCTTTCAAGACGACGACTCTAAAACGTTTTATTGTTTTTTTTTTCCTTTCTAGATCTTCCCTGTTATACATATATACCTTTTCGATTCTTTTTTTGCTCCTGTTTGTGGAAGACATCACCGTATTCATCGCCATGGCGTGTTCAGAAAACTTTATCGTGCTCGATCTAGAGGGTTTCCAGTCCTACAACCACAAGAAGGGTGAATTTACCTACGTTTTAAAAGAATTGGGCTATGCGACAAAAGATTTTTTGACCGTGGGATCGTTGACGTTTGCTCCTCCTCACCCCTTCCACCAACTGAGTGAAAAAAACCAAAACACGAATGCCTGGCTGACGAGAAACCGGCACGGACTTCGTTGGAACGAGGGTCATATTCCCTACAACCATTTAGGACGCATTCTCCAATCGCTCACTCACAGCTTCTCCACGATTTATGTGGTGGGATGCCAGAAAGCTAAATTCTTTGCTAAAGCCTTGGATTATCAAAAACCCGTGACGGAAATTTATGTGCCAGATGGAATCATTTGGAAGTATCGGGAAAAATGTGCCCGACATCATCAAAGGAGGAAATATTTCCATTGTGCCGAAAACAAAGTGCGCAACTATCAATGGCATATTATGGAAGGAGATTTTCATATCAATCACGTCTATCCAGACGGAACGGAGAAAGAGGAGAGGATTCAGGAGGAAGCAGACAATCCTCTGCAAGCTTTTATAAGGCCTACGATCAGTTAGAGAAGGATACATCCCCAAAAGCATACGATAACCTCATCCAGAAATGGGATAATCTGTCCTGTTTCCAAGTGATGGAACATCCGGATGAGCCTTTAAACTTGATGGGCTCTTCTACTTCTTCTTTATCGTCAACTTCCTCCAATAACTCTAGGAAGACGGAGGGTTGGGGAGATATATCTGAAAATATTCCCCATTACGATCCAGCAGCCTGTTGGGACGAACCTTCCAAAGAATCTCATGAGACCCCCAAAATATCTTCAGAGGATCCAAAGACAAAATCCACTGAGTTTTGGGACAATGAACGGACGACTCATGCTCCAAAATCCACTAAGACTATGTCCACTGAGTGTTGGGACAATGAACAGACGACTCATGCTCCAAAATCTATTGAGACTATGTCCACTGAATGTTGGGACAATGAGCTGACGACCCATGCTCCAAAATCTACTGAGACTATGTCCACTGAGTGTTGCGACGATGAAACCGAAAAGACGACAGAGAATTGGGATGACCGTTCTCAAAAGTATTTGAATTGATATATACATAAACTCAAGAGAAAAAAAAGAAAAGATTTTTAGAAATAAGTAGGGAAAGGTTCTCCGCTTTCCCTATATTTATGGAAATGGACTGAGAAGAGAGAGAGACGAATCAGGAGACAAAAAAAATGGGTCTTGGAAGGAATGAGTGCAAATGCATTCGATTCCTTCCGAGACCCATTTTTTTGGGTCCCTCTCTCATCCAATCTTGGAAAAGAACTTTGTCCTATTTTTCTAGGTCCATTCAAAAAGAAATGAATCTATCCATAAATTTTCTTAAAAGAAAAAAAAACAAAAAGATCCTTTACCTCTTGACGGTCCAAAGTCGAGAATCTTGGAAAAAGTCATCCACTCTCCATCCAGTCAAGCTTCTCTGTAGAAAATCTAGTAGGTGCATCTGCATTCTTGAACACCCGGCAGTTATTATTGGACGCGAAACGTCGAATGCTGAAATAGTTAACAGTGAGCCCATTCTTAAAGAAACGGGGATGTTTTATTCATCCAGTCGAGTGCGGAAAAATTTCTGAGAGCCGGAGAAAAATTTCTCTGGTTGAAAAAAAAAAAAAAACCCTTTTAGTCTGAAAATTGATGTCTTCAATTTTTCAAAAATTGAAGACATCAATTTTCAAATTTTCAGACTAAAAAGGGGGGTAATTTATTTTTCAGAAACTTTTCCCAGCCGACTCGATGTGAATAAAACTTTACTGTTTGTTAAGAATGTTATTTAATGGATCGATTTCAACCTATCGAGTTTCGCTTGAGTTCCGGCCGTGCTGTGGGCCCACCTGGATACACGTTTTCCCCTTTTGGAATAGAATAAAACTTTACTGTTTTTTAAGAATGTTATTTAATGGATCGACTTCAACCTATCGAGTTTCGCTTGAGTTTTAGATGTGAATAAAACTTTACTGTTTTTTAAGAATGTTATTTAATGGATCGATTTCAACCTATCGAGTTTCGCTTGAGTTCCGGCCGTGCTGTGGGCCCACCTGGATACAAGTTTTCCCCTTTTGGAATAGAATTTCCGTCAAGGTAGGCTACTTTTCCTCCTTTTGCATTTTTCATGTCATTTCATTTGTATTACAATATACTGAAAACGGGCGTTCGAACTGATTTCTAGGCTATTTCTATACAAATGGAGCTCGATCCAAGAAAGAAATGATGTCTTTTATTTTATTTTGTGGACTGCCAATTTGTATTGGAATATACTGAAAACGGGTGTTTGAGTCGGTTTTCAGTATATTTCAATACAAATGGAGCTCGATCCAAGAAAGAAATGATGTCTTTTTTTTTATTTTGTGGACTGCAAATTTGTATTCGAATATACTGAAAACGGGTGTTTGAGTCGGTTTTCAGTATATTTCAATACAAATAGAGCTCGATCCAAGAAAGAAATGATGTCTTTTTTTTATTTTGTGGACTGCCAATTTGTATTGGTATATACTGAAAACGGTTGTTTGAGTCGGTTTTCAGTATATTTCAATACAAATGGAGCTCGATCCAATAAAGAAATTATGTCTTTTTTTTTATTTTGTGGACTGCCAATTTGTATTGGAATATACTGAAAACGGGTGTTCACGTCGGTTTTCAGTATATTCCAATACAAATGGAGCTCGATCCAAGAATGAAATAATGTCTTTTTTTTATTTTGTGGACTGCCAATTTGTATTGGAATATACTGAAAACGGGCGTTCACGTCGGTTTTCAGTATATTCCAATACAAGCGGAGCTCGATCCAATAAAGAAATGATGTCTTTTTTTTTATTTTGTAGACAACCAATTTTTTATTGGAATATACTGAAAACAGGCGTTCACGTCGGTTTTCAGTATATTTCAATACAAATGGAGCTCGATCCAAGAATGAAATGATGTCTTTTTTTTTATTTTGTGGACAACCAATTTTGTATTGGAATATACTGAAAACGGGCATTCACGTCGGTTTTCAGTATATTTCAATACAAATGGACCTCGATCCAAGAATGAAATGATGTCTTTTTTAATTTTGTGGACAACCAATTTTGTATTGGAATATACTGAAAACGGGCGTTCACGTTGGTTTTCAGTATATTCCAATACAAATGGAGCTCCATCCAAGGAAAAAAATGATGTCTTTTTTTTATTTTGTGGACAACCAATTTTGTATTGGAATATACTGAAAACGGGCGTTCACGTCGGTTTTCAGTATATTCTAATACAAATGGAGCTCCATCCAAGAAAAAAATGATGTCTTTTTTTTTATTTTGTGGAGAACCAATTTTGTATTGGAATATACTGAAAACGGGCGTTCGAGTCGGTTTTCAGTATATTCAAATACAAATGGAGCTCCATCCAAGAAAAAAATGATGTCTTTTTTTTATGTTGTGGACTGCCCTATTTTGTATGGGAATATACTGAAAACGGGCGTTCGAGTCCTTTTTCAGACTAATTCTATACACATTCCACTATATCAAAATGACGTCATCGTTGAGTCCAAACAGAGTCGTCCCCGGACAGAGTCGTCTCCGGACAAAGTCGTCCCCGGACAATTTTATACCGAATTTGTATAGAGATATACTGAAAATGGGCTTGAGGGCCGCTTTCTAGTATATTCCTATATACATTCGGTTGCATTCAGAAACAAAAAGAATGTCTTTTTGAATGGACAGGATGACTATGGAAACCGGATCTCTCTCTCTCTCTCTCTCCCAAGATTGGATGAGAGAGTGGCCCCTATTTGTATTGCAATATACTGAAAACGGGCTTTCGAGTCAGTTTCTAGACTATTTCTATAAAAATGGAGCTCTATTTACGAAAAAAATGATGTCTTTTTTATTGTGTGGACAGCCCTATTTGTATTGCGATATACTGAAAACAGGCGTTCGAGTCGGTTTCTAGACTTTTCCTATACAAATTTCACCATCTATATAGAAATGATGTCCAAACAAAGTCGTCCCCGGACCATCTTGATGACCGAATATGTATAGAAATAGTCTGAAAATGGGCTTGAGGGCTGGTTTCTGGACGATTCATCTACAAATTCGGCCGCATCCAGAAAAACAAAAATACATCGTTTCTTTTTGGGTGGACAGGAGATGATAAATTTCTTTTCTCTCTCTCCCAATATTGGAGGAGAGAGTGGCCCAAAAAAATGGGTCTCGGAAGGAATCGAATGCATCTTGAAATGCACTCATTCCTTCCAAGACCCATTTTTTTGGTCTCCTGATTCAACTCTCCAGTCTATGGTATAGGGAAAGCGGAAAACGTTTCCCCTTCTTTAAGCGACTGGAGACCATAGCGCATCATCATCATCATCATCATCATCACCATCATCCTCTTTCTGATACTTTTCAACGAAGGCTTGATGTCTCTGGATGATTTTGGGGAGATGATGGATCCCGAATTGAGTGATGAAAAAGAGAGGACTCTTTTTCCTTTCTTGTTCGTCTTGCACAGTCTCTCGGAGGGTGATATACGTTTCCCCGTCCTCCTCAATTTTCGTCAGAGGTCTCATGAATATTTTACACATCCAAGGGAAGAGCGACTTGTTATGCAGGGATTTCGAAGCGACGAAGGCCGCTTCATTCGAAGTGAGGACAATCTGGTTCGGTTGACCCCATTCTTTGGAGTAGTTGTCCAAATCGCCTAGTCGAAGAAAATGGTGTCGATTACGAAAAAAGACTTCGAGAACACTCGTCGTATGCGAGACGTTCGTAGGCAAGAGAGTCAAGATATCTTTGGCATTCCAGTACAGGAATCCTAGATCCACATACGCGTGCACGTAATAGTCATCGTTATATTCCAGTTTGAGCAGCATGGCTTTTGTATTTTTTTCCGTTCTCAAGGCGAAACACTCGTCTGATATGAACAAGAGCTCGCTGGCGATCCGTTTATATAGACTCCTCAGAGAGAGAGAGAGGGAGAGGGGAGGAGGAACAAGGTTGATGAATTCTAAAATAAAAAAAATGATAAAACATGAGTGTTTGTGATCGGCTGGGGGAAATTTCTGAGAGCCGAAAAAAAATTCCGAGTCAAAAAAAAAAAAAAAAAAAAAAAAAAAAACTTTTTGTTAATTTTTATCATGTCTTCTAGACATGATAAAAATTAACTATCCCCTTTTGTCTAGGAATGTTGTCAATTAACTATCCCCTTTTGTCTAGGATTGCTGTCTAGGAATGTTTCTAAAAATAGACCATGACTCATCTTTTCTAAAGAATAGAATTCCAAAAAAAGAATGGGTTCTGGTCTATTTTTAGAAACGGTGAAACAACATTCCCAGACAAAAGGGGGTACACTGAGTCTGTGCTGTAGACCCTGAACAACCTATCGGTCACCGGTAATATATCTGGAAGGACCCCAAAAAGCTATCCACTGTCGTTGGAATTGTGTTCACTGGAGGCTATTTCTTTTTTTGCAATCTCGCTTTTAGTTTTCTCTGAGATTCTTTAGAAATGGGTGAAGATAGGTAGCGTGAAGCGGGGGACACCTGGATCAGGATTCCCGATTAGGGTAGAGAGGGAGGCGTGTTGCCTTTTGAACAGCCCACAGTGTTCTGAACAGAAACGTGGAATGCTTTTATAGAAAAGAGAAGAGTTGAAAGTCGAAAAACGAAATGAGATCGGCTGGCAAAATATTTTCAGAGCTCAGAAAAAAATTCTGAGATGTACAAAAAAAAAAAAAAAAAAAAAAAAAAAAAAAAAAAACCTTTTTAGACATGATAAAAATTAACTCACCCCTTTTTTGTCTGGGTATGTTGTCTCACCGTTTCTAAAAATAGACCAGAACCCAGTCTTTTCTTGGATTCTATTCTTTAAAAGGATGAGTCATGGTCTATTTTAGAAAGTGGGAGACAACATTCCCAGACAAAAGGGGGGTGAGTTAATTTTTATCATGTCTAGAAGACATGATAAGCATTCCACGTTTCTGTTCAGAACAGTGTCTCTCTCTACCCAAATCTGAAACCCTAGTCACGAGAGAATATGAGACTAGAAAAATAGTTTAGCTTATTGATCTAAAAAATGTCCCATGCTAGAACTCAGAATTATAATCAGAGCGGGGGTTTCCAGTATCCACTTCCAAGATTTTAGATTTGCCATGGGTGACATGTTCCCAAATTCATAAATTCTTCAATTATAGTCCCCTTCTTTAACAAATCGCTAAAAAATTCTTAAAGAATATCATGATAAAGATTTAGCTATCTATATATAACATTATGTTTTCTTTTCAAAAAAAATCCAGTCTTGATCGAAATGGACTTTACGCACAATTTGTGTCCCCCCCTTTCCAAGATTGGCTTGAAGAAGTGATAAAAAAAATGGGTCTGGAAGGAAACGGGTGCATTTCGACAAAAAAAAGAGGACCCTCTTTTTCTCGCAATGCACCCGTTTCCTTCCAGACCCATTTTTTTTGCCTCCTCAGAACTCTCTTTCTTTTCTCCTCCCTCTCTCTCTCTCTCTTAAGAGGGATTGAAAGAAAGAGGCTAGATGGAAAAGTTTCTTTTTTTTTCTTTCGAAAAGATAAAAAAAATTTGGAGGAGGAGCAAATTTTTTTTGGGTGGTGGTGGTTGTTTTTTTTAGAAGGTGATGACTTTAGTGAAATTTAAAGAGACCACCAGAGGATCCGTTTGAGTCTCGACGACCTTTTCTTGACGGGAGTCTGTCTGGCAATAAGCGCTGGCATATTGTTTATGGTAAGTAGAAGAATCCGTCATGCCTGGATGAGGCGGTATGTAGCGCACTCCCAGATTAAAGAGGGTGATGAAGGGAAATCTCTCCCCCGGATAGAGCAGTCGGTAAACGGGTTGATTGGGTACAACTCGAACCAGCGGCTGAGTTAAAATGCTATACACCCAGGCCAGAAGCTGATTATTTTTAGGATTCTTTTCGGCCAGATGTAACATTTCTTCGCTGGAGAGGACATATCCCTCTTGAGAACTCCCGAGACTCTCAAGATCTTTTATTTTCCTGAAGACGTGGTGTTCGTCGAAAAACACGGAGAGAATGTCCCAGGTTCTTTTACTGGAAGTATGAATCAGAGGCAAAATGTCCGTAGCGTTCCAAAACAATCTTCCGTCATCCACATAACAGCGAATGCTCACAAACTCATTATATAAGACGCGGATCATCATCTTGAGTAGAAATACGGATACGCACAGCAGTCTTTCTCTCTGGGAAATAAGAGTCTGTCTTCCACTCGCCTCTCTATATATACGAGAAGACCACGTGATGGGCGACGTGACGGTTGACTTCTAGAAAAAAAAATCAACTTTGTCTACCTCTCTCTCTCTATGACCTTCTATTTTTTTCCTAAAGGACACCCCGTCACCTTCTCAAAGGTCATGGGATTGAGAGAAACGAAAGAAAAAAACAACCATCCTTTGTATACTACCTATGACCTTCTCCTAGAGACCCCTGTCATTTTCTTCTCGAGAGCTACGTGATGAAAGCTTTTTTTTTATTCTAGAGTCTATCAACTTTGTAGACACATGACCCCGTCACCTTCTCAAAGGTTATGTCGTATGGAATGGGACCCTTTTGGTTTTTTTTTTGAGGAAATAAAAAATAAAACAACTTTATAATCATCTCTCTATGACCTTCACAAACACTCATGTTTTATCATTTTTTTTATTTTAGAATTCATCAACCTTGTTCCTCCTCCCATCTCCCTCTCTCTCTCTCTCTGAGGAGTCTATATAAACGGATCGCCAGCGAGCTCTTGTTCATATCAGACGAGTGTTTCGCCTTGAGAACGGAAAAAAAATACAAAAGCCATGCTGCTCAAACTGGAATATAACGATGACTATTACGTGCACGCGTATGTGGATCTAGGATTCCTGTACTGGAATGCCAAAGATATCTTGACTCTCTTGCCTACGAACGTCTCGCATACGACGAGTGTTCTCCAAGTCTTTTTTCGTAATCGACACCATTTTCTTCGACTAGGCGATTTGGACAACTACTCCAAAGAATGGGGTCAACCGAACCAGATTGTCCTCAATTCGAATGAAGCGGCCTTCGTCGCTTCGAAATCCCTGCATAACAAGTCGCTCTTCCCTTGGATGTGTAAAATATTCATGAGACCTCTGACGAAAATTGAGGAGGACGGGGAAACGTATATCACCCTCCGAGAGACTGTGCAAGACGAACAAGAAAGGAAAAAGAGTCCTCTCTTTTTCATCACTCAATTCGGGATCCATCATCTCCCCAAAATCATCCAGAGACATCAAGCCTTCGTTGAAAAGTATCAGAAAGAGGATGATGGTGATGATGATGATGATGATGATGATGCGCTATGGTCTCCAGTCGCTTAAAGAAGGGGAAACGTTCTCCGCTTTCCCTATACCATAGACTGGAGAGTTGAATCAGGAGACCAAAAAAATGGGTCTTGGAAGGAATGAGTGCATTTCAAGATGCATTCGATTCCTTCCGAGACCCATTTTTTTGGGCCACTCTCTCCTCCAATATTGGGAGAGAGAGAAAAGAAATTTATCATCTCCTGTCCACCCAAAAAGAAACGATGTATTTTTGTTTTTCTGGATGCGGCCGAATTTGTAGATGAATCGTCCAGAAACCAGCCCTCAAGCCCATTTTCAGACTATTTCTATACATATTCGGTCATCAAGATGGTCCGGGGACGACTTTGTTTGGACATCATTTCTATATAGATGGTGAAATTTGTATAGGAAAAGTCTAGAAACCGACTCGAACGCCTGTTTTCAGTATATTGCAATACAAATAGGGCTGTCCACACAATAATAAAGACATCATTTTTTTCGTAAATAGAGCTCCATTTTTATAGAAATAGTCTAGAAACTGACTCGAAAGCCCGTTTTCAGTATATTGCAATACAAATAGGGGCCACTCTCTCATCCAATCCTGGCAGAGAGAGAGAGAGATCCGGTTTCCATAGTCATCCTGTTCATTCAAAAAGACATTCTTTTTGTTTCTGAATGCAACCGAATGTATATAGGAATATACTAGAAAGCGGCCCTCAAGCCCATTTTCAGTATATCTCTATACAAATTCGGTATAAAATTGTCCGGGGACGAATTTGTCCGGAGACGACTCTGTCCGGGGACGACTCTGTTTGGACTCAACGATGACGTCATTTTGATATAGTGGAATGTGTATAGAATTAGTCTGAAAAAGGACTCGAACGCCCGTTTTCAGTATATTCCCATACAAAATAGGGCAGTCCACAACATAAAAAAAAGACATCATTTTTTTCTTGGATGGAGCTCCATTTGTATTTGAATATACTGAAAACCGACTCGAACGCCCATTTTCAGTATATTCCAATACAAAATTGGCTGTCCACAACATAAAAAAAAGACATCGTTTTTTTCTTGGATCGAGCTCCACTTGTATTGAAATATACTGAAAACCGACGTGAATGCCCGTTTTCAGTATATTCCAATAAAAAATTGGTTGTCCACAAAATAAAAAAAAGACATCATTTCATTCTTGGATCGAGCTCCATTTGTATTGAAATATACTGAAAACCGACGTGAACGCCCGTTTTCAGTATATTCCAATACAAATTGGCAGTCCACAAAATAAAAAAAAGACATCATTTCATTCTTGGATCGAGCTCCATTTGTATTGGAATATACTGAAAACCGACGTGAACACCCGTTTTCAGTATATTCCAATACAAATTGGCAGTCCACAAAATAAAAAAAAAGACATAATTTCTTTATTGGATCGAGCTCCATTTGTATTGAAATATACTGAAAACCGACTCAAACAACCGTTTTCAGTATATTCCAATACAAATTGGCAGTCCACAAAATAAAAAAAAGACATCATTTTTTTCTTGGATCGAGCTCTATTTGTATTGAAATATACTGAAAACCGACTCAAACACCCGTTTTCAGTATATTCCAATACAAATTGGCAGTCCACAAAATAAAAAAAAAAGACATCATTTCTTTCTTGGATCGAGCTCCATTTGTATTGAAATATACTGAAAACCGACTCAAACACCCGTTTTCAGTATATTCCAATACAAATTGGCAGTCCACAAAATAAAAAAAAAAGACATCATTTCTTTCTTGGATTGAGCTCCATTTGTATAGAAATAGCCTAGAAATCAGTTCGAACGCCCGTTTTCAGTATATTGTAATACAAATGAAACGACATGAAAAATGCAAAAAGAGGAAAAGTAGCCTACCTTGAGGCAAATTCTATTCCCAAAGGGGAAAACTTGTATCCAGGTGGGCCCACAGCACAGCCGGAACTCAAGCGAAACTCGATAGGTTGAAATCGATCCATTAAATAACATTCTTAAAAAACAGTAAAGTTTTATTCACATCTAAAACTCAAGCGAAACTCGATAGGTTGAAATCGATCCATTAAATAACATTCTTAAAAAACAGTAAAGTTTTATTCTATTCCAAAAGGGGAAAACTTGTATCCAGGTGGGCCCACAGCACGGCCGGAACTCAAGCGAAACTCGATAGGTTGAAATCGATCCATTAAATAACATTCTTAACAAACAGTAAAGTTTTATTCACATCGAGTCGGCTGGGAAAAGTTTCTGAAAAATAAATTACCCCCCTTTTTAGTCTGAAAATTTGAAAATTGATGTCTTCAATTTTTGAAAAATTGAAGACATCAATTTTCAGACTAAAAGGGTTTTTTTTTTTTTTTCAACCAGAGAAATTTTTCTCCGGCTCTCAGAAATTTTTCCGCACTCGACTGGATGAATAAAACATCCCCGTTTCTTTAAGAATGGGCTCACTGTTAACTATTTCAGCATTCGACGTTTCGCGTCCAATAATAACTGCCGGGTGTTCAAGAATGCAGATGCACCTACTAGATTTTCTACAGAGAAGCTTGACTGGATGGAGAGTGGATGACTTTTTCCAAGATTCTCGACTTTGGACCGTCAAGAGGTAAAGGATCTTTTTGTTTTTTTCTTTTAAGAAAATTTATGGATAGATTCATTTCTTCTGAATGGACCTAGAAAAATAGGACAAAGTTCTTTTCCAAGATTGGATGAGAGAGGGACCCAAAAAAATGGGTCTCGGAAGGAATCGAATGCATTTGCACTCATTCCTTCCAAGACCCATTTTTTTGTCTCCTGATTCGTCTCTCTCTCTTCTCAGTCCATTTCCATAAATATAGGGAAAGCGGAGAACCTTTCCCTACTTATTTCTAAAAATCTTTTCTTTTTTTTTTCTCCTGAGTTTATGTATATATCAATTCAAATACTTTTGAGAACGGTCATCCCAATTCTCTGTCGTCTTTTCGGTTTCATCGTCCCAACACTCAGTGGACATAGTCTCATTAGATTTTGGAGCATGGGTCGTCAGTTCATTGTCCCAACATTCAGTGGACATAGTCTCAATAGATTTTGGAGCATGAGTCGTCTGTTCATTGTCCCAACACTCAGTGGACATAGTCTTAGTGGATTTTGGAGCATGAGTCGTCCGTTCATTGTCCCAACACTCAGTGGATTTTGTCTTTGGATCCTCTGAAGATATTTTGGGGGTCTCATGAGATTCTTTGGAAGGTTCGTCCCAACAGGCTGCTGGATCGTAATGGGGAATATTTTCAGGTATGTCTCCCCAACCCTCCGTCTTCCTCGAGTTATTGGAGGAAGTTGACGATAAAGAAGAAGTAGAAGAGTCCATCAAGTTTAAAGGCGTATGCTCATCCGGATGTTCCATCACTTGGAAACAGGACAGATTATCCCATTTCTGGATGAGGTTATCGTACGCTTTTGGGAACGGATCCTTCTCTAACTGATCGTAGGCCTTATCAAAAGCTTGCAGAGGATTGTCTGCTTCCTCCTGAATCCTCTCCTCTTTCTCCGTTCCGTCTGGATAGACGTGATTGATATGAAAATCTCCTTCCATAATATGCCATCGATAGTGGCGCACTTTGTTTTCGGCACAATGGAAATATTTCCTCCTTTGATGATGTCGGGCACATTTTTCCCGATACTTCCAAATGATTCCATCTGGCACATAAATTTCCGTCACGGGTTTTTGATAATCCAAGGCTTTAGCAAAGAATTTAGCTTTCTGGCATCCCACCACATAAATCGTGGAGAAGCTGTGAGTGAGCGATTGGAGAATGCGTCCTAAATGGTTGTAGGGAATATGACCCTCGTTCCAACGAAGTCCGTGCCGGTTTCTCGTCAGCCAGGCTTCGTGTTTTGGTTTTTTTCACTCAGTTGGTGGAAGGGGTGAGGAGGAGCAAACGTCAACGATCCCACGGTCAAAAAATCTTTTGTCGCATAGCCCAATTCTTTTAAAACGTAGGTAAATTCACCCTTCTTGTGGTTGTAGGACTGGAAACCCTCTAGATCGAGCACGATAAAGTTTTCTGAACACGCCATGGCGATGAATACGGTGATGTCTTCCACAAACAGGAGCAAAAAAAGAATCGAAAAGGTATATATGTATAACAGGGAAGATCTAGAAAGGAAAAAAAAACAATAAAACGTTTTAGAGTCGTCGTCTTGAAAGAGACATTTTTCTTTTCAAAGGGTTAAGAAGAGAGTTCTTTTTAAATGAAGTTATGATTATTATGATTATTAAAAAAAAACTAAGAATCAAATCGATTTTATAGATAACCATATTCATAGGACCAAAGGGACTTACCAGCTCAGTTCACGTCTTCTTCTGTTCTCTGAAGAAATCTCGCGGAGGACACACACTTTTATACTCGCACGACATCTGTCGGGATCGCGACCCCATCTAAATGTCAGGGTCATTCCAACCTCTTAAAAGGATCGGAATGAAAGAAACACTTTGATAAAAAATATATTTATGAAAAGATATCTGAGGGTCGTGAGAACATTTTCTCTCTCCCCCCGCCTATTTCAAAAAAAAAAGAAAATAAAAAGTCTTTCTTGGATCGCGTCAAGATTACAAAACAACTCACAGGACTTGTTTATCTCGATCTCGTCAGGGTCACCGTTTCACATAAGAAGATGGATGGACCCTGAACTTTAGGCATGATAAAAATTAACTCTACCCGCCTTTTGTCTGGTAATAGGGTCTCACCGTTTCTAAAAATAGACCAGATCCAATTCTTGGAATTCTATTCTTTAGGAAAGGAGGAGTGATGGTCTATTTTTAGAAAGTGTGAGACAACATTCCCAGACAAAAGGGGGGTAGAGTTAATTTTTATCATGTCTAAGACATGATAAAAATTAACCAAAAATTTTTTTTTTTTTTTAAGGCTGAAAAATTTTTCTGAGAGAGCTGAGAAAGATTTTTCCTCCCAATCTTTTTCGACGATGAAAAGGGAAAACTACTGATCCGATCTCCCTACGCTTTAGGGAAAAAAACAAAAAAAATACTTATGAAATATTCATGTGTTGAAATTGGCTATTCAAATAAGTGACATTTTGTTTCTCATTGGAACTGTTCAACGGCGAGTCCATTCGTCTCATTCTTTGGGGTAGGGGATGAAAGTACAGCGGTTTGTTGAAATCGATGATAGTTTCCTCTTTAGTCGGCGGAACTGTAAATCTATCCCGTCTTAACTCTTCTAATCTCTTTGAAAGTCTTTCCACTTGCTCTGCTAAGGTTTCCTCGGTACTCATGATCTCTCTTAGTTTAGGGAAGTCTTGACGTATTGGCTAGAGAACAGAGGGTTTTTTCTCTCTATACATATATCATGTGGGAGCGTGTAATTTATAAATCCTTGTGAAATCTTTCTACGTCTTGTGTAACTTGGAAGATTCGTCTTGTGTAACTTGGAAAATTCTTCTTCTTCTCGTCGATTGGGCTGGAGTTATGGAAAAGAAATGGGATTGGAAAGAAATCAACATATTACAAAAAAAAGGAACTTTTTTTTTATTTTTTTCTCTAGGGATTTACATACCATTTCATTCATGAACATTCAAGGGTTCTCTCCAAGAACAAATTTTAGAAGAGGACCACAAAGAGTACACTTGAGGATCCTCTTTCAGGTCTAGGTGAGATAAGGGTTGAGACCAATGTTCTTGGGTCTCTAAAGCATCCCAACTTAGACATTTATTATTATTATTATTAGAACGTTCATCCTCCTCCTCCTCCTCATCGTCGCACGAGTTCTCCTGGGGAGATTCTTCCGCCTCCTCTTCGTCTTCGACAGCTTTGCTCTCGGAGGGGTAACAATGTAATTTCCGGAAAACGTAACTACCCTCCATCAAATGGTATCGAAAATTTCTCACCTTGTTCTCGGCACAATGAATCATCTTTTGGAAATATTGGTGTCGCGTGCATTTCGACTTGTTCCGCCACTCGGTTTTCCCTGGAATGTAAAACTCGTAAACGGATCGCTGGAAGAGCTTGCTGAAAAATTCGGCTTTATCGTATCCATTGACGTAGATCGCCTCCACATTTTCGGTCAGTATTTTCAGGATCGTAGGAAGATGCTCGTAGGAAAGACGACCCTCGATCCATTGCAGGCCGTGTCGGTTATTTGTAGTCTGGTTGACCACAGCTTGATTGCGGGACGATAAGTCATCGTAATGGACAGGAGGGAGAAAAATCATGGATCCGCATAAGGTTAAATCGCAAGTGATGTAGCCCAGTTCTTTCAAGATGAAACATATATCTCCCGTCTTTGTATCATAGCAGTGAAAGTGTTCCATGTCCAGAACAATGTAGGAATCTTTGAGAGGTTTGGCACTCAAAATGTCCATCTTCTTCAATTGAGGAAAAAAAGAAAACAAAATTCTCTCTCTCTCTCTCTCTCTCTTGCTGTGTGTCCTGAAGGAAAAAATGGATAGCGTTCTCTCGCCGTCTCCTCTTTTATATATAGAGAGAGAAGGTTGCACGTGACAGGTCGTATGAATTCTGGGAAAGGTCACATTCGTATATATATTTGTTTTTTGAATAATATCGTGCGTATCTCAATACACATCCATCATCATAATAATAAAGGTCACCTTGGAAAGAAAAAGAAATAAAAAACATGGAACTCGTGCTCGACTTTGAAGGTTTCTACGATTCTCAAGGAGCCTTTATTGTGAAAGAATTGGCTTACGTCACATTGGACGGTACTTCTCGAGAAGTATTTGTTTTTAAATCCCCGTTTCCATGGCAAATGCTCACCGAGAAAGAAAAACGAACCGCTGTGTGGGCGAGTGATTATTATCACGGCTTGTCGTGGTACGAAGGAGAAATTCCGTACAGTTATTTTCCATGGGTGTTAACGATGTTGACGGAACCTTTTTCCATGATTTGGGTGCGAGGAGAAATGAAACGGCGGTTTTTAGAGAAATGGTTGCAAAGATCCATTTATTGCATTTCGGGATCGACGCAAGAGATTCTCAAATACAATGGGATCGAACACATGAATTGTCCTAACCATACAAAAGGTTTTTTCCATTGCGCTCTACCAAAAGCTGTTCGGTATCATTATTATTTAAAGACACAGAGAAGAAATTCGCAAGGTCGATCCTGCACAATTCAATCTTGACAGAACTCATTAAAAAAATACATATATCATGTTACTTCTTCAACAGTACAGATGGTTCTGAAGCGAAACTTGGAATTTTGAAATAATAGATCAGGGAGAAATCATTCTTAATAAAATGATAAAGTCTCGAATCGGCTGGGAGAAAAAAAAATTCTCAGAGCTGAGATAAAATTCTCTAATGGAAAAAAAAAACTTTTGGTTAATTTTTATCATGTCTTAGACATGATAAAAATTAATGACCCTCCCTTTTTGTCTGGGAAGGATGTCTCACCCTTTCTAAAAATAGACCATGACTCATCCTTTCGCTAATGGCAATCATTCCATGAATGAATCACGATTTGTTTTTCAAAAGAGTGAGACAACATTCCCAGACGAAAAGGGAAGAGGGTCGTTAATTTTTATCATGTCTAAGACATGATAAAAATTAACAAAAAGTTTTTTTTTTTTTTTTTCCTGAGTTGGAGAATTTTTCTCAGCTCTGAAAATTTTTTCCAGCCGACTCGAGACTTTACCATTTATATTTACGAATAGTCTTTGGGTTATTTATTTATTTATTTTCTTTTAAAAAGAAAAATTCTGAGCTAGACCTATCTATTGGCTTAACATTCTGGTCATAGAAACAGTCTAGAATCTCATTTTTTTTCGAGGCTAATGAACGGGTTCTCCAATCCTGCAAATGTTGTAGGATTCTCTTGTTGAGAGGGGGGTATATTATTATTATTATTATTATTATTATTATGATTGTGGCAGATTCGTTTTCTACATGGAAGTCTAATCTCCTCCGAAGACCTTTTCTGGGGATCGTCGATAGATGGTTTTTCAATAGGAATCGTTTCCCTCGGATCCTCAAGAGATAGAGGGGGGTCCTGTCTTGAGACATGGAGCGGTCTCTCCTCCTCCTCCTCCTCGAGAAGTCTTGAGAAAGGGAGAGGATTTTCGGTTCCCTTATTCTCGAGGGGTCTTGACAAATTGAGAGGTCCCTCCTCTTCGAAAGGGAGAGAAGTTTTGGTTCCCTTATCCTCGAGGGGTCTTGACAAATCGAGAGGTCCCTCATTTTCGAGGGGTCTTGATAAATGGAGAGGGTTTTATCTTCGAGGAGGTTTGATAAAGGAAGAGGTCCCTCCTTCTCGAGGGGTCTTGGGAAAGGGAGAGGTTTTTCATCTTCGAGGAGGTTTGACAATGGGAGAGATCTCTCCTTCTCGAGCGGTCTCTCTTCCTCAAGGGGTCTTGAGAAAGGGAGAGGTTTTTCATCCTCGACGGGTTTTGACAAACTCAGAGGAATCTGAACAGGCTTCTCCTCATCCCCATCATTATCGAGGAGGATGAGGATAGGCTTTTGGAAAGGTTTTTTCTTTTTCTTCTGAACAGGCTCCTCTTGATGCTCGGTGAGAGGGATGGGGTAGTTGTTCCACCAGTCTATTTTTTCTTGCTCGAGGATTTTTTCAAATGTCGTGGCCTCCTTAAGATGAGACGAAGGAGGAGAGTCCTCGAGAAGAATATAATAGGTATTCTTCCCAGTCTTCTCGATCGAGAGAGGTTCGTGCAAACATTTGTGCAACCATTCACTAAAATGAACGAGAATCCCTTTTGTCTTCTCAAGACGATCCATAATCCTATTCATTTGCGAGACGGTTAGAAAGTGGGACGTGTAAAAATATTTGGCTCGTTTCATTAACAAAATTTGTGCATCCAAAGGTGGAATGTCACGAGCCATCAACACGTTTTCGTCGGATAAAAATTCGTCCCGCATCTTTTAATAACTCCCCACGGTATGATAACCCGCACATTTTGAAAAATCGGAGGCTTTCAGGTAAACGACTCCTTGGATGATATAAAAGGAAAGATCAACATATTTATATTTGAAAGGAATACACGTAGTGAGCTGGGGATGCCTCCTCATGATCCACTTGGACAAAAATACGACTTTGGGGCTCTCCCCTTTTATTTATAAAGAGAAAGAGAGTGTGACCTTCCCTTCCCTCCTCCTCTCTCCCTGCTTCCTCTATCTCTGGACGTCCTTGGATTGGAAAGGGTGACTTTGAAAAAAAAAAGGTCATGGTTGGATAATTTTTTCTTTATTAAATTATTACTTTCACTTCCTCATTCCCACACACATTCATCTTTTAAGAAAAGAAAAAGAGGTCATGGAGATAAGATTTCTTGGAAAGAAGAGAGAGAGAAACAAAAAAAAAACAAATAAAACGGCCGTCATAGAGCCTCTATGTGTGTCTGTGTGTGTCTATATATATAAAAAGACGAGAGTACTGGTCGAGATCATTTCTTTTCCATTGGGAGCCATGTCGCTATTAGACGTTTTTCCAACTCAACGGATTTCGAACGGGGAGGATTTGAAGACGCTAAAGCAAATCTCCAACTTGAAAATCTTTTTGGCGTGTCATTGTGCGACATTTATTCCGCATTTACCACCTCATGAAGCGATCGTTTCTTTCAACCAAGATGTCGAATCCTCCAACCTGCTCGTTCAAAATATATACAGAAATTTATTCGAATCGCAACAAACGAAAGAGGAATCTCCCTTCTCTTGGAATCGGATGGATGGAGCTTTGAGACGGCCCATTCAAACAGACCGGCGATATACGGATCGGCGCACGAGTTTTCGGTGGAAGAATATTTTTCTCACGAAACGATATTTTACGTTTGGAGTGAGAACGACGGCTCAGGACGAAGTTCATATTGTTCAGACCACAGCCGCTCCTCTCGCCTATTACGAATCATCGTTCCCCAATCTGAAGGAAAGAAGTTTTAAAGTCAGCGACAGGATGAAATATAAGAAATATATTCTAAGACCTTTTCAAAACAATGTCGTTCCCCCGAAAAAGCAATATCTCATCGTCACAACCCAGAAGAGTCTCTTTCTCATCGATCGGTGCTCGTACTCGCTTTGGAAACAATTGAAAGAGGAGATTTCTTTCCAATCGCCGATGATGTTTCATGAAAAAGAAGAAAACCCTCCGCCACCTTTACCCATCCCTTCCTTAGATGATAAGAGGAGCTGGACCAAACCGTCATGGCCCGAAACAAAATCGACCCGGCAACGGAATGAAATTGAAGTCAACACAATTGAAGATGAGGAGGAAGAAAAAAAATTACCTCTTAAAAACGGTCGACTTACCGGAACCTACCTGGCGTGCAAGATCCGCTTCAGAACCCAGAAGCTTCTTCTTCTTCTTCTTCCCCGACTTGTTCAAACAGGCAACCTCTTTGGGACTCCTCACAGACAGAACCTCTTCCACTATCCTCTTCTTCTTCTCCTCCAACCTGTCCCGACATCGTAGAGGTAGAATGTCAGACGGGTCCACAAGCTTCAAAAAGTCCCGACATCGTAGAGGTAGAATGTCAGCCGGGTCCACAAGTTCCAACGGGTCCAGAAATCATGGAGGCAGAATCACAGCTGGGTTCACAAGTTCCAACGGGTCCAGAAATCGTAGAGGTAGAATTTCAGCCGGGTAAACAAGTTCCAACGGGTCCAGAAATCATGGAGGTAGAATCGCAGCCGGGTCCAGACATCCTAGATCCCTCCACTCATCCCAAAGAGACTCCAAGTGTTTCAAGACAGCCTTGTGAGGATCCAGCCCTTCCCGTATGGAATGATTATATGGACTTACAAAATTTGATGCAACAGGAAAGAGAAGAAAATAATCATACGGATGGGTGGGTCAAAGACTGTTTAGATCATTTAACCTCGAATGAAATTGAACTGTTATGGAATTGCATTTCTGAAATCACATCGGAATTGGGATAAAAACCAAAACAAAAAAAAAACAAAAAAAAAACAATTTTTTTAATAACAAATTGGAGGAGGGTCATGATGTCAATTAAAAAAAATATTATATAGAGTCCAATCTTGGTGGTTCACTTCAGTTTTGCAGCATGAGGTGATCCACGTTTCCCGAAATATGGATCCCATTCCAAGAGAGATTGTGTAGAGCCTTCACTTCAGTTCTTTTTTTTCCTACCAAGAGGAGAGGGTCCCCAAAGGGTTACCCATGGCCAAAGAGAGAAAGTGTAGAGCGTCCATTTCAGTTTTTTTTCAAGTTTAGGGGAGGGAGGTCTCAAAATGACACCCCCCATTTTCAAAGAGAGATAGTGTAGAGCGTTCATTTCTGTTTTTTCCAAAGTTAGGGAGTTTTCAAATGGCTACCCATTTCAGAGAAAGAGAGAGAGAGAGAGAGAGAAAAAGCGTAGAGCGTCCATTTCAGTTTTCCAACATTAGAAGGTCCCAAAATACCTTCTGAATTCAAAGAGAGATCGTGTAGAGCGTTCATTTCCAGTTCTCCGAGATCAGAAGAAGAGGGTCCGCTTTTCCCAAAATGGCTTCCTAATTCAAAGAGAGAGAGAGAGAGAGAGTGAAAGGGTGTGTAGAGCGGTCATGTTCATTCTCCAAGATAGGGTCGTCAGCTTTTTCTCAAAATGTCATCTCCCCATTCAAAAAGAGATCGTGACCAATTTTTTCCAGTTTTTTCCAAGATGTGGGGGGGGGGAGAAGAAAACCTAGGATGGAATAACACGACACACAGAGAGAAAGAGAAAAAAACGCCATCTTGTCATTTTCTGATAGGGTACCGGTGTTCGAATACTTTTGTGACCGACTGTACTATTTCCTTCACTCAACGCGGTTTTTTTCGCCTCCTCCCTGACAGACGGGAAAAAAACAAAGAGGAGGAGGTCCCGTATATAAAGATTGTCCAAAAAAATACCAACCCTTTTATATAGACCGCGTGATGCCACCTCATCTCATCATGATTTCTTTTTTTAGGAGGTCTCGATGATGAAACTTTAATACAGATGAGAGTCCAAGAGATACAGATGAGTCCGTTAATAATACAGATGAGAGTCCAAGATGGGCTTAAAAAGCCATTACACTGAGCATGCATAAATCTGCTCGAAAGAATCTCGAATAAGAAGAAGAATATAAAAAAGGGGGAAGGTTGGAAACAAGTCCTTTTCCCTCTGTATAATATTTCTCTAAGACATCACCGTATTCATCGCCATGGCGTGTTCAGAAAACTTTATCGTGCTCGATCTAGAGGTTTCCAGTCCTACAACCACAAGAAGGGTAAATTTACCTACGTTTTAAAAGAATTGGGCTATGGGAGAAAAGATTTTTTGACCGTGGGATCGTTCACGTTTGCTCCTCCTCAAACCTTCCACCAACTGAGTGACAAAAACCAAAAGATGAATGCCTGGCTGACGAGAAACCGGCACGGGTTTCGTTGGAACGAGGGCCATATTCCCTACAACCATTTAGGACGCATTCTCCAATCGCTCACTCACAGCTTCTCCACGATTTATGTAGTGGAATGCCAGAAAACAAAATTCTTTGCTAAAGCCTTGGACTATCAGAAACCCGTGACGGAAATTTATGTGCCAGATGGAATCATTTGGAAGTATCGGGGAAAATGTGCCCGACATCATCAAAGGAGGAAATATTTCCATTGTGCCGAAAACAAAGTGCGCAACTATCGGTGACACATTACGGAAGGAGATTTTCATATCAATCACGTCTATCCAGACGGAACGGAGAAGGAGGAGAGGATCCAGGAGGAGGTAGACAATCCTCTGCAAGCTTTTGATAAGGCCTACGATCAGTTAGAGAAGGATCCGTCCCCGAAAGCGTACGATGAGCTCCTCCAGAAATGGGATAATGTGTCCTGTATCCAAGTGATGGAACATCCGGATGAGTATACGCCTTTCCACTTGATGGGCTCTTCTTCTTTGTCGTCGACTTCCTCCAATAGCTCGAGGAAGACGGAGGGTTGGGGAGACGTACCTGAAAATATTCCCCATTACGATCCAGCAGCCTGTTGGGACGAACCTCCCAAAGAATCTCCTGAGACCCCCAAAATATCTTCAGAGGATCCAAAGAGAAAATCCACTGAGACTATGTCAGAGTGTTGGGACGATGAACGGACGACCTATTCTCCAAAATCCACTGAGACTATGTCAGAGTGTTGGACAATGAACGGACGACCCATGCTCCAAAATCTACTGAGACTAAGTTAGAGTGTTGGGATGATGAAACCGAAAACACGACAGACAATTGGGATGACCGTTGTTATGAATAAGTTCACAAAAAAGGGTAAGCGGACTGTAATTATCAGTTGTTTATTTTACATAACACTTTGAAATAGAAGGAATGCCACCCACGTGACGACACAGCTCACATCACTCCAAGCACAGTAGCAATTAATAAAACAAAAAAGAAAAGAATACAAATCACATAAATTATGAGTTGAAAGTTCGTTACCATAGCAACCAGAATTGAATCATCAGGCGGCAACGCCATCTAATGTTGCAAAGACACACTAGTAAATCGTTTGGTAACAAAAAATACTAAACATAGCCCCCGGCCTTGAAGCCTTCTAAGGGTTCAAAAAAAGACAAATAGTTAAAGCATACATAATAACATTAACAAACAAAAAATTAATTGAAAATATAACTAAAATTAAAGTACAAAAATATGAAAAAATTCAATAGTTCATAGTTCATATTAGTCATGATTGGGGATAAGACACAATTTAGTGACAGCTCGTTGGAAATCACCAGCGGCTGTATGGCTTGTAGCCACTCGAACTTTTTTATCACTACCTGGATGAATTAAGGCAATTCTTCCAATTTTCCATTGGTTTGGAGACAGTTGTTCGTTTTTGATCAGAACTAAATCACCACATTTTAGATTTGGAGACCCACGAAACCACTTAGCACGTTGATGAAGTGTTGTTAAATATTCTGCACACTATCGTTTCCAAAAATGTTGCACAGTCTGTTGAACTAGAGACCAACGTTTAAGTCGAGAAGATTTCACATCACTTAAGTCAGATTCCGGAATGGCAAGCAAAGGGGCTCCAATCAGAAAATCACCTGGAGCAATGCACTAAAGTCGTTTGGATCACTAGACATCGCACAAAGAGGACGGGACACGCACAAAGAGGACGGGATACACGCTTCCACTTGTGTAAGCAGTTAAAAATTCCTCGTAAGTTAGAAGTGTGGATCCTAATAACGTGTCGCTTCCTTCTAAATTTGCGAATCATTTTGACGATCTAGTCTTAGCTGATCCTAAGTTCTATGAAAGAAAACCTATAGATATTTTGTTAGGTGTAAATGTATTTTTTACTGTGCTTAAAGGAGCCATCATAAAGAGAGGAGAATCATTACCCTTTGCAATTTGCTCTCAGTTGGGTTGGATCATTTCCGGGAACACTATTACTGATGATTCGAATCTAACTAGCACTTTTACAGTGAATAATCTTCAGTTGAATACAAACGAATTAGTTGAAAGATTTTGGTCTTTAGACTCCATTCCGGAAGTCAAACGTATTTCAAGTGAAGATAAAAAATGTGAAGAGTTCTTTAAAACAACACACTTCCGTGATCAAAATGGTCGTTATATAGTGAAACTTCCATTTAAGGATAACCCTTCAAGGTTGGGTAATTCTAAATATCTTGCTTTACAAAGATTTAAATCTTTAGAGAGAAATCTCTTAAGATCTCCTGATACATATGATATGTATAAACATTTCATGAAGGAATACTTGGATCTCGGGCACATGGAACCAGTCCGTAGTTCAGAGTCCCCAAGTCAGGCATACTACATGCCACATCATGCAGTAATTAAGGAATCTAGCTCTACGAGTAAAATACGTGTGGTATTTAATGCTACAAGTAAGTCTTCATCAGGACTATCTCTTAACGACATATTGATGACAGGTCCCAGAATACAACAAGAGCTGTTTCCAGTTTTGGTCAAATTCAGATGTTACCCAGTAGTTGTCACAGCTGATATCATGAAAATGTTTAGACAAATTCTAGTTAATGAAGAGGATAGAAACTTTCAAAGGATATTTTGGCGGGACAGTCCAAGTGATCCTATTCAAGAATTTCGACTTAATACTGTCACATACGGCACTGCCTCGGCTCGATATTTGGCTACTCGTGCTTTATACCAACTTGCCTACGATGAGCAGAATAACTATCCTTTAGCTTCGAAGGCTGTACTTCAAAACTTTTTTGCAGATGATTGTTTGGTAGGTGCTCAAAACACTGAAGAGTGCAAAAATCTAGTAAATCAACTCTTGCAAATGTTAGAACGTGGAGGATTTCTTCTGCGTAAATGGTCATCCAATGACTTGTCAGTGTTAGAGAATATACCCCAGGAGTTTAGAAATGATTCTGAGGCTATGAAAATTCAAGACGATAGCTCAATCAAAGTTTTAGGAATTAATTGGAACCCCCGTGAAGACTCCTTTAACTTTTCCGTATCCATTTCTGGTGAAAAGTTTAAATACTCTAAAAGAGATATCCTTTCTGATTTAGCGAAAATATTTGACCCTGGGTTGGCTTGCTCCTTGTATTATTTATGTCAAAATCTTGATACAAGACATGTGGAAACTCCATTTATCGTGGGATGAACCTGTTAGTGATGAGATTGCTAACAAATGGAAGATTTTCCGAAATGATTTACATCTTATTCAACAATTAAAAATACCGAGATTTGTTTTGATTCCTGACGTGAACTACATTGATATCTGTGCTTTTTGTGATGCCTCCGAGAAAGGCTACTGTGCAGCAATTTATTTGCGTTCAGTATCACGTAATTTGGACATCAAAGTAACACTCTTAACATCAAAAACAAGAGTTGCCCCTCTGAAAGTGCAATCATTACCTCGATTAGAGTTATGCGCCGCAGTTTTGTTAGTGAATTTGCTTAAATCAGTGTTAGAACATTTAGAGTTTCCTATACGTAAAGTTTTGGCCTGGACAGATTCAACTGTTGTACTGTCCTGGATTTCTGCAGAACCATACCGTTGGGTTCCCTTTGTTGCAAACCGCGTTGCTAAAATACAGAATACAATTCCTAATGTAAGGTGGAACCATATCAACAGAAAGTGGAACCCAGCTGATTCAGGTACAAGAGGAATGTTTCCAGAAGAATTTCTGAAGTGTGAGCGATGGTTCATTGGACCTACTTGGTTATATTCACAAGATTACGAACCATGTCCTGACAGTGAACATCTTGCTGATGTAGATTATGAAGGAGTTCGTAGAGAAGAAAGAAAAACTTGCATTTCAGTATCTTGTGCGGTAAAGGAAAATGACATTTTTAAACGGTATTCATCTTGGACAAAATTACGTCGTATAGTTGCATTATGCCTAAGATTTATTTACAACTGTCGAAACTTCTCCGAAAATCGTTTGAGAAGTTTCCTGACAACCGATGAGCTTCGATTAGCTACAAAAACAGTGATAAAAAATGTCCAAGAATCATATTTTCCTCAAGAGCTTTCTTATTTAAAAACATCGAGATAATTAAAAGGAGTGAGCAGCCGAGTAATACAATTAACTCCCATCCTTGATGAAGAAGGCGTCATTCGAGTAGGCGGTCGCTTAAAAAATGCAAATATTCCGGAAAATAGCAAACATACTATTCTGCTTCCAAAGGAAGTACATGTCACTAATATCATCGTAACTCATTACCATGTCAATTATTTGCATGCTAGTCAAGAGTTATTAATAAGCAGTTTACGAATGCAGTTTTGGATTCTTTCAGTGAGAAGCGTAGTGAGAAGGATTATTCACAGATGTATTCCTTTTATTAGAAATCGAGGCAAGACTGTGACCCAGATAATGGGTGATTTACCCTCGCCCAGAGTTCAACCATCAAGACCTTTTGCAGTTACCGGTGTTGATTATGCTGGTCCATATTCTATTAAGTCCCAAGTTGGGAGAAGAACAAAAACTTTCAAGTGTTACATATCCATTTTTGTGTGTTTCTCAACAAAAGCTGTACACTTGGAGTTAGTCAGTGATCTATCAACTTCAACGTTTTTAGCAGCTCTAAAACGTAAAATTTCGAGTGACTGTGCTACTAACTTCAAAGGCGCTAGTAAGGAACTGAAGGAGATTTATAAAAATGGAGCACGCATTGAGAAAAGCAGTGAATTATGTGACTACATTACCTCAGAAGGTATAACTTGGTTATTTAATCCTCCGACATCTCCTCACTACGGTAGTTTGTGGGAATCTAATGTGAAATCCATGAAATTTCCTCTTAAACGAGTATTAGGATCCACACTTCTAACTTACGAGGAATTTTTAACTGCTTACACAAGTGGAAGCATGTATGAATTCCCGTCCTCTTTGTGCGATGTCTAGTGATCCAAACGACTTTAGTGCATTGACTCCAGGTCATTTTCTGATTGGAGCCCCTTTGCTTGCCATTCCGGAATCTGACTTAAGTGATGTGAAATCTTCTCGACTTAAACGTTGGTCTCTAGTTCAACAGACTGTGCAACATTTTTGGAAACGATAGTGTGCAGAATATTTAACAACACTTCATCAACGTGCTAAGTGGCTTCGTGCGTCTCCAAATCTAAAATGTGGTGATTTAGTTCTGATCAAAAACGAACAACTGTTCTCCAAACCAATGGAAAATTGGAAGAATTGCCTTAATTCATCCAGGTAGTGATAAAAAAGTTCGAGTGGCTACAATCCAAACAGCCGCTCGTGATTTCAAACGAACTGTCACTAAATTGTGTCTTATCCCCAATCATGACTAATATGAACTAAGAACTATTGAATTTTTTCATATTATTGTACTTTAATTTTAGTTATATTTTCAATTAATTTTTTGTTTGTTAATGTTATTATGTATGCTTTAACTATTTGTCTTTTTTTGAACCCTTAGAAGGCTTCAAGGCCGGGGGATATGTTTAGTATTTTTTGTTACCAAACGATTTACTAGTGTGTCTTTGCAACATTAGATGGCGTTGCCGCCTGATGATTCAATTCTGGTTGCTATGGTAACGAACTTTCAACTCATAATTTATGTGATTTGTATTCTTTTCTTTTTTGTTTTATTAATTGCTACTGTGCTTGGAGTAATGTGAGCTGTGTCGTCACGTGGGTGGCATTCCTTCTATTTCAAAGTGTTATGTAAAATAAACAACTGATAATTACAGTCCGCTTACCCTTTTTTGTGAACTTATTCATAACAACGGTCATCCCAATTGTCTGTCGTGTTTTCGGTTTCATCATCCCAACACTCTAACTTAGTCTCAGTAGATTTTGGAGCATGGGTCGTCCGTTCATTGTCCCAACACTCTGACATAGTCTCAGTGGATTTTGGAGAATGGGTCGTCCGTTCATCGTCCCAACACTCTGACATAGTCTCAGTGGATTTTGTCTTTGGATCCTCTGAAGATATTTTGGGGGTCTCAGGAGATTCTTTGGGAGGTTCGTCCCAACAGGCTGCTGGATCGTAATGGGGAATATTTTCAGGTACGTCTCCCCAACCCTCCGTCTTCCTCGTGCTACTGGAGGAAGTCGACGACAAAGAAGAAGAGCCCATCAAGTGGAAAGGCGTATACTCATCCGGATGTTCCATCACTTGGAAACAGGACACATTATCCCATTTCTGGAGGAGCTCATCGTACGCTTTCGGGGACGGATCCTTCTCTAGCTGATCGTAGGCCTTATCAAAAGCTTGCAGAGGATTTTCTACTTCCTCCTGGATCTTCTCCTCCTTCTCCGTTCCGTCTGGATAGACGTGATTGATATGAAAATCCCCTTCCGTAATGTGCCACCGATAGTTGCGCACTTTGTTTTCGGCACAATGGAAATATTTCCTCCTTTGATGATGTCGGGCACATTTTCCCCGATACTTCCAAATGATTCCATCTGGCACATAAATTTCCGTCACGGGTTTCTGATAATCCAAGGCTTTAGCAAAGAATTTAGTTTTCTGGCATCCCACCACATAAATCGTGGAGAAGCTGTGAGTGAGCGATTGGAGAATGCGTCCTAAATGGTCGTAGGGAATATGGCCCTCGTTCCAACGAAGCCCGTGCCGGTTTTTCGTCAGCCAAGCATTAATCTTTTGGTTTTTATCACTCAGTTGGTGGAAGGTTTGAGGAGGAGCAAACGTGAACGATCCCACGGTCAAAAAATCTTTTGTCGCATAGCCCAATTCTTTTAAAACGTAGGTAAATTCACCCTTCTTGTGGTTGTAGGACTGGAAACCCTCTAGATCGAGCACGATAAAGTTTTCTGAACACGTCATGGCGATAAATACGGTGATGTCTCCCACAAACAGGAAAAAAGGAATCGAAAAGGTATATATATAACAGTGAAGTTCTAGAAAGAAAAAAAATAAAACGTTTTAGAGTCATCGTCTTGAAAGAGACTGTGATATCATCCCTTCTTCATCCACCGCCTCATAGAGAAATAACTCCACCTTCTTGTATTCTAAACATTTATTTTACAAACACAAACTAATACTAAACTACACTACTAATAACTGAAATATATAAAGTAATAAAAGGGAATTTCGGTTTCATTAATGGCTCCCACGAGCCTTCCGTATGACCTCTTTGTCGGTCTCCCTCTTGAAAACTAAACTTTTGGCGCCTCTCCAGATTGAGAGTTAGCGCCCTCTATACATCTTGTTGGTTGGCGTCACCCATACATCACACCCCCATCCAAGATTGAAATAGGGTGAAAGCCTATTGAAATATGACAAATTATGGTGACGTCAAACAAAAGAGTTACTTACCTATTAAAGTCTACAAATCAATCGATACTGAAGTTGAAAGATATATAACACAATACTTATACAGATTAGTTCTACATCTACTACAAGATTTCTTCTAAAACTGTAATATATAAATGATTAAAAATTAGTATTCAAACAATTCTAATGCAATAGAATACTTAAAGCGTCTATGATATACTTAAAATTCTCTAGGAGAGTAGCTGAAAAAGAAACACACACATAAAAAAGTAATAATATTAAGAGTTCATAAATGTCTATGAAAAGTTCTTTCTTTCACACAAGTCACTCAATAGTCTCTAGTCTGGACAACGCATCAGCATTGCTTAACTTAGCACCTGGGCAATGTGAAATTGTAGTATCATACTTTTGTAATGCTAAAGCCCATCTCTGTAACTTAGAAGATTGTGGTGCGTTCTTTGTGATGAAAGTTAACGGATTGTGATCAGTTATCAGTTCCACAGGTGATCCAAAAATCCAAGTTTCAAACTTTTTCAAGCTCCAAATAACAGCATAAGCTTCCCTCTCGATAGTTGGCCATGCTTGTTGTGTTTTGGTAAGTTTCTGGCTGGAGTAACTAATCGGGTACAACTTTCCGTTTTTCCTTTGAGATAAGCAGGCTCCAACACCTGTTGAAGATGCATCACATTGAATTATAAAAGGTAACCCTGGAACAGGGGTATAAAGACTAGGTGCTTCCATTAGGCATTTCTTTAATTTAATGAATGCTTCGTCGTGTTTTTCTGTCCAGCACAGCTCTTCAGGACTTCTTCTTTTGGTGAGCTCGGTTAATGGATAAGCTGTTTCGGCATAATGTGGAATGTAGTCTCTGTAATAATTACATAGGCCTAGAATGCTTTTCAATTGTTTTTTTGTTTGAGGTCTAGCTAATTTCTGGATAGCCTCCACTTTCTCTGGATCTGTACGATGACTGCCGGAACCGATGATATGTAATATACTAATATTACTGATATGAGATACTTAATATGAGTTTTAGCGAAGGAACATTTCTTGAGATTTACGGAAAACTGTAGTTCTAACAGTTTTGAAAAAATAGTGTCAAGATGTACTAAATGTTCATTCCAATTATTTGAATAAACAGCTATGTCATCGACGTAGGTTCGAGCAAAATCTTTGTATTTAGCAAGGGCCTGGTTCATGACTGTCTGAAATGTTGCAGCGGCGTTGCGTAGTCCGAAAGGCATGATTTTAAATTGATACTGAGCTCGATGTGTCTTGAAACATGCTAATTCTTGACTCTCTCTTTCTAATGGTATGGCCCAATAGCCTTTGAGTAAATCAATGCTGGATATCACTTTGGCTTTTCCAATGTAGAATAAGAGCTCTTTAGGATTTTCCATAGGGAAGTCATCTGGTTTCGTTACTTCATTAAGGGATATAAAGTCAACGAAAAGGCGAATATTACCGTCTTTCTTCATAACGCATACAATAGGGTACGAAATTTCAGCGTTGGTTTCTTCAATCAATCCCATTGATAACATTTCTTCGATTTGTTTATCTACTTGAGGCTTCAATGCTTCTGGAATTCGATAAACATATGGCTTCTTCCTTTCATTGTCACTTAATCTTATTTTATGTTCTCCTACTTTGGCAATTTGTACCTTATTTATAAATAAGTTTTCATATTTTCTTAACAAGTTCATCATTTCATTCCTTTTATCATCATCTAAATGGCTTAAATTTACTTCGCTAAGATGAAAATGATCGGACTTGTCACTCACACTGGGTGTGGGATGGACTTCTCCTAGTTCTTCTTCGTTCTCAAATATTACACCTACTGCCTGTACTTTTGGATTAAATTTTCGAATTTTATTTACATGTACTCTTCTTATTGTACCATCTGTCAATCTGACTCTGTAAGAATCTGGATTACAACGAGATACTATTTCTGCAGGTCCTATCCATCTGGCATATAATTTATTACTGGAATCTGGAATCAGCAGGTACACTTGATCTCCAGGGTTGAATTCTTTATATATAGCCCTTCGATTAGCATATCTTGCATATGCACCTTGTTTCAATTCTGCAGTTATAGATGCTTGCTCTGCTGCTATTTCTAAATTCATCTTTAGCTCCTGTAGATAATCAACAGCACTTTTACCCAATTTTACTGGTAATGGAATTTCTCCTGACCATGACGATTTTAATACTGACAACGGACCTCTGGCCTCTCTTCCATACATTAATTTAAATGGGGATACTCCCGTAGTACAATTTGGAATTTCGCGGTAAGCGAATAACAGGTATGGTATATGCTTGTCCCAATTTTTAGAGTCGTTTCTAATGATATGATGAAGCATACGTTTTAGAACTTGGTTATACTGTTCAACTAATCCCGAACTTTGTGGATGTCCTGGTGTTGCAAATCTAGGACTTGCTCCTAATCTGGCATGGAATTCATGTGTTAATTCTGCAATAAAATTGGTACCTTGATCGCTAGCTATTACCCGAGGTATGCCCGTTCTCATAAAGATTTCTAATAATGCGTCGCATGTTGATTTTGCTGTAATAGTTCTCAAAGGGACAGCTTCTGGCCACCTAGAATGTTGGTCGACTAAACATAGTATATATTTGTGTTTACCTGCTGATGGAGGTTCAATTGGACCGATTATATCTACATTCACTGTGTCAAATGGAAATTCAGGCCTCTGAACTGGAACTATGGGTATACGATCGTTAGTTCTTTCTCTACTTTGTAATTGACATTCCTTACAAGTTTTACAATATTCTTCAATATCTCGTGACATGTTTGGCCAATAAAATGAATAACGAATCCTTTCTTTTGTTTTTCTCATCCCTAAATGATTTGCAAAAATAGATTCGTGAGCTAATTTTAAAATTTGTTCCCTTCTAACTTTAGGTAATACCAATTCACTAACTTGTTCCCCGGAAATTCTTTCAGTATGATAAATCAAGTCATCCATTAACCCATTAACGGTTTCACCCGGATTTTCTCGTTCTTTTATGCAGGTCTCTTAACGGTTCGTTACGGATTATTGTTAGTTTAAATGTACCCTCGAAAACGGACAGTCCCGTGTTTTTGTATTATCGAAAAAACACGCCAAAAAGGACTAGCCCGTATTTTTGTATGTCTTCCAACCCCCAATGCCTAAGGGGACAAGGGTCCATGCAATCCTGACGACAATGGGTAATGGCTGTCATTAGCGTGGGGAGAAATCTCCTTGATGTTTTGGGATAAAGGCCTTACACTGACTCAAAGGAAACAAATTTATTACCAGTTACAAAGTGGATGCATATATAAAGGGATTTAAGAATTTCCGTTTTAGAGCAGTTATTGAATAAAAAATAGAATTTTTTACAAAATGAACGTTTACCTATAAGAGCATTAATGAATTAAAACGAGAAAAATAAAAGTAATAAATGCAAACATAAAAATCTGAGAATGCAAATCTTTCAGATTTTACATTACGCCCAAAGGGCGTTTTTTAACGGTTTGTGGGTTACCTTTATTTTTAAATATCATGCTCTTCGCACTTAAACCATAAAACTTCAGTTAAACATCAATACCGCAAAATAAATTTTAAATGAGCATATCTTTAGAATTTCCAATACACAGTCTCGCCCGTTGAAGATAAATTTTTATATTATTATTTTCATACAGTGTTGCCTTTGCTCGCTTTAAAATCGTTGAGTTTCTTAATAAAAAATTCACTGAAGTTTTACGAAATAGGAAACATATAATAAAACAAATTCCAAATCTCGGCTTCGAGATGCCCATATTCGGGTGGAAATGTACGTTATTCAAAATTGGATGGGTCTAGGTACCGTTGTTTTATCACAATGCGAGAAACATACATATATTTATGCAGATTATTCATTATTTAATTTCAAGGCAGATAGCCCTCGAGTGCTCTGCCGTAATCTAATAAACCAAAACCATTATTTTATTTCTTTAAATATAATACAGGGCTGTAATATGTGGTAGCAACAGTTTGAAAAGTGAACTGACATAGTTTTCAACGGAAAATGAAAAAATGAAGTTAATAGACCTTCTCGGCTAACGCCCTTTGTTTTAAAAATAATGTATCGTGTAATTTAATGGGAATACGAGATTAAATAATTCTCTTTAAAAAATTCTTCTACAAATTTATATCACGAATAATAAAAACGTGAGGCTGTCTTGATAAATTTATAAATATTATACATCTGACAATGCGATTCAATTATTTGATTTCGTAATTTAAGAGCCTATGATTCTTCTTATAAAACTGTACAGGAATTTAGCAAAGAATCTATTAAGTAATCTCTTATTACCATTAATCTATGCGATAAATTATTATTATTATTATTATTATTATTACTTTTGGTTCAGTCTTTTACTTCCAAGTATCCTTTTACCTCAAATAATCGAAAAAATATATAAATTTAAAACAAAATTCGCCCCCAATCAGAAATTAGGTTACAAATTTCATGCAAATTTTATTTCAAAAGCTATTTTACGCTCTGTAAAATGATGCAAACTTAAAAATTTAAGATTTTTAGTTTATTCATAAATGGAAATATGCGCAAAAAATTTCTTCGACATTAAATTTTAAAAACTCTAAATCAAATTATTATCATCCGTAAACGTAATTGTACAAAATCTGATTTCAATAGCTTATCGATAAGCAGTTCAAAAATCGACGACGAGCTTTTGATTAAACACCGTGAATGAACTGAATACAATTTTTGGAACAGCTCTATTTTTAAGCACTTTGGAAAGATCGGTAAGTTGTTGATATAGCATAACCGTTATTTTTATAACATTCTTGGCATTATGAAACGTGTAAGTGACATTCATAAGCGATTCCCGACAGTTCTGTTCATTTGTCAAAGTGGCTGCTTTTGAAAATATTGTGAAGCTCACTCGATGTGCTCCACTATCTATGATACTCATTAAAGATATTTAATAATGTTTTATTTCTATACAGAAATACTGGTAAAATTAAGAGGTCAAATTGTAGGGTTTATATTTATTTTAACTAACATTTATTTTAAGTTTAAACTATGTTTCCTGTCAATCCTTACTTTCCCCTGGAACTGCCAATGCCAGAATATGTAAATTTGAGTAGAACGCGCAAGCATTCAAATTATCAGCGGAAGTAGTATGATTTAAATAGAAGGAAACGAGTTCGGTGAGGGAGTTATTCTTACTTAGCGAGCGCGGAGGTAGAAATCGAGAATTGAAGAACCCTGCGTTGCGGCCTATGTGCTTGGCGGGAAGTAGTTGCAATTGTTCCAGTGAGCTTCAAGTCTGCTGAATTAGCTGCGGTATTTGTAAAACGCGGTGAGTTAGTTATTTTAGAGAGCCTCGTAGTTAGAATATTGTCTTTATTTTCTTTTCAGGTTATTATTTTTATTTTGACTGCCTAGTTGGCACAGTTTGTAAGCGTCAAGAGGACGCAATTGTAATTTAGTACGTTGAATAAAAAGGGACTTAAACCCTTTACAAGACTCTGTGGTTTATACAAGCTTTCACAGTCACCCTTGGTTGCGTGCAAGTTGGAGGCGCGCAACGTTATATTGGCGCCCGAACACTTATCGAACTGAAATGGCCGAAAACTGGATGGAAGCCGCTGGACAACACCAAGAAATGACAACGCAGTTAGAAGGATTTGGATACCTGGTCCAGACTTTGAGAGCATCAATCAAGCCAAACGTCTATTTCGACGGAAAAAATTCGGTGTCCGTATTTTTAGAAGGTATAGAAAACCACTTTCAGCTCTACCCTGTGCCTGAAAGACAAAAAGTTGCCATCGCCACATCAGCACTAAGAGGACAGGCCGCGCTATGGTGGAAAAATATAGGCAAATTTCTTCTAGGTGAATTTGGAAGCCCGACGTATACATTTGAAAATTTCAAAAAATCGTTAGTAAAGGCCTTCCCCATAGTGAAAGATCGCGCACGGCTGGAAGCCGAGCTATATAGTTTCTATCAACGGGATACAGCACAACTGACGGACTTTATTTTACGAAAAATCAAACTAACGGATATGTTGTATGGGAAAAAACCCGATGCGGAGATAATTGAAATAATATTACCAAGATTGTTGCCCGCTGTCCAAGACTACTTTGAAATTAGAAACCCAACCACATTGCAGGAACTCTTCGAATTGGCGGTGAAGTTTCAAAATCGCAGAATCGCGGAAAGAGCGAGAGGGGAAACATATTCTCAAAGTACCCGAAGGAAGGAGAAAACCAGAAATGGAAATCGCTCATATGGGGGAAAGAACTATCAAGCTAACGCATCGAAACTCGAAGGTCAAGGCCCAAAAAGAAAATTTGAAAATAAGCATCCGCGTACCCAGAAGACACAGATTGAAAGGAAAGCTTTAAACGACTAGAGGGGCCTGTGAAAGGGAGGGTCCAGACCCCGGAAGTTTTAGAAAAACCCTCAAATAGACATCTAAATACAGTCATCGTAAAAAACTCACAGCTACCAATTATACAAGTCCTGGTTGGCGATGTACCAGTAGAAGCCCTCATCGATACAGGAGCAGAAGGAAATTTCATGAGTGAAAAGTTCTTCAAAAAGAATTTTTATAGGATACGACTCTTTAAAACCAGAAATACGGAAATTATAGCGGCGCAAGGAAAAACATGTCACTGCATCGGGAAAGTATCATTAAACTTACAGATAAAAGAGGAAAATCTCAAAGTATTAATTTTTGTGGTGAAAGACCTCCAACACTCTCTTATTTTAGGTAGGGACTTTTTAAGGGCCGCGAGGGCCAAATTAAATTTTCAAGATAGTTCCGTGGTGCTGGAGATGGACCAGAGGGTGGTGGAACCGGTGGAGACACCTGAATTGGACCTTAGCCATTTGAATGACCAGGAAAGTAAAGCAATACAGCAAGTGGTGAGTAATTTTTCTCATTTGTTTTCAGAAAAACCGGGAAACTGTCAGATCGTGACTCACAAGATTCAATTAAATGCCGAAAAACCTTGTAGGACTAAACCGTATCGCTATGATAAACAAAAAGACTTAATCATCGAAGAACATATTCAGGAGATGTTAGAGAATAAAATAATAACGCCCATAAATAGTGAGTACGCGAGTCCAGTCGTACTATGTAGGAAAAAGAACGAGTTTCCTCCTTCGGACAGAAAGGTAAGAAGGCGGGAGAAAATACCTTATAGGTTACAAAAGTTGAGTACGTAGTCACAAATCTAACTAATAAATGCTCTACAAATAAAACTTTTAATATTTTAGCAGAAATTTTTGGAAACGTATTTATATAGATTGTTTTAGAAATCGACACAGTTTGATGCCAGTTTAGAGGAGGGGTTGTTTATGAGCGTATTAAAAATGCTTTTCCCACTCAAAATGTTAACTACTTTAAAATAATAATTCATAATCGCACTGAATCTGATGTTTACAATTATTTCCCCTGAGATTTCTTTAAAAAGAAAGAATTACAATTGTGTTTAATGCAGAAAATTTAATGGAATTGGCATCTGCGCAAGAGGACGGAAACTATCAGGGAGGACTTTCTAAGGAAAACTAGATTTCCTTCACATTGAACATAGAAAACTTTCACCGAACAAGCGTGAACAAGCGTTGAGTGTTCATCAGGATTTGAACTTATGTAGGATTACCAGTACTCAGCGGTTTTAGCGCTTGGCCACCTCAGGCCGATTAAAAATCTTGTTTAGAAACCTTTAATCTTGATTTAGTTTGAAGGTAAGGATTACTTGAATACAGCAAAACACACGAGGACTATCTGCTTTTAAGGAAAGAGATGCCTTCGTAGAGGACTTTTTAACGAGAAAACTCTCATATTCATGTTATATATAGGGAAAAACATGGAAAAATACCATTCAGCCATCGTATTCGTTCGTCAGGGTGTAAATCGAACTACCAGTATTTACCGGCCACTAATATGGCCGTAGTTGAATAGGGGAAATAACTGTTGGATTGTAAGGCATCTAAATTAAGAAATAAAAAAAAAATAAAAAAAAAATCACTTCTGAGGTAATCTTAAACCCAAATTAAGTTTTTTATTATAATTATGAAAGAGTTCAACTCATTTGTTAATTTTCAGATCGTTAAAATTAGTGTGGCTTTAATGAATGATTATTTAGACCTGTTACAGGAAACAAATACATCAAAAGTTTCCTTTAAAATATCAGGAATTATTGAAAAATCTTCTGTAATTTATAAACGAGAAAACGTATTTATCCAGATTTTACATGTGTGAAAAAATAATGAATTTTGATCTTCCCTAGTAGAGACATTTGTAATTATATTCCTAGTTCCAAATTCAAAGTGAGAAATCTAGGTGCCTGAAGCCAGAGAACACTCGATTCTTCTTGGCTTCTATTTTCAGCGACGAAATAGATCAACTGCATGGAATTTTTATGATTTTTCTCAACATGTAAACTAAATGCGTGTAAGTGTTTCTTAGAAAGCTCGTCGGAAGTAGAATACCTTTATCTTGGTAGATAGATATCGTGTGCTTTAGTAAATTTAGCAAATCTAAACACAGGACCGACAGTACTATGTTTGAGGCCTTTCTCTAACATAGTCGAATAGTGTATCGAATAGTCGAACAATGAAATCACCCTACATCGCCCTCTTTTACTTACTTTTATACTTTTATCACAATATTATATATTGCATCCACAAAAATGTCTCTAAATTAATGTTATTTGGATTCGAAAACCATTTTATGCTTAAATACATCTTTCCAGATGTTTGTCTTTTACTCACTGAGAGTCAATGCTTCTTGAAGATGTCAATTCATGAATGAAAAATTATTTCTTGCTTTTCCGGTTTCCCCTAACCGTTCCCACAAAGGCCGAACCTTTGGGCAAAAACAGCCCTCCTATGATGTTAATTCCTCAGTAAAAGAGAAAGCACTGAACGGGGTAAAGTAGTAGAAATCTTGACTTTCCTTTTCACTCAAAATTCAAGCATTCCCAAAATCTACTATAAAAGATATACTCCCTAAGGTATAAAATTTTTGTGTAATGAAATTATAAAATGCAATATATATATATATGCATTATAATATATATATATGCTAAAATATGAATGCATATATATATATATCATTGATTATATATTAATGCATATATATATATATATCATTGATTATATATATATATATATATATATATATATATATCATTGATGACATATATATATATATATATATATATATATCATTGATGACATATATATATATCAATTAAACCTTTAGACACACTCACACACATACATAATCAGATATATTACATATATAGAATCACATAGTATCAGTAGGTGAAAGAAGAAAATAAATCCTACTAGTGAAAGATTGCTGAAGAAATTCAAAGCATAATGAAAGCTTCTTTTATCTTGGAATCAAAGAACTTTTTTATCGCTTTAGTTTTTGGGAGACTATTAGATTAAAATGTAATAAATAAATAAGTATATGGAAGAAAAATAAATCTTTAAAGGAAGAAAAAGGAAAAATAGAACCAAACAATCAAATCATTTTCAGCATTAAAACCAATTTTAAGCGTGACAGTATATTTTCCTGCCGATACGAAAACTTAAGAAAATAGACAGAAATCTGCATTGTTTCACCTATCAATATACGACAAATGGAATAACGATACAAGAAAAAGTAAATTTGAAAAATTTGCGAAAGCGGAATAATTTCGAATGCTGCACAAATAGAAAGTTACCATGCAGATACATTGGATTTTTTTCGAAGCAAGAAATGCGAAAATTCAGCAGTGCCCTCTTTGTGCTTCTAATAAGGAGGTCTTCCAAATTCTAGCTGGATGGACTTCCATTTATAACAAGATAGTGAGAATGGCATAATTCCTTATTATTTGTTTTCATTTAAAGGGCGAGAGAGAAGAAGCACGAGGCACTGTCGGAATAATTCATGTGTTAACGAATTATCGTCTGACATGTTTTCGTTGGGGTGCCATTGAAGAGACATAGCGTTTTTATGAGGAAAAAAAAAAAAAAAAAACACGAAAAATCCGTTATCCTATCAGCGGAATACGAACCACAGGCATTCCGACTGATAGTCCGATCTACTATCACTTACACCCCGAGTTAAAATTCTAGCTGGAAGAAGCTCCATTGAGCAATTTTTTCCAGCTCAAAGAAGAATGAGATAATTTCTCATAATCAATACGGATATATAACTGATGATTCTAAAATTCTATTATCATTAAGACTGGAAAAAATACACGATTTAATTCATTTTCATACATTTTTAAAAGAAGTTAAATTTTTCAGAGAGTTACTATAAAATATTTATTAGAATGTCAAATTTAAGCATTTCAATTATTTATATAATAAAGGATAAATTTTATATTTATATAATAAAGAAAAATCTTTAATAATATCACTCTGATTTTAGTGGAGATATTTTAAGAAATAAATAAGTGAAAGCTGGAGGAAGAAAAACTATTTCAAGTTATATGTTTATCTTAAAAGTAACGAGAGAAAAACTATGTTAAAAGAAAAGGCACGCATATCGAAATTGTTTCCTGTACTGCTGACAAATTGTTATATGGCATGCATACTATAATGTTCATGAATAATTGATTGCTACTAGATTAATACAGGCATAGCATATTTCTAGGGACTGATTTGCTGTAATTTCCAATTTGATTTTTGCATACTTTTATATTTAGGACACTAATTACATCACATTGAAGATTACTCAATGCAATAATTCCAGTGCAGTTTTATAGAAAATTATAAAATTTTCAGTTTCAATAAACAAATATATAATATTTCGATGACTCAGCAGGTAACATAATTTATTATCTTTCAAGTTTTTTTCTAAAACACCTCGGCAGATATAGAATCAGCCACAGACTGTACTAACTTTAAAAAGCGGCAGTATCTGAGTGTTCACATTTCTGTTTATAACTGCAATAAGAACAAGTATAAGTTTGAAAAGTTTACCAATGGCTATGTGGATAAAAGAGATGATCATAAGTATTTTGACCTCGTTTTGGTTTCTGGTCAATATGTTGGCTGTAGGGAAGATTTCGTGATTTTTTCCATGTGAACTAGTTTTCTTTATAAATTCCTCTAAGTCTTTCGTTAAGTACATGCAAAGTTGCTACATTAAACATTAGTAAGTGTTTACATAGGTAAACATTTTAAAAGCGACTAGCGTAAAGAAAGATTATTTAAATTATGTTTTTTAAAATGCAAATTCAGAACACTGAAAACCAAACAGTAAACATTATAAGACTAATTTAATAATCTTTGGTTTGGTTTAGTTGAAAACTTTACTTAAAAAACGTTGAAATTTACAATGTTTACAACAAACTATTATTCTGCCATATTCATCGATTGCGTTAATCAAAATCTAAAATTATTTAACGTAAAATGTAATTATCCGAAAATTATGTAAAATGAGAATTTTTTCCCACTATATCTGTAGTTTACAATGGCTAGAAAAAAAGATAGCTCTAGATAATGAATATTTCTAGAATGAAAAAACTCTATTGACTAGAAATAGTCTTTCGAGACTTTAGTGTCAGATAGCCTGCGGAGGTCAGGTTCCCTTCCAAAAAAAAGTAAAACTGTTTAAAATGCATATAGTTTAACGCTTTCTGTTTTATTTGGAATAACATTTCAAAAATAAAACTCGTGTTGGTTACGAACTAAGCAATTCTTAACGGGATAAAAAGCCGTACATTGATAATGCTAGGATCATGCATTCAGTTTTCGTCGTTTTAATAAAATCCATAATGATACTTATGCTGGTAATTATAAACTGCATTTACGGATACAGAAGTATGATTAATACACTAATATCACAGAATATAAGCTTTTTATGCTCTGACAAGTTTTGTCAAGATACAAATTTTTAGTTCATATACAAGTCGTAAATTCCCTAGCCAGATTCCTTTTTTATATAAATAGATGCATAGAGGAGAAAATGGAACAGTTAATTATATTTTTTATTCTTTTTCAAAATTTAATTCTTTTAGATATAATTTTTAACGATAAACGATATTCTGCTAAGTTATAATACAAAAATTATTACTAATAATAATTTATATCCTAATATTTATATCCTAATTTAATAATATTTATATCACTCAAAACAGAATTGGAAAACTCATTCAAATCATATTTAATCAAAACATTTTACGAAGTTATGGGAAAAAGGAATTTTGGGGTTTGCTTGATTTTTAACGGTGAATTCAATCATTAAAACATTTTTACCGTGTTTCCTCATTCATAAAACATTAGCAAAATAATTTACTAAATAATTCTTAGATGTAATAGTATTCTTGTTTATCTTTTGTTATATGACTAAAAATAAATAAAAAAGCGGCTGGTATTCAATATTATTTTATTTAATTACAAATACTTGGCTATTGGTACTCAAGACATAGTCTTTCCATATTATCACTTTTCTATTAGGCCTTGAAATTATGTTAACGACCTAATAGAATTCGGAAAATCCTATGATTGCATAAAACTGCGGGAGGTGCTAATAATGACAAATTTTAAATGAAAATAGAAATTTATTTAAATAAATTTATTTAAATTCTATTTATGCATTTAATGTATCAAATGCAGAAAAGTGAGAAAAATCCATCCAACACAGAGAAATAATTCTTTCTAGTCTGTGGTAAGATTGTATCAAATTCATTTAAACTTCCGTTTAAATTCGAAATGCGATCTCTCAAATCAACGAAGGAATACATTTTTGGCTTTAAATTCTACATTAGTAGCAACTGTATAATAGCTAAACTTACCAGAATATTTGTAGAAAACCGCCAAAATTCTAGAAATTGCTATAAAATCCCGAAAAATATTAGGAAGATTATGCTTGCCAATTCCACGCTGAAAAGACGAAGATGAGCTCGACAGTAAACGAACAACTTGTGGAAAAAATTCAACGCTAAAATATAAATGCATATGCGAAATTTTCCAAAAATTTCTGATAAATATTGTACTCTCATCGTAAATATGTATGGACTTATAATGGGATGAAAACTGAGTCGGTAAAAGAATGGATTAAAATTTAATTTCCCAAAATAAATTGGTTTACTAAAACTAAATAAAATAGATAAGTAAATAGTAAAAAAAATGTGTAACAAAATAAATAATGATCTTTCTTAAAATACTACCCAATAAAACATGTCGAATAATTGAATGTTCACAAGCTTGGAAGCTAAAATTCTAAAAAGATTTCGGAAAATTCGGCAGTCACATGTTAAAAGAAACAAGTCTACAGGCTACTAGTACAAAGAAAGAGGAGGGAGACGAAACTAAACGGAACAACTACTTCTTGGCATTCAATAGCGGGGAGGCAATTTTATGGCTTATCCATCACACTAAGGGGAAGCAAACATACTGCCTTAGGCTGGGCCATCTTAGAGAGATTTCAGAAAACGAAAGCGATTTTTTGTGGAGGGGTTTGTTGTCTGACAACGCGACCGTTTTCGAAGCATTTCGTTCCGAGAGGCGGGCTTGTTGATGGGTTAAAAAATATTTATTTTTATTTCTTTGCGCGTTTTTATAGATACTGCATAATGTCTCACATTCCCTTTGCTGTTGTTTAAAAATACTGGCATCTGAATGTTGACCCACCCCACTTTCGTTTTCGCCCTGAATGCAACTTATGACTAAATCTTGCTCTCCTCCTGTCATAAATAAATCAGCGCGGCTTTCGCATTCGAATTGTTTTGACTCATGACTCCTCGTTTCCGGTATCTGCAATGGAGACACTGTGTCGCAATCACGATTCGCGCTAAGCAGATGAGATTCAGAGGTCAATAAATCATAAACATTTGGAGTAATTACGCAGGGAATATGAAGTTTTTCTGTTAAAGCTACTAATACTTCGACAGATTTCAATAAATTAGGATTATCAGTATTTTTGATGGATAGAGGAATTCTAGCCACTTTAGCTGATATGGTTTCTCCGAATGCAGAAATTAGGTCAATATTACAGTTGTTCTCAGTAGAGAAATTTGATATGTGTTTCGGATTTATAACAGAAATTTCAGCACCTGAATCAATTATGGCTTGGATTTCGTTACCTGCAACGCAAATATTTACTTTTTGCAATGGCTGCGTAAAACTTTCATTTGACAAGCATGAAGATCCGATTTTTGCTATTACTTTATCACTAGTATTTTTCTCTGATGTTTCTTTTTTTAGAGGAGGGTTTTGTGTTACGGATTTGTTTCTTTGTGGACAAGATTTAGCGAGATGCGTTAATTTTCCACATATGTAACAGTCTTTGGGTGGATATTTATTTTTATTTATGTTGCTTCTCATATGAGGCGGAATATATTTCGATTCTCTTGAAGAGTGGGACGATTTAGCTATGTTTTCATTAGTGTTAAAAGTGGTTTCATTTAACGATTTGCCTTTGTTTACAAAATACAAGTCAACTTCTTTAGCTAAATCCTTAGGTTTTAACCAATTTTCTCCGGTTTTAATATTAATGTAAGTTGCCGTTTCTTCGTCTAACGTTTGGAAAAGTTTGTCGGAAATCATTAGTTGACAAAGTGCATCAAAGTTATTAACTTCACGTAACTGACAGTAATACTGGAAATTTGCAGACAGTCTAGAAGCGAACTGAACATGTGACTCTTTAAGATCGCGTCGTGCTCTTCGGAAATTCATTAAACATTCATAAGCAGTTGGCTGATATTCTTTTAATACTAGTTTTTAATGGTTTCATAACATTTTAGTTCTTCATCATTAGTGTAAAATAATACTCGTATATTAGTTGCCTTATCCCCTAAAATGTTAATCAAAATTTCGGATTTGAGCTCCTGTGGTACATTTTTAGTTATGAATGCTCTCTCTAATGTTTGAAAAAACAAATTGAAATTTTCCGATCTTCCCGGAACAGGAATAGTTAACATTTCAACACTCTTTATCAAATTTTCTAAATAATTTCCCGAACCTGTAATCATGTCTTTATCTGCGCGAGATCCATCTTTAACTGTATTCTGACTTCTAACTTTTTCTAATTCTAATTCTTTCTCTAGCTGCGCTAATTTTAATTTTTCAAGTTCAACCTTTTGAGCTTCTAAGGCTAACTGTGTATCCCTAGCTTTTATTTCATTTTCTTCTCTAATTTTTCTTTCCTCAACTATTGAGTTTAATAATCCAATTACAAATTCTGGATCATCTTTAAATATTTTACTGTCCTCAATTTTACCTTTTAGTTGAACCACTGTTAAACCAACAGTTTGTGTATCTTCAATTTCACCAAGAAGGTTTACTAAGTCTTCTTTCTTAGTATTCTTATACATTTTAATTTATATATATCTTACACATGTATATATATATCTTCAATACATCTATACTTTGAGTAAATAAAATCAAAAGCTTCCTACCTGCTTCTCTTGAAGTTTCTCTACCGTCATCTAAAGCTCTGGTTCTCGTAAGAGAGCGTGTGATATCATCCCTTCTTCATCCACCGCCTCATAGAGAAATAACTCCACCTTCTTGTATTCTAAACATTTAATTTACAAACACAAACTAATACTAAACTACACTACTAATAACTGAAATATATAAAGTAATAAAAGGGAATTTCGGTTTCATTAATAGCTCCCACGAGCCTTCCGTATGACCTCTTTGTCGGTCTCCCTCTTGAAAACTAAACTTTTGGCGCCTCTCCAGACTGAGAGTTAGCGCCCTCTATACATCTTGTTGGTTGCCGTCACCCATACATCACAGAGACATTTTCTTTTCAAAGGGCTAAGAATAGAGTTCTTTATAAATGAAGTTAATATTATGATTATTAAAAAATCAAATCGATTTTATATAACCATATTCATACGACCAAAGGGACTTACCCGCTCAGTTCACTTCTTCTTCTGTTCTCTGAAGAAATCTCGCGGAGGACACACACTTTTATACTCGCGCGACATCTGTCGGGATCGCGACCCTATCCAAATGTCAGGGTCATTCCAACCTCTTTCTTAAAAGGATCGGGATGAAAGAAACACTTTGATAAAAAATATATTTATGAAAGGATATCTGAGGGTCTTGAGAACGTTTTCTCCCTCCCCCCGCCTATTTCAAAAAAAAAAGTCTTTCTTGGATCGCGTCAAGATCACAAAACAACTCACAGGCCTTATCCAGGCCTTATCGCGCCAAGATCACAAAACAACTCACAGGTTTATATAAATCCGATTTGTTTAATAATATTATATTTATTAAATACTATTTATTAGGTTTCCAAATCTGTCAAACCCAATCAATGGCCTCCTGGCTAAGATATCTGATTATCGCTATTTCGACTCATATTCGAACCCAAACAAACGAACTGGTTGAATTTTGTGATTTCCCCTATGTGTAACATGAACATGAGTACGTTTTACTTAGAAAGTCGTCCATGGAGACATTCATTGCCTTTGGCTGATAGGTCTCGTTTCCTTTGCCATACTCAAAAAATCTAAAAAATTTTCAAAAAGACTAAGAGATGCATATAACAAAATAAAATTAAGTAAATGCATATAAAAAACTGAAGTAAATGTATATAACGAAAAAAAAAATGAGGTAAAAACAAATTTTCAATAATTTTTCAATACTGTAGTTTCTAAATTGCTTGTTTTCAAATTTTATTTCATTTTTATGCATGTACTAATATACAGTGTATGTGTGCGAAAGCGTGCTTGTTTATCTCGATCTCGTCAGGGTCACCGTTTCACATAAGAGGATGGATGGACCCTGAAAGAGTTATCCTGTAAAGGTCACCTTGGGGCGAAAAAAAAAAGACTCATCTGGTTGGAGTTTCATTTTTTCAAAAAAAAAAAAGAGAACGGGTCGGCTTGGAACCCTTCCAAAACGAGAGAAATATTATACAGAGAGAAAAGGACTCGTTTCCAACCTTCCCCCTTTTTTATATTCTTCTTCTTATTCGAGATTCTTTCGAGCAGATTTATGCATGCTCAATGTAATGGCTTTTTAAGCCCATCTTGGACTCTCATCTGTATTATTAACCCTTTAATTGCTTAAGACGTGTTTAAACGTTTTTGGAATTTCTTGAAAAATGCTTAAGACGTCTTTACACGAATTTCAAATCGCACAAAAAATGCTTAAGACGTGTATACACGAAGCCCAAATTTCGCGAAGATTGCTTAAGACGTGTTTAGACGACGCGATCTGGTCTTCCTTACCCTACCTTTCTGCAGGCGGCTGTTAGTTGACACAAAGGTCTTAATAGGGTATGATGTCTCTTTGAAAAGAGCACTTTAGGAAAAAGTCCTTAGAGTGAAGTATCTTTGTCAGACAGCAGGTATGTATTAGCTGTGTGTCGACTAAAAGTTTGCGAAAGAAGATAAATCGTTTTACAACTGTTTGCCTTGTGGTACTTTATACAAATGAAAGTCAAACAGGATCCGACGTTGTTATAGTACATCACCGAATATTAGTAGAAACAAGAAAAAATAAGAATTGTAACGGAGGACGCCTTTATGCCTATATGTTATAGAATCAAATATTTTATTTTTGTATTGAAAAATGATTACAATTTCTGATTCGTCAGGAAAAAATATATAATGTTGCAACCAGCTTTCTTGTTTGCCTTCGTATTTCAAATGTGCGTTATTATAAAGGTATATTCTTCTTTTTACATTATTAAATGTTAAAACTGTGCTTTCAGCATGCCTGAGTTTTGTACTCGTATGTGTGGCTCTATGCTCCGTAGAAATGGCGAACTGACATATGAAAATTATATGAATGTTGAAAGGAAGATATTCTACTCGAAACTTCAACTAAATGGAATAAATGAATACGCCGAAGGAATTTCTAGAAATATTTGTTTTAAAAATTTTGTTATTAAGATTTTAAATCCAAAATGTTTTGGAATCTAAAGAAAAAATATGTAATCCTTGAAACATTTTTGGAAAGAAATCTATCGATATAAAATCTCTTAAAATTAATGGAGTGTAAATGAATTAAAACAGTTAGTGTACGGAAGGGTTAGATTTACTGCGCACAAAAAATTACAGTAAGAAGCTCAATTATTTAAAGATATAAATTAATTACATTAAAAGAATTTAAAATAAATTAACATCTGTCCAAATGTCAATGCTAACAGCAATAGCACGAATGAAAGTTATTCTTTAAATTCCGAACTTAATTCATCCGTCGATACGCAATGATGGTGTCTTTGCGATTACTTTTCTTATAGATACTCCGAAAGGCCGCCAACGAAGTAGCGGTAAAATCGTTGAATACTAATAGTTTGAAGTGGGTTCAAATCCTGACGAATGGATTGCCTGGATACCAGTTTTAGCGAATTTTTGCTGCCGATGTTTAATGTGAATATGAGCCAATTTTAGTTAGCTTTTCATGATGACGTGCCTTGACTACGAGTCCTCGCTCGGGTTGTGTTTGGTTTGGCTTGTTAGATTATTAAGCACGTGAAGGCGATCTGTCTAAAGGAAGGTATGCTTTCGTGACAGATTTTCTAAGGGAAACAATCTCGCACTACAAAAAGTTAAAACCATAAAAACGCCCATGCAATCAGCTTGTTCACGGGGGTTTGAATGCAGGTCAACTACCAGTATGTTAAGAGAAGCGATTTCAAGAATGTTTAATTATTTTATTTAGTTTGTCATAAGCTAAATAAAATAATTAAACATTCTTGAAATCTCTTCACATTACTGAAATGGCAATAACTTCGAATTATACTATGCTACCACTTTTCCTCTAATATGAAATTTTGAACTTTTCCGTTATCGGACAGCCCACCAGCGACTGAGCGGAGTCTAACGGAACAACTGGTGGTTCTGTCCGGGGTTCGAATCCCGGCAAACGGGCTGGTTGCCAGGATGGTATTCTTAGTTTTCCATATGTGTAACATGTATGCAAGCCAATTTCCGTTAGGCAGTCCTCGAACGAAGGCATCCTTCACCTTAGGCAAATAACCATCGAGTACTTTGCCATAATCAAATAAACCTTTATCCATAACATGCTTCAAATATTATTATGTTGAAAAGTTTATGCGCCAAAGTCGGCCCACGTTGAATGAAGTATGTCGTTTATTTTTTCTTTGTTTTTTATAACAACAATGTTCTTGTTTTCAAAATCTGAATTATCAATAAAATTCTTTTAATAATATGCGATTCTATTTTGTTTTTTTTGTTTAATGAAAAATTAATTTAAGCGACAAATCTCTTACATTTAGAAAAATTTTCGATTTTCGAAACGAGTTGCTGTCAAAAGCGCATCTTCTCGTTGCTGCATATATTTATTTAAAGCAAACTGCTTGCCGCGTGTGCTTTTATATTTGAAAGGATTCAGAGAATTTTCAACAGGGAAATAAAGTTATTAATTTTGCTGAATTTTGTGGATTCTTTGTGTTTTGAGGTAAGTCAAACCATCAGATATGTGACAACCTTAAAATAAGGGTATATATAATCAGGATTTTTCGGGCAGACATTCCCAGCGAAATACATTACAAAAAATTATCTATGTAGGATTAATGTATATTCCGTTTAGTATTTTAATTTATTAGTGTTATTACACATCAGTTTATCAGTGTAAGTTATATCGAGTTTTAGTTGTGTTCGATATAAGAATTTTATTTGGTTTATATAAATCCGATTCGTTTAATAATATTATATTTATTAAATACTATTTATTAGGTTTCCAAATCTGTCAAACCCAATCAATGGCCTCCTGGCTAAGATATCTGATTATCGCTATTTCGACTCATATTCGAACCCAAACAAACGAACTGGTTGAATTTTGTGATTTCCCCTATGTGTAACATGAACATGAGTTCGTTTTACTTAGAAAGTCGTCCATGGAGACATTCATTGCCTTCGGCTGATAGGTCTCGTTTCCTTTGCCATACTCAAAAAATCTAAAAATTTTTCAAAAAGACTAACAGATGCATATAACAAAATAAAATTAAGTAAATGCATATAAGGAAAGAAAATTAAGTATATGCATATAAAAAAACTGAAGTAAATGCATATAAAAAAACTGAAGTAAATGTATATAACGAAAAAAAATGAGGTAAAAACAAATTTTCAATCATTTTTCAATACAGTAGTTTTTAAATTGCTTGTTTTCAAATTTTATTTCATTTTTATGTATGTACTAATATACAGTGTATGTGTGCGAAAGTGTGCTTGTTCGGCATATCCATATGTATTAATTAAATAAATCTGATTTGAAAATGCATGCATTAACGCACTATTCTCGTAATTTGAAAAACACTAAAGTATTGTCTGAGAAAAATATTTTTAAAGAAAATTAAATTTCGTCTCCTGACTCGGTGCTGTGTAAAATTTTAAATAAGCTTATTAATTTTTTTCTTCTTTATTAAAAACAAATTAGTTTCTTTTCATCTATATATGAAAAATAACAAAATCTTGCTGTCAGAATGGAAATTCTTAAAAATATAAAACTCGTTTTTTTCGAACAAAAGTTTCTGAGAAATTTCTCTAGGTCAGCAGGTAGTAACAGGACCACTGACTGCTTTGTTTGAAAAACCCGATGAAGTGGATGATTTTACCCCCAAAAGGTTTTCTTTAACAAAGCAGATGCGGTCCAAATGGCTTTGCTGAGAAGCGTTCGTATTTGAATAGCTTGAAGCTTGAAAGCTTGAGTTGGAAGACGTTCCCGAAGCAATCAGTCAGAGAGCAATAAAATTTGTTATAGATATTTCTCTCTCTCTCTGTGAGTTCTTGAAATCTTGGAATGGGTGAAAGTTTATTTTGTTTTACATATATAAGGAAACTGCATGTAAAGCAAAATAATTCAAGGCACCCATTGTATGTTAATCATTGTACGTCCCCTCAGCTCTTCGGTTGGGTATTAAGAAAAGAAATTCCTATACTGCTTTTGTATTACTAGTATAGTGAAAGATTTGAAAAAAAAAAATAGCTTCATATGAAAAGTTTTTCTCCGATGAACGAATACAGCTGAAACATGTTTCTGTCTTCAAGTATATCCAAAAAACATGAAATAGTATTGTACTCTTTTGTATTCTATTGCATTTTTATATTACTTCGTGGTAAATTTTTTGATTCTTAAATTTCTCTCTCTCTTTTCTTATAATACACAAGTACTCTTTCAAATATGGCTGACCTATGAACCTAAATTTTTATACTATAAAATTTTATATAAAAATAGCCGTAATCATTAGACACAGCTTTGTGCATATTATATTCTTGAATACATGCCTGCAATTAATACTAAGAATACTATTGATAAAATTCGTGATATAATTAATAATGAAAATACTGTTTAAGCTAAAAACCGATTTGAATCTTTTTTTTCATTATAGGGTAACATGAGCCAAAGAATTTTCGTTAGAAATATACAATTATGCTAACTTGACACATCAGATAGAAAATATTTTATCGTCATCATCGGCTATGATAAAAGATTTATACCCTTAAGATTTTGGATTATGATAAAGCACACAGGACCTATTTGTCTAAGGGAAAGGAAGTCTTCAGGGTAGATTTTATTTTTGTTGGAAACAAACTGTTAATTCACAATCAATTGTACTTATGAAAAACCCCTAAGCCTCCCATGCAGCCGCTAGAATTTACCGGTGCTCAGCTATCTTACCGCTTGGAGAATAGTTGGCTTTCTGAACTTACGCAATATCTATTTGAATTTGAATAATTGCATAAAAAACGAGCAAAATAAAATGACACATTGTAAATAGTACATTTTACTGATATCAAACTTTCTTTGAAAAAGGAAAATTAATTGTAAGGAATAAGATGGATGCATTTAATTAAACGGCGCGCAATAACAGCGCTGATCATATGTTTCGTATAGGAAATCATTTTCTTCGTGTTATCGTATAACGGAAAATATCCACAGATTATATTTTACAGTTTTTAAGAAGTCGTGGGTTATCTGCTTTAAGAGAACACCTTCGTGGGCAATTTTCTAAATAAAATTAGCTTGAATTCACGTTACGCATCGGGAAAATCATAAAGACCACAAGCAGCTAAACTGTTCGGTTGCCAACAACAAACTACCAACATCCAGCAATCTTATTCACTCAACTATAGTGAACTTAAACTAATGTTTGTAAATTATTAGTAGTATTAAAATAACGAAAATATTTATTCTAATAAAAATTTTTGTTTGAATATCCTCCCTAGTAAGGTATTTTCTTTGGTTGGAGATTTGTCAACAATAAATGCTATGTTCAAACAAGACATTTATTTAGAGCATAATGCTTCAAAAATGTATGCTGCGATCCCTAGAAAAAAAATATCGCCGGAAAATATATCTCCGAAAAAATATTTAATTATTCATATTCTTATGATTAATTATTAAATAATTAATAACTTTTATAATTATTAAATGAAATGCTTATTTTTACTTTACCAAATGTACAGCAACACTCTTTCTTTACAAAAATACCATATTGAATAAATTATATTGTAAGCTATTAAGTAACAACATTGCTTTGTTTAATTAAGATACAATAACAAGCCGAACAAACATTAAATTGGAAGTCAAACAACAAAAATCAGCGTTATATTTTCAAATTTTCACAATCTAATTTTCATTATATCTTATCTCGTTCATTTGCGCTTTTGCAGCTGAAGATGAGGGTTCGGTAAAATCATCGAAACTAGTCCTGTGAAAATTTGAAAATATAACTCTGATTTTTGTTCTTTGACTTCCAAATTAATTGCTTTGTTTGTTATTAATGTGTCTCATCTTTCCTATTTCAGATAAAATTTACTAGTGTTTCTTGGACAGGAAAGCAAGAATTTTTAATTTGAATCAATAAATTTATGATACACTGAAAACGGTTTCAAGTTATAATTCCCTTTCTGAATATCTTGAATGTATATGAAAAAGTAAAATGCAAATTTAATATTAATATTATCACCCTTAAAAACATCCAAATGTTTCGCTTATTACTCTCTTAATAATACTAAACTACGTAATAATTAAGGAAAAAAGAAAGTATTTAAAATAATTATTAGTTGCATGCAGTTGAAGAATATAGTAAAATGCTTAAGATTTTAAAGATTTTTAATTAATGACAAAAATACAGAAAATCGGAAATAATACGAAATGTTTCAGCAATATCTCAGAAGGAATGAAAGTTACACCAGATATTTGTCAGAATATAATTTTAGTGATAGCAGTTTAATCATTGAATTCCGGTGATAATGCCTTGAAATTCCGGTGATAATCAGTGACATACAGATTTAGGTTACTTAGGTTAAAAATGCGTAATAATTTAAAATATAACCGGGTAAATTTTAAAACCAATTCATTTGAAAACTAGCAGCTTCGCTGCGAGCCTTCGTCTGACTTTTAAATGTACCGGAAAAATAGCTGAAGGGAACTCCAAACGTTAAATTTAAAAACTGCGTAGGATTATACAGAAAATCGGAAATAATACGAAATGTTTCAGCAATATCTCAGAAGGAATGAAAGTTACACCAGATATTTGTCAGAATATAATTTTAGTGATAGCAGTTTAATCATTGAATTCCGGTGATAATGCATTGAAATTCCGGTGATAATCAGTGACATACAGATTTAGGTTACTTAGGTTAAAAATGCGTAATAATTTAAAATATAACCGGGTAAATTTTAAAACCAATTCATTTGAAAACTAGCAGCTTCGCTGCGAGCCTTCGTCTGGCTTTTAAATGTACCGGAAAAATGGCTGAAGGGAACTCCAAACGTTAAATTTAAAAACTGCGTAGGATTTTACTCTGCAGAAGAACTTCATAAAAAAAAGTTATTACGTATAACAAAATTACAATGAAATAAGCAATATCCCTTAATACAAATATTAATTATCCTAATAAATAAATTAACTAAATTCCCTTTGCAAAATCTTAAGACCTCAAATGGCATAAAAGAGGTTAAGAACTTTGTTTCCTAAGAAAATCAGTCAAAACTTTTCAATATCTTAAAAACTGTGAAATGAACAATACATAAAATAAAGGAATGCAAAAAACAAAAAATTCTGAAAAGCAAAGTATAATTAATGATATTTTATCTTATGTTTTCAAGGGAAAAAATTACAATGAAATAAGCTATATCTCTTAATACAAATATTGATTATCCTAATTAAAAAATTAACCAACTTTCCGTAGAACAAAAATCATGCAAAACTTTTCAATATCTTATAAACATGAAAATAAGCAAAAAATAACATGAAAGCAACTCAAAAAACATAAAATTCCGCGCAGAATTTTACTCCACAGAACAACTTTATCAAAAAAAAAATGAATAAAAATATATTATATTTATATAAAAATGAAAATGAAATATACCAATCTCTTAAAAACAGTGACATAAGAAATACGATGAAAAATTGTTGCCAAACCCATATTTCTAAAAGAATGAAACTATTCAAAATGTTGCCATTTCATCAAAAATCTATCAACAACAATAAGACAGGAAAATTGTTGCCAAAATCACATTTTTAAAGATGTGAGATGTGAGAAGTGTACTCGAAAGCTTCATTTAAAAAATCTTTTAAAAATACAAAATATTATCATTTTTCCAAAATTCTTTTTGTAAAAGTATTCGCAAGGATGAAAGTTTAACGTGTCCAAAAATCAAAGAAAAATAAACTGTACATTTTTAAAAATAAACTTTTTTAGAAAAAATCCCATTGAAAAAGTGTTAAGCTCCCTTTGTTAAATAAATTCGTATTTAATCGATTTATTGAAACACAAAATTTATTTTAAGTTCGTAAAATAGCTAAGTGCCTACGTTTCATGACAATGTAAAAATGGAGTGTGTAGAGTAAAATCTCGCTTTCCTATAGCCCATTATGTTTCAAAATGACACGATTTCGTCACAAAACATGAAATAAAAAAATTCTTCGAATTCGAATTTCGAAAAAATCGCTTCGAAGTGCACGGGCTCTTGTGTAGATGTACCTAAGTACCAAATTTCGTAGCCGTGGGTCTATTAGCTTACGCGCAACGCGAACGAAAGGCACACACACAGACAGACTCTTTCTTTTATTATATGTAGAGAAGATATGTAGAGATAAGATTGTTTAAGGGAAGGAAACTTTTAAGTTTCGCAGCTGTACCCTGACCCTTAAGACGGTCATCACGGAGAGTCTAGCCTTTTGCAATTCTCTTGAGAGCTCACATCTACCGAACAATATCTAGTGTAATTAATCTCACTTAGCGGAATCATTGAAGTAAAATTCTGGGAGGGATGGGAAATAACAAAAGAACTGCTAGAACTGCTTGACAATTTTCAGAGGTTTAGGGTTATTTTCGCGACATTTTACGGGAAGTTCGGTCCAAAACTAGCGACAGTTTTAAAGGGGTTCGCAGAAAATCACTCCACAGGCTAAGGGTTAAAGTTTCATCATCAAGTCCTCCTAAAAAAAAAAGAAATCATGATGAGATGAGGTGGCATCACGCGGTCTATATAAAAGGGTTGGTATTTTTTTTTTTTGGACGATCTTTATATACGGGACCTCCTCCTCTTTGTTTTTTTCCCGTCTGTCAGGGAGGAGGCGAAAAAAACCGCGTTGAGTGAAGGAAATAGTACATTGGAAAGGAAGAAACAAACGGGTCTTATCCAATGTACTTTTTCCTTTACTAAACCCAGTTTTTTTCGATAACCTCTTGAATCCAATCTTGGCTAGGGGAAGGTGGTCATGGGAAGCTAATGGATACATATCTTTCATGCAGAGCGCTAGAGAGGGTTTGATGAAACAAGGAGAACGATCTATAGGGAAAAATGTGAAAATCCACTCTTAACAAAATGTGGGGGGTCGATGGACAACAGTCTGTTTCCATACACCACGATACCATAGTAGTTTGTATTTTTAGCACAGACTGAACGGAAGCGAAACTTGGAATACTTAAAGAGATCAGGGAGAGTTCATTAGACCAGATCCCATTCTTGGAATTCTATTCTTTAGGAAAGGATGAGTGATGGTCTATTTTTAGAAAGTGTGAGACAACATTCCCACACAAAAGGGGGGGTAGAGTTAATTTTTATCATGTGTAAAGACATGATAAAAATTAACAAAAAGTTTTCTTTTTTTAAGGTTAAAAAATTTTTTTGAGGGAGCTCAGAAAGATTTTTCCTCCCAATCTTTTCCGACGATGGAAAGGGAAAAACTACTGATCCGCTTTCCCTACGCTTTAGGGAAAAAAACAAAAAAATACTTATGAAATATTCATGTGTTGAAATTGGCTATTCAAATAAGTGACGTTCTGTTTCTCATTGGAACTGTTCAACGGCGAGTCCACTCGTCTCGTTCTTTGGGGTAGGGGATGAAAGTACAGCGGTTTGTTGAAATCGATGATAGTTTCCTCTTTAGTCGGCGGAACTGTAAATCTATCCCGTCTTAACTCTTCTAATCTCTTTGAAAGTCTTTCCACTTGCTCTGCTAAGGTTTCCTCGGTACTCATGGTTTCTCTTAGTTTAGGGAAGTCTTGACGTATTGGCTAGAGAACAGAGGGTCTCTCTCTCTATATATATCATGTGGGAGAGTGTGATTCATAAATTGTTGTGAAATCTTTCTACGTCTTGTGTAACTTGGAAGATTCTTCTTCTTCTCGTCGATTGGGGTGGAGTTATGGAAAAGAAATGGATGGGAAAGAAATCAACACATTACAAAAAAAGGAACTTTTTTTTATTTTTTCTCTAGGGATTCACATACCTTTCCATTCACGAACATTCAAGTGATCTCTCCAAGACCAAATTTTAGAAGAGGACCACAAAGAGTACACTTGAGGATTCTCTTTCAGGTCTAGGTGAGATAAGGGTTGAGACCAATATTCTTGGGTCTCTAAAGCGTCCCAACTTAAGCATTTATTGTTATTATTATTAGAAAGTTCATCCTCCTCCTCCTCCTCCTCATCGTCGCACGGGTTCTCCTGGGGAGATTCTTCCTCTTCCGCCTCGTCTTCGTCTTCGACGGCTTTGCTCTCGGAGGGGTAACAATGTAGTTTCCGGAGAACGTAACTACCCTCCATCAAATGGTATCGAAAATTTCTCACCTTGTTCTCGGTACAATGAATCATCTTTTGGAAAATTTGGTGTCGCGTGCATTTCGACTTGTTCCGCCACTCGGTTTTCCCTGGGATGTAAAACTCGTAAACGGATCTCTGGCAGAGCTTGCTGAAAAATTCGGCTTTATCGTATCCATTGACGTAGATCGCCTCCACATTTTCGGTCTGCATTTTCAGGATCGTAGGAAGATGCTCGTAGGAAAGACGACCCTCGGTCCATTTCAGGCCGTGTCGGTTACTTGTAGTCTGGTTCACCACAGCTTGATTGCGGGACGATAAGCCATCGTAATGGACAGGAGGAAGTAAAATGATGGATCCGAATAAGGTTAAATCGCAAGTTATGTAGGCCAGTTCTTTCAAGATGAAACATATATCTCCCGTCTTTGGATCATGACAGAGAAAGTATTCCATGTCCAGAACAATGAAGGAACCTTTGAGAGGTTTGGCACTCAAAATGTCCATCTTCTTCAATTGAAAAAAACAAAATTCTCTCTGTCGCTGTGTGTGTCCTGCAGGAAAAAAAGGATAGCGTTCTCTCGCCATCTCCTCTTTTATATAGAGAGAGAAGGTTGCACGTGACAGGTCGTATGAATTCTGGGAAAGGTCACATTCGTATATATTTTTTTGAATAATATCGTGCGCATCTCAATACACAACCATGATAATAATAATAAAGGTCACTTTGGAAAGAAAAAGAAATAAAAATCATGGAACTCGTGCTCGACTTTGAAGGTTTCTACGATTCTCAAGGAGCCTATATTGTGAAAGAATTGGCTTACGTCACATTGGACGGTACTTCTCGAGGGGTATTTGTTTTTAAACCCCCGTTTCCATGGAAAATGCTCACCGAAAAAGAAAAACGAACCGCTGTGTGGGCGAGTGATTATTATCACGGCTTGTCGTGGTACAAAGGAGAAATTCCGTGCAGTTATTTTCCATGGGTGTTAACGATGTTGACGGAACCCTTTTCCGTGGTGCGAGGTGCGAGGATAAACGAAACGGCGGTTTTTAGAGAAATGGTTGCAAAGATCCATTTATTGCATTTCGGGATCGACGCAACAGATTCTCAAATACAATGGGATCGAACGCATGAATTTTCCTAACCATACAAAAGATTTTTTCCATTGCGCTCTGCATAAAGCGGTTCGGTATCATTATTATTTAAAGGCACAGAGAAGAAATTCGCAAGGTCGATCCTGCACAATTCAATCTTGACAGAACTCATTAAAAATACATATATCACGTTACTTCTTCAACAGCACAGATGGTTCTGAAGCGAAACTTGGAATTCTGAAATAATAGATCAGGGAGAAATCATTCTTAAAAAAAGTTGTAAAGTCTCGAATCGGCTGGGATAAAAAAAAATTTCTCAGAGCTAAGATAAAATTCTCTAACTCAGGAAAAAAAAACTTTTTGTTAATTTTTATCATGTCTTTAGACATGATAAAAATTAATGACCCACCCTTTTTGTCTAGGAAGGATGTCTCACCCTTTCTAAAAATAGACCATGACTCATCCTTTCTCTAATGGCAATCATTCCAAGAATGAATCACGACTTGTTTTTCAAAAGAGTGAGACAACATTCCCAGACGAAAAGGGAAGGAGTCGTTAATTTTTATCATGTCTAAGACATGATAAAAATTAACAGAAAGTTTTTTTTTTCTGAGTTGGAGAATTTTTTTTCAGCTCTGAAATTTTTTTTCCAGCCGACTCGAGACTTTACCATTTATATTTACAAATGGTCTTTGGATTTTTTATTTATTTTCTTTTAAAAAGAAAATTCTGAGCTAGACCTATCTATTGGCTTAACATTCTGGTCATAGAAACAGTCTAGTATCTCATTTTTCGAGGCTAATGCACGGTTTCTACAATCAAAAGGGTTAATATAAAGGGATTGGTTTGAATGCATTTATCTGCAAATGTTGTAGGATTCTGTTGTTGAGAGGGGATGGGTATATTATTATTATAATTGTGGCAGATTCGTTTTCTACATGGAAGTCTAGTCTCCTCTGAAGATCTTTTCTGAGGATCGTCGATAGATGGTTTTTCAATAGGAATGGTTTCCCTCGGATCCTCAAGAGATAGAGGGGGGTCCTGTCTTGAGACATGGAGCGGTCTCTCCTCCTCCTCCTCGAGAAGTCTTGAGAAAGGGAGAGGAGTTTCGGTTCCCTTATCCTCGAGGGGTTTGACAAATAGAGAGGTCCCTCCTCTTCGAAAGGGTAAGATCTCTGCTCTTCGAGGAGTCTTGAGAAAGAGAGGAGTTTCGGTTCCCTTATCCCTGAGGGGTCTTGACAAATCGAGAGGTCCCTCATTTTCGAGGGGTCTTGATAAATGGAGAGGTTTTTCATCTTCGAAGAGGTTTGATAAAGGAAGAGGTCCCTCCTTCTCGAGGGGCCTTGGGAAAGGGAGAGGTTTTTCATCTTCGAGGAGGTTTGACAATGGGAGAAATCTCTCCTTCTCGAGGGGTCTCTCTTCCTCGAGGGGTCTTGAGAAAGGGAGAGGTTTTTCATCCTCGACGGGTTTTGACAAACGGAGAGGAATCTGAACAGGCTTCTCCTCATCCCCATCATCGAGGAGGATGAGGATAGGCTTTTGGAAAGGTTTCTTCTTTTTCTTCTGAACTGGCTCCTCCTGATGCTCGGGGAGAGGGATGGGGTAGTTGTTCCACCATTCTATTTTTTCTTGCTCGAGGATTTTCAAAAGTCGTGGCCTCCTTAAGATGAGACGAAGGAGGAGAGTCCTCGAGAAATATAATAGGCATTCTTCCCAGTCTTCTCGATCGAGAGAGGTTCGTGCAGACATTTGTGCAACCATTCACTAAAATGAACGAGAATCCCTTTTGTCTTCTCAAGACGATCCATAATCCTATTCATTTGCGAGACGGTTAGAAAGTGGGACGTGTAAAAATATTTCGCTCGTTTCATTAACAAAATTTTTGCATCCAAAGGTGGAATGTCACGAGCCATCAACACGTTTCCGTCGGACAAAAATTCGTCCCGCATCTTTTGACAACTCCCCACGATATGATAACCCGCACATTTTGAAAAATCGGAGGCTTTCAAGTAAACGACTCCTTGGATGATATAAAAGGAAAGATCAACATATTTATATTTGAAAGGAATACACGTGGTGAGCTAGGGATGTCTCCTCCTGATCCACTTGGACAAAAATACGACTTTGGGGCTCTCCCCTTTTATTTATAGAGAAAGAGAGTGTGAAATTCCCCCCTCCTACTCTTCCTTCTTCCTCTATCTCTGGACGTCCTTGGGATGGAAAGGGTGACTCTAAAAAGAAGAAGGTCATGGTTGGTTAGTTTTTTTTTATTAAATTATTTTTCACTTCCTCATTCCCACACACTCATCTTTTAAAAAAGAAAAAGAGGTCATGGAGATAAGATTTCTTGGAAAGAAGAGAGAGAAACAAAAAAACAAATAAAACGGACATCATACAGCCTCTATGTGTCTGTGCGTGTCTATATATAAAAAGGCGAGAGTACTGGGCGAGATCATTTCTTTTCCATTGGGTTCCATGTCGCTGTTAGATGTTTTTCGAACTCAACGGATTTCGAACGGGGAGGATTTGAAGACGCTAAAGCAAAACGCCAACTTGAAAATCTTTTTGGCGTGTCATTGTGCGACATTTATTCCGCATTTACCACCTCATCAAGCGATCGTTTCTTTCAACCAAGATGTCGAATCCTCCAACCTGCTCGTTCAGAATATATACAGAAATTTATTCGAATCGCAACAAACGAAAGAGGAATCTCCATTCTCTTGAAACCGGAAGGATCGAGCTTTGAGACGGCCCATTCAAACAGACCGGCGATATACGGATCCGCGTACGAGTTTTCGGTGGAAGTATATTTTTCTCACGAAACGATATTTTACGTTTGGAGTGAGAACGACGGCTCAGGACGAAGTTCATATTGTTCAGACCACAGCCGCTCCTCTCGTCTATTACGAATCATCGTCCCCCAATCTGAAGGAAAGAAGTTTTAAAGTCACCGACAGGATGAAATATAAGAAATATATCCTAAGACCTTTCCAAAACTATGTCGTTCACCCGAAAACGCAATATTTCATCGTCACGACCCAGAAAAGCCTCTTTCTCGTCGATCGGTGCTCGTGGACGCTTTGGAAACAATTGAAAAAGGAAATTCCTTTTCAATCGCCGATGGTGTTTCAAGAAGAAGAGGGGAACCCCCGCCACCTTTACCCATCCCTTCCTTAGATGATAAGAGGAGCTGGACCAAACCGTCATGGCCCGAAACAAAATCGACCCGGCAACGGAATGAAATTGAAGTCAACACAATTGAAGATGAGAAGGAAGAAAAAAAATTACCTCTTAAAAAACGGTCGACTTACCGGAACCTACCTGGCGTGCAAGATCCGCTTCAGAACCCAGAAGCTTCTTCTTCTTCTTCCCCGACTTGTTCAGACAGGCAGCCTCTTTCGGACTCCTCACAGACAGAACCTCTTCCAGTATCCTCTTCTTCTCCTCCAACCTGTCCCGACATCCTAGAGGTAGAATGTCAGACGGGTCCACAAGCTTCAACGAGTCCCGACATCGTAGAGGTAGAATGTCAGCCGGGTTCACAAGTTCCAACGGGTCCAGAAATCATGGAGGCAGAATCACAGCCCGGTCCACAAGTTCCAACGGGTCCAGAAATCATGGAGGCAGAATCGCAGCCGGGTCCAGACATTCTAGATCCCTTCACTCATCGCAAAGAGACTCCAAGTGTTTCAAGACAGCCTTGCGAGGATCCAGCCCTTCCCGTATGTAATCATTATATGGACTTACAAAATTTGATAGAACAGGAAGAAGAAAATAATCATACGGATGGGTGGGTCAAAGACTGTTTAGATCAGTTAACCTCGAATGAAATTGAACTGTTATGGAATTGCATTTCTGAAATCACATCGGAAATGGGATAAAAAAAACCCCAAAAAAAACAATTTTTTTTCAAAAAATTGGAGGAAGGTCATAATATCAATAAAAAGAATATTTTATAGAGTCCAATCTTGGTGGTTCAATTTTCCAGCATGAGGTGCTCCACGTTTCCCGAAATATGGATCCCATTCCAAGAGACATTGTGTAGAGCCTTCACTTCAATTCTTTTTTTCTACCAAGAGGAGAGGGTCCCCAAAGGGCTACCCATGTCCAAAGAGAGAGAGCGTAGAGCGTTCATTTCAGTTTTTTTTCCAAGTTTAGGGGAGGGAGGTCTCAAAATGGCACCCCCCCATTTTCAACGAGAGATGGTGTAAAGCGTTCATTAATGTTTTTTTCCAAAGTTAGGGAGTTTTTCAAATGGCTAAGCATTTCAGAGAGAGAGAGAGAAGGTGTAGAGCGTTCATTTCAGTTTTCCAAGGTTAGGATGGGGGGTGGAGAATCGTCCAAAATGGCTACTCATCTCAAAGAGAGACAGAGAGAGAGAAGGCGTAGAGCGTTCATTTCAGTTTTCCAACATTAGAAGGTTCCAAAATACCTTCTGAATTCAAAGAGAGATCGTGTATAGCGTTCATTTCCAGTTCTCCAAGATCAGAAGAAGGGGGTCCGCTTTTCCTAAAATGGCTTTCCGCATTCAGAGACAGCGGGGTGCAGACTTCAGTAGAGGGTCCCAAAATGGCTTCCCATTTCAAAGAGAGAGGGAGGGGCGTTCATTTCCGTTCTCCAAGACAGGGTCGTCTGCTTTTTCCCAAAATGGCATCCCAATTCAAAGATAGAGAGAAAGGGTGTGTAGAGCGGTCATGTTCATTCTCCAAGATGGGGTCGTCTGCTTTTTCTCAAAATGGCATCCCCCCATTCAAAAAGAGATCGTGACCATTTTTTTCCAGTTTTTTCCAAGATGGGGGGAGAAGAAAACCTAGGATGGTATAACACGACACACACACACAGAGAGAGAGAGAGAGAGAAAACGCCATCTTGTCATTTTCTGATAGGGTACCGGTGTTCGAATACTTTTGTGACCGACTGTACGTATATATGCATTTCGCATAACTCAAAAACGATTAGTTCTAGAACGTTGAAATTTTGTATATGGGCCCGTTATAACATCTAGATGTGCACCTCCCTTTTTATTGCAATCGGTAATACTACAAAACGTAAATATGTATATTTTAAATAAATTATAATTAAATGTAAAGCTTAAAGCCCACACCTACTTATTGCCCGAAGATAAAGTTTTAAAAGTCATAATAAGAGGCTTACCCATCACCACAGATCCCCAAACCATCACTCAAGAACTTCTTGACAAAGGATTTAAGGTTAACTTTATTACACTCTTAAGAAACAGAAAAGAAAATAAACCAATGCCGATTTTCTTAGTACATATACCAAAATCAGAAGAAAATACGGAAGTATTCAAAATCAAACGCATAGGTTATATGAACGTAACAATAGAATCATTACGCAAGAAACCTGGCTCTCCACAATGCTATAGATGCCAGGTATTTTTTCACAGTTCCCCGCTCTGCACTAGAGACTGGTTATGCGTCCGTTGCGCAGCCAATCACAAACCTATAGAATGCACCAGTAGTCGCGACCAGCCAGCCATATGTTATCACTGCAAAGGTCCTCACCCAGCCAACTTCTCAAATTGCCCGGCCAGACCAAAAAACAAACAAGTTCAGTTCCAACCCAGTCCTCCACCAGCAAGAAATCCTTGGACGAACAGAAGACAAGACGTTCCTCCGCTGGCATCAAACAGTAACGAAAATATTGCTCAAATCTCCATTCAAAACGAAATTCTAACAGAAGAAACTACCAGAACCGCAGAATCCTCCCTGTCAGACCTCTTTGACTTCTCTTTACTAAAAAGAATCTGGACAGTAATGATACTAGGACTCAAAAACATTAAAACCAAGAAATCACCTCTTGATAAAATAATCGCAGTAGTCGAAATCTTTGAAAAAATAGGAAATCATCTTTAATGCCAATAAATTCAAGAACAGATGCAACAAAAAAAAATCCTCTCTTGGAACGCTAACGGTCTTTACCATAAAAAAGATGAATGATCCAACCTCATTATTGAAATTGAACCTGACGTAATACTCATACAAGAGACTCACCTTAAACCAGCACTCAAAGTACTTTATGCTAATTATAACACCTACCGTACGGATCGTGAGACAGGAAAAGGCGGTGGCATCATCACATTTGTTAAAAGGAGCGTAAAACACGCTCAAATTCCTAATCCCAGCACCACTTTCGAAAGTAACACAATAGAAGTTGTAATAGAACATAAAAACTTCAAAATTTCGAATATATACATCCCACCAAATAATAATCCCAGCGCACAAGAATTGATTCACCTCCTTAATTCTAATACTTCTACCATTGTCGGAGGGGACTTCAACGCGAAATCCCCCTGTTGGAACCGAAGACCTGCTAACAAAAAAGTAAAAGACATATTTAAACTCACTCAATCAAATAATTATAACTTTCATGCTCCAGACGAGCCCACCCATTACGGGTACAATAGCGCTACCCAATTGACTTCTTCATCTCAAATAACATTACTAACAGATGCAATATCTTTGTAATTTCAGCCCTGTCTTCCGACCACAACCCCATTGTATTTGAAATCCCCATTAATAAATACCTCCCCTCACTTGACAGAAGTATAGGAGTTACAAATTGGAACAAATACTCTGAAATTCTGAATAACTCCATGCAAGGTAACCCATGCATCAACAATACTGAAGATTTAGAACACGAAGTATTAAAATTTACCAACAGCATCAATTCTGCTTTAAAGGAAGCCACCAATACTTTTTATGTGAACAAGCCTTTCCTTCCCCTGCCTGCCGATATAAGAAATAGGATTAAAGAGAAAAACCGGATCCGTAAAAGATGGCAAACCACCAATTACGAACTGCTTCCACAACTCAATTACGAACTAAACTCTATGCAAAAAGAAATCAACAGAAGAATCAAGAACTTCAAAAACCAAAAATGGACCAATTTCCTAAATAACCTAGCTATAGAGGACAATTCCCTATTTGACATTTCCCGCAAATTCAAGAAACCTTATAAACCTATTCCACCTATCCATGGACCTAGTGGAACTTCATATACAGAAGAAGATAAAGCTAAATCTTTTGCAGATTATATGGAAGATACATTCACTCTTAATCCCACTCCGTACGACAATAACCATATTGAACGGGTCAACCAGGTGGTCAATAACTTCCTCAATACCCCTGCTCCGTACAACTTCACTTTCCTGACTACCCCAACAATCGTTGACAACACCATCAGCAAACGAAAAAATCTTACAAACTAAGAAAGTCCCAGGGCACGATGGCATCTCGACCAAAGCAATGAAGCATCTTCCGATCAACGCTCTTACCTGCCTAACTAAGATAATCAACAACATTATCAAATTCGCTCATTTTCCTAAATCATGGAAGCAAGCTATAATAATTGTTTTTGCTAAACCGCAACAAAATCCAACTCTCCCACAGAACTATCGCCCTATCAGTTTACTTAGCCACCTGTCTAAAGTTACTGAGAAAATCCTACTTTTCCACATCCAAAAAATTCACCCTTCCATGAATTTTCTCCCAGAAGAACAATTCGGTTTTCTTAATCATCATAGCACTTGCCACCAACTTCTTAGAGTTATCAACATTATCACTGAAGGCCACAACTGCAAGCTTCCGACCGGTGCTATATTTCTCGATATCGCGAAAGCTTTGGACAGGGTATGGCATCGAGGCCTTATTTACAAACTAATCACTCTCAATTTTCCAGATCATTTTATTCGCTTAATTGCCTCCTTTCTCAGCAACAGAACATTCAGAATCAAAATCGGTACTGCTTACTCTACCACCAGAGTAATCAATGCTGGTGGCCCACAGGGGTCGGCACTTTCGCCGTACCTTTTTAATATTTATACACAAGACATCCCTAAAGACCCTTCTGTTCATCTTGCACTCTTTGCCGATGACACCGCCATACTTACTAAAGCCTGCACAGTTATCGCCGTAAGAAACCAACTCCAAAGCTATCTCATAAAATTGGAAATATGGCTTACCCTAAAAGGATTACCCTAAAAGGAGAATTAAAATTAATACTGATAAAACTAAGGCAATAATTATCCGTAAAGGAAACATGAAATACTATCCTCCCCCCTGAAATATTTGACGACGAAATAGACTGGATAAATGAAACCAAATACCTTGGAGTCACCCCTGACCAAAAACTTACTTTCAGAACCCATTTCCGGTCCGTAGTACAAAAATTTAAAATCACCACAGCTATTATGCGACCTCTTCTTGGTAGAAAATCAACTTGTCTACTACAAACAAATTCATTCTATATCGCTCCACACTGCGCCCAGCTCTTCTTTATGCAGCACCCATGTGGGGACATGCAGGTAAAACCAATATTAAACAATTACAAATTCTACAAAATAAAATTTTACGAGAAATTATCAATGCTTTTTGGTATATTCCCAACATCTATATTCACAGAGACCTTCGAATCAAACTTATTCAAGAGTATATTAAACTATTAGCGATCAACTTCTTTTATTCAGTACAAAACCACAGTAATAGCCTTATTAGCACTCTCAGACACTCCCCGCGTCCCAGAGAAAAACATCGTTACCCATGTGACATCCTTCCTACATAAGAATCACAACCTTAATTGACTCATTCACGCAAAACTGACTCTGCGGTTTTACCACCCGCGGCTACATCGCATAACGACACTGAAATTGACACCCCCCCTTTTTTCGCCGCCGCTAGTACGGACCTCACTCTCTTTCATCCGCCTCCCACACTCCTTTCACCCTTCTCTTTCCCCCCACCCGATCTTCATCAGAAGTCGAGTAAAAAGATGTTTCTACATCTTGACACTCGAGAATAAAATACGATCTGTGTGTGTGTGTGTAAGATGAAGGCCGATTCTATTCGCACCACCGGTGCGATTGGCCGCTTAAGCTATTCGCACCAACATTAACCACGCATGCGCATTGAGTTGTCAAAGGCGGGTTTCTACCCTGGCGTAGTTTATCATTTTTTAAGCGTTGGCGACTTTCAAAAGTTTAGAAAGGAAAAATGGGTTCCTTTTCTTATAAAAAGAAGGAACACATTTCCTTTTATTAAAGTATATATAAAAAAAACCAGATTTTTATGTTCGCGATGTTTATCCTTTTCCTGAACGGTTTCAATAGTTTAAATAACTGATTTGAAAGGGGGGGTCAAAATCGTGTTGACATTTTTTGTACTTCTTAGAATACATTTAGCTTTAAATATGTGTTTTGCTCAAAAGAGCCTTTAATTCAGTCCTCTTTGAAAAATTTCGTCCAATAAAAGATACTAAAAATTAGACAGCGGATTTCTGTATAGAAAATTTAGACATGAAATACGTTAAAAGCGATTATATGAACTATTAAATGAATTATTCTGTATGCCTGCTTATTTCTTTATGGAAATACTTGGCATTTTCAGGACACAAAAAGTGCTTCAAAGAACTTTGAAATATTAGTACAAACAAATTAATTAATTAAATTGAAATAAATAATGGGATGTAATTTAAAAGACAGAAATAATTTAATGTAAGAGATTTAGATTTAAAAATTTGCACACACAAATGATTTATCAGATTTTGTAAGGTTTTATCGCATAACTAACTTTGATTTTGAAATATGGCACTTGAACCTATGAACCTGTGTGGATACTGAAAAAGTGATGAATACATAATATTCTTATCATTTTCAGTAAGTTTTCTTATTGAATAATAAATTCTGACAGTCCTATGCTATAAGAATAGGGTCTAAGTTTGCATAAACTTTCCTCTGTTAAATAAAAGAATTTAGGTAATTTCTGTAGCCTTTTTGTCAATACACTAAAGATTTTTTAACTAATTACTCGTCCTCGCTTGCAATTAGAACCATCATCAAATCCCTATTTTATCTAATCATTTTCTGAACATTATCATGTATATAGATTGACCTCGTTTTTGTAACTGATAATTATTACTTGCAAATTATTCTCTTGCTGGTGAACTATAACAACCCTTCCTATTGCTGAGTTAGGGTTAACAACCTTCGCTCTCACTACCGCCTGCCTTACGGAAATCGCCGTAAAATGCTGGTGCCTGGGCTGCTTGTGCGCATGCGCGAACGTAGGTGGTGTGAATCACGACTTAGAAGAGAAGGGCTAGCTCATAGAGCTTTTCCCCCTGAGGCAGAAAGTGAGAAGTGATGACGTAGCCATGATGACACTGAGCACGCCAATATAATTCACAGCTTGGAAATTAGCGTTTTTGAACCAGCATTTAAAATGAACTGTGTGTGAAAGATAGCTATAATTTGGAAGAGGCAATGTTACTGCTTTATGCGTTTTAGACTGAACCATTAAGAATTTAATAATGCTTACTCAATTTTAAAATAATAGATAAAATGTGCTACTCTTTTAACTTAAAGTTCCGTGTTTTTTTTTTTTTTTTTTTTATTATTTGCGGGTTTTTTTATTTCATGCACGTTTATTTCTAATCATTTCTTTATTTGCATGCTAACTGAGAGAATTTTTATACTGCTTCTAAGATAACTATAATAGTAGCTATTTAAATTTACTCAAAAAACGACTTTGACTACATTGACGTAGGTTTAAACATATATGACATATATGGCAACATTTCTGCTAACCTACGTTTGATTTTTTGCCTAATTGTAAATTTTACATTGTTATAATTCTCTTCCAATTCAATATAATAGATATTTTTTAAATAATTTTGTAATTTATACTTATATCTATATTACAATTAAATAAATGTATATAAGATTGTTACCTTAATTTTGACGAAATAGCTTTATTCAGAGTACCTAAAACAGTTATTTAATTTTTCAAAAGTGTGAGTAAAGGAAGCAGGTCTTTTTATGCCAATTACTTTGATGATTTACACTATTATATTTTATCTACAATGCTAATCTAGCACAAAATCTAATTAATAATTAGTTACAAAGGATACAATAAGAATAACAAGTACTTAACAATATTAGTTTGTTAAATACTTGTTATTATTGTTGGTATTGTTTTGGTACTATTCATAATACCGAAGATATTATCGATTAACTCATAGAAGTCAGATGCTTTTTGATTTTCTGTGGGGTAGAGTATACCTTTTGCGGTACTTTTTGAAAATAATGCTTTCTCTGGAGCGACTTTTTGTCTCTCGCTTCCCTTGACCATTAAATAATTTGGTTTTAGTTTGTGACACAATTTGATTTCTTCTCAATCTCTATTTAAAACCTCTTTAATAATATCAAAATTTAAAACAGTTACATCTTCTAAAACAAATCCTCTATCTAAAACGCAGTTTTTCAGTAATTTGAGGCAGAGCGCGAAATGAGACATCTGATTAAAACAAACTGCACATTTTGAAAAGAACCAACTTAGTCCAGTTTAGAGTCATAGCAGAGTTTTCAATCTATGTGCATTTCGTCGAAACTGAGAACGCATATTTTTTCTACAGAATACAAATATTCGCCTCTTTCCTTCTTTAGAGTAAGAACATTACTTTGAATTCTTGGACCACACTAAAATTTAAAAAACACTAAAAAATAAAATAAACACCATTTCTTTAATTTGATAATACTAGGTAAAGATATTCCAAATTTTTTCTTAATTTTTTTTCTTTCCAAAAATCATATCTTTAAGATGACAGAGCTCTTATGACGATGCAACGTGAAATATTTTTATTAGTCCACCTGATTTTTTTCTTCTTTTTCAGTAATGCATTAATCTGCGTCTTTATAAAAATTGGCTTTAAACATTTTTCCAAATTCTCCGATTTGTGCTCCCCCCCAAATTTCGCTATTTGAGATTTTAATTTCTGATACCAATTTCTGTCTAGATGCCGTCCACCTTCTTTGTCGCTGAACAAACATTCTAATATTTTTCTTTTCTCTATTTTTCAATACTTTAATACAATTTTCTAAGGATATTATTTTGTTCTTCAAATTATCAATGCATCCTTGTTTATCCTTAAACATTCAGGATGATCTACATTTTCATTTGTGAGTTTTATTTCAAAATCATGAAAATTTGATTTATTATTGTCATCATCAATTTCGATTTATTATTGCCATCATAATTTATTTTCGGCACAGTATTCCATTTCAACAGTTTCTTTTTGTGGCTATCCAAACAAGCGATTTTTCATATCTTCATAAACACTGCATAGAAAATGTTCGCTGCAGATTTTTCCGCTCTTCACATTAATAGAATCTTATCTTTGACATTTGTGTATCCATTCTTTCGTCAAAAGCAAACTTTCATTTGGATCCTTTGGTCCCATGAAATAAAATATCTCATCCTTTCATACTTCTGTAAGTGCTACGGCACGTTACAGCAGCGCAAAAAGCCATATTACGTAAACGATACTTTACAATATAGAATTTAAAATAAAAACTGACTAAAATTACATATATATAAATTATTTTAAATATATACATTATTAGAAAACAGATATATATATTAATAAAATTAATTTGGGATATATAACCTCTAGAAAATCGTCTCGTAGCTCAATGAAACTACTGTTTTAAACGCAGGAAAACGCGAGAAATCAGGACAGGTGGCATCACAGTGACGTCAAATTATTGCCTCTTACGCCCCCCCCCATTAGGCTCGCGTCGGCGAGGAGTCGAACAAAGAAATGAGCTAGCCCTTCTATTTATCCCTGGGTGTGAATAGCCTGTTAGCTATTCGCACCGTCGGTGCGATTAGCCACTGCGTAAGATGAAAGCGCCAGTAAAGCCAAAGAAAAAAAAAAGTGAAGGTCCAGTTTGATAACAGTTTTAAAATCTGATTAGAAGCTAACTTTAAGTCAGGAAAGTGTCTTAAGTCAGGAAAGTGAAAATAAAAAGTCAAATAAAAATGTTTGTAAGACCAAACTTGGAATAAAAGGTAATATGCATATTTTCCCCATGAGACGCAACAGAAACAAAGAACACAGCATCAGACAAAAGTTGATTTTCATACATTTTCAGAACACAGCAGCAGACAAAAGCATATATCCATATACAATTCGAGACCACATTAGGGAGGGAAAAAAAAAAAAAAAGAAGCGTTTTCATACACAGCTCCGTTCAAAGTAGTAAATAGCAATATCTTAGAACTCACATTGAAGCTTCAGATAAAAGTAGTAAAAATTAGAGTAAATCACCAACGTCGCGAAATAATCAGGTAGTCGTAAATAATAGAATCTTTAGAACCACAAAAATTCCTAGTAGATACTGGGAAAAAAAAAAAAAAAAAATTGCCCGTGTAGTAATTGCTTTTTTTGTTTGGTGCAACGGTTTTTCAAATTGTTTGGCGGGAATAAATCTGTTTTGGCAACAATGTTATGTGCATATGTTTCAGAAACACAAGTTCGAATTTTGTGATTTTGAAGTTAAGTAGCGATTTGTATAGGGCTATCAAATAAGATATTTTTTTCGGTCATTTTCTTGTATGCTTTACATATATATGAAGTAAGTACCATGATAAATGCTGGTCTTTGACGCACATTTCGTGTATGTAAAAACTGTTTGCTGTTATTTGAATCATAACGGCATGTTCGAATTTGATGATGGAATTTTTTTAAATATTACTATTCCCAATATAAGAAGTAGATTTTTTCTCTCTGAGTACTTCATTTTGAATGCAATTCTTATGGTTTTTATCATGTATAATTACAGTCTGTAAATTTATTTTAATAATATTATGTAACATTTATATACTGTAATGATAGTTTAGGTTATTACCATATTTTGATTCTGATCATAGCTGTCTGTGGGTAAGTATATTTTGCGTATTTCAGTGTTATAACTTTTGACTTTGATTTGTATTTTATTAGTTTACTTTTTGTAATTTAGTACGTAAAATCATATTATTGTGATTCATATGTGTCTTGTGTGCTTTTCAACTTAAGTGAAGTAAAATCAATCAAGTAAAATTATATTTATTATAACTTCTGATATTGTTTATTTTAAGTGTAATGCATCTTATTTTGTATTTGTTGCTTCAAATCTCAGTCTTGTTTATTTAATAATTATTGTAGAGTATTGTTCAATCTGATAAATTCCAAAACCACTATTACTGAGTATCCTCTGTTGTTTGTTTTGCATGTTACAAAATACATTGACTAGGATGTCTGTGTGATAAATTTTAGTTTCATTAAAGATTAACAGATTCTGGATTTTAAAGTCAATTTATGAAGTAAGAAGCATTATTACTTAAATCCTTGGGGGGAGGGGATAATATCGAATTTTATAAAAAAGCTGCTAACAGAGTTTGGCTAATCTTTGGAATATGGTAACAGTTAGTTTGGCGACATTTTGTTAAGGCGATAAAGGTTACTAGTTAGGACCAGTGCCGTAAAGAAGGGTGTGCAAAGAATGCCTTCGCATAAGGGCCCGAAGGCTTAGAGGACCCTTGAATGTCCTGCTAAACTACATTTATATGTTTAAACCTAAAAGAGACGGATTCTTTTATATATATAATAGAATCCGTTTTCTTTTAAATTTCCAGGGGCCCTCTGCGTCATATGACACAGGGGGCTCTTGGATGCAGACAAAAAAAGAAAAAAAAAAAAAAAAAACTGAATTCAGTGTTACATACACCAAAACTTCGGTGCTACTTTGGTAGACGGTTGCATGGATTTTTGGCGATTTACGTTGCCACGATTTTTACAATCGTCAGCCATCTTGAAAAACGCTGTTTTTACGCATAGTAAAGTAGTGGATTAATTTTTTGTTGAAAATGTCGTTTTTTTAAGATGGCAGGCAAGTGTAAATAAATACATTTACTATGAGTATAAAATACTAAAGTCTATTATTACTTTCATATAGCAAAAAAGAGAATAAAAACATTGTGCCAACGTTTAATTAGATTAAAATATTACTGAAATTGAATATCAAATTAAAAACCATCCTACCAACATTTAAAAGAATTAGAATATTATTAAATTCAAATACTTTAAAATACTTTATATAAAATATAATTAACATTAAAACATATGTGACAATAATTATCTCAGCAATTTTTGAAAATAGTGTATTAATTTCTTTAACAAAAATTGAAGTATACAATTATAAAATAAAAGAAAAATATGTACTTACATTTTTTTGAGTAATTTAACCTCTTGGCTGATCTTTGGAATATGGTAACAGGTAGTTTGGCGACATTTTAGAGGCGATAAAGGTTACTACCTAGGACTTTGGTAATAATGTGAGAAGTACTCAGTTCCGATTACGCATTATTTTGTGTGAGGGAAATGAGAGATCATGAGATATGTCATGTGACATTAATGGACGAATTACAGTTCTTTAATCAGAAAAGGGGGTAAATTTGAAAAAATATCTGTAGTACTATATTATTTTGTATTAAGCTTCATTGTGTGTTGTGTGAAATAGTGTTGATTAATTTTCAGATTGCATGGCGCTATGTAAAGTGAATTCTAAATTTTTAATGCGTTTATCTGATAATAATAATAAGTTGAGATTGTGTGAAAGGAAGGATATTACAGATGAATTTGAATGGCAGTGCAAGAAATCTGGTGAAAATGGACATTTTGTGAAACAGAGTGTAAGGAAGGGTACGTGGTTTGCTGAAAGTAGTTTGAGTATGGGTGAAATTCTATTAATTTCTTATTACTGGGTGAATAGACTGCCAGTTGACTACTGGATTTCGGATTTAGAAATTAGCAGTACAGTCAAAAGTCGTTAATCCGGACTCGTCGGGACTTCGGCGATTCCGGATTATAGATCATCAGTTTAAATCTGGTAAGATGGCATGCAGAAATTATAACATTAAAAATATGAAAACGTAATTTATGAAATAAAGAACAATTATGATCTAAAGGGTATCAAAATTTACATAAAAAAGCTTAATATTTATTTGTTTACTTTACTTTCTTCGCTATCGGAAGCGAATTATAATGACGAGGAATTTGATTTAAATTATATCAAAGACGGAGTACATCGAAATGAAATACTACATTTAGTAAGGAATTATAAGCCAAATAAAATAAAAACATTTGCCCTGAAGATAAGGATAGTGCTAACAGATCAACTTCCAATTCACTGCGCGCCGCGGCGTGCCCCCGCCGCAGAGCAGTGTGAAATTGATAAGCAGATTTCGGAATGGTTAGATAAACAAATGATATGCCTTTATCCATTTTTTGCAGCAATTCCACTTTTTGTTTAATGAACTTCGAAACATACTTTCGCTTTGTAGATCCTTTACATATTAGCAAATATATATCGGAAATTTTATTTGATATAATCGAAAGTTCAAGCTTACTTTTATAAAATTGCTCTAACAGTCTGCAAAAAATAATAAGCCGGATCAAATTTGAAGATTAAGGAACAACGCAGTCTGCAACATTAACTGAATTAGGTAATTGTAGCTTAGCTTATACCGTCCGTTATACATTAAACGCGCATGCGTAAACGTATTTTGGGCATGCGCACATGCATTTTCGCAGCCGTAAAGGTCTTATGCGTCAATGAGATGCATGCGCAGAAATTTTGTAGCTTTGAGGCCCGGATTATGGGTGTCCGAATTAACGACTTTTGACTGTAGTACTGCAGCCGATTGGAACTCTTTCTGTAGGGAAGTGCATGTGCCACGTAATGAAGATTCAGAAGAATATTCGGTAAGTTAGTATTTTTAATCATTTGAGGATATTATTTTTATGCATTGTTCTAAATGTAAGGAGTAAATAAATTAATATGGTATTTTTGGAAAATTGTTATTAGCAATGATTTAGTTTAAAGTAATTAGGATTGTAATCTAATTTTTATTAATTTAATGTATGTGCTTATTTATATTTTAAGTAGTATTTTTTAATTTAATTATATTTTAATTTAATGATCATGATTTTGTGAGTTATGTGTTTGTAGTATTTTGGAATACGTTTGAGTAGTATACGTTGAGTATTTTCATGCATTTTCGTGAAATTTTTGTAATTTATGAGAAAATAGCAGTGTAGATGGATAAAGTTAAGAGTGTGTGCAATGCCATTTTTGTGCAATTCTAGGATTTTTTTTAATTAAAAATAAGTCGACGTGTAAATGGTTTATGTGTATGTGCTATTCTGAAAAACACGCAAGGAGTTTGCGATTGTGCACTTTTTCCCAATTTTGCAGTTAATATTTGTCATGATTAAGCAGTTTTGTTACATAAAATTTCTAGCATAAGTGTAATTCGGCTAGTAGATTGTTGGAAAAACTGTTGAGTAAATAAAAAGAAAAGAAACATGTCTTTACTTCGTGAAGACAAAATGTTGGCGAAAAAATAAATAGAGGGTTGCTGTAGCAGAGTTGGTCGCCAAAAAATCGCCAAGTTACCATAATCCAAAGATCAACCAACCTCTTGTTTATTGATAAATACCACAAAAAAAAAAAAAAAAAAAAAAAAAATCTAAATCATGATTGAATCGGCTCTTTTAACCATCTTCATCTGTTATCCACATATCTCGCACTTCATTGAAGAAGCAATTAGCTATGTTTCCTCCAAAAATTTAAAATAAATTTCCTCTGACGTTATTAACAATTTATAAATAAATCTTTGATTAGGAAAGACAGGTTGGCCAAAATAAGGTCTCAAAGGGCAATTTTTTTATTCCAATACCTATAATTCTTGGTAATTACCAATAACAACATTCATCTTCAAAACAGAGACATCCATTTCATTTGAAATCTGACGAATTCAAAGAGATGAATACTGTAATTTCCGGAAGAAAGGCCGCATCAGCGTAAACGCCGCACTCGAGAAAAATGGCGGGAAAAAAATTAAAATTACACAGAAACGCCGCAATAGATTAAATTGCGCGTGACATCGTTGTGGGCCGTATAGATGCAAAAACTCAAGTCCTGATATATGACATACCAGTTAAGTTTTTAATAATGAACTATAAATAATATTTTTAATTATCGATGTATTGTTTTTTAAAAGATTTACAAGTCTTAAGCTTGCGTTCTGTTGTGTTAAATATATTCTCTTCATCTTAAATCTTCTGAAGTTTAAATAGATAAACGCGGATTATAAAGGTAAATTGTCTATTTGCCCTCTATCAGCAAACCGAAAAAACTGCCTAATATTTCCCTTAAGTAACCGTAGAAACTAAGGCAATCCACCTTAGCAATTTTTTGAACTTCCAAATGTAAGCAAACATATAGTCCACTGCCGTTGCATTCCTCAGAAAACCATTCTAACTTCCCTACTCTCTGATGAAAACAATAGAATCGTCTCTCTCATAGGCTGCCATTTTGGGATGTAGACGCTAGTCTTAAAAACTATCCAACAAGTACTTGTACCCAAACTAATGGGATCTGTATCTGGCAGAATGCCAAGAAAAATCCATTCATGCTGAAGGGGAAATACGTCAGAGTTCGTTATTGCGAGGCAGGTGGAGTCGTGTCCACCTTTGAAAAAAATTGCAGAAAAGGCGGGTGGGGAGAGGATGGGTCCTGGAAGATTCATCGAATGGCAGAGGAGAGAGACTATTCAAACTGATGAGAATGTTGATTTGAAAGGGGGAAGAATGTTATTGTTCTGAGATCTCGTTTAGGGTGAATAAGGCACGTAGGTCCGTTCAAGGGAAAGAATGTAGACAAAATAACGTTCGTAAAAAGCAACTGAGTGGTCTTTTGTGTGGGAACAGCACAAGTCTATGCACAATGACAAGGCCATCCAAACTATGTACAATGACCCATCATAGGAAATATTTTATTTTTAGTGCACCTAAACGTCACATGGGTAGAAACGCTGCACCCGCTGAAAATTTAAGTTTTAAACACGTAAACGGCGCGTCGTTTCTTCCGGAAATTACGGTAATAAAATTTTAAAATGCCGTGGTAATGCACAAATATTCAGTAACCAATCAGGAAGCTGATTACATCACGCATAGAATTAAAATTATTTAAATAATTATTCATAATAAAATCATTTTTAAAACAAATGCAAAATTAAATTGTATTTTAATATTTAACAGCCATAAATAATGTTTAAAACATTAGATTAAATTTAAAGATATTAATAAAACCAATTACTTTTTAAGTAAGGTGACGTTAAAATTATATAAAATATTATAAACAACAAAATTTTTATTTTAAATAAAAATGTAAAATTAAATTTATTTTTAATATTTAGAAGCCATAAATAATATTTAAAACACGTAAGTTATGCATAATAAAATGCATTATTTTTTTAATAAAATGACAACAAAGTATGGGTTACCATAAATAACTTATCCAGCAATGGGTTTACCATAAGTTGTATTACTCGCCAAAAGAAAAATCGCCAAAATCCGTGCGACCGTCTACCAAAGTAGCACCAAAACTTCAACTGAATAGAAAGTTGGCTGCCGTGCCGAAGGGTCCGGTTTCGAATCCCAGAGATGGGAAGGCATGGATGTTCATATTGTCGGTGCAGCATGGCGGCAGTCTAAATATGTGGCGAGCCGAAAGTCCTCTTGTGTGGTTTGGGCAGAAAGAAGATCTTCGGAACATAAGAATTATAAAATGTTCCAGAAAATATTTCGGCATGAAATCACCGAAGAAGGCAAACTATCATAAAATAGGTGATGAAAGGTCAGACAATATTCCAACCACTCTTAGAGATGTAAAAAATGAAAGATATTCATCCGATTTTGGTCATCCAGAAATTCTTACAAGGAATAAGAAAGGATTTATTTTAAATTTCGGCCTTCTAGGCCAAAAGATATCGATTTTCCCCAAAATAAAGACAGTAGATCATTTTCTTCTGTTCATTATGCAGCGATTAATAACTCCCCAAAATAAAGTTTTAGAGACAGATTTTGCTTTGTTATTCACTTGAACTTAACAAAGACTATTGTGAACCATGCTGGTTAATTTCAAATAAGGGCAGATGTAGTCGACAGGAATACACCACTGGCAAACGTTACCCATAAAAAAAAAAAAAAAAAAAAGCGCGAGAGAAGTTATATCGCAAGCTGTATTGTAAAGAAAAATTGGGAAGCAAATGACTGTATTGCTTAAATATGAAAAAAATCTGTAAAAGATGAAATCAATTTCAGTTAGTTTAAGAGAGATTAAATCCAGATAACTTTAGTAAAAAGTAACAATGGTTACATACATAGCTAATTTTTTACCTGATGTCAAATTATTGGAGGCCTATGATGTTGTAGAGACATTAGGTGTTTTTTGAAAGCAGGAAAGATCACAAATGAGAAAAGCTCTCGCCGGGACTCGAACCACGAACCTCTCAAATACGCGCTGAGCGTGCTGATCATTACACCACGTAAGCATGCCAAGAAGGCGGGAGAAATGCCTTAACAACGTTATAAAAGTGCTCTCAAGCACTGTTAAATATTTGAATTCTGCTACATAAAATGAGTTAATTAATTGTTTAAGTAGTATTTGTTTGAAAACTAAGCTTTTGGATGAAATTAAAAATTCTCTTTTTTATTTCTTTGTACGAATATCGTGTACAAAGTAATCGTAATCCCCAAAAACTTCGGCTGTCATATTTCAATGGAAATATCCATTTTGACCGTTTTCGAATCTATCTGGGGCCCGCCAGCGGCCGAGCACTAAAGTTACTAAACACTGATAGTTCGACTCCCCCGAACGGCCAGCTGCATGAGCCTTTGTAGTTTTCCTCATGTGTAACATGTATACGAACCAGTTTCCCTTAAAAAGACCTCCACAAAGGTATCCCTTTTCCTAGAAAGGTGGCCCTCGAGGCTTTGCTGTAATCTCATGAACCAAACCGAATCCATTTTGTGTGTGGGGGGGGGCGTTACATCTGTACGTACAGAATAATCTTTTTTCCCAAACACTTGTATATTCGCATGCACGTATGTATATATGCATCGCCTAACTCAAAAAAGATTAGTCGTAGAGCGTTAAAATTTTGCACATGGGGCTGCTATAATATCCATTTGTGAATTTCTCTTTTTTATTGCAATTGGCAATGTACATCTGCATATACATATCACCCCCTTACCCGGGTCTTTATTTTCAGAATCGTTGGTTGTAGTCATATCTGCCCATTACAGAAGTGTTTTAAATGACGGAAAATATTTTGGCTATGTCAAATTAAAAAAAAAAAAAGGCAAATAACGAAATTTAACTTTTTATTCGGTCTCCCAATTCCTATGCTTATACTCCATAAAACTTGGGAATACTTTTGTTCCATAAAACTTGGGAAAGTTTTGTACTGTTATGAAAAAATAAATTAGAAGTTTGACTCTCATGCGAAAAATGGTAATGTGTAATTAAATTACACACTCCCATCTGTAATTTAATAGGCGATATAAGGAAGTCGTGTGTGTCCATATCAGATTTTTAACTATTAATCCTAATCTTTTAAAAATCATTATCAAAATGTTGGCTCCTGAAAACCTCGATTTTGGGGGGGGGTAGTACTGTAAATTTATTTAGGGGTACAAGAATTTTTTTTTTGCATAGGGCCCTAGAGTTCTAGTTATGCCACTGGGTAGGACTTTAGCAATAATCTGAGAAGTACACAGTTCGAATCACAGATTATTTTGTCTCAGAAAAATGAGAGATCATGAGACATGTCATGTAACATTTTCCAGAAAATTCTGATCGTGATTTTAGCTAATAAGCACTTAGAAACAATTTCGCTGCTAAAGTGCAGAATCGCCCACTTATTTGTTTAGCGCTTTTTACAAGAGTAAGAAGAATTGGATTTTTGTCAATTTTCTTTGACTTATTAAGTGAAAATAAGTTGATGTGTACATGGATAAAGTCAAGAGTGTGTGCAATGCCATTTTTGTGCAATTCTGGGATTTTTTTTTAAGTAAAATAGGTCGACGTGTACATGGATACTGCGTATGTGCAATTCTTAAAAACGCGCGAAGCAGTGGGCGATTCTGCACTTTTTCCCAATTTCGCACCTAATCTTCGTCGTGATTAAGCACTTTTGTTCCATAAAAGTTCTAGCATAAGCGTAATTCAGATTGTTGGAAAAAATGTTGAGTAAAAAAAAAAAAAAAAAAAACTTTACTCTGAAAACAAAATGGCATCCCCCCCAAAAAAATTAGCAGGTTGCTGTAGCAGGGTTGGTCGCCAAAAAATCGCCAAGTTACCATAATCCGAAGATTCACCCAGAGTTTCTTTAAACTGTAAGTTTATTATTGCTATATTTATTTAGATTTATGTGGCATGTTCATTATCTTAGCCTCACTGGTTTAATTTGAATGCTACATAAATATAGAAAACTATAAACTGAATGCATAGGGAAAGTGCAGAATCGCCCACTGCTAGGCACGTTTTTAAGAATTGCACATACTCTGTATCCATGTGCACATTGACCTATTTTTCACTTAAAAAACATCCCAGAATTGCACAAAAATGGCATTGTGCACTCCCTTGGCTTTATCGATGTACACATTGAACTATTTTCACTTAAAAAGTCAAAGAAAATTGACAAAAACCCAATTCTTCTTGCTCTTGTAAAAAGCGCCAAACAAACAAGTGGGCGATTCTTCACTTTAGTGGAATGCATTTTTGAAAGCTTTGCTGGTTCGGAAATAAGCAACTAACATTCTAATTAACGTGTATAGCCAAGCCATTTTGCCTTGCTAAACACAGCTGATGGGGGGAAAGTGCAGAATCTCGCACTGCTTGGCGCGTTTTTCAAAATCGCCAACTTGGCGTCCTCTCGCATCTTGTTTCCTAGATTTGCAACTCCTCCAGAAGACGCTACGCCAGGCATGACATTTACAATGGCGAACAGGTAAAATAAATACAAAATAAAAGTGGTTGCAAAATTTTGAAAACTGAAAATCCTTTAAAAACAGCATAATAATTTAAAAAAAGCAAACATGGTTAAGAAAACATAGTAAGCTTCAAAAACTTAAAATTGCTACAAAACCCTGTGAATTAAAATACGTTCACCTATAAAAAAATTCGGGAAAGTGCAGAATCACCCACTGCTTGACGCGTTTTTAAGAATTTTACAAGCTCGGTATCCATGTACACATCAACCTACTTAAAAAAAATCCCAGAATTGCACAAAAATGGCATTGCACACTCTCTTGACTTTATTCGTATACATCTACCTATTTTCTTTTAAAAAGTCAAAGAAAATTGACAAAAATCCAATTCTTCTTAATCTTGTAAAAAGCGCCAAACAAATAAGTGTAAAATTTTTAAAACTGGAAATCCTTTCAAATAAACCTAATAACTTTAAAAACTAAAATCATTTCAAAAACATAGTAAGTTTAAAGAACACAAAATCCTTACAAAACCCTGAAAAATTAATACTTTCAAAAAATTTTAAAATATGAAAATCCAATCCTTACAAAAACATAATTTTAAAAACTAAAAATTGTTTAAAAAGCGTAGTAAGTTTCAAACACTTAAAATCATTACAAAACACTGAAAATTTAAAATACTTTCACTTACCTGAAAAGGGGTAATCCACTCCGCTCAGCCGATGAACGAAAAGTAACAAATTCTCAAAATGTTCTCGAATTATTGTTTAAAATAACTTCACCTCTACCATCTATTATCGTCTACACCATTCAGAAATTCTAAATTTTAAAATACATACTGAGCACGCACAAAAATGCTCCGAATTTCGCGCTCAAAAGAAATTCATAATTTAAAATACATATGCGTGTGCAAAAATGCTCTGAAATTTGCCTTTCAAAACGACAAAATCGACATGGATACCACATTTGGCGCACTTATCAATCTCGTAAAAAGTGCCAAATACAACATGCCAAATAAGTGGGCAATTCTGCACTTTATCCCAGCTCATGCAATAGGCGATAATTTTATTTGTTCTTGCGTATTTTCTTGATACTAAAAATTGGAAGAAATCAGGCTAAATTTTTACCAGCCATTATGGTAGAATTTTGAAAGGAAAGATTTCTGTTTATGTTCTTAGGTAATCAAGAGAGAAGTTACAGATGTAGCATATAGAAGACTGTGCTGTCAAGCTTTGAGAATATCTGACAAATAAACTGATTAAAACTAGTGCTGGTCACTCAAGTGGCAAAAATCCGTAACAGTGTTTAAACATTGGAAAAATTATACTTTTCTTTTTTAAACTTTGCATCGCATAATCCACTTAAATACGAATCTAAGTTGTACTGCAAAATATGTAAGTACCATTTTATTTTTGATATATCATTATAATATAATTAGATATATATATATATCATGTATAGTTTGGAAGTAACTTTATATATTTTCTAATGCAGGGGTCTCCAAACTTTCCAGCCTTAAGGCCATACTGATTACTCGAGTAATTTCCAACGGCCAAAACTATTTTAATTTTCTGGGTATGAAACGTGTAGTATTCTCTATACACTAACTGCCAATAGATGATGCTAGTAATCCTTTTAAAAGGGCAGTATAACAATTCAACATTCTCATTACAAAATAGCTAAGGGCTGTTTAAGTTAGCATTCTATACAGATTTGACAAAACATATGAACGAACTGAATCTGAGATTGCAAGGAGAAAAACAGCTTTCTTTCCGATTTATACACTTATATCAAATTGTTCCTGCAGAAAATAATACTGTTTCAATCACAATTACGTAAAAAAATGTTTCACACATTTTAAAATGTGAAATATCCAGCCACACTGCTGAGATTGAATTTCCCGTAGATTTTGAAATTGAAGCTTTGATTGCTTTGGAGAAAAAATTTTAATACTTGTTTCTCAGACTTTGATGTCACTATGAATGAAATTAAAAATTTTCAAAATCCCTTTCATACTGACACTGAAACCCAAGCCTCAGAACTTCAAATGGAAATTATTGATTTACAGTGCAGTAATATAATTAAGAACAAATATCCAAACCCATGTTTGTTGGAATTTTAAGTCTTTAACTGGTACAGTTTTATAATTTGCATAAATTTACTCGTGGGCTGTTTTGTTTTTGGTACTACAGTAAAATTCCAGAAATCCGCAAAGCTTGGGACCAGAGGTTGTGCGAATTTAGGATTTTGCGGATTTCAGGACAGAAAAGATAAAGCATAATATTCGGACAAAAAGTGCAAAATGAATAAGGCATAATAGATACATTTAATTAAATTATTATATACATTATTGCAATAATTATTATATGCATTAAATTATTATTACATATATAAATTAATTATATTATTCATTGTATTATATGTACACAGCATCGAGATTTGCCGATTTCGCTTCATGCAAAGATTTCTGGTTTCGGATTCCGGTGTTAGAATCGCTGTTGCTATAAAATTTCAACAGATTTTCCTTATTTTTCTGTACATCATACACAATCGCGTCCAATTCCATACCATTCTGTTATAAATTGAGGAGTAGCACCTGCTTCCATCTTTTGCAAAATTTGCTTTTTTTGCATTGTCAATGCAACGTGTTTACATTTTTCAACGTTGCAAGCGGCAAAATCATGAGTGCGTTTATTATCTGTCGTATTAAAAAGGGCTGAAATTAAAAATATTCTTAATTTATCCATGAAATATCCGGATTAAAGAAAAGGGGTACTTTTCCGTTTCGCTGGCGCAAATCTCGCCAAGCAGACTTTATTGGCGACAACATACAGTATATGTAATATTTAATAATTTGTAAATGGTAACATTTAATATTTAGTAACTTGTAATTGGCAACACTTTGGAGATAGATATGAAAATAGAACTATGATGGTATTGCAGTTCTCTGTGATTATACATTCTAAGATTGTAAATAAATAGTTTCTTAAAGCTAAAAGTGTACCCTCATTATACTAAAGTATACACATAAAAAATATTAAAAAAATGTTAGTTCTAAGAATTCTTTTTTTGAAGGCATAAACATTTTAATATCGCTTAAAATTTTATAAAAAGCCAATAAATAAAGACAATAAATTTGTAAAAAGACATTAATTGAAGAATTTACTATGCTTTCATGGTTCAACATCCTGATTTGCCGGTTTATATCACGTAACCCCAAGCCATCTCATCTCACGTAAACTACTCTACAAAAATCTAATGCTCTCAGTCATTATCTACGTTAATTTCAAGTTAAATCTTAATTTGGAACACAAGTTTAAATGCAAGAAATATTTAAATTCGTACGAATATCTTACTCAGAAATTTTGTAAAACTGCAGTGCTTTACTTCGCTAATGCATTCTCGTTAGAATTGATGAATTTAACCCTTGACTTTACCTTTTCTATATTTTCGGCTTCGGGTAAGCGCTTTGATTGCATCCTAATTGACTTAATTACCGAAAATGGCCTTAGACATAAAACTGAACTATCTGATAAAAATTCTATGTAATTATATGCCAGTATTGAAAGAAACAGTCAATCTGATAAGAAAAAGCTGCGACATGTTTTGAAAATGAGGCTTAAAAGGTTACCAGCGAGAATATTCCGTTTGGCATCGGTTGTACCATTATTGGCGACTTTATCGCTTGCGCCGGCAAAACGGAAAAGTACCAGAAAAGGCAGTACTAAACAATCTCGTGAAATGAAATAACAAAGCTCAGAAAATACAACAACGTGAATCGTGAACTTGAACAAAGAGTTTAGTGAATCATCTGCTTTTTTACCTAGATGCAGATTAGAGGAGAAAAAAACTTATTTGTTTTATTTTATATTTTTTAACTTTTTTATATCAATAATTTGGTATTTCCGTTTTGACTCATTATTATTCGGTACTTTTGACGTCATTATTCGTTAAGTATTTTTTCCTTCAATATTTTGTACTCAATGTTGCGATTTCCGGAAACCATAAACTGAATGTTTATATTCTGAGAGGCAACACGGATTTCAGGTCGGCGGATTTTCGGTATTTGACTGTATTTGTATAAGAAAATATTCTCCAATGTAAAGTACACAAAGAATGTTTACAGATTTAAGTTAACCGATGAGCATTTTAAATCTCTTTTAATGAATGCTATAAATAAAATTAGTCTGCGACTGCAAACTATTGTCAGTGGAAAATTACAATTACGTAAATCTTGTTAGTAATTTTTACAAGTGGACACTTGTCACTAAGTTTTACGTAGCAAGCAAATAAAACTCAGTTATTATTATTCTGTGTTTTTTTTAAATTCAGTTTAATTACAACAATAAGCCATTAGCTGTCGTGGGTCTGATTGACGACACTGGTGGCGTGCAATATTTGGCCCGCAGGCCTTAGTTTGGAGACCCTTGCTCTAATGGTTAATGTTTCCAAAACTCTTGTCAGTCTTTAACATTGTGCTCTGGCAATCCTCAGCAAAGATTTACTTCAGATATGTTTGTGCATGTTAAAATTTTTGATGTCATGAGATGTATGACTTCTGCATTGGATTAACAACAATTTCAATTCTGGTTCTAAGTCTCGAAACCATGTTTGTTTGACAACAATTATTTAAGTGTAGAATCTTTCTTTTTCATCACAAAATCTCCGTTTCAACAACATTGCATAGAGAATGATGGACTCAAAAGAGTTTTACAGTAGATACAAACGTTTCTTTCTTACAAAGCTTCTATCAAAATGTGACATACTGATACTAGTGCAGAGTTGCCAACTCTCCCGACTTAGGCGGGAGACTCCCGATTTTTGACCACTCTCCCGCCAACCCGATTTACAATACATTTCTCCCGACTTTTTCTTATTCTTAAAATTTCTCACGATTTTTATGGAACTTGGCTTAATACTTTGTTATATGAAAAAAAAAAAAAAAAAAAAAGTGATTCTGGGCGTCTGAAAGCAATTGAATTTTCTCTAGATTATATCTAAAACAAAACTTTGCGAATTAGATAACTTCTGCTTTGTGAGTGAGAGCATATACGTATCCAGAAACGTCGTTCTCCAGTTTTCCAATAAGCATCGAACTCCACTGAGTGTCAGCTGGCATATATTAGCGAATGAGGACAAGGCAAGCTGTTATTTGGATGTTCTTTAATTATTTCGTTCAATTTGTCCCAAGTTGTGTGAGTGCACGTGCCTTTGGGAAATAGTTTTAGAAATTATCATCTTTTGTTATGTCTGCGAGAAAGGTGAAATACTCGTGTACGTTTCAAAAATCGTGCACAGTTAATTTTCCTTCCATTATTTCCTCAAGGAAATGTAATAAATTTGCGATGTGTACCGCCTGTCGTTTCGATTTCGCAATGTGGAAGGGGGGATGTTCTCAAACATGTGCGAACACAAAAACATAAGGATAACATGAGTTGCTTTTTAAAAAGACGAAAAATTAAATTTTTCTTCGGAAACAAAGGACCAAAAAGTTATTAATGCAGAATGGGCATCGTGCTCCATTGCGTGTCATCTGGCATATATTAACCAATGAGTACAAAGCAAGCTGTTATTTGGATGTTCTTTAGTTATTTCGGTCATTTTGTATTTATATTATTAAATATTTACTATTATCTTGAAAGGAGTTCTAAAAGGAAGGGAAAATTGAGACATTTTCAACAGCTGCATAACAGCAGTTTACGATTAGAAAACTTGGATGGAGTTATAAAATCAGCTAGGATTTACACCCAGTGGAGTTTAATTGGAAAACTGAAAGATGCTGATGGAATTTTAAAATGTAGTGAATTGTCTAGAATTATGTTGGCCATCTTGACAGTTCCCCATATTAATGCAGAGTGTGAGAGGATTTTTAGTGTTGTTGCGAAAACGAGGACTAAATTTAGATCTAAAATTAGTGATGACACATTAGAAAAACATTTATTAGCGAAAGCAGGCCTACGTGGCAATTGCTATGAACAAACTTATGAAGTTTCTTTCTTAAAGAAAGCAAAATCTGCCACTGTTTATAACATTTGTACGAAAACTGATTAAAGTTTTTTTTTTTTTTTCATTTTCTTAAACGATGCAAGTAATAAAAATGTTTTTTATGTGTAAGGTATTTTTGTGTTGCTTGCATTTAAGAATTAGTTACTATTTAAAGTTAATTCATTATTAAAAACTATATTTTCATCATTTACAAAGTCTTTTTAACATTGTGAAAAATCTCCTGATTTCTTAAAAAAATCTCCTGATTTTAGAGTGTTATAGGTTGGCAAGTATGCTAGTGAAATTCCTTATGTGCACCTGGCCCCTCCTTCATGAAAGCCGTCAGTAACTGAGCAGAAGAGTGTACTGTGAATTCTTTCTGATCACCACTATTTCATACAGTGCCTTGGCATTCTGTTGGAGGTTTACAATGAAACTTTATGTTTTTATGGTTTTTTTTTTTTTTTTTTTTTTTTTTTTTAAATTACATTACTGCATAAACCCACAGATACCATTTCAGACAGTCCCTACTTCAAAATGCCATATTCTAAAGAGCTCAAATGGATAGTTGCTTTTCTCCCTCAAACCTTCAACTACAGTTAATACGAATATATACATTTGTGTGAAAAAATTAATAAAATTTACATGTTATGTAAAATTTCAGAAAAGCTAATGGACAAATTTTAATGAAATTTTATATGAAACATTTATAACAAACATATGTACCATTCAAAAGCCATTTTAAAAACACTTGATTGTCAGTAAAGCTCATAGTCCAAGGATGTGTAAAATCAGGGCTGTGGAGTCGGAATCTAAGTCGGGCAGATTTTGGCGTAAAAGGAGTCGGAGATGGAGTCGTTAAAAACAGGTCAACTCCGACTCCAGTTTTTGTTGGACAGTTTGAATCTGAAATGAAATTAAAATGAATTAAAAATATTAATGACAAGCTGAGTTATTAATTTTATTTATGGACTATTTACATTAATAAATAGTTATTTTCTATTTTATTGACATATTAATAAATAAATAAATATAAGGGAGGAGGCTGTATGTGATATTTGCCATTAGTGATTAAACTGATTCATTCATTTAGTTACAAATTTCACTTGTAAATTTAGGTAAGCAGCAAGAACTCCCAAAATTAATGCCATTCTTTGAAAGTGAGCAGGAAAAGGAGCAATTATTGATCAAGCAACGCAATAAAGAAGTACATATTTGATGATAAAGAGGTTATTAGAATTTAAGAACTTTTTTAGAAGATGTAGATAGCCTTAATGTTTCACTAACAGAAAGACTGTTGAATGATCTTGCAGAATTGGAAACTCTTCTTTCTACACTGTAAATAGCCACAAAAAAAGCTGCAATCTGAAGAATTCACAGGAGGCGAGAATGGAAGAATATGATGTTTGTTCTTTCTGAAATGGATGGTTTATTGCAGAAGGAATTATTTCTTCAATGAAGAAAAGAGAAACTAGTTTGCTAGACAATGAGATTTTGCTGGGTTCAATGCAGTTAAAAGTTGTTAATTCGGACACCCATAATCCGGAATGATCTATAATCCGGACCTCAAAGCTAAAAACTTCCTGCGCATGCGCCGCGTTGACACATGCGCATAGGCGTTTACGTGTGCGCGTAAGACCTCGACTGCGCATTTGCGTGTGCGCAAGCGCAGAATACGTTTTCGCGTGCACATTTTATGTATAACGGACGGTATAAGCTAAAATTATCTAATTGTCTATTTCAGTTAATGTTGATGATTGCATTGTTCCTTAATTTTCGAATTGGATCCGGCTTATTATTTTTTGCAGACTGTAAGAGCAATACTATAAAAGTAAACTTGAACTTTCGATTATGTCAAATAGAATTTCCGATTCTGGAGCTCCCAAAGGATCGTACAAAACGAAAGTATGTTTCGATGTCCATCAAACAAAAGTGGAATTGCTGCAAAAAATGGATAAAGACATGAAGAATGTGACAGAGAGGTTAGTGAAAACGAAAAAATTTCGATTGACAAGTTAGTCGGTATTCTCGGCACAGCAATGAACAGGATTTGAACAGCGGAACTTTGTAACTGAACAAAAAATTATGTCTGTTTATAGAATTAAAGAGAAAGTATTATCACATAAAACGAAGCAACTTAAACAACTTACATTGAAAGAAATGTTTAATAAAGTAAACAAATAAATATTAAGCTTTTTTTTGTAAATTTTGATACCCTTTAGATCATAATTGTTCTTTATTTCATAAATTACGGTTTCATATTTTTAATTTTAGAATTTCTGCATGCCATCTTATGCGATTTAAACTGATGATCGATAATCCGGAATCGCCGAAGTCCCGACGAGTCCGGATTAACGACTTTTGGCTGTATACGTAGGTCCGAAACACTGAATTTTCTTGGATGACGAACAAATTAAAAAGAAAGCAATTTATGAACTTTCATTAAGAATGAAATTACTCTCGGAACAATTGGGGAATTCGAATCAGGACAGTCAAACTGCAGCCATTGCAACTGAGTTTCTACCATCCTCTTCCAGTGATGAATTAAATTTTGGGAAATATTTTTGTATAATATTGAAAAAGCTAAAGTAAACCGAATGAAAATAAAGAACCAAGAGCTTTTAAATATAAAAATGAAAAAATACAGACAAGATTTCTACACAGTTTTTGAAGAAATAGAGAAATATGATTGTGCTTGCAAGACACCTCTTTTAGAACTTGTAGAAAATCTGTCCTGAAAAGTTAAAAGAAGTAGCCCTAACAGTAACAGCTCTTCCTCCTACTCAAGTTAGTGTGGAAAGACTCTTCTCAGCTCTGAAGTTTATCAAATCGGATCTATGGCCCTCCAACAAAGAAGGTCTTGCTGAAGCTATACTGTTTCTTAGAATTAACTAATGCCAGTTTTTCCATTTCATAATAAATACTAATTAATATAAATAATTTGGGTACTTTTCCGTTTTACCGTCGCAAGCGATAAAGTCGCCAGTAATGGTACAACCGATGCAAAACGAAATAGCCTCGCTGGTAACCTTTTATTTTAACTCTTACATTTTCCAAACAAGTCGCAGCCATTTCTTAACAGATTGATTGTTTCTTTCAATACTGGCATACAATTACATATAATTTTTACCAGATAGTTCAATTTTATACCCTAAGGCCATTCACGAGCGGTTAATTAAGTCAATTAGGATGTTAATTAAGTCAATTAGGATGCAATTGCACCACTCATTCCCAGCCAAAAATGTAGAAAAGGCAAAGTCAAGGGTTAAATTGATCAATTCAAATGAGAATGCACTAGAGAAGTAAAGCACTGCGGTTTTACATAATTTCTGAGTAAGCTATTCGTATGAATCGAGATAATTCTTGCATTTAAACTTGCATTCCAAATTAAAAGATTTAACTTGAAATTAATGTAGATAATTACTGAGAGAATTAGATTTTTTGTAGCGTAATACGTGAGATTTAATAGCAATCTGTTTAAACCTGAAACATTTGAAAGAAAGTAATCCTAAACCTTCCTTGTAAAACTTTTGTGTAAAATCATCGCAAGCTGAACCCACTAAGAAAATCAGCTAATGTGAAAGAAGGAAAAAATATGTAGGCATATGTATGGCATAAACTGTGCCGCATTATTAAATTTACTCATTATGGGATTTCTGGGATATTTCGTGTGTGTTTTTAGCCTCAAAGGTGCATTCGTCCTGAATGGGATATTTGTCTCGAAACGGAATTTTGTGATGAAACAGATAAATGGTCCGGACATGTGCCTATGAAAGTCCGAATTTCGAATTTTTTTAAAAATAATTTCATATGTTATACAAGTTTATTGAATTTTGTTTGCAAACTCATTTGAAAGCGGCCTGTGGCAACACTGTTCGAAATTAAACATCTTTATCTCTATCATGCGAGATTGTTACCTTTTGGAAAAATACTTAATCGGGAATTCTAAAGATATAATGCTTTGAAATATTATGTAATTTTGCCGTTAAGTTTTATATGGTATAATAGCAAAGAACGTGATATTTAAATAATATTCAGTACGTAAAAAGTTAATAGAAAGACAAAATGTTTCGCAAGACATTATTCTAGAAAAACTGAACATTGAAACGATAAAGTGAGAAAAGACTGAAAAATATAGGAAAATGTATGGCAACATTTAACAGCCACCAGCGCTGAGCGGTAAAGTCACGAAATACTGGTAGTTCGATGAGGGTTTCGATTTGGTTTGGTTTAATTAACTGTGCGAAAGCACGTGAGGGATATCTGCCTAAGGGAAGGGATGCCTTTGTGGAGGACTTTCTAAGGGAAACTAGCTCGTATACACGTTACTCATGGGGAAGCCTCGAAAATGCCCATGCAGGCAGCCTGTTCTCCGAGATTCGAACCCCGGACTAGAGTAGTGTGTGCATGTTCAACGACTACCAGAGTTCAGCGACTTTTCTGCTCGCCCTCTGGTGTACCTGATGCGTGTTTCAAATCTTGGCTAATAAGCTAGTTGCATGTGCGTTTCTATGGTCAGAGTTGCCAACTCTCCCGATTTTTGACCGCTCTCCCGCCAACCCGATTTACAATATATTTCTCCCGACTTTTTCTTATTCTTAATATTTCTCACGATTTTTATGGAACTTGGCTTAATACTTCGTTATATGAACAAAAAATAGTGATTTTGGATGTCTGAAAGAAACTAAATTTTCTCTAGATTATATCTAAAACAAAACCTTGTGAATCAGATGAGAATTTCTGCTTTGTGAGTGACAGCATACATATCCAGAAACGTCGCTCTACAGTTCTCCAATGGGCATCGAGCTACACTGCGTGTCATCTGCTATATATTAGCCAATGAGCACAAAGCAAGCTCAAGTCCGTTATTTGTTCTTTCGTTATTTCGTTCATCTTGGCCTTTTTACTGGAGCACAACCTGCCTCTGAATGCATCGAATCACGTTGCAGCTTTATTTAGAAAAATGTTTCCTGATAGTGAAATCGCTAAGAAATACTCAAGTACAAGGACCAAAACAGGTGCAATTGTAAAAGAAATGGGTTTGAAAATTAAATCTTCAGTTATTGATTGCATTAAAACAGCTCCGTTCTGCCTCTCTGCGGATGGAAGCAATAATACCGATTCAAAACTGTATCCAATTGATGTTTCTTTTTTTAATCCAGAGTCTTCAGAAATTGAGTGCAGTTGACTTTCTGTCCCCACTTTAGAAGGACATTCGACAGGCTTTTATATAGCACAGCTGATTATTAAAACTTTAAAAGAAAATGCAGTCCCTCTGGATAATTGCTTAGCACTTGGTGCCGATAATGCACCAGTAATGGTAGGCTTGAAGAATGGTGTTGCAGGCATCTTAAGAAAGGCAAATTCAGATTTGCAGATTATGAGGTGCACCTGTCACCTTTTAAATTTAGCAGCTGAAAAAGGAGCAGCTTCTTTACCAATAAATGTGGATGAACACATTGTTGATATTTATTATTATCTTGAAAGGAGTTTTAAAAGAAAGGAAAAATTAAAACAGTTCCAACAGCTGCATAATGCTGAAATGAGCAAAATTTTGAAACGTGTGTACATGCTGGCTGTCTTTAAAGAAATGCTTATCTAGAATCCTCGATCAACGGAACTTACTTCTTGCATTTTTCAAAGAAGTAAATGCTTTCGAGAGTTAAGAGAAGAGGCTCTATTGAAAGTTATAAAATACATAAAGTAAATGGAGATGTAGTTACGGCTTCCATTGGTTTAAATAGGTTTGAGAAAAATAAAGTAATTTCCAAGGTGTTTTTGCTCCGGGGAAACCCTGGAATTTCGGGGATTTTGAACTTCGATCCCCGGAAATTCTGGGGATCGTCGTTCAAAAGGAAGTAGGAATAATAATGAATTATTTATTTTGATCTGGGTAATTTTGTTTGCTTTGAAAGCAGAAAACGCAAGGTCAGTGTGTGTGGTCCTTTCTTTCTCCAAAGGCAGTGATAATGCGTGAAAAGGGAGAAAAACTTCTTTTTTGTTCTTTCCCTATTGCGAGTTATGACTCATTCCCCCGGTTCTCGGACATTCTCTTCTGGATTCTTTTCGGCAAGTAGGCGCCGCAGAAAAAAAAGGGAGAGACTTCGTTCGACCAGATGTGCGATCACGTGACTCTGAGTTCAAAGGTATTATCTCTCCTGGCGTGGCGCCAATAAGTAGAGAAGGGGGATTTTTCGCCATATTAGCTATTTGTTATTGATCGCTTCTCAACTTTTTTTTCTCCGCTATGTAAAATTTTCGTTTCATTTATTGATGCACGTGTAAATTTTTCGTTTCGTTTATTGAAATATTTTTTTATTTATGTACGCAGGAGAATTTCACTATGAAATTTCTCGATATAAATAGTGATATTATACAATTAGAAGAAGGTGTCCAGAATGCATTTAGGTGGAATTCGATTGAACGGAGAGGTGGTAATGGGGATACCATCGGCACATGGTGCAAGAAAATAAATGTTGCTGGACAAGCATATTGTGTTTTTTATAACTCACTGCTGAAGTATTGTGGGGAAGGATTCAAGGCTTTCACAAATCATTCTAAAACTGTGACGCACATAAAATATTCAAAGTGCATTAGACATTCAATGACTTTAAGTAATTATGCTAATTCAAAAAATACTGATGACTTACTGGAGACTGATGCTCGGCCATTGGATATAGTGACAAGAAAAGCACGCTAAGAGGTATTAATAACTTCGTTTATCGCTGAGAATTCTCTTTCTTTCAGTGTAGCTCCCAATTTAATTGAACTCTGCAAACAGTTGAGCCGCAATCAGACGGCACTAAATTCGTTGGAAATGTCCAGGACTACTGCATGTTAGAAGATGAAATATGGGCTCGCAAAAATTATTAAGGAAAATATCATTAAAACTTTAAAGGAGACTCCATTTTCTCTAAATTTGGATGAAAGTACTAGCAATGCTCAAGAAAGTATACTGGCAATATTGGTGCAGTTTTATGACAACAATCAAAATGAAGTTGTAGTTCATCATTTTGCATCTCTAAAGATGGAATCTTGCAATTCAGAAGCTGTTTTTAAAGCAGTTGAAGCATACTATTGAAGATAATAATATTCCATGGGCAAACTTAATTAGTGTATTAATGGACTCATGTAACACTATGCGTGGAAAAAAAAAGGGTGTTGAAACCAGACTATGATCAAACAAAGCACCCCACTTATTAGATATTGATGGTGAAAAAAAAATTTGCTTCATGTTTTGATAGATACTTAGAAGATTTGTTTGATGACATCTATTTTGAAATTAAAAGCTGCAGTAAAAGAGAAAATTTTTTCAAAATCTGTGAATCCCTTGCCATTAAAAAACGTAAGCCCTTGAAGAGACCAGACCATAGATGGGTGTACATTTTATGTGTTTTAGAAAGAATCAAAGATCTGTGGGATGCTCTTATTGCATTTTATTTTCACTACTTGGATAAAACTGATAAAGGGGATTATTTTTCTTATGTTGAAACTGTATACAATAAAAGAAATATTTCTGCAGCTCAGAAAAAAATTGTTGAAGGGGTGTATTCTTGCTTGCATTCCCAACAACTCACAAAGGATGCTTTAGCTCGGAAAAAAAGAATACTAAATGGGTTATTTGTTATGCAAAACAAAACTTTATTGCATATGGCATTATATTCAGCAGTATTACCAGAGTTCAACACATATATTAAATTATTTGAAACAAAAAACCAATGCTTCATTTAATACATTCCAGTATTTATAAATTGATGGCAAAAAAAAAAAAAAAAAAAAAAGCCAGAAAATATAGAGTGCACATCTTATAATGATTTATTAAAGGTTGATGTCACAAATCCAGAATTCCATCTACCTAGCAAAGTAATATTTACTGGTGCAGAAGCTTCCACTCTCCTGAAGAAATTATCAAAAAATCATCCAATAGCAAAAGAATCCCAAATTTCTCTGATGAAAGCTTATACTAATACAGCACAGCATATGAAACAGAAATTACCCCTTAAAAATTCATATCTAATTAGTTTTACAGCATTAGATCCAGAGCTAAGAGGTAAAACCAGTACAATATTAGCTTTTAAAAAATTATCATCTTTTATGTCCCATATTTTTAGTGATAATCAAAAGTAGAAGCTGAAATAAGGTTATACCAGAGTGATATTGATATCACCAAAGAAATGCTCTACACATCTGATGAAAGTGGAAATTAAGTCAAGTGTACGATTGATAAATATTGGTCTAAAGTTTTTAATTTAAAAGATGATTTCACAAATGATTATAAGTATCCTACATTGGCTAAATTGTTCAAAGCCTGCCCTAGCTGCTTCCATGGCCCATTAGTGGAAAGTGCATTCAACTTAATGGATACACTTGTCACTGACTATAGAACCTCTCTTAAGATTGATTCCCTAGATGCAGTGCAGACTATTAAATATGATTTAATGGCTTCTAAAGAAACCTCATGTGAAAAATATGGCTAAAAAAATCCAATGACTGATCCATTTCACAAAGATCTCTTACTGAATATGAACAGAAGTTGGAAAACATATCAAGAGGACTTAAAAATATGTATTTCAGATGCGTCACCTATAAAAGTCTCTGAAAAACCTTCTACATTAGCAGAAAAGCAAACTGCTTCTACCTCTGCATGTGCAGTTCTCAAGGAAATTTCTTCAACTGTAAATGAGGAAAATAAAAGTCAACCTTCCTGCAATTATGAAGTTAACCACAAAAGAAAGGCAAGCCCACAAACATCAGAAAATAAAAAAAGCAGCAGAAATTAGATAATTTTTTTTTAAAGAATTAATTCAGGTAATTTAAAATATTTACATAAAATGTAGTAGTTTATATGTTTGAAAATTTATGGTTATTAATTTTGCAAAAAAGTTAATTCATTGAACTTTTATAATTAGGTCATTCAATACTTCGTAATTGTAATTTTTCTTTTCTCTTCCGCTCCTTCTCGAAACTCCAAAATGTCGGTAGTAAGTCCGTAAAAGTTTCAGGGGATATTTTGGGGTCCCACAAACACCCCTGAATTTTTGCATCATTCAGCAATTTAACTGGCAGTTCTCAAAATAATACTGCAAAATATAAGCGTAAAGCTGATACAAATTTCTCTCAAAATAAAAAAACTGCTCAACACACAAAACATTTTCCGATTACTGTAAGTTTATCTTGTGAAGAACGAATATTTGTTTTTTTTCTTTGGACCTTAACAAAGCTTTTTGCTTTTTTTTTTACAATTCATTTTGCCATCATTCGATGTTCTTAACACAATTCTACAAAGCAGAATTCCATTAATTCATGTTTTGCAATCAATGATTTATGATCTGTTTAAAGACATTTTATCAAAGTTTGTAAAACCAGTCTGTATTTTGTCTTGTAATTCTATATATGATGTGATTTATGGTGAAATAGAAAATCAGAAGAAAGATGAAGATTTGGTAATAAGAGCTGCAACTACAAAAGTAGTGGAAGAACTTTCAGAAGACAAAAATAAGTTTTATCTTCATGTTAGAAGTTACTTCTGTCGAGTATGTGATTACATATTACATAAATTTCCAGTCAACAATGAAGTGATTTTGCATGCTAAAGTTTGTGGTGTTTCTGCTCTAGCAAATTCATCTTTTTCTGATATAAGGTACTTTTTTAACAGATGTTTCTTTCTTAACGAAAGCAAAATCTGCTTCTGTTCATAACATTTGTACAAAAACTGATTAAAGTGTCCTTTTTTTTTTTTTTTTTTGTTAATGATGCAAGTAATAAAAATGTTTTTTTATGTCTAATGTATTTTTGTGCTGCTTGCATTTAAGACTTAGTAACTATTTCATTATTAATTATTAAGTTAATTCATTATTAAAAACTATATTTTTATCATTTAAAAAGTCTTTTAAACATTGTGAAAAATCTCCTGATTTCTTTAAAAAATCTGCTGATTTTTGAGTGTCATAGGTTGGCAAGTATGCATGGTTTTCCCCGTATGTAATGTGTATATGAGCCAGTTTCCCGTAGAAATTCCTCCACGAAGACATCCCTTCTCATAGGCAGATAGCCCTCGAGTGCTTTGGCATATTCAAATAAATCAAACCAGACAACATTTAACACTTTATTGGGAATTCTCCAAATAAAGTGTTAAATGTTGTATGTAATGTAAATTAAATGAAACGGAAAAGTACCGAGAATTCTAAACATATGTTGCTGTGCCGCTTTTAACAATTTTGTGATTTTGCTGTAGATTTGTATGTGGGGGTAAGTGCAAAGACAAGCAATGTTTATGAAGGAAGCTAAAATTATGAAAAAAACTTGTTGGCAGAAATGAATCCAAGAGCTGAATAGTAGCTTGTGATGCTCAGCGAGAGTATAAAGACCTTAATACAAACCTTCTGGTGAGTCATTAAAATCTGAATCCTTTCCGATTTTTTCTTTTTCCCTTCCCTTTTTTCTTTTCTCTTTCCTTTCCACCCCTTCGTCGATGGGTATTATTTGGTAATCATATTCAAAATAGTATCAAACAAATTCTTATTTTCAGTAGCTTGTTTCTGCTTCCACATGAACTCTGTTAAATTTCAAGATAGGCGATGCTAAACAGTACACATTGCTATTTATTCCTCCAATTTACTGACGCCCATGTGGGTTTTCAGTTAAAGCCACACGACACATTTCCGCTGCTATATTGGTGCATCCTTACTTTTCCCTACGCCTTTCTTCTTATTATTAGAGGAAACAGAAGGATCGGGAATAGCAACAAGGAACATGTTCTAATTACACGACAAAATCTTCCAAAAAACAACTGAGAGATGAAAATGTGGCCTACGTTAGTTTTGTAGTTATTTTTGTTATTAGATGAATAATTTTTACCTACATGAACAATTTTGTCTTGTGTTTCGTTTGAAGTAAGCTTTGGCTCTCAAAATTCAACTGGCTTTAACAAAACTAGTAAATGAATTGTACAGTAACAAAAAGAATGAATGACCTAACAAACTACGTTTGCGTTCAAACAACTTTTCCTTCCTTCCTGGCATTTCGGCTTCGAATCACATTTCAGTTTCCTGAAATGGTTATTTGTAGAACCAGGAGGCAAGTGAGAAGAGGAAGGGGTGCCAAATTAACTACAAAAATTTTGAAATTCATTAAAAAATAAATTTTAATTTTTAACTCTGAAATGCACCAATGAATATGAAGAAGAGTTTTGTGCTTAAAATAGTCAATCTGATTTAAAAGAAGAATCAATAATATTCATTTAATCTCAGAAAAGATGAGTTTCAGAGTATGTATCAGTATGTATGTATATTTTATAGCATTAAAATTTATTAATGGAAGTAGCATATTGAAGTCAATGTGCACTTCTTATAACGAACTGCATAGGCTAAACTTGCATAAAAATATCATACTCCTGATTTTAGTAAATCTTCACTTTTTCTGCTATTAATTTGCATCCTTTGTTTCTACTTCACCATAACAAGGTTTCCAAAGAGCACAGATGGCGACGCAATTGGTGAGAGCATGACGTATAAAGGGGATTTTGTACGTCATGCTCTCACCAATTGCATCGCCATACTATTGGAATAGCATCGGGAGACTGAACAAGAGTATTTGAAAATGAAACGTACTTCACCTATCTATTTTTTGTGTGAAATCTGACAATTGAATTTGCTAATAACTTGAGGTTTATCTTATTGTATCCGTGTAATTGCTTCAAAAAATGTCAGCATGCTTGAATTAGAAGCGACATTTTTGTATAATAAATTTAGGATTTTAAAATTTAAACGACAAGGATCATATTTAGGATCATCATTACTTTGAAAATAGTTCTCTCCACACCTTTGTATATTTTAGTCATATTGGCGCCATAATCACGTACTTATTTTGAATGTTTTGAATATTGATGCCATCTTTTTCTAAATTAACTTCCTATTGTAAATCATTACCAGTTTTCTCTGTTTTTCTAATCATATTGAAAAATCTTTCTTCAACAATTATAAAATCATTTTTTACCCTTTTTTTTTTTTAATATATATATAATTTCATTTTAGTCTTCGTGTGTCTATACATTGGTACAGTGGTTCCTCATGAGATTATCGAATACAATCAAATATCGAAGAAAACTATTTCGCCTCTTAATTTCTAAAAAGAATTTCGCACGAACAGGGCTATCTCATTTCGACCGTGGTAAATTTTTTTAAACATAAGAAATGTATCTCTCATGTTTAATTATCTAAATAAACAAAGAACGAGATAGAATTACACACTTTCAAAAATTGTTTATTAACAATACTTACATTGGAAATAAAAGAAAATCATAGTGAGACAAAAGAACAACATCTATAATTTGTGTCTGTTTCCTTCTTTGTTAACAACATTCGAACATTTAGAGATAACACTAATATGTTAAAGGGGGGGGGAAAACCCTATCGCTTGTTACTTTAACAAGCTGTGGTTTTGGGAACAACAGAACTAAAAAAAAACAAACAAAAAAAAAAACAGAAGTCGCGTCTTACCTCATATGTGTGTATTCTGGTCCTGATAAAGAATGAGACAGACTGTGTGTCGATTTGTTTAATACATCCAGCAGTATATGAAATAATCATAAAATGTGGAGTTCTGGTGTAAATTAAACATGAATGCAATAAAATAAACCCTCTAACCAGGCATCTTATTCAATAGAAAAATTTACGCAAGAAATGAAGCAAATGACTGATACCGTGGTACATATGCACCAAACAAAAATCAACTGCAGCAGTAGCTTGTTTTTATATTAAGCTATGTAACTAAATAAAAAAATGACCTAAATAAAGTGTAAAGGTTAATTCTATGTGTAGATTGTAGATTCGGTGAAACAATGAGCAAGTGATTTTGTTAAAATAGTAATTTATATAAAACAGTAAAACCACATGGTTACTTTTCCATTTTGCCGGCACAAATGATAAAGTCGCCAATAATAGTATAACTGATGCCAAACGGAATATCTTCGCTGGTAACCTTTTACCCTTCATTTTCAAAACAAGTTGCGGCCATTTATCAGATTGATTGTTTCTTTCAGTACTGGCACACAATTACATAGAATTTTTACTAGTTAAATTTTATGCCTTAAGTCCATTCGCAGTAATTAATTAGGATGCAATCATACCACTCACTCGAAGGCGAAAATATAGGAAAGGCAAAATCAAGGGTTAAATTCATCAAATCTAATGAGAATGCACTGGCGAAGTAAAGCACTGCAGTTTTACATAATTTCTGAGTAAGCTATTCGTACGAATTAAAATAATTCTTGCATTTAAACTTGTATTCCATAAGATTTAACTTGAAATTAATTTAGATAATTACTGAAAGAATTAGATTTTGGCAGTACCTCCTACATACGAAGCCAAGGCTCTAGGGTTGTTTGAACGCTCTGACGTCACGAAAGTCGTCTCTCCACTTTGTCAACACCTGCCTCGTGCTCTGGTAGTGTAGTGAACCGACTATTGTTTGAAAGTGTAGTATGTTGTAGTTGAATATTTTACATTTGCGAATTATTTTATTTTTTTACTATGCCACACAAATGCTGTGTTGCAACATGCAAAGGAAACTACAAGAATGACCCAAAGGTAGCCATTTTAGATTTTCTGCGGAAGAAGAGCTCAAAAAGAAATGGATTTGGAACTGCAAACGACAAGATGGATTCCAGCCTACCAAACATTCAAAGGTAAACATGCATTCCATTTTTAAATTAGAAAATTCCTGAAAAATTAATGCTATTGAAACATAAGTGACTTGAAAATGTTAAACAAAAAAAATCCGACTGCAATGGAAATAACATACTAAAATTCTATCGCATTCAACCAAAGCAAATAAAACCAACTTTTATATTATCGTTTCATTGCTTTCCATACAAACATGGTTATGTATTTATTCAATAGGCTGAAATTCCTTTATACACATTATGAATGAGAATTATTAATGAACTCTTTAATTAATTTATATTTCCCCAGGACCATCGAGATTTTTTAACATGTACATTGGTTTGTGATTCATTAATCTTGCAGGAATTTTCATTTATGTAATACAGAGCTTATGTTGAATTTTGAAGTGATTATAAAATGAATCCTTTTCTCAATAAGTATTCAATATAAAATCCACCTATCTTATAATGTTCATATAATTTTGATTTATTAGATAAGCATACAAAATGTATCAATATTAAAGACGTTATTTTAAAGTTGTTTTAGATTTAAATATCTAATTGTTTGGTATATTATTAATTGCTCTGATTTAGATTAAGTCCAGTTACATCTTTTATATATTTTTTCTTTTTACAGTTGAATGTATGCAATACCCTATTATATTCTAGGAGCATTTGAGAATGCATTTTGATCATAGATCATGTAAACAGGAAATTAATGCTAACGATGCAATGTTCTAAATTTTACTAATTGAAAAAACCTCTAAAAAATTAAGAAATATAAGTAAAAGAAAACAAACATATAAATTGAATAGTGTTTCACCGTAGTTATTTTAATTTCTGGAGTACGTTACTGGGTGTTAAAATAACCTGCTAAATAAAATTGCCACATATTGAAAGCTTACTAGTTTTTCACTGTGCTTGGTAGCATAAATCCTGATTAGCTTATTAAAGTGTTCCATACACAAATATATATGAGTTTCTTATACCAAAAATGCCTAACTTGTTCCTGGCATTAAGTTTTTATCTAAAAGCACTTACTGGTGTTTTATTTATTTGTAGTTGCAGCCAAATGTAAAAATGTTTTATTGTAGTAATAAATTATGTAGATTTTAAAAAAATTTGAAAAAGTAAAGAAAATCATGTGGAATATAAGCAGTCTAAAAAGGAGCAATCCACAGCAATATATTGTCAAACACATGACACATGATTGGGAAATTTTCACTCAAAAATTACATAATGACCTAAAACATTTGATTTCTGCAAGTGAACCTCTTAAATATACAAATTCTTGTTTTTCTCTTTTTTATTTCATTACTTTAGCACTTGTAAATCTAAAAAGGAGCAATCCACAGCAATATATTGTCAAACACATGACACATGATTGTGAAATTTTCACTCAAAAATTACATAATGACCTAAAACATTTGATTTCTGCAAGTGAACCTCTTAAATATACAAATTCTTGTTTTTCTCTTTTTTATTTCATTACTTTAGCACTTGTACTTCTCTTAATAATAATAATAAAAAAAGGAGCAATGTTTTTTGAATGATTTATGTTTTGTGTTCTTAAGTATAATCATACATATGTATACAAGTAAATTTGTATTTCTGGTTGTGAACATATCAGTTCTCAAAATGTTCAGCAAAAGAGCCAGTAAATTTATATCCGAATGCCAGGAGTGAATGCGGATTGCTTTATCCATCAAATTGATGATTCATCATATTCTTTACATAACTGTATTATCAACTTTTTGATTGTACTTCAATAACCAAGTGTTGTCTTCAAATAACTGAAGAGAAAAATATTTAGGATGTAGCAATTATGTTACTTGATCTGTGCATTTGGCATATGACAAACAACAAAAATGTGCTAATTGTTTACACTTTCAAAACTTTGCTAAAGCATCCATGGCTCTTTTTAGCTCAAAAGGGTTTTTAATTTTGTTTTGGGATTTTGCCGCTTAAAGTGGATTAAATGGCTGTATCCCTTTTCAAATTATTGCCACCAAATATTATCGCTTTGTATTAATTTTAAAGAAATTACATAACGAAGAATCTACATGTAGCAACAATGTTTAAAATAAAATAATTTCATTTCCAACACACGAGATTATTGCCAGTTGGGAATGTAAGACTTTTATCTTTTAGTATCGAATATTTTCTGATTTTGCTATTGAATTCAATTTTATATGATCTAAATGCAAAGAATGTGATATTTACTATAGTTTATAATAAAACCAGGAAAAGAAAATTTAACATTTATATGATGAATAAGAAAAGAGTGAAAAAATAGAAAAATGTGTGCTAACATTTAACACTACAACGGGAATTCTAAACATATCCTGCTGTTAAGCTTTTAAAAAATTTGTCGTTGTGTTGTTGAACTGTATAGTATGTGGTGCAAATGCAAAGAAAACTGTGCTTAAAAATAATGCTAAAAAAAAAAGAAAAAAATGTTAGAAGTGAGTGCAAGAGCAGACTGGTAGACTGCGAGGTCAGCGAGAGTGTAAAAATTCCCGATAAACTCTTGCTTGGGTCCACCAGCAGCTGAGCGGCAAAGTTGCTGAACACTGGTTATTCAGTTCAGGGTTCCCAAATGTATACAAGTCAAATTTCTTTAAAGTGTCCTCCACGAAGGCATCCCTTCCCTTAGGCAGATAGCGCTTGAGTGCTTTGCCATGATTAAATAAAATAAAACCCTTTTGAGTGACCGTTAAAATCTGTATTCTTCCAGATTTCTTTTTTTTCTTTTTTTTAGTCGGTAATCTTTAGCGTACACATTAAATGCTTAGATTAGAATAGACTTATAAGGTATATGCATGTGTTTAAAAGGATGGTAAAATGCTTACCATTTTATAATGTTTTTTTAACTTTAATGCGTGTTTATTTATTTATTCTTTTTTGTATTGAAAGGTGTGTGAACTTCAAACTACATGATGTTCTGAGACAAACTGAATTCTTTGATGAAAAAACTGGAAAGAAGGTAATTGTACCACTTTCATATCCTTGTTTAAAAAATGGAGCAATTCCAAGTCTGTTTATTGATGGTCCGAGTCATCTTAGCTCCGGTGTTTCATCAAGGGAATCACCAGAGCTTAAAAGACTTAAAAGAGAAAGAGATGCACCTAAAAAAGCAGTAGCCTGTAACTTAGCTAAAAAGGAAGAGTATGAAAGAAAACACATGTTTTATAACTTAGATGAACTAAAAATTTGTCTTGGTACTGTGATGTTACCAAATAACTGGATAGTTATACACAGGCCCATTCGTACCATGATTCTTAATATTTCTAATGACAATAATCCAAGAATTCTAAAAAATTCTAAAATCACTAATTATTGATTGTAATTTGAACATATCTGTAGCCATTAGAAATGTACGAATTAAATCATTGCAGCAAGACCTAATCCCATCAAAAATTAATAACCTTAAAGATCTTTTAAATATTTTAGAGAGCATAGACTTATTTGTCTCTAATACTTCATCTGAAGACAATATTCAACATTACTTACAAAGTGTAAGTGAATTGAGGATGACCTTAAAAGAGAGAATTCCACATAAGAGCAAAGAAATAAATTTTCCCCTTGAGCAAATATCAAACTTTAACTCTGAAAAACAACAATATAGGTATTCCACAGATTTTTTAATGTTTTCTACTTTACTTCACACAATTTCACCACACGCATATAATTTTATTTGAAATTCGGATTATTATTATTATGCCACATCGACGGACCATACAGAAAATTTTTTCAGATTTTAATAAACATCCAATAAATGAACAAATCAACCAAAGATTCCGAAGTTACATAAAATTTAAATTTCAAGAATTATCAGAAAAAGATCTACCTGTTATTTTAATGATTGATGAAATCCACCTAAATCAAGCATTTGATTATAAAGGTGGTAATTTGTGTGGAATGGCATATAATTGTAAAAATGCTGCATCTAGTGCATATGTTTTCATGATTCGTAACCTGTTATCTGTTTATAAGGATGTTGTACATATTTTGTCAGTAAAAACACTTAGTGCAGATAACTTGCATATTTATATTAAAAAATTTATAGTGGGATTAGAAAAGATTGGGTTTAAAATTATTGCTGTTGTCACCGACAATAATTCAATTAATAAAAAGGCTACGTCTCTGTTTTTAGAACCACCTAAAGTTAATATCATTTATCCAAATCCTGTTGACAAATCTAGGCCATTGTTTTTTTGTTATTGATACAGTGCATATTTTAAAATGTATTAGAAATAACTGGGTAAATCAAAAAAATAATAATCAGAGTATGTTTTTTCCAAGTTTTGATGATGCTTAACATATTGAAACTGCATCTTTTTCTTGTATTAAAAAATTACATGAATTTGAAATTGGTAAATTATTAAAGTATGCTTATGGTCTGACAATAAAAGCTCTCTATTCAACTAACTTAGAAAAACAAAGTGTAAAGCTTGCATTGCAAATTTTTAATGATAATGTTGTTGAAGCATTGTTTTCTTTTGGGCAGCAGAAAGAAATAATAAACTTTCAAGAAACTGGAACATTTATTAAAATAATAAACACGTGGTAGTCAATTGTAAATGTAAAATCTATTTTTAAAGCGGTTCATAAAAATAATGTATTTGAAACACTTTTCACTGTGGCAGACAATGATGAAAAAAATATTTTTATGAACAAATTTTTGAATTGGTTAGATAGTTGGAAAAATTTGAATTTAGCATCTGGTTTCCTAAGCAAAGAAACTCACTTTGCATTATCTCACACAACATATGCTTTAATTGAGATATCAAGTTATTGTATAAATGAACTGGGTTTTGAATACCTTTTGCTTGGCAAAATACAAACGGATATATTAGAGACTAGATTTGGTAAGTATAGGCAACTGGCTGGAGCTCACCATAATATTTCAATCAGACAAGTTTATGAAATAGAGGGTAAATTAAGACTTCAGAGTACTTTACCAACCTTTATAAATTCTTCAAAATTTGGAAAAATTCCTGTTCATATATCAGATTTTAAAGACGCCGAAGAACAAGCTTTTAATGACACTGATGTTCAAACGTTCATCGATGATATAACAGTTGATGATACTGACGTACACGACATAAAATTGGATATACCTGTTTTAACATATATAGCTGGATATTGCTGTTACAGTATCCTAAAAAAGTTAAAATGTGATGAATGTAAATCCAGTATTACTATTGATAAGGAGTTAGCTTTGGAAAATGAAGAAAATATTCACTTATGGATTAAGGTTTTTGATAGAGGACTAATGTTTCCTCATCCTGATATTTTACATGCTGTTATATATAATTTTATTGTTGTGAAGAAACTAATTTCAGACGAATATGAGCAAAAATTTTTATTTTCGGCTAATCCACGAGATACAGTGTGTAAAATTACTTTAAATTTGCTTCATGAATTTTTTTTTTTTTTTTTTTTTAACTGAATGACTGTGCAAAACTTCATAACCCTCAGATTATTTTGAAAAAATATCATACAATCATCAACAAATATTTTTCTAAATAATTACTGCAAAAAGTTAAATGATAATCTTTTAAGCAATAATTTAACTAAGCAACAGAAATTGAAAACATTAAAAAAATAGTTTATGTATGTAGCAGAAATGAAAAATGTTATGTGTTGTTTAAGGTACAAAATAAGAGAGTGAAACTAATCTATTTTTACTTAATATTTTCAGACTTAACTTGTAATTCATTTTTTAAATGAATATTTTCTGCAGAATGTGTATAATATGTTAAATAAAAAAGTGCTTTTTCTATTTGTGTTGTGAAATCTATTTGTGTTTGCCACCTATTCCAAAATGCATGAACTGTAAAAAAAAAGTTCGCTCTTTACAGGCAAAAGTTTTGTAAAGTTACAGAAATCAAAAAGTTACACAAGAATTTCCTGTAATGGTAACAGTTTGAAAGCAAACTGTAGCGGGTACAGCTGATTTGCTTGGAGCATTACAGATAATGTTTCAGAAGCCGCGCAGAAGAATCACGTGACTGACTGGAAATTAGCCAATCAGGAGAAAAGTGTTTGAAAGCTAGTTGCAGAAAAAAACATGGCTGAATGCATGTTGGTTGTATAGCACAGGTAAGTAAGAAAATGTTTACAATTACTGTTTGAAATATTTTTTGTTCATTTTATCCAGATTATTCTCATGCACTTTGCACTGTTATACGTTTAAGCTTTGCGATTAATTAATATCAGTGTTCGTAATGTTTACTGAGTTGAAAGAGTGCAAAATATTTATTCCAAATGCAGATCTAATAGTAGTATTTTGTCATTGTGCATCCGATAAATTACGCCTTAAATTGCCCTTATTATTATTTATAACTAACTATTCCAAAATTTAATCACTGTTGTGGTATTTAATTGAAACGGTAATGTGGTTGTTGAAAACAAAATTAATCATGTTATCATTCGTTTGCAATCGTCTGACCAAAGAACGTTTGACATCTTTTTCCCGGCAGGCCTTGCGAGAAAAGTGTAAGTAAACATTTACAGAGTTGCCAACTCTCCCGATTTAGGCGGGAGACTCCCAATTTTCGACCGATCTCCCGCCAACCTGATTTACAATATATTTCTCCCGACTTTTTCTTATTCTTAAGATTTCTCACGATTTTTATGGAACTTGGCTTAATACTTTGTTATATGAACAGAAAAAAAAAAAAAAGTGATTTTGGATGTCTGAAAGCAATTGAATTTCCTCTAGATTATATCTAAAACAAAACCTTGCGAATCAGATAACTTCTGCTTTGTGAGTGAGAGCATTATACGTATCCCAGAAACGTCGTTCTCCAGTTTTCCAATGAGCATCGAACTCCACTGAGTGTCAGCTGGCATATATTAGCGAATGAGGACAAGGCAAGCTGTTATTTGGATGTTCTTTAATTATTTCGTTCAATTTGTCCCAAGTTGTGTGAGTGCACGTGCCTTTGGGAAATAGTTTTAGAAATTATCATCTTTTGTTATGTCTGCGAGAAAGGTGAAATACTCGTGTACGTTTCAAAAATCGTGCACAGTTAATTTTCCTTCCATTATTTCCTCAAGGAAATGTAATAAATTTGCGATGTGTACCGCCTGTCGTTTCGATTTCGCAATGTGGAAGGGGGGATGTTCTCAAACATGTGCGAACACAAAAACATAAGGATAACATGAGTTGCTTTTTAAAAAGACGAAAAATTAAATTTTTCTTCGGAAATAAAGGACCAAAAAGTTATTAATGCAGAATGTCTGTTCTCTGCCTTTTTACTGGAGCACAACCTGCCACTGAATGCATCGGATCACGCTGCAGCTTTATTTAGAAAAATGTTTTCCCGATAGTGAAATTCCTAAGAAATACTCAAGTGCAAGAACCAAAATAGGTGCAATTGTTAAAGAAATGGGTTTGAAAAATAAATCTCCAGTTATTGATTGCACTAAAACAGCTCCGTTCTGCCTCTCTACGGATGGAAGCAATAATAAAGATTCAAAACTCTATCCAATTGTTGTTTCTTTTTTTAATCCAGAGTCTTCAGAAATTGAGTGCAGTTTACTTTCTGTCCCCACTTTAGAAGGACATTTGACAGGCTTTAATATACTTTAAAAGAAAATGCAGGCCCTCTGGATAATTGCTTAGCACTTGGTGCCGATAATGCACCAGTATTGGTAGGCTTGAAGACTGGTGTTGCAGGCATCTTAAGAAAGGAAAATTCAGATTTGCGGATTATGAAGTGCACCTGTCACCTCTTAAATTTAGCAGCTGAAAAAGGGGCAGCTTCTTTACCAATAAATGTGGATGAACATATTGTTGATATTTATTATTATCTTGAAAGGAGTTCTAAAAGGAAGGAAAAATTGAAACAGTTCCAACAGCTGCATAACAGCAGTTTACAATTAGAAAACTTGAATGAAGTAATAAAATCAGCTAGGATTGACACCCAGTGGAGTTTAATTGGAAAACTGAAAGGTGCTGATGGAATTTTAAAATATAGTGAACTGTATAGAATTGTGTTGGCCATCTTGACAGTTCCCCATAGTAATGCACAGTGTGAGAGGATTTTCAGTGTTGTTGCATAAATGAGGACTAAATTTAGATCTAATGTTAGTGATGACACATTAGAAAAACTTTTATTAGCGAAAGCAGGCCTATGTGTGCAATTACTGTGAACAAAATTAGGAAGTTCCTTTCTTAAAGAAAGCAAAATCTGCCACTGTTTATAACATTTGTACGAAAACTGATTAAAGTGTCTTTTTTTTTTTCCTACGATGCAAGTAATAAAAATGTTTTTTTATGTGTAAGGTATTTTTGTGTTACTTGCAGTTAAGAATTAGTTACTATTTAAAGTTAATTCATTATTAAAAACTATATTTTTATCATTTTAAAAGTATTTTTAACATTGTGAAAAGTCTCTCGATTTCTTAAAAAAGTCTCCTGATTTTTGAGTGTCATAGGTTGGCAAGTATGCATTTAGAATTCTGAATGTAATGTATATATTTTTTGCTTACTAGGTTTAGTTTATTCTTTCTTTAGGATTACCTGATTAATTATACTTGGTTTATAATTCAGTCTAATAATGCATTTATGTACGAGTGTGTTATGAAGTAAAATTACAAAAACTTGAACAACGCGGTCGAGAATCTCATTTATTCTTTAGTGTAATAATATTATTTTTTTCACTGGTATTAATTTTTTTCGAAAATGTTATAATTCCAAAATGAAGTAATTATATTGATTAAAAATATGTCGCATCAAATACTTTTCGTAATGTTCTGTTTTACTAACTAGATGCAACTTAATTATTCCATATATTTTAATATACCAATATCAACAGGGGAAAGATGGAAATGACCTAAAATGTTTTTCTAAAAATTCGTTAAACTAGTTATAAAAGAAAACTAAAATTTTGTGCATTATTTCCAAAAATATTCCATTAATATTTTATAAATTACAAAATTTATTATATTATATATATAACTACCATTGCATACTTATAAGTTTTTAAACATTTAATGTAGAATTTATGTTGATTTTATTTTGCCCAATTTTAATACAGTTTTGAAGTATGATAGTCTTGTTACTAGTATAGCATGAATCTGCTAATACAAGTTTAATACATTTCTTGACAAATGTTTCTCTTATTCATGTAATATAATATATAAATCATAAAATAAGTTTTCTTAAAAATAAATTATGATTGTTTATTGGAATTTAAAACAATTCTGTATCTGTATGTTAGTATTAAAAATAAAATAATAAATTTTTAATGAAGCATTGATTTTAGCATTAACAATTGTAAATATATATATATATACACACACATGAATAAATGGAAATGCAAGCTACTTTTCCTTACAAAGCCATCCATGAATATAAACTTCCCTTTAGGCTGAGAGCCTTTGCATGCTTTGCCATATTCTATCAATCCAAATGATGCAAATATGCAGAAAATGTTACTTTCTTTGAAAGTTAATGCAGGAAATAAAATTCAGTGCATTTGTAAACTACATTAGTTCTCTTATAGCTTGGCATTTAATTGTCCAATGATTTACTAGTCCAAACTAATGCAGAATTCAGATATCGTTCAAATAAAAGAAAATTAATAAGGTCTGATTGTTAGACGTATATATGAAGATTTATTTTTTTAAATATTATTTTAAGTCAACTAAATTAATTTCAAATTTAAGTAAGTATTCATGTCTTTCAGTCATTATTTTTGGAAATCTTAAATAACTGAATGCAATATTTCTTGTTAATAAAAGAAAAGCAATGTTATGAAAGACTAGCGAAGTGGATTTGCAAGTTCTAATTACGAAAGGTCCCATGCTCTAAGGGGTCATTTTTAAAAATACTTAATTAAAAATTTATCGACATAATGATATATAGAGAGGAGTTATGTTTACTTGCAGACCTTTTTCCTCCTTTTTACTAATATTATAGTATGAAAATCAAGGGGTAAATTAACCAATAATTTAATTTTGAAGGATGTGATTACAGTAAGACCATAACCAATCAAAAATATTCATGAATGAACTACTGGTAACTATCATAGTATTATTATATAAAAGAAACCTACATTCCAATGAGAATGCTTAGTAACATTAACATTTCAGTATCTGATAATAATAATCTTCATTTCTACTTCCCTATACCTTGAATTTCATTCTTATTATTGCCCACTGCTATTCCCTAGACCTCAAAGCATTTAATGCATCTGGAACTGCAATTTGTGCCATCTTCTACAGCATGTAAGTTATCACTACTCAGTCTGTACTACCACGAGCAATGATCTTCAGAATTACTGTATTGCGTTGCATATTCCATCCCACCCAGCTTCAGAACCAGATTCTGAAAATTAAAAAAAAAATATTTGCATAATTTTCCCCCTTTTAATGCATTTAGAAAATGAATATCCCAAGATTTTAAAATGGATTTATCGACAAAATGATTGTTTTCGTCATACTAACAAAGGCAAACTTTTGTACACTAAAGGCCCCGTTGAATCTTTCTCTTCTAACTGTTGAATATTATGTCAGCCTAATACAAAAAATAATCTATGATAGTGAAAGCAAATACCAACTTCCATTCACTGTGCAATTTTGCCATATCAGCTGCATATTCACCTTCTCTAATTATTTATGTATAATCTGAGGCCTAAGGAGTTGCAAGAACAACAATGAGAATGAGAGAAATTCAAATTATAGAGAAATGAGATAACTTATTAGATGTTGCAATTATGTGTATTCTTATTGAAATAGAGGTTTCTTTTAAAGAAATAATATTGTGATAGTAGTAGTTTATATATGATTACTTTTCATTTGTTATATTCCTACTGTGACTGTGTCCTTTGGAAATTAAATTATTCGTTTAATTTTTCCCTCTCAATTTTCGGAAGATAAAATTAGTAAAAATAAGTGGGAATATAGCATCAAGAGCATTAGATATCCCCATTTTCTTGAAGCTGTTCACTATTATTGTTTCATAAATAATAGGCCATGCACGCAAAATCCACTAGCAAATCAGTTAGTAAGATGAAAATGACCACTATGCAGACGAAAAATTTAGGGTAACTTGTTTTGTGAGTGCCTTAAGGAAGACAAACATTACCTAAATCATTAAAACAATTTCAGAATCCTGTTGCTAAAAGAAAGCTAGGGGGAATACTGAGTCTGAGTCCCAGTGATTCATTTGGACCAATATGTAATATTGTTTTAGAAATTTAAGGTAACAAACATCATATTTTTCGAATGCTAAAACAGTTCGAGAAATTTATTCAAGTTCTGAATTCTCAATATAAGTATACTGTATATTATATTTAATAACTATGGTGGCTTCATTTATGAAAAGATTTGCATATTGGCTGTTTTTGTACAATGAACCTTCTCTAAGCTAGCTATGTGTTATTCCTGAAGATTTTGATCTTCAATGATATTGGGTATCTTAGAGAAGTTATGTTTACTAATTAGTTATTTTATGAGGAATGCTGGTTAAATTTAAAAAGTGATTGACTGAGGTAGCTTGTCGTAATGAGACGGTTCACTGTAATCCAATTTTTTAAAGTATTTAAGCTGTTCCTGATTACTTAAGATATTATAAAGAAATATGATTAAAAGTGTTACATAAGCACATGTTTAAAAGACCTATTAAAATAATTTTTATAAGCTTTTTAAGAGCATGATTATGATTTTAAAAGAAATGTTTTTTTCTTTATTTAGAAGACATGGTTTACAAAGAGGGGAAAAACCATTCATTTTTTCCAAGCAGTCGAAACGAATTTTTATGAAATGTTATATTGTGTTATTTTTTAATTAATTCTTTTTTAAGGTTTTATGTAAAGTTTATGAATTAATTAATAAATTATTTTTACTTCTGTATTTTAATTAGCATATTATTTGCTTCATAATGTTTCACAATAAAATTATAAATTCAATAAACTTCTTAACATGCTATAATATATATATAGAGAGAGAGAGCATAAGTTTGTTTTCTGTTGTCTGTTGTCACATGTATATTTCACAATTTTGTATGCAAATCTCGAAATTTATAATAACTAGGAATACTTTTTAGTATCACTTTCTAAATGGTAAATATTAAGCTTAAAGTTTTATTACATATCATGTTTGTAAAAATTATGGGTAAAATTAAAATGCATTAAATTTTAAGCTAAACTGAAGTATTAATTTTTGAAACAAATTTGTTAAAGGCATAATTGTATTAAGCATCAAGAATTTTAATGGAAGCAAGGCTTTAAAAATTAAGGTCAGTTGGTGAAGTGTTATGCTTATTCAAAAAGCATGATATTAGGTTTTTAATGAAAGACTTCTATCTGTTAATTCAAAGGAAATTATTTGAAGGTAAGGTAGAAACGTTATGCAGTTACCATCTATTACTTCAAACAATAGCAGACTGTTGACAAACGCTGAGTGCAGATAAAAATAAAAAGATTAGTTGGACGTTGTAATTCAAGCTTATGAACAAAATTTTGAATTCCTTGTAGTAACAAAATGAAGTTCATTGCTATGTTGAATTCTTTAATTTACTGAAAATGTCAGTTTTTAGAAGGAGAGAATATAATATTTTTGAAACATGAAGAACAGCTGTTCTGAGTTCTTCATAAAAATATTTCACAAAATGTCTTTTATTGTAATAATATGATCATATCAACATGTGTCTATTTTAGCTAAAATTACTAAAAAGAAAGTTCTAGAACATATCTTCATAATTGACACTAAAACATGCAAATAAATCATACTGTTTTTTCCAGCTATTTTACAGGCCAAATATAAATTCCAGATGACTTTCCATTATTTTATGTAAAGGATATACATGTAATTTAATGTAAGGAGTAGCATATCAATTTGAACTTAATTATCAAATTAAGCTCAAATCGATTATTAATCAAAATGATATATATACCTACAGATATTGTTTTACTCAAAACATATTGATTTCAATGTAGTTTATTATAATAAGCATTATTTTAGACTAAAAATCTATTACTTTTATAGACATATCCTTTAGTATTTCATCTATGAAAAATATATTCTATACACATATAATTACTTAATGCGATATTAGAAGGAAATAATCTGAAACCTTTACAGATACAGCCATTGGAATTTTACGTAAGAAAAGTATGTTCTACTCGCATAATAACTTGCTGTAATAATACAAGCAAATAACCTGTAACGGTTACAGATATATCTGTTGAGATCTTACATGAGAAAAACATGTTCTTTTTACATAATTATTTGCTGTAATATTACATGGAAATAATCTGTAACCATTACAGGTATATCGTTTGGGATTTTACATGAGAAAAACATGTTCTTTTTACATAATTATTTGCTGTAATCTTACATGCAAATAATCTGTAACCATTATAGATATATTGTTTGGGATTTTACATGAGAAAAATATGTTCTACTTACATGACTATATGCTGTGATATTGCAAGAAAGTGATCTGTAACCATTACAGGCAAAACTCTTGTAAAAGCTACAAAGAAAACACCTGTTGCTGTTACTCAAATAACCCATGGCATCCCAGTTTCCATGAGTTTTCTTAGTAACCTTACAGATTTTTTTTTTACACACATACACACAAAAAAAGGGAAATATTTGCAGTTATCATAGAAAAGTGCTAAAGCTTTAAGGTCTGTTATATAATATACTAAGCTTTTTCATCATAAACTAAAGAAATATTCATTTTTGAAGATAAAATACTTTGTCAATTAATATTACTTTCGCTTATATTTTAAAATCAATATTTTGAAATTTTATAAGCTTATTTTAATTGAAACAGACGTGTTTGTTACATTAATTTTAAACTGTAAGAAGGAAGTATGTACACTGCTAAAAAAAGGGGGGGACAGTCCTATATCTCCTCATCTACTGGGACGATTGACAAAATTCAAATTGCGTTCTTCATGTCTCGAAAGCGAGACTTAGGATATATATTAGATTTATATATAGCACTATTCTAACATAGGTATTTTGACACAAAATCGGACTTTTTCTGAAATAACATACTAATTTTTTTACATATTTCGATTCTACGTCTCAAATTATGCCAGAATACCAAGTTTTGTAAAAATCGTTCGAGTAGTTTTTAAAATATTAGCTCTCAGAATTTTAGCTCCTCAATGTTAATTGAATTTGGCAAATATTTATTAATATCTCTTTTTTTATTAAACTTTTTTTGATTTTTTCTCTCACATTTCGAAATTTAGGTTCATTCCAAATTTAATTTGCCCATTTTTTGTGTTTTATTTTTTAAATTTCTATTTTTAAATAATTTTTATAAATTTTTCGAAAAAAATTTTGAATTATAACCTATAAAATTTTTACCATCATCTTAAAGTAGGTGTATTTTTAAACATATCTGCAAAAAATTAGACTTTTTTATTCAAAATTTACTAAGATATACACGAATTTACATATTTTCGAGTTTTGAAATTTGGCATCTTTTTTTTGAGCGATAATACCCCAAATGTGGTCTATGGATTTTTGTTACAGTGAATTGCCACAGCTATTTTTAACCTTAAATTTCAAGAAAAATTTTATAGAGAATTAATTATATGACATTTTTCCCCTCAATGATGCGTAATAAATATTTATTAATACTATATGAAAAGCTATTTTTTTTAATTATAGATAATATTATTCAAATTTTTAACTATTTTTTTTTAAATTTCTCTCTATCTTCCTTTTTAAAAAAAATAAGAGTAAATTTTTACCTTCAGCGTTTTATCGTCTGCTACTTTACTTCGTTTAAATCGAATTGTCTAAAACTGAGAATTTTCATTTGATATTGATTTGAATTTTATGACATTAACTGCATAATTCATTTCTAAACAAACTGTTGCTTTTGAAGTGGCTGAAAGAGCAGCTGATACTATAATCCACATTTTTAAAGCACAGTATATTTTTCTAGAAAAATAATATTTAGAATAATCATTTTTATAAAAGTCAAATTATGATTAAATATACAGCCCTCTAGAGACTGAATTAATGGAAGTTCAATGGTTATGTAGAAATGATCTGCAGCTACTTAATGGCTGGATAAGTCAGCAGATTCTGTGGACAAGTAAGAATAATTATATAAACGCCACCCAACGTTCTGGATTCAATTAACAATGAGGATACGATGTTTATTAAATGAATTTAAGAAGTTTTAAAACATAAAAAATCAACTCATTTTTATCCTAAAATGTATTTTTGTGTGTAGCGTATTTTCATTATATCCTTAAAATTTTAATTTAGAATGTAATTGTCAAAAACTGAATCCTAATCATCAGTAATATAATAAGTAATTATTACGGTTATTAATAAATCTTTCTTATAAAGTAATTGCAAATATTTCAAAAAACTTTCAGTCTGAATGCAAATATTTTTAATTTTATATTAATAAAGATTGCACACAATATTATTTATTTGCACTTCAATTCTTACAGTCAGTTCTAGTAGAAGTTACAAATCAATTATATTTAATTAAGGATTGGATTGGATTATTTAATTATGGCAAGGCACGCGAGGGCTATCTGCCTAAAGGGAGGGATGCCTCCGTGGAGGACTTTCTAAGGTAAACTGGCTCGTATACACGTTACACAGGGGGAAAACCATGAAAACGCTGATGCGGCCAGCCTGTTCACGGGATTCGAACCTCGGACCGAACTACCAGTGTTCAGCTTCTTTACCGCTCAGCCACTGGTGGGCTATTTAATTAAGGAATGACCATCTAAGTTTAGAAACAGCGTACTGAAACAGCAATTCAATTATTGCCGCCATATCTTTCATGTTACTCCCGATTGGCAAGCTACATGATTTTTAATGAGTATTCGGGTTTTGCTAGTAACTTCCCTTGGAAATCGCGCTTAAACTAGGTTAGTTGGTTATCTGAACATAGAAAGAATATGGGAGCTATTTGATTAAGATGCTTTCATAAAGAACCTTTGTAAAGAGAACCTAGAAAACTACGAAAACCACCTATGCAGCCTGGGTTAGACTTTGCAACAAACAGTTAGTATTTAACAATCTTCAAATGCTAGGCAACTGGTGAGGCTCCAATTTAGTATTTTATTTGTAAATATTTAAAATATTGCTGTATTATTAGACACAAAAAGCAGAGTTTAAGTTTTGTTAACTCGTTAGAAAACTACCAAGCCGTAGTGCAAATGAATATTCAATTTCTTTTGCAATAATTGTATTCACTTAATATTCTTGGAATATGGGCTAAAGAAGGAATGTTCTAGGAAGATTAAAGAAGTGTTTAAATCCAGTGATATTAGGTTTGTCTTACAAGCTTAGGATCAAAACGATTCTGCAATTGCCCGTGTAGTTAAATGGCTGTGAATTAAACAGATGACTTTTAATCTTATGTTTTCAGTCAGAAAACGTATTCCAAATGTTTTGTATTGCATGACAATGCATCTTTTCATTATTCAATAACCAGTCGGAGAACGGCTTGTGTTCCGAAAATAAGTATGTGTACTCAATCGTCCTGCATGTTCTTCAAATTCGTCTTCTTGTGATTTTTTTTCTTTCCCAAAAACTAAAGTTGTCTCTCAAAGGAAAGTTTTTTGACATTGAAGAGACAAAAAGAGTATGACATCTACTTTTAGAGGCATGTCAAAAACAGATCTCTACAAGTCTTCTCTTCCATTACATGTTGCGCGGTCAGACAAAAGTTTACATCAGCGTAAATTCTTTAATCTATTTTTATTACACTCTGATTACTTTATTAACATACAGTGAATATATACTAAACCTTTACTTCAGATTAAGTAATACGGAATTGTTGTCGGAACTAGGACTTTGAAGATAAGTCAAATTAAATATTTCGATAACCCAATAAATTCAAGGTCGAAGTTTCAATACTTTATTTTCGGAGGGAGGAGAAATTTTTTAGTTTTGGTCTAATATCCTAAGTATATTTCGTTCGATTCTTTATTTTTTCCATAAAAGCAAAAATCTTGCGTATGATATACATATAACGCATAGCTTCAAATTAAAATTTAATAATATACAGGGTGGTTATAATTAAAGTTTCACTTTGAAACGGTCATAAAACGAAAACTACTGGATCAAATGTTATCAAACTTTGTAACCGTGTAAAGGATGTCATGGGAATTTATTTTCTGCGAAAAAAAGAAAGTTGGAAACCTCACCACCAGGGGGAAATGGCGCTGTATGCAATATTGTTAAACGAAATATGGGTCAGAATCTAACTTAACCTTTTGTTACACGGGTTTAATATGTGGTATACCCTTAAGAAACTCTGAAGTAGGCAAATTACCATTTAAAGTTGTTAAATTTGATAAAAGTCGAGTGCGCCATCCGTGTAAGTAGGAAATTCGTCCGTGAAAACCACGAATTAGCAATTAGAAAATGTGAGATCGCAAATCACTCGCACAAGTGCATACAATCTGAAAATCGTTTTCTTACAGATCGCTAATTTGTAATTTTTGAAGCCTGAATTCGGCACTAAAACATGAAGATACTAATTCTAAACGCTTTAATCGATTTGGGCCAAAGAAATCCCTCATGTTATCTATCTAATTCCATTGCATTCTCCTACTGCATTCGATTACATAGCAGTCATTCCACACCGTTTAGTGTTGAATGACAGCTAGTATTATAACTGAACCATTTTTCTCTGAAGAGCAGTCGACAGCTGGACCACTGTGATTGCAGCTCACTTAGAGTCAATGTTAAAATGTTTCGCGATACATGAACTGAAGTAACGTGGCATTTTAGATACTACGATTTTTATGCAGGGCTGGGCCCCACCTCACGTGTGTCGCACAGTTACTTAGGCAACATTTCACGAATGAAAGTCTTATAGGCCAACACTTCCCCTCTTCCCACCAGACCTCAACCTCTGTGACTTTTGGCTATGGGGTTATCTCAAAAGCACTGTTTATGGTGATAATCTAAACAATTTGGCAAAAATGAAAAATGTGATACACTGACATGTCCGTAACATTCCTCCTGATATGCTAAAAGCTGCTGTTAAGAATGTAACAGTAACAGGATTTAACTTACTTTCGGAAAATGCTGGACGCTACACTGAACATGCTTTGTAACACGTTTCGGAAAATATTAAACGCATTTTAAACAGATGTTTTCGTGTCTTATTTCATTTAACAATATTGTATACAGCGCCGATTTTCCCCTGGTGGTGAGCTTTTGAACTCTTTTTTTTTTTTTTTTTCCTGCAGAAGATAAATTCCCGTAACCTCCTTTACTCGATTCCCAAGTTTGATAACATTTGGTCCGGTAGTTTCCTTTTATGACCATTTCAAATTGGAACTTTAATTTTAACCACCATGTAAGTTAAACTTTAAAAGTTTGACAGTTTGGTTCAAGTCCCAGCTTTAAAAATATATATATATATAAATATAACCTTTTATATTAATCTTCTTAGAAAGAATGTTTTAAGAAACTAATTTTTCTCTCGCATTATAGATTGTATAAAAAAACATGATCTTTAATATGATTTAGATTGTTTCAGCCGATATAAGAATCGGGTCACTCGGTGACGAAGAATAAACACTGCTGGACTGTTTTATTTCTTTGTCATTTAGCAAAAAATCTTTTAATTAAAATATTTATCCTTTGGACTTTGCTCTATACTTTGTTTATAGTTAAAATGTCTAGAAAATGAAAAGCTGTCTTCAGCTGAAACACTGTTGACACAATTGATATTTTAAAAAATTGACGAGAATGCAAAATTTATGGAAATCTAGCAATCGAAAAATCTTAATTTTCTTGTGTCAGCACTTAAAATAACCGTAGAAGGAAAGAAGAAAATTAGGGAGAAAAGTAAAGAAAAATTTGCAGGGAAAATTTGACTCTAAGACATACCAAGATGTTTCAAAAAGTTGGACGCTTTTGAATATACTTTCAGGTTACTTCAAAGAATTTAGGCGTTCAAACAAAAAAGACTTGGACGTGTACACCAGCAGATACCATCAATTGAGCTTGTGTTATCAGAAAAGACAAAAACGATATCATTGCAGATTAAAGTGAAGAGCGACTGGTTTTAGACTATATGGTTGTATAAATTTAAATTATGTTATAGAACATCATATCGTACGAGGGCCATCCAGGAAGTAGATTACGTTTCCGTCTGTGTCCGCTAGGGGCGGGGCTAGCGCGGCCATCTTGGGGTCAGAGCGTTGCGCAGCTCAGTCTGCATCTAGCCGTGCTAGTGAGAGGTTCGTGCTGTGCTCCGTTCAGATACTGTGACGGTTTGAAATGTCTGCGTTAATTGAAAATCCCGCGAGCTGCGAGGTGCGCTCAGTAATAAGGTTTCTGACTGCAAAAAACTGTAAACCGATAGAAATCTATCGGCAGCTTCGTGAAGTGTATGGGGACAACATTATCACTGAAGGTGGAGTGCGTCAGTGGGTCATAAGATTTCAAAATGGCCGAACCAATGTTCACGACGAAGATCGAAGTGGGAGACCCAGCATAGTGACCGCCGAACTTCTCGAAAAAGCCGATGCTAAAGTCCGTGAAAATCGAAATCGTACAGTCCCGACCTGGCAACGAGCGACTTCCACCTATTCCCAGCAATGAAGAAGTGGCTGGCTATGCAGCGTTTTGATGACGACGCACAGCTGCAAGAAGAGGTAACGAAGTGGTTGAAGGCGCAGGCGGCCGAATTTTTTGACAAAGGAATTTCCAAGCTCGTACATCGCTACGATAAATGCCTTAATTTGTATGGTGACTATGTAGAAAAGTAGTATTTGAGTGTGGCTTTCATCTGTATATAATAAAATTTGTTTCCTATACTTTGTTTATTTTTTTATTCCAAAACGTAATCTACTTTCTGGATAGCCCTCGTACAATAAATGGAGAATTCCATGATTTTCTCAGTCAAATTATTTGAAGATCCAGGAGTTTATCTAGTATTGTATGTGGATATCACCTAAAGGCGTTTTTTTTTTTCTCCTGATGAAACAGCGGTCGAGTGGTAAAGTCGCTGAACACTGGTAGTTCAGTCCGAGGTTCAATTCCCGCAAACGGACTGGCTGCATGAGCGTTTTCGTGTTTTCCTCATGTGTAACGTGTATGCGAGCCAGTTTTCCTTAGAAAGTCCTCCACGAAGGCATCCCTCCCCTTAGGCAGATAGCCCTAGTGTGCTTTGTCATAATTAAATAAACCAAAACCTCTTGATGAAACCAGTCTTTCCTTTCATCTCATGCCTTCAAAATGTTTAGCCTTTAAAGACTGATAAAGGCTCTGACCAAATACTGATGAAATTGGATTATTAATTTACGTCAAAGCAGGGCTATCTGCCTAAAAGGAAGGATGCCTTTGCGAAGAACTTTGTAAGGGAAACCAGCGGGCATACACGGTACACATGAGAAAATCCACGAAAACGCCCATGCAACCAGCCCGTTTACCGGGATTTGAACCCCGGAGTGAACTACCAGTGTTCAGCGACTTTACCGCTCGGCCGTTTGTGGGCCTTTATGAAATGGAAGGCAATAACTTTATTTAAAATGATTGTCAGAAATATCAAGATATTTCGAAAAGTTGGATGCTTTTTAATATACTTGCGGAATGCCCAAAGAAAAAGAGCAAGAATAAAGTAGAATGCCTGAAGAAAAAGAGAAGAAAAAATAAATTTTGGGGTAAAATTTAGTATTTGTATTTTTTTTTTTTTAATTTAAAACTTTTTAATCTTATGATATTTGATTCTTACGATTTCGAAAATAAAACATTTATGAAACCAAATGTAGGATAAAATTGTGTAAAGCAATAGGCACAACGAGAAAACTGTTTAAAGCAGTGTATGCAAGTCATCCTAAGTTAAAATGTTGGTTATACATCTCTCTTATTTATATATATCTTTTCTGAACGGAACATTGAAAGGCGTGTTAACTGTGCTTTACTGTATTTGCTCTTTTAATATTTGCAGTTTTCAAACGCATCGTAGTCTGGGTTACAAAGTATTCCTCCGAAAGAAACGCAATTCAAATAAATAAAATCAAATTCTGGAAAATTTATATTAATAAATATATTTAAAATGCTCAGTTCGAAGGAATAAATAGAAAATTTTAAACAAGACTTGGACGTACTAAAGAGACAATGCAACACAAACAATTAAAATAAAAGTATAAGAATTTAAAAATTAATAATAATAACTATGACAAAAAGAAATATATAAAGAAAACTATTTGAAAAAAAAAAATAATAAACGCTGCACCTTTATTTACGCAGTTCGAATAGGTAAATAGAAATTTTTAAAACAGTTATTCAAAAAAAAAACCATGCAACTTAAACGATTAAAATGAAATTCGAAAAAGAAAAGTTACTTAAAATAATAAGTTATAATTAAAAATACAATATAAAGAATATTATTTGGAAAAAAAGGAACGATGGTGACTTTTTTCCCTCTCACGGGAAAGGAAACTAGGTTGCCATATATTAAGAAGTTCGCCAAGTGAACTATTCTTGGCGCAAACTGACAAAAAAGTGCCAACAAAAATTTGTGAATTTCTCCGTAAATTTCACTCCAAATTTTACAAAATTTCATATATAGGCATAATTTGAGTCGTAGAATCGAAATATGTGAAAAAATTGGTATGTTATTTCAGAAAAAGTCCGATTTTGTGTCAAAATACCTATGTTAGAATAGTGCTATATATAAATCTAATCCTAAGTCGCGCTTTCGAGACATGAAGAACGGAATTTGAATTTTGTCAAGCAGCCCAGTAGATCGGGAGATATAGGACTGTCCCCCCCCCTTTTTTTTTAAGCAGTCTGATGCCTCGCAGTTCGCAGCTATCTGATTTTGGGAAAGGTATAATTATCGAGCATCGCAAATGTGGCCGATCCTTAAGGGACATGTCTAGCGATCTGAAGTAACCAAAATTGACAGTGGCCTATGTGATTAAGAAGTAGAAGACGAGCTGTGATTGTCGGAATGTGCCCCGAGTCGGCAGACCAACGAAACTGGGAGATAGAGACCGACGAGTGCTGTCCAGAGAAATTCGGAAGAACCGCACCCAACCGATGGCCCTCATCCGCGAGGAGTTTCAACAGGCGTCCGGGAGTATTGTTTCAATGAATACCATCCATAAGGAAGCGCATCTGCTTGGTTTTCATGGTCGTGCTGCTGCCCATAAGCCTTTGATTACAAAGTACAACCACGCTGCTCGGTTAATGTGGTGCAAAGCACATCGAAATTGGACCATAGATAAGTGGAAACTGGTTCTTTGGAGTGACGAATCAAGGTTCACCCTTTATCGTTCGGATGGCAGGGTCTGCGTCTCGCGTCTACCTGGAGAACGTCTCCTGCCAGAATTCATTGTGCCAACAGTCAAGTTCGGCGGAGGTGGAATTATGGTCTGGGGGTGTTTCTCCTGGTATGGGCTGGGACCCTTGGTCCCCATTCATGGTAAGCTCAACTCCCATGCCTACTGCACTATTTTGGATGACAATGTGCTTCCTACGTTGTGGCAGTTTTACGGCTTGGACCCCTGTTACTTTCAGGACGACAATGCCAGTTGTCATGTTTCAACATTAACCAAGGCTTGGTATGATGCCAATGGAGTTCATCGAATGGACTGGTCTGCCCAGAGTCCAGACTTGAACCCTATTGAGAACCTCTGGTACGAGTTGCATCGTCGAATTCAGGGGTGCACTACCTGTGCAAAATCGGTGAAGGAACTTCTATGTCTTCTCCAAGCCGAGTGGAAGAAAATACCACTAGTTGTCATACAAAGAATTGTGGAAAGTATGCCCCGGAGAGTCCATGCTGTAAGGAGGAGCATGGCTCGTGGAGGCTCTACTAACTATTGATTTTGAATAAAGTTAGATTTTCTTTTCTATCACAGGTGTCCAAATACTTTTAGTGTATATCCACTCTGTTACCCGGCTCAGTGATCTCAGTTTCTTTACACTTATATGTTTGTAAATTGTACATTTTTTGCTTTAAAAATGATTGAATTATGTTGTTTTTATCTTCTGGTTAAAGTTTTTATGCCTTTAGTAAATCTGTATGCAATATTTTTAGAATTATCAACAATTTTAAAGTTGTTTAAGTGCCGCTAAGCCTTTTTACTTCCTTGTACGAAGTAAAAAGGAAGTATTGTAATCGTGAAAAGTTTCAGGCAGCATATTTCAACAAAAATATCCATTTTGACCGCTATCGAATGCAATTTAACCATTTTTTTTTTGCAAGATATCTGTACATAAGGACAGAAAAAATACTCTTTTCCTTCAAAAAAATTATAAAACTTCTTTAAAATTAATTCTGAAGAGAATTTTCCGTGGCGTCTGTACGAACGTATGTACGTACGTATCTCGCATAACTCAAAAACGAGTAGCCTCAGAACGTTGAAATTTTGTATATAGGACTGCTATAACATGTAGATGTGCACCTCGTATTTTGGTTGCAATCGGTCGCACAAAATGTATATAAATACAGTCAAAAGTCGTTAATCCGGACTCGTCAGGACTTCGGCGATTCCGGATTATCGATTTTTCCGGATTAGAGATCATCAGTTTAAATCTCGTAAGATGGCATGCAGAAATTCTAAAATTAAAAATATGAAACCGTAATTTATGAAATAAAGAACAATTATGATCTAAAGGGTAGCAAAATTTACAAAAAAAAAAAAAGCTTAATATTTATTTGTTTACTTTATTAAACATTTCTTTCAATGTAAGTTGTTTAAGTTTCTTCGTTTTATGTGATAATACTTTCTCTTTAATGCTATAAACAGACATACTTTCTTGTTCAGTTACAAAGTTCCGCTGCTCAAGTCCCGTAATTGCTGTGCTGAGAATACCGACTAACTTGTCAATCGAAATTTTTTCCATTTCACTAACCTCTCTGTCACCTTCTTCATGTCTTTATTCATTTTTTGCCGCAATTCCACTTTTTGTTTGATGGACATCGAAACATACTTTCGTTTTGTAGATCCTTTGAGAGCTCCAGCATCGGAAATTCTATTTGACATAATCGAAAGTTCAAGTTTACTTTTATAGTATTGCTCTTACAGTCTGCAAAAAATAATAAGCCGGATCCAATTCGAAGATTAAGGAACAATGCAGTCATCAACATTAACTGAAATAGATAATTAGATAATTTTAGCTTATACCGTCCGTTATACATTAAATGCGCACGTGAAAGCGTATTCTGTGTTGGAAAATATAGCTTATTTTTTTGCATCATCTCTCCTCCTTGAAATGTTTATTTAGGTTAGTCCTTATTTTAATGTAATATAGTAGTTACTTCTACTTCTTTTTCTTGTTGCCACTGTTTGTATTGAGAACGGACTGTTTCAACCTAATTGAGATGCAAAAACGAAACATGATTTACGTCATCTGAGAAGCCGATTCGTGCCGATAGCTGATTGGTTGCCATGAGATGACATCATTCCTACTTCTGCTATAAGTATCTCGCGTCGCTCTGGTTCAGCCCTTCTAGTTCCTGGTTTCCCGGCAAGTGAGTGAGCGGTTTTCAGCCCCTTCAAAAGGATGCATGCAGTCCGGTGAAAAAAAAATGCCTTGATTCCGGTTTGCGAGATGATGGTTCCAGATTAAAGTTCTTCGGTTCCAGAGGCTATCCTGTGAGTGACTGCTGTGGGCGGCATCCATGTTTCTTCAATGAAGGCGGAATTAAAAATACGTGAGCGGCGACGACTCCTTGTGCAAACGGAGTTAGGCCGGTTTTAAGTGTTTTCACATTTAAATTTTTCAGGTGTTTTTCTTGACCATTGATTATGGACTTATTGAATGGGTAGCCAGCTTTATTTTTAGGCCGCATAGTCACTGTTTAGGACTTTTTTTTTTTTTTTTTTTTTTTTTTTTTGTTTGTATAGAATGCCAGTGTTTTGGAGACCAGGTAAAAATATTTGATGAATGATGATTATATTATATTTTTCCTAATACTCTAATATTGTTGACACTTATTTTTGTGTTTTTATTCTTTATTGTTAATAAATTGGTTAAGTTCAAAATCTTTTATTGTCTTCAATGTCTGCACAACATATCTCAGGGAGCTTTCATTGCTACTACTGCTAAATGTTTAATTTCTTTAAACTTTAAACTTTGCTTTAGCATCATTCTGCACTTGCGCACACGCATATGCGCAGTCAAAAGGTCTTACGTGCATGCGCAGAAAGTTTTTAGCTTTGAGGTCTGAATTAACGACGTTTGACTGTATATTTATATATACAGTCAAAAGTCCATAATTCGAATGATCTATAATCCGGACCTCAAAGCTAAAAACTTTCTGCGCATGCGCCGCGTTGACACATGCGCATAGGCGTTTACGCGTGCGCGTAAGACCTTACGACTGCGCATTTGCGTGTGCGCAAGCGCAGAATACATTTTCGCGTGCGCGTTTTATGTATAACAGACGGTGTAAGCTAAAATTATCTATTTCAGTTAATGCTGATGATTGCTTTGTTCCTTAATTTTCGAATTGGATCCGGCTTATTATTTTTTGCAGACTAAGAGCAATACTATAAAAGTAAACTTGAACTTTCGATTATGTCAAATAGAATTTTTGATTCTGGAGCTCCCAAAGGATCATACAAAACGAAAGTATGTTTCGCTGTCCATTAAACAAAAAGTGGAATTGCTGCAAAAAATGGATTAGACATAAAAGACATGAAGAAGGTGACAGAGAGGTTAGTGAAAACGAAAAAATTTCGATTGACAAGTTAGTCGGTATTCTCGGCACAGCATGTAATGGGACTTGAACAGCGGAACTTTGTAAGTGAACAAAAAATTATGTCTGTTTATAGAATTAAAGAGAAAGTATTATCACATAAAATGAAGCAACTTAAACAACTTACATGGAAAGAAATGTTTAATAAAGTAAACAAATAAATATTAAGCTTTTTTTTTTTTTTTTTTTTTTTTTTGTAAATTTTGATACCCTTTAGATCATAATTGTTCTTTATTTCATAAATTACGGTTTCATATTTTTAATTTTAGAATTTCTGCATGACATCTTACGCGATTTAAACTGATGATCTATAATCCGGAATCGCCGAAATCCCGACGATTCCGGATTAACGACTTTTGACTGTATATCCTCTCTGTTACTCGGCTCAGTGATCTCAGTTTCTTTACTCTTATATGTTTGTAAATTGTACATTTTTTGCTTTAAAAATGATTGTATTATGTTATTTTTATCTTCCGGTTAAGGTTTTTATGCCTTTAGTAAATCTGTATGCAATATTTTTAGAATTATCAACAATTTTAAAGTTGTTTAAGTGCCGCTAAGCCTTTTTTTATGGCGGCCATTGATGTTTACATTTGATACAGGAGACTAGTGGATTTGTTGCCAATCTAGAGAAACTTAGCTTCGCAACAACAAAGATAACGCATTCAGTTATTTTTGCCAATTAAATCATGCTTAATTCTTTCTGGAATTTTTTCGAGGAAATAAGTGTTTAAGATTTATTTCGTAATTTTTAATGATGATATTTTGAGTTTTTATGTATTTTTGCCTTCTCGCGAAGTGAGAACTGAATTAATTAAATGAGAAATACTCAGTCGTCTGTGAAAAACTGTTTTTTTTTTTTTTTTTTTTTTTTGTTTGCTTAATTTCTTTTATATATCATTTTAGCTTTATTATAGTATTTGAATAGAACATGTGGCAATGATTAGATAATTCTATTCTTTAAATGATATAAATTTTGTGCATTATGAATTATAATATGAATGAAATATAAAACTGTTAAGTGAATCTAGCACCAGAGTGTCGCTATGGTAAACAAATACTAGAGTGAATTTTAAAGAATGCATTTATTCTATTGTGGTTTATGCACTGTCGGCGAAGTAGATTTAATTGATTCCAAGAAGTTTAAATGAAATGCAAGAAAAAATGTGTATAATTTAATATATTTAATATTCCGTACAAGGAAGTAATGTGGTGTATACATCAGATTTTTATTGTTTCCTTTACGACATTTCTGCAAGCTCATTCACTTGTGTACATCATATGGGACATTGATGGTGTAATGTGACGTCTAAAATTTTTTCTAAGTCTATATTCAGTCTGAAAACTCGTCCTTGAACAAAAGACTAATTGTGAGGTCATATTAGCAGTCAAACATTTTACTGTGTGTTTGCTAAACATGGAAGCTTGTAATAAGAATTGCAGTTAACAAGGAAAATGATAAGTTTTTATTTTTTCACACTCATGATTTTATAAGCTATCTTCAGCTAATCAATGGAAAGCTTTCTAATCATCTAGGCTTTATTGTGTGCTTCATTGATTTAGTTCAACAAAACAACTGGAGTTGGTAGTTTTTTTTGATGATTAAAACTTAAAAGTTTTTTTCCAGTACCAGTCCGTCCATTCTTTTAGCAGAAGCTCATGTTGTCCCCCCCCCCTGCCATGATACTTTTTGCTTGAACACAACTGTTTGGTTATGTAAACATTGATGATGTAACTTGTTAACATTAAACACATCCATCTTATGTCCTTCTAACAGAAAGCAAAGCTCCTGCAGCTATTTTGTACAAACTTAAAATTTTCCATCAATTGCGTCACTTCTGCTTCCTAGCTTTCTAAAGATAACATTTTGTCTGTTTTTGAACTATGCATTGCTAATATTGAATCAGTTGCTATTGAAATTGAGTTCTTTGTTGAAATCTGTGGCTTTCTGCTACATCATTGAGCCACTAACAGTAATTTCTAATTTCAGTATTGCTTAAATCACTTCATATTTTCCTCCACATCTGTGTAATCTTTTTTTTTTTTTTTTTTTCCCTATGTTTGTGATTGTACTTGGAAGCAGGTCTTTTCTTCGAGAGTTTTTGTTTAAAAATTTCATTCGTTCGTCTTTTCATTCATTTAAAAACTGATTTATGTACCCCCCTCCTGCCATATTGTTTAATATTTTATTATTTTTCACTCTAGAGAATTACTGTTTTCAGGAATAGTTCTCAGAAGAACTACTGTTTCTAGCTAGAGGTAGGAAATCGGTATTATAGCACCAGGTCTTGAGTGCTTCAAGTAGAGGTGAATCAAATGAAAGTTTTATTTTTATTTTGTTTTTGGCAAATGTTGGCTGCAGGAAAGAGGTTTACCCATGGTCTCTGGTTTGTCAAATTCTCATATAATAAAATTTAGTTGTCAAGAGGAAGTTTTGTGTAGACAAGTAATAATGCATGGCAGTGGGGAATGCATATAAACATCATTTAAATGTTTTGACTTGTCTAAAGGTGTTGATTTGCATTTAAAAATAAGTATAGCTTTCTCTCTCTCTCTTTCTTTTTGATCTTTTTTTTTAAATGGTCAAAGAAATTTCTCTGTATGGAGCACTTATAACAACTACAGGTTTTGAATATTTAATCTTTCAGAAAAAATGCATAGAAAAGAACAATAATTAAATATGAAACATAGGAATCACAAATATATAAGCCACTGGGGACTACTCAGTATTACTAGAAAAAAAGGGGCACAGATTCAACTGCTTATCATTCCTCTGGTGCAGGAATGATGTATAATATTTTAATAGAGTGATATGGTGAGAGGATTTAGGGGAGAAGAGGCCAATTATTGTGCTGTGTGGGCCAGAGCGGGGAAGCTCTCACACGGAAATAGCCTGAATCTGTTGCATGATAGATAGTTGGAACTTTTGCTTGAACCACAAATCATAAGGTAGTCACATATATCTTAATTACCTGAAAATTTGTATCAGTATATCTTATTACGTATCTATCATATCAAAGAATATTCTTTGTGATACGTATGGGGAAATATTGTGATTTAATCCTGATAATGCTGTTTTTTTGGGGAGGGGTGCATTCTGAAGCCTTTGAAATAAAAATATTTGACATATCCAGGTTCACTGTTTTATTCATTCTAACATTTTAAGAGTCTATGAAGAAATGCTGTAATTCTGATCTGTATTCAAACTATTCAGAATGTCTCTCATTCTATAAATATATATGTAAGAAGATGATTTATACAGACTGCACACACACAGCTGCAACAGACTGATGTTGGTTCTCTGCATTATATTCTGGGGTGACTACTGGGTAGTTAGATGAAACTTGAAGGAATGTCCGAATTGAATATCATTTTTATTGATGGATACGAACTAATTTTTCATCATGATCATGGGTGCAGTGCGAACCCCACAATTTTATAAAGAGTATCACATTTTAGACAATGGGATAGTGAGCAGAATGACAAAGCAAATGGAGCGACGTAGCAACCTGACTTACAGTAGAGTTCAAGCTAAAGGTGCACAATTATCCAATATGGAGGCTCACCAAGAGGAGAAGTTTTGGTTTAGGTTCGAAAAGTTTAACTTCTAAAAATTTGAGTTCAGGTTCCGAGTTAGCTACGTCATCAGCATTACGCCAGCTATTGATTTAAAAGATGGATTGATTTAGAAACAGTGCAGTCGAGAAAAGTTACAATTTTTAGACTAGAGAGCCAGAATTACAGGGTTAATTTGTATTTATATATTTTTTATCTTACAAATATATGTGTATAGAGAAAGAGCGTTGAATTAAGGGAATATAAATTCGTTTTAGAGCACTTTTTATTTAATTTTTTAATGTATTTGTGGCTTATTCAATGGAATTCTTTTTTCAGCTTCATTACTATTTTGCTATGGATATAAATTTTATTTTAATTGAAGTTTATTTCATATTCTTTTTTATATTTAATTTTTATTTTTATTACAAATATATATACATATATATCATATACATATAGCGATTTATATATGATGTATGTTTATATATATATATTGATTTATATATGATATGAACCGTATTTGCCAGCATATAAGACACTTTTTTTTTTTTTTTTTAAATAAGTCTGAAAAACGGGATGAATCTTGTACGCCGATAATCAGTTTATTTGAAGTTATGCATTTTTTCTTTTTTTGTTTCCTTGTGGAGTGTGGGAATATTACAAATACGTAGTGTTCATTGAATGTGCCTGCGTTGTCATCGACAATCACAGCTGAGTTCATTTAACTTACCCCCCCTGTTTTTTTTAAGTGTGTGAAATTTTTACTGTTCAATTTTTTTAAGTTTGTTGGAAAGTTATGGCTCAAAAACAAGTTGGCTTTGCTATGACATTGCATTCAAGCTACGTGTGATTGCATATGCTAAAGAACGTGGAAGCAGGACTGCAGAGAGGCATTTCGGGCCACCCCCAACTGAGAAAATGCCAAGAGGAGCCAAGAAGCTGTAGCAATGCACTGGATGGTACAGATGATAATTTGTTGTATATGGACTGAGATGCTGATTTAGAAGAGGTTTTAAGTGACTCTTCATTCAGCTCTGGAGATGACTGTCTATGTTTTGACGGAGATAATTAAAAAGTGTTATTTCCCAGATATATTAAGTATTTGCAGAAAGTATTACTTTGTATTTGTATTACTTTATATTTAAGATACTGTAAATTCATTATAATTATCAGTAATAAAGTTTTATCCTTCAAAAATGTGTATAAAAAACGGAGTGCGTCTTATACGCCGTCAAATAAGGTAGATGAATTTGTGCTCTTTTATTTATCCCTTAGCTCTTTTCTCCTATAGTGATTTTTATTTCTTAGGAACAGAAAAATGTTCATTTATTTTATGCAGAATTTATACATATTTTCTCTCTTATAATCTTAGTCTATTATTTTTTTTTACTTAATATGTTTATATATTTATATACATAGAATTCTTTGGTCTTTTAGAAGAAGAAATGGGTGAAGAAAACTTTCTCAGGCAGTCTAGAAGGCTTAAGAGAAAACAGCACAATGAGCCAACTGAAAATCTTCAAATAGAAAAGAATCGTAAATTATCCTCCAGTATCATTAAATCTGCTAAAAAAATTAAACTTAATAAACAAAGTGCATCAAAGAAATACCCCGAAAGATTAGCTAATAACAATCAACTCTATAAGGCTGCAGCATTACATTTAAGGAATGGTAACCCTGAAACAGTTTCGTCCATTGATGTGTTAAAACGTATTTCACCTAGGATATTAGAAAAGAAGAAAATAAATTATGTGGAAACAAAAGGTAAGTACCACTTTGATATTGATAATTTAGCACCTGATAAATATGCATTTGAATATCAAAAGTAAAAACAGAAAAGAAATGGCAAAAAGGAATGTGTTTTCTTTGGAAACAGGTTACAGAAGATTCGGATAGAAATTCAGGTTCAGTTACGTTCATTAACATTAGAAGTGCCAAGCTTTCTCCCTATCTAGAAGCACCAATGGCTCGGCGAATTAAATGTATACATCAAAATGCAAATGCTTTATAATGCTTTTAAGAATATTAATTATAGTTGTTTAAGAACTTCTTTAAAGAATAATAGATGATTTTTATAAAAAATATATATTTATAACAAATTTCAACTTACCCTTAATAAAATGCATTTTTCAGTTTTTACACAACACAACTTTTTCAATACTGGAAGTGCATTTTCCGCACATATAATATACGGGAAGTGATGATTAGAAGTGAAATTTTTTTCCAGTACCAGTCCGTCCATTCTTCTAGCAGAAGCTCATGCTCTCTCCCCCTGCCATGATACTTTTTGCTTGACCACAATTGTTTGATTATGGAAATATTGATAAAATAACCTCTATTTTGTAAACATTAAACACATATATCTTGTCTCCTTTTAACAGAAAATAAAGCTCCTGCAGCAATCCTGTACAAACTTAAAATTTCCCAACAGTTGCAGCACTTCTGCCTCATAGTTTGTAACAATTTTGTGGGTTTTCGAACTATGCATTGCTAATTTTGAATCAATTGCTATTGTAATTGATTTCTTTGTCAAAATCTGTGGCTTTCCGCTACATCATTAAGCCATTAACTATAATTTCTAATTTCAGTATTGCTCAAATCACTTCACATTTTCCTCCACATCTGTGTATACGGGGATTTTTATTTTATTTATTTATTTATTTATTTTTTTGTTGTTGTTTGTGATCGTACTTGGAAGCAGGTCTTTTCTTCGAGAGTTTTTGTTTAAAAATTTCATTAGTTCAGCTTTTCATTCATTTGAAAACTGATTTATATACCCCCTCCTGCCATATTGTTTAACATTTTATTATTTCTCACTCTAGAGAATTACTGTTTTCGGGAGTAGTTCTCAGGAGAACTTCTGTTCCTAGCTAGAGGTAGGAAATCATAGTTCCAGGTCTTGAGTGTTTTAAGTAGAAGTGAATGAAATGAAAGTTTTATTTTTATTTTGTTTTTGGCAAATGTTGGCTGCAGGAAAGAGGTTTACCCATGGTCTCTGGTTTGTCGAATTCTCATATAACAAAATTTAGTTGTCAAGAGGAAGTTTTGTGTAGACAAGTAATAATGCATGGCAGTGGGGAATGCATATAAACATCATTTAAATGTTTTGACTTGTCTAAAGGTGTTGATTTGCATTTAAAAATAAGTATAGCTTTCTCTCTCTCTCTTTCTTTTTGATCTTTTTTTTTAAATGGTCAAAGAAATTTCTCTGTATGGAGCACTTATAACAACTACAGGTTTTGAATATTTAATCTTTCAGAAAAAATGCATAGAAAAGAACAATAATTAAATATGAAACATAGGAATCACAAATATATAAGCCACTGGGGACTACTCAGTATTACTAGAAAAAAAGGGGCACAGATTCAACTGCTTATCATTCCTCTGGTGCAGGAATGATGTATAATATTTTAATAGAGTGATATGGTGAGAGGATTTAGGGGAGAAGAGGCCAATTATTGTGCTGTGTGGGCCAGAGCGGGGAAGCTCTCACACGGAAATAGCCTGAATCTGTTGCATGATAGATAGTTGGAACTTTTGCTTGAACCACAAATCATAAGGTAGTCATGTATATCTTAATTACCTGAAAATTTGTATCAGTATATCTTATTACGTATCTATCACATCAAAAAATATTCTTTGTGATACGTAGGGGGAAATATTGTGATTTAATCCTGATAATGCTGTTTTTTTTTGGGGGGGTGCATTCTGAGGCCTTTGAAATAAAGATATTTGACATATCCAGGTTTGCAGTTTTATTCATTCTAACATTTTAAGAGTCTATGAAGAAATGCTGTAATTCTGATCTGTATTCAAACTATTCAGAATGTCTCTCATTCTATAAATATATATGTAAGAAGATGATTTATACAGACTGCACACACACATCTGCAACAGACTGATGTTGGTTCTCTGCATTATATTCTGGGGTGACTACTGGGTAGTTAGATGAAACTTGAAGGAATGTCCGAATTGAATATCATTTTTATTGGTGGATACGAACTAATTTTTCATCATGATCATGGGTGCAGTGCGAACCCCACAATTTTATAAAGAGTATCACATTTTAGACAATGGGATAGTGAGCAGAATGACAAAGCAAATGGAGCGACATAGCAACCTGACGTACAGTAGAGTTGAAGCTAAAGGTGCACAATTATCCAATATGGAGGCTCACCAAGAGGAGAAGTTTTGGTTTAGGTTCGAAAAGTTTAACTTCTAAAAATTTGAGTTCAGGTTCCGAGTTAGCTACGTCATCAGCATTACGCCAGCTATTGATTTAAAAGATGGATTGATTTAGAAACAGTGCAGTCGAGAAAAGTTACAATTTTTAGACTAGAGAGCCAGAATTACAGGGTTAATTTTTATTTATATATTTTTTATCTTACAAATATATGTGTATAGAGAAAGGGCGTTGAATTAGGGGAATATAAATTCGTATTAGAGCACTTTTTATTTAACTTTTTAATGTATTCATGGCTTATTTAATCAGGGTTCGTACGGTCCTTAAAAGTCCTTAATTTTTTCAAAAATGATTTTTGGTACTTAAAAGTCCTTAATTTTGGCCAAAATGAATAAACGGTCCTTAATTTTGCTCATTTGACATTTCTTATCATTTCTAATGTTTGCCATTCTATGTGTGAATTGCGAATTCTCATGAATATGAAATTAAAATTGCTCGGCTCTTAAACAATCTGTTGGCCGATTTGCGCTGCAAACGATTAAAAAAAAAAAAAAACAATTAGCTACCCGAACGAAAGTATCGGTGTCTTATTACCTGTTCACCTAATCTTTCGAAACAGGTGTTATCCATAAATTTAGTCAGATTGTGACGAAAGCGTAAAGCCGGATGTTCTTTAAGAGGTGAAAGTGATGATGAAGGTCCTCGAGAAAAAAAAAGGGGGGATTCTGAAAATATTTGCCAAAATTAGAGCAGTTCCAACCTGGAAGGCCACAACCCTTCCGACGCCAGTAGGAACGAGATGCCTGGAAAGTGCATTTTCAATAAACTATGGCTTCATCAAGCTGACTACGAAGACTGGATATTGATGGATGACAATCCTTATAAAGCTAAATGTGGTCTTTGTCTGAAACAAATTGAAATTTCTTTAATGGGAGAGTCAGCGCTGAAAATTCACATGAAAATTAAGTTTCGTTTTATCATTTCAATTTGTTTTTACACGGTTTTGCTCAGCTTAATTTCTGTTTTTGTTTCAATTAAGCCATAAATTAATTTTTTATCACCTTCTACAGAGTTTATTCTCCTTTGCACATACTATATGTATGGGATATCGGGATTATGAGTTTATTTCTGCAGAGGGTCTGTTATCGATTTCGCTGGAAATCTGTTGGCTCCATTTCGATTTTAGGTCGCCAAGGGCAAATTCGGTAATGCTAGCCAAGAAAAAGTGAAGTTCGGAAATACGTTTTGAAGCTTCAATAGACAATTAAGTATTTGGTTTAATCCTATGCTGTTGATAGTAATGCATTACTTTTGCTAATGGCGATACAATTATTAGTTGAAAACAACTAACTAATTTTAAAAATTTTTTATATTTTTAAAGCTGAAAACAACTAATTGAAACTAATTTTCCTGAATTAACTAGACGCAAAATTAACTTTCGTGAATTACTAAAGTTATTGGGTAGAAGTTTAACTGAAAAATCTGCTTTTACCGATGGTTTCAAAATGTCCCAGCAGTTGAAAGAGCCATTGAAATATGGGATGACTTGCTACTGTACATTAAAGAAGTTGAAATGGGGAAGTTTAAAAAAAATTCATCGAAATTCTTCTCAAATATTTTGGAGGCAACTAAAGATAAAACATTTCTTATAAAATTAAATTTTTTTCTCTCTCTGTCGAAAATATTATTGCCTTTGCTTGATTATTATCACAGTGATAAACCACTTATTCCCTTTTTTGCTGAAGATATCTTAAAACTTGTAAATGATTGCCTTCAGCACTTTAAAATTTTGAAACTAGAATAGTCAAAAATAACTAAAACAGAAAATCTTTATAAATTTAATTTTAATGATCCAAATTGTTATAATGATAAAAGTAAAGTTTATTTGGGATTCGTTGCTGAGCAGTTAATGAATGATAAATGCCGCAAGAAGGACATTTCACAAGCTGAAAGTTTTGCATTGAAACAAGAAGGTCAACAATGTATCTTAACAATGGTACAACACTTAATGTCTAAATGTTCAATAAATTTTTCTCTTATTTGAAATGCATCTTGTATAGACCCGCGATTGATGGTAAAAAGCCCAGAACAAAATGAAAATAGTTCTAACGGTATTAATGCAGAATAAACGTGTTTTACAAGATGTTTGGGATGAAATTCTGCTGCAGTTTGGTGAGTTTCTAGACAAAGTAGTTAAAACAAATTTACATGAATTTTCTACTTTTGATCCTCAAAATCTTTCTCTTGACACATTTCTCACTTCTTATTTTCATGATTTTCACTATTTAAAAGTATGGAAAACAGTGAAAATGATTCTTATCTTGTCACATGGACAGGCCTCTGTGGAAAGGGGCTTCTCTGTAAATAAAGCAATTGAAATTGAAAATTTAAGTTACTCATCATACATTTTTCAACGCACAGTATTTGATTACATAAAATTTTCTGGAGGTGTTCTTAATATCGAAATTAATAAAGAAATGAGATCAGCAGCAGATTCTGCAAGGTCTAAATATATGCAGTATTTAGAAGAACAAAAATCTTTAAAATTCAAAGAGGAAAAGAAATATCTTTGAGGAAGAAATTGATTATTAGAAGCAGAAGAAAAAATTTCTTCAAAGGGAAATTAAAGATATTAATGAAGAAGTAGATACTTTAGCAGATGAAGCTGAGACCAGCATGAACATTGATTTGTTTATCAAAGCAAATGAACTTAGAAGAAAAGTTAAAGAAAAAGGAAATATACATAAATAAATTAGATGTTAAAATAGCTGAAAAGATTTCAGATTTAAAAAAAGCACAAATGTTTTGTATCTTTTATTGTACAGTTTATTATTCTAGTATCTTTCAAAAAACCAAGGAAATAAATTGTATGTTTACAAATCAGTTATTTTAATCTGCAAAATATTCTTACATTGTGATTATAATAGTAGTTGACTGTGTTTAAATAGATATCAAATAAGTTAAATAATAATCATGTAAATCTCTAAAATATCTGTGACTGTTATTAGTGTAAAATACACTTATACATGTTTTTCAAGAAATTATGTTCCTAATTTAATGTTATCTACTTCATAACTTGTAGGGAGTTAGTTTTAATTTTCAAAATTTTTTTATGGTAAGTATTAAAGTGAATTTAATAATAGTGCATAATACACACTTCTGTTAGTTTCTTAAAGTGAAATTACAAGCATGGAGTCGGTTGTATGGATAATTGCTTTATTCTATTCGTTTTTTGTTTGCTGATAGGTCCTTAATTTTTTCTTTGATGGTCCTAAAAAGTCCTTAATTTTCATGTAAGGAAATGTGTACGAACCCTGTTAATGGAATTTTTTTTTTTTTCAGCTTCATTGCTATTGTGCTATGGATATAAATTTTATTTTAATTGAAGTTTATTTCATATTCTTTTTTATATTTAATTTTTATTTTTATTACAAATATATATACATATATATCATATACATATAGCGATTTATATACGATGTATGTTTATATATATATATATTGATTTATATATGATATGAACCGTATTTGCCAGCATATAAGACACTTTTTTTTTTTTTTTTTTTTTAAATAAGTCTGAAAAACGGGATGAATCTTGTACGCCGATAATCAGTTTATTTGAAGTTATGCATTTTTTCTTTTTTTGTTTCCTTGTGGAGTGTGGGAATATTACAAATACGTAGTGTTCATTGAATGTGCCTGCGTTGTCATCGACAATCACAGCTGAGTTCATTTAACTTACCCCCCTGTTTTTTTTAAGTGTGTGAAATTTTTACTCTTCAATTTTTTTAAGTTTGTTAGAAAGTTGTGGCTCAAAAACAAGTTGGCTTTGCTATGACATTGCATTCAAGCTACGTGTGATTGCATATGCTAAAGAACGTGGAAACAGGACTGCAGAGAGGCATTTTGGGCCACCCCCAACTGAGAAAATGCCAAGAGGAGCCAAGAAGCTGTAGCAATGCACTGGATGGTACAGGTGATAATTTGTTGTATGTGGACTGAGATGCTGGTTTAGAAGAGGTTTCAAGTGACTCTTCATTCAGCTCTGGAGATGACTGTCTGTGTTTTAACGGAGATAATTAAAAAGTGTTATTTTCCAGATATATTAAGTATTTGCAGAAAGTATTACTTTGTATTTGTATTACTTTATATTTAAGATACCGTAAATTCATTATAATTATCAGTAATAAAGTTTTATCCTTCAAAAATGTGTATAAAAAACGGAGTGCGTCTTATACGCCGTCAAATAAGGTAGATGTATTTGTGCTCTTTATTTATCCATTAGCTCTTTTCTCCTATAGTGATTTTTATTTCTTAGAAACAGAAAAATGTTCATTTATTTTATGCAGAATTTATACATATTTTCTCTCTTATAATCTTAGTCTATCATTTTTTTTACTTAATATGTTTATATATATATATATACATAGAATTCTTTGGTCTTTTAGAAGAAGAAATGGGTGAAGAAAACTTTCTCAGGCAGTCTAGAAGGCTTAAGAGAAAACAGCACACTAAGCCAACTGAAAATCTTCAAATAGAAAAGAATCGTAAATTATCCTCCAGTATCATTAAATCTGCTAAAAAAATTAAACCTTGTAAGCAAAGTGCATCAAAGAAATACCCCGAAAGATTAGCAAATAACAATCAACTCTATAAGGCTGCAGCATTACATTTAAGGAATGGTAACCTTGAAACAGTTTCGTCCATTGATGTGTTAAAACGTATTTCACCTAGGATATTAGAAAAGAAGAAAATAAATTATGTGGAAACAAAAGGTAAGTACCACTTTGATATTGATAATTTAGCACCTGATAAATATGCATTTGAATATCAAAAGTAAAAACAGAAAAGAAATGGCAAAAAGGAATGTGTTTTCTTTGGAAACAGGTTACAGAAGATTCGGATAGAAATTCAGGTTCAGTTACGTTCATTAACATTAGAAGTGCCAAGCTTTCTCCCTATCTAGAAGCACCAATGGCTCGGCAAATTAATTGTATACATCAAAATGCAAATGCTTTATAATGCTTTTAAGAATATTAATTATAGTTGTTTAAGAACTTCTCTAAAGAATAATAGATGATTTTTATAAAAAATATATATTTGTAATAAATTTCAACTTACCCTTAATAAAATGCATTTTGCAGTTTTTACACAACACAACTTTTTCAATACTGGAAGTGCATTTTCCACACATAAAATATACGGGAAGTGATGATTAGGAGTGAAAGTTTTTTCCAGTACCAGTCCGTCCATTCTTCTAGCAGAAGCTCATGCTCTCTCCCCCTGCCATGATACTTTTTGCTTGACCACAATTGTTTGATTATGGAAATATTGATAAAATAACCTCTATTTTGTAAACATTAAACACATATATCTTGTCTCCTTTTAACAGAAAATAAAGCTCCTGCAGCAATCCTGTACAAACTTAAAATTTCCCAACAGTTGCAGCACTTCTGCCTCATAGTTTGTAACAATTTTGTGGGTTTTCGAACTATGCATTGCTAATTTTGAATCAATTGCTATTGTAATTGATTTCTTTGTCAAAATCTGTGGCTTTCCGCTACATCATTAAGCCATTGACTATAATTTCTAATTTCAGTATTGCTCAAATCACTTCACATTTTCCTCCACATCTGTGTATACGGGGATTTTTATTTTATTTATTTTATTTATTTATTTATTTATTTTTTTGTTGTTGTTTGTGATCGTACTTGGAAGCAGGTCTTTTCTTCGAGAGTTTTTGTTTAAAAATTTCATTAGTTCAGCTTTTCATTCATTTGAAAACTGATTTATATACCCCCTCCTGCCATATTGTTTAACATTTTATTATTTCTCACTCTAGAGAATTACTGTTTTCGGGAGTAGTTCTCAGGAGAACTTCTGTTCCTAGCTAGAGGTAGGAAATCATAGTTCCAGGTCTTGAGTGTTTTAAGTAGAGGTGAATGAAATGAAAGTTTTATTTTTATTTTGTTTTTGGCAAATGTTGGCTGCAGGAAAGAGGTTTACCCATGGTCTCTGGTTTGTCGAATTCTCATATAACAAAATTTAGTTGTCAAGAGGAAGTTTTGTGTAGACAAGTAATAATGCATGGCAGTGGGGAATGCATATAAACATCATTTAAATGTTTTGACTTGTCTAAAGGTGTTGATTTGCATTTAAAAATAAGTATAGCTTTCTCTCTCTCTCTTTCTTTTTAATCTTTTTATTTAAATGGTCAAAGTAATTTCTCTGTACTGAGCCCTTGTAACAACTACAGGTTTTGAATTTTTAATCTTTCAGAAAAAATGCATGGAAAAGAACAATAATTAAATATGAAACGTAGGAATCACAAATATATAAGCCACTGGGGACTACTCAGTATTAGTAGAAGAAAAGGGTATAGATTCAACTGCTTATCATTCTTCTGGTGCAGGAATGATGTATAATATTTTAGTAGAGTGATATGGTGAGAGGATTTAGTGGAGATGTCAATTACTTTGCTGTGTGGGCCAGAGTGGGTAAGCTCTCACGCGGAGATGACCTGAATCTGTTGCATGAACCATGAATCATAAGGTAGTCACATATATCTTAATTACCTGAAAATTCTTATCAATACATCTTATTATATGCATATATATCATATCAAAGAATACCTTTTGTCATACTTTGGGAAAATATAGTGATTTAAGGCTGATAATGCTCTTTTTTCAGGGAAGGGGGAGAGAGTGCATTCTGAGGATATGAGGTAAAGATATTTGAGATGTCCTGGTTCGCTGTTTTAATCTGTATCTAACATTTTGAGAGTCTATGAAGAAATGCTGTAATTCTGATCTGGATTCAATCTATTCAGAATGTATCTCTCTTTTTCTCTCTCTCTCTCTCTATATATATATATGTGTGACTTGCACAGACTGATAATCATTCTCTGCATTATATCCTTGGGTGACTACTGTGTAGTTAGAAAGATGAAACTCGAAGGAAAGAGATGTAGACAGACATGTCCGAATTGAATATCATTTTTATTGGTGGATACGGACTAATTAGCAAATATGTTTTTCATCACACATGATCATGGGCACAATATGCACCCCGCAATTTTATAGAATATCTCATTTTAGATAGTGGCATAGTTAGCAGAATGACAAAGCAAATGGATTGAAGTAGCAACTTGACTTGCAGTAGAACTGAAGCTAAATGTGCACAGTTATCCAATATGGAGGCTCACCAAGAGGAGAAGTTTTGGTTTAGGTTCGAAAAGTTTCACTTCTAAAAATTTAACTTCAGGTTCAGAGTTAACTACATCATCAGCATTACACAAGTTATGCAAGATGGTTTGATGTAGAAACGGTGCATTCGAGAAAAGTTACAATTTTTAGACTAGAGAGCCAGAATTACAGGGTTAATTTTTATTTAAACATTTTTTATCTGACATATATATGTGTATACAGGGTGTTTCGTAGATCATGGGACAAACTTGGTGGGGTGGTGGAGCATACTAAAACATGCATTTTTTATAGGAATGTAGTGTCTAAAGTGATGGGTTAAGGCAAGAACGAAAAAAAAAAAAAAAAGACACGAGAGGAAAATGTGTTTATGCACAAAGTCAATGCAAAGTGCTTCTTTGCAGCAATACATTATTCACAATAAATGTCCAAAATTGCGACCACCAGCAGTAATACATGCTTGGTAACGTTGCAGAAGGGATTGATGAACATTTTTAAAAACGACAAGCATTTTGTGCACGTTTTCAGCCGCAATGGATAATTGTGCAAACGAGGTTCTCCAGTGAGTCAATCGGAGTCTCGTAAATGATGCTCTTCAGGTGGCCCCATAAAAAGAATCCAAGCTGGATAAATCTGGCGAACAGGGTGGCCATCGAGAGGGACCACTACGGCCAATCTGTCGGCCCGGAAATGTCCCATCCAAGTAATTGCTGACCCCGCACGGTTATGAGCTGGTGCACCATCATGCTGGAACCACATGCGATCACAAACGACAGCCGGAACATCCTGCAGCAATTCTGGTAGCACCTCTTGCAGCAAAATATGATAACATAAGTTATTTGTACGTGCAGGTAAGAGGTATGTGCATATGAGGTAGTTGTTAACAATACCTGCCCACACATTCTCAGAGAAGTGGGTTTGGAATGCATGTGGATGTGTGCTGTGTGGATTATGAGTTGCCCACACGTGCATGTTGTGGTGATTGAAGATGACGTCTTGTGAAAAAGTTACCTCGTGTGTGAATAGCACATCCGATGGGAAATCCGCCTGCGCCGCACACTGCTGCAAGAACCTATGACAGAAATGACCTCGAAGAGGGAAATCTGTCTCTTGCAAGGCTTGTCTCTGCAAATGGTTATGGATGCAAACCATTTTCATGCGATACTCTCCAAAAGGTGGAATCACTCAGCTGCAGACGGCGTGCAATAGCTGAGGTGATTCATGCACAATGTTCAAGAGGATTCTTCAATGCGAGGTTGTCGTGCACTTCTTCCACTCCTAGTGTCAGAGGTGATTTCAAATGAACCGGGTTCCATCAGAGACTGATGCAACCTCTCGAACATTGCGTGCTTCAGCATATGCCTGTTTGGAAACCATTTCTGGTACAACTGTAGCGCTGCTCTGCTGTTCCCATTAAGCAGCACCATACATGAGATGCATGTCAGCTTTTTCCCTGTGTGTAAACTCACCCATGTCACGCTCAACATCAGAGTTGCGAATGATCCTCTGATGCATCGGATCGTGGTTTGTTCGACTCACTACCGCCCTCTACTGCTGCATTGCCAGCCAATCACAGCTGTAGTTCCTATTACTGTTAGTGTTCCCTTTTTTAACATTTATTGTGAATACTGTATTGCTGCAAAGAAGCACTTTGCATTGATTTTGTACATAAGCACATTTTCCTCTTGTGTCGTTGTTTTGCATTCCTGCCTTAACCCGTCACTTCAGACCCTACATTTCTATACAAAAAATGCATGTTTTAGTACGCTCCACCACCCACCCCTCCAAGTTTGTCCCATGATTTATGAAGTACTCTGTAGAGAGAGGGCTTTGAATTAGGGAAACATAAATTAGAGCACTTTTTATTTAAGTTTTTATTGTATTTGTAGCTTATTTAATGGATTTTTTTTTTCATCTTCATTACTACTTTGCTTTGGATATAAATTTTATTTTTATTGAAATTTATTTCATATTTGTTTTTTATATTTAATTTTAATTTTTTCTTAATATTTACATATATACAGTAATATATACATATATACAGGGTGGGCCAAAGAAGAGCTACTAATGTTAAACACGGATAACTCTTGTAATAGTAATTTATTTTGATTAAATTTTTTATACATTAAATATATTTTATGGAAGTTGTGAAATATGACATCAGACAAATGTCCACCATTTTTTTCGCTACAGAGATTGACTCTTTTTTACATGTTTTCCATTACACCACGTAATGTTTCTGGAAGGCTCAGTATTTCATCTTGAATATTCTGCTTCAGCTGTCTGATAGTCTCTGGTTTATTACCATACACTTTGTCTTTTAAATATTCCCATAAAAAAAAGGTTTCTGCTCTGCCATTGGCCGCACAAAGTTTTCAATCATTGTTCTGTAAGAAGCTTCGAAAATTGCTTCTGGCATTCCATCCTCATTCTTGAAGAAATATGGGCCGATAACTTTATTGGGCATAACATCGCACTAAACAGTACACTTGAATTAAAATATTGCCGATATTTATGCTGCTTCATAACAATTGATGGTTGACAAGAATAGAAAAACTCATAATTTTAACGCATTGTTTTGTACTGTGTGGTTCTATAATAGAATTGCAAGAATACAATTATAACCTACAAAAAGAAAAAAATAATTATATCAATTTTTTTTTTTTTTTTTCATTTAACATTGGTAGGTCTTATCTATTTATATATTTAACAACTCTATTCGTAAAAAGCAAATTTAAAGTTAATTAAATTTTGAATGAAATTGAATTACAAATAAATGATTAATTATTGCAGCGAATTAATCTACAGTATCATTTAAATTCTAAGAGCATATATAAATCAAGTGCAAGTATCAAAATCTATGAATATAATTCCAATAATTTTTTTAAATCTTAAAATAATAAGAATCCAAAAATGTGTATATTCATATATAATAATATATAATAATATATTATATAAAAATGTGTAGTGCATCTTATACGCCGTCAAATAAGGTAGATGTATTTGTGCTCTTTTATTTATTCCTTAGCTCTTTTCTCCTATAGTGATTTTTATTTCTTAGAAACAGAATAATGTTCATTTATTTTATGCAGAATTTGTACATATTTTCTCTCTTATAATCTTAGTCTATCATTTTTTTTTACTTAATATATATATATATATATATATATATACATAGAATTCTTTGGTCTTTTAGAAGATGAAGAAATGGATGAAGAAAACTTTCTCAGGAAGTCTAGAAGGCTTAAGAGAAAACAACACAATGAGTCAGCTGAAAATCTTCAAATAGAAAAGAATCGTAAATTATCCTCCAGTATCAATAAATCTGCTAAAAAAATCAAACTTTGTAAACAAAGTGCATCAAAGAAATACCCCGAAAGATTAGCTAATAACAATCAACTCTATAAGGCTGCAGCATTACATTTAAGGAATGGTAACCCTGAAACAGTTTCGTCCATTGATGTGTTAAAACGTATTTCACCTAGGATATTAAAAAAGAAGAAAGTAAATTATGTGGAAACAAAAGGTAAGTACCACTTTGATATTGATAATTTAGCACCTGATAAATATGCATTTGAATATAAAAAGAAAAACAGAAAAGAAATGGCAAAAAGGAATGTGTTTTCTTTGGAAACAGGTTACAGAGGAATCAGATAAAAATGCAGGCTCAGTTATGTTTATTAACACTAGCTTCTTGAAGCTTTCTCCCTACCTAGAAGTACCAACGGCTTGGCAAATTAAATGTATATATCAAAATGCAAATGCTTTTTATAATGCTTTTAAGAATATTAATTATACTTGTTTAAGAACTTCTTTAAAGAATAACAGATTATTTTTATAAAAAAATAGATATTTATAATAAATTTCAACTTACCCTTAATAAAATTCATTTTGTAGCTTTTCGCAATTTTTGCACAACACAACTTTTCCAATACCGGAAGTGCATTTTCCACACATATAATATGAAAATTTTTACACACATCGCTGGTTTTGTTGTTACAAAGTCCAATCTGGCACTGATGTCTTTTCTTCGAGAGTCTATTGGTAGAGTTGGAAATTATCTGGGACAGTCTTGTGCATTTTCTTCTGTTTAAATGAAGCAGTCTTAACTCCTCTGTTAATTGAAACAAGAAGCTTTGCCTTGTAATATCTTTATCATTCAATTTATGGTAGATAACATAGGCATTCGTTCCTGCTGAATCCAACATATTACAGAAGACATACACAGGCCAGCTACGTGAAGCAGCCCAAACAGAATATTTATGCGTCATCTGGCCAAGGATATCAACTCCACATTTGGTTTTGTTGTAGAAATCTACTGTTTCTGAAAGTTTCTTCTTATTTTGTGAGGCTACATTTACATTTGGATGTAAAGTACTTAGCAGCAGGATATTTTTATTCCTTTTTCCCTGATAGACCATCATTGTAGTTTCACCATTCTTTAGCAAAACTGTTTCAAATAGCCGGGATTTGATTACCTTACTTCATGCAAAATTCTTTTCAATGTCTTCTTACTGTGCCCACAATACTTGTGTTTTTCATTTTAAATCTTTTAGTGTCACTATAATTATATATCAAAAATAATTGTCCACAGTCAAATTTCTACCTGAATTCATATAATGGTTTTAGAAGACACATTACTACATTTTCAGGAAGACTCGGTTTTACTTCCTGATGTATCTTTTCCAAGATATGGAAAAGCATTGTACATAAACTTGGAGTCTACATCGACTAGCATCCAAAATTTGATTCTGAATGTGTCTGGTTTATTTGGTATATACTGTATAAACTTGCACCTGGCTCTGGATGAAAATATCTACTCATCCACAATTAGATTTTCTCTTGGCTTATAGAAAATCGTACAGTTCTGTACAAAGTTTTTCCAAATATCTGAAACAAGAAGAAACTTATGACTTTCTAAATGCTGAGTTGTAGTTGACTTCAAGTTAAATCTTGGATATTTCATACTCTCTTGAAAACATTTGCGAAACATTGTTTCCTGAAAAAAAAAAAAAAAAAAAAAAGAGGACCCAATGTACTATTCCACAAAAAATCATAATCCCTATCATTGCAACCATATGCTCCTCTTGCATAAATAATAGAAATAAAGCTTTTCTAAAGATATTGTCCAAATTTCTTCAATGTTCAAAACTGCCTCTGCTTCCATGCACGTTTTAATATGGCGTAACATCAATTCATCCACAACCAACCTCCAAGCACTCAACACATTTTCTCCGAAATTGCTCTTTGCATAAGACATTGGACCTGGCAATTCTTTTAGCACATTTTGAGTTCCATATTTCCTAGCTGTAGTTTTCCACAAAGAAAGGTGGTTTTTGAGCGAAAGGAAAGTATATCCTGTTGTAAATAATCAGTGAATGAAAGGAATGTGTACGCCAGTTGTTTTTCGAAGAGTGTTTTCTGAGCAAGATAACAAGATAAATCTACCCAGTATTCCTAGCAGTCAATATGACTGCTCGTGGCACTTTTAGGTGTAACTAATAATTTCTTCGTTAATTTTAATTTTATTTGATTCATATTGGGTACCAATAATTTTTTAGGAAAATCTAAAAATATGTGACTTCTTAAGGTAAAAGTTTTTTTAGGAATCCAAGGTGAAATGACTGCTCTGGGGCTTCTAGTGTTAAGAAACTTTCATCATCAGAACAATGTTCCTGTTGTTTGATAATGATAATAACATGACTGATCTGAGTCTCATCTGATGACTGATAATATCATGACTGATCTGAGTCTGATCTTTGAGTAATCTTCTAATACATAAACTGTTTTTATCAGAATTTGCTTTTTATATTGTATTCTGTAACTATTTTATATTTAATTTTTATTGTGAAAATAGTCTGTTTCTCTTTCTTTCCCTTGTAAGAGTTATGTATCCATTATCTTTGTTTGCATGTAGTGATTTTCATTACTTTGAAGCAGAATACTATCATTTATTTGATTTATTGTTTTAATCTATTTTATGCAATTCTTTGGTCTTTTAGAAGGAGAAAAAATGGCTGAAGAAAACTTTCTCAAATCTAGAAGGCATAAGAGAAAACAACATAATTCAATTGAAAATCTTCAAGTAAAAGAGAATCTGAAGTTATCTATCAGTGTTAATAAGTCTGTCAAGAAAACCCAATCTTGCAGAAAAAGTTCACAGAAAAAATACCCCAAAAGATCATCTAATTGCAGTCAACTGTGTAAGCCTGCAGTATTACATCCAACCAATGATTCCATAACAGCTTTCTCTACTGTTGAATCAAAACGTACTTCACCTAGGTTGTCAAAAATGGAGAAAATAAATTATGTTGAGACAAAAAATAAGTACAGTTCTGATGTTGATAATTTAAAACCTGGTGAATCTGTACTTAAAAAAAGAAAAAATAAACTGTCAAATAAGAAGACATTAGAAGTAGTGGCAAGAAGGTACGCGTTCCCTTTAGAAACAGGCTATAGAAAAAGCTTAAAATCAAATAAATTGGGTGGAAAACAAGCTTCATCAATGAGAAATTCTTATAACTTAAAAAATATTCCTGCAGATAGTTTAAGTAGTGAAAAGAAAAAAATGGCTATGGCTGCCTTATATGTATCAAACTTCAAACACCTTAAAAATGTTCCTGTTGATGATTTATTTAAATTAAAACCCTCAGAAAATTGTAAAGTGATTAAGACTGCACGAAAAGTTTCAGATAATCCGACTCTAAAGGGAATTAACAATAGTGAATCACCTTGTGCTCTTCTAAAAAAAGTACCTCATGGCATTTCAGAAAGGAACTCTAAAATCAGGATTTCTGATAAAGTAATTGAAGAATTTCATAGTAATTGTAACGAAATTCTACCAGATTGTAATGGTAAGTATGACTATGGAGCTTTAATTTTTTTATTATCTGCATGTAATTCTTTTAGTATTCTTTTCTTGCTAGTAAAGGAAACGAACATATTTTATGAAATACACTTCAGGTGCTGAATTGTTAATTTATGTTCAAGATTCAGCTGACTTTATTGGGTTTGATGTTTTTCATATAACTATTTTACTATTTTGTTTTAATCTGTTATTTACTATGATTTATACCCCCTGGAATACTAATCAAGTGTTCACTGGAATATTATTCAAGTATGTCTTAGCCTATCAGTGGCCGAGTGGTAAAATCACTGAACGCTGGTAGTTCGGTCCGAGGTTCGAATCATGCGAACGGGCTGGGCCTTTTCGTGGTTTTCCCCATGTGTAACGTGTATACCAGCCACTTTCCCTTAGAAAGTTCTCCATGAAGGCATCCCCTCTTTTGACAGATAGCCCTCGAGGCTTTGCCGTAATTACAGAAACCAAATCAAGTATGTCTTATCCCAGTGATGGCGAACCTATGGCATAAGTGCCACAGTTGGCACCTTCCTTAATCAATAATTGCAATAAAATGATACTGTGTAATTTAAATAAGTGTTTTAGTGTGTTCTTGAGCGTTTCACGTATTTATTTTTACTTACGGGTTACTTTTCACTTTCTTACGGCATGCTCAACTGAAGGGGTTTATTGAAGGGAAGTTAAGGAATTATAATTACCAGAAAGTTGGTTTTTACAATTATCTTTCTGAAACAAACCATCTAACAATGGCCAGCTTTCAAATTTCTCTGTTATTTAATCAAAGAGGTTGTGGGCATGTGGCCCCAGAAAGGTTCGCCACCGCTATCTTATCCTGGTTCTACTTTGGTAGACGGTTGAACGGATTTTTGGCGATTTACGTTGGCACGGTTTTTACAATCGCCAGCCATCTTGAAAAATGCTGTTTTTACGCATAGCAAAATATTCAAAGTAATAGATTAATTTTTTGTTAAAGATGTCGTTTTTTAAGATGGCAGGCAAGTGTAAATAAATACATTTGCTATGAGTATAAAATACTAAAGTAAGGTTATTATTACTTTCATATAGCAAAGAATGAGAATAAAATCACAGTGCCAATGTTTAATTAGATTAAAATATTTATTTTCAGTAACCAATCAGGGAGCTGATTACAGCTCGCTAATGCACAAATATTGTATAACCAATCAGAGAGCTGATTACATCACAGCTAGAATTAAAATTATTTAAATAATCATACATAATAAAATCATTTTAAAAAATGCAAAATTAAATTGTATTTTAATATTTAACAGCCATAAATAATGTTTAAAACATTAGATTAAATTTATAGATATTAAAACTAATTACTTTTAAAGTAAGGTGGCATCATTGATTACATCATCCACAACATAAAATTTCATAAAATATCATAAACAATAAAATTTTTATTTCAAATAAAAATGCAGAATTAAATTGATTTTTAATATTTAGAACCCATAAATAATATTTAAAACACGGAATTTATGCATAATAAAATGCATTATTTTTTAAATAAAATGACAACAAAGTATCAGTTACCATAAATAACTTATCCAGCAATGGGCTTACAATAAGTCGTATTACTCGCCAAAAAATCGCCAAAATCCGTGCAACCGTCTACCAAAGTAGACCCCTTATCCTATTTGAAGTTTGGTATAGAATATTTCCACGTAATTATATCTGTATTATATTCATATACAGTGCTATCATATTACTTTAAGTATTTTCATTTTCTATATAATTTAAATAGACTTGTAGTTACTTCAACACTTTTTTTTTTAGCCCGGTGGGCATCAGCCCAAAAGTGCTATTAATTTCGTTTTGGCATTTTGTGTTGATTCAATGTCGGTTCACTTTTAAAATTGTTGCCACCATATATTATCGCCCTGTAAGTTATTTAAAAAAATTAAATAATGAAGTATCTGCATAAATGTATGTTTCTCACATTGTGATAAAACAACGGTACCTAGAGCCATCAAATTTTGAATAATGTAATCTTCCACTGAATGTAAGCGTTTGTAAGCCCTAAGTTGGAATTTGAAATTCGTTTTATTATCGATTTCATATTTTGTAACACTTTAATGAATTGTTTGATAAACAAACTCAACGATTTCAAAGCAAGCAACACTGAACGGGGGAGGGACATTTTTATCTGCAGTTCGTCAGACTGTGTATTGGAAATTCTATAGATAAGCTCATTTTAAAATTATTTTGCAATATTGCTGTTGAATTGGATTTTGTGGTTTAAGTGCAAAGAACATGATAGTATTAAATAAATAAAGGTAACACACAAAACGTTAAAAAAAAAGTCCCTTTTGGCATAAACTCTCCCCCCCTTTTTTTTTTGTCTGTCGTGAGAAAGGAATATATGTAATTGGTACGAGATCTGTTTTCACTTTCATAAATTTAGAAAGGTTTGAAACTTATTTAATTTCATATAAATAACAAAAATAGAAAAGTAGCATAATTAGAGTAGAAAACTGAATAAAAATACTATATTTATACTCTTAATTATTCAGGTGTGGATGATCTGTGCATAGTGATTCCCATGCTCAACCCTATGTGCAAGAGTTTGTAAAATACAAACACATACAAGTCTGAGCATGCTTTAAAAATCTCTGAATTGTGCCTTTATGTTTTGTTTTAACTATGATCTCGTACAGTTTGTTCTGCCTGTAAATAGTTGAAGGCATAGTTTCAGCTTATATATCTTTATCGTATAAAAGTTTCGTACACATTTTCTTATCTTTTAAAAACAATTCAAATTTTAGAACTAAAATAGGAATAAAGAACATAACACTTAAGTTCACGAAAGTTGTTTTAACATTAAAACAAAAACTTGCATTTATTGAAAAGTTTATACAGGACAGGCAAAAAATTATATTAAATGCCCAGAACAGTAATATCTTCTATTGAAACTTTGTTGGACCTTCATCGACCAAAGAAGATCTGGATGCATTGATAAAATAGAACTTCAGAAATATGCATAGAAGTTCAACAAGCAATTAAATGTTCTCCTAAACCAAGTAGAATTGCCTTTCCCCCTTCCCCCCTTTTTTTAAACACATATAGTATGCATGAAAATTTATAGTTTGGATTATCCTTGTTTTTCAGTTACCATGATCTGCTTCTCTGCCATCAGCCTGGTTAACTGAAAGTAGACTGTGTTGTATTAAACTGTAATGACACAATTTTTTAATTGATGTAATGACATCTTTCCTAATTTTGAATGGAAAATATCAAAAGTGTAGATAATTTACTCTACTCCTGGATTTCAATATCAACTCATACTCTCAGATGAAATTTCTGAGAGACATTTCTTTCCACCAAACAAGATTTGGTATTTACATATTAGTTCACCATGGATTGCCAGATTTTTAGAATATGCAGAAATGTGGTAGCAGTTGAGCATAAATAAGTCTTCAGTTTTTGCCAGCAGCTTTGTCATTTTTGTATATATTCCTTTTATTTCATCCAGAGTTCCAAGCATTTGTATAGACAAATCATGACTTTTTTTGGGGGGGGGGGTCTGTTTTAAAATATTTGGCTGCATTTGGAATTTCTTTGAATCTGTTCTTAAAGTGGTTACCATGAGATTTATATATGTTTGACTGTGTAGCTAGTAACATACAATAAATCAGTATTCATGTGTCACCAGAGCAATTTGCTTTGGATATTATTGTAATTTGTGGTATTCATTTTGGTGTTTGCAGTTACAGAGTAGGTATTTTTCACCTGAGACATAAATGCATGCCCTTATATATAATTAAATTAACAGTATCTGTATACTCTTATTTTTAACAAAGATAAACTACTACTATAACTCTTATAGTATTTTTAAATTTTAACTTTATGCATTCAAAAAATTATATGTATAATAAGTTTTGAATGAAAATATTAAAAAGCACCTTTTTGCCAAAGCATTTATATCTTGGACGCTTTAGTATACTTTTTAAAATACTGAAATTCAGTGTCATAACTTTTCATCAGTTAGAAATTTTGGGAGCTTCACTTTGATTGTGAAATTGAAACATCTCTCATTTCTTTCATTTCTAACACAAAAAAAATATTTTTCTGAAAAATTAGCTCTTTTAGGAGTTGATTATTGACAGTCTGATTTATTATCTCTTCTTATTCACTTCTCTTCATAATGTGTTAAATTATTTATCTTTAAGGTTAAATTTTCACATTTTACAAGAATATTTTCTTTATTTTCGGTAAAGAAAGAGATATCTTTTTTGTTTTATTCAGTATGCAAAAGTATACAAAGGGCTGTTTGTCTGCTGTGTGGAATGCCTTTGTTGAGAACTAAGAGAAGCTGCCTTGTATTTAGTTTACACGGGGGGGAATCACAAAAGCTCTTATGCCGCCATCCCGTTTGCCGAGACATTAGATTAATCTTTCCATTAAGTATGCTGTTCTTTTGCTTTAAATATTTAATCATGAACAATTAATTACATTTTAAATTTTGTTTGACTAATTGATCAAGGACAGCATTCTGGTATGCAGATGCAGCTAATTTGACGCTTCTCCTGACTTTTCTGCTAAGGCAAGGATCCCCTTGTCTGGCTGTGCATATATGCATGTGGTTTTAGAAATCGAAAATTTCATAGATCTATAAGGTTATATTCGGTCTGATGCTGGAACTTGTAAGTAGTTGTATAACCATCCTAGACTTGTAGCAAGTTATTACTATGTCTAAAATAGCATTACAAAGGTTTCAAAAACATTTTTATTTAACTGAACTTTAAAACAGGTCATGGCTTGTGTTACAGATAACCACAACTCGTAGTGATACAAGTTAAATAATAGCACTAAAATAAAGTTAAATGTTGATTCAGTGGTCTAAGAATACATAGTTAAATAACTAAGCTATGAGCTGTCTTAATTAATTTACTGGTTCATAAGTTTAAAGTTTTGGCTGTGGAAGAATGCAAAGTCGATAATTACATTTATTTAGAGCTGGCTGAATTTGACAATGCTACATGAGCGCCAGGAATTCTGTCTCTCCCCAAGATCTAAAAGCCTTCAGCTTAAATACACTACATGCTAATTTGCATTTTTGTGAGGAATACAGAAATGCAGAAAAAGTTAAAATATCAAAATCCTAATAACTGGTTAGTTTAGCATGAGAACTTTACGTCTTTTCCCACTAGAATTTAAGTAATTGCAACAAAGATCTTTAACACTCTGAGCGGCCAGGGATTTCGCTAAGAAAGCCCAAATTTTCCAAAACTACTATGTGAACAAATTATTTTTTGATTCTAATGTAAAAACTCTTCTGGTATTTCATACCTAGATTTGTGTACTTTTGATATATTGCCTTAATTTGTTTGACATATTTTAATATGCACTTATATATACGTTCTTATAGATATCACAAAAAATATTCTAGGCCGTATATATATGGCCTTGCTGCTTAGAGGTTTAATGACCTTGCGAAGATTTGAAATTTTAAATGTATCCCACGAGTGAACCATTTCGTCTTCTAAAGTCTCATCTCCTTGTATGAATCTGGAAGAAAAAATAGTTTACTCTTAGAAATGTTAAAATTAACAGCTTTGAGCTAGCCATTCATAATTGCATTTTTTAGCAATTTTCCTTAAATTCAATTTTCTCAACTCTGGTCTCCAGCATTGTAATTTGTATAAATTTATAGTGAGTTTCAGCAATTACCTTCTAACCAAAATTCTACATTGTTAATAATAGTTGACATCTTGTGTTGACCCACTAGATGTTAAAAATATCCTGTTTCAAGAATGTTCTCACTTGAATTTTCATAAACTCTATGAGAATTGGCTGAAGAGCCTAACTTTTAACTAACCTCAGTTACACTATGCTAGATTTTACTTCAAATCAATTCATTATTATTTGCTAGCTTTTACCTTAAATTTACAATACTCATCATCACAACACCTTCTACAATACAGTTAATAGAACATCCTTCATTAATAAAAATATTAAAGTGAAATTCACAATATTATAATTGAAAAGGTACTCAGTTTGTTACTCATTAAGTACAGAAGTTTCTAACATTTATTTTGCAATCATGCCAAAATTTTACTCAAAACAGACTTTTGGACTAAAATCACATATTCATGTTTAACATGCAAAATAAAAATCCTTCATGATAATTGCATACATTAAACTGAAAAGCTTGTTGTTGGCTAAAACTAGGACATCCTCGCTTGAAGGGAAAATCAATATTAAGTAGCATCTGTTGCATCCTTACTAGTATTATAAATGCGAATGTGAGTTTGTTTGTGTGTTATTATTTCACACCTTAATTACTTAACTGATCATCACGAAATTTTCGCAAAATATTTTTGATATATTAGAAAAGGTTATAGGCTATAAAATGTCTTTGTACGACTTATTCAGAGACAGATAGGATAAGCCGAGATATTATTTAAAAACTACGTTTCTTGTACATTTTTCACTTACTTTGTTGGGTTTTTCCCTATTAAAGGGATTTGGCTACGTGCTAATTAATTTTTTCACTAATATCTATGGAACGGCGGTTAGTCGAGACACATAATCCCTGATTCCAAAAATTCGTTGGAATCCATCGATACCGTTCTCATTTTCGTACAACTTTAATCAGCTGAAACATTAATTAAAAACTCTAAAATGCTAATTTGAATGAGATTCAATAGCGACATTAGGGACTTTTTTCTTAGGTCTTCCCATGTGGGTCCAATAAATTGGTGATAAGAATTATAACTTTTGATTTAATTATCCAAATTTCTCGAAATTTAGAAATTTGTGTCGCACTCTGAATGATTGGAACATTTTGTCGCTTAATTATTTCAAGCTTAATCGCAGATGAAACGATACTTCACTTGCTATTATTAACAGGCTGCAATTCGAAAGCAAGCGAACGGAGGGGGCGGGGGTAGCTGCTATCCGATTGATTGGCGAAAAGGTCAAAGTTCATGGATTTACGCATGGAAAATCATTTAAAAATTAATAACTTGATTTTCTTATTAACTTACTTGAAACTATTATCAACATTTCGACTTTTGTGATATATTTAATGTTTTGTTTCGAATTTTTTAAAGATCTATACATTCGTTTTGTATATTTCTGTTATTGTTGCTTGAAAAATTGCATTTACATTTTATATTTTTTTACATTTTACTGTGTGCGATAACAACTATTGTTTTATCATTTTAAGGCACTTAAATGTTCTTTATTTTTTAAAATAACCCTTTGGTCAGGCATAAATACAAAATATCCACAGCCTATAGGTATTCAAGAAGGGTAGTATTTGCTGAAATCTTACGCGGAGTGTATTTTTAAAATTCACAGGGAGTTGAAACTTATTTAAGGACATCAACATGAGCGAAGCCACGTTTAAAGCTAGTAAGACATAAAATAAACTAAATACTAAAAAATAAGTAAAATAAGCGAAAGATAAGTGTAAAGTTGCTAAAATAAAGCAACTTTACACTTATCTTTTGCTTCTTTGGAATTCTCCTATCTGTCTCTGAATAAGTTCCTCCCAAAATGGAAAAGTACTTGTCTGGTGAAATTGGCTTCTTCTGTGTTGGCAATGGCTTTCCTGGTCTTCTGCCCATAGCTTGCATTTCTGCATAACTGAAAATATATCTTTCAGAACCATTCTGCCTCTCTCTGTGGATGGAAGCAATAATACCCATTCAAAACTGTATCCAGTTGTTTTTTCTTTTTTAAATCCAGAGTCCTCAATTGATCGTCGTTTACTTTCTATCGCCACTTTAGAAGATCTGGCAGGCTTTAATATAGCACAGCTAATTGTAAAACCTTTTAAAAAATACTGTTCTTTTGGACAAATATTTAGCACTTTGTGCCAAGAAGGCATCAGTGATGGCAGGCTTGAAAAAAAGTGTAGTAGGCATCATTTTAAAAATAATAATAATAATATTTGTAAATTATAAGGGGCAGCTTCTTTAACAAAAAATGTGGATGAACACATTGTTGATACTTATTACAGGGGGGGGACTGAAACATGTTTATATATGGTGGTTGTCTTTAGAGAAATGCTTATCTAGAATCCCTGACCAATGGAACCCACTCTTACATGTTTTATAAAGGAAAAATAAATGCTTCTAGAGTTAAGGTAAAAGGTTGTATTGAAAGTTATAAAATACCTAAAGTAAACAAAGATGTAGCTATTACTTCCACTGTTATAAAAGAGCTGTGAGAAAAAGAAACTAATTTCTACAATTGTGAACAATTTATTTGGCAATTCTCAAAATAATACCAGAAAATCCAAGCATATAACATAACATTAGTGGCACTTCCTTCTTATGAAAAGAAGGAAAAGAGTTTAGGCAATGTTGCCCATTGCTCTTCCGCCATTTGATCATTTAAATCAAAGGTTTTAAATGGTAACTCCCGTGAAAGGTAAATAAGTAGATAAGATCCCAAACTGACACCAAATATATAGTATCAGCAAAAGATCCCATCTCTAGATTCAGGGTGTCGGTTAAATCGTTAATTGGATGAAGAGCCAATTCAGTCCCTCCCAAACCACCAAACGCAAACGCTTGACCAAACAAGGGTGCGATGGTGAGTGTGAATAAAATAAAAATAAATAAATAAGTAAAAATAAATTAATTAATTAAATAAGGAGGGCAGAGGTACTTTCTTAAGCCAAATGGCCAGGTGGTGTATAAAGATTTGATATCTATTTCCAAATTATATTCCAAAACACAGCTATGAGAGGGAAATCCCTGCATATATATATATATATATATAAAAGAAAAAACTCAAAGGTTGTTTCAATACTTGTTTTTTGTGGTTTCAAATTCACCTTAACTGTAGGTGTTTAGTATACATCAGAAACCCTATTATGCCAGAGAGCCCTTTGTATAGAAGGGCTTGATCAAAGCTAATACGGTCAAAAGTCGTTAATCCGGACCTCAAAGCTACAAACTTTCTGCGCATGCGTAAACGCATATGCATAATACCTTTACGCATGCCCATATGCGTTTAATGTATAACGTACGGTATCAGCTAAGCTAAAATTATCTAATTATATATTTCAGTTAATGTTGCAGATTGCATTGTTCCTTAATCTTCGAATTGGATCCGGCTTATTATTTTTTGCAGACTGTTAGAACAATTTTATAAAAGTAAGCTTGAACTTTTGATTATGTCAAAAAGAATTTCCAATTCTGGAGCTGCCAAAGGATTCACAAAGCGAAAGCATGTTTCGATGTTCATCAAACAAAAAGTGGAATTACTGCAAAAAATGGATAAAGGCATTTCCTTTGTTTTTCTAATCATTCCGAAATCTGTTTATGAATTTCACGCTGCTCTGTGAGGGTGGGGGGAAACGTCGCGGTGCACAGTGAACTGGAAGTTGATCTGTCAGTACTATCCTTATCTTCAGGGCAGATGTTTTTATTTTATTCGGCTTATAATTCCTTACTAAATGTGGTATTTCATCTCGATGTACTCCGTCTTTGATATGATTTAAATCAAATTCCTCGCCATTATAAATATCACGAATACACATCAAATAGTTTTCTGGTTGCAATTTTCTAACTTCGACTATGCGTAATGTATGCTTTACACGCATGCGCGCGTTGAAAGAAATGTTTAATAAAGTACACAAATAAATATTAAACTTTTTTTTTTTTTTTTTTTTTTTTTTTGTTTGTTTGTTTGTTTGTTTTTGTAAATTTTGGTACTCTTTAAATCATAATTGCTCTTTATTTCATAAATTACGGTTTCATATTTTTTATTTTATAATTTCTGCATGCCATCTTGCCAGATTTAAATTGATGATCTATAATCCAGAATCGCCGAAGTCCCGACGAGTCCGGATTAAAGACTCTTGACTGTATAGGGAAACCCGAGGAATTTGTTTCTAGGGACAGAAAACAACGGACATCGTCCCAGGAAGTGAAAAGATGTTTCCTCTTCTTCTCCACAAGCTGGGCAGAGAGGAGATTCGACAAGACCTCATTTGTGGAGATGCTTGGCCAGATAAGCATGTCCGGTAACAATTTGAATTACCTGACGTTAGTTCTACTGAGGTGTATGTGTGTACCTGATAAGTTAAGTGTACTGAGCAGCAATTTAGAATGAGCACAGTCTGGTAGTTTAGACCATATATCATCATGTTTGTTCTTTATTCAGCTTCTTACTTCTTTTTTAACAGTTTGATATGAAACTGGGTAAAATGGTTCTGAGCCAGACATGGGTAGTTCCGAAGCATCTTTAGATACTTTATCAGCTAGTTCATTTCCAACAAAATCACAATGACCTGGGACCCAGACTAAACTAATGGCGTTATGGACCTGAACCAGAGAATTGAGATTTTGAGTACAGTTAAAAACACAGTTTTGTAACTTGACACGATTAGCCAGGGCAAGGATGGCTGATTGGCTGTCAGAGAGTATATATGTAGTCTTACCAACTGTATTTTTAGCTAAGAGCTCCTTGGCGACCATATTGATCGCCAGAACCTCGGCTTAGTAAACAGTTGTTAATTTACCAAGGTATAGATGAAATCTAATGAAATCTTCTCCAGATTCCTTGGTTCTTATAATAGCTCCAGCTCCGGTGAAGTTGGATTTTGATCCATCTGTGTAACATTCAATTGATCCTTTTGGAATTAGGTCAATTAGAGATTCTATCTCATTCCTTTTGGGTATATAAGTTGAGAATAGTTTTTCTGGAACTATTGTTTTAGTAATTGCATCTTTGGGCATATAGTTTATAGGGATCTCATTGCCCAAGTCCAGGCATATGTCAATGTGGCTTTTCAGGTGGCTTTTATGACTGAAACCTGTCCTTTGACACCATGTGCCATTTTTATTCAACCTATACATGGTTTTAATTGCTTCTCTGCTCAAGAATAATTTCAAGGGTGGAACTTGCAATAAAAAATGCAGCAGTATGGGTACTGTTTAAAGCCCCACTGATGCATAGGCAAGCAAGTCTTTGCACTTTTGTAGAATGTTTAAATGTGTGGTTTTGTTAATAACATTGATCCAGACCACGCATCCGTAAGAAAGCATTGGCCGGACTATGGCAGTATAAATCCATAGAGTAGATTTTGGGTTAAGGCCCCATTGTTTACCAACAATTTGCCTGCAAAGTACTAGTACATTTGTGCCTGTTTGTGCCTTTTCTTTTATATGGGTGATCCATGTGAGTCTACTGTCCAGGTAACATCCTAGGTATTTAACGCATTCCTTAAGTCTGATAATCTGGTTACCCAGATATAAATCTGCCAGTTTCCATTTCCTTTTCCACGGGAAAACTATGACCTCTGATTTTTCAGCAGAGAAAGATAGGCCATTTATTTCACCCCAGTGTGATACTTTATTTAAGATTTGCTGAGCTTGATTGTTCCAATATCGAAACCCTGTAGTAACACAATAAGGTCATCTGCATAAGCCTGTGACATGCCAGGTTCCTCCCGTAGAAGTACTAAGAGCAAGTCGAATACCAGGTTCCACAGGAACGGAGAAAGAATACCACCCTGTGGACAGCCTTTAGTAATATCTCTCTTTACCTCACAGTCAGTGAGACTAATGCAGATATTCTTGTTTTCTCTACATATATTAAAACAAAGAGTCTGTCTGTGTGTGTGTGTCTTTCGTTCGTGCTGCGCGTAAGCTAATAGACCCACGGCTACGAAAGTTGGTACATAGGTGCATCTAGACAAGGGCCAGTGCACCTCAAAGCGAGTTTTTCGAAATTCGAATTAGAATTTTTTTTATTTTATGTTTTGTGACAAAATCGCATCATTTTGAGATATAATGGGCTATAGGAAAGCGAGATTTTACTGTACGCACTCCATTTTCACATCGTCATGAAATGTAGGCACTTAGCTATTTTACAAACTTAAAATAAATTTCGTGTTTCAATAAATCGATTAAATACGAATTTATTTAACGAAGTGAGCTTAACATCTTTTCAACGGGATTTTTTCTAAAAAAGTTTATGTTTAAAAATGTACAGTTTATTATTTATTTATTTATTTATTTTTATTTTTTTTTTGGGGGGGGGGGACATGTTAAACTTTCGTCCTTGCGACTGCTTATACAAAAAGAATTTTGGAAAAATGATAATATTTTGCATTTTAAAAAAAATTTTAAATGAAGCTTCTGAGTACACTTCTCACATCTTTACAAATGTGATTTTGGCAACAATTTTCCTTTCTTGTTGTTGTTGATAGATTTTTTGATGAAATCACATCATTTTTAATAGTTTCATTCTTTTAGAAATATGGGTTTGGCAACAATTTTTCATCGTATTTCTTGTCACTGTTTTTAAGAGATTGGTACATTTCATTGCCATTTTTTTATATATGTAATACATTTTTATTGATGTTTTTTATAAAGTTGTTTTGCAGAGTAAAATTCTGCACGGAATTTTTTGTTTTTTGAGTTTCTTTAATGTTATTTTTTGCTTATTTCACTGTTTGTAAGATATTGAAAAGTTCTGCGTGAGTTTTTTCCTTCAACGGAAAGTTGGTTAATTTTTTTTTACTTTCATGTCCATAAATTAAGGATAATTCGGAGTCAAACGGAAATAGAACACTAAAATAAATATATTACCTGTAAAATCACTACACATATCTTCAAGAATCATATGCAAATTTTAGGAAATAACCAGATGACGCCGATGGTACATCACAATGACGAGAGTGTAGGAGAAGTGATACATAAGGAATACAGGCAAAGAAGTAAAATTGTTCGCAGGCGCTTTATAAGCATTTCAGTGCAATAACCGAATACTTATGACACAAAGGATGCATTTGGATGATTTTTTACGTGGTAGGATTATCGGTCGTCTGGAATGTGTGCGTACCCAACTGGAAGTATCAGACGAACTTGGAATTGCCCAGAGTGTCATCTCCAGGCTTTGCCAACGATTCCAAGATGATGGTAATGTGAGTAGACGTTACAGCACAGGTTGCCCCAAAGTTACAACATTGAATGAGGACTGTTTTTTGGCATTTACTGCCAAAAGAAACAGGCGGAGCACAGCCTCAGACCTATCTCGTCACCTCTCTTCAGCCACTGGTATGACAATTTCAAGGCAGACCGTGTACAGACGCTTAGGACAGATTGGTCTATATGTTCGTAGACCTGTCAGATGAGTTCCACTTACTGCAACTCATTGTCGCCTGTGTTTAGCCTGAAGTAGAGAGCATGCACTGTGGACACCGCAACAGTGGGCTTGTGTGATGTTTTCCGATGAGTCCAGGTTTAGCTTGCAGTCTGATTCTCGCCAGACTTTCATATGGAGAGCTCCAGGTACCCGTTACCACCAAGGAAACATCATTGAATGACACCGCTACGGTGGTGCAAGAGGGCTCGTTTGGGGTGGAATTATTCTGGGTTCCAGAACTGACCTGCACGTTCAAATTGGAACCATGACAAGCCAAATCTATCGGGACGTCATTCTGGAACAACATGTACGTTTGTTTCGGGGTGCCACAAGCGCACAATTTGTGTTTATGGATGACAATGCCCGTCCTCACCGTGCAAACATCGTAAGCGAATGCTTTCAATCAGAGGATATCACTCGTATGGACTGGCCAGCATTCTCACCGGACTTGAATCCAATGGAGCACATGTGGGATATGCTTGGCCGACGAGACACGACAATTATTTTTACGCTTAGTAAACAAACTTTTATCAATTTTCACAATGCAATCTGGTCCACCTACATTCTTGTTTGATTTATTTTCTATATCAAAGACACGTAAGTCACGCATGTAATTGTTCCAATCTATAACAGTTTTATCCGATAAATTAAGTTGCTTTTCACAAAATTTAATCAACGTCAATTCCTTGCACCAACAGTATATGAATCTCAAAGCTAAACAAAATGGAATTCTGCTTCCTTCAAACCAGTTGTCTTTTTTAAGTCCCACTTGCTGATGATGCTGTCTTAAATTACATTTCCAAAACGTGCGTTTACCAAAATAATGTTTCATATCATGCGAATTGGTACATTTTCTTTCTTTCTTTCTTTCTTTTTTCCTTTCCTTTTTCTTTTCTTTTCTTTTTTCTTTTTTCTTTTTTTCTTTTTTTTTTTTTTAGATATATATATATGTATATTTCGCTCCTTAAAAAATAAAATTGTATCTTCTGTGTTTGGCAAATCCCAAAGATGCATTTTCGTAGCACTAAAAAATGGTGTAAAAAATTATCAAACAAGGCAAAAAGAAATCCAAATCCTCTTTATTAGCACATCAGTGCAACTTCTGCTGCAGTGAGATTAATACACAAGTACCAAAATAAGTTTTATTTCCACACCAGAAGCTACTTCTGCTGAGTATGTCATTACATACTACATAAATTTCCATTCAACAATGAAGTGATTTTATATGCAAGAGTTGCAGATGTTTCTGCTGCAGCAAATGCATCTTTTTCACACCTCTCTAACAAATGCATCTTCCCCCCCCTTTTGTATTTGTGTAAGATAGAAGATTTTTCTGTCACAAAACAAGCAGAGTGAACGCGGGAAATCAGTCAAGCAGGAGAACAACGCGGGAAAGTTGTAGACACATCCACGTATGCACAAATTTATCTTCACTCATTGTCCATGGCTTACACCCCGGTCTCGCAAGTGTGAGCAAAATTCCCGTATTTTATGCCCTTTACGCCACCATCTGAACACAGCCTAATTAAAAAAAATTGCTCAACAAGGGAAACATTTTCCATTTCCATAAAGATTATCGTGTGAAGAACAAATATTTATTTTTTTGTCTTCAGACTGTAACAAATCCTTTTACTTTACTGTACACTTCATTTTGCCATCATTCAATGGTTTTAACCCTTTCAGGACGGGCATCCCATATACGCATTCCCTAAGAAGGTCTCTTACAGCTGGGCTTCCCATTCACGCATCACTAGAGATTGCATTCAGAGGACGGGTGATGCGTATACGCATTTTAAGGTGGAACGTTTTTGTGAAGGCCACTAGATGGCATCCTAGGTCCATTACTTTTGAAATGAACACAGTTTTAAGTTCCTGACCTGGAGTTTGATATATTCTGCCTTACTTTGGTATTTTATTCATCAGCTGGTCCGAGGGTGGGGGGAGGGAAAGCTTTAACAGAGGTGGACTGTTTAAATCGATGCATGCTAATGAAAACATTCTCGTGTCTGAGTTATATTCAATTTCCTTTTTTATTTAATTTTTTCCTCTACTATGTTTGGTCTTTTAGGGTTACTGTGCGGAGTTTTTTTACGTTTTGCATTGCCTTCAGATATATTTCTGTTTCTTTTCTTTTTATTTAGGAAAGCCTCACCTCCAGTCTATTATGGCGGGAAGGCGCTATTTATCAGAGGAAGAATACCCTCGTATGGTTAGTGAGCCATTTACAAGGAGTGATCCAAAAAAAAGTTTACAAGGCAAATGAAAAAGTATTTATTAACAATAGAAACAAGATACAAATGGGAATCAAGATACACATCTGGCCTTCACTTTTCCACATAGTCGCCAAACCTGTTTAGGCATTTGTCAGAACGTTCGACCAACTTGTTTATCCCATCTTGGTAATAATCAGGGCCCTGCTCATTGAGTTATTTTTCGGCAGCTGTTTACACTGCATCATCTGAGGTGAACCGTGTTCTGGATAAGTATCGCTTCAACGCCGGAAAAATGAAATAGTCTCTTGGAGCCAAATCGGGGCTGTATGGGGGGGGGGTGATTCCAGTCTTCCCACTTGAACCTTTGCAGCAATTCCTGAGTCTGGCAAGCTGTATGGGGTCTGGCCTTGTCATGCAGAAGAATGATGCCTTTGCTCAGTAATCCAGGCCGTTTGCGTCGGATGGCTTTATGCAATTTCGTTAAGGTGGTAAATAACGATCGGCCTTAATGGTATGGCCATGCTCTAAATACTCGATTAGGATAACACCAGTCGTATCCCAAAAAACCGGTTGCCATCACTTTACCGGCAGAGGGTGTGACCTTCTTCCTCGTCGGTGATCCAGCGTGTTTCCACTCCATCGTGGCTCTTTTGGATGTGGGAGTGAAGTGATAAAGCTATGTTTCATCACCGGTAACGATGCGATCAATGAAGTGTTGGCCGTCTGAATGGTATTGCTGAAGAAATGTGAGGCTGCACATCATTTGAGTGGCCTTATGCTCCGTGGACAATGCACGTGGAACCCAACGGGCACAAACTTTGGAATATCACAGTTCATCGGTTACTATACGCTGAACGTTACCATAACTCAGGTCCAACTCTGAGGCAATCTCACGCACGGTTACTTGTCGATCCCTTTGGATGATTTATTCAACACGTGCCGTGTTGATATCCGCCCTTGAAGAACTTGGACGGCCGCTCGCTTCCATATTGCGGTTTTCCACATGCTCCTGCCCGCTTGATAAGAACGACACCATTTCGCTACCTGTTGTCTACTCATTGCTTTGTCCCTGTATACCTCAACGATTTGTCTGTGAATTTCGGATGCGGCCACATTCTTGGCCCATAAGAACCGAATTACGGCTTGCACCTCTATGCGAGACCACTTTGCTAGACGTCGTGCCATTACTGTCGCTTTTAAGTGTCTGCGTACTGATGCTTCTTACTCGTAGAACCGCTGTAGGACAACTAGCGCCATCTTTCGACCACCCTGGGTGAAACCATTCGCTCCACAATTATTACGTTTCAAATGCTTCTGCTTGTAAACTTTTTTTTTTTTTTTTTTTTTTATCAACCTACCTACTAACGCAGATGAGAGTAATGATTCATTTTCTAAAGAGTTAAAAAGTGATACTTTTTCTAAGAGTTATAAAGTGATACTTCTCTGTGCTTCGAGCTTTACCACATTCATTTTAAATTTTGTTACTTCTTACTGTAAATAGTCTTTATTGTGTTGTTTTATTAATTTTAAACTTTATTGATGGATTTTATCAAATTATAACTTTGGAATAATTTGAATAGCGCTTCTGAAAATTATTTTACAAGATAAGCAATTTTTTTTAAGTATATTTTCATGTAAAATAAAGAAAAAAAGTTATTAAGTGCTAATTTTAACATAGTAAGAGCTCGAGTAATAATCTAAAATTATACAAAAAATTACGATGCTAGAAGCGTAACTTTTTTTTCCTGATTTTTTTTTTATAAAATTAGGCTTAGCGATGCAAAATCTCCGTCCTGTACGGTGACTGCCTTCCATTCCCTTCTGTCCCTCATAAGCGTCTTAAACAAAGGTGCGCCATCACAAAAAGGTTAATATTATTCTATTGTGCAGAATTCTATTGATTCATGTTTTGCAATCAATGAAAAGAAATTGTATTAAAGTTTATAAAATCAACCTTTGTTTTATCTTCTAATTCTACATGTTATGGGATTTATAGTAAAATAGAAATTCGGATTTGCAACTAACATGGTAGTGGAAGAACTTTCAGAGGAAGACAAAAATAAGGGTACTTACGTATTAACGCTGCTGCAGCTGCAGATTTGGTGGTTCTTAAGTGCTCCCAATCTACACTTAAATTTTTTGCGACATATCATAAATTAAAACACTTTATTGAAAATCAAAGTAGTCAATCTGATTTCGGTGGAAAATGGGCCGATATAGAGTTTAACATAGATTAAAAAAAAATTTATTATCTTTGACGCGATGCTGTCGCCATATGAACTCTGCTAAATAAGATTCTAAATGATGTCTCGCTGTCCCTCTATGTCTCTTGTTACTCCGTTTAGCACTGCCCCATATTTTCTCAACTGTTTGTGTATGAACTCCTGTATCAGGATCAATGAAATTGTATTTATGATTAACTTTAGCATGTAGAAATTCTTCTTTTTCTATTCTATTTGTTTGGTAAGCTTTCCAACTGTCAGAATGTTTCACCATCTGCAATGTTTTCAATAATTTTATTAAGAAGGGTAGAGCCAGTTCTATTAGGAACAGTGACAACAAACGAATCTTTTGTTTCTCTACTTATTACCTCCAAACACCCACTGTTCAAGTAATACTCAACCACAATTATTTTTACGCTTAGTAAACAAACTTTTATCAATTTTCACAATGCAATCTGTTCCACCTACATTCTTGTTTGGTTTATTTTCTATATCAAAGACACATAAGTCACGCAAGTAACTGTTCCAATCTATAACAGTTTTATCCGATAAATCAAGTTGCTTTTGACAAAATTTAATCAACGTCAATTCCTCGCACCAGCAATATATGAATCTCAAAGCTAAACAAAATGGAATTCTGCTTCCTTCAAACCAGTTGTCTTTTCTAAGTCCCACTTGCTGATGATGCTGTCTTAAATTACATTTCCAAAACGTGCGTTTACCAAAATAATATTTCATATCATGCGAATTGGTACATTTTCTTTCTTTCTTTCTTTTTTTTTTCCTTTCCTTTTTCTTTTCTTTTCTTTTTCTTTCTTTCTTTTTTTTTTTTTTTTTTTTTTTTTTTTTTTTTTTAGATATATATATATGTATATTTCGCTCCTTAAAAAATAAAATTGTATCTTCTTCTGTGTTTGGCAAATCCCAAAGATGCATTTTCGTAGCACTAAAAAATGGTGTAAAAAATTATCAAACAAGGCAAAAAGGAATCCAAATCCTCTTTATTAGCACATCAGCGCAACTTCTGCTGCGGTGGGATTAATACACAAGTACCAAAATAAGTTTCATTTCCACACCAGAAGCTACTTCTGCTGAGTATGTGATTACATACTACATAAATTTCCATTCAACAATGAAGTGATTTTATATGCAAAAGTTGCAGATGTTTCTGCTGCAGCAAATGCATCTTTCTCACACCTCTCTAACAAATGCATCTTTTTTCCCCCCTTGTATTTGTGTAAGATGTTTTTTTAATAGATTTCCAGTTTTACCTCATTTAGATTTGAAAGATGATGACATAATGTTGCAACTAATAATTAATTAGTTGCTATTTAAATTCATTATTAAAAATTTATTTTCTTTTTATATATTCATTATTGCTTAACAAGTAAATTATAGGTTCGAAAATCTGAGCCAACACTTTTTAAAAACCAACATTTATTTTTCACGCCATATCTTATTCTACAAAATCTTAAATGCAACTAACTATCAAACAGAAAAGCAGACGTAGATGTAATGCATCTGGGCACGTGATCCTCGTGACAGACAAATTCTTTAGGGTTGCCACAGAAAACAGTGTGTCGCCACGATTCTCCCATCTTTTGAGTGGATGGCTACACACTCAAAACATAAAACTTACATCAATATAAATGAGGGTTATATAACAAAGAAAATTACTTAATACTTAAATCATATTACTTGAAAACAAAATTAATACTGAGGAATATACAACAATAATAGCACAACAAAATAAATCATAACTCAAAGACATGGATTACATTATTCGTGATTTTACAAATCTACCACTATTGGTGGTGAAAGGAACTTGATCATTTTGAGTATTATCTATTATATTATCCAGTTCCAATCTAAACAATCTCTGTATTGGTGTCAAGAACTCTAAATTATTACTTTTTACAAGAGCAACTCTTATGTTGCCATCTCGACCAGGGATCACCCGAATAACGCGTGCTAAATTCCAATATGCATAGTTTTTATTTTGATGTTCCAGCAAAACAATTTCTCCTACAGAGAGAGTGTATTTTTATAATTTCTGGTAAACTGCTGTCTGAACTACCCTAGATACTCAGAGCGAAACCTCACTCTTAACAGTTCTCTCATTCTCTGGAGATACTTCGCTCTTCTACTCTTTTTTTTTTTTTTTTTTTTTTTTTGTCTGTCTACATTGTCAATAACAGGTACACCCGACTGTGGAGTTTCATGCAGAAATTTTTCCGGAGTTAAAGGTAAGGGATCTTCAATATTGTCAGACACGTACGTAAGTGGTCTTGAGTTGACAATTCTTTCACAATCACACAAGACGGTGAGTAACTCTTCATAACCAAGAGAAGCACGACATCAAATTGTTCTCAATATTTGTTTTACAATTTGTATTAAACGCTTCCACCATCCACCCCACCAAGCGGCGGATGGAGGATTAAATTTCCATTGCATTCTCTTTTCAGTAGCCCTAGAGCAGAGGCAGTCCAAGTCAATGGTTTGCAGAACTCTCTCTCTCTGCACCTACAAAATTTGTTCCATTATCAGAATATATGGTTCTAGGGTGTCCACGATGTGCGATAAAATGCCTTAAAGGCTTGAAAAAATTATTCAGTTGTTAATGAGGTAACCAGTAGCACGGTAAACCGCACAGGTGAAGAGCACAATATATGATTTTCGTCCATCCTGTAAATGCAAGGCTCCTGCAAGATCACATCCTAAGATTTCAAAAATGGATGAATCACGAACGCTATCATTTGGTAAAACGCCTGGGACTGTTGCATCTCTTTTAGCCTTAAATCTCTGACATGTTAGACATTTTCTTATACAGTTCCTTATAGTTTTACGTTATTTTAAGATCCAGTATATTTCTCTTAAATGCAACATCAGCAATGTAGTACCTGCATGCAACAAATCTTTGTGGGCACTTAATGCCAATAATTTGACTACTGGATGTTCAGAAGGTAATACGTAGCGTATTCGGAAACTAAGTACCGTTTCATTCTAGCACCGTCGCAGCGCTGTGGTAGGCGTCCCGCACATGCGAACTAGTCTTTCTTGTTGACTGACTTTCAATTGTCGCCATTTTGGTTGCTCTATGTTGTGTTTTCAGTTTGCTGTGCACATTCAAAATGTTTAAGACAATTAGTTCTCCCGCTGACTGTGAGATTCGTTCCGTGATTAAATTTTTGAATGCGAGGAATGTTAAACCGGCCGAAATTTATCATCAAGTGACAGAAGTTTACGGTGAATACGCGATAAGTGATGGAATGGTGAGAAAGTGGGTAAGAATGTTTAATACAGGTCGAACAAATGTCCACGCCGAGGCTCAGAGTGGTTGACCTTCTGTTGTCACCGATGATTTGGTAAGGAAAGTTGATGAAGCAATTCATGAGAACAGACGCTTCACAATGACAACTCTTTCAGAGGCATTTCGACAAATTTCACGTACTGTTTTGTTCGAAATTGTGTCTGACTGCTTGAATTATCGCAGACTGTGTTCCCGATGGGTTCCAAAAATGCTCACTGATGTTCACAAAATAAAGCGACTTGGTAGTACCCTGACATTTCTCACGCGGTACAGTGATGAGGGCGAAAACTTGTTAAACCAAATTGTGACAGGTGATGAAACTTGGGTGTGTCATTTCACACCAGAATTGAAACAACAATCAATGGAGTGGAGACACACTCATTCTCCGAAAAAACAAAAGTTCAAGGTGACAGTGTCATCACAAAAAATCATGTGCACTTTCTTCTGGGATAGGAAAGGCGTTTTGCTTACTGAATTTCTTCCCAGAGGTGAAACCATTAATGCGGCTCGATATTGTGAGACTTTAACAAAAACTAAGGCATGCCATTCAAAACAAACGAAAAGGAATGCTCAGTAAAGGAATTGTATTGCTCCATGACAATGCTCAGCCGCATACTGCTGGTGTCACTCAATCGTTAATTCGACAGTTTCATTGGGAGCAGTTCGATCACCCGCCGTACATCCCGGACTTGGCGCCGTCCAACTATCACTTGTTCCTGCACATGGAGCGCGAGATTGGTGGCAAGCGCTTTGGATCTGACGATGACACGAAAAATGCTGTGGAGTCGTGGTTATCGAAACTGGCGGGAAGTTTCTTTGACGATGGTATACAAAAACTGGTCACCCGCTATGACAAGTGTTTGATCATTGGTGGAAACTATGTTGAAAAATAGTTTAAGACTTGAATTTTCATGTAAAAATAAAATTGGATTCGAAAAAATTGTTTTACTATTTTTTTTTTTTTTTTCAAAACGGTATTTAGTTTCCGAATATGCCTCGTATTTGCCAATATCCCTTTGTTAAATCCAAAAGAGTTATATATTTTACGCCTGCTACCGTTTCTACTCGTTATTCGATGTTAGACAAGGGAAAGAATTGTGTTTTTGTCAACATTATCAATTTTCTATAGTCAATACAAGGTCTTGGATCCCTCCCTGCTACTTCCACTAATTATCCACAATTATCATTCTTTACCAACGTGACAATAACTGTCTTACGTATTTCTGAATTAACTAAATCCTCATCTGGTTCATCATTAAATTTAGGCCAATTTGCCTCATCTTCCAGTAACCAATCAGGTCCCTCCCACCATTTTCATTCTATTCATTTATAAGGTATTTCTCCCACTTCCCTAGCGTGCCTTCGTGGTGTAACGGTAGCACGCTGGGCCGGTATTCCAGAGGTCCGTGGTTCGATTCCCGGCGAAGGCGGTTGCATATTTTTCATCTTTTCTGCTTCCAATTAACCTAATGTCTCTACAAATTGATCTGCATAACAACCTCTAGAAAGTAGGTCAGCAGGATTGAGAGTATCAGGGAGATGTCGCTATACAGTCGGGGGAGGTCAAAGACCTGATTACGGTTCAAAACGAATGCTCCCAACTTTGATTTCGCCATATCTAACTTAAAGCCGTCGAGGAGTCAGTCCAAAAGTGAATACGAACTTCATGTAGGCCAATATCATGAATAACATGAATAACTGAAGACAATAACCTAGAACCAATATTACAAGCAAGAAGTTCTAATCGAGGAATCGTAATAGGTTTTAAAGGCGCTACTCTCGATCTTGCGTGTACCAAACTAACCTTTAACTTTTTGCCACTCTCTGCTCTTAAAAAGACGCATGCACCGTACACACTTTTACTACTATCACAAAAGAGATGTATACTCACAGCTTCATTAATAGATTTGAGACCTACCCATCTAGGTATTTGGATACTGGATAGCAAGCACAACGTTTTACGCCAAAACCTAAAGTTTTTGGTTCATTCATTGGGAAGAACACCGTCCTATTTAAGCCTTAAATTCAAAGTTTGCTGTAAAATTAGTTTTGGAATCAACATTACAGGAGCAGTATGCCCAATGAGCTTTTAGTAACTGGGTCATCCAATTTTATATCTTGACTTATTTTGCAAGATAAGGTATCTGTAACCGTATGCCATACAAAGCCCAAAACAGACACATCTCTTTCCGTGGAGGAATCTTCCTCTGGCACAACACTTCTTATATTGGATTTCCAGAATCTTAAATTAAAATGACCCGAAGCCATTATTATCTGTGATTCATTTACAAACTTTCTCATTTCTATTTCTGAATTCATACTAACCACACAGTTATCTACGTAAAAAATGTTTTCAAAATCTCCGCTGTATGACTTAAGCTTTTGGGAACTACACTCAAATGATATTGTATTGTAGCGGCCAATAAATACAAACTACACGTAATACCAAAAACTACCCTTCTATGCTGATAAATTTCAACTTGTTCTTGATTATCCCTACTGAACCACATAAATCTCAAAATGTCTCGATCTTTTTCCCTTATAGATATTTCCAAGAACGCTTTTTCTATATCTGAAGTGACACCAACGTAATTCTTGCAAAGCCGATTAAGAATCGAAGGTATAATTTCAATTAAATTTGTTCCAGTAGATAAACAGTCGTTCAATGATGGGTAACCAGGCGAATGAGAACTTGCATTAAACACTGGTCTTATACTCATGCTACTATTTTCTTTAACAACCGCTCTATGAGAGAAATAATGTACACCCTTATATTTATTCTTATCCGGTACTTTTCGGTGTTTTTTTTACCCGAGTGCTAACCAGTTCTGAAAAACGTCTCCGTAAGCGTCAAAATTTCCCGTAGTCATTAATTTCGTTTAGTACTTACAAGACATTTTTCTGCTATCACTTTGTTTTCAGGTAAAAGCGAGCTATCCGACACCCAAGGTCATATCTTCCCTCTGAATTTACGGCAAGAGTCTTTCCAAATATTTTTGCGTATCCTCCTGTAACTGAGTTTTGGTTTTACTTACAGAAGGTTCACTTAATGCCCAAAACATCTAACTTCCAGAGATCACTAATACATTGACCCTTCACTAACAGAGAAGGAATTAGGAGGGATGCAGTATTTATTGTAGTTGGCTCAGTGAAGGTAAATTTACCCATAACAGTCCAGCCTAACTGCGTATGCACCGCGCTGATGCCACACGTAAGGGGAACCGTTTTTCCAGTTAGCAACTTACCAGCAAAATCCGCACCAATTAGTAATTTTATCTCTTTATCTACATTACATGTACCATTTTCTAAATAACTTAATTTGATACCATGTGACTTAAGTTCGCTTAACAACGAACCAGATGGGAGTTGCTTAATTTCAGAACAAATTTTGTTTTGACCAAGTACCTCTAATTTACACTTATATTTACTATATATATTGCTTACTTCAATAACATAGTTTTTATACATATTTTCTGAAGTCTCAACTCCACCAAAAAGAAATTGCTTAATTTTTGATTCACCAATACACTTACAATTTAACCTTTGAGCAACATCATTTCATAAATATGATTTCATAGAACCACTATCATAAAAAGACGCATGCACCGTACGCACTTTTACTACTATCACAAAAGAGATGTATACTCACAGCTTCATTAATAGATCAGGGCGCATAATCACAATCAGGGCACATAATCACAAAATGTCGATTTTTACATAAGGTACACCTATGTTTAACTGTGCACTGATTTGCTCTATGGTTTTTCTTAAGACACACAAAACAAACATTCTTTTTCTCAATGATATCTTTCTTACATTCTAAACTCATTAAACTCATCTTTACAACTTTCAGAAAAATGGGATTTTTCACAAAAAATACAAGTATCAGACTTTTATACATAGATGTAATGCATTTGGGCACGTGATCCTCGTAACAGACTAATTCTTTAGGGTTGCCACAGAAAACAGTGTGTCGCCACATTCATAATAATTTATAATAACAAAATTTCCATATACCATCTCCAAGGAACACAAATTTAAAACCATCAAAGAAAACATTTATTAGAATTTAAATTGGTATTTTAAATTTCAACTATTTGTTTAAAAATATGCTAAGGATTTAAAATCAACTTTTAATGTTCTAATATGTTTATTTCTGCTTTTGAATTTGAAAATGAGAGTGTAGGGGATATGTCTTCTAAAGTAAGCATCTCGTTCAGATTAATTGTGTTCTTATTGAGAAACTTTAATTTTAAGATTATTTGCTATTTTATTTTACAAGATTCTTTTGGATTAAAGGGACTAATGTATTTATTTGGATAAAGTATTTATGTGACTTATGCTTTGAACCTGGCAAATAATTTGATGCTTACTTGGAAGTAAGATGAAACACTCTTTAGAACCATTCTGAATTTTTACAATTAAGTTTGAAGATATACATCTGATACCTTAACATAGTTATTAAGAATGCTTGTTTTGTTTTCATCATTCCCTAACTTTGTGACACTTTTTGTTTTGTTTGAAGGCAAATCAGGGCACATAATCACAAAATGTCGATTTTTACATAAGGTACACCTATGTTTAACTGTGCACTGATTTGCTTATGGAAATTTCCTGTTATGTTTTTACCACCAATCCTCGAATTCCATATCACAGATTATGTTCTTACTGCATTAATATAATATTAACAAGACGTAGTGCACAATAAAAATTAAGCTTTATTTAGGAACTTCGCGCACACTGCCCGACAGCCTGCCTGTTTTGCTCTGCTCGCTACTCGTAAGAAACTTCTCTAGGGTTGCCACACTTATCGGAGGGCGCAAGGCGCGCTCCTTATCGCCATCACCACAGAGTTTCCCCCCAGTTCCTTTAATGGCTATTCAAAGGAACGACATAGGTTATGAAATTATCTCAGAGTATCCGTACTGTCGGGTATTTGTACATGATTACAAAATTAGAATATAAAATTAGAAAAGAGCAAAATGCAATTCAATATATAACAAGGTATTGACACATATAATAAACATGAAATAACAAGAAATATGTTAAGATATGAATTTTAAAAAAGTGTTTTAAATTGTTATGTAAGAAGCAAGTTTCTTAGGGAAGTGAACATATCTTCCCGATCTGGTGACAGTTTGTGTCTTAGAGAGTTCGTTTGCAGATTTATTCTGCTGAACTGTCTTTAAGTCTTAATTTGTTTTTAGTTCAGGCAAATTAGAGTCCGAAAGCAAATAGGCTGGTTTCACACGGTCTATAGACACAGTAGATTTCAGACCGTTAATATCAATTGTGAAAGTTTTGTCCGTTCTAGAAAGAACTTTATGCGGACCTGTATATGGTTGGCACAGAGGTGGCTTTACTCGATCGACACGTAAGTATACATGCGTACACGACTTTAAGGTAGCACTTACGTAACATTTTTCTTGGCAATGTGCAGATGTTGCTATTGGATTCAACTGTTGCATTCTATGCCGAAGATTCGTGATAAATTGTGTGTCATACGGAGATATCTTAGATGACGTTATCATATCACTAGGCAGCTTGAGAGTTGTGCCGTACACCAGTTCAGCACAAGATGACTGTAGATCTTCCTTTACGGCTGTCCGAATACCAAGCATAACAACTGGTAGTGTTTCAGTCCAGTTATTGGTCTCGTGAGCCTTGAGAGAAGATTTTAAATGTCGATGAAATCGTTCAACAATGCCGTTTGACATTGGATGATAGGCTGTTGTTGTGATTCTGTTCGTACCCAAAATGCGCGTGAATTCTGCAAAAAGTGCGGATCTCATTTGAGAACCTTGGTCTGTTGTTATGATCGATGGGCAGCCAAAACGAGATATCCAACAGTTGAAGATGGCTCTGCAAATGGTTTCCGTTTTCATATCCGGGATGGGAATGGCTTCAGGCCATCTGGAGAATCTATCTATTAGAGTCAAAAGGTACACGTTGCCTTCTGATGGAGGTAACGGTCCGACGATATCCATATGGATTTCTGAAAAACGTGCATCAGGAAGAGAGAATGTGCCCAGTGGTGCTTTAGTATGCCTAGTAATTTTCGATTTTTGGCAAGATTCACAGGATTTCACCCAATTTTTGATATGACGTTTCATATCGGGCCATACATAACGAGAACAAATAAGCTTCGTAGTAGCTGCAATTCCTGGATGTGACAGATTATGCAGATGATTAAAGATGAGTCTGCGAAAGGAATTCGGAACAAATGGACGAGGAATGTCTGTTGATATGTCACAAAGAATATTACCATCACAATATTGGCACGGTTTAAATTCCAGTTTCAAAGATGATGTGTTGTTTTTGAGGTCTTGTACCTCCGGATCATGCCGTTGAGCTTCCGAAAATTTTTTAAAATTCAAAAATGGAGATTTTGTTATGGAATCAATTTCGATTTTTGAAAGAGCGTCAGCAACGACGTTTTTTGAACCTTGCACATGCCTAATATCAGTAGAGTACTGAGAAATAAAATCTAAATGGCGCAATTGTCGAGGTGAACATTTATGAGGGTTCTGTTTAAAAGCGTATATTAACGGTTTTTGATCCGTATAAATTATAAAATTTCTGCCCTCTAACATGTGTCGGAATTTCTTAATTGCAGAATAAATAGAAAATAATTCCCTATCGTACGCGGACCATTTCTGTTGACTTTTATTGAGTTTCATAGAGAAAAATGCTATAGGTCCCCATGTTTGTTGAGACAACTGCATAAGTGTGCCGCCTATTGCGACGTCTGAGGCATCTACCCAGATGCTTAGCTGGGCTCCGGGAATAGGGTGTCTCAAAAGGGTAGCCTGAGCAATGGCATTTTTGGCAGCAATAAAGGCTTGTTCAGCATTCTCGTTCCAATTTAATTGTGGGGATGAATCCTGAACACGAGAACGAGATTTCTTTTTATTAATATAGCCTTCTAACAATTTTATTAAAGGAGAAAGAATATGTGCTGCTTTAGGTATGAAACATCTATAAAAGTTAAACATGCCTAAAAATCGGCGAAGCTGAGTGAGAGTGGTAGGTTGAGGAAAATCTAAAATACATTTGACTTTGTCAGGAAGAGGTTCAATTCCGTTTTCACTAAGGTGAAAACCTAAGAAATCAATAGATGTTTGACCAAAGGTGCATTTTGAAACATTTATGCAAAGTCCATATTCCTGAAGTTTGGAAAATAAAGCTTTCAAATGCCTGCAATGTTCCTCAGAATCTTTAGAGGCTATGAGCAAGTCATCGACAAAAGCGTAAACGCCTTCTAAACCCCGCGTGACTTCATCTATAAAACGTTGAAAAGTCGCAGATGCATTGCATAAGCCGAATTGCATACGGGTACTTTCGAATAAACCGAATGGTGTGCATATGGCGGTTTTGTGGATGTCGGCTGGGTTAATTGGTATTTGATGGTATGCCTTAATCAGGTCGACATGACTAAAAATTTTAGTACCGTGCAATGCAGCAGTAAAATCGGCTAAACATGGAATAGGGTATTTGTCTTTTATTGTTTGAGCGTTCAATGCTCGATAATCTCCTACAGGTCTCCATTCCAGACTTCCCTTTTTTGGAACCATGTGAAGTGGGGATGCATAATTGCTGCTCGAAGGTCTCAAATGCCCCAATTGCATCATAGTTTGAAATTCTTGTTTTGCTATTTTTAAGCGATCTGGAGCTAACCGACGAGGTTTTGCAACCACAGGTGGACCTTTAGTTATGATATAATGAACGGTGTTATGTTTAACAGGTTGGTTAGGATCTGGTAATCTAGTAACTGAAGGAAATTCTTTTAAGATTTTGTGATATGGTGTATCACTAAATACAGTTTTTACTGAATAAATGCTTGCATTTTTCACACAACCGACGGTTTTAAAATGCGTTTTTAAATCTTTGAGACATTTGTTTCTGAGATCAGGCACCAATTCAAAGAAATGGAGAACATCTGCTCCAAGAATGGGTGTACTAACATTTGCTATAAGAAAAGTCCATGTAAACTGTCGTCTTAATTTGAAATCCAAAGAAAGTGTTTTTTGACCATAAACATGAATAGTAGTAGAATTAGCAGCGAAAAGCGTTTGTTGGGACGAATTCCGTTTTTGAGAATTATTTGCTGGAAGTAAGGACACGTCAGAGCCGGTATCGACCAAGAATGAAAGGTTTGTTCTACGGTCACGAACGAACAGGCGACGTGAAACTTGAGGCAAAGAATAAGTCGCCTCTATTCTTTGCTGGTTTCGTTTCCCTGCCGTGAACAAGGTTTTGTACATTTGTCATCTCTACACTTTTTCCCAAAACGTCTATGATACCAGCAAACAGAATAATCTCTCCTTTTGGAATTGCTTCTTTCCTTATTGCGATCTCCGCGATTTGGCGAGCGACCACGAGAAAGAGAAATGCGATCAATATGTTTGTTTAATTTTTCTATTTGTTTAAATAATTTATCCTCAAGAGACTGATCGACTGTGCGAGAAACGGCACAAGTCCCTGGGGTTGGATTTACTTCTAAAATTCTGTCGGCAATTTCTGCAGCTTTATCTACAGTTAAATTGGAAACCACTGCCAAAATAGACTAAACAGTCGAAGGCAAACGTTGAAGGAATAATTCTAACATTAAGTTATCAGGAACATTTAAAGATTCTGCTCGACGTTTCATATTTCTAAGCAAATCGGAAGGTTTTCGAGAACCTAATTCTTCTCCAGATAATAATTGGCGAATTTCTTGCTGAGAAGATTCTCCTGAACGATTTATTAAATCAGTTTTAAGCTTTGCATATGGATCAATAGGGTCTGGTTTCATAAGTAAATCCTGTACTAGTGATGCAATATCTGGAGGAAGATGAGAAACTACATAATTATATTTAGTAATGGATTCTGTGATAGGTTTGGGGGTGGCAAGAGCAAAGGTACTTTCACACATAATAAACCATAAAGATGGGTCTGATCGGTTATAAACCGGAATTTGGACGGCATAAACATCAGACATTGTGCAAGGTTTTTAAGCCAAAATAAAAGGAAAAATTTAACTAAAGAAAATGAAATTAAATGATAAGTAGAAAACAGAATTATAAAATGATCTATAATTACTACTCATCTGTGATCCGGAGGACGAAAACCGATGTAATCCATTACTTCTGGTTTGGAGATCTTGAGTGATGGCTTGTAGTCAAAACCGAAAGTGCTTGAGAACTGTTCATACGATTTAACACAGTCCGGGTTACCATTATGGAGATTTCCGGTTATGTTTTTACCACCAATCCTCGAATTCCATATCACAGATTATGTTCTTACTGCATTAATATAATATTAACAAGACATAGTGCACAATAAAAATTAAGCTTTATTTAGGAACTTCGCGCACACTGCCCGACAGCCTGCCTGTTTTGCTCTGCTCGCTACTCGTAAGAAACTTCTCCTCTAGGGTTGCCACACTTATCGGAGGGCGCAAGGCGCGCTCCTTATCGCCATCACCACATGCTCTATGGTTTTTCTTAAGACACACAAAACAAACATTCTTTTTCTCAATGATATCTTTTTTACATTCTAAACTCATCTTTACAACTTTCAGAAAAATGGGATTTTTCACAAAAAATACAAGTATCAGACTTTTTATACTATTAAAAATTTTCGTTACACTTACTACTATTTGCATTAATTAGTTCACATGCAGTTGGAACAACAGGTTTTGTGTCAAAAAACTTATTTTTCTTATTATTTACTTTATCAGAACCCAAAACATCACGGGTAAGTTTAACACTAAATTCCGTTTCTACTTCCCTTTTTAGAAAATCAATTAATGACTCCAAATCACTCTTACCTGTTGTTTCAGGTGACATACCTCGTTGTCTTTCCCAAATTTGCATTAAATCAGCAGGAAGTGCTGATTCCACTGAAGGAAATAAAACAACTGCAAATTTATCTTTAGTTAAACCGAGTGATTCCAATGCGCGTAGTTGAGTTTGCAACTTGTCATAAAGAGTTAATAAGTCTATCTTTTGTTTGTCATTGATTACCAGTTTTAATAGCTCTCTAACATAAATTTGAATTAAAACATTTTCATTTCCAAATCGTTCCTTGAGATACTTTATTGCTTTTTCGTAATTTTCTTCCGTAGCAGGAAAACTTTCCACTATTGCTGTCGTCACAGTTTCAGGTTTCGTAGATTGCAGTAGATAATGAAACTTGTCTCTCTTGTCGATGCGAGTATCATCGTGTATTTTACTAAACCTCGCCCAAAACGTCAACCACTTTCGGGAGTCTCAATCGAACTTCACCAGTTTGATCTCCGGCAGTTTTTGTTTTGCAGCCATAACTATTCCTGATGAAGAACCGCTGTTCGTTGAACCAGTAGAAGGTTGTGAACAGCTATCCTTTTTCCTGTTGGCTTTTACTTTCAATGTAGATAATTTATCGTAATATTCTTGAGCTGCACTAATAAATTCTCTTTCGTATTCTTCTTGAGTACAGCCTTTTTTCTGTAGAAGTTCCAAAAAAGAGTCATCCGTATTTCGTAAAGTTTTATACTTCTCTGAAATTTGATCTAAATAAATTTCTAAATCATCGAAATCCAGAGAATCTGATCGTATCCGTTCTTCCAACTTATTAGCTGTTTTCGTAAATGCACTCCTAATTGCTGTCTGCTTCTGTTTTAGTGCTTCTAAGTCCTCCATGTTTGCACCTAGGAACATCTCTTATTTTCATAATTATCAAGTGTCGAAATCGATAATGTCACCCTGTGACATTCATGCTGGCTAGGCTCGCCAAATTTGTTGCTTAACAAGTAAATTATAGGTTCAGAAATCTGAGCCGACACTTTTTAAAAACCAACATTTATTTTTCACGCCATATCTTATTCTACAAAATCTTAAATGCAACTAACTATCAAACAGAAAAGCAGAGACATAGACGTAATGCATCTGGGCACGTGATCCTCGTAACAGACTAATTCTTTAGGGTTGCCACAGAAAACAGTGTGTCGCCACATTCATAATAATTTATAATAACAAAATTTCCATATACCATCTCCAAGGAACACAAATTTAAAACCATCAAAGAAAACATTTATTAGAATTTAAATTGGTATTTTAAATTTCAACTATTTGTTTAAAAATATGCTAAGGATTTAAAATCAACTTTTAATGTTCTAATATGTTTATTTCTGCTTTTGAATTTGAAAATGAGAGTGTAGGGGATATGTATTCTAAAGTAAGCATCTCGTTCAGATTAATTGTGTTCTTATTGAGAAACTTTAATTTTAAGATTATTTGCTATTTTATTTTACAAGATTCTTTTGGATTAAAGGGACTAATGTATTTATTTGGATAAAGTATTTATGTGACTTATGCTTTGAACCTGGCAAATAATTTGATGCTTACTTGGAAGTAAGATGAAACACTCTCTTATTTGGTTATTGTTAATTGATGTTAGATTGGTGTATCCCCCTTGATAAGTCGATCAATCTGCAATCAATGACAATGGCTAATTTTTCAATATTTAAAATTTATTTTGGGTTTTGGTTATCTTGCGATTAAAGATTTTTCTTAGCAGATTTTTTTAAACAAATATTAGTAATTTGGATACTAACTTCTGGTGGATGCAGATATAAAATGTAATCATTCAGCGAGACATGGCTGTTATAATTAGTTTATATATTAGTAATTGCCTGTGTGATTTATTTAACGTTTAAACAGTATAAGTTTTCTGTGTAGTATGATAATTAAATTCATTTCATAATTTCACAGGGTTTGTACGATCCTAAAAAGTCCTTAAGTTTTTTGGAATCGATTTTTGGTCCTTAAAAGTCCTTAATTTCGGCCAAAATCGGCAGAAGGTCCTTTAATTTTAATCATCGGAAATAGCTGTCTGTTTTTTACGACTGCCATTTTGAGTGTGAATTAGCATTTTGGAGGAATATTTTTGGTGATTCAACTGACAGATATGGTTATTTTTTGAATGGGTTATAATTCGTTCCTATTTCTAATATAAATCGTGGGATTTTCGAGTTTTATAGTAAAAGAAGGGCAGCATAAGTATTTTGAAATGATTTCATTTTTTCTAATGAAGAGCTCTTAAACAACTTTTGGCTTTTCGGGATGTGAATTCTTTTATTAAACGGCTCTGAATTCGGCGACTTATCAGCATTTTGGCGATTTTAAGATCAGTTTCCGTAGAAAATTTTTGATTTCGAGATCTGGGAATTTTTCGACATTTTTTTAAAACATTGTAACATAGATAGTTTTTATTAAAATAGTGGTAAAATATTGAAATTATGTTTAAAAAATAACATTAAAATAAAACGTTTTTAATTTTCGCTGTCATATTATAAAGTTCCATTTTGGCCACTTATTATACAATATTTTGAATCTGCAAAATAAGCAAGGTATACGAAACAATTAACGAAACAGTTTTAGCAAAAGCAAAATAGCTATGTAAATAATTTAAATTGTCGTTTTAAATTTTTTCATGGTAAGAGTTTTTCCAATTTAATTGTCTCGGAGTATTCAGAATTATCAGAATATTCAATTTTCTCTATAAAATAATTTTACACCTTTTCCCTCTGATAGTTTTTCTCAAAATATTTCTGGCTTTTTACTGTTACATAATTTTTCTTTAGGATTTTAGACATTGCAGCTTAGAAAGTTTAGAAGGATTTGAAGGCAAAATTTATAGACCCAAGATTCTAGAAAATTGCAGATAAATGTCTCCATGCTATTAACACGTAACGAATGTATTTTGCAGAAAGTTTACAATGTATTTCTTACTTTTTGGAGAGGGTCTGGAAGAACAAAGAAAACATAATATTTGAATGTTTTACTTCTGATACTAGAATCTTTTTCTTAACACGTTTATCTTCCCTTTATTTTCTCTAATTTTCACTAGACACAGACATGGAAAATATCAAAAATGCTTTTATTCTTATCAGAAGGACAGGCATTGTAGAAAGAATTTTTTTTCTTAGTAAAGAAATTGAAAACTGACAATTTAAATGATTCATATTATATGTCTGAATGCATCATACACAGAGCTGGCGTTAGGCATTTTTCCACCTGATGCAATCTGCAATCTCTGCGAATCCTAAATTCTGCTTCCAATGCCTGCTCTAAATTCTAAAGTTTTACCATTTCTAGATTTTGTTGCTTGGTGTGTCACTAAATTCTAAAAATTCTGCCGCACCGTCTCTGTAACCAGCCCTTACCATATATATTTCATATTGCTTCTGAATGTTCATATTACTAAAGATATAAAATTAGCAGCTTTTTCTATGCTTTCTAAATTTAGTGTTTTTAGAATAACAGAAATCTTTAAATTCTAAAATGAAGAGGAAACGTGCTGAAGAAAGATTCTTCAAAGATATGTACTGCTATTAGTATGTACAGTTATTATTATGTAAATTACCCAGTAGTTTATAATTTCAGCCTTTACTATAATTTCCCATTTCTGTTTTCTCACCAGAATGCAATTCGCTTAGATAGTTTTTAAAGTGATGTGTATGGAGTGTAAGACAAGAGTGTGTTTCTGTTCTCCACATACTTGCTGCATTAGTTCCTGTCCAAAATGAGACATAAAAATATCAACATAAAGCTAACTATTAATTTAGAAGTAAAACAACAATCTTAATAAGTCTAACTGTTAGTAAAACGTAAATAAAATGTCACTTATCTTCTTTCTAATATGTCCAACTATTAAAAGTGTAAAATATTTAATGCTACTTGATTAATTTCATAAAGTTTTATTTTATTCTATAACTTATTAATAATTATGTTAATTAAGTTATGTTTAATAGTAATGCATCCTACTTTTATGTTTAAGACGGTATTACAAAAGTGAAGTTCAGGCACAGATAGTATTTTTAATTGAATTTGTTCAGTTCTCATTTGCTCATAGGTCCTTAATTTTTTCATTAATGGTCCTTAAAAGTACTTAATTTCCGTGTGCAGAAAAGCGTACGAACCCTGTTTCATGTTATCAAAATATTCTTGTATAAAACCCTTCCAAATTTTCAAATAAAAATACAGAAAAAAATTGTTTTATTTTTTAATAAATAAAGTAAATCAATCAATACATATTTTTGCAGTACCTACTTTAAGAGATGATGTCTAGTCATTTCGTCCCTAGTTGGAAATGGCTGCCTTCATTCTGAAAGTGTCATTAAATCTGGTGATGTTGTCTATACTTGTAAACATCTAAATAAGTGTGACTTATTTTGGCAGTTGTTGTAATAATATTTTTTTTTAATTACTGAATTGTGCATGGTTCTAAGATCTGGAGAACCTTAGCTATAATTCTTGGGAAATAATCTGCGATGAATCTTATATTTGTCATAGATATGGAAATGCAGTGTATCTCTTTGTCACACTAGAATTAGTCGTATATCTTTGTTTTCCAAAAAAGATCTACGTTATAACCAGCTTTATGAAAGGCTGTGATAAACTAGATGCTTAGTTCTTAGTCTCTGAGATTTTGTATGGGGCGTAAGTGAAAGCTGTATGGCAATAAAGAACATGCAATTTTTACACTCCCCCCCCCCAAGAAAAAAAGACAGACGTAATTTACATCAGCTTTATTCAGCTCATTGAGACATTTGAAATGTCAGATTCTGTAAAAGAAAGCATCAATTTCCAAGATTTGTTGTGGTATGATATGAAGACTTAAATATTGCTATCAATTTCTCTAACCTTTTATATTATGCTTTTGCATAATAACTTGGGACCTCCTATAAATGAAACACCTTTTATTTCTAAGTCATATTTTCTTTATATTGGATTTTTATCTTGTCTTTACTTTCGGACATAAACTAAAGGAAGTAGAGAGAGAATTTTGTTTGTCCAGTTTTGCTCTTGTTTTTTCACATTTAAATTTTATAATGCAAAACAGCAGTTATTTTCATAAAAAGTTATTAGCAGTTATTATATTTTTAAAAATAAGAATGTCTCTGATAACATTATGAACTTTATGGTATGAGAAGCATATTTTTTTTTATAATAATGTTTTGATATGCTTAATATGTTTTATGCAGATGATCCAAAAAAACGTCCAAGGAAAAAAACTCTGAAGCATAAGCGATGGCTTTTTGAAAAATTACGAGATAACTCTAGTGGCTATGAAGATGATATCTATGAATCCAAATCATTTGATTCATACAAATGTCTCACCCAGGTATTAAATTATTTTCCCTTTCTGATTTTATAGGTATTGCAAAAGCTTTCTGTTTTAATGTCATTTAATTATTTGTTATTTTTATTTATTTAATCATTCATATTTAGCTCTGCATTTGATTTGATTTTTATATTTGTAACAGTTTTACATTAAACTTTATATTTTTTAATATATAGTCATTATTTAATGCTTTTCTTAAGCTTGAATCCGAATCTGAAGCATCTTTCAATATTGCAACTCCTCAGTGTAGCTTTGCTGTTACACCTATTGTACTTACAAAGAGACTTGCCTTTAAAGATTGTTTTAGTCCAACAGAATTGATGAGAAATCGGTGAGTTGTTTCTCTTCTATCTGTAATACTTTTTTATATTGTTTCATATACTATTATCAGATTTTTTCTTTAGTACTTGATATAGAATTATATCAATAAAACAATATCAATTGTATTAGTATTTTTTTTTTCTGTAATTAATGGGATCTTGGTTATGCCAATCAGTTGCCAAGGCATATTCAGCCCTTGATCTTCATTGACCCACTTTAATATTCCATCAGCTGTCTTGGGATATTAACCCTTATGTAGGATATTTAAACAGTATTTCTTCCGCCCTTTTAAATACGCACTGCTCAACATTGAAAATGCAACACCAAGAAGGAGTGGTCAGAAAGTGATGAAATTTGGTAAAAAGACAGAGACAGCAAGCAGCAATAAGTGATCTTTATTTCAAAATGATAGTCAGAATACAGAGCGAGAACGGCGTCGGCTCAGTAGGATGTAGGACCACCGTGGACAGCGATGCACGAAGAAACACGTCAATAAGAGTGCAGATGGTGTCCTGAGGGATGGCTCTCCATTCCCTTTTAACCATTTGCCACAGTTCGTCTTCTGAACGAGGCAAGGGCAGAGTCTGCAAACGGCGTCCAATCACATCCCACACATGTTTGATTGGAACAGGTCAAGAGAGTACGGTAGCCAAGAAATCATCTGTATACCTTGTAGAGCATGTTGGCAGATGCGAACACTGTGTGTTCAGGTGTTATCCTGCTGAAAAATTGCATTAGGCAGCCCCTGAACGTAGGGGATTGCCACCGGCCGCAGTACATTATCGAAGTATCGTTGTGCCGTCATAGTGCCCTGAATACGAACTAGATGTGACCTGCAGTCGTAGGCAATAGCGACCCTAACCATTATGCCACGTTGTCGCGCCGTAGGGCGTTCCACAGTTACTGCCGGATTAGATCTGTCTCCATGTCGACGCCACACACGTATGCGACAAACAGAAGCGTGACTATCTAAGAAAACGATGTTTCGTCATTCTGTCATCCACATCGCTCCAGTCAGGCATCATTCTAAATGTTGGTGTCTATGCTGCAGGGTCAATGGCAGTCTTCTTAACAGACGCTGTGAGTGCAGGCCACGTTCAACCAATCGACGGGAAATGGTTCTGGTCGACACGGGAGCATACAGGGTATCTTACACATGCTGCAGAATCGCGGTACAAGTGACTTGTGGGACTGCTACAGCTTGTCGGCGGATGTGTTGTTCCACGCGTGCTGACGTCACTCTGGCTGCACCTGCACCCCTCCTTCTTCCCACATTTCCTTGTTCCAACCATGTTTGCCATAGCCAATGAACCGTGCTCGCATCCATGTGAATATCAGCTGCGATTTGACGTAAGAGCCAACCCGCCCTTCTCAGTCCAATCACCATATCCCTCGTAAAATTGTCTATCTGCTAGAATTGCCTTCGTTGACGGCACTTCCAGCAGCAGCCTGGCATTCTCTCCTATTACACATATCCTCTGGGACAAAACCCAACTTTCTTCGATAATTTGTCTGGCAGAAATAACAACAGGAATATTGCCCATTCTGCACGTTCCTTCCCTTATATCTTACTTCACGTGCATCGGAGAGTTGCGCATTTCACATCATTCGCACAACTCAGTGACGTGCGTCTACCCTAAAATTTGCATAAATTTCTTATCACTCCTTCTTGGTGTTGCATTTTCAATGTCGAGCAGTGTATATATATATATATATATACACGGAGTTGCCAACTCTCCCGATTTTCGACCGCTCTCCCGCCAACCCGATTTACAATATATTTCTCCCGACTTTTTCTTATTCTTAATATTTCTCACGATTTTTATGCAACTTGGCTTAATACTTTGTTATATGAATAAAAAAAGTGCTTTTGGACGTCTGAAAGCAATTGAATTTTCTCTACATTATATCTAAAACAAAACCTTGCGAATCAGATAGCTTCTGCTTTGTGAGTGAGACCATTATACGTATCCAGAAACGTCATTCTCCAGTTCTCCAATAGGCTTCGAGCTCCACTGCGTGTCAGCTGGCATATATTAGCCAATGAGGACAAAGCAAGTTGTTATTTGGACGTTCTTTTTAGTTATTTCGTTCATTTTGTCCTGAGTTGTGTGAGTACACGTGGCTTAGGGAAATAGTTTTAGAAAATATCATCTTCTGTTACGTCTGCGAGAAAGTGAAATACTCGTGTACGTTTCAAAAATCGTACACAGTTGACTTTCATTCCATTATTTCCTCAAAGAAATGTAATAAATTTGCGATGTGTACCGCCCGTCATTGCGATTTTTCGATTTCGCATGGTGGAAGGGCGGATGTTCTCAAATATGTACGTAAGCAAAAACACAAGGATAACATGAGTTGTTTTTAAAAAAAACGGAAAATTAAATTTTTCTTCGGAAACAAAGGACCAAAAAGTTATTAATGCAGAATGTCTGTTCTCTGCCTTTTTACTGGAGCACAACCTGCTACTGAATGCATCGGATCACGCTGCAGCTTTATTTAGAAAAATGTTTCCCGATAGTGAAATCGCCAAGAAATACTCAAGGTGCAAGAATCAAAACAGGTGCAATTGTTAAAGAAATGGGTTTGAAAAATAAATCTTCAGTTATTGATTGCATTAAAACAGCTCCGGTCTGCCTCTCTACTGATGGAAGCAATAATACCGATTCAAAACTGTATCCAATTGTTGTTTCTTTTTTTGATCCAGAGTCTTCAGAAATTGAGTGCAGTTTACTTTATGTTCCCACTTTATAAGGACATTTGACAGGCTTTAATATAGCACAGCTAATTATTAAAACTTTAAAAGAAAACTGCAGGCACTGTGGATAATTGCTTAGCACTTGGTGCCGATAATGCACCAGTATTGGTGGGCTTGGAAGACTGGTGTTGCAGGCATCTTAAGAAAGGAAAATTCAGATTATGAGGTGCACCTGTCACCTCTTAAATTTAGCAGCTGAAAAAGGGGCAACTTCTTTACCAATAAATGTGGATGAACACATTGTTGATATTTATTATTATCTTGAAAGGAGTTCTAAAAGGAAGGAAAAATTAAAACAGTTCCAACAGCTGCATAACAGCAGTTTACAATTAGAAAACTTGGATGAAGTTATAAAATCAGCTATGATTGACACCCAGTGGAGTTTAATTGCAAAACTGAAAGGTGCTGATGGAATTTTAAAATATAGTGAACTGTCTAGAATTGTGTTGGTCATCTTGACAGTTCCCTATAGTAATGCAGAGTGTGAGAGGATCCTCAGTGTTGTTGCGAAAACGAGGACTAAATTTAGATCTAATATTAGAGATAGCACATTAGAAAAACTTTTATCAGCGAAAGCAGGCCTACGTGGCAATTGCTGTGAACACAATGATAAAGTTTCTTTCTTAAAGAAAGCAAAATCCGCCACTGTTTATAACATTTGTACAAAAACTGATTAAAGAGTCTTTTTTTTTTTTTTTTTTTTTTTTTTTTTCCTTAAACAATGCGTGTAGTAAAAATTTTTTTTATGTGTAAGGTATTTTGTGTTGCTTGCATTTAAGAATTAGTTACTACTTAAAGCTCATTCATTATTAAAAACTATATTTTTATCATTTAAAAAGTCTTTTTAACATTGTGAAAAATCTCCTGATTTCTTAAAAAAATCTCCTGATTTTTGAGTGTCATAGGTTGGCAAGTATGTATATATATTAAGGTTATTCATTGAGTGCACTATTTTATTTATCAGACTGAGGTTTAACTATGAGTCCTTTCTTCTTCTTATTATTATTATTATTATATGCTTGATTAATTAAATTGCTGTGTAAAAATGGCAGGATTAAACCCATACTGAATGACTATGAACCTGCAGTTTTAGTTTAAGAAATGAATAAAATAAGATATTCTTTCAGAATATGACGGTTTTGATCATGTGGTACCGTTTATTAATTGTGTAGAAACCTAAATTCTTTATGCAGGAAAAGATCTTTTACAGCCAAAATACTGAAGAATAACTAGATCAAAATGGCCTAGTGTCCCACTCATTAAAATGTTTGATAACAGATAATGTTTAAGACAGTGACAAATGAAAGTTTTTTATGTTTTACATTAGAAAAATTAATGTAGGTGCACAGGTTTCAACTTGCCATATGTATACACAAAAAAAATGCGGAATTTTTTTTAAAACTTAAGTTCTATGGGTTTTGTGAAGCAAGGATTTCGTTTTTTCAGTTTATGAGGGGAAGTTAGTTTTAGTAATGTGATTTTCACAATACTTTTCCAAGACTATATTTATATATTATACTTTTTTAATTTTATTTTATTTATCATTATCTTAAAGTCTGATAGGATTAGGGTAACTTTCCTTGTAGAGTGCTTATGTCAGTTTAAATTTCATATCTTTTTTACTGAAATGAGTCACATGACAAAAATTGTCAAAGTTAATGATTTTACCTAATTGATTGATTTCGTACACACAAAGTGTATAATCTGCTTTTCAAAAATCACTCAGTCTTTCAATCTTTTTCAAAGATTCTAAATAGTCATAGTGTGTTCTTTTAATAAGAACAAAGTTATTAACATTAGGAAACACATGTAATTGAATGGCAGATATATTAGATATCAAGAAGAATATGTTTGATAATATTAATAAAGAATAAATATTAATGATGAGTATTTGTTTAATTAATTAAGTCGAGCAAATAGGGATTTGAAGATAAGTGATAGGTCGTAAAACATTGTAATTGTTATTTGTAGCATTCAAATTATTGATAAATATCAGTACATAAGAAATGAACACAAAAACATATCTCAGCACCTGTGTTGTATCTTTAACATTTAATAACAAGAAGAATGTGTGAGATGTAAGCTGTATTGAATGTGTGAGATGTAGCATTTAAAATTCAAAGTAAAATTAGTATCTATAAAATGAAAGTGATCATTAATCTAGCCAACAAATTCAGTTTATATTTACAGCCACTGTGTTTTGGAGAATGCAAGGTATTCCTGTGGCTTGGAGTAATCGTCATTAAAATTGCTATAAAGCATGTTCATTGAAGCTTGAATGAAAATCCTTAAAAACACCCAATTTTAATCGGGAACAATAACATTCTCGCCAGATTTGAGGCAGTTCTGAAGCAGGATTGAGTAAACAATTTTATGAAGGACAGGGACCACTTACATTGCATGCTGAAAATTGCTGTATTTTTGTAAAAGAATAAAGGAATGGATTGTAAAATTGTTAATAATTTCCACTAGTTTATGATATTATTTATCACATTAAATACAGGGGGAACATTTAAACTGAATTGTAAAATTTAAGCATTTTAATAATTTACTCAAATTTTTTATTTTTAATTTATTATTTTTTTCTCTATAATAAATATAGTTTAATAAATCTGATGTGTACACCACATGACTTCCTTGTACGGAATATTAAATTATATGCATTTTTTCTTGCATTTCGTTTAAACTTATTGTATTGAATTAAACCTACTTCGCCGACAGCGCATAAACCACAATAGAATAAATGCTTTCTTTAAAATTCACTTTATTTGTTTACCATAGCGACACTCTGGTGCTAGGTTCACTTAACAGTATTATATTTCGTTCATATTATAACTCAGAATACACAAAATTTATATCATTTGAAGAATTATCTAAGCGTTGCCACATGTTCTATTCAAATACTATAATAAATCTAGAACGATGTATAAAAGAAATTAAGCAAATAAAACAAAAAAGAAACAGTTTTTCACAGACGATTCAGTATTTCTTTCAATTAATTCAGTTCTCACTTCTTGACAAGGCAAAAATACATAAAAACTCAAAATATCTGTAGTAAAAATTCCAGAAAGAATTAAGCATGATTTATCAAAATCCTAAAAAACAACCTTGTATTTAGCGTAGGTATAATGAAACACTCAATCGATTTCGAGGGCAGCTAAAGGTCCCTCCTCATCAGGAGAAAGAAATACATAGAAAGAAGAAAATAGGAAAATCACAGAAACACGTGGTCCTTATCAGCACTGCACGTGGTTATAACTAGATTTTTAATCAGAGTTGCACTGGCCGCCTACTTTTACTGAGCCAGGCTATCTGATCAAGCATAAAGAAATATTAGCGAAGTTAAAATAGGGAGCGAGGGGCAAATACACCTTACGCTCAAAATCTGAACTTCAAATAATGGAAAGCAACCACTGAACGGATTTTTATACCCTCTGGTAGTACCATACGCGAGGAGGTAACGCTATCTATCGGCAAAAATAACTGAATTAAGATAGTAGAATTTTAAAGGCATTAGGAAGGACTGGATTGGACTTCAAATCATTAACTAAACTTGCTAAATCTTTGTGAATGTGAAAAGCCTCAAGAAAATCCAATTCACCCATGGGAAGAAGTCTTTTGGATGATTTTTGCAGACCCAAAATCAAAATTATGGTTAAAAGTCCAACTATGATACGCTATTGAAGACTTGTTAATTTCGCCTTTTTTGACATAAGATTCATGTTCCTTGATATGAAAATCCACGGTCAATCGCAACTGCTCTCAAATAATTAAGTTCATTGGTAAGCAAAGATTCAGAGGAACAAACTTTAAGCTCGCGGAAAACATAATAGTAAAATGAAGCCATTTTTTGCTTAACAGGGTGGCATGACTTGGCATGGGGCGGTAAACAAACTGCAAAGGGTTTACGGTACACAGCGGTGCTAAAATCGGTTTCATTGCGGGTTATAAGAATATTGAGGAAGGGGAGGGTATTGTTGGATTCAATTTCAAGAGTGAATTGAATGGCTGGATCAATTGAATTCATAATAGATAGAATCTCGGATAAATCCTCTTTATAACCGTCAAAAAGTGCGAAAGTGTTTTCAACATACTGAATTCAAAGACGAAAAGATAATTTATCAAATAATTTCATCTCAAAATAGTGCATATAAATGTCAGCAAGTACCGGACTGAGAGGATTACCCATAGCCAATCCTTCAACTTGACGAAAATATGCATTTTGGAAAACAAAGTGGGTTTGACTCAGAGAAACTTTAGTTTAGAATTAATTTCAGTATGAAATTATAAGTAAATAATTATAAAGTATTAATTTCAGTATTAAACTTTAGAATTAATTTCAGTATGTGTGAAGTGAAATTCCCGAAGCCTAGTTTCAAGACAATTTAGTGCTCCTTCGACCTGAACATTAGTAAACAGTGATTTGACATCAAATGAAACCATAATGGAACGAAGTGGAGAAATATTTTTAAGTTTATCAATGACTTCAACAGAATTTTTTACAGTGTGAATATTGTTAGCAAGTAGAGGAGAAAATCTGGAAACTAAATATTTGGCCAAAGGATATGAAGCAGTACCTATGTTGGAAACCATTGGTCGAAAAGGAATACTGGTTTTGTGGACTTTTGGAAGAGCATAAAGTCTAGCGCAATTAGTAATAGATGGAATAAGTGATTTCTTCAACTGAGTTGGCAGAATGTGGGAAGATTTAATAGCACTTTTTACTTTCGTGAGGTCCGAAGTTGAAGGATCTTTAGGGATCGAGCAGTATGGGCCTTCATTTATCAATTTAGAGACTCCAGTAATATATGTGTGTTTGTCCATAACAATGATCTGTCCGCCCTTATCAGCTTTAGAGATACTGATATTAGTATCAGAATGAATTTCACGTAAGATCTCATTTTCCTTTTTGCTAAGATTCGAACCCAAAGATTTATTGTTAAAATTAACGTTATGAGTAATTAGGTGGCGGGTTGTATCCTTCTGCGTTTCCGAAATTTTGGAGAATTTAAAGGCTTTCTCTATAGGGGCGATGATTTGAGGAATTGAAGGTTTAGATGTCTCTGAAAAGTTGAAATTATATTTTAATACTTTTAACTGATCCTCCGAAAGATTCCTATTGGAGATATTAACGATGGGGTTAACGTTTACAGTGGGAAGATCAGCTAGATAGTTGGGACTATCCGACTGGTGTGTGAGTTTAAGGAATTTAGAAAGAGCACATTTTTATGCCGTTGACAAACGGTATCGGTTCTAGACCAGGATGTATGTTCAAATGAGGAAAATTTTTTTCAGTGGAATTAGCAATTTTTAAATGGAGGTAATATAATTCAAATTCAATTTTAGATAAACGTTTGCGTATGTCCCTTATAATGTGATGAAGAAGTGCCAATTTGAATTTATGCAAAATTTTTGAAACGTAAACGGAAGCTTTAAGACTACATTTCACATGTATAAATTTGGGAATGAAATTTTGATGTTTGCATTTAAGTAGAAACTGTAGATGATTCAAGAATTTCGTACTCTTAAGGCGTAACTTACAAAATCGGTTCCTGTCAGTAGACATATTGTGAAAAGGGCACAAGCAAGAAACAAGTGAACAGAAGAAATGTAATTCCCAAAGTCCAAACAAGTAATTACTTATAACATGAAAAAACACCAATAAATAAGGAAGACAATTTTCATCAACATATGACAAAAACATTCCAAAAGGAGAGAAACATCCAATACAGAAAACCAATAGCTACGTGGAAAGAAGCAACGAAAGTCAAAATCGTGCACATGGTAAACCGATAAAAAATAGAATTACCTTGAAAATGCCGGTTGATAGCATAAACCAAATCCGAAAAAATGATGGCCACGTGGAAAGAAGTAAATAAAACGGTGCACGTGGTAAAACAATAAACAGTAAAATATTCTAGAAAATGCCGGTTGATAGCACAAACTAAACTAGAAGAGAAACACGCTAATGTGACAATCAAAATCGTAAAAACCAACCTTCTATTTAGCGTAGGTATAATGAAACACTCAATCGATTTCGAGGGCAGCTAAAAGTCCCTCCTCATCAGGAGAAAGAAATACATAGAAAGAAGAAAATAGGAGAAAGAGTCACAGAAACAGGTGGTCCTTATCAGCACTGCACGTGGTTATAACTAGATTTTTAATCAGAGTTGCACTGGCCGCCTACTTTTACTGAGCCAGGCTATCTGATCAAGCATAAAGAAATATTAGCGAAGTTAAAATAGGGAGCGAGGGGCAAATACTCCTTACGCTCAAAATCTGAACTTCAAATAATGGAAAGCAACCACTGAATGGATTTTTATACCCTCTGGTAGTACCAAACGCGAGGAGGTAACGTCATCTATCGGCAAAAATAACTGAATTAAGATAGTAGAATTTTAAAGGCATAAGAAAGGACTGGATTGGACTTCAAATCATTAACTAAACTTGCTAAATATTTGTGAATGTGAAAAGCCTCAAGAAAATCCAATTCACCTATGGAAGAAGCCTTTTGGATAATTTTTGCAGACCCAAAGTCAAAATTATGGTTAAATGTCCAACTATGATATGTTATAGAAGACTTGTTAATTTCGCCTTTTCTGACATAAGATTCATGTTCCTTGATATGAAAATTCAATGCTCTTTTTGTTTGGCCAATATATCTTAAACCACACTGACACGATATACTATAAATTCCCCAAGAATTCAAGACAGAAACGCAATCTTTTAGAATCGAAGGGTGAGTTTTATTAATAGGGGAGAAACTGACTTGAAAATTGAATTTCTGGAGAATCCGTGCAATTTTATAGCTAACAGAACGATAAAATGGAAGCACGACAAGGTCATTATAATTATTTCTAACAGTGGAATGTCTTCTTTGATGGGAATCTGAAAATTTCTTAACGGCTTTATTAATAATCACAGGAGAAAATCCACGGTCAATCGCAACTGCTCTCAAAAAGGTTATAAAGAGGATTTATCCGAGATTCTATCTGTTATGAATTCAATTGATCCAGCCATCCAATTCACTCTTGAAATTGAATCCAACAATTCCCTCCCCTTCCTCGATATTCTTATAATCCGCAATGAAACTGATTTTAGCACCTCTGTGTACCGTAAACCCTTTGCAGTTTGTTTACCACCCCATGCCAAGTCATGCCACCCTCTTAAGCAAAAAATGGCTTCTTTTTACTATTATGTATTCCGCACACTTAAAGTTTGTTCCTCTGAATCTTTGCTTACCAATGAACTTAATTATTTGAGAGCAGTTGCAATTGACCGTGGATTTTCTCCCATGATTATTGATAAAGCCGTTAAAAAATTTTCAGATTCCCATCAAAGATGACTGTTAGAAATAATATTAATGACCTTGTCGTGCTTCCATTTTTTCCTTCTGTTAGCTATAAAATTGCACGGATTCTCCAGAAATTCAATGTTCAAGTCGGTTTCTCCCCTATTAATAAAATTCACCCTTCGATTCTAAAAGATTGAGGTAAATTGGATTTTCTTGAGGCTTTTCACATTCACAAAGATTTAGCAGGTTTAGTTAATGATTTGAAGTCCAATCCAGTCCTTCCTAATGCCTTTAAAATTCTACTATCTTAATTCAGTTATTTTTGCCGATAGATGGCGTTACCTCCTTGCGTATGGTACTACCAGAGGGTATAAAAATCCGTTCAGTGGTTGCTTTCAATTATTTGAAGTTCAGATTTTGAGCGTAAGGTGCATTTGCCCCTCGCTCCCTATTTTAACTTCGCTAATATTTCTTTATGCTTGATTAGATAGCCTGGCTCAGTAAAAGAGGGCGGCCAGTGCAACTCTGATTAAAAATCTAGTTATAACCACGTGCAGTGCTGATAAGGACCACATGTTTCTGTGACTCTTTCTCCTATTTTCTTCTTTCTATGTATTTCTTTCTCCTGATGAGGAGGGACCTTTAGCTGCCCTCGAAATCGATTCAGTGTTTCATTATACCTACGCTAAATACAAGGTTGTTTTTTACGATTTTGATTGTCACATTAGCGTGTTTCTCTTCTAGTTTAAGAATGATTTAATTGGCAATAATATATGAATGCGTTATCTTTGTCGTTGCGAAGCTAAGTTTCTCTAGATTGGCAACGAATCCATTACTCTGCTGTTTCAAATGTAAACAAGCAATGGCTGCCATCAAAAAAAGGTTTTAGGCTTAGTGGCACTTAAACAACTTTAAAATTGTTGATAATTCTAAAAATATTGCATACAGATTTACTAAAGGCATAGAAACCTCAACTGGAATATAAGAACGACATAATTCAATCAATTTTAAAGCAAAAAGTGTACAATTTACAAACATATAAAAGTAAAGAAACTGAGATCACTGAGCCGGGTAACAGAGTGGATATATATATAAATATATTTATATACATTTGGCATGGCTGATTGCAACCAAAATATGAGGTGCACATCTACATGTTATAGTAGTCCTATATATAAAATTTCAACATTTTGAGGCTACTCGTTTTTGAGTTATGCGAGATACGTACGTGTACGTTCGTACAGACGCCACGAAAAATTCTCTTCTGAATTAATTTTAAAGCAGTTTTATAACTTTTTTGGAGCAAAAGAGTGTTTTATTCTGTCCTTACGTACAGATATCATGCAAATGCATATTTAAATTGCATTCAAAAACGATCAAAATGGATATTTTCGTTGAAATATGCTGCCTGAAACATTTCGCGATTACATTACTTCCTTTTTACTTCGTACAAGGAAGTAAAAAGGAAGAAAATGATCTATAAATTGTAAAATTAGACAATACTAATTTATACTCTAATAGTAATATAATAGTGTTTTCCTGTGTGATTTTTAAATTTATGTTTGGGCATTAGGCCAGAAATTGTCTCAGTGATTGTTTTTGCTTACAAATTTGGTTTTGTACCGATCTGTGTATTTGAAATAGGTGTGTGCAGATCTGTAGCATATTCATCTATCAAAGAAAGTTGTTTTCATATGTAAAAGCACGTATGCTGCCAAATTCTTGCTACCTGTTAGACTTTTTTTAATTATTGTTTGATGAAAAAATTGGCAATTATTTTTTTTTTAATGAATTTCTTATTTTGCTGCAAATCAGTATTTGCATTTAAAGAGGGTTTTTTTTTTTTTTTTTTTTTTTTTTTTTTTTTTTTTTTTTTTTTTTTTAAGTTGCAAATTAGTTTATGAAATTACTAGTTTATGAATTATTAGTTTATTGTGGCTTTTAGAGAAATTTGTCACATTTTTTGAATAACGGTCCTTTTTGTGGTATGATAAGGCTCACTCAAACTGCTACTACATTATTTCCTTATATCTGAAACCATTTTTTCCCCTAAAAGTTTTGATTTTAAAACTGAAAGGTTGTTAATTCCTAACAGTACAGGATGTATACAATCCATAAAAGTCCTTAGGTTTTCTGTAAGTAATTCTAGCCCTTTATTTCAGCCAAAATTTAGTAACAGTCTTTAATTCTGCTCACTTGACATTTCTATCCTTTTTCTGTTACTGCCATTCTAAATGTGAATTAACATTTTGGATGGAAATCCTGTGACTTTTAAAAAAGTTATCTCAAATTATCATTATAAACAATGAAAAACACTCAACCACCCTACCTAAAATTGGTACAGTAAACAATGAGGAATAATCGGCCATCCTAGAAAAATGTTTTGGGCTGCCTGATTGATTTCAAAACTGATACAACAATCAAGAGTGTGATATAATGTGACACATCCTGTATGATATATATATATATATATATATATTTAATGTGGTAAAACATTTTAAAACTCTGAGAACTCCTCATCTAAATCATTCCTTTAAAAAAGAAATGATCAGTCAAACAAAAACATTTGAATAATAAAAAGTCAACAGCAATGATAAGCTGTTAAGGCAATTTTTCTGTAGGCTTATAGGCTCTAGCAAGATTTTTATACCCTCACTTAACCCATAGATGCCAGTTATTATGATTTTTTTATTTTTATGAAAATTATTCTAGATTTTTATCTTACACACAAACTAAACACTAAAAATTGTACCAAGGGAACAATGTCATGAAATTTGTATTGAAGTTCAGATATTCTTGACATTTCTTGGTGGACATTTGTGTTACTGCTAATACAGAAGTCAAACAACAACAATCAGCGTTAATTTTCAAAATTTTCACAGGACTAGCTTCGATGGTTTTACCGAACCACCATCCTCAGCTGCAAAATGGCAAATGAACAAGATAGGAAATAATGATTAGATAAGAAAGCCTGGACAAGAATAATCAAGTGGCGCCATCTGTAGGTGAAACCAGAACTAAAACATAATTTCTTTAAAGGCCAAAGTCAAAGATGGATTGGAATTAGGATCGTTAACTAGAACAGAAAGATTTTTATGAATATGAAATGCCTCTAGAAAATCCAGTTCTCCAATGGAAGATGTTTTTTGAATAATTTTGGCAGCAGAAAAATTGAAAGTGTGATTGAAGTGACTAGCTTCCAAAGCTTTTTCACTTGAAGTAACAAAACCTTTCATTACCTTTTTACTATTTCTGAACTCCGATAATTTCCTCTTATAAAATATCCTTCAGATTTATGCTTTAAGTTGGCATGCTTAGAGTGTAATTGTCTTTTAAGAAAATGATTGTTTCATGCTTTGATTTGATGATGGTTCACTGCAAACAGCATATTGAGGTTGAGGGACCATTTCATCTCCATTCCAATTAAACAGATATGATAAATAAACTTCATTATATTTCCTATAAACAATTTTTCAATAATTTTAGTGCTATTAAATTGTCTTGAATCCATCACCTGTGAATCATCACTTTTCCTGTTAGTCAATCGTAGCCATTTTTCCATTTAGGAAATCTAGTTTTGTTTTATTATTTTTTCACAAATATTTAAATGCACAATATATTACAAGGTCTTCAAAAATGATTCTCAAATAGTGTAAAAATGTAAGGAATACAAAGCAACAAGAAGACAAGATTACCTGCTGTTAGAGACAGCAAATAGACATAAAAAATTATTGTAATTGAAAATAGAGCAATCTGAGTCCGGAAATGTTAATAAATTGATCAACTCTGAAAGAATTTATGAGATAGTATCATCTTTTTTGATAGAAAATTATTTTTATTTCCTATTATACGACATTCACTTCTATTACTTTTTATTACCTTTTAAAAACATCATTTATGCTAAATTTTGTTATGTTTATACGTAAAAGAATATTTTTGAAAATAAAAACGGATTACTTTGCTAAAGTATATGAGCAGCTACTGACCTTGAATAAAGCTCAGATCACATAACTTAATGAGTGTTAAAGAAAAAACTTAAATAGCTTGTTGGGGTATTTAATTTTTGAATTTTGTAGTTAAAAATACTTCGTTTCTTTGTGTACCACCTATTTTTCTCTCGTGTACTACTGATTGAGAAACGCTGGTTTATCTATTTTTTATTGATAATTGCTTTTCCGTGTGTAATTCTTTTAGAATGTTCAGATGTGTTACCTTCCCTGTAAAATTCATTATGCTTTCGTACAGGGTTTGTACGGTCCTTAAGAGTCCTTAGGTTTTTCTGGAATCGATTTTTGGTCCTTAGTTTTAATAATCTGAAATTTACGACTGACATTTTGAATGGGAATTCGCATTTTGAACACATATTTTTTGGCGATTCATTGACAAATATAATTATCTTTTGAATGGGTGAATAGGTTCATGGATTATAATGTGTTCTTGTTTCTAATATAAGCAGTGGAATACTCAAGTTTCTGAGCAAGATGTGAAACATAAGCAATTCGAAATTATTTCATTTTTTCTAATGCAGAGCTTTTAAACAACTTTTCACTTTTGGGAATGTAAATTCTTTATTAAATGGTTCCAAATTTGGTGACTTATCAACATTTTGGCAATTTTAAGATCGGTTTCTATAGAAAATCTTTAATTCGAAAATCTGGGAATTTTTCGACGATATTTTTTTAAAAAACATTATAACATTGATCAGTTAGTTTCATTAAAGTAATGCTAATATATTGAAACTGTATTCAAGAAATAGCATTAAAATGAAATATTTTTATTTTTTGCTGTCATATTATAAAGTGACATTACTTTCTATTTTGGCAACTTACTATGCAATATTTTGAATCTGAAGAATAAACAAGGTAATAAATGCTTAATTCTTAGTAAAAGCAAAATAGTTATGTAATTAATTATGCCTTTTTTTTTTTTTTTTCATTGTGAGTGTTTTCTCTGTGTAATTGCCTCAATATGCATCAGCTTTCTGTATAAAATTAATATTACACTTTTTCCCTCTGATTCCTCAAAACACATTTCCTGCCTTTTTGCTGTTACAGAATTAGTAGGATTTTAGGCGTTGCAACTTGAAAAGTTTAAAAGGATTTGAAGATTTATAGACCCACGAATCTAGAAGTTTCCAGAAAAATGTCTTCGTGATATTAACACGTAATGGATGTATTTTACAGAAAGTTTGTGATGAACTTTTACTTTTTGGAGGATTTTCGGAAGAGCAATGACAGTATTTGAATGTTTTACTTCTGATACTAGATGTCTTTTTCTTAACATGTTTGTTTTCCCTTTGTTTTCTCACTTTTCACTAGACACGAGCATGGAAAAGATCAGAAATGCTTCTACTCTTATCACATGGACAGATATTTATAGAAAGGAATTTTTCTATTGATAAAAAAATTGAAAACTGACAATTTAAAAGATTTATCTGATATGTCTCAAACATCATCAGTGGTGTAGCTAGGGAGGAGCAAGGGGACATCCCCAGGCACAGCATCCATGGGGTGCAAAATTGACATTATAAAATTTTAGAATGAAATGTTTTTCATTCTTGGCATACACAAGGGGGCGCATAATCTTCAATTATCCGTGGTCGCTGAAAACCCTAGCTACAGCTCTGTGCATCATACACAAGGCTGGCACTATGCATTTTCTTACCTGATGCAATCTCTGTGTTCTAAGTTCTGCTGCCTAATGCCTTCCAAAATTCTAAAATTTTGCAATCTCTAGATTTTGTTCCTCGATGTGTTACTAAATTCTAAAAATTCTGCCACACTGTCTCTGTAACTAGCTCTTACCATACATATACATTCTATAACAAAAACATTGCACCAAGAAGGAATCAAATGATTGCTTTGAATTTTCGTATGCATAAATGTTTTGTTCAAATATGTAAATGATTAAATTTTGGTGTCCAATGAATGAATAGTGTGATCTCCAACGCATCAAAATTGCACATTCAGCAGAAGTATATAAGGAGTTGTTCTTTAACTGTTAAAAATATCTGTTGCATTGTACTTTAGGATACCTTTCAACGACTCAAAAAAAAAAAAATGCCTTGCCTCAGGATTTGAGAGCAACTGTCAGAGTTTGAAAGGTTGTATCATTGGATTGAAAGAGGCAGGTTGGGCAAATCGGAGAATTATCGTTATAGGAGTCGAAGAAAATACAGTGATTAGAATATGCTGGCAAAAATGGGTGGGCAATGGCAGATTTCAGCGTCATGATGGTCACAGTCAACCTAGAGTCACAACAGATCAGAAGGAGAGAGTGATTGTTAGATCAGCTGTCACAGCAGAAGTTATGGCCTCGGGTGAAATTCCCTTGATAGCTGGACCCTTTGTCGTCATTAGAGGCACACTTACAGCACAGCGGTATGTCAATGACATTTTCAAACCTGTTTTGCTACCATTCCTTTTGCAGTACCCTGGCCTTATTTTTCAGCAAGATAATGCCAGAACGCATACTGCAGGTGTTGCTACGAACTGTCTTACAGCTTGTCAAACACTTATTTGGCCAGCCAGATCTTTCTCCTACCAAGCATGTCTGGGATATGATGGAAAGGCGACTGAATCTACCAGGGAATGTTGATGACCTAGTCCAACAATTGGAGCAAATTTGGCAAGAAATACCGCAGGAGAGCATCCGGAACTTTATTAGTCTATGCCTATGTCATGTGGCAGCATGTGTTGACCACCTCCAGCTTGCATCCAGGTTAGAGATGTTTCAACACCTTATTGAGCTCTTTATTTTGTAACCATGTAACTCTGAAATAAATCATTCAATTGTTCTGAAATTTTAATCATTTTCTTTTCTGTACATAATCTTCCTATCCATCAATTTTTGTCTCCATCAGACAACTCCTTGGTGCCTCCTTTTTTGTTGTGTGTGTGTTATAGAGTGTAATTTTATATTTTTTCTGAATGTTCATATTACTAAAGAAATAAAATTCAGTGGCGTAACAGCCCTAATGGACCAAGACCTGCAGTGCCTGAAATCTGCTTTCTTGACAGTGGGCCCCGTGGTGCGTAAGCATACGCCCTGAACAAGTGGTCAGTTGAAGCAGGACCCCAGTGTTAAGTTCCCAAGCGAACTTGGTACTCATTTTATCAACCCAAGGGATGAAAGGCTGAGTCGATTTTGACCAGCCCGGGAATCGAACCCCGGACCTGTAGTGCTGCTGCACGATGCACTAGCCACTGCGCCACCGGGCCTCAAAGAAATAAAATTAGCAGCATTTTTTTATACATTCTAAATGCATTTAGTTTTTTAGAGTAACAGAAATTTAATCAAATCCAAAAATTCTAAAATGAGGAGGAAATGTAACAAAGAAAGAAACTAATACATAAAGAGAAAGAAAATTATTCTTCAAAGATATGTACAGTTATTATTATGTAAATTAAGCGGTTTATAATCTCACCCTTTGCTATCATTTTACCTTTCCATCTCCTCGCCAGAATGAAAACCACTTAGATTTTAAACTAAGGTTTTGGGGTTGTAAGACAGAATTTGTTTCTGACCTCCGCTTGCATGCAGCATTTGTTCCTACCAGCTCTGGTAATTTGTAATTATTTCTACTTGCGTTACTGCTGCTAGTACCTGAATTTGTTATGCGATAACTGTGTTATGACGAGTTTCGAGTTTGTTACGACATGTTTCAGAGCCAGCTTAGATTCAAATTAAATTGTATAGTCCTTGACTACTAGTCCACATTTTTAGTTTGATTTAACTGTTCCTGTTTAATTGGATATTTTGTTTATTGTTAACTGTTTAACTGTATATTTTGTTTATTGGATATACAAATATTTTACTGTTATAACGGCAAAACATGCATTGACAGTGAAACTATATAAAGGGCAAATCATAATTCTCCTCGGCACCTCCAAGAACATAAGAACATGCTTTTATCTTCTAAGGTCTTTTTAAATAGGAGTTTATTTAAACCTTTATCTGACTTTGTAGTTATTTTCAACCATAGCGAAAACTGCTTGCTTCACATCTGTCAGGTGTTGTGGACTATTTAACTTCTAGCAGATCAAGTAAAACTTCATAGGTACATTGTTAAGAGATTGGCAAGTTAGGAGATAAAGTATGCAGAATATTGTTTTGCATATTGAAACAAATTTCTGATTGTTAGCAAAAATGCTTAAGGAGAAAGAAATTGATATAAAGTAAATGAAATGTTTTGGGAAGGCTTCAAATTAAAAAGACATAAATATTTTGTTGTGTGTTGTTGCTACAAAAGATAAATGTTTTGTAGCTTTTAATGTGTAATCATCCTAATATTGTTTAAAAATTTGTCATAAATTACATGAATTTTATTCCGTGAAATGTTATTAGATTTTGATTTTAATAGTGCATTTTTAACAAATATTTAAAAAAAAAATAGAATTTAATAGTGGCCATGTAAATGTATAATGACTAAAGGTATCTTTACCTAATTTAATTACTAGTAACTGACTGCTCCCCTTTAAAAATAATATTTGCATATTAAAGTAAGTTACTGCCTTTCATTAACCCTTACCGTGGTCACAAGATGCAGCACAAAAATGTAAAAATTATTCTTTGCATCTAGTGAAACTTAAAACAAAACTTATCACCTCTGGTGCTATAGTGGCTTATTGGAATCTTAAAGTATATTAACTGTTGTTTGACTTCTGAATTAGTATATTAACTGGGTTACACTGGTCGTGGAAACCACATTTTGCAAAATGTGGACACATATTTCAAAGAAAGACTAACAAGTTTGCATAATAATTTGGATTGACTCCCTTTTTTGTACTTATTTGTCTGGTTATTCCAGTTTAAAAAGTGGAACATTTCTTCAGAAAAAATTGTAGGAGAATCACAGTTTCAAAGTTTGATGTTAAGACATTAAAAGAAAATATTTGGAATGATCAAGTTTTGCAGTGGCAGAGAGATTTTCACTGATGATGAAACTGTGTTCCTTACAAGAGAAACTAAACAAATATTTTACCTTAAAGGCAAAACATGCATTGGCAGTGAAGCTATATAAAGGGCAAATCATAATTCTCCTCTGCACCTACAAGAACATAACTGAACATTATAGCCTTCTGACATGTTTTTTTTTAAATAAGATTTCTTAGAGATTTTAACTGATAATATAGACTTGAGAAATATATGGATAATAGATATAAAAGATACCATGGTGAAAATTCATTTGTATTAATTATTTTTTTCAACCTTTATTGGAACCATTTAGGTTTTATTTGATAAATGAAAAAGCAAAAGTATCAGTATTATTGCTTTTGAAGAAGAAAGTCACATTATATCTCACTCTAAAGACATTGAGTCTATCCATTGAAAATATGTGCTTAAGGGAGATTGGATTTATCTAACAGTTTATATGACTTTATATTTTGAATTATTAAATGTGTCATCAGTGAATATAGTCTTATTTTCAGAGTTAGAAAATGAAGAGGTTAAAAAAGGCAAGAAGTTTTCAAATTTTATTCTTATTAATTTTGAAATCTAAAGCAGATTATATGTTAACTGTCTTTATACAGGCAGAGTTGTAAAAATTGTATTAATTTTGTTGATCCATGTTTTGCTGTCTTTTGATGTATCATAAATGAAACTTTTTTAGGAAGCATGCTGAGGAATATATGTATAGACGTCACAACAGAAAAGTTGAGAGCGAGGTAAGAATTTTAAGCTAATAATTTAATGCATATTAGAAATATAGAAGAATTATCCATATTTATACTACTAAACAGTCCCTTGTTTATTTTTGTATGTCATAGTGTCAGGATTGGTGTGGCAAAATTTTTAGAATTTAGAGAAGCACAGAACAACAAAAACATTTTAATTTAGGGAAGCACTGAGCAGCAGAATTTAGGACCCACAAAGATTGCAGCAGGCAGTAAAATTACTACCAGCAGCTTTGCATAGAGCTGTTACTTTTCTGTCTTCTTAAGTATTATTTTGTGTATTTTTCTCCTTTATTCAATTTTCAGTGTTTCTGTTTATTGCAGAAACTCTCTATGGAAGAAGGAAGTTACACAGTTGTTTTAGCATTTTAAGTCATGCATCTAATCTGTTTAAGTAAAGTTTTGAGCAAAATGAAATGCATTATAATCATCTCAGTTTTAACCTTTTTAAAAATATTTAACACAGTGTGGTTTACTAATTGCTTATTAAAATCACTACTGTTCAGGCATATTTGAGAGTTTATTAAGTGGCTGAATTTAATGAGCAGAGATTTGTAGGTTGCCAGTTGTGATATCAGTTTTAAACTTATCTAGTAAAATAATAGTTAACAATTAATCAATTATTAATCCTAAAATAATAATTAAAAATCAATGCTAAATCCAGAAGTCCAACTGCAATTTCTGCGTGTTGTGAACAAGAAGTCATATATTATATTTCATACATTTCAGTGCTTTTCAAGCTAACAGAAGTAGCTTTTACTTATAAAAATCTATTTATGCATGTTTAAAATTTATCATTTTTCATTAAGATATTTTTATTTGATGAAATTTTTTAACTTACAAACCACTGTTCTATCTGTGTTTGTTTCATGTTGTTCATCAACAGTTTTTCAGTTGTATTTTGATCAGCACTTTTCACTTCAAGAGCTTTTAGAAGTTGCTGTGCTTTTTCTAGATATGACTGATCTTGGTATCACCTTTTTCTGTATCGCTTTCACCGACTGTTTCTGCAGTTCTTTTGTCACTTTCTATAATACTAATGCAGTTCTTTTGTCACTTTCTATAATACTAATGCAGTTCTTTTAACAATTTTTATAATCAGACCACACATGTTATCAGTTAACACTTTCTTAACTTCCTTCACTGATGTCTGAAATATTAGCTTAATTTGCCATTCCTCTGAGGCTAAAGAAAACTTGCATTTTTTTAACACAGTTTTTTCCGTGTTTTAAGAGATGGAATCCTGCATTGACTGTAATATGTATGCATGGCCTCTAGCAAAGATATCAACTTACTTATCTCCTTTGAAGTGCTTACGTCTTCAAAAGGTTCAATTCTGTGAATCATTTTTTTAATATCTTTTTTGTAATGATATTTGAAAACTTTTACAATAAACTAGTCTAAAAATTGAATGCTAGAAGTTGTATTTTCAGGAAGAAATGCTAATGTTTCAGAAAAAGATCAAATGTATGTGTGCTGCACAGTTATCTACTTAATAAAACTATTTTTTCATTTTTCAATTCACTGTCTCATTTCAAAAGAAAATCAACAATAAAATATATAAAAAAAATTGTTTTAATCTAAAGGCTATTTATTATAGCTTGATTCGCACTGAAATGTATGAAATAAAATAATTATATGACTTCTTGACCACAACACTCAAAAACTGCAGTTGCTCTTAATATCTTTATATTTATTGGCTGCTTATAAATATAAAGAAGTCCAACTGCAATTTCTGCGTGTTATGAACAAGAAGTCATATATTATATTTCATACATTTCAGTGCTTTTCAAGCTAACAGAAGTAGCTTTTATTTATAAAAATCTATATTTTTTTATTATAGCCTTTAAAAATACTGCTTAATAGATTTAAAACTTGCTATAGTGCCAAGATGCATTGAGCATATTTCAAAGCGAGATGCTACTTTCAGAATATAATTCGTTCTCCCTTTTTGCAAAAAACATTGTTATTAAAAAAATTTGGTGGTCCAAATTTCAGACTTTCTGCTATGTTTGTACTTGTATTAAAGTTTCTCCAATGTTATATTTTCCCACTTTTTGCAATTAATTATGATATGTGATAAGAGGCAAATTATCCATCTTCATTAATGGGGTAGATTGTCTTGAATGATGCAGGTATTGTTAGATGACTTCGAATTTCCTTTTATATATTGCGTGAAAATATTCAGAAAGCTTATTGTTCTCTTTTGGATGTTTTGTAGCAAGGTATTCTCACAAAGGATTTGGCTCTATTGCTTCATTCAGTAATGTTTTATGACATAGTAACTGTATTGGAAGTTTAGCGATAGGTTCAACTCTTAGGATATCTTACTGGTTTACTTACAGTGGTGGCCAAAATTGTGGACACTTTTGGAAATTTGTATGTTTTTGAACTTTGTATGCTTATAGAAAACGTTACAATTCACAAAATGCAAACTTGTATATATCACTTTAAAGAGAATTTATTACTGAATTCAATACAAAACACAAAATTAAATTATTTGCAATACAAAAAAGTTAAACGATAATAGTTATCGATATACATTAGATAGTGATGATTGCAGTGAGCTATCTGTACTTTGTGGGATACCCTTTATTTTTGATTACAGCTTCACATCGACGTTTAATTGAGCTGACAAAAGTTTTAAGCTCTTCTTTCGTTATTACATGATGCCAGAAAACAATTATAGCCTCAATTAGTTCCCTTTTATTTGATGGGCGCCTCATTTGGACAAGAGTTTTCAAATGGTGCCACAAATTTTCAATAGGATTGAGGTCAGGACTGTTTCCTGGCCATGACAACAATTTAATGCTCTTTGTACGAAACCACTCTTTCAATATTTTGGCCGTGTGGCAAGGAGCAGAATCCTGCTGAAAAATAAACAAAGCATTGTTGGGAAAGAGATCTCTGATGGAAGGTAGAAGTTTTGGTTCTAGAATAGTGTCAATGTATTTTCTGGCATTCAGTGTCCCATCGATGACATGAAGGCGACCAATGCCATCTGCTGACATGCATGACCAAATCATAACACTAACTGGGTTCTTCACAGTTGCTTGAATGCAGTCAGGATGTAGCTCTTCTCCTATTCTACGTCTTACATATTTTCGCCCATCACTACCGAATAACGATATCTTAGTTTCATCACTCCATATAACTTGTGACCACTGATCATCTGTCCAATTAATGTGTTCCTTTGCCCACTGTAGTCTTTTTTTTCGTTGCTGAAAATTAAGATAAGCCTTTTCTCGTGGAATTCTACTTCTCAGTCCAACATCTTTTAATCTTCTCCTGATTGTTCTTGAACTGACAGAAACACCAGCATCATTCAGATCACTTCTGATGGCCGCTGATGACATTTTTCTATCTTGGAGACATAGTCTTTTTATTCTTCTGTCATCAATAGATGTGGTGCACCTTTTTCGGCCTTTTCCTTCTTTGTTTTTTATTGAATTTGTCTCCTGATATTGTAAACACAACTTTCGGACTCCAGATGTAGTCACTGAACCACCCACCTGTCTTGCAGTTTCAGCATAGGAAAGACCACTTTCTCGTAACACAATAATATTACATCTCATCTCTTTCTAGGTGTCCAATCTACTCTTTTATTTGATGTCATTGCTTCTTGACTAAATATTAAAAATTTTTACAAAAATTCCTACTTGTAATTGCAGTGTATAAGAAACAGGTCTTCCTTCTACAGAACAAAGCAAAATAATGAATTGTTTCAAGTGTAAACATGATGTCAGCTTCTACTGGCAGTTACTAACATTTGATTGGTTCTCGGAACAAGAACAGTGATTGGCCAGGAAAGCTAGACATTACAAACCACTTCATAACTGTGTTTTTTTATTTATATTAAAGTACATATAACTTTTTTTGTATTGCATATAATTGAATTTTGTATTGAATTCAGTAATAAATTCTCTTTAAAATGATGTATACAAGTTTGCATTTTGCGAAACGTAACATTTTCTATAAGTATACAAAGTTCAAAAACATAAAAATTTCCAAAAGTGTCCACAATTTTAGCCACCACTGTATACACCTAAAGTTTCAGATGACCCTAGACCAGAAATCCAGTGGGAGATCATGCTGCCATGAAGATTCCAAATGCTGTTGCAGCACTTGCCGAACACATGTAGTGACATGTGGAAGAGCACCATCTTGAATGTCATCTGAAATTTCATTAAAATGGCTCAGTGGATAGGTCACTAAGGAATCAGATAGCAAGGGAGATTTTTTTATGACCATCCTGCATATGGAAATAGGAGAGCACTGTGCATGGGAGAAAGGGGTGACAACCAAATAGGAAACTAAACTTTCATGTGTGTATATATGTATATATCCATGTATGTGTGGATGCGTTTTGATTTTCCTTGATCATCATCAATCAAAAAATTACCACCCGCCCATGAAAGTTTAAAACCTGGACGCCTATTATACACCACGAGAATCGTCTTCAGTTTATTGGCCGCCAGATATTGCTAGTAGTGAAAACCAGCTTCAGTCAACATTGCATATTCCGTGAGTACGGAATTGGTTGAAAACACAGGGAAAATGGTCAATCAGACTTGTGCAGCCGGCTGTAGAAGTTAATCACAGTTTTGTAAATGTTTTCACAGCTAATTTTTTTCATATTTGAATGAAAAATATAGTGGCAGGTCTCTAAACCTGCATCGAATTTATCGAAAACATGACGATACACTTCCTCATGTCAAAAATGTCTTTAATACATACTTCAGATTGCCAAAATTTATTGTCATAATAATATGCATTGAGCTGAGAGAGTGTTTGGAGTTGTACTGAAAATAGGAATGTACTGAAAGAAAGATGGACTCTTCACATTTTTTCTGAAAGGAAATATATATATTTCCCTTTATAATATAAGAGAGTATGTTTTTTCAGGGGTGTAAAATAAACTGTTTAAAAGACACTGGGACCATATTTCGCCATGAGAATAATTGGTCACTCTGTCTCTCAATTGATTCATTGTTACTAGTAAATTACTAAATGATTAAAATTTTTAACTGTCAGAGATGCATGAATTTTAAAAATAGATTGTGATCATTTGACATATAATAAATGAGACTTACTGATAGTAATGAATTGCAGAAATATCAGCAGTGTAACAATATTTTAAGACTGGGGGTTTCTGCATGAAATAGTATTTTTTAATCTATCAGTATTAAAAAATAACAATTTTTTGTCTGCAAACTTTAAAAAAATAGATAAATTATTGTTTATAGCATAGGTTATCAATTTTATATTGTAAAATAGATGCTATTTGTTATTATAATTTTCTGTTTGTTGTTAGATGTATACGTTCAGACATGCATGTATATATGACATTTTAATATGTCAGAATGATAAAATGCTAGCTGCACATTTATCCTCTTTGACAAAAGGTCACCGTTCAAAGTCGTTGAACACTAGCAGTTCTGTCCATTGTTCGAACCACACGAATGGGCTGGATTTTGTGGATTTTCCCGTGTGTAACATGTGTATGAGCCAGTTTCCTTTAGAAAGTCAACCACAAAGGCATCTTTCCCCTAGGCAGATAGTCCTCAAGACTTTGCCATAGTTTCATAAAAAAATTTCTTTTTGAAAAGTGCTGATGTAATATGATGTGACAATAATATGTGAATTTATAAATAGGTGTATTTTCTTTATATATTGGTATATTTATATATTTTCTGCCTACGTTATAAAAGCTAGAGCAATCAAGTAGGCTTCTATGATGTTATAGAAGGTTTTGAGAACAAAAAAAGGCGGGCAAAATAATGCTGTAATTTTAAAATATTGGAATTTAAATTTTTCTTCTAAAATAAATGTAAATTTATTTCTGTATATATCTCTTTTTTTTTTTTTTAGTTATTTGTTTGTATGTCAAGAAAGGTGGTAAATTCAGGGGCCGCTTCGAGTGACTAAATCTCTAGCTATGGCATTGGCCCACCAAAATGAGCTCAAATAACTATTCCTAGAACTTAAGGCATGTGCTACAAACTACGTCACTTGTCTACACTATAATTGGTCTAAAGACTTGTCCCCTCTCAATGAAGTCAAATGGACACGACCGTATATCAACCGAAGACCACAGAATGGTTTTCTCAGTTAAGTTGGAGGTGGTAGACGATACTGGTTTTTTTTTTTTTTTTTTTAACAAGTCCATATTCTATGTGCTATTGTAGATGGGATCCAGTGATCGTAGAATAGGTGTCCTGGTTGGAAGCAGGTTGACCATCCATTTTTTAACACAAGTATTAAAAGCTACTTAAATTATTAATAATTAAATCCGAAAGCTTTCAGAGTTTATTACGCCCAGAATTATTTATTTATTTATTTTGTGTGTGTGTTACCTTTATTTATTGAATTTCATGTTCTTTGCGCTTTCAATTCAACAGCAATATCGCAAAGTAATTTTTAAATGTGCTTATCTTTAGAATTCTCGATACACAGTTTCGCATACTGGAGATAAATTCCAAATTTTGGCTTCCTGGTGCCCAAGTTTGGGTGGAAATGTACATTATTCAAAATTTGATTGCTCTAGGTACCATTGCTTTATCACAGTGCAAGAAACATACATACATTTATGCAGATTTTTTCATTATTTAATTTCTTTAAACATAACACAGGATGATAATATTTGGTGGTAACAATTTGAAAAAGTTAATCAACGTTTATAGTAAATGAACGCAAAATGTCAAAACAAAATTAATAGTCCTTCTAGGCAAATTGCCTCTTTGCCCAGATTTATTTTCAGAATTTGGCTTATTTTCTTTTACATTCTGTATTTTGGTATTTTTCTCACACATTTGATAGCAATTTTCTGCGATTCAGTAGTACTGGTTATTTTAGATTTCTATATGTTATTCCTCTATTTGTATAAATGCTGTTTATATTATTTCATATGGATGCAGATTGATTAGTGCAATAATTCTGTATCAAATACCCTACTTATTTTTTCATTTTGTAAATTGTGTTCTATATTTTTGTGTTTTAAGGTACACTTAAGCAACTTGTATTCTGTTTTTCCTGTAGAAATCTCAAGTGCAAGAACCAGAAATTCCTGAAAAAAGGAAACTAGATTTTGAAGAAACTCTTTCTGTTATCAGAAATAAGTTGAAGAGTTTTGAAGAATCTGTAAACCAAGGGTTTTCTAGTGATGAAGAGAATCTTTCAGATACTTGATGTATATGTAAATGCATCATGTTTGTGTACAATCCATATTTTATATATATATATAATGTGCTACCAAATTTTTAATAAATGTGAATATTTTGAAAATCTTTAACTATTTTCTAAGAAAAGTCCATCCTAACTTTTGAACAGTTTTCTCATGAGTATTACAGGGTTCGTGTGGTCCTTAAAAGTCCTTAATTTTTGGCAAAATCGCCAGAAGGTACTTAATTTTAATCATCTGAAATTTCTGTGTGTTTTTACGACTGCCATTTTGAGTGTGAATTAGCATTTTGAAGGAATATTTTTGAAGATTCAGTGACATACGTGGTTATCTTTTGAATGAGTTCATGGGTTATAATTTCTTTCTATTTCTAATATAAATGATGGGATACTCAATTTTCTAAGCAAGAAATGAAGCATAAGCATTTCAAAATTAATTTTTTTTCTAATAAAGAGCTCTTAAACAACTTTTCACGTTTAGGGATATGAATTCTTTTATTAAACAGTTCTAAATTTGGGGACTTACCGTATTTGACGGCATATAAAATGCACCCTTATTTAAAAGGCCACACACATATAGATGTAGAAAAAGTTATGTGTGTCTAGATCTTTATCCAGACTAAAAATAGCATTCCGTACTGAAAGTTAACTTGTGTCCTTCACATGAAAAATATTAACTATGAAAGACGCGTTTCTTTGAGCTCTTGTGTTGCGATTTTGTAAATTGCAAAAAAATTCTAATACCATAAGCGAATTTTATACTTTCGTGAAGCCCTACTCGAGAGGAATACAATGATACCACCTGCTAGGCAATAGAATTAATCATCGAAAAGTTATTAATCAAGCAAACTTAAAATCTTTACAGATTGGATTTGTAATTGTAAACAACAATGAAGTAATGCAATAACGTCTAAGTATGTGTTTATAATTAAAAATTTTAAAAAAGTGTTTAAAAGTTAAACATTAAATTCATAATTGAATCATAGAAAAAATTTTTCTCTATTTTGTGATATAACTTCTGTTCAAATATATGAAGAGTTTTCAAAATGATAGCAATTTTCATAAAATTTCATTTAAATATTAATTTTTAAAAAAATTGATAGAACTTCATTATTTGTATCATTCACGTAATAGCTTTAGCTCATGCATATCTTTCAGTAATATCTTACTTTAAATAAATAATATTAACCATTTGATTTACATAATGAATTTAATTCTAAGCTGAAAAATATCAAAATAAATAAATATTTTTAACTTTTTCATATAAATACAAAATTATGGTATATATTTGGTTTGTATCATAATATTTATTTACCTATTAGTTAGTTTTTCTATTAGTTATTTTAAAATTTTTGGTTATCTGTATCACGTTTTTGTAAATTCAGTAACAAGATTAGTTTAAAACATCTCATTCATTATCCATGATGTCACTGAGAGACACATTATCTGACACAATGTCAGAATTTGACTGCAGTTTTTTAAATGAAAGCTTCCAAATTGAAACACACCTTGCAATTAATAACAAAGAAAATATAAATACTCAGTTTGAAAATGGACTCAAGTTAATAAAGTACAGAAAGAACATATTACCACCTAAAATACAAGACAAATTCAAGGTAATTCTGTATAATCTTAGAAATGCAGCACTTAAAAACTTAATCCCCGTACAGAAAGAAGACAAATCTGCACAAACTGCAATAACTACTAAAAATGCACATACCCAATTTGAAAAAGAAAAGACGATAGATAGATCTCTTCAGTTCAACATCTCGCAAGAAAGTACATACCAAGTCATTTTGGATTCTTTTAGTAGTATTTCAGAACATAGTCATACTGCAATTTCTTCTGCTCATTATTCATTGAACATTTCATCAACTCCGAAGCCACAATGCAATCAGACAGCTAAGAAAACTAAAAATTGTTCTCAAGAATTTATACCGACAATAATTACCACAAGATCAGAATCAACTACTAAAAATAATAATCAAGGAAGAAGACTCTCAACAGCCCTTTTAATATTCCCGAGAGGGCATAATACTAATGAACAAATTTTTGATGATCTAGATAGACATATTCCACTCAACAAACTGCCCATCAAAATTAAGAAAATAGTGAAGCTCAAACGAGGAGGTATTGTTATTGAATGCGACAATAGCAGCGACATTTTTTCCTTGCAAGAATTCATCATTAATAGTCCAATCAAAAATATAGAAACTAAAATCTCTGCTCCAAGACTACCAAAATGTAATCTCCACAATGTTCCATCTAGCTATACTGAAGAGGACATTTTAAATATTTTATATTCAATAAACAATTTACCAGAACACTCCTTCAGACCTCTCTTTAAAAATGCAGAAATAAGCAGAACAACAAACAAATGGATAATGGAATGTACACCACCCGCCTTCAACTACCTAATCAATAAAAAAAATATATCAGTAGGATGGAGATCGATTCGTATATCTGAATATTTTGGAGTTAAAAGATGCAGTAACTGTCAAGATTTTTCGCATACAAAAAGAAATTGCAATTTCTGGACACACTGCCTTTACTGCAGAGAGAAACACCACATCTCAGAATGCCATGCAAGCTTTCCCTCTTGCATCAATTGCATAGCTAATAATAAATTTAATAACACAATCTATGATATCCATCTTGCAGCCAATGATATCAACTGCCCAACGTACAAACAAGAAGTAGAGAAAATAATATCAAAAACCTTTTATTACTGAATCAGCAAGACTTACCTAGAAACTTTTCAAGAAATAGATAACCATCCTTTTAACCATTTACCACCATTACGGATACTACAAATTAATCTTCAGGGAGCAAAAATAACTTTACCACATGCACTCAAAATAGCGCAAGAAGAAAAAATACATTTAATATTAGCTCAAGAACCTTTCGTTCCAACCTCAAGAAAACTGGAATTGCCATCTGATGCTAAAGCAAAGTTTAAAGAAATTAAACATTTAGCAGTGGTAGCAATGAAAGCTCCCTGAGATATGTTGTGCAGACATTGAAGACAATAAAGGATTTTGAACTTAACCAATTTATTAACAATATAATAAAAAATAAAAACACATAAAATAAATGTCAACAATATTAGAGTATTAGGAAAAACACAACATAATCATCATTCATCAAATATTTTTACCTGTACTCCAAAACACTGGCATTCTATACAAACAAAAACAAAAAAAAAAAAAAATGAAGATGTCCTAAATAGTGACTATGCAGCCTAAAAGTAAAACTGGCTACCCATTCAATAAGACCATAATCAATGGTCAAGAAAACACCTGAAAATTTAAATGTGAAAACACTTAAAACCGGCCTAACTCCGTTTGCACAAGGAATCGTCGCCGCTCACGTATTTTTAATTCCGCCCTCATTGAAGAAACATGGACGCCGCCCACGGCAGTCACTCACAGGATAGCCCCCGGAACCGAAGAACTTCAATCTGGAACCATCATCTCGCAAACTGGAATCAAGGCATCCTTCCACCGGACTGCATGCATCCCTTGAAGGGGCTGGAAACCGCTCACACACCAGCCGGGAAACCAGGAACTAGAAGGGTTGAGCCAAACTCCAACTTGCTTTATTTGCCGCGATTAACCTGCGAAATCGCAGGTTGTGTTCCGGCTATCGAACTTTGGTGCTTCTAGGAGCGCTGCAGGTAAGGAAATGCCGAACGTAGTTCTCGTGGAGACAGGATAGCAGATGCAGGTGGTGTGACCAATGTCACGTGATGAGCGATAAGACATCTGGTTGGCGATGAGGTATCCAGGCATCGTAGCGCTGTAAATCTGAAGGTTTACAATAGTTATACATAAAATAGTACTAAATCAGTTCAAAAAAGGTGTGTGTTGTAGTCATAAATGCAGAAAATAAAATACGATTCCAAAAAGTAAAATAGTATATACAGGAAAAATATAAGTAATATCTTGTGGGCGTGGCTGTGTGTGTCACATGATCATCCGGCTAAGATTTCTAAACATCATTATTTACAAGTCAAATAAGTTTTTCAGAGTACTACATACTTAAAAACACAAATTATGTTGGAAAATCCTGGTTTCCACTGAGTAGAAAAGCGGCATATGGACGGAGGTGCCTGTCCTCGTGTAAAATTTCATAGTGAAATAGGTTGAAAATGTCCATATGTTGGCACTCCTTAGCGGAGTCATAAAATGCCGTGTTAGTTCTTAAATATTCCACTATTGTATCCATTTTTAAATCTTCATGGAGACGTTTGTTCTTCACATACGGGTGTGCATTTGTGATAATTCTTAAAAATTGGTTTTGCACAACTTGTAATTTTTGGATTTCACCCTTCGTAGCGGTAGTCCATGCTGGCGAAGCGTACGTCATGATGGGTCGGATTGTGGCTAGATAAATAAGTCGTTTCTTGTCCAACAAAAGTTTTGAATATTTCCTTATCATAGGATATAAACATTTCGTGACTTTAATCGCTTTTTCCCTGATTTGTTGGATGTGATGCTGCCATGTGAGCTTGTCGTTGATTGTGATGCCCAGATATTTGGCTTGTTTCACGATAGGCACAGCCTCGTTAAAAAGATAAACACTTTGCCTGATTGGAACATTTTTCTTCCTTTTCCTTATGAGTAGGAGCTGCGATTTTTGAGCGTTAATTCGTATCTTCCAATATCCACACCATTGTTCTATGGAGGGAATAGTGTCTTGGAGTTTCCGAATAGCATGATTGATCTTAGCAGACTTCACTGCCAGGGCAGTGTCGTCTGCATAACAGGCTAGCATAGAATTATGATTTAAATGCAATCTCGGAAAGTCTGAAACGTAGAATAGATAGAGTATAGGGCCAGTCACAGAACCCTGTGGAACACCGCTAGTCCTTATTTTAGTGCTGGATAATTCATTTTTTTCCGAGACTCTGAATGTCCGATCCCTGATAAAAGAATGGATTAGCAGAATGAGTTCTCTGTCCAGTTGAAGGTCAATTAATTTAGCAATTAAGCCGCCAGACGCGGTCGAATGCTTTCGCCACGTCTAGCATGAGTATAGCAACATTAAGTTTGCAGTGCAAAGCTGCACCAGCGAATTCGGTTATTCGGACAAGTTGCTTCGTTGTTGAGAGGTGAGCACGGAACCCAAATTGTTCCGGCGGAAGATGCTGAAAATTTGGTTTCAGTCTATTCAGGATAATTCTCTCAAAAATTTTGCCTATGCCCGGCAGTAGACTAATAGGACGATATCCGTCTGGTCGGGTGTGATCTTTAGCCGGTTTAGATAGTAAAATAATTTTAGCAATTTTCCAAGGTGTTGGAAAGTAAGAAAGAGCAAGACAAGCATTAAAAATACTTGTCAGGCTGCAGATGATGTTAGGCGGCAAATTTTTAATTGCTGTATTGCTGATTTCATCAATTCCTGGAGATTTCTTTTGTCTCAGGTGTTTGATAATATTAGTCGTTTCAGTAGGAGTGGCATATTTAATCGGAAGTCTGACTGAAGGGGCGTTGAGCCAATCCCTCACTCGTAGGAGGGTCTTTAATTCGAAATCAGAGTCATTTGGCCAATCATTTGGCGAGAACTGTTCTTGGAGGTGTGCTGCGAAGATTTCTGCCTTTTCCTGATTGGAGATGGCAATATTACCTCTGTCATAGAAGGGTCGATTACTTGTGAAGGAAGTTTTAAAATTTTTGGTTAAAGACCAGAATGTACCTTCTCTAGAATCCAGATTTAACATTTTATCATCCCATAGTTCTTCTTTGAAGGTTTTAATGGCCTTCTGAATTTGCTTATTTTTACGATTTATTTCACGTTTAAGTGCCAGGTCCCACGTTAAATGATAACATTTCCTGAGTCTATTTCGCTCTCTCATAAGCTGTCGTATATTAAGGGGCAGTCTGAAAGCCTTATCACGATTAGTAATTTCAGTACTGGCTTCCTTAATTGCACCTTGAATGCTTTCACTTAAGCATTAATTACGGTGTTTATGCCTTGTTTGGTATTGAGATTTTGCAGTTGAGGAGGTGAATTTTTCATGATATTGCTGAAGAGATTCCAATTCGTAATTCGCTTAGTAGAGAACTCAGAAGTTTTTGTCACTCCTAATGTTGCGATTACGGGGAAGAGCGACGCGAGATACTTATAGCAGAAGTAGGAATGACGTCATCTCACGGCAACCAATCAGCTATCGGCACGAATCGGCTTTTCAGATGACGTAACATTGTTTCGTTTTTTGCATCTCAATTAGGTTGAAACAGTCCGTTATCAATGCAAACAGTGGCAGCAAGAAAAAGAAGTAGAAGTAACTACTATATTACATTAAAAATAAGGGCTAAACTAAATAAACATTTCAAGGAGGAGAGATGATGCAGTAAATGGTTTAAAAATAAGCTATATTTCCCAACACCATCAGGGCTCTTTTCCTTGCTATCACATTCAACAAAATCTTTAATAATCTATTCAGGACCATTAACACCTATATAAGTTCATACCACACTGCATACAGCCACTATTAAACTGGAAACGTTAAATCTATCACTATATTGCACTTCTATATATGCTCCACCATCCTTAAATCTTCAAAATGTCTTGCAAGAATTAAGCTCAATACCTCTTCCATCTAAATGTCATCATCTAATATCAGGAGATGTCAACGCCCATAGTCCAGTATGGGGATCAAGTACTGAAAATAACAGAAGTTCAATATTATTAGAATTTATTCAACAAAATCTACTTGCAATAATAAATACTCCAGACAGTCCACCCACCTTCCTCACTCTTACAGGTCAAAGTTGGATAGATCTTACAATAGCAACTCCTGAACTAGCCTCAAAAATTACAAACTGGAAAGTTCTTGATTAAGAATCATTAAGTGATCATCAATATATAACTGTTCAAATAGAATCAGAAATATATTATACTATTAAAAGAAGATTCAAAATTTCATATGGAGGCCATAGCTCATTTAATACAAAATTAAATGCAAAATCCCAAGTTCTAATAAATATTCTAAATTCCTCAAATACAAAAGAAGAAGTAAATGCAGCAACAGAATACCTTATCAGCACAATAATAGACATCTGCAATACCTCATATAAACAAAGATCTACTTCAAAAAATTTTTAATTAAATTGGTGGAATCAAGCATTATCAATAGAAAGAAGCAGGGTCAAAGCCCTAAAAAGAAGATATAAAGCAAACAAACTCCCTTAAGAAAGATCAAAATGGAAACAAGAATTTAATAAATCAAGAGCAATATATAAAAGAAATATCAGACAAGCAAAAATAACAAGCTGGAAAAACGTTTGTACAAATACCTCAGAACTCTTTGGTACAGCATTCAAAATAGCCCACAATAAAGTGTTCATACCACCCCAACTATCTATGTCAGGATTCACAGTAGCAGCAACTCCAAGTGATGTTATCACCCAAATATTAATACAATTATTTCCTCAAGATGAAGAAGTAGCACAACCAAGTTTAAACTCGAAAGCTTTCAAAAACAGAAAATTTTGAACAAACATCCTGCAATAACTCCTCAACTCTAATGGAAATAGAAAACATAATTAAACACTTAAATCCCAAAAAAAGCTTCTGTACCTGACGGCATAGACAATATAATTTTAAAGCAAATTTTGAAAATCAATAGAAATATCATAAAATCTTTTGTTAGTTCATGTTGGAAAACTGCCACTTTTCCTACTATACTAAAACAAGCCAAAGTAGTTCTCTTCTTAAAGAAAAACAAGCCTCAGGATAATCCTCAATCATATCGACCAATATGCCTGTTACCTGGTTTGGGAAAGCTTCTAGAAAAATTAATACCATCAAGACTACAATATCACCTGCATATTAACAAAATCATTCACCCATATCAGTTTGGTTTCATTATTAATAAATCAGTAGACCATGCTTCCCAGAAATTACATCAAATATTACAAATAAACAGAAATCAAAATAAACATTCTTTAATAATATCATTAGACATTCAAGCAGCTTTTGACTCTATATGTTGGACAGATGCAATACAAATCCTTAAATTCATCCATTGTCCAAATAAAATATTCCTATTATTAAACGATTACTTCTATAACAGATCTCTACAATATACATCAACTAGTGGAGTCAAATTATATAAAGTTACAAGAGGATGCCCACAGGCTTGTTGTTTGAGTCCAGTTATTTGGAATTTAATAGCAAATGAAATATTGAAAAATTTTGACAATATCCTTCATATGCACGCACAAGCATATGCAGATGATTTCCTACTAATAGTCACAAAGATATAGAAGATAACTCCAAATATTCCCTATAAATCTTTAAACAATGGGCAAATAAATTTCAGTAAAAAATATCAAGTCTCAAGAGTAAAGCTCTTTATATACGAAAACAGGGCACCAAGATAACGAACCTTCGAAACCCAATTATCAAAATAGCAACAGTAAATTCACTACTAGGTATCATGCTTGATAATAGACTTTCATGGCATCAACATATCATATATATCAAAAATAAACTTCTAATATTATCAAACTCAATAAAAATAACCACAGCAAGAAACTGGGGAATTTCTTCTCAATATCAGAAAATTTGGTATACAACAGTAATAGAAATGTGTGTGTGATTATGGCAAAACCTCAAGGGCTATCTGCCTAAGGGATGGGATGCCTTCGTGGAGGACTTTCTAAGGGAAACTGGCTCGTATACACGTTACACATGGGGAAAACCACGAAAACACCCATGCAGCCAGCCCGTTCGCGGGATTCGGACCGAACTACCAGTGTTCAGCGACTTTACCGCTCGGCCGCTGGTGGGCCAACAGTAATAGAAAAGATTATTCTACACGGCGCTTCTGTTTGGGGCACAGATCTAAATCAACATGCAAAAAGACAAGTAACTTCAATACAACGGCTTTTTCTGCTATCAATAACAAAAGCATATAGAACAACACCTACCAGTTCTTTACAAATCATTTTAGGTATTCCACCAATTACTCTGACTTTACAGAAAGAAGCCGTTAAAACAAAAGTTGCACGCCTGCCTCAAACAAGCACCTATAATTCTAATATCTATCATCCAACAGAATATGAAGAACTCAAACAAATTGTAAACTTACATCCAAATCAATTATATTCAGAAAATCCAATAGTAAATTCAAATATAGATAATTTTCAAATTCAAATTTTTACAGATGGATCAGAAACAGAGTTAGGCGTAGGCTGTGCTTATTGCGTTTTCAGAAATAATAATCTTATACAAACCTGGAAAACAAAATTGAATCATACAAATTCAGTATTTCAAGCAGAACTGTTGGCTATAAGAGAAGCAGTAACATATGCAAAGCAATTCTCAATAACCAGTGTTATAATTTCTGACAGTGCATCAAATATTCAAGCAATTAGCTGGTCATAATCGCTCTCCTTTCGTTCAAGATATACACTGAAGTGACAAAAGTCATGGGATAGCAATATGCAAATATACAGATGGCAGTAGTATCGCGTAGAAAATGTATAAATGCGAAGTGCTTTGGCAGGGCTTTCATTTGTGTTCAAGTTATTCATGTGAAGAGGCTTTGACGTGATTATGGCCGCACTACGAGAATTAACAGGCTTTGAACGCGGAATGGTACTTGGAGCTAGACGCATGGGTCATTCCATTTCGGTTATCGTAAGGGAATTCAACATTCCGAGATCCACAGTGTCAAGAGTGTGCCGAGAGTATCTAATTTCAGGCATAACATCCCACCATGGACAGCGCAGTGTCCAACCACCTGCACTTAACGACCGAGACCAGCGACGTCTGCGTAGAGTTGTCAATGTTCACAGACAAGCAAAACTGCATCAAATAATCGCAGAAATCAATATGGGACGTACGAGGGACGTATCCGATAGGACAGTGCGGCGAAATTTGTCTTCGTTGGGCTATGCCAGCAGAAGACAGACTCGAGTGCCTTTACTGACAGCCCGATATCGCCTGCAGCGACTCTCGTGGGCTCGTGAGCATATCGGTTGGTCTCTAAACGAATGGAAAACCGTGGCTTGATCAGATGAGTCACGATTTCAGTTGGTAAGAGCTGATGGTAGGGTTCGAGTGTGGCGCAGACCCCATGAAGCCATGGACCCAAGTTGTCAACAAGGCACTGTTCAAGCTGGTTGTGGTTCCATAATGGCCTGGGCTGTTTTTACATGGCATGGACTCGGTCCTCTGGTGCAACTGAACCGATCATTGACTGGAAATGGATATCTTCAGCTACTTGGAGATCACTTACAGCCATTCATGGACTTCACGTACTCAAACAACGATGGGATTTTTATGGGTGACAATGCGCCATGTCACTGGGCCACAATTGTTCGCGATTAGTTAGAAGAACATTCTGGACAATTCCAGCGAATGATCTGGCCACCTAGATCGCCCGACATGAATCCCATCGAACATTTATGGGACATCATCGAGAGGTCAGTTCGGGCCCAAAACCCTGCGCCATCAACACTTTCACAATTATGGACGTCTATAGAGGCAGCATGGCTCAATATTCGTGCAGGGGACTTCCAACGACTTGTTGAGTCCATGCCACGTCGAGTTGCTGCACTTCGCCGGGCAAAAGGAGGACCGACAAAATATTAGGAGGTATCCCATGACTTTTGTCACTTCAGTGTACAATATTTACTCGCATATTTTCCAACTGGACAAAAACCTAAACTGCATTGGACACGTGCCCACGTAGGAACATTGGGCAATGAAACGGCAGATAGCTTGGCAAAAGAAGCAGCAAATGGCACTATAACAGCAATAACCTATATACCAAATCCAATATCACTTTTAAAATCAAGACTTGATTTTACAATGGAAACTCATGTGGTCACAAGATAATACGGGCAGACGAACTTTTATGTTTCTACCAAAACCAACACGAAATTTAGTTACAACAAATAATGCAATAACATACATTCTAACAGCATATGGACCCTTCATTTCATATCTTTTTTGTTTCGGCTTGTATCATACAGACAACTGTGTATGTGGATCAACAGGAACAATAGATCATTACCTGTTTGAATGTGCAATCACTAAAAACCTCCACTTTCGTCTTTTCACAAGTGAAAATACCCAAGGATGGTTCAAACAATTACTCAGAAGTAAATCTCTCCGCAAAAAACTTCATAATTTAATGGAATATCTCATAGAAAATTGTGATAATCTAAAGTCAGCATAAATTAAGCCATCACAATTCCACATCAGTATTTTTTCGGCATAATTAGCATCACTTCAAGACAGCCCAACTTCAATCAACAAATATGAAACTTACTTCACACTAACTATAAAATATCTCAGAGCTTTATCAGAATTTACTTCAGACTAACTATTAACTTCAACAGATAAATAAGCTTTAACAGACTTATGAACTGTGTACTATAATGAACAGTGAACTATTTATGAATTATTAACCATTTATCAACTGTGAACTATTATTGCAATTCAACATACCATCAAAATCCTATTTTATTTATTATGTATATAACCAAAATTTTTTATCTAAATCTTTATTTGTACTCTGCATTACGCAGTCTATATTCTATGTACGTACCATCAAAATTTCTGTTAATATCTTTATGAATTCTGTCAATGTATGTCAAGTATATGTCAAAAAATATGTGTACATCAAAATCAAAAATTTTATTGTAATATAAAATTTTAAATAAACGTGGTCCCACTGAGTGAGCAATAAAGCTGAAAGTCTTCATGGCGGCACAGCTGCTCACCCAGTGGTCTCCTGTGTCCTTCACGTATAAGACGCAGGTAACTTTTTTTGAGACCAAATTTAGGAAAAAAAGTGCGTCTTTTATGCCGTCAAATACAGTATCAACATTTTGGAGATTTTAAGATCAGTTTTTATAGAAAATTTTTAATTTCGAGATCTGAGAAATTTTCGAAGATTTTTTTTAAAACATCGTAACATTGATAAATTTCATTAAAATAATGGTAATATATTGAAATTATATTAAAAAAATAACATTAAAATAAAACATTTTTATTTTTCGCTGTCATATTATAAAGTTTCATTTTGCAACTTATTGTACGGTATTTTTAAATCTGAAAAATAAATAAGGTATAGTGTTATAAAGCACAATTTATGAAGCAACTCTTAGAAAAAGCAAAATTAGCTACGTAATTAATTAAAAATGTGTTCTTTTTAATTTTTTCATAGTAAGAGTTTTTCTCATGTAATTGTCTCAGAATATTCAAAATTCTCCAAATAGGCATCCGTTTTTTCTATAAAATTAATTTTACTCTTTTTCCCTCCTCTTTTTTTTTTTTTTTTTTTTTTTTTTTTTTTTTTTTTTCAAAATATTTTTGGATTTTTGTTGTTACAGAACTGGTAGGGATAATTTTTCTTTAGGATTTTAGACATTGCAGCTTGGAGTGTTTAGAAGAATTTAAAGGCAAAATTTATAGACCCATCATTCTAGCAGATTCCAGAAATATGTGACAAAGTGAAAAATGTCTCAATGGTATCAACACGTAATGGATGAATTTTACAGAAAGTTTGCAATGAATTTCTTAATTTTTTAAGAATGTCGTCTGGAAGAAAAATAAAAACATAATATTTGAATGTTTTACTTCTGATACTAGAATTTTAACATGTTTAGCAGCATGGAAAATATCAAAAACGCTTCTAATCTTATCACATGGGCAGGCATTATAGACAGGGATGTTTTATTAATAAATAAATTTAAAATTAATATTTACAAATTTAAAAGATTCATCTAATATGTCTTAATGAATCATACACATAGCTGGCACTAGGCATTTTCCCACCTGATGCAATCTCTGTGGATCCTAAATTCTGCTGCCTAATGCCTGCTTTAAATTCTAAAAGTTTTGCCATTTCTAGATTTTGTTGTTCGGTGTGTCACTAAATTCTAAAAATTCTGCTACATCAGGTCTGTAACCGGCCTTTATCATATATATTTCATATTTCTTCTGATGTTCATATTACTAAAGAAAATGCATTTAGTATTTTTTAGAATAATAGAAATCCTTAATTAAATCCAAAAATTCTAATTGAAAAGGAAACGTGTTGAAGAAAGAAACTGAATACATAAAGAAAATTATTCTTCAAAGATATGTGTTGTTATTATTATGTAAATTACCCAATTGTTTATGATTTGAGCCTTTACTATAATTTCCCACTTCTATTTCCTCATATGATAGAGTTACTGAGCCAGATTAAATTAAAATTAAATTGTATAAACTTTGACTACTGGTCCACATTTTTAGTTTTAATTAGACTGTTCTTACGTCACCGTGAGCTGTAATTGATTTTGTTAGCATCAGAACATGCCTTTATGTTCTAAGTTCTTTTTAAGTAAGAGATTTATTTAAACCTTTGTCTGATATTGTAAATACTTTCAGACATAGCGATAACATGCTTCACGTCTGTCGGGGGGTTTGGACTATTTAACTTTTACCAGATCAAGTAAACCCTCATATGTACATTGTGGAGAGGCTGACAGGTTAGGAGATAAAGCACGCAGAAACTAGCGAGAGCACTAATTTGCATATTGAGACAAATCTCTAATTGTTAGAAAAGATGCTTAAAGAGAAGGAAATCGATATAAAGTAGCCAAAATGTTTGAGAAGGCTTCAAATTAAAATAACCCATAAATAATTTGTTGAGTGTTGTTGTTATAAAACATAAATGTTTTGTAGCTTTTAACTAATTATCCTAATATCGTTTAAGAATCATTGTCATAAATTACATGTATTTTAAACTGTAAAAATCTATTAGATTGTGATTTTAATAGGGCTTTTTTAACAAATATTGTTAAAAAGTAAAATTTAATATTGGCCATGTAAATCAATAATGACTAAGATTATCTAATTACCTAATTTAATCATTTATAATTAACTGCTTACCCTTAGAGTTATTAACTTTCATTAATATTCACTGTGGTCACAAAATAAAACACAAAAATGTAAAAATTCAGTAAAACTTATTCTTTTCATCTTGCGAGATTTAAAATAATACAAAACAACTTATCACCTCTGGTGCTTTAATGGCTTATTGGGACCTTAAAGTATATTAACTGGGTTACAATCCCTGGAATTCTACACGAAGCTACGACACTAACTGCATCAAACAGAGCCTGATTAACTTTCAGCACTTGCCAACTGGGCCTACATCAGGCCTTTCAGGTTTGTTCTAATCAGCAGGTCTCTCTCTAGACAAGCGGTGACAACATTCAGTCTTTTGTTATGAATCATGCTGAGTATGATCTTACTTCTCATTTTAACCTATGCCGTTTGACATAAAATCTACCTGCTATTTACTAAATCTCTAGACTGACCAAGTATGTGACAAAATGAGTCATTAAAAAATCAACATAAAGCTAACTGTTAGTAAAACGTAAATGTCTCTTATGTTATTTCAAATATTCCAACTATTAGAAGTGTAAAATATTTAAAGCTACTTGATAAATTGCATAAAGTTTATTTTATTCTCAAATTTATTAATTATGTTAATTAATTCATGTTTAGTAATAATGCATACTACTTAGGGATCTATTTTATTTTTAGGATGGTATTACAAAAGTGAAATTCAGGCATGAATAATATTTTTAATTGAATTTATTCAGTTCCCGTTTGCTCATAAGTCCTTAATTTTTTCATTAATGGTCCTTAAAAGTACTAATTTCCGTGTGCAGAAATGTGTACGAACCCTATATTAACATGCAATTAAAACTGAATATTATTGCTCTTAATCCATTATTTGTTCATGATCTTGTACCCCCTCCCGTTTTTTGACTAATCATTAACGTAAATATATTTTTTACAATAAATCTGTTCTCTGCCTTAATGGTACCTATGAAGTTAATTTACTCCATATTTCTTATTATTATGAGGTTATAAGGACGTGTCAGGTTTGAGAAGAAAACGTAATTTTAATAAAATGATTTTCTCATTTCTTGATTGGCTAGTAGCACTTAAAACAATTTATTAAATATAGAAAAGTATGTTATAATGTCATTGTATACAGCAGAACTTGTCAAGCTGGCCAATGTAATCATAAATAAGCTTTTATTTTAAACTCATAAAATAATTAATGAACTAAGAGCAGAAAAATAATTTATCACATATTTTAATGAGAGCAAGAAATTAAATAAGTTGCTTTACAAAATTAATCTCTTACACTTTTGACAATTCTGTTACATCCAAAATTGTAAATTACGTTGAATCTAATATGAACTTCATTTAAAAGATTTTTCTCTGCTCTTTCTGATTTCGGTCAGTAAAGTTCTGAAAGTTTCAGTTTGTTCATTAAACGAAGATATGGGCAAAAGGTTACTTCGGCATTAAAATTTTAAAAAATCTAAATCATATTTTGAAAAAATCGTTTCACCACATTAAATGGAATGTATGTACCAAATTTGAGCTCAGTACCTTATCACAATATTTTTAAAAGTGTAAATTTTTTACTATATCTGGAATCTAGAAATATCAGAGTCTGTTAAACTTAGTCAAAAAAATATATAACTAAAATTTCTAAAATCTTTGAAATGAAAGAACATAAACCCTGTCAGGATTCCAGTAATATTGGGTGAAAATCTTGATGATATAGCATCTCCACCAGTATCAAAAACAAAATATCAAGAAGTGTTAAATTCAGTGATGTATACTTAGCAACATGCACAAGGCACAGGCTTTTGCTGTAAGGTAATTTGTCATGAAATAATAAAGATCTCAGAGAAAAACACTTGAAAGCAGTGAATGGGCTATTTAGATAAATTGAAGGAACACAAAATGCATGTTTAATATATACTTCAAACAATGGGAAAATGCTACTTCAGATGCAAGTTGGTGTACCACTGAAGATGGAGAATCATTTGGAGGTTATTTTATTAAATTCCATAGATAGGAAGTGCAACAAAGAATGAATAGTTGCTCTATCTACAGAGAATGAATATTTGCTCTATCTACATGGTGTATTCAATTATGGCAAAGCACACTAAGGCTATCTGCCTAAGGGGAGAGATGCCTTCGTGGAGGGCTTTCTAAGGGAAACTGGCTCGTATACACGTTACACATGGGAAAAACCACGAAAACACCCATGCAGCCAGCCCGTTCGCGGGATTCGAACCTCGGACCGAACTACCAGTGTTCAGCGACTTTACCGCTCTGCCGATTGTGGGCTGTCTACAGTGGAAGCTGAACCTTTGACATTCTTTGAATGTGCGTGTGAAATTAAATGGTACATCTTTTTACTTGAAGAATTGGGGCAAGATGATATAATTGACAAACCAAATGAAAGTAGAAGAGACTGTCAAGCATTAATAGATTGGATTTAAAAAAGAAGAAGAAGAAGAAGAGTGGTAGTTCAAGGCACATTGACCAAAAATATTTCTTTGGAATAGATGAATTTGAAATGAATCAAATCATTCCTCAGTTTGTGTGTTCGCAAAATCAAGAAGTGGACATTTTAACAAAATTATCTACCTAGAACAAAACTAAAAGATGAACTATTAAAGTATAGACAAAACTGAATTAAACACAGATAAGAAGGAAATTGATAGTATTGCTTATAAAAGTATAATTTTTAGTATTTTGGCAACATTGATATGTTGCTTTGATTGTAAAAGATTGAATTGAAAAATTTTATGCACAATCTATAGAGACTATTATGGTTTTAGGGAATGTTGTAATGATGCAGTGATAAATATTATTTAATAAAGTTTTCTTTTATATATTACTATATACAGTACAAAGTCTTTAATCCGGACCTCAAAGCTACAAACTTTCTGCACATGCGCGTTTAATGTATAACGGACGGTATAAGCTAGGCTAAAATTATCTATTTCGGTTAATGTTGCAGATTGCGCTGTATATTAATCTTCTAATTGAATCCGGCTTATTATTTTTTGCAAACAGTTAGAGCAATTTTATAAAAAGTAAGCTTGAACTTTCTATTATGTTAAATATCTGCCAAAGGATCTACAAAGCGAAAGCATCTTTCGATGTAAATCAAACAAAAAGTGGAATTGCTGCAAAAAATGGATAAAGGCATGAAGAAAGTGACGAGTTAGTGAAAACGGAAAAATTTCGATTGACAAGTTAGTCGGTGTTCTCGGCACAGCAATTACAGGACTTGAACAGCGAAACTTTGTAACTGAACAAGAAATTATGTCTGTTTATAAAATTAAAGACAAAGTATTAGCACATAAAACGAAGCAACTTAAGCTGATACAAAAGCAAAGTTTAAAGTTATAAAGACATTTAGCAGAAATAGCAATAGAAGCTCCCTTAGGTTGTATACTGTGCAGACATTTTTCATTTGGGATGGAGATATTATTAATTGTGATATTGTTGAGATGTCTTCTGAAGGTTTCCTTTGGAAATAAATTGTAGTGGATTTGCTTTCATTGATTTTAATTTTCCAAACGTTAAACCATGGGAAGATATAGTCTATTGCATTTTGGAGGTTTTGGATCTCTTTTCGGATTGATGGATTTGCTGAGAATTGCAGTATCGTCTGCATAGCAGGCAATAATGGCATCTTTGTGGCTGGGAAGATCATTTATGTAGATGTTAAAAAGAAAAGATGAAAAATTCGAGCCCTGAGAGACACCTGCTTTCATTACACTGATATTAGATAGCTCGTTCTTAATACGAACTTGAAAAGTTCTGTTTTCCAAAAAACTTGAAATTAAGAGGATTAATCCAGGTGGAAATTTGTTTCCGATAAGTTTCATAAGGAGGCCTGGGTGCCAAACCTTATCAAACGCTTTTTCAATATCAGCAACAGTTTCTTTTTTATTAAAGGCTTCTCCGATGATTTCAGTAATTCTTGTAACTTGTTGAGTGGTGCTAAATCCATGCCTAAATCCAAATTGATGTTCCTTAATAATATTATTGTCTTCAACGAATTTAGTGAGCCTATTGATGACTAATCTTTCAAACAGCTTGCCAACAGCTGAAAGTAAACTGATGGGTCTGTAATCTGAAGTGGAAGATCCATTTTTCCCAGGTTTCTTCAAGACAATGATCATCGCATGCTGTAAGGATCTTAAGTTTTACTAACGTTTATTTTATTTTAAATCTTTACTATCACTTCTTATTTTCTACTTCCAGCCAGAATTATAAGCGTGAAGGTTTTTATGCAAAGTTTGTCTGGCGAACGCCAAGTATTTAAGTTGTGGCCTTTTGCCAAGCGAGAGAGAGGAAGCAGTTGAGTCAAAGCAGGCCGCTTACCTTAGAAGTTACTTAGTTGCTGTTTGCCTTCCAGGCCAGAGGTTTTAATCCTCTTTATAAATTCAAACGTATTGTAGTGTTCACAGTCTCTGTGCTACATACGCTTCCTGTTATTATAAGGCCAATCTTCCACGTTTATTATTCTAAAGTTAAATTAGAGTTTAGTTTTATTTTTATACTTTTACGTTAGACCCCAAGTGGCGGGTCAGTGTATTCCGAAGTACGGAAGTTATTGTATATAGAGAAAAATAAAGGGTTTTGTATATCCTTCGTCTGTATCCTGTCTACTTACTACAATTAGTGAACATAGCTTTAGTAAGCTCTCTGTTCCGAGTCAGGTCCTTGTATGTTCCCGAAGAAGGTTAGAAGGAACATCGACCCTGATAGTGGCGCCCAACGAAGAAGAATAACCATGGCCGAGTTTCAAGAAGAACCTGTGCTGCCTGCAGAAACGGCTCAGAATCCAGAAATGCCAGCTGCCGCCCTGGAAGGATTTGGTTACATCGTCCAGACCATGCGCGCTTCGATGAAACCAGGAGCAACATTTAACGGAAACTCACCGGTAACCAGTTTTTTGGAAAAATTGGATGACCACTTCATGCTCTACCCCGTGCACGAGTTTCAAAAAGTTACCTTAGCTACCAGCGCTTTGAGGGGCCAAGCGCTTAACTGGTTCAAATGTATAGGCAGAAGTCTCTTGGGTCAAGCAGGAAGTCCCACCTATACTTACGAAAATTTCAAGACTGCCCTACTAAAAGCCTTCCCTGTCGTAAGGGATCGTGCGAAATTAGAAACGGAACTTTTCAGCATATATCAGCAAAGAATCGGAAATCTTTCCACCTTTATTTTAAGAAAAATTCACGTCTTCAAACTCTTGTATGGAAACCGTCCGAATCCTGAGATAATTCAAGTGATTTTGACGAGGTTACTTCTCCAAGTACAAGACTTTATTGAATTAAGGAATCCGACTACACTGGAAAAGTTATTTGAGCTAGCAATCCATTTTGAAAGTAGAAGAACGGCGGACATTGAAAGAAGACGCCAATATCAACAACGAAACCAATTTGGTGAGCCAAGACCACAGCAAAGTCAAGCACACGGCTACGGAAGCAAAGCGAATCAGTGGGCAAGGAAACCCAGCATTCAAAAACAGCCGGCGAACGTCGACAGTTCAATAGCAACCCAGGAAAAAAGTCTCAAGGCCAGGGGAAAAAGAAGGAAAGCACGGAAAGGAAAAATAATTTAAACTAAAACGGATTTCTGCTGACGAGAGGGTGCGGAAATCCGAAGGCCACGAAAACCCCTCTTCCTACAAGTTAAATACAGTAATGGTGAAAAATTTGACTCTTCCGAAGATTGAAGTCTTGGTGAATAATATCCCAGCCACCGCACTCCTGGATACCGGCGCGCAGTGTTCCTGTGTGGCAGAAGAGTTTTTTAGGAAGTATTTTCGCAAATACCGCATATATAATGCGGATAATACGACAGTATTAGCGGCGCAAGGAGAAAAATGTAAGTGCGTAGGTAAAGTACCTTTGTATATCCGTATCAAGGACGAACAAGTAAAGGTGATGTTTTTTATAGTAAAGAATCTGCAAGCACATTTAATCTTAGGAATAGATTTTCTTTCAGACGCACAAGCTACACTGGATTTTAATGAAGCGTCCCTTAAGCTGACAATGAAACCAGTGCGTGTAGAAAAGGCTGAACCGCCAAGGATAAATCTTGACCACCTGCCTAATGACGAGCAAGATAGAATCCGACAAGTGGTAAGTGAATTTGCTTCCTTATTTAGTGATATTCCAGGATTTACTCAGGTTACTAACCATAGTATTGACACCGGAGATGCAATTCCAGTTCGCCAAAAACCATACCGGTATGATAAGAATAAGGAAAAAATTATAGAATGGCATATTACCGATATGCTACGTAAAAAGATCATAACGCCCATCTCAAGTAGTTATGCTAGCCCGGTGGTTTTATGTAAGAAAAATAATGACTATCCTTTGGAGCATCCAAAAAGGTGGAGATTCGCTATTGATTACCGTAAATTAAATTCCATAACGAAATATCCGGTATATCCGTTACCGATCATAGAAGAAATTTTAAGGAACATAAAATCAACCAAATTTATGACGACTTTAGACTTAACGACTGGTTATTTTCAAATAGGGGTGAGGCATGAGGACGTGCCTAAGACTGCTTTTATAACCAAGTCTGGCACTTATGCATTTTTGCGTATGCCGTTTGGCCTTTCAGGGGCCCCAGCAACATTTCAGCGATGCATGGACATTGTGTTAAGACCTGTTCTTGGAAAGTCCACATTTATCTATTTAGACGATATCATTATTACTAGTGATAATCTCGACCAACATGTACAGGATTTAAGACAGGTGTTTACTTTATTAAATGAGGCCGGTCTAAAAGTTAATGTCGAAAAGTGCAAATTTGCAGCCCCTGAATTAAAATATTTAGGTTACAAAATATCTCAAAAAGGGTTCGAGACAGATGAATCAAAAATAATCGCTGTACAAAAGTATCCGACTCCAAACACGGCAAAGAAGCTCTCTTCTTTTCTAGGACTTTGTTCATATTATAGGTCCTTTATAAAAGATTTTGCGGCTATCGCTGAGCCATTGTTAAAATTAAAAAGGAAAAAGGGAAGATTCTCGTGGACGGCCGAAGCCAATAGTGCTTTCGAAAAATTAAAACAAGCATTAACGCAAGCCCCTGTGTTGAAATTTCCTGAAAAGGATGAAAATTTAGAAATTTCAGCGGATGCTTCGGATTATGCGGTAGAAGCGGTACTTTCGCAAAATCAGCAGCCCGTGGCATTTTTTAGCCGAACTTTAAATCAAACACAAAGAAACTATTCCGCGACCGAGAGAGAGGCACTTGCATTTCTGTTAGCAGTGCAAAAGTTCCGAGTCTATTTTGGAAAGGCGCCGATAACAGTGTACTCTGATCATGCGGCGGTAACTAGATTGTACTCAGGAAAAAATTTATCCCCAAGGTTAATAAGATGGGCACTCAAGCTGCAAGAATATAATCTGGTAATCAAGCATACCCCTGGAAAGGAAAATATCGTAGCAGATGCCCAATCAAGGATTAAAATAGACGAACAAGGCAATACCGTAAAGATGGCAATGCTTACAGCGTGTACAATAAATTCCCGAGAAACTGTAATAACCGAACTGGGTAAGGATCCTGAGTTTGGAAGCATTTATGAATATTTGAAGGATCCTGAAAATTTTAGCCATCAAGATATTGTGGCGTTAAGAAATAGGGCGGCCCATTACGAACTAATAGATGGTCTATTATTCTATACAAAAACTACGAATTCCAACAACGAATTTCGACCTGTTATCCCAGCTAGTCTTAGATTAAATATCCTGCAGGAGCTCCATGACAGCCCTTTAGCTTCTCATGCTGGTATTCGAAAAACTATCCAACGCGTACGCGAGGCAGTCTACTTTCCTGAACTGCAAAAGTTAACAAGGGCGTATGTCCAGTCCTGCCCAACATGTCAAGCAGTTAATTATATTAATTTCCGCCCGGCCGGGTTTCTAAATAGTATTAAATCCGAATTTCCAAACGAAATAATTGGCATCGATTTATTGGGCCCTTTCCCAAAAAGTCAGTTAAATAAAAGTCGCTATCTCCTTGTTATGGTTGATCATTTTAGTAAATGGACCGAAATTGTTCCCTTAAAACGAGCCTCCGCGAAATTAGTTACTGATTTTATTTTAAATAAATAAATTTTAAAATACGGGGCGCCCCTAAAAGTTATATCGGATAATGGTCCTCAATTTGTAAGTAATATATTTGAAGACATGTGCCAAAAACTGGGCATACGTCATTTAAAAATGGTCCCGTATCGGCCGCAATCAAATATAGCGGAACGGGTCAATAGAAATATAGTGAAAATTATCCGTAGTTATGTTAAAAATTTTCCTAAAAGCTGGGATAACTATGTCAATGAATTTGCTTTCCCCCTTAGGACCGCAAAACATGATACAACGGGCAAAACTCCTGCTGAGTTATTTCTAGGCAGAAAGATTATAACACCGTTAGATAAATTATTTTATGTGCAACAAAGAGCCCCAGAATTTAAAATGGGTGATATAGAAAAACTAATAAAAGAAGCAAAAAAGAATACGGAAGTAGCACAAAGAAAACAGAAGCTATATTATGATTTGAAACGACGGGGAGTAACTTATAAAGTAGGGGATGAAGTTTTAAAAATTAAGCATTCACTTTCTTCAGCACCAGAAGATAAAACTGCCAAATTTTTTCCACGATTTGAAGGACCATATGTTATAGAAAAAATAACTCACGCTGTTGTAGTGTTAAAAGCCAGAAATGGTGAAACCTGTTCCGCAAACATTGATCAAATCAAGCCCTACTTCGATCGTAATAAAATGCAAGTCTTTTCAGATCTTTTGAAGGATCCGGCACGGCAGACACCGCAGGTACAAGCTCCAGAGGTGGAAAAACGACAAGTACAAGGGCAAGCCAATGAGAGACAGAAGCAAGTGAAAAGAAAATTGCCCCTCGGAAAAATTGAAGGTAAAAGAAAAAGAAGCCGTTCCACCGTCCAGAAAAGAGAGTTCACGAACACCCCCAGAATGAAGAAGGGAGAAGGACGACGTATGTGAAGAGAACCAGGAGAAATGACGGCAACTATAACCCGGCTTTAAAACGGAAGATCTACTCATCCGACAGAACTCTCCGCAGCAAAAGTCGCCGAACTGCGGAAGGGCCATCAGCGGCGGAGGAAAAGTTACAAGGAAAATTTGAACGGCCAACAACGAGGTCCAAGCAGGAACACGAAAGAAGTTTCCCGGTTCCGCCAAGACCAGGTGCCATCAAACGGCCAAGACCACAAGCAGAGGAGAAAAGGAAAGTATTCAAGGGTGGCCGTACTGGTGAAAAAAGGAAGCTTCCAGAGGAAAGCACTGAAGGGCGAGCCCGTACAAGAAGGAGGATAAACCAAACTACTATCTGCAGTACCTTTAAAGACTGGGCACAGAAAAGGATGTCCGAATATTACAAAGATAAGTAAAATTTTATGTTACTTTGCAAACTTAAGTTAATCTTTCATTCTTACTGCAAGTGGCAGATTTCAAGAAGTTTTACCTCATGCGAGGTCTACCTTTATTGCCAAAAGGGCGAGAAATGAGTTGTGACCGATTTTCTTATTATGTTTTTCAATTACTCGCGCGTAAAACTAAAGTTGATGTATAATAGCGTTATGTAAAGACTTAAATATTGTAAAAAGTTATTGTATAAATTTTATTTAAAACATTCTAGCAAGAGAGAAGTTTTAGTCTGAAAGATTTTTTGAAATGTATTATTTCAATGTAGAAAGAATTGGCACTTGCTTTGAAAAGAATAGAAGTTAACAAGGTACTACTAATGTATGTTTTCAAATGTGTAAAATTAACAGCATGTTGATATGTTCTTATATACAATGTGAACTGTTATTTTAAATGTTAAGAAAGACCGTGATATGGTAAAAAGTGAAAGTAATGTTAAAAATTTGTTATTCGTGTGACTGTAAAGACTAAATCATGGCGAATATGTGTTAAAGGTTGAATGATGTAGTTAGGCTCTCTGACGCTACACTTTAGAGTTAGCCACTTTTAGAATAGTACCTCAGGGTTTAGAGTTGAAATTAGGGTGTGTTAAGAGGTCTCGTTATGTTGAATTTTAACACGTTAGTGTTTTGATTGTAGGAGGAAGTGTGGCACACGTAGACAGAAACACATTCGTGTTTGGTGTTCTTTTACAACACATGTCAGAGAGCACGGGGAGAGATAATTAAAATAGTCATGAATGAAATAAGAATGTTAAGAGAAGTATAATTGTATATGTTACTTGCCATTTCATTGTGTAACATTTCATTAAACTAGTTTTCCTTCCAGATCTCTGGAAGGAACCAGAATTGAATAAAAGCTCCTGTTTAGATGCAGTACAGATGAAAAAATTTTTGTATCCTGGGAGCTGCTATTGTAACAAATTTTTTTCTTTTAAATTTCTAGTTTCTAGCGAAGTATGTTTGTAAAAGATTGGCCTCGCGTTAGATTCTAGAGCTAAAAGTTTTCAAGAAGGTCGTTTTAGACCTCAGTTTCAAACTAATTAACTCTGGCGGGAAGTATGTAAGGATCTTAAGTTTTACTAACGTTTATTTTATTTTAAATCTTTACTATCACTTCTTATTTTCTACTTCCGGCCAGAATTATAAGCGTGAAGGTTTTTATGCAAAGTTTGTCTGGCGAACGCCAAGTATTTAAGTTGTGGCCTTTTGCCAAGCGAGAGAGAGGAAGCAGTTGAGTCAAAGCAGGCCGCTTACCTTAGAAGTTACGCAGTTGCTGTTTGCCTTCCAGGCCAGAGGTTTTAATCCTCTTGATAAATTCAAACGTATTGTAGTGTTCACAGTCTCTGTGCTACATACGCTTCCTGTTATTATAAGGCCAATCTTCCACGTTTATTATTCTAAAGTTAAATTAGAGTTTAGTTTTATTTTTATACTTTTACGTTAGACCCCAAGTGGCGGGTCAGTGTATTCCGAAGTACGGAAGTTATTGTATATAGAGAAAAATAAAGGGTTTTGTATACCCTTCGTCTGTATCCTGTCTACTTACTACAATTAGTGAACATAGCTTTAGTAAGCTCTCTGTTCCGAGTCAGGTCCTTGTATGTTCCCGAAGAAGGTTAGAAGGAATATTGACCCTGATAATGCTTCCATTGTTTAGGAAGAAATCCTATACGCAGGCAAGCATTAAAGATGTAATATAGTTGCAGGATGGCTTTTCTTGGTAAATTTTGCAGGGTTTTATTAGTAATTTGGTCATGACCGGGAGTTTTTCTTGGTTTTAATTTTCGAATTAATTCTGTAATTTCTCTGGGTGTGGTAAGTGGGTTGGTCTGATTCTTGAAACTTTCTACCTGCTGAGTCACATGATCAATGACTGCCGAATCATTAGCGTTAACAATATGATTGCCAGTGAATTGATTTTCACACGATTTGGCAAAAGCGTTTGCAATATCTTTTGGATTAATTAGAACTTTATTATTGTAATTAATATGTTTTATTTCATCTTTATTTCTTCTAATAGCTTTAGCAATTTTCCACACGGAGTAATTGATATGTGATAGACTGCTAACGAAGTTGTTCCAGCTGTCGTCTTTATATTCTTTGATGAGTTTTTTTAACTGTTCTGTTAGCTTGATTGAATTTCGTTTATCGATGGGGTCTAAAGCTATATGATAAATTTTTCGAAGCCTGTTCTTTTCTTTAATCTTGTTAAGGATGTACACAGGGAGAGTGAATTTTTTTGGATGAATGGCCGATTTAGATTTATCGAGTGCTTCGTGCATGCTATGAAGGAATTTGTCAATTGTATCTTCAATATCTTGGGGAGAGTTTAGATTTCGATTAATAACTGTGTTCTCTTGCATAATATAACTGAAGTCTTCCCAGTTGATCTTGCTATTTACAGGTGGTAGTCCGTAGCTTAACCCGTAAAGGGTAAAACGTACAGGAAAGTGATCAGAGGATAAAACATTATCGGTGAAAAGATACGGTTGCTGGTTAATATTGGCGGTAATAAGAATATCCAGTGTGTCTTTGCAGCCATAAGCTGAAGAGATAAAATTAGGATCATCAGGTGCATGAATGTTCATATCCTTAAATTGGCAGCAATTATATAGAGTAATGCCGTTCGAGTTATTAGTTCTGGAGTTCCAGATGGTATTTTTGCAGTTGAAGTCTCCAGCTATTAGTATGGCTAATCCTAAGTTAACTATTGCATCCAGGTCTTGGGTATTGAGATGTGATTGCGGAGGTTTATAAACAGAAACTATTAAATAATTGCAGTTGCTGCAGGGTAAGATACAAGCACAAGCCTCTATGCTATTAAAAGCAGGGAGAGGGTATGCGTAACTTTTTAGAGAGCTTTTTATGGAAATTGCGGTTCCACCGCCTCTGTTGTGAAGTCTGTCAGCTCTATAAATATCGTAATTAGGAATTTTTAGTTTATGTGTACAGCGTAAATGCGTTTCATTAAGCATAACTACGTCTAAATTATTATTAGAAATATAATCTCTGAGTTCTAGTAGTTGGTGGTAAATTCCGTTGCAATTGTAGAACATAAATGTTGCGTAAGAAATCTGTTTTAAATTATTGGTATATTTATTTCGGTTGTAATTAATCATGTTCGTGATTAATGAAAAGTCTTACAGCCTCGAGGGCGATGTTCAATCTGCTTGAAGAATCTTTTGCTCTTTTCGTGTAAATTTATGATGAAATCTTTGAATTCGTCAAAACTTTCTTCTTTAACTTCATTATTCTTAAAATTATTAGTAGTATTTTTAGTAAAAATATTTTTTTGTTGTTTTGAGAGGCTGCAGCAGCAGCGGCATATGATTGATTGGTTTGAGGAGTCGTGTTATTTTCTGATTTGTTGTCAGTAACTGTAGTGCGATTTTGGTCAATTTTTGGAGTTAAATCTTGGTTTTTGTTGGTATTAGAATTTTTAAATTTATTATCATCGATCCCTGGCCTCTTGGGACATTCCTCGCTGCATTCGGGATGAGATCCATGACATAGGATACATGTAGGAACAAAATCTTTCTTAAGTCTGTTTGGGCATTCTTTAGATTTGTGAGATTCAAGACATGTCACGCATCTTGGCGGGTTATGGCAGGCTCTTTGAGAGTGACCGTACCTCTGGCAGTTAAAACACTGCGTAGGTTCCGGTCTACTCTTATAACCTCTTATTCTAACAAACATATCCATAATTTTCCTGACGTGAAATATCTTTTTACCCTCGTTGTCCTGGGCGCTTCAGCCTAGAAAACAGGGAGGAATACAATGGCGCCATCTCTGGTCCGTTGTAGTTGTCTAACTTTAATAACTGGAATTTGTTGTGATTTGAGATCTTTTACTTTGTTTGCTGTTATGTCATCAGATAATCCTTTTATTATGGCGCGAACGCATTTATCAGAATTTAACAAATAAGTGTGGAATGGTATAGTTTCTTTTTTAAGGTAATCCTGTATTTTCCTGTAATCGTCTGAGTCGTAAACTTTTAAGACTAAATTGTCTTCTTCTTTTTTGGCATCTACTTTTTCTACTTTTAAAATTTCCTTAATTAGTTTGCGTAAATCTTTCCAATTTATGTTTTTTGTAATTACTAGTGGTGGGATTTTCCCGGCATATTTACTTGGTTTTACAAAAGGCGCATCATTAGTGTCAGCCTCATCAATTTTTTCATTTTCTGTGGGGTTGTCAAGATTTTGATCTATGCTTAGTGCATTAAATTGATTGCTAAGCTGTGTAGGAGGGAGGTTATCATCTGAGTCAGATAGCTTTCTCGCTCTTTTATTTCGAGGTGCTGGAGTCCATTTATCTTTTTCGCCATTAATTATTGGTACATTTTCAGTAATAGCATCCATTGCAGCTTGTTTATTTGCGAGAAGCGTAAGAACTAAGGTTTGAGTGCATTGGGATTCTAAACTTTTTAACATTTTAGTTTCATCTTCCGAGGGGTTCTCAGGGAATTTAGATTTGAAAATTTCCATATCCTTTCTAAGATTGTAAAGCGTTTCCATTTCTTTAAAATAGTCCATGTCCATAGCCATGTCGTCAATTGTTAGGTAAGAAAAAGAAGTTATATATATATATAAAGTCGTAAAGAAAATCAAGACTCAATCGATCGTAAATACCCTTTCAGCTAGCGTTTAACAATAAGAAGCAAAAGAACGTACTCACTCAATATTCAAGTAGAACAGCCGTTATCCAACGTCATATTCCGGAACCACATCTTGGATCATATCTTTACTGCTGGCTTTAGCCACTAGGAGCTCTTACCAGCATATTATCATTTTACCAAAGGCCATAAAGTTAAATATTTAAGAGGTGTATTTAAAAATACACCGCGCCCGAAGGCGAGATCAATGAACGAGAGAACTCATAAAATAAGTTTTGCTAAATTGCATATCATGGCATAGCATGGGTGATTATATACGTAAATGGTGGCGAGAAGCGAAATGAAAGTCTAAGCTTCTGGGTGAGTCAAGAAGAGCAGAAACACGTGATCAGCGTCCAGCATTTTGATTGGTCGAGGAGTCAGAGTTCGAAAAATGAAGTTTCTTGTAGTTTTTGGAAATAAATAAAGTTCGAACATAGTAAAAGCAACATCTATCTGTGAATTTAAGAGTCCTATGTCTTTTGAAACACTTAAAATCTTCTAAACTTGCGATATAATCATTAAATGAATAGGAAATTATAAAAGGCGAAAATGAGGTCATGCAGCTCACTAGGGCTAATGAGTGAGAATAAGCACTTGGTGTTACCACGAACTTTGATTTTAAAACACACGATACGAAATAGTAAAAATAAAAAGTAAAAGTAAAAATCTTGGTTAAATAAGTAGTAAAACAAAGAATTCATAAAGTCCTAACTTTGCAAAGTTCATCTTTCTTGAACAGTAACTGCAGAGGAATTGTAATTTTTTTTTACATTATATACACTACCACCACTTAAAATTGTGGTGGATCGTTCGAGGTCTTTTCACTACGTGCTCAATAGTACGGTCATAGTCTGTAAGCGATTTAATAGCTTCATAGGGAGAATTTCTCATATCTTCAAAGAAGTTGTGTGCAGAAATTAGGATTTGGTCGTGAATTGGGTTGATATCCAGGTCTTTGTGAATTTGAGAATTTCGCACGAACCAAGGTGTGTTCACTATGCTACGTAAGATTTTGTTTTGAAGAACATTTAATTTTTGTCTGTCTATTTTTCGGGCAGTAGCCCAGGCTGGAACTGCATAGAGGATTATTGGGCGAATAAGTGAGATGTAGATATTTTTCTTGGTACGGAGGTTTAACTTAGAGTTTCTTCCAATTAATGAGTAGAGAGCAATGGAAGCAACGTTAGCCTTATTTGTAACATATTGAATATGATCTTTGAAATTTAGGGTTTTGTCAATATAGACACCTAAGTATTTATAGGAGTTGGCAACAGGAATATCTTGGTTATTGAGTCGGATATTTATATTCTTTGGGATATTTTTTCTGTATCTGCGGAAGAGAACTACGCAGCATTTATCAGTATTTAGTTTGATTTTCCAGTCTTGAAAAAATTTGTTAATAATGTTGACTTGGAGCTGAAGTTTCTCTAAAGCATTATTTGGACTTCGTGAACTGGTGAGGATGACTGTGTCGTCGGCATATTTGAGTATATTAGAATGAAAAGGTAGAGGCATATCATTTATGAATATTGTAAAAAGCTTCGGTCCTAAAACACTGCCTTGAGCTACTCCACTGTAAATCACTTTTATTTTTTGAAGAGATTGCTTCACCACAGCGCACTTGAAAAGTACATTTAAAATAAGAATGCATAAGCTTGATAAAGCTGTTTGGTAAAAGGAAATTAGATAGCTTATGAAGTAAGCCAGCATGCCACACTCGATCGAAAGCTTTCTCGAAATCGAGGAAGCATGCCGCTACTTCGTTCTTTTTTGTAAATTCTTGGGCAATAATTTCAACTAAATTTGATGTGTGGTATTGTGGCCTTTGCGGAATCCAAATTGATGCTTGTCTATTAGATTAAGGCTTTCTAAATGATTGGTGAGCCGAGCACTAAGTACTCGTTCGAAAACTTTTCCAAGCGCTGGCAGAAGACTGATTGGGTCTGTAATTTTTTGCTAGCTTTGGATCTTTTCCTGGTTTCGGGATGGTAACAATGATCGAGTGTTTCCACTGCGATGGAAAGTAGCTGAGTCTAATACAAGTATTAAAAATATTTGTAATTAAGACTATGCATGTTCTAGGTAAAGCTTGCAACGCTTCATTAGAAATCATGTCATATCCTTTAGCTTTGCGCTTCTTTAATTTTTTAATAATTTGCTGAACTTCGTTTGGAGATGCAGGCGTAAAAAAATTAATGCTAGGACTGTTGAGGATGCTATTGACAGAGTAATTAATACCTTTTTCGTGATCAGAATTATTATTTTCATGTTGTTTAAAAATGTTTTCTAATTCTTTTGCATGAATTTCAGCAATGGAGTCTTCGAAGTGGTGAAGTTTGCTCATGTGATACAGGGGGTGAATTTGATTGGGTGAAAGATTTCTGAGGGATTTATCTACTTTCCAAACAGAGTTTGGGTAAAGATCCATGTTTTCTAGGAAATTATCCCACGAATTTGATCGATGGGTGGCGATGTCTTCTTTTATTTTTCTGTTTAAATAATTAATATGACGTTTTTCAGTAGGATTGCGAGTAATATGCAACCTTTTCTAAGTCTATTTCTTTCTTGTATAAGGGATTTAATTTCTTCTGGGATGCCATAGGGATTTTTATTCTTGACTGTGTAGGTAGCATTATTGATAGCGTTTTGAATTTTGGAGTTTAATCTGGTGATTTCCAGCTCAATATCGCAGTCATAACGAAGTGTGGCTCTGCTGTTTACAGAATTTAGCTGTTCGGTAACCATATACCAATTAACTTTTGTATGAGCTTTAGAGAGAGGGGGATAAAATCCATAGAAGTTGAAGACTGTAGGGAGATGGTCAGACGAAAGTTCTGGGAGAACATCAAGATTAGGAATATTAGGAAGGTTTTTCATCAAAACTATATCTAAAATATCTCCTAGTCCGTTGTGCGTATAGTGCGTTGGGTGATTGGGAGCAATGAGATTGATGTTACTATTGTGGATGAAGTTGCTTAAATTTTCTCCATTTCTATTTGTGACTCTATAGTTCCAAGAGGAATGTTTAGCATTTAAATCACCTGCTATTAAGGTGGGGTAGTTATTTTCAGTAAGTAGTTTCAGATTATTGAGATCAAGAGTGCTTGAGGGGGGATTGTAGACGGAGATAAAAGGAAAAGGTTCTCTAAAACCACTATAGATAAGTACTGCAGCATTTTCTATAGTACAAGCAGGGTTTAAATCATATTTGGCTGTTTTGATATGGTTTTTAATGAGAATTGCGTTTCCTCCTCCTCTATTATGTCTTCTGTCTTTTCTGTAGATGCGGTAGCCTTGTATTTTAAATTTGTCGCAAGAGCGGAGATGGGTTTCATTTACTAGCATAACATCAATGTTATGTCTAGTAAGAAAATTTGAAATTTCCACTTGTTGGTATCTGATGCCGTTTGCATTATAGTAACAAATCTTTAAGAAGCTATTTGTAGCTGAGATAAAATTTATTTGATTATGAGTTTGATTAAAATTCATAGCTTATATTTGAGAAATATTCAAAAGCCGCCATACCGACCTCTAGTTTGTCAAATATTGTTTTTGCTGTTTTAAATTTCTGGAAGAATTCTTTAACTTGAGTGAATTGGATTTTTATCCAGTTAAGAAAAGCCAAGTGGGTTTGAGTTTGTGTCTTCTGTTTTATTAGTGTTTTCATTTTCCTAGGAAGTATTCCATGCATTTTTTGGTTTGTTCTCAGGGAGTGAAGGAAAATCCTTTTTGTTAAATTTAAATAGTTCTTTATTCTTTTCTTCTTTTAAAGCTTTAAATTCTTCGATTTGCTTCTGAACATTATAAGGATGTTTACTGCAACCTTTGAAGGAAGAAACGTGATTTTGCCCACAGAGGGCACAGACAGGGAGTCTGTTGTCATTTTTTGTTTGTTTACAAGTGAATGTTTCATGAGGCCCTGCACGTTTTAAACAGCGAGGTTTATAGTGACATTTGTCCCGTTTGTGCCCGTACCTTTGGCACTTATGGCATTGCACAGGTCCAGGGCGAGTTTTAAAAGCCTCGATAAAGACATCCAGACCTCTGAGTTTCTTTAGATCATATATTCTTTTACCTTCTTTATTTCTAGTATATTCTGCTATAAAAACAGGAAGATGAACTTTCTTTCCTTCAATAGTGTGAATTACTTGTCGAATTTTTTGAATTGGGATACCTTCTTGGGCAATTTCGTTTTTGATTAGTTCCATATTAGCTGTTTTTGGAAGTTTTTTAATTATTGCCTTGATAGGCTTTTCACTGTTGAGTTTAAAAGTATGAAAAGGAATATGTAGTTTAGTTAGGTATTCAGTAACTGTGCGGTAGTGTCCGAGTCATAAACTCTTATGGTCAGTGTACCTTCACTTAGGTTTCCACGATATTTTTTGATATTTAATTGCTCTTTAAAATATTCTTTCATCTTATCCCAATCCCCCGTGAAGTCTGCTAAGACTAAAGGGGGAATGTGTCCTGCTTTTTTGTTGGGTGTAATAAATTCACCTTCCTCTGCTTCCATATTGTCTTCAGGGTTTAGTTCCTCGAATTTATTTTTTGAGCTGGTTCTTCAATTTCGGAATTGGATAGAGTTCTTTTATGAGTTTTTCTAGGGGTTATGTATCCTTCTTTATCTATTGTGATTTTCTTTTTGATTCTAGATTTTTGACTAGCAGTAATATCAGATTGATTTGTTTTCTCTGTTGGATTATTTAGGGTTTCTTTTTGTTTTATTTCATTAATGTATAATTCTAAGATTTGTATATCTTTGTTTTCCATAGCATTGACGTGGGCTAAGTGAACTTCAGTCGCATTATTTTGATTAAAGGAATTTTGATAAGCATGAAACTCAGAAAGCATAAGTTGCTTAAGTTTTTCTAAGTTATCGCAGGTAACTTCCAGATTCCTGTGATCACACACAGATTTGATACGGTTTTCGATCGCCTCCTTGTCCATGATATGCATGAATCCTAACTTTTAACCTAATGGCGAAAAGAATAAAGAAAACATACTTATCGTGAACATCAAGAAGAGACGACAGCAACTCAGGATCAGTGGCGGAACCACAAAATCGAAATCGAAATCGAGTCAATGGCTAGGCGGCAATTAGTAGCCAACCGCTACTTTAACCGTCTCTGTTGGTAAATTGCCCTAAGGCGTTGGTACTTAAGTTTTTATTAAGGCGATTTACGCCGCGCCAACTAGGCGAAACTTGTCAAATTTTGTGAAATGTAGGTGGAGTGGACGGAGATGATTGGCAGGAGCCTGTCACGTGGGTGGTGACCCACCTAAGTTCAGACTTCGAGCAAAGCAGCTTAAGCGTGCAATGAGAAATATTGGATATATTAATAATTATCAAGTTTTGAAACAGGTTATCCAGATTGGAATAATTAAACTAATATCGCGATCTAAATGAAGAGAAATGGCACAACTAAGTGCAACAGATTAGCTAAACAAAATATTCAAATTCATCCTTGCTGTAAAACACAGATTGGACAGTGGTAGTCACGTGGGGGTCACCCTCCCGTGAACTGTCCACAGCCAATGCATCTTGAAATAGTAGATATCACAATTCAGTGAAGTCTTGGTCTGAGAAATTAAACACTAAAGTTCTTGTACAACACTGAGGCACATGAGTTACTGAAACTATACACTATGTACATATAGGGACGGCGGTATTTGAGCGAAGTAGCAAATGGTGAAAAACATTTTACACTAGCAATAAATAATCAGAGCTTTGAAGATCCAGGTACACGGATCATGTCCATAAGTCCACAATATTACAAAGTCTCTGATATTGTTATATCAGAGACTTTGTAAGATGCAAGATACTTATACCTGAAGTAGACATGACGTCATCTCACGGCAGCCAATCAGCTATCGGCACGACTCAGCTTTCCAGATGACGTAAAATCAAGTTTCGTTTTTGCATCTTATTTAGGCTGGAACAGTCCGTTCTTAATACAAACAGTCAAGGTTCTTTAATATACTAAGGTTAGGCCAGGAACGGAAAAAGCGTGCCATTGGTTGCTGGTAGTGACGTCACCCGGGAGACAAGACGCATCGGCCGACGCGTCTGCTACATGATTTTCGTAATGGAAAAAATGTAAACTAAAGCAAAATGATCATTTTATATGTGGTAGATACACCGGAAATAACGGGTATATACTTTCCGATTAAGTATTTTGTTAAAGAAAATGTTTATTTTATGCACAGAATTCGCATGAATGCGAAAATAATTGTAAACATTAAATTAATTTCATAAAGAATTCTTTTCGTAAAGGAAAGCATTAGAAAATGAAAAACGATATTTAAGTTAATTAAGGGAAATAAATATTCTAAAACAAGGTATTTTTCAATATTTTTTCGTAGTATTATTTGCACTAAATAAATCTTGTTGAACAGAACACATGATGGCATAACTGCTAAGACCATGGTAAAAACATAATCAAAAAGTATTATTCTATTTATTTTCATTGCTCATGCACTTTTTTTAATACAAATGAACTTTGAGATTCCATGAGAAATATATGATCGTGATTTTCAGTTTAAATTACATATCTCAAGCAAAAATATATATAAAAAGATTTGACTTAACAAATTCATATTTAAATACCATAAAATTCTACAAATTTCTTAATATCCGTCATTATACTTTTAAATAGTATACTTATCACATTCTTTTTAAAGTGAAAAGTCACTTCATACTGATTCACTTCAGATTTTAGCAGAAGTGCATATATTTTCAGTATAATCTAAAAGTACTCTTATAATCCCTTACACTCCCAAGATTTCTATATAACATTTATCCTCACGTGATTATTTGCTATAGTAAATAATCTTGGATATTGGCATCCTATTCTTCCTTCCATGCATTGTAAGGATCTTAAGTTTTACTAACGTTTATTTTATTTTAAATCTTTACTATCACTTCTTATTTTCTACTTCCGGCCAGAATTATTAAGCGTTAAGGTTTTTATGCAAAGTTTGTCTGGCGAACGCCAAGTATTTAAGTTGTGGCCTTTTGCCAAGCGAGAGAGAGGAAGCAGTGAGTCAAAGCAGGCCGCTTACCTTAGAAGTTACTTAGTTGCTGTTTGCCTTCCAGGCCAGAGGTTTTAATCCTCTTGATAAATTTAAACGTATTGTAGTGTTCACAGTCTCTGTACTACATACGCTTCCTGTTAATATAAGGCCAATCTTCCACGTTTATTATTCTAAAGTTAAATTAGAGTTTAGTTTTATTTTTATACTTTTACGTTAGACCCCAAGTAGCGGGTCAGTGTATTCCGAAGTACGGAAGTTATTGTATATAGAGAAAAATAAAGGGTTTTGTATACCCTTCGTCTGTATCCTGTCTACTTACCACAATTAGTGAACATAGCTTTAGTAAGCTCTCTGTTCCGAGTCAGGTCCTTGTATGTTCCCGAAGAAGGTAAGAAGGAACATTGACCCTGATAACATTAAAAATGGAACAATTAAAATACATTTTCTTACACATATACGCACAATAATAATAATAATAAACTTGCCCTACATCTTAGTTTCGGCCCACCAGCGGCCGAGCGGTAAAGTCGCTGAGCTCTGTAATTCGGTCCGAATCCTGCGAACTGGCTGGCTGCATGGGCGTTTTCGTGGTTTTCCTCATGTGTAACGTGTATACGAGCCAGTTTCCCTGAGAAAGTCCTCCCCGAGGGCATCACACCTATTATGCAGATAGCCCTAGTGTGCTTTGCCATAATTAAATACACCACCACATCTTAAATTCAATTCAGCCTGTACACAAATTAAATATTTTTAATTACTAATGTATTTTTATCAGGTTGTTTCTTAAAATACTTTTGTTATACTCGAAATATATGTTCAATATTGAATTATTTTTCTTTCTCTTATAATTAAAAACAAGTTATATGGAATCAAAATTAAAACATATGCAGCAGTTAAATAACACTAAACAGAATATCTTACTTACTCTTTCGCTATTTGTATTCTAGCATTATACACAGATTTGTTTTCCTTCAGGTTCAAGCATATGTAAGTTATATCAATTAAATTACATCACACATACCTGTATGCATCAGTTAAATAACACTGAAGGAAATATGTCACTCACTCATTCGATGTTTGCATCATAGTGTGGTCGAAAAATTGTTCTTTCCTCACGGTGAGGCATGTATCAGTTTACTTAGTTCGCAAAGCTTAAGCCAGACGCTGCTTCATTACATAGAATTACGTTTGGGATGTAAAGAAAGTAACCAAAACATGTGAATGAAGTTGGATACGCGAATTTATTAACTAATCATTCAGGTACTCAGTATTGGTAAACATGACACTGAGTTTAAATATCTCACTACGATGTAAGTCTCATACACAAAATGAAGATTATGATAAAAAATGATTTAAAATGAGAAATTTTTCAATTTAAATGTAAAATAGCAGTAAAATGAAAAATAAATGTAAAATTACATCACAGTTATGTATGAAAACTACATAAATTCATTAAAAAATTGTTATTTTATCTGGTTGTAAGGAGTGTTTTCTGCCAAAAAACGTATTAACGTGTATAATTCTGACACAACGCTATAGCACAATTTGCCACTTCCGCCTAGGTATAATAGCAAATTAACAACACAAATCAAATCGAACTGTTGATGCAACGAAAGTAAACAAACGCCAAGAACTAACGCTGTCACCCACATGACGTCATGCGTATGTGGCATAACTTTCTCCCTGCACTGCGCATCGTACTTGCCCCCCCCTGACAAACAGTGGCAATGAAAAAGAAGTAGAAGTAATTGCTATATCCCTTTAAAATAAAAACTAAACCTTATGCTAAAGTTAGAATTATTTCAAGGAGGAGAGATGATGCAGAAAAAGCGTTACAATAGGTCATATTTTCAACATAATTAACTTACATTGAAAGAAATGTTTAATAAAGTAAAATAAATATTAAGCCCCTCTCTCTCTCTCTTTTTTAAATTTTGATACCTTTTAGATCATAATTGCTCTTTATTTCATAAATTGCAGTTTCGTATTTTTAATTTTATAATTTCTGCATGCCATCTTACCAGATTTAAATTGATGATCTATAATCCAGAAAAAAAACCTAATTCGAAATCGCGGACGAGTCCGGATTAAAGACTTTGTACTGTATATATATATATATATTAGAAGTAGATAATTCTTGGAGAATATAATTTATATGACTGCTTTCACTAACAGAATCTCCTTAGCCTTACCAATAAGAGCCGATTGCAAATCATATAGTTTTTGTGACTCGGTTAAGTATGGTTGTCATCGATTATTGATTTAAACTGAGCTTTAAAAAGAATCCATTCCTAGTAGTTTTTGTTGAATTTAGGCAAGGAAATCTCTAGCAGTTTAACTTAACTTTGTTTATTTAATACTACAACATTGCTATTAAAAGTACTATAGTTGCTACTGGACTCAATGTTGCCAAAATGCTAAAACTTAAAGTGCGATTCCTTTAAAAAAGTTTTTTAACTTACCTCAATTTTTTCGAGGTCAACCTTCATCTCTGAGAAGATAGATCCATGCTGCTCATAATCTTCGTCCTTTAAAAACACCATAAAATTCACTTTCAAGTTTATTTGAAATGATTTTAACATTGCCCAGCTGACATTCCAGTTCTGTAATGCCGACCTTTAGTTCATCATTACTCACAAAGCCCTTCATCCATGTTATTTGTGCTCTCAAATTACATCTTCGTCAAATAAGAACAGTAATATCTGATAATGCCATTTTCCTAATGTGTGCAAGTTCTTCAAAAATAGTGAGATTTAGTTCAAATATTGTCGAAATGCTCCGGCTCGACAGACCACCGTTGTGGATTGTAACCAGGACTTAGAAGAGAAGGGCTAGCTCATAGAGCTTTTCCCCCTGAAGCAGAAAGTGAGAAATGACGTAGTCATGATGACACTGAGCGCGCAGATGCAATTCACAGCTTGAAAATTAGCGATTTTGAACCAGCGTTTGAAATGAGCTGTGTGTGAAAGATAGCTATAATTTGGAAGAGACAGTGTGACTGCTTTATGCATTTTAGACTGAACCATTAAAAAATTTAATAATACTTACTCAATTTTAAAATAATAGATAAAATCTGCTACTCTTTTAACATAAAGTTCCGTGGGTTTTTTTCAATTTTTGTTTGCAGGTTTTTTATTTAATGAACGTTTATTTCTAATCATTTCTTTATCTGCATGTGAACTGAGAGAATTTTTATACTGCTTCTAAGATAACTATAATAGCAGCTATTTAAATTTACTCAAAAAACAATTTTACATTGACATAGTTTTAAACATATATGACATATATGGCAACATTTCTGCTAACCTACGTTTGATTTTTTGCCTAATTGTAAATTTTACATTGTTATAATTCTCTTCCGATTCAATATAATAATTTTTTTAAATAATTTTGTAATTTATACTTATATCTATATTACAATTAAATAAATGTATGTAAGATTGTTACCTTAATTTTGACAAAATAGCTTTACTCAGAGTACTTAATACAGTTATTTAATTTTTCAAAAGTGTGAGTAAAGGAAGCAAGTCTTTTTATGCCAATTACTTTAATGTTTTATACTATTATATTTTATCTAAATTTAGCACAAAATCTAATCAATAATTAATTACAAAGGATACAATAAGAATAACTTTAACAAGTACTTAACAAAATTAGTTTGTTAAATACTTGTTATTCTTGTTGGTACTATTCATAATACCGAAGATATTATCGATTAACTCATAGAAGTCAGATGCTTTTTGATTTCCTGTGGGGTGGAGTATACCTTTTGCGGTACTTTTTGAAAATAATGTTTTCTCTGGAGCGACTTTTTGTCTCTCGTTTCCCTTGACCATTAAATAATTCGTTTTTAGTTTGTGACATAATTTGATTTCTTCTCAATCTCTATTTAAAACCTCTTTAATAATAACAAAATTTAAAACAGTTCCATCTTCAAAAACAAATCCTTTATCTAAAACGTGGTTTCTCAGTAATCTGAGGCAGAGCGCGAAATGAGACCTCTGATTAAAACAAACTGCACATTTTGAAAAGAACCGAGAACTTGGTCCAGTTTAGAGTCATAGCAGAGTTTTCAATCTATATGCATTTCGTCGAAACTGAGAACGCGTATTTTTTCTACAGAATACAAATATTCGCCTCTTTCCTTCTTTAGAGTAAGAACATCACTTTAAATTCTTGGACTACACTACAATTTAGCGCACCATTTCTTTAATTTGCTAATACTAGGTAAAGATAGTCCAGTTTTTTTCTTAATTTTTTTCTTTCCAAAAATTATAGCTTTAAGATGACAGAGCTCTTATGACAATGCAACGTGAAATATCTTCACTAGTCCACTTGATTTTTTCCTTCTTTTTCAGTAACACATTAATCTGCGTCTTTATAAAAATAGGCTTTAGACATTTTTTCAAATTCTCCGATTTGTGCTTCCCCCCCCCAAATTTCGCTATTTGAGATTTTAATTTCTGATACCAATTTCTGTCTAGATGTCGTCCACCTTCTTTGCCGCTGAACAAACATTCTAAAATTTTTCTTTTCTCTATTTTTCAATACTTTAATACAATTTTCTAAGGATATTATTTTGTTCTTCAAATTATCAATGCATTCTTGTTTATCCTTAAACTTAGGGCATTCAGGAATATCTATATTTTCATTTGTGAGTTTTATTTCAAAATCATTAAAATTTGATTTACTATTGTCATCATCAATTTCGATTTATTATTGTCACCATAATTTACTTTCGGCACAGCATTCCATTTCAACAGTTTCTTTTTGTGGCTATCCAAACAAGCGATTTTTCATATCATCTTCATAAACACTGCATAGAAAATGTTCGGTGCAGAATTTTCCGCTCTTCGCATTAATAGAATCTTGCCTTTGACATTTGTGTATTCATTCTTTCGTCAAAAGCAAAACCTCATTTGGATCCTTTCGTCCCATGAAATAAAATATCTCATCCTTTCGTACTTCTGTAAGTGCTACGGCAAGTTACTACAGCGCAAAAAGCCATATTACGTAAATGGTACTTTACAATATAGAATTTAAAATAAAAACTGACTAAAATTACATATATATAAATTATTTTAAATATATACATTATTAGAAAACACTATGTTTAACAGATAGATGTAAACAGATAGATAACAGATAGATAATGTTAATATGTTTAACAGATAGATGATAACAGATAGAAAACAGATATATTTATGATTAAAATTAATTTGGGATATGTAACCTCTAGAAAATCGTCTCGCAGCTGAATGAAACTACAGTTTTAAACGCGGGAAATCAGAACAGGTGGCATCACAGTGAGGTCAGATTACTGCCTGTTAATTTTCCTCATTAGGCTCGCGTCGGCGAGGAGTCGAACAAAGAAATGAGCTAGCCCTTTCTATTTATCCCTGGATTGTAACTACGAAATAATGAAATTAATTTCTCTTATTCAAAGTCTAACTGCTCAGTTAGAAGCCATTCAAAAGCAAAACGAACATTAATCTATCTAAGCATAGTAGGCGCTCAATCCCGGAACGAATTCTATTGTTTGCTGGAAGAGTCCAAGATTTGTAGGTGTGGTGCGTGAAAGTAGGAATGAGCTAAGAGAAGAAAGGAAAAGGGATTTTGAGTATAGGGAATTTCAGTCATTCCAGGATTGAGCGCTTACAACGAACGGGTTCCTGCTTTGTGAGGGTAGCTAGCGTTTCGTTAGTAAGTATATTATTTATTATTCTTATTGATTATCTGCCCTTTTTTTTACAGTTACAATTTTCTACAATACCTTAAGTAAATAAAAACTTTACAGTTACGTATTGTAACTTCAGGAAATACTCTGTTACTTTACCGTAATAAGAGTTCTAATAAATATTAAATTTCGTTGGAATAAACTAAATTATGAATTTCGCCAAAACGTTATGCCTTTAAGCAAATTTTAAATAAGCATACAATTTTACATTGCAAACACGTATTTCTCTACGAAATATTTTTTTTTGTTTCATAAATTGATAAAAATTAATCTTTCCTTACACAAAATGTTCAATAAAACATGGAGCATAAAAATAAGCAGTGAAACTCCTTCCACGGTTCGGGAATAAGCCAGCGAGCATATCCCTGTTTCCCCTAGTACCCACTGAAAGCCATTTCACGATCTAATTATTTACGTTGGAAACCATTCCGGAACCTTTCCTTTCTATTCCTCTCACCTGCGTATATTGAACTCGCCCAGCTAACAATAGCAGGCGTTCCGAGATTGACGGTCTAGTATCTAAACATTAGTGTCAAGAAAGAAAACTGTATTGGCGCATGCGCGCTAGAGGTTTCATTGCTTGGCAATGACAATGAAAAAGCAAGTTTTCGGTTGACGATCAGGCACCAATACATTGAGTGAATACAGTGATAGCAAATATAATTGAATATTTATTTGCATTATGACTTAGTTTACTAGAGCGCTAACAAAACTGAAATTCTACTTTTTATTTCTGAAAATACAATAATATTTTAAATATTTGCAAATAGTAAATTAGAGATTAATAACCTGGCTCCTAATTTAAGTGAGCTCCACCAATGGCTTAGTGACTGAAGATTGTTGAATACTGATCATTTGTAGCAGAGTTCAACCCAGGTGAAGGGGCTGGCTGCATGGTTAATTTTCTGGGTTGTGATTATGGATCCCTCATTTAGGTAAATAGCTAATGTGCACTTTGCTACATTCAAATAACCAACTAACGTAGATTTCTAATTGCAGTTACTAGCAAAAGCCAAAGTCTTATTAAAAACCAATGTAGCTTTCCAATTGTGAGGAATATGAGAAATACGACGCCAGTATGCTCTTTCTAAACTTATAGATTGTCATTTGCTAGTTAAACATAGTTAATCTGTACTTCTAAGTAGACTTGCCGGAACGTGTAGAAGTGCAAACATTAAATCCTTAAAATATATAAAACAGGCAATATTTGCATATATAAGGACAACATTTGAAATGTATGCAATTACTATGCAAGAGAGATTTATTAATGTAACAATAATAGTCACTTATATTACTGATGATTAGAATCAGTTTTGGACAATTGCTTTCAAATTATAATTTTAAGCATAGAATGAAAGTATGCTATGCAGCAAAATGCATTTTAGGATGATAAAAATGAGTTGAAATTTTTTTTAAAAATCATCTTAAATTTATTTAACCCCTTAACGACCAGCGCGTGGAGAACGAAGTTCAGTTAAGGGACCGAAACTGCTGCAATGGACCGGCTCGCGCATTTTCAGCAGTTAAGCCTAATTTTACAAAAAAAAAAAAAAAACCTCATATAAAATCAGCATTTTGATATAATGACTTCAATTCTTGAAGTTGCATATTTGTTCTTAATGTGTATTAATATAAAGAATATCACATTAATAGAAGTAAATTAAACAGGCAAAATACTAAAATCATAACTATACACACGGAAAAACAAAATTGCAAATATGGAATTTAAAACAACAACAACAAAAAAAAAAAAAAAAAAAGCAAGAATTATCTGTAGGTAATTAAATTCCAATTTAAAAATTCTGTTGTATGTGAAATAATTTAAAACAAGGATACACAGTTCTATATTGCATATTTTGCACACACAGTTCTATATTGCATATTTTGGACTTGGAAAGCGTTGTTTGCTTTCGCTTTTCCTTGCTTTTAGCGCACACAACACATCTTTTCCAACCTTTATTACCTTCCGTTAACGCAAATTTTAAAAAAATATCTTCAAGTTAGACGTAAAGGTGGATTTTTAAGGTCTCTTAGTCATGGTTAACGGAATGAAACTGAATATAACCCCATCACATGTCCCAAAACGTCTTCAAACGACACCCAGAAATATTTCATCCTCAAACCCTGTGTGACATCAGGTTTATATTAAAAAACTTCCTGTTTTTCTGAATCGAAAAACAGTGTTCGTCACGATGACTTGAAAGTGATCGGGGAAAGACCCCATTGGTGAGATATACATTACTACATACATATACGCGACGCTGGGCTGCAGGGATCGATCGGAGCTCTTCACGTATACGTGACGCTGGGCTCCTAGGAGTGGAATCGTTGCGTCGCGTATACAGAACGCTGGACCTGAGCGGGTTAAAAAGGATCGTGTCGTCATTGGCGATTGAATCCAGAATTTCGGAAGCCATGAGTCATTGTTCTATCTGTCCACTGAACGTACTGAGCCATCAGGCCCAGTTGCTACGGATCATTTCTACACAGCCATTCAACTTCCATAATTTGATTAATTCGGTCTTTGTAGGAATGAATATTTGTGTCATAATTTGACTTTTTTAAAAATAATGATTCTAAATTTTGTTTATATAAAAATATACTGTGCTTTGATAATATGAATCTTGGATTATATCACCTGTTCTTTCAAATATAAGTAACAACTTGTTTAAAAAATATATTATGCAGTTAATGCTGTAAAATATATTTGAATATAAAACATCTTCACATACGGAAGAAAATGGTGTAACACCAGGATGCCTGGGTTAACAAGAACCCTACCCCTTGTAGAACAGCTAGGCAATTGCAAATCATGTCAAAAAGATAACTTGTTGATAAGCATAACATGTATATACATATTTACATAAGAGTTTTTTTTTAAATTTTTAATGTGTTATTGCTTATATTAATTAAACATTGATTCTAATAAACTGGGGCGTATCGAAAATCAGATGTATTTATAGACATAGCAAACTGGGAAAGCTGCTAAGAGGAGAGATCTGGCGATAAACCTGACAGTTAATACTAGATGGACACTTAATAGCAAGAAAAAAAATACATATAGCAAGTGTTGATCTCACGGTGCTTTAGAGAAAGACATACAGAAATAACATACATAAGAGGGCGCACGTTCACCGGAAAATGATAATACTATTTAGTCACGATTGTTGCTGAGTATGGTCATCGGCTAGTTACTATTATTTACATGATTAACATCATAATTGTACACCCGGATAACCGGGTTATTGATATTACATAAGTTATAAAATTTCCGGGCAAGCCGGGAGTAATAATGTCTTAGCTCCTCGATATGCAACTTTTCGTGAATCTTCAGGTTACGGACATACCAGAATGAGTTGGTAATTTGCTTTAAGATAAGATTTTGTACTTGTTGCAATTTTTTTCTAGAGGATTTACAAAAGTAAGCCCAAACCGGGCAAGCATAACGCAGGATGGGACACAAAACGGTTTTGTAAATAAGCAATTTGTTATCTATTGAAAGTAAACTGTTTCGAGAAATTAGGCGGTGAAGCAACGACTTCATACAACAGGTAGACGGCTCACCCACTGGGAATTCGTCTGCTAGGCTTTCTCCAACATATACAACGTGACTTATGATCTTGGCGCTCTTGGGCAGTGATAGCTTAGGCTGTTCATCGCCAGTTTGGCGCAATTTTGATATGGCAGTTAGCATTTTTTATTTTCGTCGGCTGGCAGTCGGCAGACAACGACCTCGAATTAGGTTATTCGATTTTTTACAATTATTTTTAGATATAACTTAACCTCTTTTTTCCTGAATATTTTATCTATATTTTTAATAATGGCTTTAAATTATTTGCACCATTGTTTAAGATGTTTAGGTTAAATAATTTTAGGAAGAAAATCTAGAATAAATAATAAAAAATTGAGATGGAAATTTAAATTTTGAATAACATTTAAAAATTAATTGCACTATTGTTATAATATTTGAGAAAGTAAAAACATCTCGTTTATTTTTAATGCATTGCATCCTAAAGAGAAAAAGAAAATCACATTGTAATTTATGCAATTGATGAAATATATATACTTACAGATTTGTTGACTTTCAGCTGGAACTATAAACTATTATTGTCCAAACTTATAATATAGTTTATGATACAAAAAGATAAATTATACTGAAATCTTATTACAGAAAAATATTTTACTTCCTTATGTTTAAGTAAACATAATTTTACTTAATTTAAAGTCAGAAATAGTTTTTGGAAAAATTTCATTTACCTTTGACCTTTCAGTGTTACCAATAGTACTTGCATTCTGAAAATGCACGATAATAAAGAATTTTTTATTTTTTAAAAGATCTTTCACTGATTGTAAATGCCGATTTTATTCAGTTACTTGCATATTAAAGTGCTTATGAACTCAGCAATGTCCAGAAAATAATTGCATGCAAACTTGGAAGCTACTGCTTTAACTGTATGCTGCTATACATTAAATTTAGTAAGATTTCATATTTTGCAGATCAGCTGTAAAATGTCTATTTCCAAAATAAAATTTTCTTTCTGAACTATAAATTCAAACATGACAATACATATTCTATTTTATTCCTGTATACCAATTAAATAAACACATTATGAAAATGTGCATTTAAATATAGTATTTACTATAAAGTAAGTGGATTTAATTACAAATAAACACTCAAAAATTAAGTAAAACAAAAATATACTACTCTGTATGAACTTTTTATGTATGATCTTTTAAACGCAAGCAGGACGCACATTTTGAATAAAAAGCTTTCATTCTTCACCAGCTGTAAAGGATCCAACTTGCATCTGATGAAGAAATAAAGCTTTTCGTTTGAAAAGCATGTCCTGCTCATATTTAAACGTTTGGTGTTCATAAAAAGTATATTTTTATTTTAAGTGGATTTTTTATTTATTTTAATTATTTTTTCTAAAGTATATCAGAAACAAGTACCAAAAATCACTACTCAAACTGGTAGTCAAGTATATTTCAAATTTCCTATTTTTGATTTGTGAATAAGTAATGAGCTTTTTAAAACAAAAACACAATTTGGCCGAAATATAGAAACTAGGTATTATTATATACACCTAGTTTCTATATTATTGTATACTACATGAATAACTTTATGAAATACAATACCCTATATATGGCTCTGATATGGAAAATCTGACTTATCAAACTTTTTTTTTGAGGTAGTATAAATTAAAAGAAAAAAAACAGCTTGTAAAACCATAGGAATCTTTATACATATATAAAGAATGTGATATTTAATTTTAAAAAATGAATACATAAAACAGTGTAAATAAAATACAAACTACAAATTAAAAATACATGCTTTTATTTTAACAAATACAGGGCTTAAATAAAACTGACTGTTTCGCAGAAAAGCAAAAAAAAAAAAAAAAAAAAAAAAGCTTTTATGAATAGAAAGTGAAAACAAGTAACGATATAATGATGAAAGCCTCATTCATTCAAACCTGCAAAAGTTCACTCAGATATAGTTTTGATGGGTTATTTTTTGATAAACTATATATATATAATATATATATATATATATACTGTTTGTATGCAACAAAAAGTTAAGGCCTGTTTTCAAGTTTTTTTTTAAATTTTATTATATTTTTTTTATTTAAATTTAACTCCTACTAAAACACTTAATCCTCATTATAAATGAAAGAAAATTCTATAGTTATGATATATTTATGTTGCTAAAAATAGTTTTAAAGGAAAATGTTTTTAAAAAATCTTAAACAAATGTTACTATGTAAGCAAAAACTCTGCAATCAAATGTTGAGGTGATTAAGTTATAAACAGGTGGCACTTTAAGTTATAAATAGGTGGCACTTTTAAGTATAGGCAATCTGTTGACATTACAAGTGAATATCATTTTATTCCTTATACTTATAATGTTTGGTAAGTTTGAATTCACTGCCACTTATTACTACTTTACCAGTTCATTCTTATGCATTAGCTTAAATTAAAAAAAATTAGGATTGATTCATGCATTAGTAGCTAAGATACACTAGTATACAAATTTTCAGCTCATTTATAGATTTTGAATTAGCATTTTTTTAACAAAGTAAACATATTGCACAATCTTATCTCAATAATTTAATAATAACAGCATTTTTCTTTTTTTTTAATAGCAGGCAGTACTTGTTTACGAAACCAAAACGCGTACCACTTGGCGAAAAAAGGTTAGCGCCAATTGGCGCAGTTTTCTGTTTCAACGGAGTACACGAAAAAAGAACATAAATTCAATTATTTGTAAAAGGTGATTCCAGCAAATAGTGTCACAGTACTTAATACATTTTGATGCTATCAATACATGCTGAAAATGTCATATACAGCGGCAATTTTCTTATACAATATGGCTGAAACTTCCAACCAATTCAACAGAGATAGTAAAATGACAAAAATAGTGGAGATAAAATAATAAATCATGCAGTTTTAACTTAGCTATGAAAGGTTACAGGTCCTTCTTTTACAAAACTTTCTTTACATCCGTAGGCGTGCAGCGGATAACCATTTTTTCCGAAATTTTATGTGACCAAGCAAAGGAGGCGTCTTTCGTCCCATAGAAATGAATGTAAAGTATTTCCGGACTTTCGGAACTCGAGCAGCAGTCACGAGACACTAATGTTGGAACCGGCTGGAGGTTGCAGGTACGCTCTCTACCAGTATATATCTTGTTGGGGTGAAGTGTAACTTTACTAACTCGAAACTGTTGGATGATAGATGTAATGTGTGGGGTCCATGTAAGATCACCCCTAGATAAAGGACTTGCTTCGCCCATGGGATTTCTTCTCTGTAAAATTGAAGTTGCTTATTGAATTTGTTCTTTTTGTGAACTAGGTTGCCTGTGTCTTGTCCACGTTGACTTTGAATTTCCATTTTTTAACCAAGTCTCGAGTATGTTAATGTATTCTTGTAACCGTTGTATTGCTGGGCTAAGAAATGCACTTTAAGTAAGGATCGTAGTGTCATCAACATACATTGCGAGTTTAATGTTGTCTGTGATAGGAATGTCATTCACATATATATTAAATAAAGTGGGTCCTAGCAGACTACCCTGTGGTACGCCTGCAAGGATAACTCTGCGTGTAAACAGTGTGTTTGATACTTGAAGGACAAAGTGTCTACCTGTCAGGTAGGAATTCATTATGTTTGTGATGTAACCTGGGGACATCTTCAGGATTATTTTTAACTTCGCATTTGCAAAAAACATAAAAGAAGGGGAAAACATATTTTAGTGAATTTTTCTGTTAAACATTTCTGTAGCAAATGACAACATGTCTTATTTACAATATTGTTGAGTGTGTACTGTTTCGTAATAGAATGAATGCACACAGAATTGGTGATAGCTTGATAAAATTAATTTTAGCAAAAGTAACGTTTCACAGTTCTGGAACTTTTCTCAAAAATAGCTGTATAACTCTTCACAGTGTACAATCAGTAGTTACACTTCAAACTACTAAGAACGTTAAACACAACTGAATGCAAGGTTCATCTTAACAATGCTCAATTCTATCCCCTCCCGCTCGCCAAGAGAGAGAATCAGAGATCTGTCTGCGACTTCTTTTCTTCTGTGCCGGATGGGTCAGTTTTATCTCTTTCGATAAATAACTCAAAATATCTGATTTTATTTGTTGATCATCTGTTTCATGTAGAATGGAATTATGTGTCTTAATACAGTTACGAACTTCACACCTGAACTTGGAATTGCACTGCCCCACATGTGAGCGAAGGCAGTTAACGCACAGTTTGTTACTGATGACAAATTCTTTCTGCTGTTAATGACGAAACGCTTTAAATAATGGATCTTTAAATAATCACCTTTGCAGAATGTACAAGTTTTCAAGTTATTTTTATTAGAACGCATTATTAAAGCTTTCGATCCATTCACATTATGACTGATTTTATTCGAAAACCTAGGACATTCTGTGTGCGAGATACTTTCGAGCATAGTACATCTTCGTTACAAAAGTGATATTAGAGAATCAAAACTTGAAAGATTTGTTGATTCTTGAACCCTGGTTCTGTTACTCATAGATAATATAGTTATATAATCGTACTCCATAGCGGATTGTAAATTAAAGAGACTCAGCAGTAAGGTAAACACACGCTCATTTATTAGATCTCTCGTCTCACTGAATCATTACTCTAGTAAAAATTTTCTAACCTGGGGGCGCTGCGCTCGCAGGCGTGAACTATTCCAAAGATAACTAAAACTGCTGTCGAGTTTCAATGCCTAATTTTTTAAAATTACACTTATCAATATAGCTTCTGGCAAATTATTTTGATTATATTCAAGTACTTCTAGTGCTATTAAATTTTTATTGACACAGTCAATAAAATTCTGTAATTCTTTAGCAGATTCTTGCTGAATTTTTATATGATTAAGAAATGCGAAAGACTCCAACATTAATACTCGTAAAACTATCTTTAACAAATCTGTTCAGATTTTTGCGTTTGCTGACGATATTGACATAGTCGCACGGACTCCCGAGTCACTTAGAGAGGCTTTTACATCTCTAGAGGTTACAGCTAGCAAAATTCATCTAGCAATCAACCAAAATAAAACTAAATACATGCCGTGTGATAATAACAGCAGTCCCTATTTTGAAATTGAGAATTACAAATTTAAAACTGTTGGAAAATTTAAATACTGTTGTGTTTTTCTTTTCTTCCGACACCAGTTGTTACGTTTAATTTTCTTCACGGGTTCGTAGATTTGGAGTGAATAACGATGACACTTGATGAAATATCGAAACACACTTTATTTACCAATATTCTCAGGACAGCTCCAAAATCACGTTTACAGTCATCTATCTTCTATAAACACGCTGAAAGTGACACAGCCTCCAGGTTATCAGGCTATAACGGTGGAGACAACTTCACTGCAAAGAACCAGTGTACAGCTCTCGACTCTGCTCGGTCATTCTCGGAACTCCACCTACCGTCTTTTTCTGAAAATAAGACATCCTCCGAAAATAAGCCCTATTGTGATTTTCGGAACTTTTTGTAAAATAAGACATCTCCCGAAAATAATCCCTAGTTAAAATAATGTGACAAAAAGAATTCGTTAAAAAATGCTGTTGATTTATTAAGTATAAGTAATAATATGTTTAGCTTTCCTAATACTCGTATTTCAGAGAAATGTTTGAAACAAAATATTCCGAGAAATTGTTTACCTCTACAGTTCGTTTCAAATTAATTCTTGGAATTTATCTTAACCAGTTCAGTATTTGCCCCGAGAGAGATACGTTCACAGGAAAGGCATCGTCATCCGTTAGCGTCGGCAGACTCTCGTTGGGGTGAAATTTGGGCTGAACCGTAACCCCTGAAGGCCCGTCCACACGAGGACGCTCCCGACGTAGTTGACGTAACTTTTTTGACGCCGGCATAAATTCGTAGGACGCAGAAGACGTAAAACTGAGTACGCTCCTGTTCAGCTTTTTCGCCCGCGACCCGCGCGTATAGCCAATAGCCGACCGAGTTCTTATCACGTGTCATAATGAGAAAACCTTCTTGCTTACCCGTTTCAATATGGCGTCAGAGCCATACAGAGATGAGTTTTTGCTTAGAAATATAACTGTATACAGCAATAAAATAATCAGCATTGTTCACGCCATCTTCAGATTTCTCAAACCGTACATATTAGTATACATTTAAAATTCTCATTAAAGTGGAAAACTGTATACTTATAAAGCAATGATCCGACCAGTATATCCATATGCTTCACCTATTTATAACACCGTAAGTAATAGGAACCTAAATAAATTACAGTTTCTACGAAATAAAAGTTTCTGCCTTACAAAATTCTCCTTAATTATTATAAATATTGGCTATATCATGTGTAATAAAAAGCTCTATAAATATCCCAATATTAAATACACCAAAAACTAACTTCAGCAATATAATAACTTCTAAAATAAAGCAGTTGACTGTGAAAGAGTATTCAATAAAATACAATTACGAAATTTTGGAGGAAAGTTACAACTTGTGTCTTACAGCAATCATTTATTGAAGTTTAATTAAATTACCTTTGCAGCAACTTCTACTTGTTACATTATTTTGCACGAACACTGCTATCACAGATAGCTGAGTGGTCAGCGCGCTGCTTTGCATATGGAAAGGTGGCGAGTTCGAGTACGCTGGTAACGTAAAAGCGCGTTAGTCAGCTACGTTTCGAGCGTACTCGTGTGGACGAGCCTTGAGACGCATACGACGCAGCGACCTTTTTCCAACCCCCACAGAATGAGTCGAAAATCAAAAGGGGTGATTGATGGGTAAAACATTCATGGGACAAAATAACTGATAGTGATGTTTCCAAAGCACTACGAATAGGCTACTTAAACAAGAAATATTCATTTAACAATAGCTATATCACAAGCCATGAGAGATTCGAACCAATGATTCAACAGGAAATGGATTTGGAAGAAAATAAGAATATAATTCAGAATTTTATTTATGACAATGTTCCAGAAGAAGATGACATAACTGTAATTGAATAAATTTAAATTTCTGTATTCTGTGTAAAATAAATATTAAATAAAAATATATAAATATACTTTTATTTTTGCCCTTCCCCGAAAATAAGCCCTAGCGCGAATTTTGAACCAAAAAAGAAAGTAAGACAGTGTCTTATTTTCGGAAAAAGGCGGTAATCTCAAGACTCTTCACGCTACAACTCGCGATGCACTCGACGACACACAGAGCCCGGCTCCCGACTCTTCGGTTAAGTCGTTCCTGGAGCTCAACACACTCTCTCGACGATGCACTACGAGACTTTCGGTGCACTCGCTACCCGACTGTCAACTCGATCGACTCCGCAGGGATTGACTCGCTAGATGAGACACCAACTGGATACTAACTATCTCGCACTCGCGACGAGGCACACACTCGATACTAACTCTCCGTGTACCAGCAGGGTTTATATAGCTTTTGACTGGTGTTCGAGAACATTCTGGGCTAAACCCGTAAGAATTCGTTCCAGAAGGTTCTCCATCCGTTCATGGCATATCGCCAATTTTGTCGCCAAATGGGCGATTTCTCACCAACTGTGGCAAACCGGCCTTCCTTTGCCATTTTATAGCAACCCTAAAACTGCTTTGCGGGGAAGTCATCTTACCGAGGCTGTACATTTCATAACAATATTTAGGATCAGAAGTTAATACTCTCAATGATTTAATGCCCGAGATCCGCAGTAGAGTCACAGATGCGAACTGAGTTTTTTTCAGTCTAAAAAAATACTTAAAGTCTAATTTCACTAGCAGAAAAGCGAAGATTTTAATTTACAAAAGCTTAATCAGACCCATTCTTACATACTCTGTTGAGACCTGAGCAATGACAGAAAAAATTTTCATCTCTGTCTTTGAAAGAAAAATGAAAAGTATTTTTGGTGGCATAAAATGTGACAATATCTGGAGAAGAAGAACTGACTCTGAACTCTATAAATCCTTTAAAGAAGTAGATAGAGTAAAATATATAAGGATTCAGAGAATTAAATGGGCAGGACACCTGTGCAGAATGGATGAAAATCGAGTAACTAAAAAGATCTCGGCCAGATCATTCGGCTTCCGAAAAAGAGGGAGACCTAAACTTAGGTGGCTCGACTGTTTGGAAGCAGACCATAGAATTTTTAAAATAATTGGATGTCACATATTTGACTCCGTTCACATCGTTTTCATGACTAACTTGTGGGTTCTTTTCATTATGCACCTGACACATATTTTGGCGTTTTTTTTTTAATTGTAAACTATTTCAAATTATAAGAACAGTTTACACTTATACAATACGCATACACAAATAGCTCTGAAGACCCGTTACGTCTTGGTATCCTTTCACTGGAGCCAGAAAGCATGGCAGATGCATATCAGAAAAGTATCAACTAATGATATCATATGTTCCTGGACATTTTTAAATACTTAAGACACAATAACACGCCGAATAAATACTAATTCAGAAGACAAACAACAAAAATCAGCGTTATATTTACAAAATTTCGGTTTTATATTTACAAAATGCGGTTTTGCAGCTGAGGATGGTGGTTCGGTAAAACCATCGAAACTAGTCCTGTGGAAATTTTGTAAATATAACGCTGATTTTTGTTGTTTGTCTTCTGAATTAGTATTTTTAAATACGTCATCTTCACAGGTAGTCTGTCATTCTATGTGCTCTAAATAACTTTATAAATACAAGTTTATCTTTAAAAGAAACAGCTCAATAAAGCCTTACTTTCTTCTTCGTAGAAATACTATCTATAATTAACATTCAATTTAATTGAACCTGGAAACGTTTTGTATACTGAAATTTCCTATAATTTTTAGGCAAAAATTTATTATCATATTAATCACTTATTCATCATGTATTGGTAAATAAGTAAATAAAATTTTTTTATAAACAATTAGATAAAAGTTTTATAGCAAAAAAAAAAAAAAAATTTTTTTTTTTCTTTTCAAAGAGAAGCTTACACCATTTTCTCCTGATCAATCAACATCAATCAATGGTTAAATTTTGCCTAATTTTAAATAGTTATGTTTGGTCTTATCTGCAGTTCCTATCTGTTTTTAATGACATGATGTGTAGAAATACAAGAATAAATAGATAGTTGTTTGTTGTCGGTCTTTATTTATATGAAAACAACTTTAACATATTTTAATTCAATTTTATGGAGGCTTACATTTGCTACAATATTACAGTGAAACTTAATAATCTGAACTTTCATCTGTACAATCAATTAAAATTTCAAATTACTAACAATATAAAATAAAACAACTTTAATATACACATAACAAGCACATATTTAACAACCATTTTTCAAACTAAACAACCTAAACAAGAAACTACTTAGCATATTGACTTTAAAATTCAAAATATATCAAATTTATTTAAAATGAAACCTGATTTTAATAAATTACTTCAGATTTCATGGCTTTGAAATAAACTACTCTGAAAAATGTCCATGTTTAACAGTCTAATTTTGACGTTTTATATAGAAAAAATTATTTATTCTTACCACTTTTGACCTTTATTTTATGTCTGTGATGGGTGCAATAATAATGGCATATGTCAATCTACTACAACAAAATTTAAACAATTGTTGCTATTTTCATTTAGCTAGTTCTGAAATTCACCCGTTGTGTTGTTGACATTAAATCTGTTCTCCATACACCTAAATGTTATTTAAATTTTTTTAAACAGTTTTATTATTTAAAAGAATACTCAGATTTTATTTTAAAAAAACTTAACAACATTCTAACTGCACAGTGCAATCTACTTTACCATTTACTGTTGTTGAAAATACTTTACAACTTATAAAATTCTTTATTAGGCTTTTAGTACTAATTAGCACTGCAATATTAAAGAACATAAGAATTATATTAATATAGTGGCATAAGATTAGAAAGCACAGGCTTTTGGTTAGGAGCTCTTGTTACAACTGATGATTGCTTGATAACCTTAAAAAATATATAAGGACATTGTGTGAGATATTTTTTTTCCCAGCCTTTTTTTTTTTTTTTTTTATTTCATCTCTGTTAAATTTGTAATCAAAGGATATTTCTTTCGCTATCATAATCTTTATTATTTTTATACATTTTTTCTAACTGTGATTACAACAATAGTCAAGAAACTGCAATAAAATTTGAAATATTATTAAAAAGGTTAATTTTAATCATTAAAAGATTATTTTCATTTCTTGACCTTATACTAAAATGCTCAGTCAGCATACCAAGACAGATACAGATTGTTTCCAAATGCTAATGTGATGTTAATCACACATACAGAATAGTAACAATATTTAAAATAATACTTTGTAATATTAAAGCAATACAGTGGTGGCCGAAACTGAGGAAACTTTTAAAAACTTCCATGTTTTGTACTTTGCATGCTTATAAAACTTTTTTATTAAATGATTTTGCTTCTATTCTCTAACATTTTCTTCTCATTCTTAGGGACTTATTTTCTTATGCAAATAAAATATTTATATTTATCATTTAGTCATTATCTCATTTATTCACTCTTATCACAGGAAAAACAAGATCTCTGTACAACAAAAATTCTGCATGTTTTTGTACAGTTCTCCAGCATAAAATGTGATTTATAGCAGCTCTTTGATTCATTTCAAAACTACAAAGTTTGTAATAGTAAGCAAGTTTACAATTTCCGCCAACTTTTTAACTGAATCATACCTGTGTTTAAATAAGTCAGCATAACCATTTCACAATAGAGACATATGAATTCTCTTTCTCATTTTGAGTTTTACATCACACTCCGTTTATATATGAACAATTCCATTCAGTGACAAAAGATTTTGTATAGGCATGCAAAGTTGGGAATAGGTAAATCTTCAAAAGTAATCCAGTTTTGGTTGAGACTATATAAACACTCAGCAATATACAACATTATAAGGCATTTCATGACTAGATCACTTAATAACTACATTTAATCTATATCTCAATATACAAAGAAATAAATCATTCATTAGAAAAGCTATTTACAAATGTTTGATGCATTTTTTTTTCTTTTTTAGAAATGAATGTTATATGTACATGAACACACAAATGAATTATTTTATACATACAATATATTTTAGTAATATATATGAATGTTGATTAAAAAGTTACCTTTAAAAGAAATTGTTTTAGCTAAATATTTTTGCATGCACACACACACACACACACACACACACAAAAAAAAAAAAAAAAAAAAAAAAAAAAAAAAAAAAAAAAAAAGATTACTTTTGTATGCAGTAAAAACTATACAAACAGATGTCCAACTATGCATTTGCAGACATTTTACTCATTACAGAGTTTTAATTACTAATACATGCATATTATTATGCAAAACTTCATGAATACTGATTTTTTTTTTTTTTTGTAATGAATAAGTAAAATATTTGCAGACATAGTTAGTTCTAAGCATTGATAATTATTACATCATATGTAAAAAGACACTTAAACTCAGAAAACAAATATTTCAACACAAAGCAATGGAAAAAATTTAAGCAGTTAAGAATACATTGCTAATTTCACAAAACAAATAACAGCTCATTTTATAAAAAATAATTTTGATACATAAATTCAGCAATTTGTATACACACATATACACAATGTTCTTTGGATCACACTAATATTAACTAGCACGACTGACATAACACATATGGCTGACAGCAAATTATTATTCTTTGGTATAAAATTAAAATATACTTAAGTATAATAAAAATAAACATTTATATATCTCAAAAATTAATTTTTCAAACTAAATATGCACATTAGGGAGACAATTACATGAAATCATATTCTCTCAGTTAACATTTCAAGATTTGTTAAAATTCAGTCTTTTAAATAATGAAAATATCAGATTCTTCTGAATCTAAGATTTTACAGAACAAGACACTTAAGAAAACACATGTAATATACGTATCAATTTTGATAAATTATATAAAACATTAAGTATATTTTCAAAATCCATTTTCATTAATAATAATTGTTTCAAAAGAATAAATTGAATTTAAATACAAATTTAATTAAATAATTCTTTGTGCCATTGCTGCAAGGAATGAAATTTAAATTTAAACAAATTAAATTAAAATTTTAACAAACACATATAAAAGTAAAAAAGCAAATTTAAAGCCAAAAAAATTTTAAAAATATATATATGTTTAAAAAAATGTGTAAACATATAAAAGATTTAATTCTCAAACTAATCTACAATATCATTTAAATTCAGAAGCATAAGCAAATCAAGAGCAAAACCAATCCACGAAAAAAAATTCACTAATTTAGCAAATTAAAATTAATCCATACAATTTTTTTTAAAAAATGCATAAGTGAATGACTGTTGAGCAGGCAGGAGACAGACTTATCAAGGGGAAGTTGCCTCCAAACCTAACTCTCCAATCATTCAATTCGTGTTTCGTCATTCATGCAGGCAAGGGTAAAAGTCAAAACCAAAAGTAAAAAGTGAAGTATGTCCAAAAAGAAATACTAATAAAGTGGTACCCTTAGAAATTAGCATTTAAGAATTAAAGTTTAAAAAGGAAAATACTAATGAAGTCTTTTGAGAAACAAGCAAGTATTAAATTAAACTTAAAAAAAAAAAAATTTAAAAAAACTAATTTTTTATAAAATAATCTAGAAACTAATGTATTTTAGAAACCCTTGTCTACAGAAACCTCCCCGAAACGAATATGCATATCAATAAAAAGAAACTAAAAAAGAACTAGACATAATCCATATAAACCAATAAGAAACATAAAGAACTAATTTACAATTTTTAAAAAACAAATATATACTTAAAAATATAATTTCATCTAGAAAATATTTACATACTACATGAAAAATTTTAAACAATACTTAAAGCAAGTAAATAGTAAGTTTTAATTATAACTTACCTACTAAATGAGCGTTGGGGTCTGCAAAAGTGTTTTTAAAGAGAAGTAAGTGTGTTCTTCAAATTAATTATATAGATGACGCTTATGTAGTTAAAGTTGAGTGCCAAGCTGCTATCTTTTTAAGTTTAATTTAATACTTGACTTTACTTGCTTGTTTCTCAAAAGACTTCATTAGTATTTTCCTTTTAAAACTTTAATTCTTAAATGCTAATTTCTAAGGGTACCACTTTATTGGTATTTCTTTTTGGACATTCTTCACTTTTTACTTTTGGTTTTGACTTTTACCCTTGCCTGCATGAATGACGAAACACGAATTGAATGATTGGAGAGTTAGGTTTGGAGGCAACTTCCCCTTGATAAGTCTGTCTCCTGCCTGCTCAACAGTCATTCACTTATGCAGTTTTAAAAAAATTGTATGGATTAATTTTAATTTGCTAAATTAGTGAATTTATTTTAATGGATTGGTTTTGCACTTGATTTGCTTATGCTTCTGAATTTAAATGATATTGTAGATTAGTTCGAGAATTAAATCTTTTATATGTTTACACATTATTTTAAACATATATATATTTTTAAAATTTTTTTGGCTTTAAATTTGCTTTTTTACTTTTATACGTGTTTGTTAAAATTTAAATTTAATTTGTTTAAATTTAAATTCATTAATAATAAGATATTTGCAATTTATTGCCACAATGCAAGAAATTCAAATTTTGAAGTCAATGAGTAATTAAAATACTCATTTAATGCTGCAAAGATCATATATATAAATCAATTTTTAAAGATGTATTATAATTTTTACAAATGCAGCTTTTAAATACATTCATGTCCAAATTTATTTTTATATACACAAAAATAACGGTATTCCATGAAATATCCAAAATCCATTTTTGCAGGGAAAATGTAAAAGATAAGCCTAATCAGGATTATTCAATCAAAAGTGATGAAATGGTTATTTATATGCAAATCAAGCCAATATGCCATCTGATAATAAACCAAGCACTTTGTGCAAAGTGAATATTTGAGTGAATTTCTGCAATGCAGCATTTAATTTCAGAATGTAAAGACTCAAAATGATTTGTTATGGCTCCAAAGTAGTATCATCTGGAAGAATCTGTAAAGAGATGAAGCAGTTATAGAAGCAGTAAGAAGAGCAAACATTTCAAAATAGACAGTCTAATGCAATGGGAACAGTTCTAGAGATCTGGAAATGTTGCAAAGAGCCCTGGACAAGGTTATATAAGAATAGCAACTCCTTCTCAAGATCAATATCTAGCGATAACTGTCAGTTGTAACAAGAAGTCTACTGCCTGATACTCGACACTTAATGTTCAGACTTCACAGCCGTTACTGGAACAGTTGTATCGTGGCCAATTGCATACAGAGGGCTTAACGAAAAAGACCTTTGTGCCAGAAAACCAAGGGTACATACTTCACAACACAAGAATGATCACTTTAATAGGTCCAAATAACATTAGAACTGGAGTGATCACTAAGGATACCATGTTCTCTTAAGGTTTAGTTTAATATTTGATTCTATATGTTTCTAAATCTAGAGTAAATCAAGAACATGAAATCTTCCTTTAAACATTACGAGTGTGAGCATTTTGGTAATGATAATATAATTGAATGGGGAGGAATAATGATTGATGGACGTATCTCTCTATATGTTTTCAGTAGCAGATCTGTGATTGGCCAGAGTTATTGAGATGTCTTAGAACTTCATGTAAGACTTACATATGGATAGATATGCATACGGATCAGACATTTTAATTATGGTAGATGATGCTTATCTAAGTAAAACTCACTGACAAATTCCTTGAAAGTGAAGACACTAAACAAATATTGTGGCCAAAAAAATCTCCTGATTTTTATTGGTTAGCAAACTTATGGGGCTACTTTGTAAAAGCTGTTGTATGGAGACATCCTCCTTCTAGAGATATAAATAGCCTGAAGACTGCATTGCTGGAAGTGTGGAGCTTATTTCTCCAAACTATAGTTAAGAACATTATTTCCACCATGAAAACTCATTGTGATATGTGTGTACAAGTCAGGATAGATCACATTTTTTATTAAATACATAACCTTTAAGTTTTCCTGAGTTATTCTCTCCCCCCCCCGAACTCTTCTTATAACACATTGCTATCATTTTTATCGTTTCACAAATTTTGTATCACATTCAGTGCTCTTAATTTTTTTCCTCTGTATTTTATGTGTTATGATGTTATGTATCATTCCACACAAGTTTATATACATTTTACAGTTTCAGAGAAATCTGTGATTTGATGAATATAAAGGTAATTTGGACATAAGTACATATAAAAAGTTTCATATGAAAATAATTAACATTACAAATACTAAGCAGCCTATGTACTCTCAATCAGTGTTTAGCAATTACTCAGTTCAATATATGATTTATTTTTATTATTTTATCTAATCTAGAAAATTATTTGCTTCATTTCTAAGTAAAGAATTTTTTAAAGGATTTAATGTCCCCTGAAGTTTACATCTCAGTATAAACAAGGAGTAAAACTAAAAGTTTAATGAACATTGCAGCTGATTAATATGAAGCACAATTTGTTTAATTTAGGTAAAAATTTTTTAGAATAAAAGAAAAAAAATCTGTTAAAAAAAACAGCATAATGTTTTAAAAATAATTTTGCAATATTTGATGTAAATTTAAAAAAAATATCACTTACCAGCAAAATATAAAGATATTTATACAGATGTAAAGGCTACATTTTTAAAATTCTTTAAGATATTTAACGATTTCAACTATTTGTAAATGAACTTTAGCAGAATTAACAGAATGGCTTGTTCATGTATTAAAAATCTGGCAGTTTAAGAAACTTGATAAATATTAATTATGCTAAAAATCTTTAAATTCATCCTGATGCTCCCAACTTTTATTCCTTCATAAACTGTAGCAATAAAATGCTGAATTACTATTATGTGTTTTCCTAATGGATGTAATTTCCCTAACAGACAGATCTATTAAATAAGTATGCATTTACATTCTGCCTATAAATTTGTTATACTGATTAGTACAACAAATTCAATCTATCTGCTTGACATATGTATTTCTTTATTCCCATCTCATAAAGCCAAACAAATACAGTCCACTAATTTTGAGTCACATAAAACAAAGAAAAATGTATTGGAGGCTAATCAACAATTTTAATTGAACTCAGCAATTGATAGCTTGGAAAAAAAAGGGGGGTAAGGAAAAGACTGAGAAATTGATTCAACAAAATATAGCAAAGAAAAATAATAATGTGCCATTTCCCCTTATGTTTGATTTTCAGCTTCAAAGAAAATAAGTTTCAAATTTAAGCACATTTTCAGAATACAAAACTTTATATTTGTACATCAAATACTGGTTACAAAATACTCCAAAAAGTAGTGTTTGAATAAAATGCACTGCAAATATACATTTGAGATACATATAATTTTTAATACTGTGCTACTATAATTTTAATCTATAACACAAACAAAATAACAACGATTTTATGATGCAATATTACAGAAACAATCTATGATTATGGACGTTCATGTATTTCAATTAAAGCATAATTGAATTTTATGTAATACTGAAGTCTTTTTTATTTACATAAACATAGTTTACTCAATACAGGAAATTTAATACACACTTCAGAATACCTTGAGGTGGCTAAATGACATTTGGTCCATACACTCATCAGTTTACTTGGATAATGCATGGTATGCATATTAAAGTAACAAGTTGAAACTTATTTCAAACACACACAAAAGAAAAAATATGAAAACATTGATAACATTCCTTCTCCCATGCGAAGCAGAATACTACAGCATTAAAATAACCTTATTTAAGTTAAACAATGACTTCTACCTTGGGGATCTATGTGCGGTTTCACCCATTGTGTGCAGTTTGCCCTTAGGATTGCAACTGCAAGCATCAGTTGCTAAATGTTGACACTAAACAAAGGACAAGGAAGGTGCATTCAAATAAGAGAGCTACATTCAGTCACTTCAAAAGAATGATTGGCATGTCATTTAACAACTCCCAAAACCAATGAACCACGCACTAACATAAAGCAGGAAAGTACCAGGTAGAAAAGGGATGCGGGTGTTCAAGGGACCTGCTGATGGCTGCACAGCGTTTTGGGCAACTCTGATGTGAAAAATTTAATATTTCCATTTCTACTTGAAGAGAAGCCTGAAAAATGACAGACAAGATTTATTAAGTTTATCCTCTTAAGAAAGAGCTTTGCTGAATACATTTTTATTATTTTTTAACAAAGAACTTTGAAAGTATTATATTTTGATTTTGGCAACTTTTTAAAATTTTATTATACATGATTGCATTAATTTTATTCATCAATTAAAATTAGTTTTTCACAAAATAATTTCTTTTTATTAATGCATAATTCAATTCCTTTTATGATTGCATTTTATTTGCTTGTTTTTTAATGAGGTATTTAAAAAATTATTTAAAAAATATTTTTTATATTTAATTGTTACTGAATCTGCAAAAATTAAGCATTCTTGAAATTGCACAAGAAATTATATATATATATATATATATAAATTTAATTATCAATTTTTTATTTATGGTTATCTCCTAGGAAAGGAACTGTAAAATTATTGCAAATTAAAATCAAGAAATGTTAATTCTACAGATGTCTGTGATAAAACTATTAAAGACTTGTCACAAACTTAGAAGAAGTTAAAATTTTGTATTGGTATGCATCAAAATCTACATTAAATATATATATATATAGTACATACATAAAGTGCACATACACATATATATATATGCAGGGTGATTCTAAATTGTTTTTACAAATTATGAGTGGTTATAGTACTCATCCAGACGAGCAATAATTACCATAGAACATAGGGGTGCATTCCACTCTGAGAGGCAGAAAAGAAGAATATTATAATTCCAACTTGAACTTACAACAGTTTTGGGACAGCGAATGAACGAGACCAAGAGTTGCACAATCAGTTTAGTGAAAAAATCACAGAGAGTGTACAAAATGGATAAAACCCAAAACTTGTCGTTCGAGAGTTAATTCGAGCTCAGACTTTGATGGCAAATACTCAAATGCACATCCTTGGTTGACAAGGTCTCATCCTTACAAACGACTGCAACATGCTAATTATCTAATCAAGGGCTGAATATTATCAACTAATTCCAACTTCCACTGTATGCTGAGATTAGCACAAAAAGTTCATATTCTGTTCCAGCTGTCAGAACTTCGTGTCCCATAAAAGACGCAGTAAGTCCAGAAGAATAGAATAGAAAATGGGGAAAAACTGCTACCTTGAATATGTGACATCACTGTAGCAGTTTTCCCCCAATAGATAATTTCTTCTTAATAAATAGTTTAGATAATTAACTTGTTGCAATCGTTTGCGAGGTTGAGACCTCGTCAACCAAAGATGTGCATTCGAGTGTTTGCTATCAAAGTCTGAGCTCGAATTAACTTTCGATCGGCAAGTTTTGGCTTTTATTCATTTTGTACACTCTCTGTGAGTTTTCCACTAAACTGATTGTGCAACCTTTGGTCTCATTCCTTCACTCTCCCAATACTGTTGTAAGTTCAAGTTGGAATTCTAATATTCCTTTTTTCTGCCTCTCAGAGTCGAATGTGACCCTATGTTCTATGGTAATTATTGCTCATCTGGATGAGTACTATCACCCCTTTTAATTTGTAAAAACGATTTAGAATCACCCTGTATATATATATATATATATATAATATGTAATATCAGTAAGTGCGCAGTCATGAATCCGGTGTCTTTAACTTCTGGCTGTAGGCATGGCTGGGTGGTAGGCAGGAATAAGACGTTGACAAAACTAATTTTGGCAAATCATAATCACTATTTTTAGGCATATCAAAAATTATTTCTTTGGCATACAAATTACTTTTCGGCCATATTTGAATACAAATAATTCTTATATACATAGATAAAAGCTATGATGTCATTTTAAGAGGGAAGCATTAGTGGCACAGATCTGTTTGCATGGCAGAAGTCAGGAAAAAAAGGAAGCATAGCATAGTTCTCATGACTCAGCATTTATACCTTTGTACGTGCAGAGAGTATTCTAAGCTATGATTGGTCAGTATTAGTTTTAGTTACCTTTTTCAAGCAGTGTTACATAATTTGGGAGAAAAGATGAATTTAGGGGGAGGAGCACCAAATCTAGAATGTTGATTTTCAGGTTGCCAATTATTTTTTAAAGCAGCCACCATATTTTGTTATATCTTACACACACACACACACACACACATATATATATATATACACGCACACACAGATATACATACATACATGTGCATATGTACACATACATACATACATTCTGTCCATAAAACTCTTTACCTGGGCTTCATTTTTTATTTTTGCAACCACCGGTTGTAGATGTACATTTCCGATTATAAAAATGTTTTAAATGGAGAAAATATTCATGTTTTGTCATTTAAAAATAACAATTTTGTAAAAATCTTGATATCTAACATCTTATATGTATGATTCCTCATACCTATGTTTAGGAAAGTTTTTCTCTTTATAAAAAATAAGAAACAGGAAAAGTAAATTTTGTATGGCAACAATTTACTAAGATATTATTTCATTTTAAATTTAGAAATCAATTCAGAGACCATACATAAATTTAAGAACAAAGCATTTACATAGAACTAAAAATAAAAATTAAAAAGTTTTCTGATAGTAATAGGTTAAGTGTAAGTAGTGTAGTTAAGTGTAAGTTAAGTGATAGTAATAGGTTACATGTCTATGCAGACTGTCATGAAAAGCATTAATCAATATGTTACTTTCCAAAAAGAAAATTTTTTCACAGAATATTTGTGTTTTGGCTAACACTGATAGGCTTCAGTACTGGCACATAGCAAATTCATATTTATTTCTAATTTAATAAATATTTTGTATTATTAGAATATGATTTTAAAGTTACCAAACTTCAGAAAAAATTAATAAAAATTTTTAGTATTTGTAAACTTTGAAACTGCTTGTGTTAAGATTTGGCATACCAATTATAAAGATTTTGGCATACCAATTATAAAGAAATCACAAACTAAAGAATGTCTTATACTAGTAAATCATAAAAGAATTTCATTGAATGACATTTAAAAGAAAAATCAACTTCCAATTTATTACCTGACCTTTTCATGGCAAGTGCCAAATGATATCCCATCTCAAATTTTGAAATTAAATTATTTTGGTCAATTTATGTTATATAGGAGTCAAATCTCTTTTTTTATATAATACATATTAAATTTTCTTAGACTTAAGCATAGAGAAGAGAAGAGAAGAACACATAAAAAGGTAAATTTCGTAATTTATATAAAACTGATATTTAAAAATTTGAATTGTCAAAACATGAATATATGTGCCCTTTAAAATATTTTTGGTAACTGGAACTATTTATGTACGAGCAATAGTTGTGGAAATAAAGGCTGGGTAAGGAGTTTTGTATATATGGTACATATATATGATTTCTTATTCCCGTTGTGTTTAACAAAATATAAAAATTCTAATCTGTTATTTTAATTACAATATTTTCCTATAACTAATCAGGATCGTATTTCTTGCACATACATTACACATATAGTAATTTTCTGAAAGAGTTTCATTAGAGTACATTAATTTCTAATAAAAAGTCCATAACAGTGCACAATCTTCTAAGTCAGGAATAATAATGCACATTTTTCAATTAACAAAGCATATTTTACAAATTAAATATCTTTATCAAGTCATCCTAACTTCTGAATTTCGCTTTATGGCATTCTATTGATTATTGAGCTTGTATAAACTAGAAAAGACAAATATATATACATCCAATATTAAAAAAAAATTCCATAAATAACTACTATATAGATCAGTACATAAAATAAAATTGAGATATTAAGATAATTCAATAAAATTATATTGCTAAATGGATAAGAAAAGTAATGCAGTATATTTAAAATGTTCACAACTAAAAGGTGCCATAGGAATTAATGTAAAATGGTTTGATACGTTCCTTGACTACAAATGATTTCTCCCTTAACAACTTGACAACAGTAATCTGTGCACAAGTGCATAATCTAAACAACAGTGAAAACCAAAACAAAAATATAATACAATATTAAACACATAAAACAGATGAAAACTTTACTTAATTTTACTGTACCTTTTTACAGAAGATAGAGGATATCTTCTATAATAATAGTCTTCTTACAGAACACAGTGGAAAGCATTAAGTTAAAATTTTGAGAAAGATGTTATCATTTGGATGAGACACCCTGTTTTATAAAAATGTCAGATAACTGCATTCAGATATTACCTTCTTTCATCTTTTCTTAAAGCACAATTTGACTCTGTCTTACTCACTGAGCTACTATTTCCTTTAAAATTTGCCAAATGCAACTTTTTGTTTCCTAAACTTTGTATCTTACTCATTCAGCAAAAATTTCATGGTTTAGAGGTGTTTCCTAAAGTGTGGTATGCATACCCCCCGGGTACAGGAAGAGTTTGGTGGGAATATGCACTGCACTGCACTGCACTGAGATTAGCTGAGCCTAATTTTATATTCTCATGAGTCAGGTCAAGACAGTCTTGTGAGGCGTGAGATGGCAAGAGTCCCACTGATTTTGGTTATTTTTATAAAATATAATTTTTATCCCTAACATAAGTTATGGATCACTGGTTCAAATCTGGAACAACTACACCAACAGAAAGCAATGATTATAGTAGCAATCAACTAGCAGGAAGTAAAGAAATTAATGATGAATCAACTTCAATTCTGAAAGATGCTATTAAGAAAAAAGCAAGGAAATATTGCAAGTACGACAAAGAATATCTTAAATTTGGATTCTTATGGACAAGAGATGAAAATCAGCCTTTTCCACTTTGCGTAATTTGTTTTCAAAATCTGACAAACGAAAGTATGAAACCATTCAACTTAAAGTGCCATTTTGAGACAAACCATAATCAGTACAAAGATAAACCCATAGATTTTTTTTGAAAACAAACTTAAGGATTTAAATCAATCTCCAAAAGTAATGCGAGTGTGAAAGGAAGTGACAATAAAAAAATGCTAGAAGCTAAGATCGCATGTCACTTTTAATTGCAAAATGTAATGCAGCAGAAACCATTGGCGAAATTTTAATCAAGCCTGCAGCCAAGATAATAGCAGAAGTACTGATAGGAGATAGAGCAAACTAAACTTTTGACTGCATTTCTCTCTCAAATAATATAGTTCATTAATGAATCATTGATGTCTAAATAATGTGAAACAGATGTTATTATCAGGTATTTCTCAAAGTCTTAATTATGCACTGCAAGTCAATCAGTCTACTGACATTGCAAATTTTGTAAATCTTATGGTGTCTGTTAGGGATGAAAAAAATCAAGAAATTCATGACGATTTTTTATTTTGCTAGCCTTGAAGGTCACACAACAGGAGAAGATATCTTTAATATTATGAATAAATTTATGCAAGAGAACAAAATTGATTGGAATAGATGTGCTGAAACAGATGGAGTAAAAAATATGGCTGGAATTAATAAAGGATTCTTTGCATGAATTCAAAATGTTGCCCCAAATGTCATATCCACACATTGTTGCATACACAGAGAGGCTCTGCCAACACCTAAGATTCCCACTGATCTACAGCAAGTTCTGGATGAAAGCATGAAAATCGTAAACTACATTAAATACAGTTCTTTTGAATGCACAACTTTTTTCACAAATATATGAAGAAATGGGAAGTAGTCATACCCAGCATCTTTTTCATACAGATGTTTGTTGGCTATCTCAAGGAAAAATTCTAAATTGATTGCTTGAACTTAGACATGAACTTAATGTTTTCTTAATGATAGATCTGAGTTGAGAAATTCTTTACATGACTGGGAATGGCTTTGTAAACTTACAGATATATTCTCTGTTTTAAATTGCCTCAACTTATCGTTGCAAAGACGTTGCCATCGCAAAACTAAATTTATGGCAAAAGAGAGTTTGTAATGGAGAAGTAGACTCGTTTCCCTCTCTTCATGAGTTTATAACAAGTTCGACTACTAAAATTGATGCTGATACTCTGAAATGCATTTGGAGAGTTTCCAAGTGGGCTTGAAGAACTATTTCCCTGATTTAAACAAAAATACTGAATAAGATATCTGTGTAACATCGACACAACATTCATGCCAGAAGATCTGTCGCATGCGGAAGAAGAGCAATTGTTGGAATTGGCTTCAGACGGATTAAGGAAAAATATCCATAAGGAATGTATTTTAACATCATTCTGGTTACAAATGCAACATGTGTATCCAGTTTTAACAGAAAAAGTTCTGAAATACATCTTGTCTTTTCCAACTTCTTATTTATGTCATTAAGTTGAAAGAGTAGAACAGACTATTAGACGTGGAACCAAATTATCTTAAATCTCAGATTGAAATTAACAGCCAGGAAAGCAAATTATGACGATCTGTCATTTCAGCACAAAAAAAAAAATTAATCCTTTTCATTAATCCAAATAAGCGTTATTTTTAATAGTATAACTTTTTTTAATATTTTATTATAATTTTATTTTTCTTTTCTTATTATTTTGCGTGCGTCACAAAAAAATAAATATATTTTGATTGTTATTTCAATTTTATTTATACATCCATTTTTTTATAAGGGGTACTCAGCATTATGAAAATTAAAGAAGGGGTCCACATAAGTCAAAAGTTTGGGAAACACTGGCTTAGAGAACTAGGATCCTTTTTTTTCCTTCCTTTACTTTTGAAGGCTCGCACAATCGTGCTTTGTTGCTGCTTTTAAAATCTTGTAGTTCTTTTATGTTCAGCTCCGCATAGGCTTAATTTTTACTTCCTTGTAAAGGAAGTATTATAATTGCAAAAAATTTTGGGTGTAATATTTTAATGAAAATACCATTTTGACCTCTCTCAAATCTATACGAATGAATGTTTTGGATGACATCTGTACGTATGGACAGAATAGAGGACTCTTTTTCTAAAACGGATCCCAAATGGATTTAATAGACTCAGAAGAAATTTCTTTTCATGATGTTTGTACGTACGTATGGATCTCATATAACTCAAAAACGTGTAGCATTTGAAGTTTTTTTGATGGAACTGTTATAACATTCTGCACCACCCTCTTTCCTAGTAATCTACCGTACCAAACACATATATATATATTCCCATCCTGTTATCTAGCTCGGTATTTTTATTCATATACATTAGACAATTGTGCCTTTTTTACTTTAAAGTGGTTGAATTCAGCTGTTTTTAAGTTCTGGTTAAGGTTTTTATGTCTTTAGTTAATTTCCATGCAATAGTTATAGAATTATCAACAATTTAAAAGTTCAAGTGGAGCCAGGCCTAACAAGGCAGCCATTTGTTTACATTCAAAACTTTCAGCAGAATAGCGAATTAAATTAGTTGGTACACCAACTTTAGTGTCTTTTCGGCCGGTGGGAGTAAAAGTTTACTTTCAATTCCATGCACCGAAAATTCGGTCTTCTTACCTGTTGACCGAAATGCTTGTTTTTGTGTACAGACTCTAATTTTAATTTAAAAAAATTTTTTTTTTTTTTTTTGTTTTAGGTTTTTATTTGGTGTTTTAGGTTTTTTTGTGTTCTAGAATTTTTAATGAAGATATTTTGAGTTTTTATGCACTTTTGCCATGAAGTGAGAACTGAACTGAATGAGAAAAACACCTCTAATGAAATTTCAGGAAATAAGTTTAAATGAAATGTGGCAAAAAATGTGTATGATTTAATACGCCATGCAAGGAAATTATGTGGTGTCTAACATCAGATATTTTATTTTAATAAATGAATTTTTAAAGGGATTCTATTTAGAAATTTGTATATTAGAAGGATGAAATTTATACATTTCAAACGTTTCTTCTAGGCTGTTAAATTTGTCATCATGCAGTTCATGTTAAATTGCAGGTAATTCTTCCTTAGGGAAATTGCCATTATGTAGTTTGTATTTATTAAGAAAACTAACCAATAATTTGGGATGTGCGTGATGACTTAAATTAGTATTTCTGCATATACTACAGACTTTATGATCAATACTTTGGTTCACTTTGAAGAATATAGTTTTAATAGATGAAAAAAGTTGGAACCAAATGTTATTCTTACATTATTTTCTGTGCCAAACCCATCAAAATCTCTTATACTTATATAATTAAATACAGTATTAAGAATGATTAAATAAAATGCATTACATCTATCTTTCAATTCATATGGAAATGCATTACATCTATCTTTCAATTCATAGAAAAATCCAAGAATTTGATTTACACAAAATGGTGTAAATCAAATTCTTGGATTTTTCTGCATAAAACAAGAAACACTAAATGTGCACAATTTAGTTATTTATTTAAACAAAACAAAAGTAAGACATTTTAAAATAAATCAAGTTATACTTTGTTCATAAAATAATAAATATATGTAGGTAATAGAAGTATATATTTGATTTATTTTACGTTGGGAAAATATAAGATCATTTGAAAAAATTATTATAGGTTTAATTACTGCCATCACTTTTCATGATCTTTAAAAGTCAGTCTTTTCTTCTTGATTGGTATGACGCCATTTACATCATTTGAGCATTCTTGATAAGATTCTGCTTCAATGGCTGACAAATTAGGGAAGATCTCAGATCGACAAGACTTTATAGTGAAATCCATAAGTTACAATTGCCTAGGTTAAACCTCTGTAAACCTCCTCATATTGATTTAAGCACTTACTAAGCTCCCATTGGAATTCTAGAGCTCTTTCAAAATTCGTGTCATATTTAAAAAAAATGATTACCTAATTTTCTTCCCGATTCAAGTCCTACGCTGATGACTCTCGCTGTGAATGCAACTAGTTCAGATTGCTCTTCAATAGAATCATTGCCTTCATCATGTTTATTTGCTTCACGAATCATGTTAACTAACTCATCCTCATTTAGTTCTTCATCAGCCATATTTCTTCAATATTTGCCTGAGCTAAATCCTCAAAACCTTCTACTCCTATAGTTTGGGCCAATTTAGTGATCTGAGAACATTCATGCCCTAATGGTAATCTATCATTCTCATCGTTAGCAGGATATTGCTTTCCAGCATGCGTTGAGCGTTGATTGTTTAATCTGAGTATATGACAGTCCAGCATGCTTAACACAATCTAAGATTGTAAATTTCTTCCAAGCATTCATAAGAATAAGAGATTCATTATTTTCCATTTGTTCTAAAATATACCAGAAGGTTTGTTTGATATACAATGCCTTAAAAGTCGAACTTATAATCCTTAATCTAATGGTTGTAATAAAGAAGCTGCATTCTTTGGCAAAATGACAACTTCTACATTTTCATAATACAAATCTTGAAGATGAGGTGCATTATCAATTAACAAAAGAGCCTTAAAAAGTAATCCCTTTTTACTTAAAATAATTTTTGACATCTGGGACAAACATGTTATCAAACCACTCATTGAAAGCGACGGCAGTGACCCATGATTTCTTATTAGCCGTCCAATAAACAGGAAGGTTATTTATATTTATTCCTTTAAATGAGCGTGGTGTTTTTGATTTGTTAATAACCAATGGTTTCATTACATAATCACCTGAAGCGTTGCAACAGAAAAGAATTGTTATAAGACTTTTTGCTACCTTATGACCACTAGCTGATTTGCAAGGTTTAGCTAAATAGGTTTTTTTCAGGCATTTTTTCCAGAACAACCCAATCAACTTCAATGATGACAACCAGAGTTGTCATCATTGAAGATATGATCAGAAGTGTAGGAGTTGGCGGCAATGATTTCAGCAAATTTTGCTGGATATTGTTGTGCTGTATGCTAATCAGCAGATGCACTTTTTCCTTTTAATCTTAGATTATATAAAGAATGTCTTTGTTTAAATTTCTCAAACCAACCATGATTAGTGGAAAAGATACTTTTAAAGACGATGGTGACTGATTCTTAAGTGCTTTATAAATCTTTAAAGTCTTACTTGTAAAAGAATTAGTATCATTTGGAATCCATTTTCAATTTTGGTCTTCTATGTTCATATCACTGATGCCTTTTTCATATTTTCCATTGTATCATATCTTACATATGAAATTGTATTCTTACTGCTACACTTTTTCTAATGGAGACTACATTTTTTCTAATTGTCCTTATTAAAGCTTCATCCATGGAGTAAAATTTAGCAACATCTGTTACTCTTTCTCTATTACATTAGATGATCTAATATTTCAATTTTTGCTTCTAAAGAAACAACTTTTCTTTTTATTTATTTTTTTAAAAATCTTTTGGCATTATAAAACCTTAAAAAATTTATATAAATTATAAAAATGCCCCAAAAAATATTAATGTTGGAAACTTACCAGTAAACATTCAAATATGTAGATAAAAATGATATAAGATTTGCTGCTAAAATACTGATACTGCACTAGTTCACATGAACCAAATAGCTTTACTGTTGTGAAATACATTTGATACACGGGGAATCATCATCCTTGTTGTTGCCAGTGTTATCAAAGGAATGAAATTAAAAAATGAGTTCAAATATATGTATTTGCATATATGCAGCCGAATATACATTTTTATTAAGTTTTTTAAATCCGTTAATTTTTAATCCGTGTAAAAGCAAAATCATGTAAAACGGGTGAATGCTATAATTTAAATGAATCTATGTCACTAATATCACATTAAAATAATCCTGAGTGCCATACCATTAATTACCTGGGAAGAACTAAGCATATCGCATTCAGATTTTATTCACATTCATTCTTGAAATAATTCTTCTTTCTACCACTGTTATGACTGAAAAGATTTTTGAAAAGTGTAAACTTCAGATGTCACTAAAATACATTTTGCCTAGTTATACTGAGAAAACAAATCTCAAGATTTAATCATTTTAATTATGTTCTTCATTTACTACATTTTTAAAAACTATTAATAAATTTGCTTTTCATTAAGCATAGATTTCAAATATTGCTTTAGTTTAAACACCTGTTATTATTCTTATGTGAAGGATTTAACAATATTTTGGTATCTGTTTTTGAAAAAATTTAGGATTTCTCCTGTCTTTATGTACATGTATGACATTAAGTATCTATTTCTTCACATTCCTAAACTATGTATGCAATTGGCAGTTTCAGAACTTTTTATATGATTAACATACTCTATGCTTCTACGGCAGGTTGGTTCTGCATATTCACATATAAGCTAAACTTATTCAATTAATCACATTTATTTACAATTACACAGAGAAAGAAAAGAGCATGCTACCAAAATATATCAAGCCGCATTTTTGCACGTTAGCGATAAGAGCACAGGCATGAGGAAGACTAACTCACAAGAATCAGTTCACTTCACTTGGGTAAAAGTCCAGAATTTAGTTGCAGCACTGCTATACATAAAAAAGACAAACAGTTAACATTTAATTTAAAAGTTTGTTGCATGGTTGTTGCATACTCCCCTCCCAGTGTCAACGGTATCTTACAGGGAAATGAGCATGATGCCCAGAACGTGTAGTCTTGGGTTGCACCTTTGTTGCAGGCTGTGCTGAAGTTGTGATATCAGATGGACAATCATTTGATGGAATATTAGGGTTAATTGGCAAGTTATGTACCACAGTGCCCTGGAAACAGTGAAGTGAAGTTGGTGGTGGAGTGTCTGGTTTATGCCCGTTCAGAACATAAGCTGGTTTTACATGATCAATGGATACAGATACAGTTTTGCCCTTTATGTCTAGGTAAAAGACCTTCTTTGTTCTACGAATAACTAAAAATGGTCCATCATAAGGAGGTTGAAGTGGGCAGCTCACCATATCATGACGAAGAAAAACATCGGTAGCAGTTTCTAAATCATGATGTATAAAGGTTTTGCTATCAACATGGCTCTTGGGTGGTAGGGGGCAAAGTGTTTGTATATGTGCACGTAAGTGACTGACAAAATCTGTGGGGGTTAGCTGGTTGTTGAGCAGGAATCAAGAACTCACCAGGCAGACGAATGGTCGTGCCAAAAACCAAATCTGCTGGCATGCAACCCAAATCTTCTTTCAAAGCAGCTCGAAGACCAAGAAGGATCACAGGAAGGACTTCAGTCCACCGTTCAGTGGCATGGCACTTGATAGCAGTCTTAAGAGGTCGATGCAATTCCTCTATTAAACCATTCGACTGGGGGTGGTAACTAGTCATCCTGGATCTCTGAATTCCCAAGTGATGAGTAAGATAGCGAAAAAGTGAAGCTTCAAACTGGCGCCCTTGGTCAGTTGTCACAGTAGAGGGCACTCTATACCTGGAGACCCAGCATGCAAAAAATGCTTCTGCAACAGTTTCAACAGAGATATCCTTCAGTGCTCGAGCTTCTGGCCATCAAGAGAAACGGCCAATTAAAGTCAAGAGTAAGAATAACCATTTGAGGGAGGGAGAGGGCCTATAAGGTCCAAATGAACATGGTCAAATCTTTAGAAAAGCTCCTTAAAACCTGCCAAAGGTGCTTTTGCATGCCGATGAATTTTAGCCTTTTCACATGGGATGCAGCATTTGGTCCATTCAGCTATATCCGATAATATTCTAGGCCAGACAAATCATGACCGCACAATGTGTTGTATTCTGCGTACACCAGGGTGAGCCATGTTGTGTAATGAGGCAAAAACATTCTGGTGAAACTGAGTTGGGACATACAGACGAACTCTGCCTGTCGATACATCACAATGTTTGATTTCAGGAGAGTAACTTTAACTACAGGGATGTGTCTAATGACAGTAAGGACTTCAACTTATTATCCAATGTTTGTGCTGTAGCTATTTTAGAATAACCAACTGATGCGGGAAGATTTAAAGCAGCTATATGGGATATGATATCTGCAGGAATATTCTCAGGCCCTGGAATGTGCTGTATGTTAGTTGTGAATAGCGAGATGTTAAATGCCTCACCTGGCGTGGAGAGCACTTGTCATTCTTTACACGGAAAGCATATGTGAGAGGCTGATGATCAGTAAAGAGGACAAACTCTCTAGCCTCCAACATATGTCTGAAATGGCGAATGGATGCATAAGCAGCAAAGAGCTCCCAGTCATAAGCACTGTACCGAGTTTCTGCTGTACTGAGCCTCCTCGAGAAGAAACCTAAGGGCTGCAATTTGGAGTTCACAACCTGATGCAATGCACCACCAATTGCATGATCAGATGAATCTACATGCAAGGCAAGTGGAGCAGTTGGAGAAGGATGAGCAAGTAACGTGGGATTAGCTAGTGCTTGTTTGCTTTTGTTAAAAGCCTCAGTTGCAAGCGGAGTCCAAATAATTGGTTTCTTTGAATTTTTTCTGCCAGAAGATCCCTTTAAAACGTCGCTTAACAAGGCCTGGTTGTCTGATGCATGAGGAAAAAAACCTACGATAGAAATTAATTAGGCCTAGGAACTTATGCAAATTACCAATAGTTTCAGGAAACTTAAAATCTAGGACCACTGGGACTTTATTTTGCAAGGGTTTAACCCTTTCCAGGCTTATTAGGTGACCAAGAAACTCCAGCTCAGTGATACTAAACACACATTTTGAAACATTTAACTTGAGACCATAAGTACCCAGTCTTTGAAATATAGCATGTAAGTGCTTCTTATGCTCAACTGCACCATTTGAAAAACATAGTATATCATCAAGATAAACATAACAAAATGGGAGAGCCCTTAGAACCTTGTGCATAAAGCTCATGAAGGTTTCGGGTGCATTGACTAAGCCAAAACACAGATGAGTATACTGGTAGAGACCCCATGGGGTCGCCACTACTGTTTTAGGAATGTCAGCATCTGCAATAGGAATTTGGTGAAATGCTTTAAAAATGTCCACTTTTGAGAACATGAGTTTACCATAGAGTGAATGAGCAAAGGCTTGAAGGTACGGAATTAGATAACTATCAAATTCAGTAACACAATTCAGCTTGCGGTAATCTCCAACCGGATGAACAGCAGAATCCTGCTTAGGGACGACATGCAATGGTGAACTCCATGGACTCTTAGAAGGATGGATTATCCCTTGATCCAGGAGGAATTCGAACTCAGATTCCACTGTTTAGTGCAGCTTGGGATGGAGTCATCTTGGTTTTGAAGTCACAGGTGGTCCACGGGTCAAGATATGATGCACTGTGTTATGAGGAACAGTCTTAGTTAGAGTAGGATTTGTTGCATCTGGAAACTCAGAAAGCAAGGAGTCATAATCTGAATTAACAGAAACAGTGACAATAGAAGGTTGGCTTTTGTGAGCAACATTGCCATAAGTAAACAATGAAGTTTCAGGATTTATAAGACACTGCCATTTCAAATCAACAAGAAGATTAAAATGTTTCAAAAAGTCAGCACCGATGATAAGAGAAGTTACATCAGCAATCACAAATGTCCATGAGAAGGGTTTCTGGAGACCAAGTCAAACTGTCTATGTACAAATCCATATGGAGGAATTTTAGAGTTGTTGGCAGCAAAAAGGGCAAATGTTTCACTACAGTTTCTCTTATATTATAGGAAAGAGGTAACACTGAGATCTCATGAAGAAATAACCGACTGGGCTTTTTGGATATTCCCGTCATCCCAGCTATGACGGGAGTTAGAGGTTTTTTCTTGTTACCACAGGTTGGTTCTGCATATTCACAAATAAGCTAATTCAATTAATCACATTTATTTACAATTACATAGCAAAAGAAAAGAGCATGCTACTAAAACATATCACACCGCATTTCTGCATGCTAGCGATAACAGCACAGGCACGAGGAAGACTAACTCACAAGAATCAGTTCACTTCACTTAAGAAAAAGTCCAGAGTTTAGTTGCAGCACTGCTATACATGAAAAAGACAAACAGTTAACATTTAATTTAAAAGTTCGTTGCATAGTTGCTGCACTTCTGTATTTGAATTGAAAATGAAATTAATATTACTGTAAAAAACATAACATTAGCACTTTGTAAGTTGAGATTTTAACCAAGTATAATTTTCAACATACATCACCAATTGTCGCCAAACAACCAGCAGTCTTAACCATGATTTTTACAGTCTCCCAGTTATCAGATAAGCTCTGGGTAAGTCATATGTTATTGCTGTAGTTCCATCCATTTTTTATCTCCCCAAAATGGTAATTTTGTATCTACCATGAAGGGAGAAAGTGGATGCAATAAGAGACAGTTTAGAGTCGCATACTTTTATTCAGTTTTTGCAAGAAGCCAAATGGTAGAAACCCCACGGGTACATTTTAGTTAAAAAATAGCCAAATAATTTTTTTAGTAGCCACATTTTAGTTAAAAAATTAAGTACCTGTCTAATTACATTATACACAACTGCATAACTAACCTTAAAAGAAAAACTAAGACTTGTAACTTAAAATATGAGAAATTCAGTATTTATTAAGAGAGAATGAGCATTACTCAACCATGGAAAACAATTAAATTTTTTTTAAAATTTTAAATAACAGTTCAATTTACAGAACTAGTTTACAATGAGAGGAAAAAAAAACTATGCAGAACTAAATTATATTACAAGATTTAATGATGAAATTTCAGTTCGAAATAGAGAAAATAAATAATAATAAGCCATATTTATTACATCTGCTTGGCAACTAAAAATAAATACAATTTATTTTTCCACTCATATTAATATTTAAATAATTTAACTTAAATCAAAATTCTGAACATTTTCTAAATTTTCATTGCATAAGTTTTCCCTTAACAGATATTGCAGCAAAGTAATTTAAGTAAAAAAAAGGAACTTTTCTGAACTCAGAAGACAGGAAATTGCTTCATGCAGTCATTTTTTAACAGTGAAAACTTAACTAATGGGCATACTCAGAAATTGCCGAATATCTGAAAATTCCGGATAGTTGAGCGTAACTGGTAAAAGTGGAAGGGGGTAGATTGTAGCTGTTCTTTAGATTTTTCAGCTAAATAATACTTTCAGCTAAATACTCACATTTCGATATGTGCATCATATAAAAAATAGCCCAAAGGAACTGCAAAATAATTTGCTTAGCAAGCACAGTAAAACTCTTTTATCTTTGCAAAATATTGCAAAAGTTATTGTGCAATACGTGAGCCTAAATTCTTCTGCACGTGATATTAAGCAATCGGAATCAACAGCTGCCGGTATTCGGAGAATAACTAACTAAATAAGGGAAAACGCCCATGTGGCATATTTATCATTGAGCAGGACACACTGCGCTTTGTGCGATATCCCTGCCATACTCAAATTGATTAATAAAGAGATTTACCAATCTGGGGTATTTTTCATTCTAATTTTGAACAGACTACATTAGATTTCCGGAATAGAATCATTCTTCGCTTGGGTTGGTAGACTGCAGAACTTTTAGTCCTATTCAATCCAGATTAGAAAGTGACCAAAAAAAAGGAGTCCATTGCTTGCTTTGCTGCGAACTGTAACAGTTTCAATATTCGAGATTTTGCAGAGAAAAAGGAGAACCCCCAACTTCTGTACTGTATAATGCATTGAAAAAAAAATTATTTTGACTGTTCGATTACTTTCACTACATTTATGCCATTCCGAATATTATTCTTTAGAAAACTAATCTGTGTTAAAACACACTTACCCATTTTTGAAGTTTATTTATACTTCAGCAGTTACTGCAAATATATTATTATAAATATTCATACATATGCTCATAATATAAGCATACTGATCATAATAAATGTGAATATAAACTGATTGTGGAACGAGAATGTAAATTATTAAAAATCTTGATAGAAATTCAAACGTGTGTAGTGCTTTAAAGAAAAAGTAAGCACCTATAAGGGCTTTTATATTTTATTTTCAAATATAAGGACTTATAAGCACTTATAAGGACCACTACGAACCCTACAAATGATAAAAACAATGATTTCCTGTGAATCCGCTTAACCAATTGGATGAGGACAAGACCTAAAAGGTTCTCAGCCTCTTTTTGAGATGAAACAGCATTTATTTTGAATGGTTACATACATCAGCCCATCTGCTAAAGAATGAAATGATTAACTTCAAGCAGTGCATGAATGCAAATAAAGCTTTGTTACAAATCAGTGTTTGATGCAAATAGATGAAGGACAGAATTCTACAATATTTTTCCTTCACTGTGTAACTCATGAACAGCATGGTATACCTGGACAAAGTAGAAAATGTTCCTCTTCCTTAAATAAAACAAACTAAGCACTTATATACTTAAAATCATCTTTCAGCAAGAGAGGGCATTACTTTACTTTGTAATTGATGTGCAAATACATTATGTGATCATCTTGAGAAGACTCATTCTGTCACCCATAACAAGTCCCACAGTAACCTCATTACACTTCTATGTGTGAGGTAATGGCAAGAACATGGCTTATTGTGAAGGAATCTATAATATTAATCGTATCAAAACATATATCAGAACAACGCTTTAGTGCTACATTATATTTCAAAGTGTGGATTCAAACTGAGTACACCATGTTGTCAAAGAAACATACATCTAAATACAGTGATGAGTCAAAACATTATGATCATCCCCACATTTTTGAATGAAATCGTCTGGACATGGAGAGCACGTGATTAAGTGGGAATGGTATTTAACTGCTGCTAGAGAAGGTAAGGAATCATTCTTTTATTCACTTTTGAGTGTGAAGGGAAAGGCTGCTGATCTAAGCGCATTTAATAGAGGGCAGACTGTAATGGCCCAAAGACTCGGAACAAGTATCTACAAAACTTCATGACTGGTAGTTTGTTCCCAATCTGGCATTGTTAGTATTGATGCAAAGTGGATAAATGATGGTGAAACCAACAGTAGATACCAAGGTGTTGAACATCCATGCATTATCAAAAAAAAAAAAAAAAAAAGGAATGTTGGAGATTGTCCTGCTTGGTGCAGAGTGCCTGACAGTGATTTAGCTGGCAGCCAATACAATGCAGGTCCAAGTGCAAGTGTTTTGGAACATGCAGTTCAGAGGACACTGTTGGATATGGGACTGCACAGCAGACATCCCACTCTTGTGCCTCTGTTGATCAAGCGTCATTGTCAACTATGCTTCCAGTGGGCCAGGGAACATCAAGACTGGATCATGGATAAGTGGAAGACAGTTGCCTGATCGGATGAATCATGATTTCTTATTCATCACATGGATGCTTAAGTCAGGGTAACAGTTGCTCCCCTTCTGTACAGGAGGTCATAAACAGGCTGGTGGTGGTAGTATTATGTTTTGGGGGTCAATCTCATGGACAGCTCTAGGAACCTTACATCTGGAAGAACACACCATGAAATCTGTAGACTATCTGAATGTAATTATGGATCAGTTGCACTCTTACAAGGCAAGAGTTCTTCTTCCCAATTGGAAAACTAGAAATGGAATCTTCCGGCAGGACAATGCCTCATGCCATAAGGCTCAAAATGTGTTGGGAGTGGTTTGAGGAGAATATGAATGCATCCCAGTTTTAATGCTGTGGCCACTTAACAAGCTGGATTTTATCCCAATAGAGCACATGTGGGATGTCACAAAGCGGAAGGTCAAAGCTCATACATTCCCATGTAGGAATATCTCAACTTTGAATGACCACTGTTGACATTTGGTACAACCTGTCTACAGTCATCTACCAAGAACTTGTGGCATCCATCCCATGATGATTTGCAACTGTTTTGCAGGACAAAGGCTGCACAATGCATTATTGAGTAAGTGGTCATAATGGTTTGGCTCTTCAGCTTCGCTACCTGAAGGGCTAATAAATAATGGTGAACTAACAAAGCGTAATGGAGAACTTTACTTACATATTTACACAGATGTTACAGTCCAGTAATGTTTTGCTGGAGGTGGAGGTGGTGGCACTTCATCTTTAACATCAGGAATTGTTTCATTAGGTATCTGAACATGATTGCTTAGTGTTTTTGCAGAGCAAGCAATTGTAGAGTACGTCTTTGTAGCACGGTTGAATGGACGGTGTACTGAAAAAGTTCTTCTGTCTAAAGATGAGGTATTCCCTGTTACATAAAAGATGGAAAACAATATGTGAATCAAATTTTGATGGCCAATCAAAAATACGCAACAAGAAGTTTAACAATACTGTAATTCTTTTTATCAATTTTCATATATGGTTTTATAAACATAATACAGTTTTGCATCACTAGCAATGATAATAATAATAATAATAAAAACGAGAGAAAATAATTAAAACTATCTTCTGATTTCACTTTGCTTAGAACTATTCTTTTGTCCAGTTCATTAATGTAGGGGTGTTTTTAAGAATATAATAAAATTTTGCACATATCTATGAATTAAAGAAAGGGGGGGCAAGGATGGATAGACGAACGATTAAATCGGCAGCTCATAGTCAGAAGAGGTAATGATGTGCCAAATGCTTGTTCAATGCATAACAAATATTAATACAGTGACAGAGAGATAAATAAAATTCACAAAATAAATTGAAATATAAAAGCATTTAAAATCATATAAAAAAGACATTAATTTAAATATATGGCATTAAAACACAATAACCTGCTTTAAAATCAAATATAATTAAATAATAACCAGTCTTTCTTAGATAACAAAACAGACTAAATTTAAGATTTTTTTAACTAAATGGCCAAGAAGTAAATATCCCAGCTATTAAAATAATTCAGACCTTCTGAAAATAACAGTACTCAAATAAAATGAGACACACCGACAGTTCAGCATTGCAGTCTTGAGCACAAAGGCTCATTCTCAGTTTTCAGAAGGTAACTTGAGAGTGGCAAATTCTAAGATGAGTTAATAGGACTTAATCCTTCCTGTTTTTAGTAAACTCCCAATATTCCATTTTATGTTTTTTGCTTCTTAATGCATGTAGGTTATTTGGAAAGTAAGGTCCAATTTCTAATAAAAGATAAATCATCCAAGATTTTTTTCAAAACTTTTTTTTATTTAATTCCTTACATGTTTACCTATTTTCTACATAATTTCCATACTTGTTTAAACATTTTATAATGTTCTACAAGCTTTTGTGTGCCTAAGTCATAGATGTCTGCTGCTTGTGAGGATAACCAGTTTTGAACTGCTTCTTTCATCTCGTCATCTGTGACGAAACAGTTGCTGCTGAGAAACTCCTTTAGGCAGCAGAACAAGTGAAATTCACTCAATGTCAAGTCAGGACTGTATGATGGGTGGTTAATCCGTTCCCATCCAAAAGATCTGATCAGATTTTGGGTGTGAATGGCAAAACAGGGTCTGGCACTTTCATGTCCAAATACAGTCAGGGTAGAGCAGTAAGTGGCTGCATTTATTGTTGTCCATAGCTGCATAACCTCAACAAGACTCCATGTCTATCTCCAAACATGGCTGCTATAAACTTGCATGTTGAGATTGTTTGCTTGGCCTTGACTGGTAATGCCCTATGACATCATTCCATTAACTGATGTTTAGCCTTTGGGGTCATGCGAGAAACCCACATCTCATCCCTGACGATCTATAAAAATTTATCACCTTTCTCATGATACTGGTTCAAAGAAATCAAGATCACAAGCTATTCTTTTCATTTTTTGTTGCTCAGTGAGCAGCCTGGTAACCCAAAGTGTGCATAATTCGTGAAACTGCAACTTTTCAGAGACGGTTTTGTGGAAAGTTGTTCTATCCACACTTGGAAATTCCAATGCTAAGGTAAGGAGAATCGTCAGTCTTCAAGAAGCTTTTCGACCATGGCATTGACCAAATCTTCTGTGAGCACTAAAGGTTGGCCTGATCATGGTTCATCATGGACATTTTCACATCCGTCCTTAAAAGCTCTCACTCGCTTTGCTGTCGCTCATCGAATTGGGGCCATACATGTTGTTTATCTGTCAAATTTCTGCTGCTGAAAGATTCCTTGCTGTCAAAAACCAAAGCACTAACCTTATGTCATAGTTGGCAAGCTGATGAATTGTTTTAAACATTTTGGAACTAATACTACACGCAGCACAAAGCAACAACCCAATGCAAATGGTGTTGTTTGATGAGCAAGCATGTCAATAGTTGGTATGCATGCGTGTTTCGATGTTCATGCAACACTTTAACTAGCTATGGCGATATGGACCTTAATTTCCAAATAACCTTCTTATTCATCCACACATCCCAGAACAGGTGTCATTTACTTACGATTTTGTTCTTGACAACAGTTTTAATATCTCTAAAAGAGACAAGCTAACTGGACATAATCACAGTAGAATATGCTGTCTTTCAGCTCATTTTCCTTTATTACTACACGTCTGGTAACCTACCAGTCAAGACTTTGATATCCATGTCTTCTTATTATGTCAGTCAGGGTACATAATAAAATCGTCCATGCATTATTTAGATACTAAGGAAGGGTAAAATATACAACAGTTAACTCAAATATAAGCAATACAAAGCGCAACTGCCTGCCCTCTATATTGCTTTCAATCATGAATGGTATTCAAACATAATTAGCTGCCTCTGGTTCATCTGTAAATATAGGAGAAAAACTGCTGTATTTATGTCTGTATTGTTGAATAAGTAACTTATGTAAGATCTCCATTGTATTTCTCTTCTTAAAATCCCCCACATCAATAGTAGTTGAATTTGAGGATTTTCTCATGATGAGATGGTTTACTCCTTCGGCATTCACATGAGATATGCAAACTATTTCTATCAGTAACTGAGCTTTTAGAAAGAATGACACAACATAAGACACCATGCAGCAAAGAAGAAGTTATAGCTGCCATCTAGCACATGAAGCTGACAAGAATGATAAGGTTGTGACAGTACATTGAAGAACACATGAAGAAACAGCTGCTACCTTCTCAACTGAAGTAAAGGTTCAAAATAGTAAATATTCAAAATCTGCATACGAGATGTTCTGAAGGCTCAGAACTAATCTACAGAAACTGATGATCATTAATTATTTTAATAATAATAATGTGTGTGTAAGGGTACGTTACAGATTGAATGCACAAGTCCGATAATAGATTAATAAAATTTATTCTTATCAAAAGAAATATAACAGGATTCTGGAATTTTCCTCAAAGTTATTTATACAAGTGTTCAAAATATCACACAATACAATCAGTAGTTCAAATTACTAAAAACGTTAAAACAGAATACAATGCAAAGAGAAAGCTACTCCAATCTCTCGCTAAACTCGTAACAATAACAAGAGCAGCTAACTAAATAACTGAACTGAGATGTTTTCTCTCTGGCATTTTATAGCTTTCAGTTGGTAGCAAGAAATTTCTTTGCTTCTCGAGATTTCCGGAAACTAACAAGAGGATAAAATTATGGTTACAGCTGACACAGTAGTCAATTACATTTATTCAATGTTAAATGCACGTGTTACAGTATTTTTACTTTTCCACGTAGCTTACTCTTAAAATTTGTCTCATGCACGGAGAAACACAATAATTTTAATTATAATTCTACTAAAAATATCTAACAAAATTCGTAACAATAAGTTTTAATAATACAGAAGGCCTTGCTGATCTGTAAACTTCCGAGTCAATCTAGAGTGAATTAGCACTGTGTATCCATGTGACCAACGCTGCACTTTCCAGGAGACGTTCCCTAGGATTTTTTACAGATTTTGCTAATGGAAGAGGCGCATATAAACTGTTTTCTATTTTAGAAACAATGTATGTTGGTTTAACCACTGCTGGGACCCTCTTATGAGCAATCCCCATATTTTTCATATCTGCACCATGGCAACTTATTTGAAGGTTATCCTGAAATGATGGTAGGAGGAAGTTACTTTAATAGAGAATTTATTTTCAGACTGAACAGAATAATACTCAGAACACAACCTTGGAGCATATCCTCTTACACTTCAAAGATATCTAACACAGAGCTCATTCTTACTTGAATGGTCCTAGCCTTCACAAACATTTGAATGAAAATGGGCAGGTTACCATGCAAGCCATTAACATGAAGGTCACATAAAATGAATCTTCATGCCTGATCAAAAACTTTTCCAATGACAGAAACCAGATAGTTTCTTTTGACAAAGGCTGCATAAATGGATTCTTACACAGGAAGCTTATTTGATATTGTTTTTCCTTTACAGAATACTCTGATAAGGGAAGATAAAGTTAGTCTTTTCCAAGAAACAGACTAAGCAACAATTTTTTTTTTTTTTTTTTTTTTCAAAATACTTGCAAAAGCAATTCGTAAGCACGATAAGCTGATTGATAATAGTCAAGGAGGGATAACAACATCAAGCATTTGATCCTAAGTCTACACTAAATATCAAGTTGATATTCAAGACCACTTTAATAGTTGCACAGTTATAAAATTATAAAATTTTAAATTATTTATAAACTGAGTCATTAATAACATCATTTAGAAGATTTCTATTAATATAAAAAAAAAAAAAATCCTTAGACTTTTTGAATAGCAATTTTTAATATGATTGAACTTCATTGCTCATCAAAATTCATGGATATTGATAAGAATAAAACTTTTCTGCTTACTGAAATATTTTTAGGAACAACTTGTACAAAAGCCTTATTTAACATAATTATTCCGTCTGCCTATTGCTTAATATCAAAAGATTGAATTTAACATCAAATTTGAACATGATGTAAGAATGATGTCTATGTTTTATAAAAATCCTTCTTCATGGTGTTTGGTTACCTATGACAGCAATGCAAAAGTCACATCCTGATTTCATAGGATTTATCAAACTATGATCCAGTCTTGCAGAATAGTAAACCATGCTTCTGAAAGCGTATTTCTCAGATTCCAAAGGCTTGGTGAACTGGAGTTCGTGGCCTATGGCATTCCAAACTTGCTCAATTGGGTTCAAGTAAGATGGCCTATCCATTTGTATGATATTTTCTGTTTCCAAGGGTACTGATAACAGAAATGCTCAATACCGATGAGTACACTGTGAGAGGAAAAAAAAAAAAAAAGTACAGTTCTATATCTCCCATTCTACTGGGCCGATTGACAAAGTTCAAATTGCATTTTTCATGTCTTGAAAGCACGACTTTGAATATAGATTTATACATAGCACTATTCTAACATAGGTATTTTGATACAAAATCGAACTTTTTCTAAAATAACATACCAATTTTTTTTTTTTTTTTTTTTTTTTTTTTTTTTTTTTTAGATATTTCGATTCTACGCATCAAATTATGTTTAAATATTAAATTTTGTACAAAATTTACTGAGAAATTCAAAAGCTTATATTGGCACTTTTTTTTAGTTTGCGCCAAGAATAGTTCACTTGGTGAACTTCTTAATATATGGCAACCTATTTTCCTTTCCCTTTTCATATTGTGTGTGAGCGGAAAAAAAGCCACATCGTTCTTTCTTTCAAATAATGTTCTTCATATTATATTTTTAATTATAATTATTATTTTTAATATTTTTTTTCTTTTTCGGATTTCATTTTTATTGTTTAAGTTGTATGGTTTCTTTCAAACTAACTGTTTTAAAAATTTCTACTTACTCATTCGAACTGCATAGTTTAAATAAAAGGGTGCATAATTTATTAATTTTTTTCAAACAGTTTTCTTTATACTATATTTTTTAGTCATAGTTTATTATTTTAGGTAAATTTTAATTTTTAGACTTTTATTTTAATTGTTTATGTTGCATTGCCTCCTCAGATAACTGTTTTAAAATTTTCTATTCATTCAGTCGAACTGCCCATTTTAAATATATTTATTAATATAAATATTCCAGAATTTAATTTTATTTATTTGAATTGCGTTTCTTTCAGAAAAATACGACCCAGGCAATGATGTGTTTGAAAACTGCATGTATTAAAAGAGAAAATACAGTAAAGCGCAGTTAACACGCCTTTCAATGTTCCATTCAGAAAAGATATATAAATAAGAGAGATGTATATCCGACATTTTAATTTAGGATGAGTTGCACACATTGCTTTAAACAGTTTTAACATTGTGCCCACTGCTTTACACAATTTTATCAATTTTTACAATTTTATCATCCTACATTTAATTTCTTAAAAAGTTATTCATATTCTAGTCAAATATTTTATTTTTTAAATTGCAAGAATCAAATACATATTAAAAAAATATTGATGCAAATATCCCCCCCTCTTGTTAATGGCTTGCTCTTTTTTTCAGGCATTCTGCAAGTATATTAAAAGCATCCAACTTTTTGAAATATCTTGGTATTTCTGATATTAATTTTAGATAAAGTTATCGCCTTCCATTTCACTAACGGCTGAGCGATAAAGTCGCTGAACACTGATAGTTCGCTCCGGGGTTTGAATCCCGGCGATCGGGCTGGTTACATGGATGTTTTTGTGGTTTTTCTCATGTATAACGTGTATACGAGCTGGTTTCCCTTAGAACGTTCTTCACGAAGCCATCCTTCCTTTTAGGCAGATAGTCTTGCTTTGCCATAACTTAATAATACAGTTCATTCCATTTCATCAGTATTTCGTCAGGCCTTTATCAGTCTTTAGAGACTAGACATTTTGAAGGCATGAGATGAAAAGAAAGACTGGTTTCATCAAGAGGGAAAACGTCTTTAGATGATATCTATATATGACACAGGATAAATTTCTGAATCTTCAAATAATTCAAATGAGAAATCATGGGATACTCTGTTTATGATACTATGTTCTATGATGTAATTTAAATTTATACAACCTTATAGTCAAAAACCAGTCGCCGTTCACTTTAATCTACAATGATATCGTTCTTGTCTTTTCCGTTAGCACAAACTCAATTGCTGCTATTTGCTAGAGTACACGTCCAAGAGTTTTCTCTTTGAATACCCAACTTCCTTGAAGTAGATTCACCTTCAAATTTTTGCTTTCCCCTCTGATTTCCTTCTTGCCTTCTACATTTGTTTTCAGTGCTGACACAAGAAAATTAAGTTTTTTGATTGTTACATTTCCATAAATTTTGCATTTTAAAATATCAGTTGAATTTAGATGAAGACAGCTTTTCATTTTCTAGACATTTTAAGTATAAATAAAGTTTGAAAAGCAAAGTTGAAAGGATAAATATTTGAATTAAAAATTTTTGTTAAATGAGGAAGAAATAAACCACTCCAGTAGCGCTTATCCTGTATCACTAAGTGACCCGATTCTTATATCGGGTGGAAACAATTTAAATCATATTTTTTAGAGTTTTTAAGCCTAATAATTTCTATATTAAAGAAGATTTTTTTTTTTATAATCTACAACACGAGAGAAAATTACTACTTAAAACATTCTTTCTATGATTATCGTAAAAATTTATAGTTATATATATATTTTTCAAAACTCGGACATGACCCAAACTATCAACATTCTGTTTGCTTTGAAAAACATTGTGAAAATAAACATCAAATGAACATTCTCAGCTTTAGAAAATTCAATTTAAACTCAGCTAAAGTAAAGTAGCAGATGATAACACGAAGAAGGTAAAAATGTACTCTTACAAATATTTTTTTTAAAACAGGAAGAAATTAAAAAAAATATTAAAAATTTGAATAATATCTATAATTTTAAAAAGTAGTAAAAAATTAATAAATATTTATTACGCATCATTGAGAGAAAAAATATATAATTAATTCTTCATAAAAATTTATTTGAAATTTAAGGTTAAAAATAGCTGTGGCAATTTACCGTAACAAAATCCATAAACCACGTTTGGCGTTATTATCGCTCTAGGAAAAGGTGCCAAATTTCAAAATGCTTAAATATGTAAATTCGTGTATATCTTAAAAAATTTTATGTAAAAAACTCTGATTTTTTGCAGGTATGCTTAGAACTACACCTACTTTAAGATGATGATTTTTCAAAAAATTAATAAAAATTATTTTAAAATAGAAATTTAAAAAATAAAACTCAAAAAAAATGGGTGAATTTTATTTGGAATGAACCTAAATTTCGAAATGTGAGAGGAAAAATCAAAAAAGTTTAATAAAAAAAGAGATATTAATAAATATATGCCAAATTCAATTAACATTGAGGATCTAAAATTTTGAGAACTAATTGTTTAAAAACTACTCGTATGATTTTTACAAAACTTGACAGTCTGGCATAAATTGAGTCGTAGAATTGAAATATGTAAAAAAATTGGTATGCTATTTCAGAAAAAGTCCGCTTTTGTGTCAAAATACCTGTGTTAGAATAGTGCTATATGTAAATCTAATATATATCCTAAGATGCGCTTTCGAGACATGAAAAACGCAATTTGAATTTTGTCAATCGGCCCAGTAAAACAGGAGATATAGAACTGTCCCCCCCTTTTTTTGCGCATTGTACATTAATGAAAAATCTGGGCCAAAAATACCCCTAAACAACTTTACAAAAAGTTTCAAAACCTCTTGCATATAGCTATGACAAATTAGAGATCCTCCAAAGATATGCAACATGGAAAAGTCATTTGTGATTTCACCCCGAATCATGAATTAATGTTACTTCTTAAATATATATATACAATACATTACCATTATTTTTATGAAATTTATCAATGTTATAATGTTCTAAAAAAGTCGTCAAAAATTACCAGATCTTGGAATTAAAATATTTCTATAGAAACTGATCTTAAAATCATCAAAATGTCGCCAAATTTAGAACCGTTTAATAAAAGAAAATAAAAGAATTTACATCCCCAAAAAGCGAAAAGTTGTTTAAGAGTTCTTTATTAGAAAAAATGAGATAATTTCTAAATGCTTATGTCTGACTTCATGCTCAGAAACTCTATTCCACATTTATATTAGAAATAGGAACAAATTATGAGCCATTAACGCATTTACCCATTCAAAAGATATTTTCCAAGACCATATTTGTCAGCGAATCGCCAAAAATATTCCTCCAAAATGCTAATTCACACTCCAAATGACAGTCATAAAAACAAACAGAAATTTCAGATGATTAAAATTAAGGACCTTCTGCCTATTTTGGTCAAAATTAAGGACTTTTAAGGACCAAAAATCGATTTTAAAAAACTTAATGACTTTTAAGGACTCTTAAGGACTGTATTGAACCCTGAATAACAATGACAGAAATAGGTAGAAGTGAGTGGGACACTAGAATTTCACCATTGGTAATACAGGGACACTCCCAATACACTGCGTGTGAAGTTCTACTTCAATTCTGAGGGAGAATACCAAGGGTGGTTCAAGGGGCTCCCACCCTTTTAATCTCCCACCAATCTCTTAAGAGGACTTCTGGCTCATTTCGTATTTTGAGTGCCCCCTTGTCACAGAGATGCTATATATTTACAAACATCCATGTCACCTTTTGGATTCAAACCAGGGCCCATTGGTACAGCATTCAGCCTAGCTAACTATTATACTGGCTGGGCAGCAGCCAATAGCGACAGCTGGATGCCTTTAGATACAGTTGTTGCTCCTGGCCACTCTTGACCACGTATCTACTAACTGATTCATTACTTAGAAAAGCAGTTCCACCTTTATAAAATGATACTTTCAAGGATAATTGTATCTTGGGTGACCTCCATATACATTTGCTCCTCTTTAGTTTACCAATTAATCACCGTATTTGTATTTGTCTTTAACTTAAATGATACATTTGAATCATAACTAATGAATATTGACCATTCTTAGAAATACCATTAACTTTAGTGCTCCATTGTGCAACACGTTGCCAATTGCCTAAAAAGTATTTATAAGTTTTTATTTAATGTAATAGAGACCAGTAATCTCAAACTAAAGTACATGCCAGCCAAATGCACAATTTGAAAAAGGCTGATGGGCCACCAAAAAACAAGTTTTGCTTTGTGAACAAAACAAAATTGACTAACTAAAATAAAAAAGAATACTAGCTATTCGTCAAAACATATATAATAGAACATACGGAAAAATTCAAATTTCTGAAATCTAAAGGTTGGTATCTGCAAGAAATTTTTATTGGTCACGATTTGTAATTCAAATGTACTGACACTTCAATATTAAAATTTTCACACTGACATTCATTCAAATAATCTTAATTTATTCAAGTAACCATTATATTATTTAAGATTAATTTTAGAAAGAAATATATCAAAACTTCCCAAGAAAAACTGTCCACATGTGTCATCATGGAATAAAATTATAGTTCCAAGCAACCATGTCTGTCTTCGAGTGTCGTCTTTCTAGCTGCGTAGTTTTCAAGCAACTCATTAAAATATCACATTATCTATTCCCAAATAAAGTGATTATTCTTATTGCAAATGCAGGTAAACATTGTATAACATGGTAGATAGATTCCTAGAAAATGCCGTGTTGTGTAAACCCAGAGCTAGTATAAAAAGGGGTATTATGTTCTGAAAACTTATTAAAAAAACAATTTTTTTTTTTAATTCTACATAAACAACTTCATTTTTATTAATCATATATATGTATGCACAACACAGTACAAAAAATATTACATATTTTAATTTAACACAACTTTAGTTTAATAAATTTTTTCATCTGCACTGCTCAGTATAATCAAACGAGAATGTTTTTTTTGGTGGAATATGATCGCTTTCACTTTCAGAATTTCTTTCTTCATTTAAAGTTCTGGCATTTTCTTACCTCTTTAAAAAACGTGAAATTTTATTTGCTTACTAGTTCTTACCAGGCCAATGTAAATTTCTCGATATGGAGCTAGACAGTTTTGCAGCTCTCTTTTGAATTTTCAGCTTACTTCAGCAGAAGGGCCTGTACTCAAGAAAAAGGATTCAAGATTTTGAGCTAAGCTTAGGCCTTCTTTTAATTTTTTAATTTTGAATTATTAACTGCACTAGCATCATCAATGTCCTCAGAATCGATCTGATTTACGACTTCGGATGCCATTTCCATCAAATCTGCTTTGTCAATTTCTTCTTCCACTAATAAATCTTGAACGCCCTCAGTAGCCATGTCAACAAATCCTTCGCCTCTGATTGATTTAAAGGTTTAATAAGCCTACAATTTTATTTTTTGACGATTTATGCACGTTTACTATTTCATCTGAAAAGGAACAAATCTTCTTTTAACATGCATTTAACATTGATGCTTTCAGATCTTTCAGAGACAAAGATACGATGTCGATACAGTGCTTGATTGAAATGTGTTCCAAGCTTCCATTACCTTAATTGATTTTGAATCGGTTAAGACTAAAATGCACTGTAATGCTCTTCTTATGTAATATGTTTTAAAGGCATAAATAATACTTTGATCCAATGATTGGAGTAACGAAGTAGTGTTAGGCAGTAGGAACAGTATTTTAATGTTGGGATAATTCAAATCTTGTGGGTGACACGGAACATTATTTAATAGTAATAGAGCCTTGAAGCTCAAGTTTTTCTGCCTTAAATAATGTTCGGCGTCTGGCACAAAACAATTTAAAAGCTAAGCTTTAGCTTCATAATCAGTTGATGCAGATTCTCCTTGAATTCTTATGCTAAGAGTTGCAAGATACCTTTTTGAAAATTTTGAAATAACCTTTACTTGCCAGAAAATTTGGGTTGACAGAGGATTCTCCTTGTTCCTTAAGGTGCTTGAAAATTTTGAGTGCCTTTTGTTTAATGATATTAAAATCTAATGGAATTCTTTTTTGACAGCTACCATCAATCCAAATGCTGAGTGCCTTTTTTATCTTCTCAATTATTAGCGCCGGGTGGGGGGGGCAAACTGCACACTTTGCAAATGTCGAAGATCCTGCAGCAACCACATTTCTTATTTCTTTTTCATTTTTCTTAATAGTCTGGATTGTTGCTTCATTCAAATTAAAACTTTTCCCAATGTGAGATGCCGTTTTTCCTTTTAAACGACAGTCCAAGATATTTATTATTAATTCTAAAGAAATAAATTTCCTCTTAACCCTTTCACGCGCGGTGGTCGCACCTTGAAACCACTAATTTTCAAATTTTTTTCCTCCTCTTCTTTCTGAAATTTTTTAATGAAAACAAACTGATTACTGATCTTTTACTTCTATATAACACAAAACGACTGCAGAATCATACATTTTTTAGGTCTTAGTACTTCAAATCGGATGCCTTTTAAAATTCTTTTTCAATGAGACAAAATAACTTCCTTTTAGTAATATAAACAATCTTAAAATTTCAAAAGTTATTAATCGCACATTGTTATTTCTACCATAAACAATAAAAAATAGCAATAATTAAACTGCATATATATATATATATAACCTATGTATATTTATGGCATTTGCTTTGTGGTTTCAGAGCCACTAGAACATTGTGTCACAATGCTCACAATCCTCTAGAGTCTCAGTGGTTGCAATTTGAAACCACTGCTCTTTGCAATGGTGTTTGCTGCTTTTCAAATAGAATGTTTGTTTTTACCTGGATATAGATAAGGGGCTTTGAAACCACAGAGTTATTTTATGACTAAACAATACATGCACCTGCCCAGTGAAAATGTCTTTCCTTTCCACAGATTTTTCTCTGACCTCAACACGCTTGCTATGCTAATGTTGTGATTTTATAAATTATTTTGTGTGGTTAAAGTATAATGTAAATATACTTTGCTATTATTAAAAATAGAAAATGCATAAACATTTTATCAATATTTTGGGACAAAATACGAATGGGAAACGAAAGATCCGTACCAAAGCCAAAAAGACCAAGCCTCCCCCCCATTAACATTAAAAAACACAAATTTCATGTGCCAGATGAAAAGAGAGAAAACAATGCTAGAAATATTCCAATAAAATGAAAATCCAGGCAGTGTACATTTTGTAGTACAAGGGAGAGACCTCATAGAACAAGATACATGTGCGAAAGAAACCTGCAATGTGGGTCTATGCATGTACCAAAAAGACAAAACATGCTTTGAACAGTGTTGAGGGGGGGGATCATCTTTGACGTTTAACAAAAATAAAAACACTTTTTTAATTTCTTTTATCCTTACTTTACTCAGTTTTTTAATCTTTTATCCGAACATCCTTATTATGCAGGTTCTGTTTTCACTGCTATAGAAAAATTACATAAATGTTTATTTTTAAATATTTTTTGATGATTTAATTTGTAAAATAATGTAAAAAATTTACATATAATGCAATTCTTTCATACATGTTTTCTAAATTCGCAAATTTTGTTATGCATCGGAAATGCACACGGGAGAAGGTTAAGTTATTTTTCCCTACTACCTCAGTAAGTTTCAAAGTCCCAGATGCGTGCTGGTTTCACAGCGCAACCAGCACCCACATGTTTTGGGACTGAAACTCAATGTCTTACAGATAAAAAAATTATTCTTTAATACCATGGCTAGACGCAGACTGCCGACCAGCAGAGTGAGAGACTTTTGTTTTCAGGCCACAGTGATAAGGAATTTTGGAAGCCGAGCATACAGGTTGTGCGTTTTAGAGCATATATTGTCACCTCATGTTGTTCACCTGCGATAGTGAGGTTTCTTTATTGTTATCTGGTGATTATGCTCTCTTGAGACTGGGTATTGTTTCTGTTGTGCAATTGTGCTTTGAAGGTCATGGAAGGAAACAATTTTCCTCTATTACTGGTTAAGAATTCAACGGTCTCTCTCTACAACATGGCTTATCTCCCTGAGGACATTTGTTCTTACAGGTACCGGATCTTGAAAGACAAATGGCAGAACTCAAGAGACAAGGATTCTTATGTGTTATATGACTATATGGGTGCTTTGCTCATTATGGAAAATCTTCGTGCAGAGTTCATTAAATTATTCGGTTTGCTTGGGCAGTTTTCTTATCGTGTTAGAGAGAAACCATGTTATAGGAAAACCCTGTTGTTGGAGTGTTCTCGCAATTTATGAATCGTGTTACAGCTAATCCGTGTTACAGGATACTGTGTTGTTACCTGTATTCGTAACTGAGAATATTTATCTTTTGACAAGTATTAATAAAAGTTAATCAAATTAACATCTTCAAATATTTGAACATGACCAATGTAAATTAATTAATATAACAGCATAAATTAGTTAGTTCCATTTCTAAATTTTCCAGAGCTAAATGTACTCTTAATAATAAAAATGATGTTAAATTGGATCCAAAATTACTAAAAATCTTAAATGTTTTCTTCAAATTCTTATCATAAAAATGAATTATTATGAAATGTATTCACTTCACTGGCCACATAAAATTACATGCAGCAAACGGGACACCAGTTTGAGACCACTAATGCAGACTACCACAACATATTAATTACACAAAATAATTTAGAATAAAACTTGACACTTCCTTCCTCATTACGCTAACATATCCCTTTACTCTATTTTCATCACAATCTTAAAATAGAAATAAAACTCTAACTTAGTAGCAATGCTTTCTTGTTTATTGAAGATTTTAATATATCTTACCTATATCATACAGATCATCTTGACTTTTACTAGTCACCTCTCGTAGAAAGGGAGGCATTCGGAATGCCCAGTGATCAGGGCTTGCTGAATATGTAGAAGAGGCACTGCTATATCCTGAGGATGAAGATGAGGCACAAGAGTGAGAATTTAAGCTACTTCGTTGATAAAATAAGATATAAGCATCAGAAGATAAGATCTCACTGGAAGAAATTTCCTGAACTTTTTTATCATCAAATAAATACCAGTGGCCATCAACAGGATTCCTGCAAATTGCTGCAATATTTCCATTCTTAGTTTAAAGATTACAAAAATTACAATAAACTATTTAGTTTCATGCTGAATTAATGAAGTCAGTATTTTTTTTAAAGAGAGAAAGCAAAAGAAAAAAAAAATTACCTGTGTAATGACCACCTTGCATACTACCATGATGATTACAAACAGCATATAAATCATATACATTATCTTCCCATCTTGAATACGGACGAGATCGGGATCGCTTCCAAGGTGACCAGGATGATAAAGTATTGATGGATGCACTCTGTGTATTTTGTTGTGAGCTCTGATTTCTAGCAGCCATATACGAACTTGTATCTAATCCTGAGCATGGGAATTCTACAAATGTAGTGATTTTTGATCTTTCACTTGAGGACTGCAGGGGGTAAAAAATAATAAAACTTGTTAAAGTTTGTAATGCTCATTATAGCACTTGAGTACACATGAATATAACTAGTTTTCTCCTTTTCTGTTAAACTTTGAGAAAGGACAGAGGAAGAGGGGAAAAATCATTTATTCATTAATTTTGTTTATAATTCTGATTATTTTATGTTAAGACACAAAAAATCATAAAGAACTGATTTTTAATGATATCACATTCATCAGATAAAGTTTCTAATATATAAGTTATAGCGTTTAGTTCTATTTATAAAATTATAGAAAATAAACAGAATATAATTAAAGAAATTAAAATATAAAAAGATATTGAATACACAATTAATTAAGGAGCTACTGAGGAGTAGGGAAGGGGGAGTATATAAGGTACAAGGTGTGGCTATTAATTTCCAGGACTGCTTTAATAACACCAGAACAAATGATGTGAAAAACGTAACCTTTTAATATGTTTCAAAGTAATCCCCATCTGTCGTAATACACTTCTATGCTCAACTGTATAAGTTGTGGAAACAACTTTTAAAATTCCTCTTTTGGAAGGCTCTTCAATGTCAATGTCACATTCTCCTTGATGTCTTCAACATCCACAAAGTGTGTTCCTTTGATCACAGTTTTGAATTTGAAAAACAAAAAGAAGTCTGCGGGGGCCAAGTCAGGAGAGTATGATGAATGATGCAGCTCCACAACCTCATGCTTGGCCAAAAACCTCTTCACTGGCAATGCAATGCGGGACATCAAGACGAACATTACGTCGACATTGAAGAGCCTTCCGAAAGAAAACTTTAAAAGTTGTTTCCACAAATTATACAGTCGAGCACAGAAGTGTATTACGGCAGATAAGGATTACTTCAAAACATATTAAAATGTCAAATTTTTCCTATAATCTGTTTTGGTGTTATTAGAGCAGTCCTGAAAATAACCAGCCATACTTTGTATTTCTCCTGCCTTCTTAGCATGCCTTCGTAGTATAGTGGTCAGCATCCTCGGCACGTATTCGAGTCCCAACGAAAGTGTTGCTAATTTTTAAACTCTCCTGCTCCGAAATAACCTAATAGATTCTACAACTTAAACCTTAATGAGGTAATAGTTGGATGACTACAATAAGAAATTTAATGTAAATATGTACAAAGATCTTGTTCCCTTTCCTTTTAATTATTATTTATACTATCTTTCAACTATTTTGTAAATTTAATTACTGGAAAATCTTGCTTTTACTAAAAAAATGGGAGCTCCTAGTTTCAAAGATGTATTGTACCACGATTACGTGAAGACTTTTATAACCTATATTTTTCCTTTCCTTCAACTTTGGGGCAGTTCCGTTTTTGTGCTTTAAGATTTCACAGAGGACAGCATTTTTTCAAAGTTTCTTATGTTGCCATTTTGGAGTCGACAATCACCCTCCTCGTCAGTAATAATTTTTACAGACTGCACCCAGTGTTTGGCACCCCCCCCCACACACAAGTTTAACAGGATAGGACATTTTGAACACACGTTAAAATACTCAGTTTAGCTATTGGATATTTTAAACCTTATTGCATACTTCTTCCGAGAACTACACATTTTGTTCTCCAGAATAGATTTGATTTTAATTTTCTTTTGCATGGAACACAGTTTGGTCATCTTAAGAATTCAGTAAATTTATGTTAAGATGGTCGTCTTAATAATTCAGTAAGTTTACATATTTTTTTCCAATTTTTTTTTTTTCAAATAGGTTTTCAGTTTTTAACTATTTAAGGCTCAGATTAAATTTTTTTATATATAGAAAGAAATATTTATGAAAAGTTTTTTGTTTTCTTGGTATTAAAAATTTAGGTTAGCATAATCGGGGACCACCCAATTTTTGAGTGCTGTTTAAAATGACAATTTGGTTTAAAGTATGTTTATTTTGCTATTTATTTGTAATTGTTTTTGATTATCGGATTTATGTTTAATGCTTCTAGACCCATTTGTTTTCTGAATGGTCAATTTGCATAATGTAAAGTTTTATGGTTGTTCTGAGTTGTCAATTTGGCACAATGTAATATTTTATTCTTTTTTCCAATTGTTTGGAAAAAAGATTAAAGTTTGTAGGCAAAAACTCTGGTTACATACGAGATTCGATTTTATATGAATTTTAATGTCTTAAAAGAAAATTTAATTCAATCTTTTTTCGGTTTTTGGTCTCAAATGAACCAGAACATTTGAGATGTATTCAAAACATATTAACCAACTTTTATGGAACTTTAATTAATTTTCCCTTGATAGTTCTAAATCGGAGTTTCAGTAAAAGGTAATTAATTTTTATATTTTTGTATATTTTTCCTTTTCACATTTTTATTTTTCGAATTGGGTATACTAAGGAATTCTTATTTTAATTTTGATATGTTTAGATATTCTGTTAAACCTCTTATACACGGTTGCAATTATTAATAATGCTGAGGAATTGCTTTGCCTTTATTCCAATTTAATCCTGCAGCTATAGCGCAGGATTTTTGTTTAAATTTTTGTTTTTGATTTTTAGCCTAATAATACTTTTTTTTTTTTTTTGTATATTATTATAAGTAAGGGTGTAAGAACAAACAAAAAAAAGACTAATTTAGGTCAAAATTTTGCACATTGTGCTGCTAAAGGAAATTAGAAGATAAATTTTAGTAAGCAAGCCAAAAAGTTACCAAAAACTGTGGCTCCGAGAAAACTCCAACATAAGCATATTTAGTTGCTATGAAAAGTGTGAAAGAGGAGAAAAAATATTTGAATATTTGCAAGTTAAATTAATAAAAAAGCTATATGCTAAACAAATTAGGAAATTTTTAACACAGTAAAAAAAACAATCAATTGAATGAGGTAAAATAAAGATAGTAGGCTACATGCTAAACAAAAAAAGTAGATTATAAAACACAGTAAAATACTAATCAATTGATCAAGGTAAAATATAAAAAATATATTAAAATAAGAAGCGGAAAATGGTTAATTAGCGCAATTCGAAGTCTATTTTGGCTTTTCAAGAAAATTTTTTTTCTTTTTTAAATGAATTTCGAACCAAGCTAACTCCATTATGCATTTCGCCGAAACAGACAATTGAAACTTTGCGTGACAAATTTTTAATGAATTAAATAAACTATGTCTAAAAAACTTTAGTGCAATTCTCTGTTCCAATTTCCTGACGCATCCACATATATTTTTTTTCTGTACATCAGAATTGCCTTTCCATTTTTTACACCTTAATGTGTCAATATATGCGGACGCGTCAGGAAATTGGAATAGAGAATTGAGACTAAAGTGTTTTAGACATAGTTTATTTAATTCAATAAAAAATTTGTCACGCAAAGTTTCAATTGTCTGTTTCGGCGAAGCGTGTAATGGATTTAGCTTAATTCGAAATTCATTTAAAAAAGAAAAAAATTTCCCTTGAAAAGCCAAAATGGACTTCGAATTGGGCTAATTAACCATTTTCCGCTTTTTATTTTAATATACTTTTTATATTTTACCTTGATCAATTGATTAGTATTTTACTGTGTTTTATAATCTAATTTTCTGTTTAGCATGTAGCCTACTATCTTCATTTTACCTCATTCAATTGATTGTTTTTTTTTTACTGTGTTAAAAATTTCCCAATTTGTTTAGCATATTACTTTTTTATTAATTTAACTTGTAAATATTCAAATATTTTTCTCCTCTTTCACACTTTTCATAGCAACTAAATAGGCTTATGTTGGAGTTTTCTCGAAGCCACAGTTTTTGATAACTTTTTTGCTTGCTTACTAAAATTTATCTTCTAATTTCTTTTTGTATACATATATATATATGTAATATTTTTGGGAACATAGAAGAGTAATGAGAAAGGCCATGAATCATAACGAGGTATAGGTAAAACTTAACGGCTATGTCTTTGATGCTTCTTCATGTTTTTCCTCATATACAAAACTCTCTTTTGCTTTGCTAATCCTTTTCTGACACCTTGCTCTCTTGACCTTTCTTTTGAAGGGGGTAATATGTAAGATATAACAAAATACGACAGGTGTTCTTAAAAAATAATTGGTGACCCCAAAGTTAACATTTTAAACTTGGTGCTCTTCCCTAAAGTCTTTTCTCCCAAATTCAAGAATCCTCGATGATTATATAACAACCTCAAACTAACCAAAAATAGCTCTCTGCATGTACTTTGCGTAAATACCACTCGGAAATAAACTGTGTCACTCTTTTCCTGGCATCCATCTGGCTAATAACTCCTCACTTTGCTTCCCTGTCTAAACTGCCTGCATCATAATTTTTAATGATCATTGATAATGTAATAACATAATGATAATATAAATTTATCGTGTTTCATTATGATTGAATGATAGAAATGTTTAGGATTGCATTGTGATTGGATAAACATCTATGCAAATGATTTTATATGCATGAAAATTAAGACTGGAAATTCTTTAAGTCATGTTTTATTTATCTTCATCTGTGAGCCTTCACTCCCAGTCATGATGACTGCAAGCTGGTTACTCTTCTATGTTCCCGGAAATATTTCTACTGTTCTTTTGAATGTCGAATGAATGTCTGTTTTGGAAGTCTCTTGATGAAAACAGTTCAACCAGGTAAATGTTCAAAGTTCACTAAAAGTCTTTGAAATTTTTGTAGATGAACATATTTCCATTATATTATATATTATATTGTGAACTTTCATATATTCATAATTTTTCATATTTAGTGAAAACTCATATTCAATGAAATGAACTTTTGTATTCAGTGAAATATAATAGTCAATTTTACAATTAATTAAATAAATTCTTCTTATTGAGAATATACATTCTTAATACAACAAAAATTCAATATAAAAACATAATAATATGATGCAATATTACATAATACACTAACACTGACGATTAAATTTGACATGCCCTCTCCAACGAAATCAGCGTACTTACTTGCTGGTGGTTGAGGGATGTTTAAGTACAATAGCTCAAGAAACCTCTGTTCCTTAAACAAGGGAACTGGTTTTTGGCATTGTACAATTGTCAAAGTTCTTTTTTTTTTCTATTACTCAGTAAAAATACAACATTATACAAAATTAAAAATGAAATTCAAGATGAATAACTCGTATAATCAAGTTATTTTTAAATTTTGCAAAAATATAATTAAGTCGTACCCTACAATAAGAAAGGAAAAGAAAAAATTTGTTTTAAAATTTGTGTGTGTAGTAGCACTTCCATGCCAAACTATGGTCTGAGGATCATGACTGGCAAAGAAAGTAGAAATGACCCAAGTCAGTCTCATGGGCATAGTTGAATCTCCTTTACAAATAAAAATAAGAAAGAAATTTATGGGGGTGTTAGGAGTATACCTGGAAAAAAAAAAAAAACATCTTTGAATGAAAATCTGGTATAAATTCCAGATTTTCAAAATGTGTTGGTAGAGTTTTTCCTCTCCTCATCTTCTGGGCTATGGGGAATGTATACAAAAATTTTAGAATGGAAAAACTGGGAAGAAGGAAAGGCACAATAGGAAAGGAGCCAGAATGGGAAAGGTCAAGATCGGGGAAAATAATTTGTCATAGTTAGGGTTTAAGGTCTAAATCAGGTTTTTAAATGTCATGATCGGAATAATTTTTTTTCAATTAATTAATTTTGGACAAAAACAGGAAATCTACTACAGTCAAAAGTCGTTAATCCGGACACCCATAATCCGGAATGATCTATAATCCGGATCTCAAAGCTACAAACTTTCAGCGCATGCGTCAACGCATAATGCGTTCACGCATGCGCATAGGAGTTTACGCATGCGCGTTTAATGTATAACGGACAGTATAAGCTAAGCTAAAATTATGTAATTATCTATTTCAGTTAATGTTGCAGACTGCGTTGTTCCTTAATCTTCGAAATGGATCCGGCTTATTATATTTTGCAGACTGTTAGAGCAATTTTATAAAGTAAGCTTGAACTTTCGATTATTTCAAATAGAATTATCCTTTGTTTCTCTAACCGTTCCTAAATCTGTTAATAAATTTCACGCTGCACTGCGGGGGGGGGGGGGGACGTGGCGTTCAATGAACTGGAATTTGATCTGTCAGCACTATCCTTATCTTAAGGGCAGATGTTTTTATTTTATTCAGCTCATAATTCCTTACTAAATGTAGTATTTCATCTCGATGTATTTCGTCTTTGATATGATTTAAATCAAATTCCTCACAATTATAAACATCACGAGTACACATCAAATAGTTTTCTGGTTGCAATTTTCTAATTTCGACTATGCATAATGTATGCTTTACGCATGTGCGCGTTGAAAGAAATGTTTAATAAAGCAAACAAATAAATATTAAGCTTTTTTTTTTTTTTGTAAATTTTGATACCCTTCAGATCATAATTGTTCTTTATTTCATAAATTATGGTTTCATATTTTTAATTTTATAATTTCTGCATGCCATCTTACCATATTTAAACTGATAATATATAATCCAGAATCGCCGAAGTCCAGACGAGTACGGATTAAAGACTTTTGACTGTATTTCTAATTGTTATTTTAAATTCACTTGTTGGATTAAAAGGTATGAGTCTTGTAGAATGAACATTTCTGATTTCTTTTTAGTTAGAATATTAGGCTTATCAATTTCAAAAGTAACTTCAGAACATTGTGTTAAAATTTTGCAAAGGCCTGAAAAGGGAGAAGAGAGTTTACAGGTATTAAGATATTGAAATTCTTAATAAATTAGTTATGCACATTGTTTTCTTATGTTCACAGTCATTTGGAATTTGTTGATATTCGAATGGATTCACTTAGCACAAAAAAAAAAAAAAAGGAAGCAGCCTGTACACATCCATTGGAGAGAAGCTTCGCTGCACCACTATCCTGTGTGACTTTTATTTAAATTGTAATATTTCCAGAACATAGAAGAGTAATCAGCTTGCAGTCATCGTTGCCGGGAGTGAAGCCTTACAGATGAAGATAATAAAACCCAAACTTGAAAAATTTCCAGTCTTTAATTTCGCGATATAAAATCATTTGCATAGATGTTCATCCAAGCATAATGAAATCCAAGACATTTATATGATTCAATCATAATGAAATACAATAAATTTCTATGCACATTGATGATTAAAAATTATGATGTAGGCAGTTCAGACAGGGAATAATTTGTTAATTTTCAATAAATCATTAATTGTAATCAATTGTGCTACATTAAATTTAAAATCCATATATATATATAGGTATGTATATATATATATATCTAAAACTGAATAATTAAAAAATACATTTTATAAATTATATACATATTTAATTAAAAATTTTCATTTTACTCCTTAAGCAGGTGTATCACTAAATCCGCTCATGTACGATTGAAGCAACTATTTTAAATCACTACTCCTCAAAGAGAAAATAGGAATCCATAAATCATATGTCTTTATGAGGTTTCTGAATTTGATTTCTTCAGGGAAATAAAACTTTAAAAAATCAAATTTCAGATAATTAAGAATAAATACATATAATTATTAAAAAAAAACCTTCTAATTTATTTATAAATTATGAATGCAAAGATACATATGTAGCTTGCTTAAGTTTTGAATTTGAGAATGCCTTTTTTCTAACACAGTTTTTCATTTGCCTGCATATTTATCTTTTACATCAGAGCTGCTTCAAGAGTTTTAAGACCAAAATTTGGTTGAAATTCAGTTGGATTTTTTTTTTTTTTTTTTAAATAATAGAAAATTTTTTTTTCGCAAACTGCATTTTAATGCGGTATTATTATGAAAGCAAACATTACAATAGGCAGTACTTTGTTTTAATGCACCCATTCATATCCTTTAATTTAGCAATTTCCACCCATGCTATAACAGTATGCAAATCTACAATTTCTTTTAAATCATCTACTTGATAAACAGAAAACTCCATTCCACTCGATTAAAGATATTTTTCACCAATAATGGATCGGAAAATATACACCAAGAAATGAACAGATTGAAAAGCAGGTAGGAATGGTCGGAAACTGAAATCGGTAGATTATGTTCAATTAAAAATTGAACAAAATAGTATTCAGCTTTTATGATATCTGTTTCATTATCTTTTATGAAAAGAAATTTGTTATTTCTTTACATTTACATAGATTTTACATTTATTCTTTACAGTTATTACCCAGTTCTATATGCTGTTGAGAAAAAATGTGCCATTTACAGCCATCCTTTCTGCCATACACAACTGAGAAATCTTCGTTGCATAAACTGCAATGTGTGTGATTCACAAAATTTTGGATGCTTTAAAATGCATGGAAATTCTGATGAATATAAATTTTTTAATTTCTGCTTTGATAATTTTACATTCTTCGTCTAAGGCAGCATAATTAACGAAAAAGCTTCTAGCTGAATCACAATTCACAAGATACACATGCTATGCTCTCTCCGTAATCTAAACGAATTGGAACCAAGGCAGGCAAAACAAGCCTTTTATTGCAGTAAAGAACCTGGGAGTGTAAGGAACTAGATTACAGAGGTTAACTGACCTATAGTTGTCTACTCTTCAAAAACAGAAATGTTCTCAACACATGATACATGATGACACAAGTACTTAGCCACTCATCATATGAATTGGTTCCATTTTGCATATTCCACACATTCCTTACCCTCTTTCTGAAAAATCTGTAGTGTCTCCATCTGTAGTACTTTTCAGGAATTTCCATAGAAACTATGGAGAATCCATATAGTAGTTGGAGTCTATGGACATCTTGCGAATTTAGCAAGACAGCCATTTCCTCAATGTTAAATAGACCTGCCCCTGTAATCTTGTTTTTCTGGCAAAGCTCTGCTCTTTTCAGACATTTCATATTACATTATACAAAAAATACTATAATTTCACTAAAATTATTTACCTATATGTAAAATTTTTAACACTATGTCTACATCAGCTGATGCACTATTAGCCAGCTCTTTATTTGCATTACTCATCCTCCTGATTCCTGCTTTCATTCAAAAACAAAACACCAAAAATAAAAAATACAACAACAAAGTCAACATTCTCCAGTCTCAATAAATTCCACTAAAACAGATATAAGGCCACATGTAATGGGAGAAAAAAAAAAAAAAAAAAAAAAAAAAATGAAATGTTCTACTTAAAAATTTGTATGTGGTACACAAATCCTTAATTTAAATTGCGATTCATATATGACACATGAACCTGCAAAATAACATTTATGGCTGATGCATATCTGACATACTTACCCATAAAAGATCTAGGATTCGGAAGAAAATTGGTCAGTAAAAAATCTAATATTCATGGTTCAGCTGTGAAGATTATGAAGAAGTGATGATATATGAATTAAAACATGACCTCTTACTTACTATGACTTCCGCACAGTAAAAACAGTCAAACTGAAATACTAGTTACCAATTATTTGAAGATCACAGCAATATTATTATTACGCCTTTTAAAAGATATAAATAAAATTATATCATAAAATAAAACACTAGTGTAAAGAAAGCAATGGAACATTGAAAAGAATTCAAAACAATGTGTGATTGAATGCTCCACACAAGCATATTTTCTCAATACTGCCTGCTCCTCTTCTGCTTTGGCCAGTTCCCTAAGTCATTCATCAGAAGAATTATCATGCCAGACACCATTAATGAATCAGCAATGCCAAACACAATTAATTAAACAGTTCTGTACCACCAAGCACAATTAATCAGCTCATACAAAATATAAGCACTATTGATTGCAATTTTTCACGGCGGCATTCACAATTTATTTTACTCAATTCCCAATTGTATAGCAACAGTAATTACTTTTCATAGTGGGCACTTGCAACATTGGTTTTTATAGGATCTGGGTACCCAAACTACTTGAAATTTAAATTATCTTATCCTTGTAAAATAAATTTGGTTTTGCTATCTTTTCTTTTTCATGGTGTTGAATTTTAATGGCCAGCAATTTATTTGCTTCTGTAAACTCTGACTAGATCGAGTGCAAGTCACCGAAGGGGATTTGGACTGCACCCCTGCTGTGCTTCTACTTTTTATTTAAGAGCAGAAGAAAACGAGGTTCCACTCCCTCTCTGCCTAAAAAAATGCCATTAGATCGAGATGCATCTGGCATTTAGAAAGTTTTTGACTTTCCCTTCTGTAAAATTGTGGTGTAATGTTGCTTTTATAAATTAATTCAGGCCTTATTAAAACCTGGAATTTCATTAGTTAAGTTTTAAAATAAACCTTAAATGACTTACTATCTTATTGTTTCCATCCTGGAAACAAGACTACGTTACAAAAATATCTGCAAACAATACAACGTTACAAAAATATCTGTAAACAATACAAGTTTTAAGCAATATTTATAATTTTGAAAAACTTAAAACTCAACACTGTAGTTTAATATAAAAGCATGAAGAGTCAAGAGTTACTTTAAATAACTGTACATAATACTAAAAGAGAATTTATCTGAATTAAAAACTGTTTTCTTACTATTTTCCTAGAGGTTTTATTTTTGAAACATTCTGTACAAATATGTCTTTAGGAAATAACAAAAATTTGATGTGGAGAGCTTTGCATACCTGTTTAAACCTTTTCAAATGCACAATATATACATCAGGTACAGTCCACAAACTCAACTGTTTGACACAGGGAACGCGCTGATGACAATATGGGCACATCCATGCATCTTCAACTCCTAACTGAAATATAATGGAAATAAAAAATGTCGATTTTGATAGCATTACATAAATGAAAAATATTTAACTAAAAGTTATTTCTTAACATGCATAACTGTGATGTTATTCATAGATTAATTCTAAGTAATGAGAATTTAAGTATGCAGTAAGAATGAACATTTTAAATAAAAGAAATGAGAAAGTGAGAACGAATAAGAAGTGCAAAAGTTAATACAAAAATTAACAACGTCAAAAGGTTAAAGTTTCTTTTTTATGGCACACAGCTCTGAAGAGATTATAAGCACCAAACACACGTTCATTATTTGTGCACAAGAATTAGACAAAATCACAAGTTTAAAATGATGAGTGCTGAGATGATGTTACTTATAATTCAGATAATGATATCAGATATGAAATGGGTAAAATCATAAAACACAAGATACATTAAAATATGTAATATTAAAACAGAAAGATACAACATCAAATCAAAATCAAATTAAATTATAAAGACGCAGCTTTTCCGGGTACTGAAATAAATTTGCATTGAGATCTTTCTCGGTTATACAGTCAAGAGGGAAGTTGTAGCCATTAAAATACTTCAATCGAAGTCTGTTAAAATATGGACATTCAATAAAAAAGTGATACGCTGATGGAATGCTATTACAGTTAGAACAAGTAGGTTCACTCTCTGCCTTCAAAAGATAACTCTGCATGACTTAAAGAGCAAACAAGTCGAAGATGTGTTAACATTACTTCCTCTCTTCAGTTTCTAATTGATTACCAGCACTCCCACTACAGGTTCCATACTTTTAACATTTAACTGACTGTGGAGCTTGGAAAGGTTTCACTTAAAAGGATGGGTAATCCAAATGCATTTCCACCTCCTTTTAACTGCCACTGTAAAGAGAAATTACTACTATTTTGAAACCTTTCCTTTAGATTGTCTTTGAGGGTTGCCTTTGTTAATTTTCAGATAAGAGACTAGGGAATAATACAAAGGATTTTTTTCTCTTTTCTGTGTCTCTTTTCCCTAAACTATGTAGATTTTGCAGCTAAGTAATTGTCGAATGGTGGAATATTAACTCTTGACCCTGTGGTTACAATGAAAATTTGCCTTAGCAGCAAACACTTCCTAGGTATGCCTAAAATCAGTACATAGTCTAATCAGTTTTTATTTGTTTTGAAACTAAATTTAGTTGAGAATTACATGTACTAATTAATAGTTTTAATTTATACTCGAAAATGATGTTTAACCCTCTCACTGCGTAATTTTTTAAAATTTTTGTTATCAAAATAGATTCAAAAATTGCGTATTTTTTTATTACATATTTCAAATCTATATATATTATAGAGTTAAAATATACAAAAAATTTTTGTAAAAGGGTTTTTTCTCAATATAGAATTAGATCATAGAAAAGGTTGTCAGAATACTGAAATTGAACCAATACTTCAATCAATATAAAAGAAAAATTTTGAAAATTAATGTTGGTTAAATTATGATTTATTTTATAAAATACAAAGGTAAAACATATATATTTAATGAAAATATTTGCATAATGTAATATTCTGCATATCAATTTTGCACCACTGTCGAATGTGTTCAATAGAAACTGAATTTTTGGATTCATCACTATCTGCAGAGGAATCCGAGAAATTCTCATCGGTTTCGCTATAGCTATCTTCAATATACTTGAAATCAGAGTCAGAACTACTATCAGTGTCGAAAATATCGTCAAGAATATAGGTTATTTCACTCGTGAAATGCTTCCTGCCAGACATCTTTGAGCTCTGAAAAGCACGTGCAAAATGCTACATTACGTATTCTTGTATAGATTTGGCAGAAATGTGGACAACTAAAGCCATCTGTTAGCCTACATCTAAATAAACAATTAAACATCACAGAAAAGCCGAAAGGAAACCTTGAACGGGGAAAGAGCGAGTTGCACAGTTAAATAGACGGCAAAAATTCATGCCCGCGGAAATCACAGGTAATGCAAATTTTACTACTTTTATGTTGCCCATGGAAATCGCGGGATGCGCAGCGAGAGGGTTAACTATTTTTTTTCGTATAAATTGCCAGTGCCCATTCATTTTGTTACAAACATTGTGTAACAACTTATATCTATATATTAAATCAATCCTCTTGTATTTTTGTGATATTAGTTTCGTTTACCTTTTTCACTGGCATTCTTATTCATTTTTTAAAATTTAATTGCTTCCCCCCATTGTATTGTAAGTATTTCATCTTTCCACTACATTACTGTTCATTGTTCTTTCTTGCGTTTTTCTCATAAAAACTGCTTTCTTCCTCCTTTAGTGTTTTTTTTAATATATATATTCTCCTTTACTATAAAAAAAATATTGATTATACTTTTACTGCATTGCATTACATTTTGCATGTTTCAAACAGTAATACTAAATATAAAAATTATGATAAAAGTACATTTTTGATGGCACTGAAAAATTAGTGAAATTAATACTAATGTCATAAAATTTCAAGTGGATTTGTTAACTTTATTTATTTATTTATATGGACCCACCAAAGGTCCAGTTGTAAAGTTAATGAACTCTGATAGTAGGTTTAGTTCATATTTTGGTGAACTAGCTGGCTGTATGTGGTGTTATGTGTAGCATAAGTACCAACCAATTTCCCTTAAAAAGTCCTCCAGGAAGCCCCTTTTCCCTTAGGCAGATAGCCCTTTGTGCCTTGGTTGTTATATATAAATATTCCGAAGTTTATTTATATGCATATAAAGACCAGAGTTGTCATAAATAGATCCTGTCAAAATATAGATGCTGTTATGCAGGTCACTTCAGCAGGAATTTAGCTCACATTTCCCTTAAGCACAAAAATGTCAGGAATACTGAAATTACCAATGCTATTAAAATAGCATTTCTCATTATTACTTCACCACAATTTCATTCTTAAAAAAAAAAAAAAAAAAAAAAGCTTACAATTCAGTCTCTCGGTAATATATGAAAAAAAAGATAAATTAGATTATGAATATGCAAAATTACGCTGTTTGGCTACGTGGAAAAATAACATCATTAAAGACTATATTCATTATTATTTATTTATTATGTGCTTTGCTATTACACACCATACAGAAAGGGAGGGATGCTTCATGGAACACGTTTTAAGGGGAGCTGGCTTGAATGGACGTTACACATGGAGAAAATCTTGAAAATGACCATGCAGCCAGTTCATTGCCTGGGATTCAAATCCCAGACTGAACTACCAGTGTTCAGCATTTTGTATCGCTCAGCCACTGGTGGGCATTTGTTAAGAACTTTCGGAGTGAAACTGTCCCATATGTTCGTTGTACGTGTGTACATGAAGGAAAAGAAACAGAAGTTTTATTTAGTTGCTACCAAGAATAGAATCTTCGGAAACCACCAGGGTATATTGACTTCATTGATATGCCATTACAGGATATTCAATTGTTCGAAGGTATGACCTGACTCTTATCAATACGGGTATAATTTCTATGGAATAAGGTGAAGCAAAAGGATACATATGTATCCATATTTTAATTATTAATATTTATTTTGATTATCTCCTAGAAAAAGGAGAGTAAATGCTAATTTAATGAGATTTTTTTAAAAAATCTTAGTAAATGCTGTAAAACTGTGGAAAGCAAAATTTCGAAAAAGTATTATATATTTTTCATACATTTTTCACATTTTGCTTTCTTGCTACATTTTGGGTTTGAAATTATTTATAATAAAAGAAATATAGAAAGCAAATATATACAAGATATTATAGCTGATCCCATAAAAAATCCTCACTTTATAAGGGGAATTAGTTTCTTTCCATAAAATTATCAATAAATGGAATATGATTGCATTTCATCTCTTTTCTTTCCATAAAATTATCAATAAATGGAATATGATTGCGTTTCATCTCTTTCATGTTTTTCAATAAAACTTCTATACCGAATATGAAAAAATATTAATTAATATAATATTTGAATTTAAATCTGTAATTTTCCAATACATATATACACATAGATATACGAGTACCTCTACACACATACACAGTTATCACATATACATGGTATTTACACATATGTACATGTGCATGCTTTTATTTACATGTACAGATAATATGCATATATGTGTTTGCATCAGACGTTACAGAGAGCAATGTCTGCTCACACAGTGTGTTATCCACTGTCCTGGTGTGGGGAGCTATTGGGTGTAGTTGTCGATCCCATCTAATGCAAATTGTGGGCAACCTCAACAATATAACTAGTTGTGGAGCAATATAACTAGTTGGGAAGTTGTGGAGCCCGAGGTCCTCATCATTTTTCAATGCATTCTGGGCACTGTATTTCAATAGAATAATGCCCATACACATGTTTCTGAGACTGTATAAGCCTGCTTTGGGGCTCATCAGGTTTAATATCTTACATGGCAAGCTTATTTCCCAGATATGTCTCCCAATGAGCATTTTTGAGATTTCATTGGCCGGCGACCCATCTGTACAGTTGGTGGGGCACACGCTAAGACTGAACTTTGGTGTCAAGTCATAGCCATATGGAATGCCATTTCCCAGGATTACATTCAAAACCCATATGATTCAATGACACAAAGGGTACAAGCTCTCTCGCTCAACATGGCAGGCATACAAAGTACTGATTTCCAACATTAGTTTTTCTTTTTCTTTCTTTTTTTCCTTTCTTTTTGTAAATTTGGTCTTTTATTTGTACCACTATTAGTAATAAGTGGAATAAATTTCAGTAATTTCCGACAACTCCTTCATCGTGCTGCATTTTTCACAAACATTAGTGTAATATAAAATCTGATGTGTAAGGGTTTAAAAGATTACGGCAGGACATGTCTGTAGATATTTTAAAAAATGTTTGCATAATTTAGCCAGCTATGAAATTTCATGATGGTGATGACTCGTGAATTTGAAGGTTTTTAAATATCACAAGAAAAGGTGAAATTTTCCGGTTAATGGAATATGAGAAGAAATGCTAAATGAAGATGATATTACTGAAGTCTTCCACTGCAACGACAATACCTTAATCATCAGTCAATTAACAGAATAGCATATATATGTAACGCAGTGTTAAATCTAGAAAATATTGCCATTTCAATTTTAATTCAGATTTTAATTTCATGCAATTGTGATTCAGCAAAAATCTTTCTTAATGCAAAATAACTCTTTCTGAAAAAATTAATAAATATTTTCAATTTTATATAATTTCTACATGTCATTTTATTAGATAATGTGGCAATTTCTAAAATCCAGAATAGCTGAAGTTCCAACCATTCTGAATCTTGGACTTAATACTACATTATTAATATCAAAGGAATATTATGGGCACTAAAACTGAATAATACAACTACGAGAAAGAGCATTTGTTACGGAAAAGGTATTTACATTTAGCCATATATTAGCCAAGGCTGGCATCAAGCACAGATCATATAGACAGCCCACCTATAGTACTGAGGTACTAGCTAAGACCCACAACTAAGTAAAAGTACTTTGAATTATTAATTTGCTTTATTTTCATGGAGAAACCTGTACTGATTGCATTTGGCACAAGAATGCTCAAGCAAAACTTGTTTCTCAATATCTCTTACTGGAATGAGACAACAGACTCAGTGGCATACACTAACATATTTTAGATAATTTTCAGTATCCTGACCAAATGCTCAAAACTAACTAATCAGTGATTAGATCATTTTCAGTTCACTCATTTCTAAGTTTAAATAACATAATATATTTAAAACTGTTAAATTTTCTCTTAAAAATGCTTTTAATTTTTACAGCTTAGCTACAAATTACTGAAGACAATACTAACTAGGCTAATAAATAATAAATAATTCATAATAGGCTAATAAATAATTCATTAATTAATAATCTATTTGAAGCCAAATTCTACACTCAGATGATATGAAATTAAACCCAAATTATATACAGTCAAAAGTCATTAATCCGGACACCCATAATTCAGAATGATCTATAATCCGGACCACAAAGCTACAAACTTTCTGCGCATGCGTGAACGCATAATGCGTTCACGCATGCGCATAGGCGTATGATTAAAGGTAATACGCGCATGTGTAATACCTTTATGCATGCGCATATGCGTGTGTGCATGTGCATAATACGTTTACACATGCGCGTTTAATGTATAACGGACGGTATAAGCTAAGCTAAAATTATCTAATTACCTATTTCAGTTAATGTTGCAGATTGCGTTGTTCCTTAATCTTCGAATTGGATCCGGCTTATTATTTTTTGCAGACTGTGAGAGCAATTTTATAAAAGTAAGCTTGAACTTTCAATTATGTCAAAAAGAATTTCCGATTCTGAACCTGCCAAAGGAACTACAAAGCGAAAGCATGTTTCGATGTCCATCAAACAAAAAGTGGAATTGCTGCAAAAAAATGGATGAAGACTTTTGTTTCTCTAACCATTTCAAAATCTGTTTATCAATTTCACGCTGCTGTGCGGGGTGAAGGGGGGGGGGGAAATTCGCGATGCGCAATGAACTGGAAGTTGATCTGTCAGCACTATCCTCACCTTCAGGGCAGATGTTTTTATGTTATTCGGCTTATAATTCCTCACTAAATGTAGTTTTTCATCTCAATGTTCTCCGATATAATTTAAATCAATTTCCTCGTCATTATGAATATCACGAATACATATTAAATAGTTTTCTGGTTGCGATTTTCTAATTTCGACTATGCGTAATGTACGCTTTACGCATGCGTGCATTGAAAGAAATGTTTAATAAAGTAAACAAATAAATATTAAACTGTTTTTTTTTGTAAATTTTGATACCCTTTAGATCATAATTGCTCTTTATTTCATAAATTGCAGTTTCATATTTTTAATTTTATAATTTCTGCATGCCATCTTACCAGATTTAAACTGATGATCTATAATCCGGAAAAACCGATAATCTGGAATCGCCAAAGTCCCGACGAGTCCAGATTAAAGACTTTTGACTGTAATTCTATATTCCAAATCTAATTATATAACTGCACAGTTATATCCACAACATAAACACAAATTTTTCAATATAATAAAATTATAATAATTCACAATTAAAATAATAAACACATAATATATTATCAATATATATTATATGTATCAAATACATATTAAAATACAGTAATAAGAAAGAAAATGTTACCCTTTCTTCATTGAAGTACAGATCAAAACAATCATATAATGATACATTATTAATCTTTTCACTTGAATTCAACAATGTACTAACTGATGGATGCTCATCAATATATGAATCTTCTAGCTGTAATCTAAGAATAACAATTCAAAAATAAGTAAAATGTTTGAAATTATTTATTAAATACCCTTTTTTTTAAAGTTTTTTTCATACGAGACGTGGTTAAATGAATGTTGATGAAGAAATTCAAACATATTAAACAAATAGCTATATTCTGTATTATATATGCTGGATTGGGGAAGGACTATGATTCATTCAAAAGATTAACACAGATTATAAAGCAAAAAAATCTTAACATCATTATCAAATAACAATAAAAAAAATAATCAAGTAATAGTATTTGAAAAACTCAGAACATTACAACATATTGAAACCACCAAGATACAAATAAGAAGCTAACATCTATCATGTGCTACAAGGTTCTAATCTTATTTATTTATTTACTTATTCACATTTAGTTGATTACGGCAAAGCACCAGTTGATTACGGCAAAGCACACTAGGGTGATCTGCTTAAGGGAAGAAATGCTTTCGTGGAGGAGTTTCTAATTTTTAGCACTGAATTTCTTGAGTAGAACTAAAAGTACAATGTACCTTCAAGTTGAAATTTCTTCAAATGACTAAAAAATTTTAACCACCTGTTAAATTACAGAGGCTATTTTTAGATGAATGGAAAAAAAGTATTTTTAATAAAAATGTCTCAAATATGACAAAATTAAAATTCCTACTTTCAACTTTAACTTGTTTTACCTGCCTTAATATTATTTCTTACTGAGAACCATTATTATAAGTGAAATAAAAAATTTAAAAATAAAATAAAAATTAATTTGATAGTAAAATACCCACAGAAAAATGTTCTACAGAAAAAGGAGGGGAAAAAATCTCATTTTAGTGATGACCCAAAAGACTTTACAGGGTTCGTACACATTTCAATTTATGCACATAGAAAATAAGTGCATTTAAGGACCATTAATGAAAAAAAAAATAAGGACCTATCAGCAAAAGAGAACTGAATACATTTCATTAAAGATATTATCTAGGGCTTAATTTAACTTTTGTAATACCATCCTAAGAATAAAATAGATCTGTAAGCACAATGCATTATTATTAAACATAATTATAAAACAAATATGAAAATAAACCAACTTTATAAAATTTATCAACTAGCATTAAATATTTTACTCTTATAATAGCTGGACATATTTGATGACATTTAATTTTATTAGTGATATTTTTTTTCTATTTTACTAACAGTTAGCTTTTTGTTGACTTTTTCTTTTATGTTTCATTTTGTCACATACTTGCTCAGTCTAGTGGTTTAGTAAATAGCAGGCAGATTTTATGTTAAATGGCATAGGTTAAAAGGAAAAGTAAAATCATAATCAGCATGACTGGTAACAGAAGACAGGCTATTGTCACTGCTGCTGCTTGCCTAGAGAGAGACTTGCTGATCAGAACAGATCTGAAAGTCTGATGTAGGTACAGTTGGCAAGTTCTGAAAGTTAGTTATGCTCTGTCTGACACAGTTTGTATCGTTGTTTCATGTAGAGTTTTTAGGTTATAACCCAGTTAATATACTTTAAGGTTCTAATAAGCTAGGTGCAGGGTGATGAGTTGTTTTGTATTAAGTCTCACTAGCTGCAAAGAATAAGTTTTACATTTCTCTGCTGCACCTTGTACTAACAGCAAGGATTCAAGAAAGGCAATAATTAGCTTTAACATGCAGCAATAACTTTTAAGGGTGAGCAGTTAGTTACAAATAATTAAATTAAGTAGCTAGATAGCCTTAATCATTAAATTTCTTTCTCTTCAAGCATTTTTTCTAACAATTAGAAATTTGTTTCAATATGCAAACCAATATTTTCACTAGTTTCTGCACACTTTAACACACTGCACACTTGTCAATCCTTTGACAATGTACCAATGAGGTTTTACTTGATCTGCTAAAAGTTAAATAGTCAAAAACCCCTGACAGATGTAAAGCAATTATTGCTATGTCAGAAAATAACTACACAGTCAGATAAAAGTTTAAATAAACCTCTTATTTAGAAAGAACTTAGAACATAAGGGCACATTTGTACGTCTTGCGATTCTGGGTGAAATTAACAACTTTTAAGGACCAAAAATTGATTCGAAAAGACTTAAGGACTTTTAAGGACTCTACGAGTCCTGTCTTTAGGTTACACATGGTTTATTGGTAGAGATTATCAATACACATGGCGAATATCAATACAAATAGCGAAACATTTTACAGGTGTTAGATGAATATGTATTTAGACTAACATGGGAACATTTTATACCTTCTGCACACTTAAAAAATGAAAAAATACATAATGCAATTCTATAAAAATATTTACGTTTTTAATTAGCTGTATCATGAAGAAAAAAAATGCATTTTTATTTAAATCGATCAGATTAAAAAATCGAAAAAATAATATTCTTAAGAACTTTACCAATAGTTTCAAATAAATATAGTTTGGTAATTAATAACAGATTAAATATGAAGAAATAAATTTTTACATTTTTTCAAATAAAAGTGAAACAATCCAAAATCATATTTCATGACTAAGCCTTTTGGGCTTAAAAGTATACCTAAATACTTTTAAGCTTTTAACACCAAAAGCTTTTTAATCAAAATTTTAAATCTTAAACTAAAGCAGTATCAGCTTTCAACTCTTATTTTATTAATTCCAATACTTTTGCAATGTCAAGCGTGCGCTTGTGTTACATGATAAAGCTTTCTGATGACAGGCTGTCACATGGAGGTAAGAAAGGAAGGAGTGGCTAAACCGGCACTAGACATGAAGCACTGCTACGAAGCTTCGGTCACCAGATGGGGAGCTTTTAGTTTACATTCAGAAACTCCCTTGACAGTGCTGATATTATTTCGAAGCATGAAAGTTTCATACAAATCAAAAAACGGGACACTTCCACATAAAAGAAACATTCATTGTGTGATGGATAATAGCAATTTGTATAGTTTAGTGACATTTAAGCAAAAATCATATCTTGGTTATTTTTTAATAACTAGCAAAAGCAATTTTGATTATGAATTTGTTTTATAAAATTCTCAGCTGTTATTGTTGAATTATAAAAATCTAGATTTTAGCAAAAATGTTATGCTTAAACTTTTATTTTATGTTTCAAACACACAGTGAATGCACAGAAATTAAAGATTAGCACATGCCAAAAATGAAAAATATGAAATACGTAAGGGTATTTATGCGGTTCCCAGACAAAAGCCCACTGGACGAAAGAGCACGCCACAAAAAAAGCCAACTGTGATAATTGCCCACGCGACAAATACCCAAAGCGATGAAAGCGCATATTGAGAAAAGCCCACACTGATAAAAGCCCACCCTGAAAAAAGCGCACGTTGATAAAAGCCCACATAACGAAAAGGGACTTATGGTTTTTTATTACTATAAAATGTATTTGTAATTTTATTTATAGTAAATGGAGTATTCTGAATTTTAATTATCTCAAAAATACGTCTGTTTGTATATTTTATCACTAATTTATCTGTTTATTTTATTAGGTTGAAAGCGAACTTTCTGCTCTCTAATTAAATGATTAGCTATAACGTTTCGATGAGAAATCTGAAAATGCATTTTATGATTTATTTACTTGCTTAACTTTGGTACGTGTACGTGTAAATGAAAAATATCATTATGAAGCTCCTCACATGCTATTTTTAAGGTAATATGGCTGAGATTAAATATAATTATGCTTCATTATTAAAACAATTAACTTTTTAATGGAAAAACACTTGAATTTTATTTTCTTCCTTTTTAGTTTTTCCTTTAGTTCCTTTAATTTCTTTTAGTTCCTTTTTAGTTTAGTAATATTAAAATAGTTTTATGTAATTAAGCACAATGAAAACTTGGCTAAGAGATATTTTATTCTTTACTTTAGACTGAGCTTATCAAATTTTAAACATATTTCTGATTGAAAGCTTTCTTGAACAGGGTTCATAGCCACATTTTAGTTAAAAAAATAAGTACCTATAAGCACTTTTCAAGCACATTTTAAGAAAAAAATAAGCACCTGTCTAATTACATTATACACAACTGCATAACCTTAAAAGAAAAATTAGACTTTGCAATTTAAAATATGAGCAATGCAATATTTATTAAGAGAATGAGCATTACCTCAACAATGGAAAACAATTAACTTTTTTTTAAAAAAATTTGAAATGACAGTTCAATTTACAGAATTAGTTTACAATGAGAGAAAAAAAACTATGCAGAACTAAACTATATTACAAGATTTAATGATGAAATTTCAGTTCAAAATATAGAAAATGAATAATAATAAGCCTTATTAATTGTATTCGCTTGGCACCTAATAATAAATACAATTTATTTTTCCACTCATATTAATATTTAAATAATTTAACTTAAATCAAAATTCTGAACATTTTCTAAATTTTCATTGCATAACAGTTTTTCCTTAACAATATTCCAAGCAAAGTAATTTAAGTAAAAAAGAGGAACATTTCTGAAATCAGGAGACGGGAAATTGCTTCATGCAGTCATCCTTTAACAGTAAAAGCTTAACTAACCCGCATACTCGGAAATTGGCGAATATTCCGTATAGTCGAGCATAACTGGAAAAACAGGAGGAGGGGAGATTGTAGCCGTTCTTTAGATTGCTCGGCTAAATAAATGATTTTGACATTTCGATATGTGCATCATATAAAAATAGACCAATGGAACTGAGAAATATTCTGCTTAGAAAGTACAGTAAAACTCTTTTAAGTGTTCATAAATAAATCTCACACTAAAAATCAAAATTCATTATCTCTGCAAAATACCGCAAACGTTATTGCGCAATACGTGCGGCGTAATTCTTCAACAGTGATATTACGCAATCGGAATCAGCAGCTGCCGGTATTTGGAGAATAAAGAACTAAATAAAGGAAAAGAAAGAGACTTACTAATCTGGGGTGTTTTTTATTCTAATTTTGAACAGACTGTTAAATTTTCGGAATAGAATCATTCTTCGTTTGGGTTGGGTTGACCGCAAAACTTTTAGTCCTATTCAGTCCAGATTGGACAGTGACAAAAAAAAAAAAAAAAAAAAAAAAAAAAGAGTCCGCTGCTTCAATATTAGAGATTTTGCGGAGAAAGGGAAGAACCTCCCAACCTCCGTACTGCATAATGTATTAGGGGAAAAAAAAAAAAAAAAAATCTGACTTTTCGATTACTTTCCTTTTATTTAAGCCATTCCGAATAGTATTCCTTAGAAAGCTAATCTGTGTAAAAATAAACCCATTTTTGGAAGTTTATCTACACTTCAGCAGCTGCTACTATATTATTACAAATATTCATACATATGCTCATAATATAAGCATAACGATCATAATAAACACGAATATGAACTGACCACGCGGAACGAGAATGTAAATTATTAAAATCTTGATAGAAATTCAAACGTGTGTAGTATTTGGGTGGGAGGAAAAGAATACCGAATGTACCGGAATTTCTATCAAGGATCAAGGAAGTTCGTGTTACGGAGTTCTTAGGCATAAACGCCTTTACCTCCATATCATCTGAAGAATAAAATGTCATCATCAAATGATTTTCTACCGTAATTTCTACGGTTTTCGCAATTCTTTGACCAATAGAACGACGTGCACCTGTCTGTACTCTCGCGCGCACCTATGTTATAATGCGGAGAAGGGGGAAAAGGTATTTCCGGAAGTTATGATTCACCATCTGACGTTCCATATAAGGAAGAAAAGTTGTTTATTCAGTTTCGGCTTCGGATACGGGGGAAAAATGCGCGTTCATTAAAAAAAGCACTAAAAGCAAAAAAAATAAGGACTTTAAAGAAAAAGTAAGCACCTATAAGGGCCTTTATATTTTATTTTCAAATATAAGAACTTATAAGCACTTGTAAGGAGAGCTACGAACCCTGTTGAATGTAACAGTTATAATTTGGAGATTTTCTAGAGATATTTTCTTTTAGATTTCTGAATAAATTAAAACTGTGAGCTGACACCTGTCTTTTGTGTATATATTGTATCATAGTTATTATTTTGTATTTTTATGTTTTATTAATCTAGAATCTTTTCTCTCTTTTAATCCAGAATTTTATTTCAGTTATTTATTATATTGCTTATGAATGTATTTTTATTTTGTTTGTATTATTACTGTACTTTAATTCATTTCTGTATCATGCTTATGTATGCTCTACCTCTCTACTTATCAGGACTTATTCTTCATGAATTTATCATTTCCCTGTACTCAGTCTTGTCTCCCATGGTCTTATTGTCTGGTTTTCTACCCTTGTGACGCATGGTCACCTCCTCTTCGCCCTAGACTTCAGTTCCTACTTTACCACCAATTTGCTACCTCCAACTGCCAGGTGCCATCATGGCAAACTATCAGCAGTCGGTAAAGTTGCATTTACTCACGACGCACCGGCAATATATGCATGGACTGAATTGGATTGGGAGCAAAAGAAAAGGAAAGCAATGGTTTCCCACCTGAATAGCCAGTGGACAGTTAGAAAACTGCATGACAAAAGCCCATAAGATGAATGCCCACTTAAAAACTGCCCACATTTTCAGGAAATCCAAAATAGCTATGACATTCTGAAAAATGTTATGAATAATAATTATTATGATTAAAAATGAAATTTGAAGTGGGAATGAAATTCATTTATGTAAAAGCAAAATTTTTAAAATTTAACTAAACTATTTAAAGTCGTGCTTTTAATTTACTATTAAAACTATTTATGACAGCGCATGCAAATGTTTTCTTAATCAGTAATATAATACGGTACTTTTATCTTTTTCGTTGAAATTAAAGTTCGGCTTTAATTCTTCATATTAAATTCATTATCTGCAAAATTTTCTGAATTCTTAAATTATTCATAAATTATTCTCTGTATATTATGAAAATTTGCATACATTTTACACTGCTTATAATTTTGTAGAATTAAAAGAAGCAAGTGTGGCCAGTATTCCCTTTCACCTCCCTTTGTCGGACTTATACGAGGTCACTTCCCTTTGTTGCGTAAATATAATAACAAAGTTACATATACATGTATATGTTTTTAATTACATCATTTTGATTTAATCTGTTCTATTTACATACAGGGTTTTAATTCAGCCTGAGCACAAATGAAATGTGTTCGGCTACTTAAATTTATTGTTCAATATCTTTATTCATAAATCTGCTTTCTACAGCTTAAAAAAATAAATTTTAACGTGGCATATATATCGGTGTGGGTTTTTGTCAGTGTGGGCTATTACCAGCATGGGCTTATATTTGTGTGGGCTTTTATCAATGTGGGATTTTATTAATGTGCGCTTCATCGGTGTGGGTATTTGTCGCGTGGGCAATTATCACAGTGGTGTCTTTTTTGTGGCCTTTTGTTGCGTGCGCTTTCGTCTAGTGGGCTTTTGTCTGGTCACCATTTATGCATATGCTTGCAAAAAGCATGTATCAGCCTTTAAAAAAATACATAAATATTTATTAAATTATTTATAAATGTATTTGAAATGAAGGATTTATTCATTCATAAACTGTGAAAATTACTGTGAAGAATTCTAATTTTTAAATGTATCTAAATGTATAATGATTATAAATATTATCCAAATATATAATAACCTTAATATAGAATTGTAAACATAAACTGAAATCCTGTTGGCAAATACCTTTACAAAACTATTTAAGCAAGAATTGTTCGTATGAGAAAGCAATCTGTAAAAAGGTATTGTAAAGCAAATTCTATGAGATGCATACTTAAGGAAGTAATAAAGAAAATTTTTAGAAGAGTTTTTATTGTTGAAATTAAGGGTAAAAAAAAATCTGATAAGTATAATTAAAAGAATGATCTCCTTACATTTTATAATTCAGTTACAGGTTTTAAGTAATAGTAAAAAGAAAATCTTTTTTTTTTTTTTTTTTTTTTTTTTTTTTAATTTTCTTTCAGAAATATTCAGAGAAAGTTAAGTACATGGAAATGAGAGTTAATATTTAATGTATTTCACTATTAAAATAAAAGGTACTCAATTTCAAATGGGCCGAACAGAACATTAATTATAAATTGACGTGGATTTTTCAATTTAAAAGATGCCTCAGAAGCTAAAAAATCATGTCATATTTGAGAAAGTATTTTAGGAAGAAGATCTACAAATAGAAAAGAAATCATGCATAATTTTAATATTAATAATACAATAAACTTTGATCTTAATTTTTGTAATCCTTAACTGAATAAAATCGAATTATCTTAAAATGTTTTTCTAATGTAAATAACAAACACTTTTGAAAATATTTCCTTCAAATTAAACCGTTCTGAGCAAACTGTTCTGTGAAAAATATCACATTTAATTCCATTCAGAATGAAATGTTGTTTAAAAATGTATTCTTTTCTTAGGACTCTGAAATATTGTAGAAAAAGAAAATATATATATTTATATGTATATTTCCGATGTAATTATAAAATATTTGCATCCGATCGTGTCAAAACCCATTAATCTTAATGGTAAGTCACTGAATGTTTTGGTCATCATGAAGGGATCGCCAGTGCTTCAAAAGCAGTGTATGGGGAAAGCCGGTTAGGGCCTCTCTTTCTTACTTCCTACTTCCATGAGTTAGCAGCAGCATAGCTACAGGGGGCAAGGGGGTATATCTGTCCCTGGACGCAGCATCCAGGCGCTATCGAACTGATAGTACAAATTTTTAGAATGAACTGCTTTCTATTCTTGGCAAACAAGAGGGGCAGGAAATCTTTAGTTGCCTATGGGCGCTCAAAACCTTACCTGCAGTTCTGCAGGTTGTCGAGCAAAAATTTTTGGGAAGAACCTGGTTCTAAATTTAGCCTAAATTAGATTATTAATTATGTTATACCATGAATAGAAACCCATGAATGGAATAGAAATGATTATGTTATACAATGACTAAAAAAACCATATCTTATATGGATATATTATTGAGAAAAGCATCATAAACCTAATGGCATTCTCAAAGATTTGAAGAAAATTCTTCATTCTCTTCAACCAAAAGTTAATGCTTCCCTTTTATATTAAATAAAATTTGAGAGTTTCATTAAATGTAGTTCAATGATCTTTACTTTTCTTTCATTAAAAAGAAGTTTGGTAGATTAGAGTCTTTCACAGCATAAGGAAAAATTTCTTGATTTTAAAACACATTTGTCAAGTTCTTAGGAAAGCATTTCCAAATGGTCATCAGCAAGACAAAGAAACAAAGCACTTTTTTTTTCTTTTTTTTGCTACTCTCGAGAAATTTTGAAAGAACAAAAAGAATAAGAATTTTCTATTCGACCGGGGGGGGGGGTCTACCTGGGTCATGAACTGTGAAAGGTGATGTCTGCTTATTCTGAAGAAGCAGTTTCAGACTTTGCAAATATATAATAACCTAATATATAATAAAGCCTAACCTAAATATATAATAAAGGAGTCTTTACGACTTCCTTTTGTTGAGTACCTTTGGTCATTTAGCAGACAACATAGGATAGTTCGCCCGGAAATCGCACCAGGGGATTTCCTCAATGCATTTCCGTAGTTAATTTAACTGAAAGTTGGTCTCTTGAAAAACAGGAAGTAATCTAATTAAAATTGATGTTTTATTAGAGATGAGACGTTATCACAAAACTTCTCCTCCTGGGGAGGGGATGTTTCAGAACTTCAATTCCTCGTACTTAACTATCACAACAAGTAACTCATAAAATCAACATTAATTAATGAATATTAACACAAATTTCTTTTTACACAACACTGGGTCAAGTACCAAGGATAAAACAATAGGAACTTACATTGAGGCCAGTTAAAAAAAAAAAACAGAAAACAAATACTAAGAATGTATCTTAATCATACACATACATTATAGAATTTTACAATTTTTCTGAAATATGTAATACACAATATACCTTCTTAAATCTAATATTAATTATATATCTATCCAGGCTGAAAAGGCCCTGAAGATATTTGATTATTAGTTTCTGGTAATCTCTCTGCAGAGACCTGAAACCTGATCCAAAACTACTGCACTTGACCTCAAAATAAGCATACACATTTAATCTGGCATTAACATAAGAAAAAACCTACTTCGTTATAAGTTGGATTTACATCATTCATGAAGTAACTACAATTACTCCCTTTTGACATCTCAATATAAGGCACTAACATAAATAAATGATGAATTGTGGATTTTTCTGTTTTCCCTGGTGAATTTACATTACACAGTGTTCTGGGTAAATCTCTTATGAAAATTTAAAGCTTTGGCAAATTTGCCGACTATTTGTCTGATTGGTACAAAGCCCCAATTGGCATATCTAAATTTTCCTGTTCTGATGAAAAGTTTTAGTAAAACGTCCACCTCACTAACAGAAATGGAGATTTCTAATGGAGCCATCTCCGGATATGTGTACAGTAACCAAGGTGCAATTATAATACTTTCCTTTCCCCTAAGTGTGGTGGGTAAAATTCCGCATGTAATTATGTTTCTTTCTTTAACTGCTTCAGGAATGACCAATAGCTCTAAAGTCACATCTTCTCTTTGTTAAGTCAGATAGCAGAGTTTTGTCGATCGAAATAAGGGGCAGTTCATACACCTCTGCGTTAGGCAGGAACAATTTGAACTCCCTCAGTTCTTTTGTTCGGGACGAAAAGTTGCTTTCTTTGATACCACTTTTCTCCGGGGGTCTAAAGCTGTCACATTCAGTCTGGTTTTTGTATCCTCCTGCGATCTCGTGAAAGGAAGGTCCATCAAATTGATTTTTCTCTAATTTTTCGGCCGTCCAGTTTCCTAGAAGATAACATCCTTCATCAAGCTCTTTATGAATGATGGATGCCTTCGTTATTATCCATACAAAATCCCATTTTATTTTGATGTGTGCTGAAGTAACACAATAAGAGCGATGCCAAATGGCTGTTTTACCCAAACAGTTTCACCTGTCAACAATGAAGGAGTGATGGATTTGTGGCATATTATATCAATGCATGATCTGGTATCGCTCAGCACTGGCAGATCGAACCCGTTCACTTTAGCCATCATTCGTAAGGGGACAAACAATCTTCTTCAATTTCCTGCACCCTATTTACAATAACTGGTGATGCGAAATCTTTCTGTACTTTCGGACATTGTGGCCTTAAGTGATCGGTTGATCCACAAGAATAACACTTAAATGGTTTTCGTACATCAAAATGACATTCATTCTGACTTCAGAGAGTTCCCTTTTTTTCATAGGCATATCTTAGCTTCCCCTCCAGGACAGGGTAATTACCCGCCTAGATCTGTAGACTTGAATGGTTGAAGCTTGGAACAAGAAGATGCTGACACCACCTAACTTATCCTCTCAACTTAAGATTTTAATGGATGCTGATGATCCAGACTCTTATATCACTTACCACAACACACCACACTTTTCCTCACACTTTTCTTCATACTTATAACTTTCAGAAACTGATGATCCAACAAGAGGTTGATAATCTTCGAACTGGAGTTTTGGAACCTGATGGTCCACTACTAACACAGATGAAAAAAAAAAAAAAAAAAATTCTGATGAAATCTTGCACAATGACGGTCCTAAAGCTTGAGCTGAAATCAGTAGACCGAAGTTCTTTCAATGGATGGACGTCCATAACTTTTCAGTGGATTTCCGATCCACACAAGCTTAATGATAAGCTGTATACAGGAAGTGTCATTCCTCTTTGATTTTGGACTGTTGTTTTTAACTTTTTTTCATATCCCATAGCTGCCACCTTGTTTATAGCTGTATGATCATCTGTGATAGATGAAGGAAGTAGACCAGCTATCATTTAAATATTTATTTTAAAACTTAATGAAGATTTCTTGATTAATAAAAAGTAAAATACAGTACAGCCATAATACAAACCTATTTTATTATGTTTTTTATTATACTTCTACTGTAAACATTAAATTTTGTGTTTTCATTTTTTCTTTATTTTGTGAAAGTAAACAGTTTTTAGGGAGCAAAACTTGCACTTCTTTTCTTCTTAATACATCGAATAACTATGCGAGTCTGTGTATAAAAAACAGTGGTACTGGGGAGTAAATTTTGTATGTTTTCCGCGGCAGTTAAGGGGTTAAAGAGAACAACTGTTTTTGAATTGATTCTTCAAGCGATTGCCATAAAATTTTCACCAGAACAAAACAAATCAAACCTGCCTGTAAGTAGGTTTGACTGACAGATTTCCATGATAAATATACAATGAATATGTGAAATAACATATAGAGTAAATATTGTTTTGATATAACAAATATTTTTTTCTTTCTTTCTAATCTATCAAACTTAGCCAAAATGATTGTGTAAGTACCACTTACAGTTCTTTTGTTAAGAATGTAACAAAAATATTTGCAATTTCACATTTTATAAATGTAGACTAATATGAAAAAATACATATATACATAATACATATACACTTACATATATTCTGACTTCTCTTTCCACTGTATTATTAATTTCAAATGCTGCCTTTTGGTATCGCCACACAACAAAAGTGCTTGGTCAATGATAGGCATATACAAGGGCAAATCAACACAGGAACTTAATGTTTCATGCACTGGTTCACCATCAACCACAGATATGGAGAAAAAATCTTCATCTTCCTAAATATTTTTTAATTAAATACATACAGAATATGGATTTTACCTATCATCTTAAAATAAATAAATAAAAGTACTAAATGCATAAAGTAATGATTTTATTTTCAAATTTTGGAAAAACAATACTGTGTATGAAATTACATACATGCTACTTTTAACAGCACAAAATAATGTATAAAGTTCATTTAGCTAGACTCCTAAATTATGAACTGAAGTTGGATATTTCGAACATTTAGTGATTTAAATCAGTGTCACCTAAACCTTTTAGTTCTGTGGCACACATGCATACAACTCTTCTGGGAGAGTTGGGGACGAAGGAAATTTTTAGAAGAAAATGATGTAATAATAAAATAATGGAAAAAAATGTATATAATTATTTACAATTAAATGATAATTATAAATTAATTCTTAATAATAAGCAGATATGCATAATTACACACACCAAAAAAAAAATTTAAAATGTTTTAAAACTCAACAAAAATTATAATCAGACTTTCAAGAACTTTCAAGGTAAGTAGACCTTCAAAAACTACCTACTTCAAAACCATTTTAAATGCTTGAAAATCAAGCACATTTGGCAGGTTCAACTCAATTCATTTGAACTTTGCTAAACATTCAAAACATAATATAAAAGACTATTAAATTTTTATAAACTGCAAATAACTAATACTTCGATACAAATGTACATATACAAAATTTCATCCGATTAATTATTTCTTATATCATTTTTTCTTACATTGGCATTTCACTGCAATAACATGTCAAACAGAATATCATTGTTGATTTAAATTATAATTCTACTAAACATTTAAAATTTTAAAATAAATGTTAATATTTCATTCTAAATACTTTCTTTTATTCATAATGTTGTAAAAATTTTATGCACATTATTGTAAATCTTTCCTCATATATTGGTGTCGTCACCCCACTTTCAATCACTTTTGCTAGGATGTTAGGCATGACATTATAAAGATTATTAGTTGTAATAAAAGTAAAATAGAGTGAGCTGAAAGAATTATTTTAGAAAGGGGGGAAGAAGAAATTAATTTTCAAATCATATTGAAAAAGAGAATATTAACCAAAAAATAAAACACATTATTTTAATGTTTGTATCCAAATAGACTTTCTTCAAAAAAAATGTTACTTATCACTCTGAGAAATTTCTTTCTCAATCTTCTTTCCAGCTGCTTTGCTGGTAAGCAGAGGAAATATTATTTATATTGAAAACTGTACATGTTTCTGCACTCAGATTAAACACTAGGTAGAGAATCTGAGAGCCCCAAGTTAAGTGAATGATTATGTGACATACAAAAAATAAAATTTCGTTAATGGAACAAATATCCTGAAATCTGAATTTGATTTTGTCTCTAAGCATTTTATCTTGAGGTAATCAGGAAATGAAGTATAAGATTTTTTTTTTATGATATTAAAGTGCACAGGATTAGTAAGTTCAAAAACAAAAAATACCTGTTGTTGGTCACCTTTCATGATATCCCCCACAGCTATTAAAATGTAACTTTTAAGTTCTTTGTAACTAGATTCCCTCGATATTTCTAAAGCAAATGGCTTCCAAAACCTTAAAACAAGGAATATAAATATAAATAAAATGCTAAGCAAAATATACATGATACTAATTTTTTTATCACAATATTTTACAATGTTTATTCCGACACTAAAATAAATGTATTCCTATACTCTGATGTAATAGATACAGTGCTCAGCTGTAGCAGTCACTTAGATGTGCGAAAAAATTATGTAACAAAATTTAAAATTTTATTTACTAAGAGGTATAAAATTTGCATTAAAAAATTAATGAAATTCTTGGAATTATTTTCTTATACAGTAGTACTTAATAAACATATATAAACATATATATATTAATTGTATATGTCCCCAGAATAAGAGGGAGAAGATTGAGGATGTCATAGATAAAAAGAACTTTGTCCAACATCCAACACATTAAACAGAATATTATAGAACATGGGTTGGAATTATAACCTGCTGGCTATATCCAGCTAGTCATGTCTTTCAGCAGGCCATTAGAAAAGAATAACATATTAAGCTTTAAAATGTTAGGAAAAAATAGGCTTTTATGTTTTATTTAATAGAAATAAATGAAAATAATTGGAATAGAAAGCTTTGTATGATGAGAAACCTAGACTAGTTACAAATACACATTATATTCTAGTACGTAAAGCATATTTATTATCAACAGCTGGACTAAATGATAAAAAAATAATCTTTAAATCTCCAAATTTTATCAACTCAAAACCACACTAACTTCCTGAATATTTTCTGAAGTTCTGGCTATCAAATCAACAAAACTTTGCAAATGTAAAATATCTAGAGCATATAATTATTTGATAACAGATGCTTTGCAAAACATATTTAAAAATATATGCTCTAGAACCAATAGTCCCAATGATTAACTTCAATGATCTCATGAAACTTAACATTTATTCTAATGGATTATAACTTCTTTATAGTTCTGCTGATTTCAATTTTATGTTTATAAGTAAATTAACTAATGAAATGAAATTTACTCCTTGCTTACTAATACGTATCATAATTTATTAGAAAACGAATATCATAAGAATTACTTCTAGCTGTTATCAATATTTACAAAAAAAAAAAAAAAAAAAAAAAAAAAAACGGGAATATCTGTGATATTTATAATTTCTTTAGAGCTTCCATACAAAGAATATTTCATAAACGTTTTTGTTTAATGGTCTTATTTTCAAAAGCAATCAGTTAATGAATGAATAGAGATAAAGGAGAAAAAATCTTTATTTAACTAAAAAGTTAAGAACTGCAAAACAAATTATCTTCTAATAAGTCTAATAAGAGGCATAATAAAAACTTAAATCTTTCAAGTGAGAAAATAACTAAATTCTGTAATCAAAGAAGCATGTACAAAAATAAGTTCTAACTCATATTCAGTGAATGATCAATCAAGACAATGAGAAGATTGATAATTTACATATTAATTATTATTATTATTGAGTTCAGGCTAGTTAGCAAAAAAGCATTAGAGAAGATTATAGATTACTCTGAATACTGATACTGATCAATAATTTAGATATTAATTATTATTATTATTGAGTTTAGGCTAGTTAGTAAAAAAGCATTAGAGAACATTATAAATTACCCTGAATACTGATTTCTGGGATATTTTATCTAAAGAATCATGTCTTAAGTAAGATCAACTACAAGCATAGCTTTGGTAGCAATGTAATCATCAAATATATATATCTCATGATCTTAATCATGGAACCTCAAATACTGGTTATCAAATTCTATATTTAAGACAATAATCACAAAATTTAGACAACAGTCAAGTAATGAATTAATGTTATGATAATTTTATTTGTATAAGTTCATTTGTATATGTAGTTGTTATTTGTATGATGTATATTCCTATTTATAAAATGTGGTATATTGCCTGCATTGTTAAAAATTACAAACTTTCAAAACAAACTCAGAAAAAGATTTCAAAGTTCAGATACTTAAGACACTTGCACAGAAAATATTATGCACATAAGACGAGAAAAAATTATTTTAAAAGCTAATGCTCACATTTTTCTTCCTTGACAATTTTCTATTACATTTATTGCAAGAATGTTAATCATTTCTCTTTCAAGCTTTGAATCATGTTTCTGGAAGTATAGTTCAATTGCATAAATATTTCCATTATCTTGGAAAACAGAAACTAGGTCAGCATCATTAAATGTTCTTTGGAATTCTCCATTAATAATTTCAGTGAAAACAACCTGAAAAAAAAAATTAACATTTAACACTTTTGAAAAAGAACAGCTTTAATTCAAAGAGACTGTAAAAGTCCTAATTGTCTATACTAACTTTACAAATTTTACACACATTTTCCTCACAAACGACAAAATATGGAAACATGAAATTTTATCAGTATTAAAGCTATATTATGAAACAGTCCATGGAATATTAGCCCAGTATCACTACAATTCTATTGCACGGACATACAGGAAGCACTTATTATCAAAATCATCATAAAGTATGATGCCATTTTTTAAAAATGATATCTTGTTAATAATGCACTCTTTTGCAGAAAAATCAAAGCACCAAGGACTTTTGCGATCGTGACAAAATTTGGTATGCAAAAACAAAATGACAGAACATGCAAATGATCAAAATTTCAAGGCAAATGAACAGGAACTGCGATCATAACGCACATTTCTAGTGCGCAATTTGCAAAGTATAAAACCAGTAACAGAGGCCGAAAATTAATTTTTTTGTGTTCTTGCCATTGTAATTCCGTAAACAAGCAACTAAAGATGCCATTACGACGATATCAAAGACCTTACAGACAACTAAACAACTTCAAACATGGTCAATTAGTAGGGTTGCGTGAAGCTGGGTGGTCATACCGAGCAATAGGCCACCACCTGCAGCATACAGACATTGCTGTGCAAAGATATTGGCAGCAATGGTTACTACAAGGAAATTGCCGATGAAATGAAGGCTCTGAAAGGCCAAGGATCACAAATGTGAGGCAAGATAGGATGATTGTTCGCCAGGCCGGAACTGCCCCAACGGTATTGTTGTCGACTATTCAACACACTACAGCCTCGTCTATACCTTCTGTGGTACCGTCCACCATCTCACGGTGCTTGTCTGGGGCGGAGTTATGCTCACAGAAGCCTTTACGACGTTTGCCTTTGAGCCCCCAACATCATTGGCGGAGTCGTCTTTAGTGGTGTCGCAGCCAATCATCATGGCTACCATCAGACTGGCATCGTATAGTGTTCGGAGATGAATCCTGCTTTACTCTTCAAGCAGATGATGACCGTGTTTGTGTTTGGAGAGGACGGGGCCAGCGGTCCCAATCAGCCTTTGTTTCACAAAGACATACAGCCATAACCCCTGGTGTGATGGTGTGGGGCACTATTTCTTATGACAGCAGGTCATCTTTAGTCATCCTCCGCACATCTTAAGCAGCTCAATGATATGTTGATACCATCCTATGGCCGGTTGCATTACCCTTCAGGGCATGTCCTCCTAGGGACATTTTCCAACAAGATAATGCCAGGCCACATATCGCTCGCATATGTCTGGACTGTCTTTGTGCGGCTGATACTCTTCTTTGGCCAGCAAGGTCACCAGACCTTTCACTAATCGAGCATGTCTAGGACATAGTAGGCCGCCAGATTCAGGCACCACAAAATATCGCAGATCTGGAGCAACAACCAATGAATGCCTGGCAGAATGTGTCACACGATGACATTAGGAACCTCTACCACTCATTGCCTCGACGAATTCAAGCATGCATTGCTGCCAAGGGTGGTTCGACCAATTACTAATTTGAACACTCAGTGGGTGATTGTGAGCCGTGAACAGGTACTATGACCTTGATTTTTTTATCATTTTATTATCTGTGTATATGATACGGTGAAACACTGAAATTTGGAGAATAACGACTTAGTCGCTTGGTGTATGTCCGAAATATTTTCCAAATACTCTTATTTCTGACTTACACCAGTAAATGTCGACATTCACCATGTACTAATGGTGAATGTTGAATATATAAGAATAGTATATTTTCTTCTCCGTAATTCAGTCGCGAAAAATGCACTTGAGACTTTAAGAACATAAGAACTTAATACACACAATATATTCAAAAGGAGAAAGAAAAATAATAGAAGTTAAAAACTTACTAAATTATGTGATTCAAATCTTATTTATTGCAACAACTTACACTATTATTACACTTTGAATTGCACAAGAGACCCTTGCTTTTACAACTGCATTTATTTGTGGAACACTTCCTTTTGCAATGACAGCGTGTACATATACTCCTCTCTTTTCGACCTACACCAGAGCGTATCTGTGATTGTCGACATACACCGGTGAGGATCCGAATGTACAAGAATGTAATGCAATATTCGATCTTTCAGCGACGTATTTGGTGAATGTTGACATTCTCCGGTGAAATTCGACATTCTCCAATTTCGGTCTTTCGCGGTAACATATACATACATTCAATTTCATTAAAAACAACCACTTCCTTCATGGTGCTTTGACTTTTTTGAAAATGAGTACATAAACTCAATTTTATTTGAGAGAGAGACTACCCCTCAATAGCCAAATACATAATTCAAGGGATTAGAACACTTCTTATGAACTATATTAATCATATAAATGTTTATATGCACTCAGATATGTAACCCATCAGAAATATATTTTAACTTTTATAAGAAACAGTTTATAAAATTTATGAATTAGGTTTATTATAAATCCCATGAATAAGACTTTTATAAAGTACATCAATGACAATATTAAAATTTAAAGTACGAAAAAGTATGTATATCATTTTTTAATTACTTAGATAATTAAGCTATGTATAGTTTTAATTAAAAAGATTAAATTAAAGATCTCAATGTCAAATGACAACTTCTTTGATAACTGGCAACTTACAGGGCATGTAAATGATAAATTAAAGATCCCAAACCTCATGGAATGACACCCTTTTTCAATCTGGCAACTTGCCAGGACATATAAATGATGAATTATAGACTCATGGAATGATACCATTCTATGTTCTATGGAGATAAAAAAAAAAAAAAAAAAAAAATTGCTACAATAGTATAACATAATGGGACATAAAAAAGGAGACTCAGCTGCAAACATTTAATATCAGAGCCGCAATGAATTCATTTACTAGCAGATAATTCTGAATTATGTCACTGCTGAAAGTTAACCCCTTGGGTACATTTGACGTCTGAGACCACGTCATTCATTTTTCCCCCTAGAAGCAGATGACGTGTCTAAGACTTCAAACCAAAAATTAAACTCTAGGGTACATTTGACGTCTGAGAGACGTCATTCACTTGTTTTCCCTAGGAGCGGGTGACGTGTCTACGTTATTTGAGGTTAGGCACAATTCTGTTCATTTCATTGTAGCTTGTACCAGTCATAATAGAAGAGGCAATTACAGTATTTCGGTGAACATTATTCATGATACACTGCCCCATTATGTCAAAAACAAGGAATATATTTCATGATAGTGATAGCGAAAGTGACTTTGAGAAATCTAAAGAAGAATTGTTTAGTGATCCTGAAATTGACAATTACAATGAAATACAAAGCGAAGGTGATGAAGACGATATTGAACTAGAAAATGATGACAATTGTAATATAATATCAAGGTTTTGAAGACGCACAAGATGTCTATTGAGCAGTGATAGTGAATCTTCTCGTGAACCAGAAAATGATGACAATCTATAATAATAAAAGCAAGTGTAATGTGTCTGTCTGTCTGTCTGACCGAGCTCTCCAGCCAAATCTATCGCACGCAGGGACCTGGAATTTTTCATACGGAAGCACAAAGGGGCTGGCCACCAGACCTCGAAGCCCGATTTTCGATTTTTGAATTAGAAAAATTTAAAAAAAAATAAAAGCAAGTGTAATGTGTCTGTCTGTCTGACCGAGCTCTCCAGCCAAATCTATCGCACGCAGGGACCTGGAATTTTTTATACGGAAGCACAAAGGGGCTGGCCACCAGACCTCGAAGCCCGATTTTCGATTTTTGAATTAGAAAAATTTTAAAAAAATTATTTATAATTAATTAATTACGGTTTTTTTGACTCACTGATATTATTATTTGTTTTCAAATAATGTTCGATTGTAACAATTGATTTCTTTATTCTAGCGTTAGTTTGCTGTTTTGACGATACATTAAATCGATTAATTACAATTCATTTCTTTTTTGTAGCTTGTGGGGGGGGAAGAGAGAGAGACAGTCTACATGTCCTACACTACTATTCCTGCGCTATTCATTTTCTAAATGCACGGGCAACGCCGGGCGGGTACAGCTAGTTGTATATAAAATCAAGGTTTCGAAGATGCACAAGACGTCTTATCGAGCAGTGATAGTGAATCTTCTCGTGAACCAGAAAATGATGACAATTGTATATAAAACCAAGGTTTTGAAGATGCACAAGACATCTATCAAGCAGTGATAGTGAATCTTCTCGTGAAGCAGTATCAGAGGAATGGATTTAGGAAGAAGAAAATGTAGCCGATATAAAAAGTTTTTCTGAAATATCTGGAATTAATCCTTTGAGCCTGTGGAGACTAGGTGGTAATCCTACATTTTAGATGTTTTGAAAGAAGTCTTGAATGAAGATTTTTGGGACACTATAGTAGAAGAGATGAATAGATATGCCAGACAAGGGGTAGAAAAAGAAGGTTGTGTAACAAAAAAAAAGTTGGTTTCCTTAAGTTTTGATGAAATGAAAGCTTATATTGCATTATGCATCTTGATGTCACAAATGAAGAAACCAAAAATGCATATGCATTGGTCAAAAAGATATACAATAAGTACTCCAATTTTTGCCAGCACTATGGCACGTGATAAGGTTTTTGATATTTCAAGCTTTCTACATTTTACGGATAATGAAAAGGAAAATCAAGATGACAGAATAAGAAAGATTAGAAATATAGTGGATTACCTAAATAATATATTTTGTTACCTTTATACTCCTGATAGTGAAATAGCTATTGATGAATCGCAACCAAAAATTATATCCATTCTACATGCAAATATTTTCTCAAATAAATCCGTACCCAAGGGGTTAAAGTATATGTTTCTCAACATTCCATTGCTAAAAAACAATCCATTTTTTGTAAGCTATAAAGCAGTTTGATTACTTTAAAAAAAAATACAGCTGTGACAATGAGTAATATATTTATTTGCAATAACTAAAACTAATTCCCAAATATCAATCTTACAAGTTAAATGGTACACTTTTAAAAGAAACAGCTATCTATAATCCATAAAATTATAAAGATGGAATTTAAATCAAATGAGAAAGGAATTAAATGATCATACAACAAACACAGACTGCATAAATTTCAACAGTTCAACGTAATCCATTCCAAAATATATTCTAAATCCATTGATATTCACTCATTTTACTAATTAAAATTCATAAATCCATTTTAAAAATAACACACACTTTTATTTTATAATGGTATAAGTTTATTTAAAACCAACACGCATATGTATACAGGATGTCCCATTGAGACAACCCAAACTCCACACAGCCAAATTGTTCACTTGGAATGCATAAAAAATGCCCAGAGAACTATACCTGTACAACCCATAGTTTTTGAGATAAATGCGAAAGAAAAGTACGGCATTATATCTGGTAGAAGGGAAAAGAACTTTACTGGAAACATGAACATGAATATTTGCAAATGTTTACATAGGAAGAAATTCAAAATGTCCTACATGCACATCGAGGCATGAGTACGTGTGCATCGGAACAGCTGACTGCACACACTGCAACAGTGTGGTGCCCACCAGAGCATATGCAGCTTGAAAACAAGCAATTAATTCTCTTTTTGTAGTAACCAGGTCTCGATAGACCAATTCCTTCAGATGTCCCCATAGGAAGCATCCAAAAGTGTCAAATCTGGTGATCATGGCAGTCATAAAATCAGATCCAGCCCATGTCCAATCCAGTGCATATCCAGACAATCATGTACAGAATACATTATCATGATGCTAAGATTACCACAGCTCCTAGATGTAGCCTTTTAAATATAATTCAAACAACAGCTTGATGTCATTCCACGGCGTGTACACACATGCCTCGATTATGCAAAGTGGACATTTTGAACATTTTACTATGTTAACAAATGCAAATACCAACATTCATGTTTCCAATAAAGTACTTTTTTTTTCTTACACCGGATATGATGTCAAACTTCTTCGCCTTCATCTTGAAAACTATGAGTAGTACTGGTACAGTTCTTTAAGCATTTTTCATGTATTACAAACAAGCAATCTGGCTGTGCAGAGTTTGGGTGGTCTTGATAGCAGTCTCCTGTATGAAGCATAGTTAATGGTCAATTCCTACTAGTTACACATTCAATGTAACCATATGAAAAAATGCTGACTATTTGATACAGCATACTTTTCATCCATTCCTAGAGAGTTATCATAACATGAGCCAAGCATATATACATTCAGTTCTAAATAATTGCACTTGTACAAAGAGGAAATAAATCTATTACCAAGCCACATATTTTTACAACGTACAGTTTAAACTCAACAGCAAACAATCAGCCTAATATCCATTAGGTCTACCACAAAATAGTAGCACATCTCAAATGATGTACAAATTAATATTACTACAATGGCAATAACAATTGCTAGCAAGTTATGTATGCAAGAAACTGATATAATGACATACAATAAGCTAATTCGAGCATGCACAATCCAAATTTAACAACACCAATATTTATAAAAGTCAGGCCATTTCTTTCCACTTTGAATCAAATTTTGTAAAAGCAGATTTTTTATATTATTTTCAAAATAATTTAATTCACATCCAAAGCACCTATGTCCATTTTGAACTCCTTCAAATAAGACACTTTTGGTCCATATATTGAACAGCCTAAACTGACTCACTTAACAATGTACAAAACAGATCAAAAGATGTTTTTTATGTGAATCAGCATCTTTCCTTTGTAACTCTTCTACAGTGCTTAACATGTTGACTGCTAACTATGAGATAATTTGCAACAGCATTTTAGCCTTAGACACTGTAAGTATACTTATATTTCGCCACTTGACTTATATTACCAACAATGAATGTTCTTGTAACAAATATGAGTTAATTATAAGTACTGGACACCTGATCTGAACAGTAAATATGTATTGGCAGGAAATAAAATAATACAAAATCAGTATTTTTCATATAAACTGCTTTAACCTTATTATGTTACAGCAGTTAGGTCTCAACCTTTTTTGCCCCATGCATCCCTTTCACCGTTGCTACATGATGATTCCTCCTTCCTTTATAAAACTTGAAATATATATATATATGTAATGTTTTCAGTTATTCCAACACATCGTGGGCGAATGGTGAGGCTATTCCATTACACCTTCTGGCAGATGGTTGACGAAGTTGGGATGATTGAAGTAAGGAGAAAAATGACGACTCAGGACTTTTCACTTTTAACAGCAAGCATATCTTTATTTTAATTTATAGCAGATGACTTTTTATTCTAAAATCGTAATAACTTATCTGCATTGCGTCATTCAAATTAATCATGCGATCTTACGTAACCGTTAATACCAGATGCCTCTTGACGACCAATCACCGAATTGCAAACAAAAACTTTTCTCTTCGCGTGCTTCCTTCTTGCATAACTACGCACTTCAGCTTTTGCTCTCTACTGTGCTAAGATGTAATTTCGCTGGCTTGCTTTCTATCTCAACAATATCAAAAATGTAAATCTTCTGTGGAAAGGCACGACTAGAGTGCCAAGTGACTGTGAATGAATGTTCTTGTAACAAATATGAGTTAATTATAAGTACTGGACACCTGATCTGAACAGTAAATATGTATTGGCAGGAAATAAAATAATACAAAATCAGTATTTTTCATATAAACTGCTTTAACCTTATTATGTTACAGCTCCTTTATAAAACTTGGATAACTTGGCCACAAATATCAATTGGAAATAAAAATGGAATTAAAACTGCCAAGTTCTTTAAATACTACGCAATCAAAATTCTTCTTCAATATGGATCTAAGCATGCATCTACAGTGTTCCGTCATTTCCTTTGCTTTTATTATGACAATTAAGCCGGTAGCATAGTTTCCTGCAGCCTGAAACCTCAATGGAAAATTTAGTTCAGCTCTTTAAATCATCGTTTTTTGTAAATCCAAGATAATGTGAAAGAAGTGAATCATCAAATTTGTTTTTTCAGTGTTTAAAAAAAAACAGATCATTCTTCTGCTGTGGTGTTTTACTTCGGCTCCAAAGTTATGTGTTTTATCAAGTGCTTCTAAAGTGATTGATTTTAGTGTTCAAATTGATGTGTATGCGAACTCTTAAATTCCAGATTTTGTGATTGGAATGCTAACACGCTCAAAAACGGCAAAAATGTCAACTGATAAGCAAGAATCCGTAGCTATTGTGGATACAGTGAAATTTCAATTCCCTATTTTTGACGGCACAAGTACAAATTTTCCAATAGACGAATATCTTCTATTGTTTAAAGAGAAATGTGCTGCAAAGAACATTCCAGAAAAGGAAAAGAAATTTGTTTTCTCAGATTGTATTAGAGGAGAGGCTTTAACCCTCTATTTACGTGATTGTTTAGATAAAGACTGGAACAACATCAAGGATATTTTCAAGACATACTTCACAACATCGGAATCTGTTACTTTTAGTGATTTTGCGTCTTTAAAATACGAGAAATTTAATAATATTGATGTTTATTTTCATAATAAGTTGAAATTAGGAGCCATCTTGAAACTAACAGATTCCACAATGGTGGAAGCACTTATGGAAGGACTTCCTGAGTCTCAAAGAATGCTGTTAACAGTGCAAAAAATAGACACACCGAAAGACTGGATTACTCTTGCTAGGAAACTGTTTCCAGTTCAGATGCCGTTGAATGGTCTAGGAAATAGTAATTACCAATTTGTTTCTCCAAGGCAAACTGTTCCGAGGTGCTATTATCCCAGACCAGTGCAAGCCACTCCTTATCAAAGTTTTCATAGTGTGAGACCTTTTAATTATCAACAAGTGCAATACCGAGCTCTACAGTATGCATATCGGCCAATTCGATATCCACAATTATCTGCTATCAATTATAACACAGTTCCTAAAAGAGAAGTTAAAACATGATATTACTTTAAAGTGAATGTCCAAATTGGACAGGAAAAAATTCCCAGTATTACTGATACGGGATCACAAATTAACGTTTTACCGTTAAAAATTTTTAACAAAATTGGTGATAAATTTAGAGAAATTTCATTGAAATCCATTGGGGTTTCCCCGCGTAGGTTCGAATCCTACCGGCTAATTAATAACTGTAATGTTTTCAGTTATTCCAACACATCGTGGGCGAATGGTGAGGCTATTCCATTACACGTTCTGGCAGATGTTTGACGAAGCTGGGATGATTGAAGTACGGAGAAAAATGACGACTCAGGACTTTTCACTTTTAACAGCAAGCATATCTTTATTTTATTTTATAGCAGATGACTTTTTCCAGATGAAGTTAATCAAATAACTTATTCAGTAATTGAACTATTAGGTACGACTGACTTTAAACTTTAATACGTCATAACGTTCTAACAAAGAAAGAGGAGCATAGCGGAAGCATTAGCAGGACGAAGGCGAGAAGGCATCTGTTTAGGAGAACTTATGACGCAGCATTTATATGAAAGGTTATGTAACAGAGTAGCTTCTAGAAAAATGTAGAAAAACTTATGACGCAGTATTTATATGAGGAGGTTATGTAATAGGTGCGAATGTTCTAGAAGGTACTGGTTTAGGGGATGATCCTGAATTGCAGAAAATTAATTCAAGGTTGCTGGTTCGCAAAGAGCAAAGCCATCGTATTTTTTTTATATTTTACATATATATATATATAAATACATTTATTTAAATTTAGATTGTTTTTAATGCATTTTGTGACTTAAACAAGAATAAAAAAATGCTTATAAATTATCAAAACTTAAATAAAAGAAGTTTTTTATATTTATAAACTAAAATTAAATATTTAAGAGATAAATAAAAGGCTGGCTGCATTTCCCTGAAAAAGTACGAAATTCCCCCATCCCCAGCAGTTGAGAACATCTTTTTGGTGCTGTTCTGTTTTAATGGGACTGGATTTAGAAATGTTTTATGTATGCACGAGTGTATGTATGTGCACATATGTATACACACATTTGTATATACATACAAGGTGTGTTCGAAAAGTTTGGTGAATTTTACCATAAAAAAAAGGAAACAATAGAAACAAACAAAATAGCTTTACTGGCCTTCAAAGTATTCACCATTAGCAACAATACACTTTTGACATTGGGTGTACAATTGTTGGAAACTGTCTGCAAACGCTTCTTTCGGTATGGCTCGAAGCACTGTTGTCACACGTTGTTGGATCTCAGTAATGTCGGAAAAGAATTGGCCCTTTCAGAACTCCTTTGAGGCAGAGAAACAGGAAGAAGTCCACGGGAGCCAGATCTGGAGAATATGGAGGGTGATCCAAAACTGGAACCTGCGGCATTGTCATGGGGCAGATTCCACTGTCCATTCCAGTACTGTGGCCGAATCCGGCATATGCGTAGCAGCAGCCATTTCAAAACCCCCTCGTAGTATTCCACATTAACGGTTGTAGCCATGGGTACAAATTCATGATGGATCAAACCCTTACTTTCAAAAAAGACTATCAACAACGTCTTGATCCTGGATTGTTTCAAACGACTTTTTTTGGAAGGGGGTGACGACGTTGAACACCTTGCCATGGATTGCCGCTTGGTCTCTGGATCGTATTGATAGCACCACGACTCATCCCCTGTAATTATTGTTTTCAAGAATTGCAGATTCTGGTCCCACATTTCGATAAAATCTCCAGGTTTCCATCCGGTATTGCTTTTGCTCGTCTGACAGCGAGTGCGGTACAAACCGGGCTCATATCTTACGTTTATGCAAATGTTTGTGCACAATGGTGCTCACACTGTCTAGGCTTATCTGCAATTCGCCAGCTATCATTCTTCAAGATAGTCATCGATCTACCGCAAGCATCCGTTGAACTCGTTCCACATTGTCTGGAGTTGTGCTTGTTGTAGGGCGCTCCGACCACGGCTCATCTTTGACATTCTCCTTTCCGTCTGTAAAGCATTTAAACCACTCATAAACACACTTTTTACTCACTGCTTCCTGACCGTAAACTTTCACTAACATGTCATGTCTCTCCGTCGCCGTCTTGCCTAACTTGAAGCAAAACTTTATGTTTATGCGTTGCTCCATGTCACACTGACAATCTTTTTCACACTGACTGTGCTAAACTGCTCATAGCGTGCGCTTCCTCTTATCTGTCGTCAAATGGCTGTTAGATGGCTCTAGGTGACATTTCTCTCACTGCGTCTGCGTGAGTGCCAGATCCTAACCGGCGCAGTTTTTTAATTACGAGACCAATCACTGAACTTTTCGAACACCCCTTGTATATACATGCATATATGAACACATACATCCATTCATACATGCACACATTTCTGAATCCAGTTCTGATAACAGAACAGTACCCATCTTTCTATAGAAATAAAATATGTATACTTCCATCAATATCTTGAATTATCCACTAGATAAGACACCCCCACTCTAAATAATTCATATCTGCATATTCTTTTAAGACTTCTTCAGTTATTTTTCTTTTGCGTAACTAAGTACTTTTCTGCTATCTGAGCACCACTTTGTATCAAATATAAATGATGAGGTAATAACTAACTAGACTGTAACAACCCTAATGATACATGAAGCTTCATGAAAAAATGAACTTGCAGTAACAGTAATGTATCATTTAATATATATATATTGTTTAGAGAGCGTAACACCGAATTTGCGGGATTCTCTGACGTTAAGCAAAATCAGATCATTGTGTATACTAGAGACTAACAAATAATGCATACAGCAATCTAATTAAAAAAAAAAGTAAATAAATTAGAGAATTGCACAAATTTGACATCTAACACAGACACATATTGGCAATGCATACATTAAACATTGTACAGCTATTCATGACAAGATATAAATAGGTTAGTGCAACTGGCAACCATTAACAGAATAGTACCTGACATAATTATTATGATAATGCAAGTGTAAAACTAAATGATTTTCTGTCATGCACAACAATATCCAAAAGTTGAAGCTCACAAGAACAATGCACATGGAAGGAGTGATACAAGATAACTCGTATGTCAGATGTTAGAATGTGCATATGCCCATAGCAATCAATGTGTTAATTCAGTGTTCCATTTAGAGGTATACTGAATTCTGTGACAAGTTAACTAGTATATACCTTAAGATAAAGGAACGGTTGATGGCCAACAGGTTTCACTGTATGTCTTAATACAGTATTTAAAATTTTTTTAAGAGGACATATTTTTCCCCTTTTCATTTTGAAAACAAAAATACCTTACTTTATAATTTAAAAGGGAGCTTTGTTCTCTCTTCTTTTAAAATTTTAACTTGGAAGCTATCAGAAAAGAATATAGTATTAACTTTAAGTAGCTTATATATATATATATATAGTATCTTCCAAAACTGATATCTAAATTAATCATTTAACTGGATTTTGCTAGGTGAAAATGACAAATTAAATGGAGAAAACAAAATGAATATGCCAGAATTATTTAAAATGTCACTATATATTTCTTTCATGGAAAACTGCAGCAAGCAACAATTTTATAAAATTAACAAATAAATTCACAAAACTTCTCTCCTTTATATTAATATTAATTCCTTTATATTAAAATTAATAATTAATTTATCCTACAATATTAATTCTGACAGTATAAGTTTGGGGTGAAGATGATTTTAGGAAACATGCATGTTTTCTACTAACAATATGGTATATACACATGTTGAGCATGCATCATACCTAGTAGAAACCTATACAGAACTTCTCTCAAAAACCAAAGACTGATCTTTACAAATATCTGGCAGATGTGATGATAGAAGTACATGCTATAAGAAAGGTAATAACTATTAAAAGTTACATTAGATATGCATTTATGGGATTTGAAGAGAAAGTGCATAATATGCATGCAGAATAAGAATTACAGAAAAAGCAAAAGTAATACATTATAAACAAAATGTTTTCCTTTCTTACTTTTCTTCTTTACTTTTTTTAACCATTTTTAAAAAAACATGCATTATTTTAACAAAACCATATTTCTATCTGACAAAACATAAAACTAAAACTGATTTTGATAATTTAAATATAATAAAAAAGATATTCTAAAAATAACATACTAATATACTGCTAATATTTTATATAGAAACTACTATTTTATACTGTATGAAGTAAGTAAAGCATGTGTAACATAAAATAAATTTATTTGAAAGGACCATCCTCTTTTGGCACATCTATCTATAAAAGCACATATGGCTTGTATGTTTACTGTTTATTAAGAAAATACATAAAAATAGATCTTCAAATTAAATAATTAACACAATCCATAATTACATATGGAGAGTTGAACTAGTACTCCTGAACTAGCTAAATCAATGTGCAAGAGGCAGCTAAGTGGATTAAAATTACATGGGAAAGCTGGATATTCTCATAAAGTGTTTTTCAAGTAGCAGAAACTCAAATCTGGGAACTGTGAATCAGATTTATTAACACAATAAAACTGCTCTTAGTTCATGATTGCTTAGATTGCCAAGAAATAATCAGAATGCTATGATGATTTAAGCAACAACTGGGAAAAAAATCGACTTCAAGATGCATAGACTGTAGACAAAAAACAGAATGATATGATGATTCATAGCATTCTGTTCATGATTGCTTAGACTTTCAATAAAACACAGAATGCTAAGATGATTTTAGCAACAACTGGGAGAAAAATCAACTTCAAGATGCCTTTAAAGAGAGAGTCATTTTTATTTATTTATTTGTTAATTAATGGAAATTTTATAAAAATATAACAAAACTTAGAATTAAAATCCTTTGGCACTTTGTACTTTAAGGCATTCATTCAGATTCTGAAGATGAAGCACACCTAGTATTTTAATCATCTTTTCTACAAACTCTAAAATGTAAGGGATATTTAATGAAATATTCATAACATGCCTCTTAAACAACAGCAAATCAAAACTGAAAGTAAAATAATACTGGAAAAGGAAGTTTAAGCAGAAGAAGGTTGAAGCCTTTTTTTTAAAAGCTTGTAACTGGTTTGCATAAAAAATGTGGAAAAGTGTTAAATAAAATCTGTTCATGAGAATTTGGTGTTTTAATTTGTTTGCACTTCTTTTTAAACCAAAATCATTTTGTATTATTCTTATTGTTTACATTTTTTTAACAAATTAATCTACCATTTTATATACAAATGGGTCAAAATCCCAATATTCAGTTAAAAAAAAAAAAAAACTATGCATGGAAAAGAGACGATGCATATTATACTCTTGTACCTAATGCATTTCAATCATTCCCTGCAACTTATTTTCAATGGTTCTGTTTTTCTCATTGATATTTAACTAAAACACTGGAAATTACTACCAGTTTTCACTAGAACAACTAATGGTCATTCCCGAGAAGCTTCGCTGTAATGAAATTATAATACGACCACAGAGTTTGGTTCTGTTCTGTTATTGGGCCTGGATTAAAAAATGTATGTACAGTTCAAAGTCCGAGATCCAGAATCGGCGGGACTTCGGCGATCCCAGATTTAGAATTTTTCCAGATATTAGATCATCAGTTTAAATCTACTAAGGTGGCATGTAAGCATTATAAAATTAAACATATGAAATCGTGAATTATATAATAATGAAACATTTATGATCTAAAGGGTACCAAAATTTACAAAAAAAAAAAAAAAAAAAAAAAAAGCTTAATATTTATTTGTTTACTTTATTAAACATTTCTTTTAATGGAAGTAGTTTAAGTTGCTTCGTTTTTTGTGCTAATACTTTCTCTTTAATTGTATAGAAAGATCTAATTTCTTGTTCAGTTATAAAGTTCCATTGTTCAACTCCTGTAATTGTGATTTTTCGACTAACTTGAGAACTCTGACTAGTCAATTGAAATCTTTTTGTTTTCAATGACGTCTCTCTCACTTTCTTCACTATCAGAAGCAGTACTTTCCGGATCTAGAACAATACTTACAGATTTTGCCATCCCTTAATTGATTGATGACTGGGGCATTGTCATGGCAATGAAAAACTTATATTATCTTTATTTATTACCATTTCTCCAAATTTTTTTACAAAATCCATTAATTGAAAACTTTCAGCTTTGGTTTGTGATATCTGAAAGCAATCAAATTAATGGCTATGATCTTCATCAGCCTTACCATGAAATACGGTAGCTAGTCATACATTTTTTAAAGAATCCGAAGACACATCTTCCCACAATCTTGCGATGCTCCACACAACAAATTTTATGCTGAAATAATTTCAAAATTTTTTTAATAGTCTTGCCATTATTCAAGAAATTTAACATGGATTTTAAAAATGTTACTTTATACTTGCATTTCAGCTCGCGCACTATTCCGATATCTATAAGCTGAATGATAGACATTCAATTTGGAGGAAAGAATAATAAGGGATACATTAACTTTCACTAAAACTTTAAACAAAGTATGAGCTGTATAGTTGTCTATAATCAGGATAATTACTGCGTCATCAGGTAAACCAATTGAATTCAAATGCTGCTGAGTCTCGGGTATGAAACGATTTTTCAAACCTATCATTTATTAAGGCTTGTGTCATCCATGCTCTTTTATTTGAACGATATATAACGGGAAGAATCTTTCTCCTTTAAATGCTCATGGTCGTGTATTTCTTCTGATTATGAAAGGTTCCTGCAGCATTTGTGCATGCTGAAATTGTTAGTCTCACTTTGGAATCTTTAATGCCAGTTGGAGCCTTTTCTGTAGAGTTTGCCAAAGTATTTCGTGGTACACATTGCCAGGAAAGGCCAGTTTTATCAGCATTGTAAATTCATTGAGATGACTTTTCACTATTAGTGAGTTTAATAAATTCATCTGCAAATAGTTCAGCAGCATTAGTATCAGCTGTCAATGAGATTGGCTATGAAAGTCAAGTTGTCTCGCTAAATTTTGTCTTGCTCTTATTGTGCACTGAGACAATTACGGTTGAATTGTATTATTTTACTTACTTATTATATTTACGTCTGTCTATTTCTTGAAATGCTTAAGGCTTATCTGAGTCCAGAATAAATAATTGCCAACACATACTTAAGGCTTAGCAAAGGCCAGGCTAGATATCTTAACGCCTGATGCAGTCTCTGGGAGTCCTAAATTCTAGTAACAGGTGCCAAATTCTAAACTTTTGCTGTCTCTAAATTTTGCATCCCAGCACTTTCCCTAAATTCTAAAAATTTTGTCACCCCTTAATTTTGGTCCTCGGTGCTTCTCTAAATTCCAAAAATTTCGTCTTCCCTAAATTCTGCTGCCCGGTGCGGCCATACAAGCTCTGATGCCAGTTCTGGATTTATGTGAATAACAAATCAGTTATTCTTAATTCAAATAGCACTAAATGTAATCTTTTGGCCAATGAGTATCATTAATAAAATCTATTTTTAGCACATGGAAAGAAAGTTTTTTTAAAATTTTTCCTTGCCAACATTTCTTAGCCCTTTTAACTTGAATCTGTAACCACCACCAAGCATAAATATCAACACGAAAGTTTAGCATAAAATATTAGTTGGTGTAAAATCAATGACATTTTTATGTAGAATGTTTTGGTTTGAGATGTATGCCAAGCAGATATGCAGCTACGCAGTCAAATTATTGATCACACAAATTTATGCTCAAAAGATTTTTTCAATAATGAGGTATTTCGTGGTTAGAGTAGACTTTAAAGTACCCCTTGTATTATGGGCGAAGCTGTTTCATTTATCGCCACATTGTTGTTTCATTTATGGTAGCCTCAGTAGTTGAATATTATAGAAACTCTATTGTGACGTAATCGGGTGAATGATTCTCTGGGAAATTTTAAATCATGGGATGTTTTGTAAGCATTTTTGTGGTGGTTTTATTGTTTAGACCGTAGAATGGCTCAATGTAGTAAGATTAATTTGAAGTTTCTGTACAATTTGGAACGAAAGGGAAAAAGAGTGTTGATTGACTGGTGTGTAAATGAAGGTTTACTTAGTAGCTATTATAAGTGTCCTGTATTTAGGATATGTGTCTAGTCGAACGCAAAAACCGTTTAGATGGATTTGAATGGGTTTGTAGGAAGAAAGGTTCAAATGTGGTGATGCCGATATACGAATTCGAGTTCAAATAATTTTAGGAAGTTTTTGGATGCTGTTAAGGAATTCTGTGTGCCACAAACTAAAGATGAAGGAACTTCTAAATAGGGTAAGTGAATATTTGCTTTTTTGTAGTACTTAAATGTATAACATGTTTTTTCTTTTTTATGTTATTTTATTGTTTGGTTAAAAATGTAGTTTACTGAGATTATGCATTTTTTGTTTGCCTGTATTGTAGAACTGAGTGCTCCTTTCATTTTTTAAGGGAAAATATATCGATGCATAGGTGGACAAAGTGAAGGGAGTGTGCAATGCAAATTTGTGCAATTCGTGGAATTTTGTTAAGTGAAAATAGGTCGATGTGTACATGGATACTGAATTTGTGCAATTCTTGTTATTTTGGCTTTGTGTAGTGGCGATTTTTGCACCAAAAATTGCCGTTATGCAAGCCAAAATAATAATTCAAAGAATTGCACAAACTCGGTATCCATGTACCACAAAAAATCGCCAAGGAGTACCCTAAAATATACTTTTACTCATTTTGGATATTGGACATCTGGATCTCGGACTTTGTACTGTGTATATTCACTTGTGCATATATGTGTGTATGTATATGCATACGTACATCCATACATATGTATATTTCTGAATCGGTCCTGATAACAGAACAGTACCCAGAGTTTCTTGGATGCTGTTCTGCAAGTCATCTGATGGAACTGTTTACAGTTCAAATAAAATGGACTTCTTTACAATAACAATTGTGGGATATGATAAAATGAAATAATATTTTGGCATTACTTTCAATTTAAAAGAGGCAAAGAATTGCTTTACAAGAGGGAATAGTATTTTAGTCAGTCAAATTGATATTCTTAAGTGAGAAGAGGTCAATAGTTTGCCTCACTATCAAAATATATTCACTTTTATACTCATTAAAAATTTAAGCTAAAATGAGGATTTTTTCTGTTTGTCAAGTTTTGATGTATTTATGCTAAGCTGAAAGTATTTTTATTTAGCTTCTTATATGATGCTGATTAAATATAAAAATCTTCATTTAAATTTTCTGAATTCTATTTTAATTTATTCACTCACCCAGATCATAAATTTCTTTTAAAATGAATAATGATATCAACTTTATCACATGAAAGTTCAATTTTTTTCGTCAATGATCATAAAACTCAGTTACAGATAAAATTTAACAAAAAATGTATTACAGCATTCCATATTGATTCATGACAAGAATACAAATATTTTAAGCAGTTGGGGGGTGGAGAAACATTTTGCATGGCTACTGAAGTTTCAGGAATTATGATAATAAAACATCAAAAATTCTGCACCTTCTTATTGCAAATCAAATATAATCTACTTCTATTTCTTTCTATAACACTTAATTAAAAACATTTTGCTAAAAAGTATAGAGATAAACACAGAATTTTAGGTGCAGAAGATGGTTCTTTTACTTGTCAAAATTTAAACTATTATTCTCTTGTTTAATTAAGTAAATAAATCATTAAGTTATTATTTATATTTTTGAAAGCTGAAACATTTTATTAACAGAAATCAAACACAATAATAAATGCAAACTACATTACTGATAACAGCAAGGGTATTTTCTGATTGCCTGCTCAACCCTCCCGAAAGGTTGCCAATTGTTAGTGACTACTTTGACAACAGCCATTTTTTTAAATGGTGGCACACTAAACAAATGCAATTTCTATAATTTAATAATAATGGTGCAAATTCTATAATTTATGAAGTACGACTTCATAGAATGCAAATTTGTGAATTCTCAAAAGGCAAAACGCCATATTTATGAAGAAATCATTTCTTTTCCATCAGCTGGCAAACTCCACAGTCCCACTATGATTCTTTACAAGCCTGGGTTGCTATATAAAATAACATTTTGCGACATTATGGGTCGCCCTATTTCGGTGACATAATGTGCTGCCTAGAGAGCTTTTTTCAGGGTTGGGACAGATAATCAGAAAGTACCATAACAAGCTCTAATATAGTTAGTTCAAAGTCTAAGCATTAGTAAGCATAATGGGGGGGGGAACCATAAAATAATAAACAATTTTAATTTTTACGAGATAAAGGACTCAACAAAAGTTCACAAAAGTCAAAACCTTTGCTGAAGAGTTTGAAGGTAAGAATAAATATCATAACACCTAAAAATATCAATTTATATATCACCCAGGTAAAAAACATGATGTTTTGAGACAGTAACTAAAATTCTTAAATTTTCATTCATTATGAAAAGCATGATTGTATTATTATATTTATTAAATAAAACTGAAAGATATTTTCTTAAATTATTCATTGATTCCTTACTATATATTGAACAATTCCAGCCAACAGCATTATCGTATGTGAGGGCATATAAGACACACCCTTATTTAGAAGGCCACATACAAGGAAAAAAAGCCAAATAAACAATCATTGAATGCAATTTCCAAACATACTTTTATTAAGGAAAATTAACAAACAAGCTATTTTGAACATGATATGTAAATTTCAATAATGAATAAATGAATGTATGGCAAGCAATCAAACATAATACAAAATAAAGTAGAAACAACACAAAACACAGATTCAAGGAAAACGTTGCCTATCATGAAATTTGACTTTAATCACTTTCAAAACCATAAAAATCCTTTTCACTATCATCATCATCGAAAACGAGAAACGTTGCCTATCATGAAATTAGACTTTAATCACTTTCAAAACCATAAAAATCCTTTTCACTATCATCATCATCGAAAACGAGAATATCGTCATCACTACTGTTTCCGTCATCGCTAGTATCACCTTCTTCGAATAATGTGTCATCTTTTGTTCCGTCAAGAGCATTACTGATTCTGCACTTCTTAAAGGACTTAACAATTATTTCAGCCTTTATGCCCTCCCATAATCTTTTTACCCACTTGCACACTTGTGAAACAGAGGGCCGCTTCATTCTACCTGAGGGCGTGATGTGGCTCTCCCATCCACTTGTTCCATCGTTTTTGCACTTTTTCCTTAAATGGCTTATTCACTGATACATCAAAAGGCTGCAATTGGCTAGTCAGTCCACCAAGAATGACAGCTATCTGGGTTTTTAATTCTCTAGCTTTATTCTTTATGGTTTCAGTTCAATGGGTGCTAAACTGATCCAAAACCAAAAGAGAGGGTTTTTCTTAAGAGTCCATCAGGTCGCCTCACCCATACGTTTTGTAATCACAGTTTCATTCCAGTTTCATCCATCCAGCCTTTCGGATGAACATGAACAATTACATCCGAAGTTTTTTCTTTCGGATGAGTTTTTCTTTTAAATATGAAAAATGGTGGTAGTTTTCTGCCATCAGCACAACATGTTAGAACTACTGTATATTGGGTTTTTTTCATGACCTGTGGTTTCTATGGGTATTGATTTAGACCCTTTAATACTCACAGTCTTGTTAGATGGTACATCAAATGTGAGTGGAATTTCATCCATATTTCCTATTTGACCCGAGCTCAAAAGAAGTTTTCTTGCGTGCATTTATAACAAACCTATGAAATGCTAGTATTTTTTTTTTTCATAAACTGCTGGCATTTTCTGTGTAATAGTTGTTTTTGTGCACATTGATAAGCCTTGCCTTTTCATGAACCTGTAGCACCAGCCCTCAGACCCTAAAAAGTTCTGATTCCCATGTTTTTCTGCAAATCCTTTAGCCTCATTGATTATCATTTTGGTTGAAACACTTATCCCAGATTTCCTCTTATCTATCACCCACATTTTTACGGCATTTTCAAATTCTGACCAAGATGGAGCTGGGCATCGAAGGTTATGTTTTTGTTTTTTAGCAGTCTTGAGTTGATCTTTCTGCAGTCGCCAAGTACGTATCATTTTTTCGGTAGGTGGTGGACCAAAATGCCTTGCTGCTGCTCGCTTTCCATGCATTTTGGCATAGTTTAACCTTTTAACTGTCATGCCTGAAATAATCTCGGGCACAGCTATTCCAAAATGTCATGCCCGAGTATTACTCGGGCTAATTTTTTTTTTAGTGCATCATGTTATACCCAAATATATATCATGAGAAGTTTATTTCGGCTTCAGTTCAACAGATGGCAGAATTTTATTGAAGGTTTCAAAGGATAGAGGTTAAAGTTCAAAGTGCGCTGCATTTTTTTGACTGTGAGGCAAACATTTCATTTTTGAAATAAAACAAATTTGACAATTTATGCTCCCAAATCATCAAAATAACTTGACAATTAAAAGGTTAACACTCCTAGTTTATACTGAATTGTATAGCTTAATCTCTTGTTTCCTGTAGTCATATTTTCCAGGGTACTTTTTTTTAAACAAATAGTTTTAAGCACTGATACTGACACGTTTATACAGAGTAGCACCGATACCAACACGTGTGTCAGCTAAGTCAAAGAAAGTCTATGTAAAGAAGGAAAGGCTCCATAGACATAATGTGACCGTCGAACCTGTTCGAACTTCGACATCAGCTTCGAACTTTGGCGCTTTTTGGCAACAGATATTTCATGCATGCGAAAAATAATTATGGCAGATGTAGAAAGTTATGCGTGTCTAGACCTTTATCCGGGCTAAAAATATCATTCAGTATTGAAAGTTAACCTGTTTCCTTCCCATATAAAACGCAAGTAACTTTTTTGAGACCAAATTTAGGAAAAAAGTGCGTCTTATATGCCGTCAATTACGGTAATTTCTAGCACTTTGAAATAGGAAAAATAATTTTAAGCATTTGTGCATTATTTTTTATTTAATTTAATATTATGAATAAATACTGAATATTATTTTACAAATCTCATTGAGAAGGAACACGGCACCATTACAGAACAGATTATTATTACTCTATACAATTACAACTTAAACATTAAAAAAAAATCTATCATTTTAAAAGCCCCCCCTTTTTTTTAACCCAAAGAATTTTGCCTCACTGCCTTTTGAATTTACATTTTAAAAATTTTCCCCTTATTACAAATTAAAAAATTTAAATATTCTGTAGCATCAATACTTCATTTTCTTTGGTTTGGTTCAGTAATTATCATTGGTACTTTTCTGTTATTGATACCAGATGCAGAGGATACATATGTGTGCATATGTGTATGTGCATGCACATACATACGTATGCATATACATACATGCACTCCTACACACATACATTTCTGAATCCACTCCCAGTAACTGAAAGTACCTTATTATTTTATAAGAGTAAGAATTTTATTAGAGTTATCACTTAGTAACTGTTCCTCACAGATAAATTTAGGAGATACACTACACATATTTTGCAACTTTTATAAATCTTAAATTTAATTTAAATTGGCTCTGAATATTTAAGCTTGATTGATTAAACAAATAACACATGAATAATACTAATAAAGCTAACATAAGAAAAAACTATCACAAAACTTTGTTTGTTTCTTTTCTGTAATTCATTTAATAAATAAGTGCACAGAAGGATCGTATTCTCAAAACTTAGGAAACAAAATAAGAAATTATATTGAAAAGACACCCCCCAGCAAAAAGGTTTATAAAATTTTTATTAACTGATTATTATTATTATTTTAATTTTTATTAACTTAGTAGTATGACAAATCATGGTGTAATAAAAAAATTAAAAACTATAAAGGTTTATCTATGTTAATAAGATTAATATGTAAAATTCATTTTTCAGAATTTTCATGCATTTTATGAAAAATATGAGATTTACATGATAAATTGTACCCTAGTGCCATTAAAATAATAATTGCAATATTTCACTGAGCACTTATTTAAAACTGGAAATATTTTGCCAATTACTGCTTTTCCACATGGATCATAACTAATATGCAAAATAAAGTTATATTACTTTTACTTACATCTTGCTTTGATATTCCAAAATTATGATTCATTTTCTCACAAAGCTCTTGAACAGTTGCTTGAGAATCCATCAATATACCTACTTTCATCTAGAATATACACAAAAACATTTCTTCATTTTAGGAATTTAAAAAATGTAGTAGAACTCATATGAAAGAATAAAACATTAGATTTTATTGCAACATAATATCTTTTATATACAGTACACAGATTTCAAAATAGCATATATTTTATTTATTTATTTATTTATTTTTTAGAAACTATACATAACAAATGCAAAATATCAGGTCTGGGAAAAAGTTCGTGGCATTTTTGGAGTAAAATTAAACTGGTTTTCTTAAGGCATGAAATAGAATTTATTTAAACCAATATGCTGCATTATTATTGACAATGTTTTGGCATCTTTCAGGTAAAGCCATGATACCATTAGTGAAGAACTGTGGTTTCTGGTTGAAAAACGGAGTCAAATGGTTTTCACAGGCCTCTTTCAAAATCTGCCTAATTCCACTGAAAGAGTTCTGCAGAGATTGGAACAAATGATAGTCTGATTGTGCTATGTCCAGACTATATGGTGTGTGCATCTTAACTTCTCAAGCAAGCTCATGAAATTTTTGATCAGTCGTCAAAGAAATGTGTGGTCGGGCATTGTCACGATGGAAGATAATACCTTTCCTATTATTCAATTCAGGCCATTTTCTTTCAACTGTCTGACATAATCTCTCCAGTTGTTCACAGAAGAGTTGAGAATCAGGTACTTTTCCGTTTCGCCGGCGCAAATCTCGCCAAGCAGACTTTATTGGTGACAACATACAGTATACACATAAAAAATATTAAAAAAAATGTTAGTTTTAAGAATTCTTTTTTTAAAGGCATAAACATTTTAATATCACTTAAAATTTTATAAAAAACCGATAAATAAAGACAATAAATTTGTAAAAAGACATTAATTTAAGAATTTACTACGCTTTCATGGTTCAGCATCCTGATTCGCCGGTTCATATCACGTAACCCCAAGCGATCTCATCTCACGTAAACTACTCTCTACAAAAATCTAATGCTCTCAGTAATTATCTACATTAATTTCAAGTTAAATCTTAATTTGGAACACAAGTTTAAATGCAAGAAATATTTCAATTCGTACGAATAGCTTACTCAGAAATTATGTAAAACTGCAGTACTTTACTTCGCTAATGCATTCTCATCAGAATTGATGAATTTAACTCTTGACTTTACCTTTTCTATATTTTCGGCTTCGGGTAAGCGCTGTGATTGCATCCTAATTGACTTAAATATCGAAAATGACTGAACATCTGATAAATAACATAAACATACAACATAAAACTGAACTATCTGATAAAAATTCTATGTAATTATATGTCAGTATTGAAAGAAACAATCAATCTGATAAGAAAAAGCTGCGACTTGTTTTGAAAATGAGGCGTAAAAGGTTACCAGCGAGAATATTCCGTTTGGCATCGGTTGCACCATTATTAGCGACTTTATCGCTTGCGCCGGCAAAACGGAAAAGTACCATCTGGAATCGTCTGACCAGCTGGAAGTAGCTCATGGCAGAAGATTTCCCTTCCAGTTCTATCACACACAAGGCAGGACCTTATTCAGCATCAATCTTGCCTTTGTGGCAGCTCCCCACCCTTTATCCACAACCTTTTATGCTTGTCGTTGTTGTACATTATCCACTTTTCATTCCCGGTTATGACACATTTGAGAAATGGGCTTGAGTCCATTGCGTTTCAGCAGCCTATTGCAAATGTTAATTTGGTCTAGCATTTTTTTTCAAGTTTAACTCATGCAGAATGCAGATATCGAGCATTTTTTTTTGTAGCCAGCTTTGTGTAAATGGTTCAAAACAGTTCTGTGATCAATGCCCAGTTCCAAACCAATGTTGACACAACTGATGTGCTTATTTTGTTGGAATTTCATCAGCTTTTTCAGTGATTCGATGGCCAGAACATGAGGCATCTTTTAGGTCAAAATTACCAGAATGAAAGCGAGCAAACTATTTCTGCACACAAGATTTTTGATATGGCACCTTTTTTCTGTGAGAAACACCAGCACAGTGTTTCTCACAAGTCTGTGTAACATTCTTCTCTTTGTTGTAATAATATTTCAAAATACAGCACAATTCTTCCTTACTTTTTCCACTGTCAAACAAACGCACAGAACTTTCCATCCACTGCACCCTATTCAAAGTTTATATATTCACAGTAATGCTCAAAGAATCACCTTTCCAACAAGCATTTAGTGGTGTCACTCGATTTCTGTTTCCTGAGTTATTTAGCATTGACACCATCTACAGGAAAAATATCACAAACGTTTTCCCAAACCCAACTATATATAAAAAAAAAAATGTACATTATACACACACACATATATATTTGGTGGTCGTGTGCTTAATGCATGATATAATTAAAGAAAATAAGAGTAGACAATCTCCTATTACAAAAGAATATATTAAGTGCTAAATTACAATTTAAATTACATTGCAGAGATCAACGCAGAGCTCGGAACGCAGTTCATGCTACCGTCGCGTACAGTTGTCTCTCGAGAAGTCTGAGGGAGTAATGACGTCGCTTTGCTGCTCCGGTTAAGAACTGGATTTTACACGTGGCGCCATCTCACGAATAGAAGTTGAAGTATCTGTCGGAATGCCACAGTACTCCCCCCCAAGTACCATCGATACGTTATAAGTACTTTGGGTTAAATTTAACCTTTCTTCCAGATCTGGTAGTTTTACGTTGCTCTTTAACGGGATGTAAGCTTTCTTTCGGGAGTTATGTTGATGAGGAAGTTGTTGGATCTTGCATTAGAAATGCTGGTTTGAGACGATCGATTCCAATCACTGATTGTTTACCATTGCAGATGATGGTGAAATGTTTCGGTGTTATTTGACAACTTTGAATGGACCATCATATGAAGGTGTTAAAGTTGGCTTAATTGCATCGTTGCGCACGAATACGTGCGAAGATGTCTCAAGCGCAGGATGTACAAAATAGCTTGGCTGGTTATGCGAAGATACTGGGTTGTAGCATCAATTAAGCAATTATTCTTGACATCCACTAGAAGGTGGAAATGTGTCAAGAAGTCGACACCAATAATTGCTTGAGTTACATACACAATAATAAACGGCCAGTTGAAAGTCTGGCGCAAGTTTAAATCAAGTGTCAATAGTTTGGTGCCGTAGGTTGCAATTTGAGTACCATTGGCTGCATACAGTACAAGTTTATTAAGTTGGTGAGCATTTGTTTTAGTTCTCGGGAGCACTGATATGTCAGCTCCAGTATCTACTAGAAAACACAACTGAGTTGAACGATCAGCCAGTACTATTCTGTCGATGTGGCGGACATTCTGTTGGCCAGCAGAAGACCGCCCATTTAGTTTCCCACTTGTTCAAAAGTGCATGGAGGGGCACACCTGCGAGCTTGAGCGCCAAAATTCATATGATAAAAACATATGCCACTTGTGGATTCTTTGTACTGCGTTCGAGTATTGTGACGAGATCGACTCCTGCTTCGGCCACGAAATTTATTACGTGGGCCCTGATTTGATCGATTGTATCTCCGTGAAGCATGAAGACTTGTAGAGAGTTCAGATACTTTTTTGGTCAATTCAGCCACTTGTTGTTCGAGGGATGAACTGGAAGGTGCAGCATTAGCAGCACTGACATAAGCTGGAGTAACAAGTTCATTAATTTTGTCAGCCATTGCTGCTAACCGGGTTAGATCTTCATTGGAAGCAGCAAGAATTATTTGTATGTTATTAGGGAGACGCGAAAGCCATAGTGACTTCAACAAGTCGTCACTAAAATGGCTTTCTGCCAGATCACGCATTCGTGACAGCAAGTATGAAGGTCGCTGATCTCCAAGTTCAAGTCCTTGTAGTAAAGTATGTATTTTTGAAGATTCACTTTCTGAATAGATTTCAATGAGCCACTGTTTCAGTTTGGAGTATTTATCACAATCAGGTGGTTTGAGAATTAAGTCATGCACTGAATTCAGAATATCAGACTCAATTGCTGCAACTACATGGTTGAATTTTGTAGAATCCTCACTAATGCGAGCGATAGAAAATTGTGCTTCGATCTGAGCGAACCACAATGAAGGATTATTTTTCCAGAAAGGCGGTGGCTTCACCGCAACGTGTATGATTTGTGGCTCTGGTGGAATATCGTCGGGCATACTGATAGATAATTTTCACTTTAATTAATAAACACTTAACAGCACAAATATTGTAGCGTGAGGATACACTATTGATATTTTACCATGATAACAATAAATATTTTAACCATGCAGAAAAAATTTACGTAACAATACACACACAAATAAGACAGGGTCAGCAATTACACACACAAATAATATTTTACCGAAATGCATTTGAAAAGAAACCCCTATTTGAGAAAAAAAATGATGCGTTCATTTTGTATTGCGCACACACAAAATCACCACTTCACACTGCTAAGGCACTTTCGAAGGAAAAAGGAAATCACTCCTGTAGCACATGGGAAAAAAAATCACTACTTTCGAACACTGAGGGAAGAATTTTGCCGTAGCACGTTGCAGAAAAATTACTGATGTAGCACATTTAGCGAAAATCACTATTGTATCACATTTGTCACAAAAGTTGAATGATCGAAGAATTATTGCACGACTGGCGAAGTCAGCGGAACGGAACAGATCACATTGATGATTTGCTGAAACACCTTGCGATGATATGCACGACTTTGAAAAAAACACAAGCAATATATATCAATACTTCTAGAAATAATTGAAGGGGTATGTTGTAGCATACATTTAATGTCCATATTCGTTGTTATTTTTAGTCAGTTCTTCAGAATGCCTTGGATGCACGTGGCTTAGGGTCGTTGAAAATCCATTGTCAGTAGCGTACTCAGTCAAAAGGTCACCACTTTTGGTGGTCGTGTGCTTAATGCATGATATGATTAAAGAAAATAAGAGTAGACAATCTCCTATAACAAAAGAATATATTAAGTGCTAAATTGCAATTTAAATTACATTGCAGAGATCAACGCAGAGCTCGGAACGCAGTTCATGCTACCGTCGCATACAGTTGTCTCTCGAGAAGTCTGAGTGAGTAATGACGTCGCTTTGCTGCTCCGGTTAAGAACTGGATTTTACACGTGGCGCCTTCTCACGAATAGAAGTTGAAGTATCTGTCGGAACGCCACATATATATACAGGGTGCCCACTAAAGTCTGGTATCACCCTTTAAATGCCGAACGGCTGCAGCTATAACAAAAGTGGTGTCTATGCACAGTCAAGTGGCTATGTGCTACTAGATGAGATAGCTTGTGGACATGAATGTTACAAACAGAACGCTTTACACGTCCATGTGTTTGTTCATGATTTCCTACACTGTGACGTTATGACAGGATCTTGGAAAGAAAAAAAAAACAACTAGTTATCACAAACCACCTTTATTTTCGATGTTCAAACTTATCTCCATCAGCTGAAATGCCCATCTGGACTTTTGTTAGAACTTCATGTTGTACGCGTTGTAGCACAGTGGGTGACACGTTTGCACAAGCATCTGTAATACATTGTTGAAAGTCCTGCAATGTTTATGGAGGGGTCACAAATACCTGCTGTTTGAGGTACCCCCATAAGAAAACGTCCATTGGAGTCAGGTCAGGTGAACGTGGAGCTCACTCTTCGAAACCACCATACCCAACTATTTGATTTCCGAATTTCTCAATCAAGTACTGCTTCATTTGTGACATCTTGTGTGCAGCCGCCCTGTCATCTTGGAACCATCCATTCCAGAGTTGATGCAACGGCAGGTTTTCAACAAAATCGGGTATTATCTCTTGCAGAAGTTCTAAACATATTGCAGCTGTTAACACACCCTGGTGAAATATTGGGCCAATTAGTCTGTTATTATAAATTCCACATCAAACATTAATTGAAAACCATATCTGATGTCGAACGTTAGCAGAACATGATGGAATTTCCAGTGCTCAGTAATGATTGTTCTGCCTATTGGACATTTCATTCTGCAAAAAGCGTGCCTCATCAGTCCGCACTATATCTGCCAAGAATGCTGGCTGGACCTGTATCTGATTCATGATTAAGTTATACCATGTTGAAATGTCTCTCGGCATCCCCATCCAGTAATGCCTGATTAGGTGTTGGCTGATATGGATGAGCACCTAATTCATTTAAGACTTTCCAAATGTGACTTTTTGAAAAACCATAGTTTTTACTTATCTCTCTTGTGCTGCTGTTTGGATATATGAGGGCGTATGATGAGACATCTTCCAGCTGTACCTTCCGCCCTACCTTACCTGGTTTGCCGGATCAAAGTCGGCTAGTCATGCAACCTCTCTCCCTTAAACATTTTACAACCTGTAGAATGGTTTTGTGTGAGGGATGCAGGCCAGCAGGAAAATGTTGTCGATACAACCATGCTGCCAATTGTGCTTTACGCCCACAATCACCGTAAAGTAAAACCATGTAACAATAATCATTTTTTGAAACTCATTCCATGGCCATGAGCTTCAACATACAATGCCGAGGAGATATATCTTTTATAGCTGTTTCAGGTAAACGTGACGTTTCATACACTATTTGCATAATGCACAAATTTGCACACCAAGCTCAAGTTGCACTGAGTTGATGCATTTTGCGAAACAATTGTGCACCATCTACATATTGTCTACTCTGTTTGTAATGAGTATTAGTACAAGGATGCCCCCTGCGGAGTTTGATACACAGTCCTCTCGACTGCGAATTACAAGCGATACCACTGTGCCATGATACAGGCTCGTGTTTCATTCGAAAGATAACCTTTTCTCCTTTCGTTCAAGTTTCATGACATCACAGTGTGGGGAAATCATGAAAAAACAAATATGCATTTTCAGCATTCATATCCATGAACTGTCTTTTTGTACTAAATCAACGATGTTCCACAACTTTGTAATTCAGTTTTTCTTCTTATCCAAGATAGGGATCCGAACTTCAGTTTTCCACCAGCTGGTGCTGTAAGTTATCTCATCTAGTAGCGCATAGCTACTTTACTATACCTAGACACCATTTTTATGACTACAGCTGCAGCCGTTCTGCAGTTAAACAGGTGACCGAACTTAAGTGGGCAACCCCGTATTTATATAATTAGAAAACTTTTTACATACCATCTCCAAGGAACAGAAATTTAATTAAAACAATGAATATTAAAAAAAAATTTCAGTATTTTAATTAGTTTTTGAAATTAATATTTTCTAAACCTCTATTGCTTTAAAAACATAAAAATCTGTATAGAAAATCCTTAATCGCAAAAATATCAAAAATCAAAAGTAAAAATTTTTAAGTCTTGAAAAAGTAGCTATTATCATTGATCACATATTAATCTACTTACTTACTACCAATCTACATCTCAATTAACAACACCTAAAAATAGTGAGAGTGTTTCATCTTTCTTCCAAGTAAGCATCAAATTATATTTCTGCTAGAGCCAAATCATAAATCACAAATAATGCTCAATTGCAATAAAGACAATCTAAATCAAAAACCTCCTCTTGGTGAGCCTCCACATTGGATAATTACACACTTTTAGCTTCAGCTCTTTTGCTGTCAAGCTGCTACTTTGCTCCGTTTGCTTTGTCGTGCTACTAACTATGTCATTAGCTAAAATGTGATATTCTCTTTAAAATTTAGGAGTGCATATTGCGCCCATGATCATGTGTGACGAAAAATATTTTTTTGATAATTAGGTTGTATCCACCAATAAAAGTTATTTTCATTTAAGCTGCAAGTCTTTCCTTCGAGTGTTATCTTTCTAACTATGCACTAAATTCTTCTCAGGATACAATGAAGAAAACCATCATCAATCTGTTTCAGGTTACTCTTAGTCACCTTATTACAACAAGGAGGGTACAAATAATGAGAGCACATGCCCACTGTCGCTCTAGGAAAACCCTAATCCACAAATTAAAATTTTCATTTAGAAGAGTCACTGTGGTGAGAGAACTGCTGGGTACTTTTCACCCCTCCTTTTCATTCTTCTGGCTTTAGTTTCAGTATAAAGTGCTACCACACACACAATACATATTTAATCTTTTTTATTAGTAGTATTTAAGACCACAGGGTAATGTTATACTAATTACATTTCTTTATCATAACTTCAGTATACAAGTTATTTGTCTACCTTGATTTTTGTGTCTTTAGCTTTTTTCTTTTAATATCAAGTGTATAATGTAACAGACTTTTATGGCCATAAGAGTAAACTGAAACTTTTAACTTTGATTTGTCATACAATACTAAGAGTAGTTACTTTTTTTGAGGAAGGAAACCTTTAGGTGAAATTGTATTTGAGCATACTACAACTATCAGCAGTTTATTATTATTGCATTTTTTTATGTGTTTCAATTATTCCATTGCTCTACAATATGCAACTCTATTCTTGTTCTATTATGAATAAGTACATAATAAATGTAATGCTTTTTCATAACTGTTTTAGAAAAGTTTGGGAAAAAAAAAAAAAAAAAAAAAAAACCTGTGGAAATTTGTGACAATATCAAGACAACTTTTCTAGAACTTCAAGCACATCTTGAATACATGAATTTTTTTATATTTTCATTTGAACTTTCCATTCTAATAATTTTGTTTTCATATTTCTAAATTGAATTTTTTACATGCTTTTATACATTCTGAATTTGAAATTTTATTTTTATATATTTTCATATATCTAGATATGAGAAAGTTTGTGAATTAAATGACAGGCATTGAGAAGCCTCCAGGCTATGTCCCTGAAAACCTTCATTTGCTTTCTCGTACTAACTGTACATAATGTATTCCTTTGCTACTGTTATAATGCTTTAACATAAGTAGCTTAAGCTTGAGTATTTTCTGTCACCAAGCCTTATTCTCTTTGAAGGAGGGGAATATGTAAGATAAAAAGTAATGTAAATCAAAATTATTATTTAAACTAGAGGTAACCATGTAATTCTCACTCTGCATTTTAAAAATCATAATAACTTTTCTGGATTTCATCACTTCTAGATCAGTCTATCCTATATGCATACTTGCCAACCTATGACACTCAAAAATCAGGAGATTTTTGTAAGGAATCGGGAGATTTTTCACAATGTTAAAAAGACATTTTAAATGATGACAATATAGTTTTTAATAATTAATTAACTTTAAATAGTAACTAATTCTTAAATGCAAGCAACACAAAAATACCTTACACATAAAAAACATTTTTATTACTTGCATCGTTTAAGAAAACAAAAACAAAAAAAAAAAAAAAAAAAAAAACTTTAATCAGTTTTCGTATAAATGTTATAAACAGTGGCAAATTTTGCTTTCTGTAAGAAACTTCATAATTTTGTTCGTAGCAATTGCCACGTAGGCCTGCTTTCGCTAATAAAGTTTTTCTAATGTGTTACCACTAATATTAGATCTAAATTTAGTCCTCGTTTTCGCAACAACACTGAAAATCCTCTCACACTCTGCATTACTATGGGGAACTGTCAAGATGGCCAACACAATTCTATACAGTTCACTATATTTTAAAATTCCATCAGCACCTTTCAGTTTTCCAATTAAACTCCACTGGGTGTCAATCCTAGCTGATTTTATTACTTCATTCAAGTTTTCTAATTGTAAACTGCTGTTATGCAGCTGTTGGAACTGTTTTAATTTTTCCTTCCTTTTAGAACTCCTTTCAAGATAATAATAAATATCAACAATGTGTTCATCCACATTTATTGGTAAAGAAGCTGCCCCTTTTTCAGCTGCTAAATTTAAGAGGTGACAGGTGCACTTCATAATCCGCAAATCTGAATTTTCCTTTCTTAAGATGCCTGCAACACCAGTCTTCAAGCCTACCGATACCGGTGCATTATCGGCACCAAGTGCTAAGCAATTATCCAGAGGGACTACATTTTCTTTTAGTTTTAATAATTAGCTGTGCTATATTAAAGCCTGTCAAATATCCTTCTAAAGTGGGGACAGAAAGTAAATTGCACTCAATTTCTGAAGACTCTGGATTAAAAAAAAGAAACAACAATTGAATACAGTTTTGAATCGGTATTATTGCTTCCAACCGTAGAGAGACAGAACGGAGCTGTTTTAATGCAATCAATAACTGAAGAATTATTTTTCAAATCCATTTCTTTAACAATTGCACCTGTTTTGGTTCTTGCACTTGAGTATTTCTTAGCGATTTCACTATCGGGAAACATTTTTCTAAATTAAGCTGCAGCGTGATCCGATGCATTCAGTGGCAGGTTGTGCTCCAGTAAAAAAGACAGAGAACAGACATTCTGCATTAATAACTTTTTGGTCCTTTGTTTCCGAAGAAAAATTTAATTTTTCGTTTTTTCAAAAAACTCATGTTGTCCTTGTGTTTTTGTGTACGCACATGTTTAAGAACATCCACCCTTCCACCATGCGAAATCGAAAAATCGCAATGACAGGCGGTTTTTCGATTTCGCAAATTTATTATATTTCCTTGAGGAAATAATGGAAGGAAAGTCAAGTGTGTACGATTTTTGAAACTTACACGAGTATTTCACCTTTCTCGTAGACATAACAAAAGATGATAGTTTCAAAAACTATTTTTCGAAGGCACGTGTACTCACACAACTCAAGACAAAATGACCGAAATAACTAAACAACATCCAGAGAACAGCTTGCTTTGTCCTCATTGGTTAATATACGCCAGGTGACACGCAGTGGAGCACGATGCCCATTGGAGAACTGGAGAACGACGTTTCTGGATAGGTATATGCTCTCACTCACAAAGCAGAAATTATCTAATTCGCAAGGTTTTCTTTTAGATATAATCTAGAGAAAATTCAATTGGTTTTAGACGTCCAAAATCACTTTTTTTTTTTTTTTCATATAACAAAGTATTAAGCCATGTTCCATAAAAATCGTGAGAAATTTTAAGAATAAGAAAAAGTCGGGAGAAATATATTGTAAATTGGGATGGTGGGAGAGCGGTCGAAAATCGGGAGAGTTGGCAACTCTGTATATGGCTTGCATAACGCTGATGATGTGACTAATTCAGAACCTAAACTCACAATTTCGAGAACTGAAACCTCTTTAACGTAAACCAAAACCTCCTCTTGGTGAGCCTCCATATTGGATAAATGCACACTTTTCGCTTGAACCTCTGTAGTGCTTAGATGCTATTGCACTGTGCTCTCTTCCTATCATAACCGAATCAGAAATATAAATGTTCTGGAAATAGGCACAATTAGAGTGCCAAGTGAACTGGCCACAAATGTCAATTTAAATAAAAATGAAATTTAATCTGCCTCGACTGCCAAGTTTCTATTACAAAGTTAGTTATTATAAAAGATATGTAATTAAAATGACTAAGAATCGAATACAGTGTGTAACCTATGGAACCAATAGACAGTAAATCTGTGATGACGTCAGAAGTAATGCAAACATATGTAACTATGACATAACAAAAAATCACGTGACCTCTGACGTTATTTGTGATTTTTTTTACTTTTTTAGTCTCCTTTTGCTACTTTAGTTGAAAAATTTCTGCCAACACTGCCCAGTGCAAATACAGGTTACTCCTTTTAGAATAGAGAAGGGAAATTAATTTAAGCTTCTAAGTTAATCTTTTACATATTCTTTATTTTTCTTACATATATATATAAATATATATATTTGATGCATGCCATTACAAATTTTTAAATAGTTTTTCACAATCCTCTTAAATATTAATATTTTCTAATTCCATTTAGCAATAGTTTTATACTTTCTTTCATACAAGATAATTATAAATAGAAAATTAATAATTTTATATCCACATGTCATAAGATGACTTGGAGTAAGCTGTAACAGATTGGCAAGGCTTCTCTGCATTATATTGTGGGGAGACTCTACTGCGTAGTTAGAAAGATCACACTCGAAGCAAAGACTTGTAGACAGATTTGGCCGAATTGAATATAACTTTTAATTGTGGATACGAGCCAATTATCAAAAACATCTCTTTCATCACACATGATCATGGGTGAAATATGCACCCCACAATTTTATACAGAATATCACATTTTAGATAATGGCATAGTTAGTAGCATGACAAAGCAAACAGGGCGAAGCAGCATCTTGCCTGCAGGAGAGCTGAAGCTAAAAGTGCACAACTATCCACTACGGACGCTCACCAAGAGAAGGTTTGGGTTTAGATTAGAAAAGTTTCAGTTCTCAAAATTTTGTGTTAAGTTTCGAGTTAGCTACGTCATCAGTGTTATGCAAGCCATGCAAGATGAATTGATCTAGAAATGATTCAGTTCAGAAAAGCTATTATTATGATTTTAAGAATACAGAAAGGGAATTAAGGAATTACTGCTACTTTAACCAATTATAATTTTGATTTGCATAATTCTTTATCTTACACACACACACATATATATATAAACACACACTTATGCAATATACATGATCTACACAAAAAAGGAGTGAAACTGCATATATACTCACCATATTCATTTTTTCATTAAGAAAAACTATATTAAAAAATAAGGGAATGTTTTGACTATGAGGTACAGGTAATGAAACACAAAGATATGGATCAAATGTGTTGCTGAATTGACCACAGCCGAGACAACAAATTGATGACCGGAACTGGCCTTGAAATAAGTCATGTACAAAACTATTGTTACATCTTAAATGGTTTGCAAGAGTTTCTGCAGCAATATCTTCATCAGAACGTCCAAGGCTACCCTAAAAATTAAAAATGCGGCATTTAATATGCAAAAGAGCATTAAACACTAATAGTACAGTTGCTTACAGAGTTTGAACTAAACAGAATTAACACTTATTCAATAACAGAATAATAACACTGCCATTGTAGCAAAACCTTTCTTATAAAACTGATTGCATAATTATATCACTCACTATTTTGAATAATACACTATTTTCAAAGTGAACTGGCATATTTAAGTACAAAAATTACCCAAATAAATGTTATCAGAAGCAGTAATATATCTATTACTATTAGTTGCATAAGAATCATAAAATATATAACCCATATGAAAGTTAAAAAATCAAGTGTCAGCAATTTAACTATTGACATAATGTCCAATGACTGATTACTTCAGTTAAGGCTGTAATATAATTTGGAAACTTGGATCATTTAAAATTTTTAACTACTCGTTTAAAGGCACTTTTACTTTCCAATGTGAATATTTTCTCATGCAATGAACATAAAAGAGAATTATGATAATATTCAAGAATTTACAGATATGAATGCAATCATAGAATCACTGTGCTGATTTCAAAGCTTGGACATTAGCAATAAAAACTTTTTTTTTTTTTTTTTAATTCTCGCAATAGTACATTTTGCGGCTGATCTTTGGAATATGGTAACTGGTAGTTTGGCGACATTTTGGAGACGATAAAGGTTACTACCTAGGACTTTGGTAATAATGTGAGAAGTACTCAGTTCCAATTACGCATTATTTTGTGCGAGGGAAATGAGATCGTGAGATATGTCATGTGACATTAATGGACGAAATACAGTTCTTTAATCGGAAAAGGGGGGGAATTTGGAAAACTGTAGTACTATATTATTTTGTATTAAGCTTCATTGTGTGTTGTGTGAAATAGTGTGCGTGCCACGTAATGAAGATACTGAAGATTAGGCAAGTTAGTATTTTTAATCATTTGAGGATATTATTTTTATGCATGTAATGCTAAATGTAAGGAGTAAATAAATTAATATGATATTATTGGCAAATTGTTATTAGCAATGATTTAGTTTAAAGTAATTAGGATTGTAATCTAATTTTTATTAATTTAATGTATGTGCTTATTTATATTTTAAGTACTGTTTTTTAATTTAATTATATTTTAATTTAATGATCGTGATTTTCTGAGTTATATGTTTGTAGTATTTTTGAATACGCTTGAGTATTTTCATGCATTTTCGTGAAATTTTTCTAATTTAGGAGAAAAAAGCAGTGTACATGGATATAGTGAAGAGTGTGCGCAATGCCATTTTTGTGCAATTCTGGATTTTTTTTAAGTAAAAATAAGTCAACATGTACATGGTTTAGTGATATTTTAATTAAATGATAGTTATTTTGTGAATTTTATGTTTGTAGGAATTTGGTATACGTTTCAGTTGAAGTAAACGTGCATGGAAGTAATTTAAATATTTGACACTAAGTATTTGTAACCATTTGTAATGTTTGCGGTATGAATTCGTTGGTGACGTTTATAATATAATAGATAATTTAGAGGTAAAAGTTTTTGGATATTTTATTTATTTTATACATGGAAATGTTAATCTTTGGAAAGGGTATATACTTTTTGCGATCAGGTAATTTCATATATGTTCTTTCTACCGGATTTAAAGATTCACAAAATTTTCCTGCATTTTCGTGCAAATTTTTCTAATTTATGAGAAAAAAGCAGTGTACATGGATAAAGTCAAGAGTGTGTGCAATGCCATTTTTGTGCAATTCTGGAATGTTTTTTTAAGTAAAAATACATCGACGTGTACATGGTTTAACTATATTTTAATTAAATGATAGTTATTTTGTGAATTATATGTTTGTAGCATTTTGGAACACATTTCCGTAGAAGTAAACGTGCATGGAAATAATTTAAATATTTGACACTAAGTATTTGTAACCATTTGTAATGTTTGCAGTATGAATTCGTTGGTGACGTTTATAATATAATACATAATTTAGAGGTAAAAGTTTTTGGATATTTTATTTATTTTATACTTGGAAATGTTCATCCTTGGAAAGGGTATGTACTTTTTCGCGATCAGGTAATTTCATATATGTGCTTTTTATCGAGTTTAAAGATTCACAAAATTTTCATGCATATTTTTGTAATTTATGAGAAAATACCAGTGTAGATGGATAAAGTTAAGAGTGTGTGCAATGCCATTTTTGTGCAATTCTGGGATGTTTTTTTAAGTAAAAATAAGTCGACGTGTAAATGGTTTATGTGTATGTGCTATTCTGAAAAACACGCAAGGAGTTTGCGATTGTGCATTTTTTCCCAATTTTGCAGTTAATATTTGTCATGATTAAGCAGTTTTGTTGCATAAAATTTCTAGCATAAGTGTAATTTGGCTAGTAGATTGTTGGAAAAAGTGTTCAGTAAATAAAAAGAAAAGAAACATGTCTTTACTTCGTGAAGACAAAATGGCAGCGAAAAAAAAAAATAGGGGTTGCTGTAGCAGAGTTGGTCGCCAAATTTTCGCCAAAAAATCGCCAAGTTACCATAATTCAAAGATCAACCCACTTTGCTGATAAATTAAATGAAAACACTGCTCATGCAACCATTTATTTCTCAGCAAACTGTATGTTTTATAGGCACAGCTTTAGTATTAGTCCTTTTTGGCGAGAAATTTGTTTGGCGATATTTTGGAGCGATAAATGTAAAATTATGATAACCTTTGTAACCCTAAATACTGAGCTGAAAAAAACATGCCGCCATTTCTGTCCATGTAACTTTAACGAATTTGGTAGGTATCGGAGCTTTGATGGCAGGAGGGATAAATTGCATGTTTTTCTTAAAGTTACGTTTGTGTTGGGAAAGCACAGGATTTAAAATATTTTTAAAAAAGCTAAAATTTGATAATTAAAACTGATGCTTTTAATATTACATCACATGAGTCTTGACATTTTTTCATATGTCAACTCTGCATATTATTATAAACTCCACCCCCTCCCCCAAGAAAAGAAACACATTTTCAGTAGCATGACGTAAACTCTTTGTGTTTCTTTTGCTAAGAAGATCAAAATTACCATGGTCTAAAAATACTTTTTTGCCTCATATTAAAACTATAGGGATGTGTGATTGCATGAATTCATAGGTTCAAATCAGGACCAAAAATATTGCTTTTATAACATTTTTATAATTTGACTGACTATAAAAAATATAATGTTGCTTACATTATGGAATATATTGCTTATAATTTACAATTCTCAAATTTTGTAAATCTTACAACCTAATAGCTGTATATGAGTAACCTTCACTGAGTATTATTACTTTTATTAATAGTATGTTGACATAACAGTCTTTTTATTTTAAATTTTATGCCAATTTTCTACATTACTTAAATATTTTATTTAACAGAAATCTGAATTTTTTTGTAATAAAAACTCTATAATAAAATAAGAGTACAATTTATGGAACTACTCTGATATGCGCCCTCAAGTCGCCAAATTTCGCGCCAAATATTTATGGCGAGAAACTTCACGCTGCCATATTACTATCTAAATTTTTTGTCTACATTTCGAACTTTTAGCCTAAAATGTCTCCAAAAACGCGGTTTTCGCACATGCAAAAACTACGTTTTCAACATACAATTTAGCTAAAAATCCAAAAACAAAAAATTTAGATAGCAAAAATGTAAAGTTTCTAACCAAAAATATTTGACAAGAATCCATGTACACAGCGACATGTTTTAACTTAAAAAAACATCTACGAATGGCACAATGTAGGCAACGAACGAATCTACAAACTACGCACACCTCGCTTTAATAAATTAACATAACAACAATAAATTTGAAAGAATACCATGTACACAGCATCCTGTTTAAACTTTAAAAAAATTCTATGAATTGCACAATTTAGGCAAGGAAGGAATCTACGATCTACGCACTCCTCACTTTAATAAAATAACATAACAACAATAAATTTCAAATAATACCATATACACAGCATTCCGTTTCAACTATAAAAAACATCTACGAATTGCACAGTCTAGACACTAAACAACAAAATAAACTAAAATAAATTTCAAACAATTTAAAAAAAAAAACAATAACGACAGAAATTCATACTAAAGAACCAATGAACATAACATTCTACAAAATAAGAACAAGGATAAAATAAAATGCACTTACCATGAATTAATGCGTTTTTGAATAGCAGAAATATAAATTTCATACCGCCTTTAACATGCCACCATGTAATCACTATCATATTTACGTGACAGCCAGACACACTATCCAGAAAATTTATACTATGGTTCACAAATAAATAAAATCACAAATCCCTACTTCTATCATGCGCTGCCATTAAAAATAATCTCCCAGACCCTCTTTCCACACTTCCAAATACCCACTACCCCTCAACAGGATAGCCACAATGATATTTCCTTTTTCCGAACTTCAATTCAACAACTACCATTTTACCTTTCCCTCCCATCTTCTCAGACACAGAGGCGAATCAACGAGCTCCAGCGAAAGATTTTTCAACGTCAACAGGGTTGCCATAGAACACGCAATCGTGCCAAAAACCAGCACAGAACACATATCGCCACATTTGGTGAAATTAGGGCGTATATTAGAGTTGTACCCAATTGATATATAAAAATTTGACTACATGGCAAGCACTTAGATACTAATTTCAATGTCTTTAAATGTTATTATTATAAAGTTTAGATATATTTTTATTAAGTTAAGATATACTTTTATTCTCTTATAAAGTTTAGATGTACAGAACAGAAGGCACATTTTGTGCTTAAAACTCAGTCAACCACTTGTGGGCAGATAACTTATGATAACAATTACCGTAATTTCCGGAAGAAAGGCCGCATCAGCGTAAACGCCGCACTCGAGAAAAATGGCGGGAAAAAAATTTAAATTACACAGAAACGCCGCAATAGATTAAATTGCCCGTGACATCGTCGTGGGCCGTATAGATGCAAAAACTCAACCTAAGTCCTCATATATGACATACCAGTTAAGAAAAATGCATGAAATGAAACCATAACTCAAAAATAAATTAAAGGTAAGAAATGTGGAAAATATATTTATCTTCAAGTATATACTTATATTTACCCACTAAAGAAGTCCATATTTGTAATACTCAGACTATATTATAAAAAATGTTGCAACAACGAAATATTAAATTTGGATGACAAAAGGAAATTTTAAATTTTACTTACGAATTACAGCAAACTATACATCATATGAAGCCATCAAAATCTGATTCTTCACTATCTGAATTAAAAAGATTTAGTAAATCGTGATCTAAGTCTTCCAGATCGTCACATTCATCCTCTTGGTTTACAGTCTCTTTATCTAAGGATATGATTTCAGCTTCTTTGAACCCTGCTATTATTGACGATGTTTCTACCGATTTCCACGCACTTCTTGCCCACCTTGCAATTTCTTCATAAGATGCTCTACGCATTTTACCGCTTTTGGTTTACGTATGCAATCCTTCACTCATCCAACATTTCCACCGCTTTCGGACTTCAGCTTTGAAGGATTTATTATCTGACAAATATAATTGATTGTAATTGTTGTAAGATTTTTGTCAAACCACCAGGAATTATTGCTTCGGTCGTAGACAATTTTTGACATCTGGTTTTCACTGACTCAAAGAAATTAGCACGCATGGAATCCATTATGAATAACCCTTTTGGTTGGAAAAAAGATCCCATACGACACTGCCAAACTTTTTGTAGCCACTCGTGCATGATTAAATAATTACGTCATTAGGAAAATCTCCCTTAAGAATAGTCTTTCGTTTAAAAATGATCATCGGCTTTAGCTTGCCACCATTTGCGGCACAAGCTAACACACATGTAAATGACGTTCTTTTATGCTCCGTCATAAACACAGATACAGTTTTTGCACCAGTTTCATCAACAGTTCTGTTTGCAGGAGAGTCGAAAGCTAATGACGTTTCATCCATATTTATTATCTGCGACCGAAGAAGTTTTTTTTTGTCAATAATAGCTGTCACATATTTTAGAAAAGATGACTTTTTATCCTGCCAGTCCATTGGTAATTGCCAGTCCAGACTGTTGTTCTAATATGCAGAGAAATATTTTTTCTTTTCATAAATCTGCTACACCTCCTTTGAAATAATTTATGTTCATTCGCTTTGCTATAAATTTTGTTTGTAAGTGAATTTTTACAGTCGAAATTGCCATTCCCTTTCCTCGTTGCTCCTTTATCCAGTTTGCAAAGTCGTCCTCTAGATTTGGCCACCTTACAGTACCACTTCTTTTGTCTCGTTTCTGTTGTGGCATATTTTTAAGAAGTTCTTCTTCAGTTCTCCAACGTCGAATACATCTGTCGTCCACTTCAAACTTTCGAGCTGCTGCTCGATTTCCAGTTTGTTCAGCACATGAAATTACATTGAGCTTAAAGCCAGCAGTATAGCTTCTGTGCCGTTTAGGGACATTTTCAAAAATTTTCCGCTCCCTTCTTACTTAAAAACTATCCAAGAAGTACTTGTACCCAAACTGATGGGATCTGTATCTGGCAGAATGCCAAGAAAAATCCATTCATGCTGAAGGGGAAATATGTCAGACTTTGTTATTGCGAGGCAGGTGGAGTCGTGTCCGCCTTTGAAAAAAATTGCAGAAAAGGCAGGGGTGGAAAGAGGATGGGTCCTGGAAGATTCATCGAATAGCAGAGGAGAGAGACTATTCAAACTGATGAGAATGTTGATTTGAAAGGGGGAAGAATGTTATTGTTCTGAGATCTTGTTTAGGGTGAATAAGGCATGTAGGTCCGTTCAAGGGAAAGAACGTAAACAAAATAACGTTCGCAAAAAGCAACTGAATGGTCTTTTGTGTGGGAACAGCACCAGTCTATGCACAATGACAAGGCCATCCAAACTATGTACAATGACCATCATAGGAAATACCGTAATTTCCGGAAGAAACGCCACGGCGTTTACGTGTTTAAAACTTAAATTTTCAGCGGGTGCGGTGTTTCTACCAATGTGGCGTTTAGGTGCACTAAAAATAAAATATTTCTTATGATGGTCATTGTACATAGTTTGGATGGCCTTGTCATTGTGCATAGATTGGTGCTGTTCCCACACAAAAGACCACTCAATTGCTTTTTGCGAACGTTATTTTGTTTACGTTCTTTCCCTTGAACGGACCTACATGCCTTATTCACCCTAAACGAGATCTCAGAACAATAACATTCTTTCCCCTTTCAAATCAACATTCTCATCAGTTTGAATAGTCTCTCTCCTCTGCCATTCGATGAATCTTCCAGGACCCATCCTCTTTCCACCCCTGCCTTTTCTGCAATTTTTTTCTAAGGCGGACACGACTCCACCTGCCTCGCAATAACGAACTCTGACGTATTTCTCCTTCAGCATGAATGGATTTTTCTTGGCATTCTGCCAAATACAGATCCCATCAGTTAGGGTACAAGTACTTGTTGGATAGTTTTTAATTAGGGAGCGGAAACTTTTTTGGAAATGTCTCTAAACGGCACAGAAGCTATACATTTCTTACCTTTAATTTATTTTTGAGTTACGGTTTCATTTCATGCCTTTTTCTTAACTGGTATGTCATATATCAGGACTTAGGTTGAGTTTTTGCATCTATACGACCCACTACGGTGTCACGCGCAATTTAATCTATTGCGGCGTTTACGGTGATGCGGCGTTTCTGTGTAATTTTAATTTTTTTCCCGCCATTTTTCTCGAGTGCGGCGTTTACGCTGATGCGGCCTTTCTTCTGGAAATTACGGTATTTTATTTTTAGTGCACCTAAACGCCGCATGGGTAGAAACGCCGAAAATTTACGTTTTAAACACGTAAACGGTGCGGCGTTTCTTGCAGAAATTACGGTAAGTTCAAATGTAAAATTTAGACTCAAATAAATCAATTTAATGCAAAAATGGTTAAAAACTTAACTGGCATGGAATTCAACTATCAGCAATTACAATGCAAGACTGAAGACTACAAATCTTATCTTATCTAGCAACCTAGTAATGTAGCCTCGAAAGGCAAAACACGGTTTGGTTTACAAACAAAAAACTTCGGTTGATCAAAGACTTTATTCTGATCAAGAGCTTATTTGTTAGGATTGTTATTTAGCCTAGATCGGGTTTTGTTGACAATTAGCCATTTTTTTCCGATCTTCAAAGCCGGGTATACATTGGCGACGGAAGTTTGTCGCCAAATCAAAAAATTGCCAAAAGGACCAATACTAAAGCTGTTCCGTTTTATATATCTAAAAATACAAGATGAAAAGCTTCTAAATATTTTTATACAAGTATAAATTACAGGTACTTTTCCGTTATGCACCTGCCATGCATTTCAACAGTTACTATTGTAATGTGTGTGTGTGTGTGTTTAATTGTTCTGATTTACACACACACACATAGTGCAAAAGGTGCTATCATTGGATTTCTCAATATGTTTACAAGATCCAGTACTTTTCCGTTTCACCGGCGCAAATCTCACCAAAAAAACTTTATTGGCGAAAACACATGGTATACACATAAAAAATGTTGACAAATGTTAGATGTAAGAATTTTTTATTTTGAAGGCATAAACATTTTAATGTCGGTTAAAATTTCGTAAAAAAGCCAATGATTAAAGACAGTAAATTTGTAAAAAGACATTAATTTAAGAATTTACGGTTGATCTTTACATTACGGTAACTGGTAGTTTGGCGACATTTTGGAGGCGATAAAGGTTACTACCTGGGACTTTGGTAATAATGTGAGCAGTACTGAGTTCCGATTACGCATTATTTTGTGTGGGGGAAATGAGAGATCATGGGATATGCCATGTGATATTAATGGACGAATTACGGTTCTTTAATCGGAAAAGGGGGGAAATCGGGAAAAAATCTGGAAATTTTGTATTTGGCTTTATTCTGTGTTGTGTGAAATAGTGTTTGTGAATTTTTGGATCCCATGGCCGTAAGTAAATTGAATTCGAAATGGGTATTTAGTGGTATTGAAAAGGATAGTAAGAAATGTTTTTTAAGGTTGTGTGAGAGAGAAATAAACATGTTTTATTATGTTATTTATTTTACCTGGTATCTTGCTTTGAAAGATAAGTATGATTTTAAAGATTCTGAAAGAGAATGAAGAAAAGTGTATCCGCCACGTAATGAAGATTCTGAAGGAGATTAGGTAAGTTAGTATTTTTAATTATTTTTATGCATTGTTGGAAATGTAAGGTGGAAAGGAATTTGGTATTATTGGGAAAATTGTTATTAGCAATGATTTAGTTTAAAGTAATTAGGATTGTAAGGTAATTTTTATTAATTGAATGTATGTGCTCATGTATATTTTAAGTGGTGTTTTTGATATTAATTATATTTTAATGAAATGATAGTTATTTTGTGAATTTTATACTTGTAGGAATTTGGTGTATGTTTAAGTTGAAATAAATGTGCATGGAATTAATTTAAATATTTGATAATAAATATTTGTAATGCTTCATGTATGAATTCGTTGGTGACGTGTATAATGTAATAGATGATTTAGAGGTAAAAGTTTTTGGATATTTTATTTATTTTATATGTGGAAATGTTCATATTTGTAAAGGGTAAATACTTTTTCACGATCATGTAATTTCATATATGTTCTTTTTACCGGGTTTAAAGATTGAGAAAATTGTCATGTATTTTCGTGAAATTTTTTTTAATTTATGAGATAAAAGCAGTGTATATGGATATAGTGAAGAGTGTGCGCAATGCCATTTTTGTGCAATTCTGGGATGTTTTTTTAAGTAAAAATAAGTCGACGTGTACATGGTTCAGTGATATTTTAATGAAATGATAGTTATTTTGTGAATTTTATGCTTGTAGGAATTTGGTTTACGTTTAAGTTGAAATAAACGTGCATGGAAATAATTTAAATATTTGATACTAAATATTTGTAATGCTTCATGTATGAATTCGTTGGTGACGTGTACAATGTAATAGATGATTTAGAGGTAAAAGTTTTGGATATTTTATTTATTTTATACGTGGAAATGTTCATATTTGTAAAGGGTAAATACTTTTTCGCGATCAGGTAATTTCATATATGTTCTTTTTACCGGGTTTAAAGATTGAGAAAATTGTCATGTATTTTCGTGAAATTTTTCGAATTTATGAGAAAAAAGCAGTGTACATGGATATAGTGAAGAGTGTGCGCAATGCCATTTTTGTGCAATTCTGGGATGTTTTTTTAAGTAAAAATAAGTCGGCGTGTACATGGTTTATGTGTATGTGTTATTTTGAAAAACGCGTAAGGTGTATGGTATTGTGCACTTTTTCCGAATTTTGCAGTGAATATTTGTCATGATTAAGCAGTTTTGTTTGATAAAATTTCTAGCATAAGTGTAATTCGGCTAGTAGATTGTTGGAAGAAGTGTTTAGTAGATAAGAAGAAAAGAAACGTCTTTACTTCGTGAAGACAAAATGGCGGCGGGGAAAAAAAAATAGAGGGTTGCTGTAGGGGAGTTGGTCGCCAAATTTTCGCCAAAAAATCGCCAAGTTACCGTAATGTAAAGATCAACCGAATTTACAATGCTTTCATCGTACAACATCCTCGGTTCATATCACGTGACCTCACGTAAACTAATCTAAAAAAATTTAATTCTCTGAGTAATTATCTACATTAATTTCAGGTTAAATCTTAATTTGGAATACAATTTCAATTCGTATGAATAGCTTAATCAGAAATTATGTAAAACCTCAGTGCTTTACTTCGCTAGTGCATTCTCATTAGAATGGATGAATTTAACCCTTATCTATATTTTCGCCATCGGGTGAGTGGTGTGATTGCATCCTAATTGACTTAATTACCGCCTGCGAATGGCCTTAGGGCATAAAATTGAACTATCTGGTAAAAATTCTATGTAATTGTATGCCAGTATTGAAAGAAACGATCAATCTGATAAGAAATGGCTGTGACTTGTTTTACAAATGTAAAAGTTAAAGGTTACCAGCGAGGATATTTCGTTTGGCATCGGTTGTAACATTACTGGTGATTTATCGCTTGCGCCAACAAAAGGGAAAAGTACCCAAGATCCTTTTTCACAAGTGCATGCCAAACGAAAAAGGACCAAATATGTTTGGATCCTAGCAGAGCCCACACCCTTGGCGCGCCCACTTATATGGCACATATCGATGTGTACATGGACAAAGTCAAGGGACTGTGCAATGCCAAGTTTGTGCAATTCTGGGATGTTTTTTAAGTGAAAATAGGTCGAAGTGTACATGGATACCGAGTTTGTGCAATTTTGTTACTCGTTATTTTCAAGTTGGCGATTTTGAAAAATGCACGAAGCAGTGGGTGATTCTGCACCTTCCCAGTTTGTTGCCTCTCCTAGAATATTCACAATGAAATGAAGAATTGTGTTAATAACAGATATATCACTAATCCAAATTATTTACCTTTGGTCTTTTGTATTTCTGCTTTGGAGCTGTATTTAAATCTTCATGCACCTTATCTAATAACCACAACAAAAACTCCTGAGCATCATGCTGGTTATTTCCTTCATACTGAGCTCCATACTTAGATATTAAATTTTTCAATCTGCTGGAAATATTTGGATAATACTGACATGACCATAAAGACTTAAGCAAAAAGCTTAACTGTTCAGTTACTTCACCACGCGTACCATATTTTTTGGAATGTGTTTTATTCCTTCGCATGAAGTCCATTTTATAATGATCCATAACAAAATACTCTGCGAAACCATCTGTATTACTTAAGCACTGTATAACTGCATTCATAAAGCAAGTGTTTCCGTGATTTTTAATGCCACACACTGCAGGAATACGGTCTTTAAAATAAGCTTGAGAATCGAAGCCATGAAAAGCAATTCCATTGCTATTCCGAATATCAGTGTTTGATGTCGATAATGTAAGAGGAATTGGAACTTTGGAAGAGGATTTAGCAACAGATTTTTTAGAAGAAACAGAAAAAAACGAATTGCTTCGGAACAGTTTGCGAAAAATATTGGCAGATTTCTCGATACTTTTGCAATCTGCTGTACTTTCAGAAAAAGTTGAAATCTTTTCATTTCTACGTACATTTTCTGGAACAAATGGAACATCTACTTTAATATACTTTATCCTATTTTTGTTTTTCTTACGTCCACTTATCCAACGAGGTAAAGTAAACAGAGCTTGTTTATTGATATCTGTGGAAAGTTTCTCATTTAATTCCAAAACAGAATTCTCCTCTTGCTCAACATCTGCTAAATCACCCTCAGAAACGGAACGAACTGAGCCACTACGTTTCGCTTTTATCATTTCTAAATTGTTACATGCTGATCCAGAAGAGAATTACAGTAAAACGTTCTTAGATCTAAGTGGTATCGACTACTAATCAATATATGCTAAATATTTCCTTAAGAAATAGCTCAAACAATGCACGCTAATGGAGTTTAAATCACAATAAAATGCATGCATCTCTAACATGATATTTGGCACCAAATAATATAACCACGCCTTAATTTCTCAATTGTCAGATTACAAAACACTACAATCTACATAACTGCGATAGCGACAAATATTTCTATTACAAAACAAACCAAATGTTGATGCCATTTCTTTCTAACTTAAAAAAAATTTGTCACAAAAAAAAAGAAAAAAAAAAAGAAAAAGAAAAACCGTTGCAGTGACATTTTTAAAATAAACTTTCTGCGAAATTGATTGAAAGGAACTGAATAAATTTTAGAGTTCAATTGATTAAAAATATTAAATTCCTTTGCAAAATGTAAAACATCCCTATGAATGCATTTTCAGTCACATTCACTGTTTTTAAATCTGGCAATATGTTTTACACCGTCTTGTAGGTGTATTTTTTCTTTTTAACGAAAATAATGCCTTGTCAATAAAAGAGAAAGGATTTGTGTTATCTTAATGAAGATATGCATGGTAGCAGAAATGTTCAGAATGTGAGAATACGTGTTATTCTTAGCAGTTCTTTCATAATATTATAACAATCAAACACATAAAAATTTCAGAAATATTGATACCAATTCTCTATTCATCACATATACCTTACATTTATAAATTATATTTTGTATGATCGTTATGATTCTTATCAGTTTTCTTATAATAATCCGAAAATATATGAAAGCTTAGCTCTATAGCAGTTTCTACGCAAATCTTGCATGAAATTTAGTATTTAATTATTTTAAGAAACTGATTTGTATTATTTTCTATAATCTCAGAAATAAGTAGAATAGATAAGTAACTTCTTTTTTGTCATAAAATTTATGCACCGATCGTCAAACTGTAATTATTCCTATATTAATTACATTTCACATTCATGTTATACATCTTCACGTAGCATTTTAAAGAATAATTACAAATTTACAATCATTTTCGAAAGAATTGAAATTTTTACGAAGAAAAGTTTTAACGTGGGCTTAGTACTTTACCGGAAAACGTATCTTGTTACAATGGTTATAATATATCTTTATGTGAACTTTCGGCCAACTTTTTTTAAATATACCATAGTTATAGAGGGAAACATTTCTAACATTTTGGAGTGGAAAAAAATAACAAAAGAACTGTAGCAGCTTCACATAGTTCTGTAGTCTGTAGTTTAGTTCTGTTCTGTAGTCACATAGTTCACTGTAGCAGCTTCACATAGAACTGTTCAGCTTACATTCAGGAATTTTTATTTATGTATGATTTTATTTTTATCGAATGCCCTAAAATTAAAAATTGACAAAAAAATTTTTACGTTCTTTTATAAATATATAATTTGAGGGAAGTTCAGAATCACCCACTGCTTAGAACATTTTTAAAAATTGCACATACTTGGTATCCATGTACACATCAACTTATTTTCACTTAAAAAAAATCCCAGAATTGCACAAAAATGGCATTGCACACTCCCTTGACACATGTACACATCGACCTATTTTCACTTAAAAAGGCAAAGAAAATTGACAAAAATTGAATTCTTCTTACTCTTGTAAAAAGCACCAATAAGTGGGTGATTCTGCACTTTACCTATTTGTAATTATTTTTAATGTGTTTTTAAAAGAAATCTTAATTATATCCTTTTTCTGCTTTGAGTAAATGCAGAAACTTGTTAGCATTGAATAAGTGGAAAATAAAATTGGTTGCAATTTTTCTGATTCACTGCTTCATTTAATAATTGTTTTGCCTAATTTTAGGGATCTTAAGAGCATATTTGTAAAAAATATCATTCATTTGTGATTTTTTTTTATTTTTTTTATCCTGTTTTCAGTACTTTTAGCTGTTTAAGATATCGGCAACATTAAAACTAATGCAATTTCAACATAAGGCATATAACTGTTATCTACATGTGTGGATATTGCCATTGGAAATTTCTAAAGGTGTGCCTGCGGTCCAGTCACTTGATATTGAGGATTTAAAAAACCAATTAAAAAATAATCATAACTAAAATTACTGTAGCTGAAAATATAAAACAAATGAACAAATAATAATTTAATAACACTAAGGAGTAATTAACTGAAAGATATATTAATGATAAATAGCTAAAACTCATTGTTTTTACAGTGGTGTTTATAGCTCATCATGAATTTATCATTATTTAATCTAACTTTGTATCCTTTCCATATTTTATCTCGAAGATGCCTAGAAGACAGTACTCTTCTTGAAAGTGTAAGTATGTTTTTGTTTTTTGCCTGTTGACCTGTATTCACCAAGACAGTAGCCTTTAAAAGGGAAGCTTTAAAAAAAAAAAAAAAAAAAAAACACCACTTTTATGAGTTACTTTTTTTTTTTAAGCTAGGAGCTTCTTAAGAATAAGTATTTAGTTTCAGCATAATTTCAAAGCTTAATGCATGCTTGATAGAGATTTTGATATTTACATAAAAGTGCAACCATCTTAATGCAGTTTGGTGTATTTAACAGGAGAAAAATAACAATGGCTTTTTGTTAAGAAAATTATTTATTACATACAGTCAAAAGTCGTTAATCCGGACTCGTCGGGACTTCGGCGATTCCGGATTATCGAATTTCCGGATTATAGATCATCAGTTTAAATCTCGTAAGATGGTATGCAGAAATTCTAAAATTAAAAATATGAACCGTAATTTATGAAATAAAGAACAATTATGATCTAAAGGGTATAAAAATTTACAAAAAAGAAAGCTTAATATTTATTTGTTTACTTTATTAAACATTTCTTTCAATGTAAGTTGGGTAAAATTCCATAATCGGGATGAGCGCCAAACTTGGCGAGAGTTTTTTTATTTGGTGCGATTTTGATTTGGTTGTGGTTTCTGGCTGTATGTTTTCTTATGGCAAACCTAGAGCTTTATTTTGGTAACTGTAAGAGCACGAATTTAGTGTAGCCAGAAGATTTTTTTAAAAATTTAATTTTGAAATACTGTGTTAGTTTTTAAAAGTTTTACTGTTTAATATTATTGTTATATATATGTTTAATATTATATTTATATAAATATTTGCAGAAGGTTAAGCTGTTGGAAGAAGGTTGGATTTTTAATGACATGACGTTTATAAATTATGAATGTTTTCATTTAATTTTATTTACTTATTTTTTAGTTTTGTTTCTTGCATGTGGCAATCGAAAGATGTGGAATATTTAAAGCTTTGAACAAAAGTTGTTTAGTACCGTAATTTCCGGAAGAAACGCCACGGCGTTTACGTGTTTAAAACTTAAATTTTCAGCGGGTGCGGCATTTCTACACACGTGGCGTTTAGGTGCACTAAAAATAAAATATTTCCTATGATGGTCATTGTACATAGTTTGGATGGCCTTGTCATTGTGCATAGATTGGTGCTGTTCCCACACAAAAGACCACTCAGTTGCTTTTTGCGAACGTTATTTTGTTTATGTCCTTTCCCTTGAACGGACCTACATGCCTTATTCACCCTAAACGAGATCTCAGAACAATAACATTCCTCCCCCTTTCAAATCAACATTCTCATCAGTTTAAATAGTCTCTCTCCTCTGCCATTCGATGAATCTTCCAGGACCCATCCTCTTTCCACCCCTGCCTTTTCTGCAATTTTTTTCAAAGGCGGACACGACTCCACCTGCCTCGCAATAACGAACTCTGACGTATTTCCCCTTCAGCATGAATGGATTTTTCTTGGCATTCTGCCAAATACAGATCCCATCAGTTAGGGTACAAGTACTTGTTGGATAGTTTTTAATTAGGGAGCGGAACAGAAGCTATACATTTCTTACTATTAATTTATTTTTGAGTTATGGTTTCATTTCATGCATTTTTCTTAACTGGTATGTCATATATCAGGACTTAGGTTGAGTTTTTGCATCTATACGGCCCACGACGATGTCACGCGCAATTTAATCTATTGCGGCGTTAGGAAAAAAATATGTATTTAACTATTAGCAATTATGAATTTAAACGCTTACTCATTTAGGTTGATCTTTACAATATGGTAACTGGTTGTTTGGCGACATTTTGGAGGCGATAACGGTTACTACCTGGAACTTTGGTAATAATGTGAGCAGTTCTCAGTTCCGATTACGCATTATTTTGTGTGAGGGAAATGAGAGATCATGGGATATGTCATGTGATATTAATGGACGAATTACGGTTCTTTAATCGGAAAAGGGGGGAAATCGGGAAAAAATCTGGAAATTTTGTATTTGGCTTTATTCTGTGTTGTGTGAAACAGTGTTCGTGAATTTTTGGATTCCATGGCCGTAACTAAAGTAAATTCGAAATGGGTATTTATGTATGTATTAATTTAATGTATGTGCTCATTTATATTTTAAGTAGTGTTTTTGAATTTAATTATATTTTAATTAAATGATAATTATTTTGTGAATTTTATGTTTGTAGGAATTTGGTATACGTTTTAGTTGAAGTAAACGTGCATAGAAATAATTTAAATATCTGACACTAAGTATTTGTAATGGTTGCGGTATGAATTCGTTGGTGACGTGTATAATGTAATAGATGATTTAGAGGTAAAAGTTTTTGGATATTTTATTTATTTTATACGTGGAAATGTTCATATTTGGGAAAGGTAAATACTTTTTTGCGATCAGGTAATTTCATATATGTTCTTTTTACCGGGTTTAAAGATTGAGAAAATTGTCATGTATTTTCGTGAAATTTTTCTAATTTATGAGAAAAAAGCAGTGTACATGGATATAGTGAAGAGTGTGCGCAATGCCATTTTTGTGCAATTCTGGGATGTTTTTTTAAGTAAAAATAAGTCGGCGTGTACATGGTTTAGTGATATTTTAATTAAATGATGGTTATTTTGTGAATTTTATGTTTGTAGAAATTTGGTATATGTTTAAGTTGAAGTAAACGTGCATGGAAATAATTTAAATATTTGATACTAAGTATTTGTAATGCTTGCGGTATGAATTCGTTGGTGACGTGTATAATGTAATAGATGATTTAGAGGTAAAAGTTTTTGGATATTTTATTTATTTTATATGTGAAAATGTTCATATTTGGAAAGGGTAAATACTTATTTACGATCAGGTAATTTCATATATGATCTTTTTACCGGGTTTAAAGATTGAGAAAATTGTCATGTATTTTCGTGAAATTTTTCTAATTTATGAGAAAAAAGCAGTGTACATGGATATAGTGAAGAGTGTGCGCAATGCCATTTTTGTGCAATTCTGGGATGTTTTTTTAAGTAAAAATAAGTCGACGTGTACATGGTTTAGTGATATTTTAATTAAATGATAGTTATTTTGTGAATTTTATGTTTGTAGGAATTTGGTACATGTTTAAGTTGAAGTAAACGTGCATGGAAATAATTTAAATATTTGATACTAAGTATTTGTAATGCTTGCGGTATGAATTCGTTGGTGACATATATAATGTAATAGATGATTTAGAGGTAAAAGTTTTTGGATATTATATTTATTTTATATGTAGAAATGTTCATATTTGGAAAGGGTAAATACTTTTTCGCGATCAGGTAATTTCATATATGTTCTTTTTACCGGGTTTAAAGATTGAGAAAATTGTCATGTATTTTCGTGAAATTTTTCTAATTTATGAGAAAAAAGCAGTGTACATGGATATAGTGAAGAGTGTGCGCAATGCCATTTTTGTGCAATTCTGGGATGTTTTTTTAAGTAAAAATAAGTCGGCGTGTACATGGTTTATGTGTATGTGTTATTTTGAAAAACGCGTAAGGTGTATGGTATTGTGCACTTTTTCCGAATTTTGCAGTGAATATTTGTCATGATTAAGCAGTTTTGTTTGATAAAATTTCTAGCATAAGTGTAATTCGGCTAGTAGATTGTTGGAAGAAGTGTTCAGTAGATAAGAAGAAAAGAAACATGTCTTTACTTCGTGAAGACAAAATGGCGGCGGGAAAAAAAAAATAGAGGGTTGCTGTAGGAGAGTTGGTCGCCAAATTTTCGCCAAAAAGACGCCAAGTTACCATAATGTAAAGATCAACCCTCATTTAATTATTTAGCACATTCAGTTATATTTCTCATAATTCGAAACTTTTATCATGTTATTCGATGAGGGGTAGGGCTATGGCGCCCGGGCACCCTGGTGTTTAAGCACCGCAGTTCAATGTATGCGGCGTTTCTGTGTAATTTTAATTTTTTTCCCGCCATTTTTCTCGAGTGCGGCGTTTACGCTGATGCGGCCTTTCTTCCGGAAATTACGGTATGTTGAATTCCACGACGATAGTAACTTGAATATTTTAGTTAGTTTATGATGCTGAATACGCATATTTGCTATTCTGTTTACGTTTAAAACTCACTTCTGATCTGATAAGTGTATATATTTATTTACTCAATAATTAATTACAAGAATTGTTTATTCTACTATTTTATGATGAATTACATATATAGGACTATGTTTTTACTTACAAAGCTTTTGGACTTTGTTTTACTCATCTAGTATTTTATCATCTCATTTTACTATTCTATTTACATAAAATAACGGAGTTTCACTACTGCAAAACTTAAAAGTTACTATTCTGTTTACATTTAAAAATCACATTCTGGTGCTTTCATTGCCGCCTAAAAAATTCGTTAAATTTTGAAGGCCAAAATAGTTTGGCCCCAACTTACCCCGCTTATCGAATTTTAGCCGTAAGTTGTTTAAGTTACTTCATTTTATGTGATAATACTTTCTCTTTAATTCTATAAACAGACATAATTTCTTGTTTAGTTGCAAAGTTCCGCTGTTCAAGTCCCGTAATTGCTGTGCCGAGAATACCGACTAACTTGTCAATTGAAATTTTTTCGTTTTCACTAACCTCTCTGTCACCTTCTTCATGTCTTTATCCATTTTTTGCAGAAATTCCACTTTTTGTTTGATGGACATCGAAACATACTTTCGTTTTGTAGATCCTTTGGGAGCTCCAGCATCGGCAATTCTATTTGACATAATCGAAAGTTCAAGTTTACTTTTATAAAATTGCTCTTACAGTCTGCAAAAAATAATAAGCCGCATCCAATTCGAAGATTAAGGAACAACACAATCATCAACATTAACTGAAATAGATAATTAGATAATTTTAGCTTATACCGTCCGTTATACATTAAACGCACACACGAAAACATATTCTGCGTTTGCGCACACGCTTATGCGCAGTCGTAAAGGTCTTATGCGCACGCGCAAACACCTATGCGCATGTGTCAATGCGGCGCATGCGCAGAAAGTTTTTAGCTTTGAGGTCCGGATTATAGATCATTCCGGATTATGGGTGTCTGAATTAACGACTTTTGACTGTATATACAAATTATTACACATATATGTTACATTTCAACTAGGATGAAATTGTGTAATTCCGAAAGGAATCGATGAATCTCTTTGCAAACGGATTTGTATTGTCTTCTGATGAAAATATCATTTAACTGCTTTGAGAAGAGATTACAAATTTTGTGGGAGAATACTACATTTCTGCAGAAATTTTACTATAGACAAATCCCATAATTTAAATATATAGTTTAAAATCGAGTTCAAGACGATAAATAATTTGTCTGTAAAAATCCTTGGAACTTGGAATACAATAAGAATACATACAAAAATGACAATGTTTAATATTAAAAACTGAAGAATTGTCGTACACACGGCTGCCACAGTTTGATGCGTTCTGCAACTTTGAAGATTTCTACCAATTTTTTACGATAATAAATAAGTATCAACATTTTTACGTATTAAAGGGTATTACAGTCAAAAGTCGTTAATCCAGACTCGTCGGGACTTCAGCGATTCCGGATTATCGATTTTTCCGGATTATAGATCATCAGTTTAAATCTTGTAAGATGGCATGCAGAAATTCTAAAATTAAAAATATGAAACCGTAATTTGTAAAATAAAGAACAATTATGATCTAAAGGTATCAAAATTTACAAAAAAAAAAAGCTTAATATTTATTTGTTTACTTTACTAAACATTTCTTTCAATGTACGTTGTTTAAGTTGCTTAGTTTTATGTGATAATACTTTCTCTTTAATTCTATAAACAGACATAATTTCTTGTTAAGTTACAAAGTTCCGCTGTTCAAATCCCATAATTGCTGTGCCGAGAATACCGACTAACTTGTCAATCGAAATTTTTTCGTTTTCACTAAACTCTCTGTCACCTTCTTCATCTCTTTATCCATTTTTTGCAGCAATTCCACTTTTTGTTTGATGGTCATAGAAACATACTTTCGTTTTGTAGATACTTTGGGAGCTCCAGCATCGGAAATTCTATTTGACATAATTGAAAGTTCAAGTTTAGTTTTATAAAATTGCTCTTACAGTCAAGTAATAAACCGGATCCAGTTCGAAGATTAAGGAACAATGCAATCATCAACATTAACTGAAATAGATAATTAGATAATTTTAGCTTATATCGTCCGTTATACATTAAACGCGCACGCGAAAACGTATTCTGCACTTGCGCACACGCATATTCGCAGTCGTAAAGGTCTTATGCGCATGTGTCAACACGGCGCATGCGCAGAAAGTTTTTAGCTTTGAGGTCCGGATTATAGATCATTCCGGATTATGGGTGTCCGAATTAACGACTTTTGACTGTATATTTACCTGCTATGTGCGCAGGGTATCCTTTCATGGACATTTATGTTTTCGAATGATTGAAGACTTCAGTAATGCATTATCAAACATACAGTCTTGAGAGCGGTGACGAAGAGGAATTTAAGAGAAATTTTTGCCATATGTAAACAATAGATTTTGAAACGTTATTCATAAGCCAAAAGATTACATTTAGTTCTGTTTGAATAACATTTGTTATTTAGATAAACTTTATGCGAGAAGTAAAAGCTGTTTCATTTTCTCTGTTTTATTTATGTAGAACCCAACGGCACAATTACTAAAGTGTTCAACTATGAAAGCTTGATCCTAAAATTAAATCATTATGGTTGTTTTGCCACCAAGCCATGTTTACTGTTTTTAAGTTGCTTTAAATTCATGCTGTAAGTTTCTGTGGAATGTCATATAACAGGGGTGGCCAAAGTGCGGCTTGTGAGCCTGAAACGGCTCTCGCAAGCAATTTGTGCGGCTCATGCATATAGAATATATGTATTAAATATCTTAAACTAAAACTATTCAGTGGCCAAAACAAAGTAATTAATTAGTTTATACTCTTTTTATTAGTTATTAAGTTATCAGGGATTTCTTTTCATTTAAAACCTCCTCTACTACTTCTATAATGATGTAAATATGAACTTGTGGCTTTTAGAAATTCTAGATGTGGCTCCCGAACATTCCTGAATTCAAATGTGCGACTCTTACTGACATGAAGTTTGGCCAACTCTGTCATATATAAAAATCGCTTTGTTGATATAGTTTAAGCTGTAATTTTTTTTTCCGGGGGGGGGGGCTTGCATCCCTTTGTTTGGATTTTCATTCCACATCATTTATGCCTCATTTGCTTATGCATTCATTATTTATGATCTTGCTTACCCTGAAAATTTATCTTAAATTCGTACTTTCCACATAAGCATCACTCACCTTAGGCACATAGCACTCGAGTGCTTTGCCATAATAATTTAATTTAGCCTTATTTCACAGTTAGGAACTACTTTTATATGCGCCCTCATGTCGCCAAATTTCTTTCCAAACATTTTTGGCGAGAAACTCCACACTGCCATATTACTACCTAAATTTTTTGTCTCTATTTCGAATTTTAAGCCTAAAATGTCTCCAAAAACCATGTTTTGAAGACACAATTTAAGCTAAAAATCCGAAACAAAAACAAAAAATTTAGATAGCAAAAATGTAAAGTTTCTAACCAAAAATATTTGGCAAGAATCCATATACACAGCGATATGTTTTAACTTCAAAAAACATCAATGAATTGCACATTCTAGGCAACGAAGGAATCTACAAACTGCGCTCACTTCACTTCAATAAATTTCAAAGAATACCATGTACGCAGCATTCTGTTTAAACTAAAAAAATCTACGAATTGCATAATCCAGGCATTGCACACAAATCAACCAAATAAATTAAACTAAATTACAAACAATTCAAAAAACAACAATGACAACAAAAATTCATAGTAAAAAAAACAATCATTCTACAAAGTAAAAACAGTAAAATAAAATGCACTTACCATAATACATTCCTAAATAAAATTTCGCCAGTCACACAATGTCTCTGAACAAAAGTGCCACGATTTTGCTATATCACATGTCTGTCTGAGATTCAAAATTTCGAAAGTAACGATAAAAACTCCCTCCAAAGTTAACTTGCTACACTAAAACCACAATCCAAATCTTAAACTCTGCTGACAGCCATATTTTTTTACCAGCAACCATTTGACTGCAAATCCACACAAGAACTATCAGAAATGCCCTTCTTCGTCCAAGTTCTCATAGCAGCTCCACATTTCAGGCTCTGTTTTAAAAGTCCCACAAAAATTTCAAAAATACACTTCAATCCTCATAAACACGCCCGTGAACAACTCGAACATCGTACCTTTTAATACTAAATTTACTTTCCACACAATCTAAAATACACAACTGAAATCTTGCCACCACGTCTATCATTGCAACATAGGCCATTTCAAAACACGCACGACACGAACCAACAAGCAATTAAACCACTCCAACAAAAGATTTTTCAATGACAACAGGGTTTTCATACAACATACAATCGTGCCAAAAACCAGCAGAGAATACATATCGCCACGTTTGGTGAAATTGGGGTGCATGTAAGAGTAGAGCCCACAGTTATTACCTAATAAATTTTTGTTAAGTATTTCATCCCATATTTACTGTTATCTTAAAAGTTCCTCTTATCATGGGAATTCTGCAAAGTCGTAGACTTTTGTCCTTTCTTACTTGTCATTATATTATTTTACCTGCTACTAAGCCAAAACTTATATCCTTATTGCATTAATTCTTCATCAAGCCTGTAAGAGGGCTGACCTGGGTTGGCTCAAAACTGATGCACACATATAGGTTAGAGGAAAATTTATGATATATGTGAATGTCATAGGTGACAGTTGTTAGTACTGAGCATTAGTTTTCATTTGTTGCCTCCGTGATTTGTATTGATTTGTGCATGCAAGCTCAGTTTCTCATTATATCATTCACACCACATATCATCATTTATTAAGTGATCCAGAACTCCATAGGTTATGGATTGTTCACTTCCCATCATCTGTGGAATAGTAAAATTGCTGAACACTAGTAGTTCAATTCTGGGTTTCGAATCCAGGTGAACAGGTAGGCTGCATGGCTGTTTCTATGTTTCCCCCTATGTATAACATGTACATGAACATGAACCAGTTTCCCTTACAGAACCATCCTTTCCTTTAGGCACATTTGCCACAATAAACTAAACCAAACGAATATCTGAAGTTCAAGAACATGCTGTTCTTATTTTACAACCAAAAATTACATGCAAGACTTAAAAGCAGAATTAACATTTAAAAGGCTCTGAAAGCTAATTATATCACCACTTTACATCTTCTATCATTGTTTAGAGTACACCCAAACATATTGGAATCCCATAACCATGCAGAGAATGCAGTCCTAATGAGATAGAGGTGTTTTAACAGTCTGTCATAGACTGTCAACAGTTATTTTTGCAGGCATGAATATGAATACACCGAGATTGTAAACTGATGATTAAAGACTAAGTTTAAAATAAGTCATGGCTTTCCTGATAATGAAGTTGCCTGAAGTTTCATAATATGGGCACCACATGGAATCTTGAATGTTCTGATATAGCCAGGCATTCTTCGGATGTCCACGGTAGCCACAGAGATCCAAACATTTTAAAATGTTCAAGATTCCATGCTTTAAGCCACATTATGAAATGTCGGAAACCTTCATCATCAAGAAAATCAGGACTTATTTTTATAGTCTTTAATTGTCAGTTTGTGATTACAATGAATTACAATAAATTATTTTCCTTACTACCTCTGATCAGCTAGAGGATAAACAAAAAATGCAGGAATAACATGCAAAATAACAAATGAATAACAAACAAAAAATGCAGCCAATAATGGGTGGAAAAACTCTTTGTTTAATGATAATTTACAGTATGTGTACACTTTTAGTCAAACCATTTACTGTTATGCAGGTTTCACAATGGTGACACATGAACTGTCAAATCCTTTCAAAAATATCTGGCATGTCATGAATGTTTGGTGCTGACATGGAGATTCTTGCAGTGAAGTCATTGTTAGAGTTAATGGGCATCTTGTAAACCAAAGCTTTCATAGTCCCTCACAAGAAGAAATCCAGGCTAGATAAATAAGTGATCATGGTGGCCATGAATAAAATAAATATGTGGCAAGCATGCATTATCTGGCATATCTGCTGCTGAATATTTAATAACAGCCAATTATTATAATTATCTATAAAATTAAACACAGACATGTATATATATAGAGAGAGAGAGATACACATATATAAATACTCATTTAAGAAAGATTTTCAAGACCTTAAATTTTTATTACTGTAAAATTCATGGCAAAACATTTTCATTTGAAACAATCAAGAAACGTCCTTCTTTTCATACCAAGTTTAATAATTTTACAAAGCAACAAAACATTTAAAAACTTCTTAAATATAGATTTATACGTTTTTCACATTTTAAGAATTTTGGTATAAAAATAGTAATTTTTCAGAAATTTTTCTTTCGGGGAGGGAGGGAAAATTCTGTTGCATCTCTTTTTTGAAAATATGTTATTTTTAAAAATAGCTTCTTAGCATGTATGCTATTAACTGGTAAAGAAAGATTTTCTAAATCGTTTTAGATAACTTCAGGTAATTAGCTACTTTCATTTTTTGGCCAGGTAGAATGATGCTTCTTTTGTACAAGTTGCTCAGAAAGTTATTTATTTAACTATTGAATAAAAATTAACTGGCCCTTTAAGTGTACATGTATATTTATGTCTTTGAAGTTCTGTAAAACCATCTCAAAAGGGTTTTTTTGGGTAATAATATGGATTTTAATATGATCAGAGTCTTCATTTTTGTAATTTTGACATTTTAATTCTATTAATAATCTTTTATTTCCTTTGAGAAAGTTTTGATTAAGAATTTCTGTTTTTTAAAATTAATCAGTGTAAAATACTTTTAGCCACTTTATTATAAATATGATTCTTATCTAAAATAAGAGTTTTAAATTTTAGGTCTCAAATAGTTATGATTGAAAAATATTCATTCAGTTTAGTTATTGGAAAATTTTTTCTTTTATTCTTTCATGGTTCTCTCTCACAATTCACAATACTTTGAATATTGATTTCAAGTTACTACTGAAGAATTTCTAAAATTATTGCTTCAAAAAGTATGTAAATATCTTTGAAAAAATAGTCCAAGTAAATGTAAACTATTTTCAATCAGTAAATATTAATACCCTGAAAATTTTGAAATTTTGTTACACTCATTAGCATATAAAGTTACAGGTATTGCATTTGATTTGTTATAAAAATGTTGTTGATACAGCTCAATATTATTTTAATAAATCTGTATACTATTAAAATAAAGCATATGAAAAAAAAAAGCATCTAAACCAGAGGTTCTCACTTTCTCTACTTGTCTAAGAAAGGAATTGTTTGACTGCTGATTAGTATACTCACTTCCAAAAGTTAAGCACAGAGAGGAAAATGCTAATTTCCAGAAGCCAATCAGAATTGAAGATGATGCAATATGCTGCAGAGGTAGATGGAAGTATGCAAATATGTTAGGTAATCGCCAATTGCGCTTTCATGTCAAATATGCAAAAAAAGCAGTCTTATAAGAAGCCAGCTTTATGAATGGTTACAGAAGTTGATTGTAAGTGCTGATAGAAGGTGTTTAAAACTTTCGTACAATTTGTTTTCAAGACATACGTGTTTCTATGACTTCCAGAAGACGAATGGAAGATTCTGAGTGCTGGCATGCTGTGGGGTGCATTGAAGCAGGAGTCGATCACAGATATTGCTCTTTTCTTCGGCATTCATCATTCTGCAGTTTCACGTGTATGGGAACAATTCCAAACCACACAGACAGGTGTCCGAAGACCCGTAGTCGGTCGTCCAAGGGTTACAACCCCTGCGGAAGATTGATATATTGCTATTGTAGCCAAGCGGAATCGCAGAGCGACCTCCACACGTGTGACATCTATGGTTACAGCGTCCGTTGGTAAGGCGATAGCTGCAGCTACTGTATGCCGAAGATTACATATAAGTGAACTGTACGCCCGCGTACCTCGAGTTTGTGTTCCTCTATCTGTCCAATCAAGAGGGGCACTATTACAATGGTGCCGGGAACATGCCAATTGGAATGTGTCTGACTGGGGCAATGTCATGTTTACTGATGAGTCAAGATTTGCTTTGGAGCCAGATGACAAGTGTATAAGGATATGGCATAAACAACGAACACACAATCATTCCCAAAACATCATCGAACATCACACATTCCGAGGTGGAAGCATTATGGTATGGGCAGGGATTTCATTAGGATACTACACCAACCTGCACATCTTTAAACGGGGTTCTTTGATGGCTGATTGAACGCTGCAGCAGTTGGCCCTACTTTTGTTTTAATGGACGATAACATACATCCCCATAGAGCTGACATTGTTGATGACTACCTGGAGAGTGAAGGGATTGCGCGTATGGCGTGGCCAGCATATTCGCCCAACCTTAATCCCATTGAAAATCTTTGGGATGCTCTCGGCCGTGATGTATCTTCACGTTTCCCACCTCCAGCCACTCTTATTGAACTGGAAACTGCTCTACAAGAAGAATAGCAATTGCTTAATTCTGCGGTGGTTGACCACCTAATTGAAAGCATGGTCAGAAGGTGTAAACTTTGTATACAGATGGAAGGGGGGGGAATTATATACCCTATTAATGTCCTTTGTTTCATTTTATGCTGTTTATTTTCACTTTATACATAATTCTGTTTAAGTCTCCAGTATATCATTATCTGATAACTTACAAAAATTTAATATTGTTTTCATTTCTGTATATAATTATTGATTTTGTTTTATGTATAAATATATATGCTACTTTCCTGCCAAATTTTGTGTCAATCAAAGCAGTATTTGTTGATTTTTTTGCATTTTACATCTTCGTGCTTAACTTTTGTAAGTGAGTGTATATTTAATAACTAACAAAGGAAAACTAAAATGTGATTGAAATCAGTTTACATAAAAGGGATGAAAAAATTTTAGCTTAGGGATAATAAAATGCAATGACGTTTATAGAAATGTTTCTTATTTTTATTTATTATAAATAATAATTTGTATATCAATAATCATATATGATAAACTGATAATTTATTAAATATGATAAACTTTTAATTTATAAATATTTGTGATTTCATTTATTTCAATTCTATGTATAATTTGAAATGCAATATTCAAACTTAGGATTTATGCCTTTCTTATATGTGGTAAGAAGGCAGGAATGTAGTGAAATAAAACCATATAATCTAATAAAAGTATAGAAAAAAATTTAGAGTAAATAAATTCTTACTAAAATAAATTTTGTATTCAGCAGTTGTTTGATAAATATCTGACTTAAAATCAAGCTGAATATACAGTATCTGGTAAATATAATATTTGTTTCATTCCTAAGTATTATATTAAGGCAAATTTTAATTAAGTTAGCACTTTTTTAATTTCCATCCTTTCAAATTTTCCAAAATTTATTTACATTTTGAGCTTAGCATTTTACTAATTGCTTGCAGTTTACCTATGAAGTGCTTTGACAGTGCCCATGCATTTATCAAATTTAGAACAATAATGCTACTTATTAATCAGTGAAACTAATAATTAATCAAATAGAATAATTAGATTGTATCCAAACAATTGATACCACTCAAAATTAATAATTTAAATTAAAACTATATCATGAAAAGTTTTGTATCAGTATGGACATGTATTTTGTAGGCATTTATTACTAGTTATTGCTAGATATTTCTTTTCATCTGTGTAGTATGATAAAGCAGCTATAAGATGTATCAAAATACAAGTGATATATTAAGAAAGTTACTCTGAAGTTTCACTGCATACAAATGAATAATATGAGCTCTATATCTATTGTTTTAAAAGAAACGGTTTTTATCCCTGAATTTATTCTTTCTAATAATTGTTTGACATTTTTTACTGTGTATGGACAGGACTTACATTATGCTTTTTGTTTCCTTCTGCAGTTGTTGCCTCTTCTAAATACTGCTGCCCGCTGAAGGCCAGAATTTGGCATGAGTAAAGCAGTAAGAATATGCTGACTACACATGCTTACTGACAAAATTTAGGGGAACAATTTATGCATAGTCATCAACCTTGTGATATGTTACCTAATGTGTATAATACAAGCTGTTAAGCAGTAAGATATGCTGAAACTAGATGCTTCTTGAGGATATTTTCATGCTCAGAAAACATTGTAAAGATTGTAAACCTTGTAAGACCTTTCTGTCTTAGAGAATAGTCCTCAACTTACATAAAGATGCCAACACCATTTCATGTGTCATCTAGAAATGGGGTTGTGAGTCATAGCTTGCCTATACTAGGTTTAGACCTACCAAAGGCTTTCTTGTTTTCTTTGAGTAAGCAACAGTTGAAAGAATTGAAAAACCAAAGCAGCTGCTACAGACTGTATGCAGAGTTATAATAAATCAGTGTAATTGCATTTTAGACATAAAGCAAGGTTATCTATATTTTAATCTATAACTTCATTTCAAGAAATAATTATAGCTGCATTTAGAGTCATTTATTTTGGTTAGTTGTGAACAGATTTATTAAATTAATAGAATATTTTCACTTGCATTGAAAAATGAATTTTTTAATATTTTATTAAAAACTTACTGACAGTCAGGGATTTGATATCTTTTAAAAATTATATTTTTATGACTTATAAACTGTTTTTTTTATTTTATTCTTTTAATTGAGAAAATATGTATCAGTTAAAATTAGTTAAAATGTCTTCATTTTGAAATAAAAAATTGAAATTTATCTGACTGGCAAATGAGGAGTTGATGCCATGTGATATTATTTAAAATGAATGAGTATCATTCTGAAGCTCATTTTAAGAAATTTTCTCTTGAGATAAAGCATTCAGTCTGTGCTCAAATACAAGAAATAACTTAGCTGGAGTTTTGCTGTTAAAATTTACTGTTTAAATATTTAATTGTTTTTTTTATTATTATTATTATTATTTTTCAACTTTAAAAATATAAATCATGTTAGATTGTTCATTGAATTAACCACTTCACTGTTTACCCCGAGATAGATGCATTGATTTGAAAAGTGTCATCAGTAACTTTGAACCCTAATATATTATATAGTACAGTCAAAAGTCGTTAATCCGGACTCGTCGGGACTTCGGCGATTCCGGATTATAGATCATCAGTTTAAATCTGGTAAGATGGTATGCAGAAATTACAAAATTAAAAATATGAAACCGTAATTTATGAAATAAAGAACAATTATGATCTAAAGGGTATCAAAATTTACAAAAAGAAAAAGCTTAATATTTATTTGTTTACTTTATTAAACATTTCCTTCAATGTAAGTTGCTTCGTTTCATGTGATAATACTTTCTCTTTAATTCTATTAAACAGACATAATTTCTTGCTTAGTTACAAAGTTCCGCTGTTCAAGTCCTATAATTGCTGTGTTGAGAATACCGACTAATTTGTCAATCGAAATGTTTTCGTTTTCAATAACCTCTGGGTCACTTTCTTCACTATCGGAAGCGAATTATAATGACGAGGAACTTGATTTAAATCATATCAAAGACAGAATGAAATACTACACTTAGTATGGAATTATAAACCAAATAAAATAAAAACATCTGCCCTGAAGATAAGGATAGTGCTGACAGATCAACTTCCAATCCGCCGCGTGAAATTGATAAACAGATTTCGGATCTCAAAACATACTTTCGCTTTGTAGATACAAATTACATATTAGTAAATGTATATCGGAAATTCTATTTGACATAATCTTTCTAATCTATCATAATCTAATAATGACGTTTCTGCCCCCCCCCTCTGCCGCAGAGCAGCGTGAAATTGATAAACAGATTTCGGATTTCAAAACATAATTTCGCTTTGTAGTAAATATATATCGGAAATTCTATTTGACATAATCGAAAGTTCAAGCTTACTTTTATAAAATTGCTCTAACAGTCTGCAAAAAATAATAAGCCGGATCCAATTCGAAGATTAAGGAACAACGCAATCGGCAACATGAACTGAATTAGATAACTTTAGCTTAGCGTATAACTCCGTTACAATTTAAACGCGCATGCGCACAAACATATTCGCAGCCGTAAGGGTCGTACGCGCTATCGTAAACGCCTGTGCGCATGCGTGAACGCGACGCATGCGCAGGAAGTTTGTAGCTTTGCGGTCCGGATTATGGGTGTCCGAATTAACGACGTTTGACTGTATATATATTGAATTGGTGCAGAAGTTCATGCCATTCTTCATAGGGTTGCTAATACTGCACTGTGAAGCCTTTACTTTTCATTATTCAGTTATTTCTCTTCAGTTTAGAGTTTGACTGATGTGAACAGGAGTATTGCCAATTTGTATGTTGGTAACAACTCATTTTGACTATTTCCAAGGCTAATCAGTATGGAGTATCAAATACAGAAAAATTAACCTTTCTGGCACATATACCACCCCTTCTGATTATCATCTCTTCTGATCTTACTAGAAAAACATTCAGGAACAAGAGTGTCAGGGTTAAGCGTTGTTTAGAGACTTGCTAACTTGCTTCAACTTGAAACCTGTATGCACATATTTTACATAATTATTTGGATATTTATGATGACCATTGACCTTTTGATATTATTTGAATTATTAAAATCGTTCAAAGCTATTCGTAGCACTTTTCAAATAAATGAATCTGACTCCCGGGGGGGGAACAGTAAAGTAGTTAATTGTGCTGTAAAACAACAGTTTCTATCTATTACAGACCTACTTTTAGGAATAATAATTATTTCCTGCTTTCTTAGCAGCTTAATGGAAACTGCTTTAAGGTGTAATTAACATTGTTCTGTTACTGTTTGTTTGCCTCTTAACTCAAAAACTTCTCATAAATAGTTGTGTGGATATTATGTTAGTCTCATCCATATTATTTTGATTACTGAAATTTCTTATAAAGTAAAATAATTATTTTTAACCATATATAATTTTTCTTTGGGATATTTTATAATATAAGAAGAAAAGTAAAAGATAAAATTAATATAGACTCTTTATCCTCTTCACAATTTCCATATTTGTTTATTATTCCATATTTTCATTTGTACTTTCATCCAAATTAATTCAATGCTATTTTTTGACTGTTTCTCATAATCCTTATATTTTGCCATTCTTTTTCAAGAATCAGAAATTTTTAGTTAGCTATGCAGGGAGAATAAAATAATGTACACTGTGGGAAAAAATAAATAAAAGGGGCGACAGTTCTATATCTCCCTTTCTACTGGGCCGATTGACAAAATTCAACTTGAGTTTTTCATGCCTCGAAAGCGCGACGTAGGATATGTATTAGATTTATATATAGCATTATTCTAATATAGGAATTTTGACACTAAATCAGACTTTTTTTTAAGCATGTTTGTTGAAAGCGATAAAACATCAAAGTGGTTTAGACACTTTGATAAAATTATTTGAAAGTAGGAACGAGGTTACTTTTTTTCTGCTCATGCACTATGTAAAAAGGTACGAGGTGCCTTTTTTTCCGCTCCGGCATAATGGAAGGGAAAAGAAAATTGGTTGCCATATATTAAGAAGTTCGCCAAGTGAATTAATTATTCTTGGCGCAAACTAAAAAAATTGTGCCAAGATAAATTTTCTAATTTCTCCGTAAATTTCGCACCAAATTTTATATCTAGGCATAATTGAAGTCGTAGAATCGAAATATTGAAAAAAAGGTATGTTATTTCAGAAAAAGTTCGATTTTGTGTCAAAATACCTATATTAGAAGAATGCTATATACTATAAATCTAATGTATATCGTAAGTCGCGCTTTCGAGGCATGAAAGACGTAATTTGAATTTTGTCAATCGGGCGAGTAGAACGAGAGGTATAGAACTGTCCCCCCCCTTTTTTTGCGTAGTGTACATTAATTCACTAAAAGAAGCCATTTGCTTTGTATAGGGGTAGATGATATATTATACTTTATGTTTTACCTCACTTCTTTTTAGGAGTATGATATGTATATGTGTGTGTGTATTTTGAAGCATATCTGTAATGCACTATGGGCAATATACTCAGTGAATGGATTGAAGTGACCTATAGGTTCAGTTAGGGTTCTTCAACCTAACAGGAATATGCTGAATTGATAAATGTCTAATCATTGGGGTAAAAATTCACTGAATGGGTGAACAGATGGCCAAATGGTTTCAAAAGATGAAAAAAGTGGCCAGATTTCTGAGGTTGTTATATGGGTACAATGTTTAGATAATACTGTTTAAGTAAAAAAAAAAAAAAAAAATTAAATCTGAAAGGTTTCAGATTTTAAATCACGTATTACGTCCAAAGGGGCATTTTTTTAATGTTTTGTGTGTTACCTTTATTTATTAAATATCACGTTCTTTGCACTTAAACCATAAAATTCATTTCGATAGCAATGTCGCAAAATAATTTTGAAATGAGCAATATCTTTAGGATTTTCGATACACCGTTCCGCGCGCTGGAGATAAAAGTTTTTTCCCCTCCGTAGAGTGTTGCCATTGCTCGCTTTTAAATCGTTGAGTTTGTTACTCAAAAATTCGTTAAATTTTTACAAAATATGAAATCGATCTTAAAACAAATTCCAACTTTCAAATTTGGGCTTCCACATGCCTATATTCGCAGTAGGATTACGTCATTCAAAATTCGATGTCTCTATGTACCGTTGTTTTATCACAATGCGAGAAATATACATACATTTATGCAGATTTTTCATTATTTAATTTTCTCAAACATAATGCAGGACATTTATAGTGATTCAACACAAAATCGCTAAACGAAAACAATAGTCCTTTAGGAACAAAGCCCCTTTGGTCTAAAAAAAATTTTAATGAGTAACTGTAGCATATGTAAATGTGTTTATTCTAAAATGAAATGCAGTACAAAGTCTGTAATCCGGACACGTCGGGACTTCGGCGATTCCGGATTAGGGGTTTTTCTGGTTTATAGATCATCAATTTAAATCTGGTAAGATGGCATGCAGAAATTATACAATTAAAAATATGAAACCGTAATTTTTGAAATAAAAAGCAATTAAAGGGTATCAAAATTTACACACACACAAAAAAAAAGCTTAATATTAATTTGTTTACTTTATTTAAACATTTCTTTCAATGTAAGTTGTTTCGTTTTTTTGTGCTAATATTTTCTCTTTAATTCTATAAACAGACATAATTTCTTGTTCAGTTACAAAGTTCCACTGTTCAAGTCCTGTAATTGCTGTGTCGAGAATACCGACTAACTTGTCAATCGAAATTTTTTTCGTTTTCAATAACCTCTCTGTCACTTTCTTCACTATCGGATGCGGTACATCGAAACATGGCTTTTGCTTTGTAGATCCTTTGGCAGCTCCAGAACTGGAAACTCATTTTGACATAATCGAAAGTTCATGCTTAATTTTTATAAAATTGCTCTAACAGTCTGCAAAATATAATAAGCCGGATCCAGTTAGAAGATTAAGGAACAGCGCAATCTGCAACATTGACTGAAATGCCTTAGAATCAGTAAAGATAATTTTAGCCTAGTTTATACCGTCCGTTATACATTAAATGCGCATGCGTAAAGGATACAAAAAAAAAAAGTTTGTGGCTTTGAGGTCCGGATTATAGATCATTCCGGATTACGGACTTTGTACTGTATTTTAAAAGCTTATTTTATTGCGTTTTAGCTGGAAACATACTGCTTGAATGATAACAGAAGAAAATTCTAAGGCAATGGGTTTTATCCAGGGAAAACTGCCGTTTGAGATGGGTTTTAATAGTTTCAAAGGGTGTGGTTAGCCTTTTATTTATGTGTTAAGAATCTAGCTTTAGTTTATGAGTGTAAAAAAACTACTTTTTTCTTTCAAGTTTTGGTATTTGTCAACATTTTCTATATTTCTATTTTTTAAGTAATAAAATACATTGAAACTAACCTAAGTAAATTTTTCATATTCAAATTCATTTTTCATTACTTCATGGAACACGAGGAGTTTTGTATTTGCTTTCTTAATTAAAAAAAAAAAAAATCTAAATAAATGTATTTTTCAAGTTTTAGAAGGGGGGATAATCTTCTAGCAGTGGTAAAAAGGGTGCAAAGAGCAAAATAGGTTGAAAACCACAGTTTTAAGGGGAAGGAACTGGAAATCATATATACTCATATTAAGCAGTATAAAAACAGAAGTTGTATGAATCATCGTGAATGCATATGTCTTCTGTCTGTTGAAAATTTGATCAAAGGTATATTTTTTACTTTGCAGGATGTTTGATATCTTAAAAGTATTAAATCTATATCTCATCTGAATTCACTTACATAATAAGTGTTTAAACTGTAAGTGTTACACAGTGTTCAGCAAATATACATAAAGCATTCATTTTTATAAATGCTAAATAGGAAATATTAAATTAATTGGTACTTATTTGTTAACCAAGTACAAATGATAAATTAGCAAATGTATTAATGAATATGCACCTTTAAACTTGAGTAAAAAATTGAAGACTGTAAATTCAACCCTGTTAAAATTAATTCAGAATTATTTAAACATGTTAAACTTATTCTGAACAAATATTGCATTGCTTCGTATAAAACTTTTGTTATATAAAGCTTTTAAACGTAAAAGTTTTGAGATTTGTTTTTTTTTTTTTTTTTTTTTTTTTTTTTTTTTTTTTGTTTAGCAGCTGAAACACTTTTCAGGAAAGCATAACTTTCTCATAATTCTATTAGTATTAAGTAAAGCCATTGATTTACCCCTTTAACTATTCCTATGCATCACAAAGTCATTAGACACATGACTCTTGCCCAGGGAACAATTTTTAATTGTTATGTTTTATTTTCTTGAACTCTCCCGTGAATGTATATTGCCTTTTAAAAATAATTATAATTTACTACATGTGTAATTTTATTTTTTGAATGCAGAAACCTTTGGTTGAATATCTTAGTCATAATGATGCTCATAACGATAGGGATTTGTATGTGATTCTTTGATCCAAATTTTGATCAAAGTACTCAGCTAGTTAATCTTTGTTACTTTTCAACTGTAAAATATAATGTTTTTTAATGTTAAAAAGGACTATTAATGGTTCAGCTTGAATAACATTTATTAGTTTTTGTGTATTTTAAAAAATGTTTCATTCTTTCCACAGAAATTGTCTTTTTTTTTTTTTTTTTTTTTTTTTTTTTTTTTTTTTTAACAGAATTGTTTGCTAGTACTAACTGAAATTATTTTTTTTTCTGTTTCAGGAACTATGCTTCATTTGATTCACTATCCTTGTAAAATATAGCAGAGTATTTGATTATGGGACAATCCCATTTTTACTTTGCAATTTAGTGCACTATTTTCTGCAATTTTTGAATAGTCTTAAATACAGTTTCTTGTTATCATAATATCTTGTTCGTTGTGTCTTTATGACATAGAGATTAATATCCAAGGCTGCTAATTACGTAAGTGAGCCTGTATTGTTTCAAATCAACATTGGCCATCGCTACAGCTGATAATAATGTATGTATAATGAGACCAATATGTATGAGACTGGTGAAGTAATGCTTGACTATTCCCTAAAAAATTTTGTGTATTGAGCTTGAATTTTATAAATATGTATATACTATAAGTGTTTTTGGCATTTTTCAATATTTTGTGACTTAAGAAAAATAAATATGACAGATTATATATGTCAGAAATAATGGTTTTAATAATAGGCTTTTCAGTGTTTATTATACTTGAATTTTTATGTTTTGACAAAATATAATTTTAAAATTGCTAACGAATATATATATATTTTAAATTATAATTTACTTTTAGCCACATAAGATAAAATGCTCATAATTATAGTTTCTTATTCACATATAATTTTACTTAAAAATACTAAATACTATTGTAGGTTCGAAATAGTTTTTTATTAGTAATGTAATTTAAATACATGATTTTTTGTAATATTCTAATTATTAAATAAAATCTTTGATGTTGTTTTAAAATGTTTAAGAGCACTATGTAATATTTTCAATATTTTATTTTACAGCTCAGTTAATGAAGAGCAGACAGTTTAATTTAAAATTCCAGTGCGGACATTGCTCATACTCAACTGATAAAAAGTGTCATTTCACTTATCATCAGCGTCTTCATTCTGATCATTCATATAAATGTGTTTACTGCCCTGAAATATTTTCTAAATATCGCTTTTTACAAAAACGCTCATAAATTTATCTATGAATTGAAATTTCATTGCATAGCATTTTTAAGTTAATAAACATGATTGTTTGAAAACTTGAAAGTGTACTTATTTTCTGTATTTCATTTGAAAAATTAATAATTTAATGGATGATTTAATCTGATGTTTCACTGTTCAAAAATAGCAGAAAAGGATGTTAAAAATTATATTCAGAATTTCTATGGTACTTTCTAATTCTCCACACCTCTCTAGTTTCAGCATTCGGCAGAATTCCTGTACTGCTGGCATATTTTTTAATATACATAGAACAAAAGGCAATCCATCTCATGTGTATACCACAATGTTTTTGACTATGTTCTTTATGTTTAAGTGCTATTTCATTGAACAGTACCTTCCAGCTGAAAAATACAAATATTATGCAGATAGACTGTTTTTCTCACAAAATTTTTTATTCCTTATTAAATGCCTCTTTTTATTATTATTTATGTGCAGAACAATATTTATTACATGGCGAAATGAGCATTTTTTGCTAATTAACAACGTTTCCAAATTAAAGTTGCTTGATGCCTATTCATAGGCGTGCAAATTGTCAGAAAATACCATTTTTGTTCTGAGGGAAAATCGCTTATGTTCTATCTACATTTAATATATAATTTACAAAATATTTTTCAGTATATTTCATTAAGTGCTAATCAATGGATTTAAAAATAAATGATAACTTCTTTTAACATAGCCTATCATTCCTTACTTCCAAATAGGATATTGTTTTCCCTTACGTTATCCGTCATGAAACCAAAGTTTGTCTGCCTTTATTTCGAACATCTAATAATATCGTTAATTTCCAGTCTTGATCGAATATAATTAATCAAAAATTCTTTTCTTTTTCGAAATATTTCTGCATCATCAAAACATTTTTTCGCCCTTTGTATAACGGCTGTGTCATTTTTAATGACAGCTATTATTTTCTGACTAATTTCTCCTGTTAACAATTATTTTTCACAAGTTTTTACATTTTGCACTGAAAAGTTGATATCGGAATCTATTTGAAGAAAATAATTCTACACAACATGTATTTTAATGAAATGTCATTTGGTCACTCTTACTATCTATATGATCTTTTGAGTAAAAAGGAAATCTCTTGTTTAAGGAAAAAATATGTTGATCATGTACTTTCAATATTTATTTTTTTTCACAAAAAAAGATTAATTAATCTCTTAACAATGTTACTTTTGATTCATTGTCATATTTCAAGCCAAAACAGTTTCACAATAGTATACAGTCAAAAGTCTTTAATCCGGACCTCAAAGCTACAAACTTTCTGCGCATGTGTCAACGCATAATTCGTTAACGCATGCGCATAATACCTTTACACATGCGCGTTTAATGTATATCGAGCAGTATAAGCTAAGCTAAAATTATCCAATTATCTATTTCAGTTAATGTTGCAGATTGCGTTGTTCCTTAATCTTCGAATTGAATTCGGCTTATTATTTTTTGCAGACTGTTAGAGCAATTTTATAAAACTAAGCTTGAACTTTCGATTATGTCAAAAAGAATTTCCGATTCTGGAGATACCAAAGGATCTACAAAGCGAAAGCATGTTTCGATCTCCATCAAACCAAAAGTGGAATTGCTGCAAAAAATGGATAAAGGCATATCCTTTGATTCTCTAACCATTCCGAAATATGTTTATCAATTTCACGCTGCTCTGCGGGGAGGGGGGGGGACGATGCAGCGTGGAATGAACTGGAAGTTGATCTGTTAGCACTATCCTTACCTTCAGGGCAGATGTTTTTATTTTATTCGGCTTATAATTCCTTACTAAATGCAGTATTTCATCTCGGTGTACTCCGTCTTTGATATAATTTAAATTAAATTCCTCGTCATTATAAATATCACGAATACACATCAAATAGTTTTCTGGTTGCAATTTTCTAATTTCGACTATGCGTAATGTATGCTTTACGCATGCGCGCGTTGAAAGAAATGTTTAATAAAGTAAGCAAATAAATATTAAGCTTTTTTTTTTTTTTTTTTTTTTTTTTTTTGTAAATTTTGGTGCCCTTTAGATCATAATTGCTCTTTATTTCATAAATTACGGTTTCATATTTTTAATTTTATAATTTCTGCATGCCATCTTACCAGATTTAAACTGATGATCTATAATCCGGAATCGCCGAAGTCCCGACGAATCCGGATTAAAGACTTTTGACTGTATTTTAAAAGAGAAATCAGTACAATAAAGTGAATTTTCTCTTTAAGAAAACGTAATATTGCTTTGAAAAGGGAAAAAGAAATTCTCGTGTCTAAGCATACCAAATTGTAAGTTCATTCAATTAATGTTTTTCAACAAAACAAATATGTAACTGATATATTCATTCAAAATGAATTTACACAGTGTGAACTCCTTCAAAGATCTGTCTTACAAACCCACATAATTTGTTAAAAATACAATTAAAATAATCGTATTTGTGAACTGTTACAGTAGTTCACTAATTAAAGTAACAAAACTAAAATGTCTTTGTTTTTATAGGCATTGCACGATACCTTTTTAACTATAGTATTCCTTTCCTAACTTTTCAGCATCAGGTTTTGAAAATTTAAAAAATATTCGTGTACTTTTCCCCCTTCCTTTATCGTACATAGCTTTTCCCTCTGAGGGCTATATATTAAATTGTGTTTATTCCCGTGATATTTTTTATTTTTATTCTGTGTAATCAGCTTGTATTTGCATTTCATGAGTTTATTTTCCCTTGCATTTGTTATATGAAACGTATTTTGTGCAGATTCTTCGTTAGGCAATCCGTGTCGCATATAAGCACTCCGTGTTGCATATAAGCACTCCGTACGCATATTTCACAAATGCGCATCAGCGTAGCCACTGAGGGAGGGGTTTCGAAAATGGACTAATGAACTTCTATTGCTCTTGTGACGCTAAATTTCGTGTGCGTGTGAGCATATGTTGTTTACGTTTTAATTTGCATTTGTTTCACAGTTATAAATGTATGGCGTAAAAGTAGAAAATCTTGTAGTGTTTTCGTTTTATGAGTTTAATTAATCGCTGATATTTCACTTTCGTGATTTTTATCACGCTTTGATATTTGGATTGATGTTCACGGCATATTATCGCTCTTTACACCGAGAATATGACTCAAGCTACAATTAGCCTCGAATATTATGCATTTACTAACAAATGTGGATTAAGAGAATTCATGTGTATAGTTTTTTAGTATTATTATTATTATTATTATTTATTTATTTATTTTTATGCAGCTGAGAAGGACTGGAAGTTTTACAATGAATCTAGTGTTTTCTTATTTCAGTGCTTGCATTCATTTGATTTTGAAAGTGTAAGATTCAGAATACATATTGTGTATGATCTGATTGTATCCATTGTTAACATTAAAAGTTATATGTGAATAAATTGAATATATTCGTTGTGAAAGATAAATCCATTCTGTTTGGTGAGTATTTCTTGTGTAGACAGTATATTTAAGAGTGAGCAGTTATTAAATGTGAAATTTAACACACTAAATGCAAATTAGTGAAGTTCACTTTGAATAGAATTCCGCATTGGCTATTATTATAACATCTTTTTCATATAGACTGAAATAAAAAGTACTGACTTCTATTTACATATATAACTGGTGTAAATGTTTTTCTCATATGCACAGTTTGATGTAAAGATAGCATTTGGGCTCAGATGTGCATCATATATTTCTTTCGTCTTATTTATCACTTATTAAGTAATATTTCGCATGAATATTTTTGCGGAGTATCCAACATATGTTTGTATTTATTTCAAAGTCTTTCAACCAGGTAGTGAAATTTTCATAATTGCTTATATTTGATCTAACTTTGCAATGAAAGTTTTCAGAAGAAATAGACGATGTACAGAAAAATTGCATGGCAAAATATTTTCAATTATCTTGCTTAACTCTTAAAGCGTGCGAAAGGTCATGTGACATGACAGAAATATTGCTGCATGCTCATTGGTCTATCCTAGAAGCCACTCATTCGGTGGCTACACAGATTTGCACTTGTGAAATATGCACTCCGTAACGCGCATAGGAAAAAATTTGTACTTGTGATTGGACATACTTTCCGATGACATCATTTTCTCTTGGCGTAATGACGTTTAGGCAGGATTCTACACGTAGCAATACTGTTTTGTTTTCGTTGAACGATGCGCATAAGTACCCCCCTCCAGAAGCATGAAAATTATCGTTTGTTTTCTTTGAATAATCATGCGAAACAATATATAAATTGCATGCAGCATTCTTCAGATGGCTTACTGTTTCATAAAATTATAAAATCCTTTAAAGATGATGTTTATATAAAAAGCAATCTTAAGCACTTAGATTGAATAAATAGCTGAGTTCATGAATTTAATGTGAAAACCAAAACACATTACACGAAGATCTCGACCCAACTGTAAAAACACAGTCTGCTTGTAAGTATATTTATTGCAATTTTGTTGTATTCTGTTCCTTTTACATTGCAGAAAATATTTTCTTTCCAGCTGTATATGCTATTTCCATGTTAATGTCCAAGTCTTTCACATTTCTAATATTTTGTTCCTTAAATGAAAGAAAAAAGTATTCAGTATTATCGCTGAATTTAATACATGTGTATAAGGGGGAAAAAACTTCCTTCCGTGATAAACACCTTTTTTATACAAAGGAACAAAAGATGTTACACATTAAAAAACGGGTAATATTCGTGATGTAATATTATTTAATTTAAACATGCGGTATCTCTATTTCTCTGTTCCAAATCATAGACTCACTTCAAAAATAAAAATAAATTTTTTTGTTGTTACTTATGCTCACTTGTCTGACAGTAACATTAGCCCAAGCCCATGAAATTCCTCGTGGCAAGGAGCGCAAGATACACCTGTAATTGACAACAGCCTTGAGCACCTTACGAGTGACAGTGCTATTTAGCTCAGTTCCACCCCCCCAAGCTTCATGGAGAAGCACCCTGGGAAAGCTGGTCCGAGGGTCTCCCACTCCTCACCAAAACACAGGAGAGGACTTTCGGCTCGCCTCATATTTAGAGTGCCGTCATGCCGCACTGACACTATACGTTCACGAACATCCATGCCTTCTTCAGGATTCCAACTTTGGCGGCCTTTCGCAGTCAGCGACGCTAACCGCTTAACCAGTGTGGTCCGATGCTTGCTAGGTTTTCAAACTGACCACTTAACCGGTTGGGCAGCAAAAATAAATTTTACTTTTTCGGACTGACTACAAATATGGTGAATTTACTGTTTATTATGATAGCTCCCATCGTTTCTGCTGTTTGCAAAAACTGACTTGCCTCGTGCAGAGACTGCATCTACAGAGAATGAATATGTAAGAAACATGAAATAATGAATTAATTATCACAGCACTTTTAATATGAACGGTTATAAATTAAGAATGCATTTATGAAAAACTCTGCACCTAATACTAATACAAATTTACGGAGTTAGCACACTAACAGAAATAAGGCGCTTTCTCTCCAGAAAAAAGATCACTACATTTTTTATATTAAATTCACCACACTGCAGTGTCGTAAGAAATGTGATTTCACGGCAACAAAAATAGAACACAAATCATTAAAAGTAATAATCTTTTCAGTACTGTTATCAAAATATAAAAAACGGTATGGAATGTTGAATGATCTTAAATTCACTTAGTTCGAAAACAAATTTTTCTAATACTTGTGCAATAGCTGAAAAGTAAGATAATAATAATTTATTTACTAAAGAAATATTAATTATATTATCACTTAAAAAATTTAGTAGAAGTATCAAAAAGGGAGAATCCATATCTAGGAAGTTTAATTCCGAAAATTGTGTTTTAAAGTAACTTGAATGTAAATTAAATGGAAACTGTTAAAATGTTTTACGGGGACTTGAATTTAAAACATGAATAACAAAACTTCAATCTTTGAAACAGAAATTAATTTAAAAGCAAGTAATTATCGGAAATTGGTTGACTTTTCAAGGGGGAACAAACCAACTCCCGTTCAATGAACAATAATTAATAAATACGAAGGTGTTTCGTCTTTTACTCAAGAATGGTTATGCCAATCTGGCAAGTTAAGTTAGGCCAAAATTGTAGTTCCGTGAAGTGATGCGATTTAACCCTCCAGGCGGCAAGGCCGTATATATGCGTTCGAAAATAATGGCTCTCATAGCGGCAAGGCAGCATATATGCGTCCAAATATTTTGGTCCTCATGGCGGCAAGGCAGCATATATACGTAAACTTAAATTTTGGCCCGAAACAGCAAAGCAGCATATATACGGCCTGTCTCAGAGTGCCCTCCCCTCTCTGCTCTTAATGTAAACTGACAGGTGATAATTTTTCTCTGCGGGAGGTAATTGAGGAGAGGAAACTATCTATTCGCTAGGGGCAAATGGGTTTTATCGTTAGGTTTTGAATAACAGCTCGGAATAAATAGCTCGTTCAAAACTTCCAGCTGTTCTGTGCTTATACCAGCTATAGTAAACTTAAATGTTTATGTTTGTAAAGAGAATTTTCATTTTCCAGCCTAATTATTCTCCATATTATAGATGCAGTTTGGCAAAATGTAATTGGAATTAAAATTAAAATTGCAAGAAACTGCAACAATATTTTGAAATATGTGATTTCAATTATATTGCAATTGTAATTAGCTTCGCAATTGCAATTAGAAAGTAAGTACTTTTTAAATGCAACAATAATGTATGTAATTGCATTTTAATTCTTAAGTCTTACAATTACAATGCAATGATAATCACAAACATTATAATTATATAATCTAATTACAATTACAAATTTTATTGCATCTAATTACAACTACGGTAATATTAGCTAATTACAACGTAATTTTAACTGCAATTGCAGTAGGTAATTATAACTACGTAATTAGAAAAGTAATTGTCTCTGATAATTAGAATAACTTAACATAGTGAAATTATGATCATAATTGTAATTCTAAGTGTAGTATGCAATTGTAATAAAATTATGCAATTACTAAGTAGTTATAGTTAAAAAGTAGCTGTTTTTTTAATTACAATTACAATTTACATAATTTCATTTAAATTACAATTAGTCTATATTTGTGAAATCCAATTTCATATTCAATGCAACTGCAATCATATAATCTAATTACAATTACACTGTCATTGTAACTCCAGTAAGTAATTATAATAATGTAATTAGGATAGCAATTGTTTCTGATAAAAGCAGTTACGTAGCCCAGGAAAATCATGATCTTAATTGCAAATGTAATTGCAGAATGCAATTGAAAACACATAGTAATTGGAATAATATTATGCAATTATCTTGTAATTACAATGTAACAATTTTTAATTATATATAAAATTTACTCAAATGCATTTTATTTATAATTGCATTTTAATTGTGAAATCTAATTGAGTAAACGGTATAACTGTAATTATATTATCTAATAAAAATTACAATGCAATTGTAATGACCTCTTAATTAAAATTGCGCAGCAGATTATTGTAACTATTTAATCAGAAAAACAACTGCCCCTTATAATTTCAGTGACATAGGCTAAGGAAATCGTGATAATATTTGAAAATTACAGTCAATAATATTATATTCGAAATGTTTCTGCATTTTGGATAATGAGTTTTTAAATAATACAACGGGATAATCACCTATGAGAAAAATATTAATATTTTCTGTCATGTCTTCTGAATCATCTTACATATATTGTAGTTTGTGGTACCAGCATAAATAGGAGTTTATTTAAAGGAAATATTTTATATAGACCGAAATGCACATAACGTTAGTAAGCAAATATGTATGTTTATGATCTTCGATATACATGTGAACTTAAATTACAAGATTAAGGGAAAGCAAGCAAAGAGTTTATGCCAGTGCAAAGGATGTTTCCGCAAAGGATTTGTTACGGGACGCTTGTCCAACCTATTGCTTTAGCTGGTAAAAAAGGATTCTGATCAGCAATCAGTATGCTTAATTGCTGTGTGTATTAGACATTTTACTAAATCCATTTATTATGAATTACCGCCCAGACAGTAAAGCGGTTCGTGACTCTGGTTGCCGTACCGAAGAGCCTGGGTTCGAATCCCGGATAGGGCATGAATGTAATTTGTTCGTCCTCTTCATAGGTGGCAACGGTGGCCAACGTATTAGTTCCCTCCTTAATAACATGACCGGCCTTAGTAGTGATCAATGTCTATAAACGGCTACTCCCTGCCATTGGAGAAAAAAATTTACGAATTGGTCTTTTATTCAACATAACACACATTTTCCATAAATAGTTAAAATGCATTATTCAGTTAGAAGTGAAAGTACTTGCATGAACTATTTTCCATCATTGTTTCACGTAAGAACAAATAAAAGTACAATTTTCTTATGCACCTGTGATTGTCATATTATTTGGATTACGGTAAAGATAGCAAAGATGCTTCTATGGAGGACTTTCTAAGGGAAACTGGCTCATGTTCACATCACCCGTTAATAAAAGCAGGAAAAGATCTTTATTTAATTGAATGCAATGAAACGTTTAAGAAGAATGATGTACTCATAGAGAACTTTCTAAAATAAAATGATTTGTATTCATGTTACACATAAGGAAATCCACGGAGCTATCTAAACATTTAGATTGTTTGCCAAAATGGGCATCCGATTTGAACTTGTAGTATTCAAAAGACGACTTATTACTCTGCTGAGCGAAAAATCTAATTGCTTTTGAAGTTATATTGTAATTCGAACAATCATTGTATTACAATTATTATTATTATTATTTTTTCCCCAATGGCAGATTGGGAACAGTTACAGTGCAACACAGTCCATTAGTCTATACAAGGCCAGAAGTTGCAGTCACTTTATTATGGAGGCATCTAATATGTAGGCCACCATCGCCTCCTATGAAAGGACGAACAGTTAAAGCCATGCCTTCTCCGGGATTCGAACCCAGGCCCTTCGGTATCGCAGTCTGGCTTCCCTAACCACTATACCATCTGGGCGGCACAATTACAGTTATAACTGCATTAGTTGTAGTTTTAACTACAAAGTAACTACAATGAATTACCAGCTTTTCTCTGTCAATAACAGATAGCTTAAACTTTAAATGGAAGGTCTTATAATTTGTCGAATGGCAATATTCTAAGAAAGTGTAGTCTCCAGGATGGTCGAAGTTTAATTACAGTCTTACATTTCGCATACTCGCAGCACTTGCCCAAAGGCTGTTCCAAGATTATTTCTGTTCACCTCATCCATTAATTTTGGAGACAGAATCATGTCTAGAGACATTTTTTTCTGAGGACAGTATTTTATATAATAGAAAAACAATAATAATAATGCGTCTCCCTCAAGGTGCAACGAGTACTGATAAATTTAATTGAAATTACAATTACAATTGTAGTTAATACAAATACAATGTTACTTTAACGCTTAGAATTACATTATAGTTCCTAATGGCAAAAATATCAAATGAGTGTTATAGATTAGTATACTTATCACAATATTAAACTTTTAATACCGTTTTATTTTATTTAGCTTATCACAATATTGAGCTTTTTAACACCGTCGGTACTGAAAAAATGTTTTACGACAGTCATGAAATGTATATTCGATAATAGTTTCTCATTGATGTTTTTCTTATATATTTTTCTGCATAATTCATAAATGTTTGCAATGGAAATAATTCTGAGGCTTTTATAATACTTCTAAATTTTCATGAAATAAAGTTCCATTAAGGTTTACTTGAAGGAGACTCTCAATGCAAGCACTCGAAAAGAAGTTATGCTACATTTACATATTATGAAATGGTTGAATGTACAGTATTTACTTGTAACAGCGGTGCTCAATATATCGCGTTTTCTGAAAGAATGCATATGTTGCCTAAAATCGAATTTAAATCACTATAATCAGAATAATTGGCTAAAGTATTAAATTGTAATTTTTACAGCATCAATCGAATTAGTGGATTTTATTGAAGATAAAAATGTGTTGATATTGACAAGCTATATTAGTTTTTGTACTATAATGAATGCTAGCTAGTAGCTATATGAATATAATGAATGTACTATAATGAATGCTACCTAGTAGCTACTCTAGCTAATAGCTAGAGTAAAACTCAGGATATGGTAACATTAAATAAATAAATAAATAAAATTAAAAAAAAAAAAAAAAAAAGAAGAAGAAGAAGAAGCAGAAAACAAAAGCGAAAAGGAACTGAATACATTCGGAAAGAGAAGGCTTACTATGGTGAAACATTAGAAACGTGTAGACAAAGTGTTAATACTTATATGTGAGAAAATACTAAGGACAAATTAAAATACATCATAACTACGTTTGGTGCTTTCTATATTATTTGTATAAATATTAATATAAGTACCGAAAAATACTTAAAAAATAGGTATTTTCGAAAATTTAAAGGAACAAAATTGCAGTATGAAAATTTATAGCAGCGGAACTTTTGAAGTAATTTGATGCCTTCTGAAGGTCGCCATAACAATTTATAACTGTCAGCTTTTACAACTAGGAATCAGATAAACTCTATTGTTTGGTAAACCGGACTGTCTAGTAATGTTTTCGGTACTGTCTTGTTTCCGGGAATGGCGATGTATGCAAGCTTTTTCCTCTTTCTGCCCTAAGAATAAACAGCTCAAAAGGGAATTCTGAAAAATATATAACCCCTTTCATATATGTACTCATACCCTGATATTCACAATAGCGTTTCTTTATTTAGATAGCTTTGAGCATGCAAATTGAGTAAAAATCAGAAAAGAAGTACCATACTTATAACAAAGCAGGTTATCTCAGTAAATGAAGGGAATTAAGTACCGGCGATGGCAAGATTTTCCCATGGTTTGAAGACTAAGTAATTTATTCCTTTCAGAAAATTTTCTCGGAAAGCAAATCATCACTTACGGATGGAAGAATGTTCTAAGAACTACGGGATAAATTTATAATGGGAATAAAAGAATGAAAGAAATCGGAAACTCTTTTCTAGTAATCATTTTACTCCTCGAAAGTTGGTTTCAGTATCACCTTTTTAAGGAAATGACACATGAAATGGATTTCAGAAACTGAATCTCGAAATCATCAATAACTATCCAATATTCTGCATTTGTAAATATTTATTTAATTTGCATTTCAACCAAATGTTGAAAACAAAGCGGAAAAAAATCTCCTTGCAAAAGGAGAGAAAAAAAAGATTCCCATTCTTTTACAGTGATATTCCATTAAATTATATCAGAAAATCATATCACTGTTGGATGCAATAAATACTAATTTCAGACATGTTACCTGTTTATGTTGTTAACTCTCTTTTGCAACTGAACACTGGTAGTTTTGCCTAAGTTTGAATTCCGGCGAATGCGTTCGTTGCTTGGTATTTTGGTGAATTTTAGGTTGAATATACCAAACCAGTTTCCCTGAAAAAGTTATCTACAAACGCATCCTTTTCCTCAAGCAGGTGCCCATCGTATGCTGCCTGACGAATATGCAAGAATTTTTCTTTTTTTACACAGCTTTCATAATCACATATTACCCACCAGCGGCCGAGCGGTAAAGACGCTGAACACTGGTAGTTCGGTCCGTGGTTCGGATCCCGCGAACGGGCTGGCTGCATGGTCGTTTTCGTGGTTTTCCCCATGTGTAACTTGTATACGAGCCAGTTTCCCTTAGAAAGTCCTCCACGAAGGCATCCCTCCATTTAGGCAGATAACCCTCGTGTGCTTTGCCTTGAATAGTACCATACCATAATCACATATTATATTATTGAACATTTTTAATTTGCAAAACTATAAGTTATGGAAAACTTTATGACATATTTATTTAGATTAATAAAAAGATAAAAATTAAATGCGTCATCGGCATCATTTTGTTAGTAATATCATTATATAATTTACTGCACTTTTTTTTTTTTTTTTTTTTTTTTTTTAGTGTACTGGGAAATTAAAGAAAATTTCTCAAAAGTATCATCATGTTTTCGTAAACTGATATATAGTGTTAAATTATTATATTAAATTTCAGTTTATTATAGCAGAAATCGTAAATAGCTGCATTATGTATAGCTCTTGCTTCACTGAGCTTTCGGAAGTTAATCTGCGTCCATCCGCATAATCGAGAAGCAGGTCGATTTGTTTCTCAGTGCGATCGCTGTGAGATCTTAATTCTACTGACCGATGTTCTATAAATTTAAAATATTTTGCCCTGCCTAAATTCTGTAGCTCTCTACATTCTAAAACTTTTTCCATTGTCAAGTGCCAAATTCTTAGAATTTCGCCATCCCTAAATTTTCTTGTTCGATGCCTCTTTAAATTCTAAGAATTTTTCAGCCATTAATCTGCCTCCTGGCCAGACGTGTTTTTCGATGCCACATATATCACTGAAAAAGGTTGAAAAATCGGAATTTTAAAAGCAAACTTCCTACTTTTCATCAAATAAATTTTATCGATTAACAGTGCTATGGAAGCATTAAAACATTTATGTAATAAATACACAAATACTTCAGAAACATTTTTTTCTCTCTACTGAAGAAAGGCCTGTCTCTGACTACCTGCGAATTTGATTAAGTTTTATCCAAAATCTACGTCAAAGCGTTTCTTTTTGGCCTAATATTAAATTTTACATTGGCATGTTCCTGTCCCTGCTTGATGTTGACAAGATTTATTCAAAACTGACTGTTCTTATTTTTTATTTTAAAACAAACAATTTAAATGAAAATCCTCAGCTTGCTTTTATTTATTTAACTAATAACATTTGATAATGTGAATTGAGATCTCTAAGTAATTTGCATATTTGAAAACAAAAAAAATTTTAAACACCAATTTCGAAGCTTTTGTTTTGGTTTGCTTTATTTTTCCTTCAAAGCAAGGGAGAGCTATCTGCCTAAAGGGAGGAATGCCTCCGTGGAGGACATTCTAAGAAAAACTTACTCGCGCCCACATTATGCACAGAGAAAACCACAAAAATTCCACTTTGAAAGGTAAAAGTGTCTAATTTTTTAGAGCGAGATTTTCCTAACAATGAATTTTAGCAATTTAATACAAGTGCTATATTTAATTAAGAATTAAAACAATGTTCTTTTGTGATTTACGTAAGGTAACTCTTTCTGTCAAAAATAATCATATGAAAATGCACCGAATTTCAGTACCATGTAATTTAGTTCGGAAACTGAGAGGTATCTGTGACATCTTGTCTATATGTAGAAAATTTTTAATAAGGTTATTATGACTGAAATTTGTTTCAAAATATTCAATCAGCCAATAAATGCGATGAAGGTAAACTCCCCTTTTATAAATATGAAACAAGATAAACGAAATAAATTTGTGGTAAAATGAATTACAAACATTATGTCGAAATGACTGACACTGAGCATGTGTTTGTTATTTTAATAGTAATTTAATTATCAATTACATGTAGCTTTTAATAGGAATTAGGTATTTTAAGCCTCTTATAAATTTTTTCTTAGCGTTAAAGCTCGATAACATGAATCAAAAACAGAAAATTAGTTAAACTACACTGTCTCACTAGTCGTAAGATTATATTACTGAAATATGCATATAAAAACAAATTAACATTCTATAAACGTACATTAAAATACCGAAACGCAATAAAAATTAATAACATTTATACTTAAAAAGCAACAAAGCCGGGCTCATATGAATCACTAGAAGAGGCGCCAAATTGGCTATGCGAATTCGAAAATTACTTTAATTATTAGAGGAAATAAGCTTCGTCAAACTTAAATCAATAAAACAAACCAAAAAAATTGCAAGGAAACCTGGAAATTAATGCAATATGCATTTCAGTGTTATTTCTTATTTATCAAAAACGAATTTTTTAACGTTTTCATTTGAAAATTATAAATAATTGGCTACATTATTTCTCTGAATTTATAAAACTACGATTAAAAAATACTTTAAGAATTATGGTATAATTATGCTATAAGAGTTATGACATTTTGATTTAATACAATTACTTTTGCTTAATACAAGTGTAGCTCTTTTTATATTTATATGGACGCGCATTGACCTTTCTGCCTCAGGTGAAAAAATATCTTGGCACGGCTCTGATAAGCAATTAAGATTAGAAATATGCACAAAATTAGTGACAATGCAATACAAAACTTCCTTTTCTGTTTTGGATTTCCAGAAAAAAATATCTTTTTTCGTCTAACCAAAGCATGGACACAAAACGTGTTCCTTCCTCCGTAAGGGCAAAAGCAGCCCATCTGCTTAATCGCCTCTAGGCGGTAATCAGAGGACAGTAGGAAGCCATCACTTAAGTGAAACGACTTGTTGATCGCCCTACAAGGAGGGGGGAAGAAAATCTAACAAAGGCCGTTTTCAGGACAATTTTGGTTCACTCTAAGTGGAAAAAAAAAATTGTAAACATGGTTAATGAGATACATTCCGGTGACGTCGGAGGTCACGTGATGTAAGGACTGCTAATGTAAACAAACAAGCTTGTGCTGTTGTAGCTGTGTTGAAAAATCGGAAACTTTGTTTATTTTTAATTAGTTATGAAATTTGCATTTCAGTTTTAAGTATTATTTCAAACGTTAATAAACTGTTCATTCATTTGGTTAGTATAATTTTTGCCACTCTTATATGTTATTGTTATCTTCATGATACTCTCTTGTTCGCTGCTTTACCATGTTCTGATTGTTAATATTTATTTGTGAATTCTTTCCTTGATCTGATAATTCATTTATCATTCATTTATCATTAACTGCAGTTTTCGAGACGTAAATAGATTTGAATGCGAGCCGCCTGGTGGGTTAAAACCAAAGTAGAGTACCGAAGAACTCATTCTGAATAGGTGTACTCTCGAGCATAAGCAAAGTCAAGGCTTTCCTAAGCATAGATAAAATGATGTCATCGAAAGCCATGTCCAATTAGGCGGATGGATTTTTTCCTAAGCGCGTAGCATGGTAAAGAATGCTTAAATGTAATCCGAACGTTACAAATGTTCTCACAAGAAGTTTTCGAAACATAGATTTCATCTTATTTCTATGAGAGATGTTCAAATGGAAAGGTACGAAATGATGCTGTGGGTGTAATTCAAGTCTTTATCACAAGTAATCACTAGACGCCTGAGCACAACTACCCAAAAACCAAAGGATTCTTTGTTCCCTGAATTCCTGTGGCCGTGACAGGAGCCAGTCCTTCACTGGATCCTTTAGCTCGTCGTGCGAGTTGAAGTGCTTCTCTTCAAGATGCTTTTAGCGGACCAAACACATGGAAGTCGCACGGCGACATGTTCAGGCTGTAGGTCAGATGCTGAAGCTGGTCCCATTTGAACTTTGTGTGACCCTGGAGACCTGTGAATGCGCGTTACCATGAAGCAGAATCACTCGCTGCGCAAGCAGCACAGGCCGTTTACTGTTGACGGACTTGGGTAGGCTACGGAATATTTCATAATACAAGGTCACTGTTAATGGTTTTTCCGTGCTCAAAGAATGCGATGAGTATCGAAACTCAGGCGTCGAAAAAGACGACGAGCATCACCTTGCCTGCTGAGGGTGCAGCTTTGAATTTTCTACGGAAATGCGATGATGCATGCTTTCCAACTGTCTCTGCTTGAAATGATGGCGACGATCTGCTCCAGAAAAACGCGGTATTCATATCATCAGAACATATGTTGCAGTGATAGCCCCATAGTTCTTTTTGCAGTTTGCTGAGCTTTTTGGGAACCCACTGCACGCACACCTTCCGGCAACTTCATGCATAATTGTCCACACTTTTCGAACGCTGATTCTTCACCATCACTGCCAACATCTACATTGGGACACGCCGATCATCGCTCACCAGGTGGTTCGCCTTGTCGATGAGTTCGGCCGTGATTACTGTGTCTACCTGGCCTGGTCTTGGACATCACTTCCACACTTAGCGAAAACGGGCATCCCACTTTCTCACTGACTTGTCAAACACACTGTTTCCCCCGCATACGGCCACCATTTGGCGATGAATACTGGGCAGTTTAACCCCTTTCGCAGTCAGAAATCAGATAACAGCTTGCACGAGGAAGAAAATTCACAGCAAACTGTGTTTTGGGGACCAAAAACCGGAAAATTTTCAGAAACTAAGAGTGAAGTGCTAAATACCTGAAGAGCAAAAAAATACTAGCGTAGCTGTCTCGCATGAAATTATATAAATGAAAGCAAAGGAAATCCATGGACTAGTAACAGGTTTTAGTCAATTGGCTTCTGGGCTGATTGCGCTTATATCTGCCTCATGCTAAGTTATTTTACTAGTCCTTGATAGCATGCGAAATTCAATAAAAGAAATTGTGATAGCAATTGTATGTGTTCAGAGTTTGTAAAGCATGATAAGCATTTCCATAAACGATAGCGGATGTTACAGAGAGTTCAGTGCGGTCGTGACTACATCTTGCACGATGGGCTAAAAGAAGTATTGAGGAAAGAAGAATAATGAAGTGCATCATGGCGTGGCCTTCGAGATTAGATGGCCTGGTCAGCTGCAGAATCACGTGATTTGACGTCACGTAAGGCGTCTGAACTTTCACCCTTCGCACTGCACGCGAAGACTTCTTATTACGTTGATTGCGTGCTGTATATTTTTATTATTCGTGTCTTTTTCATTGCTAAATTTAAATAATGTTGTTAAGGATATTTTCGTTTTTAAATTGAGATTACTAGTTAACTTATTTGTTAACAAGAATAACGATCGACGTTCTACGTAGAGCTGTCTTCATCATGCCTGCACGATGTTGCGTTTCAGCATGCAAATCCAATTACGATGGCACTAATGAATATGTATCAGTATTCAAATTTCCAAAAGATACAGTAAAACGGGATTTATGGATCAAAAAATTTCCAAGGAAAAATTTTATTTCAAGTGATCACAGATGAATTCAATGTGAAAAACATTTCGAAAAGATGATATTATTCGCTATGATTATTTACCAACAAACGAAAGTACTTTTATTCAGATGTGTAGAGGGCATCCTAAATTAAATAACGATGCTTACCCATGCATTTTTTCTGGTTGTCCAAAATACTTATCTGAAAGTCCAACCCCTCGGAGGATGAGCAGGGAGGAAAAAAGAGCTAAGATGGAGAAGCATATTTTTAATGAATTTTTGAGAAAGGACAAAATAGCATCATTTGAGGATTTTTCTTCTATGTTACCAAATAAATTAAATATTTCAGATACTTCAAATATTATTTTACACAAATCTATTGCTGATATTTATATTTTATTGCTCAGTTTTCATCCATATCGTAAAATTGAAAAAGTATCTTTGTATCGCTTCATATAAATATAGCAGTTTATCTAGGAGATAAAGTTGTTCCAGTTGAAAGTAAAGAACCAGTAAAGAAGTTGAACAGCATTCTTTACTGGTCAAACTTACCGAGATATATGTTCAAAAGATTAACATGTTAATGTTCATGAAACTTGTTTAATGTGTGGAATTCCCTTTTTTAGCAGATTAAAAAAAATAATGAGCACCGTTTCAAATATTTGTTTAAACAATTATATTAAAGTTCTTCAAAATAATATGCATACAAAAATAGATGAAAGGAAACTTAAAAAAATCAAGAATACGTGATGAAAAGATATGAGTATGTAAATGACATTGTTTTATTTTTTAAAAATAGTGTACTAAATATGATGCAGTTCAAATATATTTTCAATAATGTATATTTTACATTTAAATTTATTAATCCTTTTGCTGTTTCCTTATTATTTGATAATACTTCATAATTTTTCAAAATAAATTATCAATTGCGATTAATTATTGCTTCAGTATACTAGTACAACTTGCACAGTATTTCCTAATTAGACAGAAATCATGGTTTGTTCTATGTATAGTTGTTTTGAGGTTTTCGTTGGCAAATTTATTGATTTTACGCTTTTGTGAAACATTATATGGATGGCTTTTATTTGTAAATATATTATTTATTATGCATCTACATATAACTAATAATGTAAATATTATTAAATGATGTAAATATCCTTATAATTATTGCTATAGATAACATATAAATATGTGAAAATTATTCGTTTTCTGTAATGTTGCAGCAAAATTGTAATTTATTTAATTTACAAAGGTTTGAGATTTAAATTTTTTCTGTGGCTTTTCTGTTCATTTTATTAGATAATAATTTAAATGAATTAAAAATACATTTGCATAAGGTTTGGAAGCTCTGAAATATTTATAGTTTAAAAAAAATTATTTTTTATGTCTTTTAATTTGCTAAATTATATTTACTTTTGTTAGTGAATTATTTATATTTCTAAATCTTTTCATTCCTCTCTTTCTCAAACTGTAAAGACATTTTTATGTTAATAAATAACAGCCTTTTTATTTACTTATTTCAGTACTTTCTTTTTTGGGTGTATTCTAACAAATTATTACAATACATTGTAAAAAAAATGCACAAGATAACCTAAAACATGGCATAGAAAATTTCGTGAATATTTCTTAAAAAATAATATTTATTAAGTTATTAATCTTAACTGCAAATGAATATACGACCTTTTATATACGTTTTCAAGTCTCTGGAAATTTAATTATTATGCATTATTAAAAACAAAACACTCTAAACATCGAACGAAACGCTCGCATTCAAATCTGAAGCAAAGAAAGTCACAGAAGAATCAGACGCCTTTCGTGACGTCACTCGTAGCTAACCAGGCCATGTTATCTCGAAGGCCACAATCATGGTCAGCGTCTACCTCTGGCAGTACCTCCTACAAACATGTTAGAAGGTACTGCTTCTGGTCTGAGTAAGGAACAAAGAATCTCTAAGCAGAAGAATAAAGGCTTCCATAGACGCAATGTAAACCTGTTTTGCCTCTGCGCCACTATACCGAAGAGGCACGGCTATGCAGTGAAACAACAGCGCAGGGTGGAATTTAAATAGCGTAGTCCGAGGAGATAGTAAATTTTTTACTTTGAAACAACTCAAAATGTTTTATTTTCATACATTTCCGGAGTTTTATGAGCAAAATGATGTTGGTTGGAATTTTGAGCGAATTATAGAAATCCTATCCAATTTTTATTTTCAATTTAAATAGCGAGGCATACGAAGACAAAATTTTAATGAAATAAATTTCTGAATACTTATTAGGATTCAGAGACTTTTGTTTTAGATAAATTGTGTAGTTGATCTTTTATCTTTAATTGTCTAGATATTTTGCATGGAACATCCTAAAGTTCAATTGCAAAATAAATAATAATAAAAAAATGAATGAATAAATAAATTTTATTATTTTTATATTCCTTATTTTCCCCCTTAACTATTCTTTCTGTAAATCCACATAATCGTTTTTCATTTGATATAATATCCAGCATTAATTTATAACTAACATCAGAAGTAATAGAAAACAAAATTAACGGTTAATCTTTGGATTATGGTAACTTGGCAATTTTTTGGCGAAAATTTGGCGACCAACCCTGCTACAGCAACCTGCTAGTTTTAGTTTGGACGCCATTTTTTTTTTCTTTGGATATCACGAAGTAAAGGCTTTTTTTTTCCCCTCAACATTTTTTCCAACAATCTACTAGCCGAATTACGCTTATGCTAGAACTTTTATGGAACAAAAGTACTTAATCATGACGAAGATTAGGTGCGAAATTGGGAGAAAGTGCAGAATCGCAAAGTGCTTGCCGCGTTTTTAAGAATTGCACATGCTCGGTATCCATGTACACGTCGACCTATTTTCACTTAAAAAAAATCCCAGAATTGCACAAAAATGGCACTGAGCACACTCTTGCTTTATCCATGTACACTGCTAAAGTCCTATCTAGTAACCTTTATCGCCTTACCAAAATGTCGCCAAACTACCTGTTACCATATTCCAAAGATTAGCCAAATTAACTACTGCAATCATGTTAAATTTCTAACAAATCTGCAATTAATTACTTAAATAACGCTATTTTGTAATTCTTTTCATATCAAGCATATTATTAAAGGTGCTACTTTGGTAGACGGTTGCACGGATTTTGGCGATTTTTCTTTTGGCGAATAATACAACTTATAGTAAACCCATTGCTGGATAAGTTATTTATGGTAACTGATACTTTGTTGTCATTTTATTAAAAAAATAATTCATTTTATTATGCATAACTTCCATGTTTTAAATATTATTTATGGCTTCTAAATATTAAAAATCAATTTAATTTTACATTTTTATTTGAAATGAAAATTTTGTTGTTTATAATATTTTATATAATTTTATGTTGTGGATGATGTAATCAATGACGTCACCTTACTTAAAAAAAATAATTGGTTTTATTAATATTTATAAATTTACTCTAATGTTTTAAACATTATTTATGGCTATTAAATATTAAAATAGAATTTAATTTTGCATTTGTTTTAAAAATGATTTTATTATGAATGATTATTTAAATAATTTTAATTCTATGCGTGACGTAATAAGTTCCTTCATTGGTTACTGAATATTTTGTGCATTACCGCGCCATTTTAAAATTTTATTATTCATCTCTTCGAATTCCTCAGATTTCAAATGGAATGGATATCTCCGTTTCGAAGAACAATGTTGTTATTGGTAATTACCAAGAATTATTGGTATTGGAATAAAAAAGTTGCCCTTTGAGACCTTATTTTGGCCAACCTGTCTTTCCTAATCAAAGATTTATTTTTAAATTGTTTATAGCGTCAGAGGAAATTTATTTTAAATTTTTGGAGAAAATTTCGCTAATTGCTTCTTCAATGAAGTGCGAGATATGTGGATAACAGATGAAGATGGTAAAAAGAGCCGATTCAATTATGATTTCGATTTTTTTGTGGTACTTATCAATACTCAAAAAAATGTAAGTACATATTTTTCTTTTATTTTATAATTGTATACTTCAATTTTTCTTAAAAAAATTAATACACTATTTTCAAAAATTGCTGAGATAATTATTGTCACATATGTTTTAATGTTAATTATATTTTATATAACGTATTTTAAAGTATTTGAATTTAATAATATTCTAATTCTTTTAAATGTTGGTAGGATGGTTTTTAAATTCGATATTCAATTTCAGTAATATTTTAATCTAATTAAACGTTGGCACAATGTTTTATAACGGTGTTTTTATTCTCTTTTTTGCTATAAAGTAACAATAGCTTGTTTCAAAAGAATAAATTGAGTTTAATTAAAAAAATTAAATTTAAATACATATTTAATTAAATATTCTTTGCGCCATTGCTGCAAGGAATGAAATTTAAATTTAAACAAATTTAAATTCTAAACAAATACGTATAAAAGTAAAAAAGTAGAAAAGCAAATTTAAATTCTAAAAAAAGGAAAAAAGCCAAAATAATTAAAAATAATTTAAAAATATGCAAACATGTAAAAGATTTAATTCTCGAACAAATCTACAATATCATTTAATTTCAGAAGCATAAGCAAATCAAGTGTAAAATCTATCCATGAAAACAAATCCACTAATCTAATAAATTAAAATTAAATTAAATAATTTTCTAAAAAAATGCATATGTGAATGATCGTAGAGTAGGCAGGAGACAGACTTATCAAGGGGAAGTTGCCTCCAAACCTAACTCCCCAATCATTCAATTCGTGTTTCGTCATTCATGCAGGCAAGGGTAAAAGTCAAAACCAAAAGTAATTCCAATAAAGTGGCACCCCCATAAATCAACATTTAAGTATTAACATTCAAGAATTAAAGCTCAAAAAGGAAAACACCAACTAAGTCTCCCGAGAAACAAGCAAGCAAAGTCAAGAATTAAAATTTTTCTTAAAAAAGTAAATTTTTAAAAAATTAATTCTTTATAAAATAATAAAAAAATTTAGAAACCAATGTATTCTAGAAATCCTTGTCCACAGAAACCTCTCCCACACGAACACGTACATCAATAAAAAGAAACTACCATATGAGCGCCGGGGTCTGCAAAAGTGCTGTGAAAGAGACTTACTTTAGTATTTTATACTCATAGTAAATGTATTTATTTACACTTGCCTGCCGTCTTAAAAAACGACATTTTCAACAAAAAATTAATCCATTACTTTTAACGATATTTTTTTTTTTTTTTAAAGTTTCGAATACTTTACTATGCGTAAAAACAGCGTTTTCCAAGATGGCTGACGATTGTAAAAATCGGGCCAACAATTGCGCCAACGTAAATCGCCAAAAAACTGTGCAACCGTCTACCAAAGTAGCACCTTATTAAATATTAAAATAAAGAATAACACATTTTAAGTAAAACAATGATATTTATTGACGTTTCTCAAGTTTCAGAATATTAAAAAAATAAATAAATATAAAAGCATCTTCACAAATACCGAGAAATTTTTTACACAATTATTCGGAATGACCAATATGAAAACCATGAGCAATGTTTGCAGCCAAAAGCATTTCACTTAAATTAACAAATACAAAATTACACTTAAAAGGTCTTTTAAAGAATTTCACATAAATTATTAAAATAACTGATTTCATTCTTTTTTCATAAAATATTCAATACTTCTTGCATTCATTAATATAAGATTAAATACTTAACTTGAAAATCAAACCTATAGGTATTTTCTCTACGCATAATAAAAGAAAGAGTCTGTCTGTGTGTGTGTGTTTTTCGTTCGCGCTGCGTGTAAGCTAATAGACCCACGATTACGAAATTTGGTACATAGGTGCATCTAGACAAGAGCCAGTGCACCTCGAAGCGATTTTTTCGAAATTCGAATTCGAATTTTTTTTAATTTTATGTTTTGTGACGAAATCGCGTCATTTTGAGACATAATGGGCTATAGGAAAGCGAGATTTTACTCTACACAATCCATTTTCACATCGTCATAAAACGTAGGCACTTAGCTATTTTACGAACTTAAAATAAATTTCGTGATTCAATAAATCGATTCAATACGAATTTATTTAACAAAGGGAGCTCAACACCTTTTCAACGGGATTTTTTCTAACATAGTTTATTTTTAAAAATGTACAGTTTATTTTTCTTTGATTTTTGGACACGTTAAACTTTCATCCTTGCGACTGCTTTTACAAAAAGAATTTTGGAAAAATGATACTATTTTGTATTTTTAAAGAATTTTTTAAATGAAGCTTCCGAGTACACTTCTCACATCTCGCAACTTTAAAAATGTGATTTTGGCAACAATTTTCCTGTCTTATTGTTGTTGATGGATTTTTGATGAAATCTCCTCATTTTGAATAGTTTCATTCTTTTAGAAATATGAGTTTAGCAACAATTTTTCATCCTATTTTTTATGTCACTGTTTTTAAGAGATTGGTATATTTCATTGTCAATTTTTTTTATATATAATACATTTTTATTGATTTTTTTTATAAAGTTGTATTAAAGTATGTTAATAAAAATAATAATAATATAATATATAGTTTAGATAAGTTCTGGCAACAGTGAGTGTTGTCGTCATCAGGAGATCGTGCTTCGCGATACTGTCGTTAAAAAAAAAAGCTATAGTTTGGAATTCCAATAAAAAGCATAGTATTTTTGCTCTGCTATTTGTTTTCTCTCTATTTTTAGAAATACCTTTTTAGGTTATGTATTTTTTAAGAAATACTTTTTTAGGTTATGGGTTAAGCAAGCTCCCATATTGCGTCAAATGTTTTGAATTGATGTTTTCTCGAAGAAACGGAACTCATTAAGCCTAATCAAGTAAGTGTTTTGTTTTCGTTATAGCAATCGAAAGTTGTTTAGAAATCAAAGTATGGAATTATCTAAGGTCCAAGTAAAGCCTTTATCAGGTGAAAGCGATTGGCTTATATGGAAATACAGGATAAAATTTGTTTTAAATTATCATCCTGGTGCTTTAGAAATTGTAGAAGGAACTATAGTGAAACCAGAAATTCTTCCTGTAGATGCTCCGATTGCTCAACAAGAAAAATATAATGAAGCTGTTAAGAAGTTTCAAAATGCAAACACTAGTGCTATGATGGTATTAACGAATTCCATGACGGAAGAAACTCTGCAAAAAGTTATGAGATTTCAGACTGCTAGAGAAGTGTGGTTGGAATTACATAAGTTATTTGAAGCATCATCAGAAAATCAATTGTATAATATATGCATGCAATTTTTTCAATTCAAGTGGAATGAAAATAATAATATGGCAGCTCATCTTTCCAAATTAAAAAACTTATGGAATGAATTGAATTCAGGACTTGAAAAGAAAAATGAAAATAAGTTACCTGACATGCTACTCAATTGCAAGATTTTAGATGTCTTACCAGAACAATACCATTTGTTTAAGTCAAGTTGGTTAGTCTTGGGTGAAGACAAAAGAACAGTTGATGAGTTAACAGCACAGCTTTGCTCTTATGAAAGAGAATTTAAAAGTCATGAGAAGGGCAATACAAATGAACAAGTGGCATTAGTAATGTCAAAATCTGAAAAACAAAAGCAATATAAAAAAGACAAATTCAGAAGAAAACCAAGAAAAGAAGATATCTGCAATTATTGCAAAAAGAAAGGACACTGGGTAAAAGATTGTAAACAGTAGATTGCTGATAGAAGACCACCCAAGAATAGGTTAACGAAAACCAATGAAGGAAATACAGGCAGTGTAATACTGATGTCCATTGACGAAGAGGCTAAGACTGATCGAACATCTTTTTGGATTGATAGTGGAGCTACAAGACATATCATGAATTGTTTCACATACTTTATTGACTTTATGAAGTTTGATAGTCCCTGTAGCATCAAGGCTGCTGGAAAAGAAACTTTAGTTGCTCTTGGTAAAGGTACAGTATGTGTCAAAACAACTATTGGTAGTAAAATCCAAAGAATTTACCTTAAAGATGTTTGGTATGTCCCTGAGATAAACAGAAATTTATTTTCTTTACTTGCTGCTCAAGATAGAAATCCGAATAGTAAATTTATTTCAACAGTTACAGAATGCTGGTTAAAGGTTAATGGTCAAGTAGTGCTTTTTGGAACTCGCAAAGTATATGGTACTTTATACAAGGCAGCTGTCGAACCTATTATGCCTGATAAAATTATAGAAGTTCATGCTGCTGAAGCAGACAATTCCTTGTTAGAGTTATATCATCAGAGATGGAGACATCAAGATTAACGTCACATTAAGAACATGCTTGAGAAATAATGAGGAATTAAAATCCCATTTGAAAGAAAATTGTGTGAACCATGCATTTTTGGCAAAGCACATCGTTTACCATTTGGCATAAGAAAGCCAGCCAGAAAGCCTGGTGAATTAATCTCAGCTGATGTCTGTGGACCTTTTGATGAATCTTTTCAGAAGAAAAGATACTTAGTTGTGTTTAAAGATAGCTACACAAAGTTTCGTTATGGGTATTTTATCAAGGAAAAATCTGCTGTTGTAAATATGTTACAACACATGCTTGCACACGCTAAAATTTTAGGACATCCAGTCAAAGAATTTCTCAGCGATAATGGAGGCGAGTTTGATAATGACAAAGTGCGTGCTATTTTGCATTCTGAAGGTATAACTCAAAGACTAACAGCACCTTATTCTCCTGAACAAAATGGCTCTAGTGAAAGAGACATACGTACAATAATCGAAATGGCAAGAACATTTAAGTACTCAAATTCTGAAGCTCATTTTCCTGCAGCAATATGGGCTGAACTAGTCAACACTGCCATATATGTACTAAACAGAACTGGCAAATCATCAGTAGAAGGCATGAGTCCTTATGAGCTATGGTTTAAAAAGAAACCTCGAATTAAGCATCTTCGTATAGTAGGATCTGTGTATTATGCCCATATTCCTAAACAAAGAAGAAGGAAAATGGATAATAAGGCTACAAAAGCTTATTTAATTGGTTATGATGGAGACGAAAGATACCGACTATGGATCAAAGAAACCAATAGTGTGATCTGTTCACGGGATGTTATATTTAACGAAAAGCTCACAAATTGTGAAGAAAGGGTGCAGTTACCTATTCAAGATCAAGATAGCCTAATTTCTGGCTCTGAACATCAACGAAATTCAGAAAAAGATAAGTCATAAAAGTTTCTTTGTGAAGAAGATACTTCAGAAAAAGAATACAACAAAGAAATATTTGGAAATATATCAGAAGAACATTCTGAAAGAGAAGAATGTGAAGATATTAATTTGCAAAATAATGTTTTTTTATAAAGTTGTTCTGCAGAATAACATTGTGCGCGGAATTTTTTGTTGAGTTTTTTTCATGTTATTTTTTGCTTATTTCACTGTTTGTAAGATACTGAAAAGTTTTGCATGATTTTTTTTCTTCAACGGAAAGTTGGTTAATTTTTTTATTACGATAATTAATATTTGTATTAAGGGATATAGCTTATTTAATTGTAATTTTTTTCTCTTGAAATTATAAGATAAAATATCATTAATTATACTTTGCTTTTCAGAATTTTTTGTTTTTGTTATTTATTGCTCATTTCACTGTTTTTAAGATATTGAAATGTTTTGAGTGATGTTTTTAAGAAACAAAGTTCTTAACCTTCATTATACCATTTGATTTCTTAAGATTTTACAAAGGAAAGTTGGTTAATTTATTTATTAGGATAATTAATATTTGTGGTAAGGGATATTACTTATTTCATTGTAATTTTGTTATACGGTGAAAGCGCAGAATAGACTGCATCAACAAAGTTCAGTAGGAGGAGCTGTGTGACGTCCATAAATGGGTGGGACTAAGCTTATGACGTCACAATGTAGTCTCGCATTTACACTACGTGTACTTTCTATTTTCTCTTAAAAATAACAATAATAAATTGTTTATTATTGTAAATTAATATCAAATTCTTTACTTTTAATTTACATTTATAACATTTAAGCTTAGGCGTTACTGATAATAAGTATAATAAATTGTTTATATTTAAAATTACCATGATACAGTGAGCGAATTCTACCAAATATTAAAACGATAAACAACGTCGCATTCTCTAATATTTGTAGAGCTTCAATATTTTCAAAGATTTTTATTAAATTATTATTATTATTTTTATTAATTTTTTTTTATTTATACAAATAAAATAATTTTTTTTTAAATTAAAATTCATATTATGGAACATTTCAATTTTATCATTTTTACAAATTACCTTCTAGCTACGTAACGACATAATTCCTTACATACCAATAATTAGACAAATTTCATTATTTCTAAAAAATTTAAACTTTACATTAATGTGGCGACTCTGTAAACATGTGTTGTACTCGCCAACCGCGCGCCGTTACCACTAACTGTAACCGAAGGTGATTTCGGCGACACACAGTCACGTCTCGTCGTCAGTGCGGTTGGTCGCTCGCTTTCCTTCAACGTGATTGTCTGTCGACTGTAGTAATTAAGTTTTAATATTGTGATGTGAATAAATGTTTTTGTTATCAAAAATTGGCTCTTATGGCATGTTAGGAATTCAGCCTTAAAAGCATCGGCAAATTCCAATACGCATAGTTTGTTGTTGTACACAGCCGCAACCACGTGCAACAAATGGTGACTTCAGGACGGTGAGGCTTAAGCCAAATGAATCGTCGAAATTTATAGTACAGCAGGAATTTTGTGCTTAAACAAGACCTTGTGATAATGTGCGAAACGCAGCTGAACCAATATTTTTTACTTATGTGTATTGGATTACTTATCGTGTCTATTGGATCGTGCATCAGTTTCATCATGTTACAGCCACGTGGATTACCTTCATGTTCCATTTGTGATCATCTTTCAGACATGCGGAGTACCTTCATCTTCCATTAGTGATAGTGTTCCAACATCAAGCGAGTGGATAATTTCTGTACATCAAGGTGATATTTTTTACCTTTTATTCCGCACATGGATTCGTATATATTCGTCAAGCGGGTGAGTTTTTTCCTATATTCATTTGAACCCAGGTCCTAACATTAATTATTTTGTGTTTCTTCACGTGTACTGCAACAATATTCTTGAACTATATCGTTTTTTTTTGTTATCTGTATTTATTCATATTTATTATGGCTACTAGCGATCCTCTAGCCACTGATGACAAACAAATGGCTCGCGTTGCTGTGAAACCTGCCCCATTTTGCCGTAGTGACCCCAACCTTTGGTTTTTTCAATTAGATGCACAATTCAAGCTCGGGGGTATAACACGCGACGACACGAAATTTTATACTGCAATTTCCACCCTGGACACTGAGTTCTTCAGTCAGTACGCGAGATTGTTCTGAAACCCCCCACGGATAATAAATACGAGGAATTGAAAAATAAATTAATTTCAGTTTATGAGGAGTCTGAAAACACCAAACTAAAGCAGTTATTACAAGATTTGCAACTTGGTGATATGCGCCCATCCCAGTTATTGTAAAAAATGCAGGAGCTTGCGGGTGACAATTTTAAGTCCAATGTTTTACAATCATTGTGGCTCAATCGTCTCCCGAACAATATTCAAGCTATTCTTGTCTCCAGTAACGAGAACCTGGCTCAAATGGCAGACAAAATTCATGATGTTCTCCAACCATAAGCAATCAGTCAAGTTCAACATCCCAGTGTTGATATTTCATTTCTTCAACAACAAATACAGGAATTATCATTGCAGGTCACAGCCTTACAGACACAATCTCAGTATCGTCCGCGCGGTAGATCAAAGTCTCGGAACCGAAATAATAGGGAATACCAACGCGCTCATTCTGGTACTCAATCAGACATTTGTTTCTATCACAGCCGATTCGGTGATAAAGCGCGCAAGTGTACACCTCCATGCAAATTTCAGAACACCTCTTTAAACTGAAGGGGCCGTCACTCGAAGACATGAGTGACAACGGCCCGTGCATTAGTCGATTGTTCGTAACAGATAAACCATCAGGCAGACGTTTTCTTGTTGATACAGGTGCTGACATTTCGGTTGTACCTCCCTCTTTTGCCGAATCCAAACGGCCGCCTGGAAAATTTAACTTATTTGCAACTAACGGGTCAAAAATTGCAACATATGGAGAAATATTAATGTCTTTGGATCTAGGATTGCGTCGCAAATTTTAATGGCCATTTGTCATCGCTGCGGTTTCGCACCCAATAATTGGTGCAGACTTTCTGCAAAAATTTTCTCTGTTGGTCGACATTAAAAATCGACGCTTACTCGACTCCATCACACAATTGTCCGCGGTAGGTAGCATTGGAAATGCCACTAATTTCGGAATTAAATTAATTTCCGGTAATTCTCCTTTCCACAAACTACTTGAGCAATACCCTAACGTCATCCGCTCAGTAACTGGCAAACCGACTGCTGACCACGGTATTGTACACGTCATAGAGACTACTGGACCACCAATCTTTGCCAAAGCACGGCGGTTGCCTCCAGAGAAATTAAAGGCTGCAAAAGAAGAATTTAAATACATGCTTGAGCAAGGAATCTGTCAGCCATCTAAAAGTTCATGGGCCAGTCCACTCCACATGGTCCCTAAGAAAAACGGCGACTGGCGTCCTTGTGGGGATTATCGACGTCTTAATTTAGTTACTTTGCCTGATAGATATCCGGTTCCTCATATTCAGGACTGCATGCAAGTCTTGGAAGGCAAAAATATTTTTTCTACGTTAGATTTGACTCGTGCTTACCATCAGATCCCTGTTAATCCACTTGATATACCAAAAACTGCTGTAATAACACCCTTTGGATTATTCGAATTTCCTGTCATGACTTTCGGGTTATGTAACGCTGCGCAAACGTTTCAGCGCTTCATTAATGAAGTCCTTCGAGATTTAGATTTTTGTGTCCCATATTTCGATGACATTCTGGTAGCCTCGACAACTGAAACCCAGCACCTTGAACACCTTTGCATAGTCCTTGTCCGATTTATGTCTTATGGTGTAGTCATTAATCCATCAAAATGTGTTTTCGGGAAATCTAAAGTGTCATTTCTTGGTCACGAAGTTTCTTCGGAGGGCGTTCGCCCACTTAGTGACAGAGTCACTGCAATTCAAAATTTCCCAGAGCCACAAACTGTTCAGGAGCTGCGTCGTTTTCTGGCCATGTTAAATTTTTATCGTCGCTTTCTTCTTCATGCCGTTGGAAAGCAAGCACCTTTGCACACATATTTGGTTGGGAGTAAAAAGAAAGATGCGCGGCCAATTATTGGGTCTGATGATGCCCGTACAGCCTTTGTTCAATGTAAGAATGACTTAGCGTCGGCAACAGCTCTTAGCTATCCTTCTAAGCACCCTTTAGTATTAATGGTTGACGCGTCTAATACGGCCATGGGTGCGGTTTTGCAGCAACTGGTAGACGGCGCATGGAAGCCTCTGGCTTTCTTCTCGAAAATATTTTTTGCAGCGCAATCAAAATACAGCACGTACGACCGCGAACTTCTTAGTGCGTATGAGGCTGTTAAACATTTTCGTCATATGGTAGAAGGTCGTGTGTTTTCTATCTATACCGACCACAAGCCGCTAATTTTCGCTTTTCGACAAAAGCCTGACAAGGCTTCTCCCAGGCAAATGCGTCATCTTGATTACATAGCGCAGTTTACAACCGATTTTAGGCATGTAGAAGGCCCTCAAAATACAGTTGCTGATGCTCTGTCCAGAGTTGAAGAGGTTCAGTTGCCATCAACAACAGATTTCTTCGCCATTGCTGAATGCCAGAAACAAGACCCAGAATTGCAACATCTTTTGTCTGACAAGTCTTCTCATGGACTTAATTTAGTACTTATGCAGTTAGAACCAGATCTTTCACTGTACTGCGATGTGCAAGGTAATGTGGTGCGGCCATACATTCCACTGAAATTCCAGCATGGTATTTTTAGCGGCCTCCATAATTTATCCCATCCTGGCATCCGTGCTTCTCGCACGTTAATTCAACAGCGTTTTATATGGCCTGGTATGCAGAAGGACATCGCTGCATGGGCAAGGTCATGTACAGACTGTCAAAAATAAAAAATTCACAGGCACACTCGAACTCCATGTCAACGCTTTGAGTTACCATCTGCTCGCTTTAGCCACGTACATATCGATTTGGTTGGACCCTTACCCCCATCACTAGGTTATACATATCTTCTTACGTGTGTCGACAGATACACACGTTGGCCAGAGGCTATCCTTATCGTAGATATGTCAGCCGACACTGTGGCAAAAACCTTTTTTTCTGTATGAATTTCACGGTTTGGGGTACCCGAGTACGTTACCACGGACCAAGCACGGCAATTCGAATCCGAATTACTTACTGCATTAACAAAATTCTTGGGAACTAAAAAGATCCGTACATCACCGTACCACCCGAATTCCAATGGACTTGTCGAGAGGTTCCATCGCTCTCTTAAACAGGCCATTGGATGCCATACTGCTATTCACTGGGTTGACGTCCTTCCTACTGTGTTGTTAGGACTCAGAACGGCTATCAAAGAGGACCTGGGTTCTTCAAGTGCTGAAATGGTTTATGGTACCAATTTACGTTTACCGGGAGATTTTATAAATCCCGCAAAAAACTCACTCAATGTCCAGCCCCATGCATTCCTCAAACAATTACGTGAAACCATGGCTGCATTATACCCTAAGCACACAAGCATACATTGTTCAAGACCTGTGTTTGTGCCTAAAGAACTCGCTACATCCTCACGTGTTCTTACGGTGTGATGCATCAAAAAAGTCCTTGGAGCCTACCTATACAGGCAAACCTAGTTCTAAGTCGCACATCCAAGAACTATTGGATACTAATCGGCGACAAAGAGACAGTGGTGAGCCTTGATCGTCTCAAACCAGCCTTTATCTTATCACCACAAACTGTCAGACTGGTACATCAGTCCCACCTCCTTCGAAGGCACCTTCATCTATGGGGTCTACATGAACATCTGCTACTACGTCAGTTCCTGTGCCTGGATCCCAGAAAACAAGTGCTCCTCAGTATACACGTTCCGGACGTAGAGTCCGATTTAACCCTCGGTACCTTTAATTCGTTGCCACTAGAGGGGGAGTAGTGTGGCGACTCTGTAAACATGTGTTGTACTCGCCAACCGCGCGCCGTTATCACTAACTGTAACCGAAGGTGATTTCGGCGACACACAGTCACGTCTCGTCGTCAGTGCGGTTGGTCGCTCGCTTTCCTTCAACGTGATTGTCTGTCGACTGTAGTAATTAAGTAACCTCTTCCAACCGATACGGATTCTTCTCTACAGTCTCTACCTGATCCTGTCCCTATTCTTTCATCAACTCAGTCTTTGACTCCTTCGGAATTGCGTTCTCTCCTTATTTGTTCCCTTGGCCAGGAACAATATACGTTCACTTTTAAACAAATTCGTTCTACAAGGCGTGGTGATTTACTTCTTCGTTTTAATACTCCCACGCAACTTAAATCTTTTCAAATATTTGTCTCTTCTCATTCTCAGCTTCAGAATCAAATTCAATTTCGTGTTCCTGGACCAATTCATTCTTCTTTAATTATTTTCAATATTCCTGCTAATTTAACTACGGGAGACATAGAACAAGCATTGACTGCATCATTTCCTTACTTATCTTCTACAAATTTTTCGATCCAGCGTCTTATTCCTCGATCTGATAATACAAACCATTGTGTTTTTTTACGGATCAAACTGTAGCCCGTTCACTCCTTTCTGCCGGTTCGCTTTACATTGGTCTTACTTCTTGTCGCATACGTCCTTACTTTCGTCTCTCTCGTTGTAACCGGTGTCAATCTTTTGCACATCCTTCTTCATCGTGTGCTTTCCCTATTACTTGTGCTCGCTGTGCGGACTCACATTCTGCTACCACTTGTACTTCTTCTCATCGTTGCATTAACTGCATTCGTTCAAATCGTGATCGCTCTTCTAATTTTGATATTAACCATACTGCAGATTCAATCTCTTGTCCAACTTACAAATTCTTACTGCAACGTAGGTTGCGACAATCTTCGCGTCCTCAATAATCTCGAAAATGTCTTCTTCAAATTTTCCACCTAATTTTCGACATTCTATTTTTAATTTTTCCTTTTTGCAGTGTAATCTTCAGAGGTCTCGAGCCAGTACTGATCACTTTACGCAAGTTTTCTTGGAGGGAGGTTATGATTTCGCCTTTCTTCAGGAATTTTATTCTTTACATAATTCTATTTCTGGTCTCCCTCTTCAATTATCCTTTTTTCAGTCTGACTCGGGGCTTTCTGCTTTAGTATTTCCTTCCTCTCTTCCTTTACAACTATTTTTTCACTCACAATTTTTAGTCACAGCAATTCTTTCTACAGATTCTATGACATATCTTCTCACCTCGGTGTATTTTCCTCCCAGTGAAGATATAGCGCATCTTTTTCGGGATTTTGATTTATTGTTTAGTCGCAGTAGGCCTGAATATAGACACATTATACTTGGTGATTTTAATGCCTCACATTCCCTTTGGGGAGCCATGGATTGTACTTCTCGCGGTATTCAGCTTGTTGATTTTTTCACACTCCACCATTTAGTTGTTCTTAATACTTTTGATTCACTTCCTACGTTCTTGACATCTCGCTCCCAGGGTTGGATTGATCTTTCTCTTGTTAGTGCATCACTTTCTCCATTTATCCAAAATTGGCAAGTAGTGACCATCAGTATATTACTTTCACCCTCGCAGATACTACTTCATTTTCTTCTGTTAAACGTTTTAAAACCCTGGGCGTTAATCTTCAACCTTTTATTCATAGTTTTACTCCTTACGCCCAATATTTCCCTCAACAATTCTCCTCTTGTGCTTCTATTATGGATCTTGATCTTTTATACTCCAATTTTATACAATCTCTTTATCTTGAATCTCTTTCCTCATTTAAATTTAAACAACCTCCTCGATTTCGTCAGACACCATGGTGGAATTCTTCTCTTCAGATGCTGCGTAGAAGAGTACGTGCTATGCGTCGTCGAGCTCAATCAGCGGTAGATCCTGTCTTGTGCATCAAGACAAATTAACATATCTCATGAGTGACTTCTTCCCATATATATGTGTGTGCTTGTTTTGCATTTTGTGTATTACAGCAACTTATCATATCTATAAGTGCCTTCTTCAAAGTGACTTCTTCATATATATATACGTGAGCATACAGATTTCCATATACTTTGTTAGACTTTTAGTGTGCATATCAACATTAACTCAGTGACTTTTCATATATATATGTGTGCATACAGATATGCATAACTCTTTGTTAGACTTTTAGTGTGTATTTCAACATTAACTCATCTATAACTACTTTGCGCTATGGTGGACGTGGAGCATGCTTCACTATACATTTGGTGCATTATCATATTGCATCATTCTTTGAAGTGACTTCTTACCATATACATTGTGCGTTTCTTGTTACGCATGACTTGTTGTTGAGACTTACTTCAAAAAACAAATTTTTTTTTTTTCACCTTGCCCATTGTGATCAGTAGTGATTGACTACTCTACAAATCGCATATTTGACATTACGGACCTGTAAGTCGTGGGCATGAATCTCTTTTATTCTACTGTGGAGCGTGCTTTATTATATACCTTTGCATCAATACATTTTATCATTATCATGAGTGACATCTCCCCATATATTTACGTGTGCCTCCTGCTATGCATGACTGTTATGCACTCTACGTTGAGACTTTTCGTGTGCATACCTACTACATTTTATTTATGGTGATGTTTTTCCCATTTTTAATAAAAGAAACTAAATGACTTTATTATTGACTCTAGTGACATTTACAATTCTATAGACTTTCTTAACACTCTACTGATCATTGAACTTTTCTCGTGATGATTCTTCAGTGTGATAGTTGTAGTTTCTCCTGGTATATATTGTATCACAATTATGTTTCTTGTCCTATGTATGTATCTTATTTTCTTGTATAATAAATGCCGTCTGATCTGCTGGCTCATCCTTTGGTTGTGGCCAGCGGATAGTAGATTTATTATACTGTTGGGGTGGCATTTCTTTCACATTTTGAAGGCTCGGTCGGAGGGCCATTCTAGCAGTTGAGTTGAGTTGTAGTAATTAAGTTTTAATATTGTGATGTGAATAAATGTTTTTGTTATCAAAAATTGGCTCTTATGGCATGTTAGGAATTCATCCTTAAAAGCACCGGCAAATTCCAATACGCATAGTTTGTTGTTGCACACAGCCGCAACCACGTGCAACATTAATAAAAAAAGAAGAATATTTTTTATTGCATATGAACATCATTACACAGCTTTCATATCAGTTTCTAAAATTCCTAAATCACGTCATATTCTGCGTAGGCATGCTAGATTTCTACGCATTAATAAATAAAAAAATCTAATTTCTCAGAATGAAAGAAAATAATATAATAAATTAAATACTACAAACTTGGAACACTAAGCAATGCTTCACATACGCACACACACACATATTATCAATGAACTCATATTATCAAGTGCAATTACAATACCAAACACTACGTATTAAAATATTGCTACTGTTGAGTAGATCGTCGGGCTATCGATATATGTCATAAGTCGGAAAGTGTTATAAACATATCAAAGCCAAAAAATTAAAAACACAATTTAAATGAAAAATGACGTCTTAAATATAATTCACAATTAAAACAACAATACAAATTTAAAATACACTTACGATATGTTAAACATTCCACACAAATAAAGTTACATTACTGTTCGGCATCACACACAACCTCGTTTTCTCTTCTACACAACGATCAGTATTCGCTCGAAAAACATCAAAGAATTCCACAAACTCGGTGTCCATGTGCTCATCCATCTATTTTCACTTAAAGAAAAATCAGAGAATTGCTCAAACTTGGCATTGCGCACCACATTGACTTTGACCATGTGCACACCAATCTATTTTCACTTAAAAGAACATCCCAGAATTGCACAAACTCGGCATTGCGCACCACATTGCCTTTGCCCATGTAAACATCGATCTATTTTCACTTAAAAAAACATCCCAGAATTGCACAAGTTCGGCATCGCGCACAACCTCGGCATTGCGCACCACATTGGCTTTGCCCATGTACACATCGATCTGTATTTTCACTTAAAAAATCCCGGAATTGCACAAACTCGGCATTGTGCACCACACTGGCTTCGCCCATGTGCACATTGATCTATTTTCACTTAAAAAAACATCCCAGAATTGCACAAATGCGGCATTGCGCACAGCATTGGCTTTGCCCATGTGCACATCGATCAATTTTCACTTAAAAAACATCCCAGAATTGCACAAACTCGGCATCGCGCACAACCTCGGCATTGCGCGCCACGTTGGCTTGCCCATGTGCACATCGATCTATTTTCACTTAAAAAAATCCCAGAATTTCACAAACTCGGCATCGCGCACAACCTCGGCATTGCGCACAACATTGGCTTTGCCCATGTACACATCGATCTATTTTAACTTAAAATATTCCAGAATTGCACAAATTCGGCATCGCGCACAGCATTGGCTTTGCCCATGTGCACATCGATCAATTTTCACTTAAAAAACATCCCAGAATTGCACAAACACGGCATCGCGCACAACCTCGGCATTGCGCACCACATTGGCTTTGCCCATGTACACATCGATCTATTTTCACTTAAAAAATCCAGGAATTGCACAAACACGGCATTGTGCACCACACTGGCTTCGCCCATGTGCACATTGATCTATTTTCACTTAAAAAAAAATCCCAGAATTGCACAAACTCGGCAGCGCGCACAGCTTTGGCTTTGCCCATGTGCACATCGATCAATTTTCACTTAAAAAACATCTCAGAGTTGCACAAACTCGGCATTGCGCACCACTCAAAATCGTCTATACGTCTCAAAACCGTCTCTCTACTAGTTTCATATTTGTTCCACAAATTGGGCACTTATACAATATTGCAATCAAACTTTTCTCCATACACCACTCAATAACGCTCTTTTTGCCTCTTCGCTCCAACTGATTAAAAAAAATCCAGATTAATATACTCATCCATTCTGCAGTAAGCACCGATTTTGACACACTCATCAATAATCAAAACATTCTTTAAACAAAAGAATTCTTTTCTGTATTTTCAGAAGTTACGGTTATAATTTTTAACTCATGCATTCAATATTTTCAATCGTTTGGTATCTTAATAATACATTTGTCAGAGATAATTCGTTGCGTTAAATGCTAACACTACCACACACCACACAAAGGTAGATTTATAATTTAAAAAATCTCGCGCAGAACATTATAAACCTACCATTTCAACTCAGTTAAAACTTCATTTAAGTTTTCTTTAAATACGAAGCTATAGCATACTTATAACTTGTTTTTAAGGATAGGCGTAACCAATATTACGTCATAAAACGGCGTGTCCAAGCATAAGAGAAGTAAACACAGCATCGACTGATGCAGCCTATTCTGCGATTTAGCCTGTTATACGTAATAACTTTATTATGAAGTTGTTCTGCAGAGTAAAATTCTACAGTTTTTAAATTTAACGTTTGGTGCTTCCTTCAGCCATTTTTTCCGTACATTTAAAAGCCAGACGAGGGCTGGCAGCGAAGCTACTAGTCTAAAATAAAAATTACAAAAATGACTATTCTCCACCTTTGCTATACAACTAATAATTGTAAAATTGCTGTATGCTTGGATTTTTCATAATATTAATTTTGCAAAAAATCTATTTAATCCAGAATTATTCGACCAATGAGTACATTTAATTCTGTAAACTTAAAAAGGGGGGAAAACACATGTCATGCAATACGTAATGAATTATTATGAATCCATAATTAAAATTTTACAAGCAAAATTTGCATATAGCTAACTGAAACAGAAAAAATACTTAAAGATAATGAAAAGCACCTCTAAATAAATTGAAAACAATGAAATACATTATAATTATCCGACCACAACTTTAAAAAAAATTACCGAGTAAACTTTTAGACAACTATTTGGAATGACCATTATGAAAACCAAGAGAAATGTTTGCACCCTAGATAAAACCGTTTCACTTACAGCATTACATTTAAAAAGTCTTTTAAAGAATTTCACATAACTAGATACTACAAGTACCTTTGACTACAACAACAAAGAATCTTTCAAAGAACCCTTTCGAACAACGCGGCAAAAGATTGCTAATATGGCCGACGGCATGCCGGTTTGTTGCCTCCTGATGTTATTTCGCGCATGCGCAGAAAGCAGGACTTTATTTCTAAGATTAGAAGTACTGGAGGCATATAAGCAAAATGTACACTGCTAGGACAACGGCTTGAGTTTGGCCAATGACAATCCAGATAAGGGTCAACATTAACTCCGCCCACATGAGTGATGTCACATTTCTGACGTTTGTTTACATTCTGCTGTTCGGCGTTACGAAGTTCGGCGTTTTCTTTCAATGAAAAACATTTTTAATCTGCAATGTAAATTTGCTCTAGTAATGCTATTTTTTAAAATTTTTTTTAAAGTATTATTTCTTACTGTTTCAGAAGGAATATAAATTTATGTCACAAACTTTACAAAATTTCTTTCTATATGCATGTGTGTGTATATATATATGCGTGCATGTGTAATACACACACAAATATATATTTTCAATATATAATCATATATTAATTATACGCATCATTACATGTGTGTAAATGCATATAAATATGAGCGAGTGTGTGTATGCATGTATTCATTTTTCAGGATGTCAGATTTCTAGCAAATAATCTTTTTCACATCTAGCTAGGGGGGAAAAATCTTTTTTCTTTTAATAAAAAGCTTTTTTTTTTTTTTTAATTAAGAGAAGGCTTTTTTGCTCTTAATTTTTCACATCTTCATATTCACTTTAATGATTAAGATGAATGTATTCACATTTAATATTTCTTCAGAACTTGATTTATGACTTAAAATTACATTTATTTAATTTTGGATAAGGTGGGATGTGAATTCCAGCAGCATTTTTAATAGCAGAATAATTTCTCTAAAGAAGCTTTTGTTTGTTTTTATTTTTTAATTCCTTTAAAAGAAAATTACTAAATTATATTAGAAATAATTAATCTATTACTTCTTGCACACGTCTTAAATATGTTAATGGAAATTTTCATTCAATAGCTTTATGAATTTATTTCATTCAATAGCTTTATGAATTTATTTCATTCAATAGCTTTATGAATATTATTCAATAGCTTTATGAATTTTATGCAGTGTTTTAATTTAATAAGAACTAGTATTGATAAATGAATTTCCATTGATTTCCTTATACGTTTAGTTTAAAATTCAGTTTTCAGTGCATGTAATTATTCGCCTTCATGGCCCTCTACGCACAGCCCAAAAGCGGCTGACTGGAACGCTAATAGTTCGATTCTAGGTGGATAGGCTGGCTGCATGAACACTTACCTGGTTTTCCACATGTGTAAACACGGATATGAGTTTTTTTTTTTTTTTTTTTTGCTTAGAAAATCCTCCGCTTAGAAATTCTTCATATCTGTCAAGCAAATGACATTCACTAATGTAATAAATTGTCATTATACACACTAAATCAAACTCGAAAGTTTTATTAATTATGCTTACAGAATAATTAAGTACTTAATATCAGATTTTGTTGATTAATTTGCCCTTTTAGAAATAGTTGAATAAATTTCTTACCTTTAATAAACAGAGCGAACCCTTTCTAGAATGACCACTAGCAGTTCTACATGGTTTTAATTTTGTGCAGAGCTTGTCATCTCAAAGAGAAGATGTTCAGTAACCAGAATTTTTTGTATATTGAGGAAAAGTGTCAGTTTCAGAGGTGATCACAAAGAAGAGTTTTGCCATGTTAAAATGTTAATCTGTTCCTAAATTTTTCGCAGGGTTTGGTTAATGTGATTATGGCGATGCCTCGAGGGCTATCTGCCTAAGGAGAGGGATGCCTTTGTGGAGGACTTTCTAAGGGAAATTTCTTTGTATACACGTTACACATAGGAAAAACCATGAAAACGTTCATGCAGCCAGTCTGTTCGCTGGATTCGAACCTCAGACCGAACAACTAGTGTTCAGCGACTTTACTTCTCGCCGCTGATGGACACCTTTTTTTCAGGGAAGGAAGTGTTTTCTAAGTGTAGGACATAACATATCAGTCTAAATGGTACACATTAAGATTTGATCTAGGAAATGAATAATGTTGAAGCTGAAATTAAAATTATATAAATTTGAATGCCATGCATGTAATGTGAATCTCAAATTTAGTTCCCTGCGATGTGATTTTTTTAATGTAAAGATCAGGCTCTGGTATATTAATATATATATAAATTTTAAATATAGCATGAAGTTTTATATTTGAGTATAATACTGAAAAATGTTAAACATATGAGAAAATAAATGTATGTTTTCTTCACATATTATGAATATTCATTCCTGATTTAAGGGAACATGAAGTTATACAATTTCAAATCCACTAGAAAAATGTATGATAGTCACAAGTTTGACAAAAGATTCTTTGCTCAAATGATAAAAAGCTTTGGGGCTTTGGAGAACATAGATGCTAATTAGAAATGTGTGCTAAATACGAGGCCATTGCCATCCACATAAATGCACTGCCATTAATTTTAATACTGTTTAGGTTCTTATGCATTATCCCTTTGACCGGCCAAGTAGCACGATTTAGTGCCAATTATGGATGACTGTGCCTTTAGTAATTCCATAGCAATGATTGGTGCTTGGTTACCATAGCCCAAATTTCCACAAACGATTGGTGAGATAATACATATGTATCCTATTTTATATTGACATGAATGAAAACTAAATTTTTTATCATATACCTTTCTACTAAAAATTTTTTTTGGTCCTTGGTTTGGTTTGGTTTATTTAATTATGCAAAGCACTTGCATGCTACCTGCTTAAAAGGAGGGATGCTTTCATGGAGGACTTTCAAAGGGAAACTGCTTCTTATACACATTACACCTGAGGAAAACTATGAAAGCGCCCATGCAGCCAGCGTATTTTGCAGCATTTGAAACCCGTACTGAATTGCTAGTGTTCAGCGACTTTACCACTCGGGCGCTGGTGGTCTGGCCATCGGTGCTATTAAACTAAAATTCATCTATATTTATAAAGGGCCCATCAGAAAAATGCACACACTTTAATTAATAAAATAAAATTCTTGTGCTTTAGTATTGAACTGAATTATAAGTTAATTAAATCATACATATCAAAGGTTAGCGTAAGTTTCATATAATATTCCTGAATATGTACCTATACAGTTACTTAGATTGCTCAAAGTATTACAGTGATAGCCATTAACAGCTAGACACATAGCACGATACTGATCAGTTATTTGAACTATGTTTAGTCGATGTGTCTGAGGGGACTTCATAATTTTTTGATGAAGGACCTGTAGCCTTACCGATTTACTATACTACACAACATCCCTCAAATTCATTTTGGTTCACTGTCATGTGTCACATATATGTGAGAGTACCAACATGTTAAGGAAATATCATACTACATATTATAAAGATAATTCAACTTTGAAACCAATATATAGATATCATCTGTTAAAGTCTGTATGTATTTTTCTAGCATATCCTGTATGTGAAGTTGTACTTTTCATTAGTCCCACCTTTTAATTAACGTAGAGGTATTACTGTACAGAATATATATGAAACTGAACTCATAAATTTTCATATCTGTCTCTTTCATTTGTTTGCTTTTCATATATTTCTTAGTAGTTTTATTTTTGATGTTGCTTTACATGACGTCAATTTAAACATAAGAAAGCAGAGAACAAAAGAAATTCACACTGAAACTAAATTTAAAATTAGTGTGACGATTACTAATGTAAAATAAATAGTGGCTAATTTATTATCAAAATTACATAAGAAGGCAAATGAATAATTAGCATATTCAGATTTTAATTACAAGTAAAAATTTTATATTCCTAACAGTAAAAATGCACATATTACAATGTTAATTCATTTACTACTCACAACCAACTCAGCAGAACTCGTCAAATTTTTAAAATGTGCCAAACTCTGGCAACCATGCTCATAACAATCCTTTAATAGGGCCGTTTTTGTATACATTATTTGTGTTGTATTCCAAGTTTCAACAATTTTTATGAACAAGTTGTGATATTTCTTGTCTTAATTTTAAAATATGCGCTTTGGAATTTGCCAACAATGGAAAAAACTACGATGAAAATTCTACAGGAATACAAAATTTTGCCAACAAATTTTTAAAAGGAACAAAAAGGAAATACATTTGAAAGATACCCAATGCTGCTGAGGTTTGTGCGATGCCGAGTCTCTGAAATTCTTTAATGTTTTTTCAAGAAAAAATAAATCGCTCATGGAAAAGAATAGGGCAAAAAAATTACAGAAAGATTTAGAGATGAACGTGTTTTAATTTTAATGTATTATGTAATCCTTATTTAATAATTAAAATTTATATTTCAAATTGCTAAAATATGTTTTCTTTTCATAATTTGATAATGTTAGCCAACTTACGATAAATATCAATGATTTGGGTATCTCTTTAAGAAAAGTTGTGAAAACCATCAACTTGCACCCAATGAGTAACTTTTACCTTTTCATGTGTTAAATCCAAATTGAGCCAAGGTGGTTGTGTTAAATATGTACCATTAATTTTACAGGCAGTGTATTGTGTTCTTTTATATACTGCGATATTTAGTTTGTACTGAAATTATGTAGTGACAATAATTTTACTTAAAATAGAAATTTTTCAATATTACAAGTTTACATTTTGGTTAATTTTTTTTTCTTTTTTTAATGTGATGAAAAGTAGCATGTTAAAAACTTTAAAAACGAATATTTTGGAGTTCTTAAGTTTTGCAATAATACTAAGTATTATATTTTAAATTACTCGATGGCTATTCCAGAAATAAATAATTTATTTCTGTATACTGGAAGAAAATCATTTCTGACTAGCATAAAAATCATAGTTTTGACACAATAGTAGAAAAATCATTAAAAATACTTATTTTTAAAAACTCTAATGCAATAAAAGCAGGTTAGCGTGAAATGTCTGAGTAAAAGAGAACTTGTGATCATTACGTATTTACAATCATTCTTATGGGTGTACTCCAACTGCGCCGATGAAAATCCCCCCCCTCGTCCTGCTATAGTCCAACTGCGCCGATCAAAATTTCTTTGCCCCGTTGCCTACAGGGTTACAATTTTATTTTTCGAAGCCAACTGTAGCCAAGAGGACAATAAAAATAAAGAAATATATTTTTTATAAATGAATAGTGGATTTGTTGCCAATCTAGAGAAACTAAGCTTCGTCAACAACAAACGTAACGCCTTTTTTTTTATTATTATTGCGAATTAAGTCATGCTTAATCCTTTCTGGAATTTATTCTAGGAAATAAGTGTTTAAAATTTACTTCGTAATTTTTAATACAGATATTTTGAGTTTTTATGTATTTTTGCCTTGTCGTGAAGTAAGAACTGAATTAATTGATGAGAAACACTGAATTGTCTGTGAAAAATCGTTTATTTTTTGTTTGTTTAATTTCTTTTATACATCACTTTAGATTTACTTTTGTTAATTGCTCTGCAACACAAAAGAAATTTTCGGAGGACTTTCGTAATACTCTTGCGGGCAATAAATTCATCTTTGTAACAACATGTGGGGCTGCAAGGCAATCTTCATAAGCACAACAATTGGCTCTGATCTTTTTCACCCCTACAACCGGAAGTCAGTGTATATTCCTTAAACAGCTAAATTTTCAATCAGTTCCGAACGATTCTTTGACTATCTTGGTGAAAAATATATTTGCTTCTGAATATTTGCTGAGAAAAATATTTAAAAACAGGTTAGCATGATAAAGGATAAACTTAAAGAAAATGCTAAAGTATGAATAAAATAAATAAATAAGTATAAAATATTAAATCATGAAAACGATTTCTAGAGTAAATTTCTTAGGGGTTGAAATTTAAAAAATACAGTAGAAATGAGAAGAGAATTTAGATATCTTTCATATCATAAGTTTATTAACAATAGTTCAGCAATAGCTGCAAAATCTTTTATAAAGGACCTATAATATGAACAAAGTCCTAGAAAAGAAGAGAGCTTCTTCGCCGTATTTGGCGGCGGATATTTTTGCACAGCGATTATTTTTGATTCGTCTGTCTCGATTCCTTTCTGAGATATTTTGTAACCTAAGTATTTTAATTCAGGGGCTTCAAATTTGCACTTTTCGACATTAACTTTTAGACCGGCCTCATTTAATAATGAAAACACCTGTTTTAAATCCTGTACATGTTGGTCCAGATTATCACTAGTAATAATGATATCGTCTAAATAGATAAATGTGGACTTTCCAAGAACAGGCCTTAGCACAATGTCCATACATCGCTGAAATGTTGCCGGTGCCCCTGAAAAGCCAAACGGCATACGCAGGAATGCATAAGTGCCAGACTTGGTTATAAAAGCAGTCTTAGGCACATCTTCCGGTTTAACTCCTATTTGAAAATAACCAGTCGTTAAGTCTAAAGTCGTCATATATTTGGTCTAAAGTCGTCATATACGTTATGTTCCTTAGAATTTCTTCAATAATAGGTAACGGATATACCGGATATTTAGTTATGGAGTTTAATTTACGATAGTCAATCGCGAAACGCCACCTTTTTGGATGTGTTAATGGATAGTCATTGTTTTTCTTGCATAAAACCACCGGGCTAGCATAACTACTTGAGATGGGCGTTATGATCTTTTTACGTAACATATCCCTAATGTGCCATTCTATAATTTTTCTTTATGCTTATCATACCGGTATGCTTTGTGGCAAATTGGCATTGAATCTCCGGTGTCGATACTATGGTTAGTAACTTGAGTAAATCCTGGAATATCACTAAATAACGAAGCAAATTCACTTACCACTTGTCGGATTCTTTGTTGCTCTTCCTTAGGCAGGTGGTCAAGGTTTAACATTGGGGGTTTCATTTTTTCTCCTCGAACTGGTTTCATCGTCAGCTTAAGGGACGCTTCATTAAAATCCAGCGTTGCTTCTGCCTCTGAAAGAAAATCTATCCCTAAGATAATATGTGCTTGCAGATTCTTTACTATAAAAAACATAACCTTTACTTGTTCGTCCTTGATACGGACGTATAGCGGTAATTTACCTATGCACTTGCATCTTTCCCCTTGCGCAGCTAACACTGTCGTATTATCCGAATTATATATGCGGTATTTCCGAAAATACTTCCTAAAAAAATCTTCTGCCACACAGGAACACTGCGCGCCTGTATCCAGGAGTGCGGTGGCTGGGATGTTATTCACCAGCACTTCAATCTTTGGAAGAGTCAAATTTTTCACCATCACTGTATTTAACTTGAAGGAAGAGGGGTTTTCTTGGCCTTCGGATTTCCGCACCCTCCCGTCAGCAGAAATCCGTTTTAGTTTAAATCTTGTTTCTTCCTTTCCATGCCTTCCTTCTTTTTCCACTGGCCTTCAGACTTTTTTTGTGGCTTACTGTAGAACTTTCGACGTTCGCCGGTTGTTTTTGGATACTCGGGTTTCCTTGCCCTTCTGATTCGCTTTGCTTCCGTAGCCGTGTTCTTGACTTTGCTGTGGTCTTGGCGCACCAAATTGGCTTCGTTGCTCATACTGGCGTCTTCTTTCAATGTCCGCCGTTCTTCTACATTCAAATTGGATTGCTAGCTCAAATAACTTTTCAGTGTAGTCGGATTCCTTAATTCAATAAAGTCTTGAACTTGGGGAAGTAACCTAGGCAAAATCACTTGAATTATCTCAGGATCCGGACGGTTTCCATACAAGAGTTTGAAGACGTGAATTTTTCTTAAAATAAAGCTTTAGAGATTTTCAATTCGTTTCTGGTATATGCTGAAGAGTTCCGTTTCTAATCTTGCACGATCTCTTACGACAGGGAAGGCTTTTACTAAGGCAGTCTTAAAATTTTCGTAAGTATAGGTGGGACTTCCCGCTTGACCCAAGAGGCTTCTGCCTATACATTTGAACCAATTAAGCGCTTGGCCCCTCAAAGCGCTGGTAGCTAAGGTGACTCTCTGGAACTCATGCACTGGATACAGCATGAAGTGGTCATCCAATTTTTCCAAAAAACTGGTTACCGGTGAGTTTCCATTGAATGTTGCTTCTGGTTTCATCGATGCGCGCATGGTCTGGACGATGTAACCAAATCCTCCCAGGGCGGCAGCTGGCATTTCTGGATTCTGAGCCGCTTCTGCAGGCAGCACAGGTTCTTCTTGAAACTCGGCCATGGTTATTCTTCTTCGTCGGGCGCCACTGTCAGGCTCTGCGTTCCTCCTTACTTGCTTAGGGAACATTGACTGTCCTGACTCGGAACAGGGAGCTTACTAAAGCTATGTTCAATAAATTTGGGAAGTAGACAATACACACAGGAAGGGTATACCAAACCCTTTATTTTTCTCTCTCTACAATGATTTCCGGACTTCGGAATACAGAGACAAACCACTTGTAGTCTGAACGTAAGAATATAAAAATATTAACTAAACTCTAACTAAACTAACTTTGGATTAATCAAACAAATGCCTAACTCCAAGATTGGCCGTATATTAACAAAAAGCCGTATGTAGTACAGAGAACTGCTAACACTACGATACGTTTAAACTTATCAAGAGGATTAAACCTCTGGCCTTGAAGGCAACCAGCAACCGAGTAAAACTACTATGGCAAGCGGCCTGCTTCTAGTAACTCCTTCCTCTCTCTTGCTTGGCAAAAAGCCACAACTTAAGTACTTGGCGTTCACAAGAAAAATTTGCATAAATAAGTTAAAGCTTTTAATTCTGGCTGGAAGTAGAAAATAAGAAGTGATAGTAAAGATTTAAAATAAAATAAACGTTAGTAAAACTTAGGATCCTTACAAGCTTATACAATTAAATAATCACTTTCATTCGCGTAAAACTATAAACAAATGTAAATTATTATACAAAACGCATAAAGTTAAACACTATAGTGTGAACGGAAAATTCTGGAATAAAAATGTTAAGAAAATTAGATGAGAAATAATCCATAATTTATTGATATCCATATACTAAACTCTATGCTTTTGGAAAAAGTTACACATAATTTGCACTGAGGTATCAATCACCGAAACCAAGTTAATTTCATTCCTTACTTTTTCTTATCAGAGGGATTCGTAAAATGATTCGCTAAGGTGAAAAATTTTGCAATATTTTTAAAGAATAAATTTTAAAAGTATTTTTACTTCATGAACTGAAATTTTTACTATACATTTTTACACAGTAAATAAGTACAAAAAAAAAAAAAAAAAGAAAGAGCTAGGGGATCACTGGGACTAGAAACTCGGGTCGAACTACCAATGTTTAGTGACTTTTTCGCTTGATCATAAGACCTTTTGAAATTAGGCTGAACAATATATTAAAGAAAATAGAAGATACAGCACACGTAAGAACAAAAGTGGGCTGAATTAGAGATTTACATGTTTAATGAATAAGTTAAACTTACCTGTATGTCATTATGAAATATTACGAAGTAGTATAAAAGCATGAGCGAAGAAGGCAATGGCAATCAAAATCATTGTAATCTAAATGTATAACATTATCAGTATCAGCTATTAATTTCAATACTGCTGAAAAAATTATAAATGAATTATATTATAAATCGTATGAACTCGTTGCATTATAAATTACAACAGTTAGAAATATTATTAGCGTGATTTAGCGACCATCTTTGTTAACAAATAATTTCAAGTAACTAATTTTACAAATAATTCAGCCTGAAACTAGATTAGAAAATAAGCTACATGCTGAAGATTAAGCTTTGCCAAGGTGTTAGAAACATCTTCTGTTAACTAGAGTTATGAAGCAAGAATTTGTAAAAATTATCATTTAATTATAAATTGGCATAAATACAATACAAATTATATAAATTTTACATACATGAAAACTTGAGTACAGTGCAACAATATGTGAAAAAGGAATGGATTAAAAGGGAGACTGAAAATCCCAGGATATGAATATAAGGGAGTTTGATTTTTTTTTTTGTTAATTATAAAAATTCTGATGACGCTCATAATTATCAATTTATTAATTAAATGTGTATTAGAAATTAAATGCATGCCAAAGTACATCAGGTGGAAAACAGAATAAATATTTAAACGTTTCTAGTAGTAAAATATGGAATTTGTAACAAAGTTAAATAACCTTAAAATAACTTCAATGATTAAAAATGGAAAGCTTAATACGGGAATATATTGCAATAATATTAGTGTGAATTTAGAACGACTTAAGAAGTCCAATTTTTATATTTAATAAAGATAATTTTTATAATTAAATTAGAACTGTGTACCTAAAATGGTAAATTTGAAAGTTAAAACCATTCTGCTATCTAAGAAGATTTGTTAATATTTATCTAGACAAGAAACTTATTTAAGGTGAGCTACAAATCCGATATTTGATACGCTGATTATGTATCAGTTTTGTGTATGTCATTAATCTATCAATTTTACTATTCAAAACTAATATATATATTAGCGACTAAAATCTACAATTTGGAAAGTTTTTAATTCTTACAGAGAATAAAAAAGATCTGGCTTATCATTCTTTTAAGCATCATAAAACTTTAAAATGAGTGTAAAAGAAATTTATTTTTTAGCACACGCCAGACTTTAAATTAATATTTGTTTTACATGCACAATTTTTACAATATTGATAAACGAAAATAAAAGCTTGCAGTCTCAATAGAATGTCCCATTAATGGCGATAAACGACTTTTTGTAGCACCCAATCTTCTTGGGAAGAAATGGGGGACAGGAAACGTCGCGCAGTTCGTGGATTAAAAAAGAGGGGGACGGGGATTTTCGATCAAATTTGGCGCAGTTCGTACCCTACCATTCTTATGTAAATAAATAATACATGATATCTTAGACCTCTGCTTTTCAAACTCTATCTATTAATATGGGAATCTGAGTATTTCACTATAATAAATAAATAAGTTTTAATAAATGCATTATAGATGTCAATATGTTTGTTTTCTGTAACATATACTTTGAACATTTTAATTAAATAATTTTTCATCTTCAATTTTTCATCAATAATGTGTGCATATATTTTACTTATGATGAAGAGAAATTAACATTTAAAAAATGAATTATAGGCTGAAAGTATTTTGTAAAAGAAGATATTGGAAAAAGAAATTATTGCAATTCATAGAACTTATAAATGAATAAATGTGATAATTAGTATCATATTGTTCTTATTTGTTAAGAATGGATATTAAATTATGGATAATAGAATAGACTTCTGATTGTGAAGCACATGCGAACAATAATACTTATTCACAACATTCTGATATTGATTTTAATACTTAATGTAAATATAAAGTCTTATTAACAGCTTAGTGGAACTCATATTAAATAGTTACAGTGTGATCTTAAGTCCAATGTATTTATTACAAGATAATGAAATATAGTCTGGATTTTAGTTCAAAACTCTTTTCACATATCTTTAGAAGCCCAATTTTAACTACAGTCAAAAGTCGTTAATTCGGACACCCATAATCCGGAATGATCTATAATCCGGACCTCAAAGCTACAAACTTTCTGCGCTTGCGTCGCGTTGACGCATGCGCATAGGCGTTTAGGTGTGCTCGTAAGACCTTTACAGCTGCGAATGTGCGTGTGCGTATGCGCATAAAACGTTTACGCATGCGCGTTTAATGTATAACGGACGGTATAAGCTACGCTAAAATTATCTAATTCAGTTAATGTTGCAGATTGCGTTGTTCCTTAATCTTCGAATTGGATCCGGCTTATTATTTTTTGCAGACTGTTAGAACAATTTTATAAAATTAAGCTTGAACTTTCGATTATATCAAATAGAATTTCCGATATATATTTGCTAATATGTAAAGGATCTAAAGCGAAAGTATGTTTCGAAATCCGAAATCTGTTTATCAATTTCACGCTGCTCGGTTGGGGGAACGGCGCGCCGCGCAATGAATTGGAAGTTGATCTGTCAGCACTATCCTTATCTTCAGGGCAGATGTTTTTATTTTATTTGGCTTATAATTCCTTACTAAATGTAGTATTTCATCTCGATGTACTCCGTCTTTGATATAATTTAAAACAAGTTCCTCGTCATTATAATTCGCTTCCGATAGCACAGAAAGAGACACAGAGGTTATTGAAAACGAAAAAATTTCGTTGACAAATTAGTCGGTATTCTCGACACAGCAGTTATAGGACTTGAACAGCGGAACTTTGTAGCTAAACAAGAAATTATGTCTGTTTAATAGAATTAAAGAGAAAGTATTATCACATGAAACGAAGCAACTTCTTTTAGATCATAATTGTTCTTTATTTCATAAATTACGGTTTCATATTTTTAATTTTGTAATTTCTGCATGCCATCTTACCAGATTTAACTGATGATCTATAATCCGGAAAAATCGATTATCCGGAATCGCCAAAGTCCCGACGAGTCCGAACGACTTTTGGCTGTAGTACTCTTCTGTTATCGGGACAGGATTCAGAGATGTAATGTATGTAGCCACGAGTGGTTTTGGTTTCATTTTAGTTTAGTATGGCAAAGCACACCAGGGCTATCTGCCTCTGGGAAGGGATGCCTTTGTGGAGGTCTTTCTAAAGGAAACTGGCTGGTATACACATTACAAATGGGGGAAAAAAGAAAATGTCCACGAAGCCAGGCAATTCTCCTGAATTCGAACTCAGTGTTTAAAGATTTTAACACTCTCTGCCATTGATGAGCCTATGCACGTGTGTATATACACGCATGTACATGAATACATACATACATTTCTCAATCTGGTCCCAAAAATAGAATAGCACCTATTAACCTTACAGTTTAATCTTATAGTGTTTTGATTAATTTTATATACTGTCACCAAAAATACATCTTACAGGGGTGTTTGTGCTCCGGAGAAACCCCGGAATTCCGGGGATTTTGAACTTCGATCATTCCGGGGATCGTCGTTCAAAAGGAAGTAGGAATAATAATGAATTATTTATTTTGATGTGGGTAATTTTGCTTGCTTTGAAAGCAGAAAACGTAAGGTCAGTGCGTGTGGTGAAAACTTTTCCTTTCTTTCTCCAAAGGCAGTGATAATGCGTGAAAAGGGGGAAAAACTTCTTTCTGTTCTTTCCTTATTGCGAGTTATGATTCATTCCCCCGGTTCTCGGACATTCTCTTCTGGATTCTTTTCGGCAAGTAGGCGCGGCAGAAAAATAAGGGAGAGACTTCGTTCGACCAAATGTGCGATCACGTGACTCTGGGCTCAAAGGTCTTACCTCTCCTGGCGTGGCGCCAATAAGTAGAGAAAGGGGATTTTTCGCCGCATTAGCTATTTGTCATTGATCGCTTCTCAACTTTTTTTTCTCTGCTGTGTAAAATTTTCGTTTCATTTATTGATGCACGTGTAAATTTTTCGTTTCGTTTATTGAAATATTTTTTTTATTTATATACGCAAGAGAATTTCACTATGGAATTTCTCGATATAAATAGTGATATTATACAATTAGAAGAAGGTGTCCGGAATGCATTTAGGTGGAATTGGATTGAACGGAGAGATGGTAATGTGGATACCATCGGCACCAAGGAGGTTAGAATAGAAGGAGGGAGGGTTCGCGGTTTCCTCCACAATCGGGGGAATGAAACTTCGCCGAACAAGCGGCGTCCGTGTTTGTGACTTCAAAACATTGCATTACGGCAGTGACATGTACGTGTTTCTAATCTGTTCCGTGCATTTATTTTCCAGTAAAAATATGTTAAATTTATAATGAAATCCCTCGCTATTGTTGAATTTTTGTTTTAAAGTAATAAAAGATCATATCCATAATTTACTATGTACAGCAAATTATTAAGAAATAGTTCGAAATCTAAATGCATGCACATAACATTAAAGCCTTTAAAAAATGATATTTCTGCATATTTCACGGATTTGCTTAGGTTAGAAAAAAAATTTTAATAAAATAAAACAGATTTGTGTGAATTCATTGATTTCAGTTTATGCGCATTTCATATTTATTAATCTCGAAACTGCCTTTAATTAAGTTGAATTACAGAAATACACAGAAATATAAGTTTTTGGATATAAGTTTGGAAATATAAGTTTCTTTCCACATGTTCAATTGTGTAAATATTTTACTTAATTTTATCACATTTTACTTTTTTTAATTATATAATTAAATTTTAATTATATATTTTAATTATATATATTAAAAATTTTACTTAATTTTTTGCATAAACTTACAAATTTCTGAGCAGTATAGCTCAGAAATTTGTAAGTTTATGCAAAAAATTTTTAACAACAGAACAGTTTATCTTAACTTAAAAAAATGAATAATAATTAATATATAAAGAAAAGCATTGCTTTATTTAACACCTTTACAATTAATAAAAATAGTAACAATTGATTTCTTACTTTTCATGAAAGTTATAAAACGAATTAACTAAAATGTTCAAATTATAAAATTTAAATCCTACCATATAGCATTGTATCTTAAGGAACGAAGATACCAGCTATAAACAGAAACATTTAAATGTATTTAATATATTTTGATTATAGTTATATTAAATAACCTATTTTAAGTCCTTTTTTTTCACATCTGCAAAGAAAACCACATGACATTGTGATATTTTTTGACATAGTTGTCATATTACATAAAAAAAGAAAATTAATACTTACGTGTGAAAAATAATGCCCGGAATTTTTTTAGAGAATCTAAATGTGCATCCATATGCAATACAAGCTGACATGTTTCAAAAAGAAAAGAAAAAAATGTTGCAATGACAGACTTCCTTGCACAAGTCACGGTGATAACAGGAAGATGGCCGCCAAGCTTCACCGTTTGAGTTGAACCTTTCCTCCTTCTATTCTAACCTCCTTGATCGGCACATGGTGCAAGAAAATAAATGTTGCTGGACAAGCATATTGTGTTTTTTGTAACTCACTGCTGAAGTATGGTGGGGAAGGATTCAAGGCTTTCACAAATCATTTTAAAACTGTAACGCACATAAAATATTCAAAGTGCATTAGACATTCAACGACTTTACGTAATTATGCTAATTCAAAAAATACTGATGACTTACTGGAGACCGATGCTCGGTCATTGTATATAGTGACAAGAAAAGCACGCCAAGAGGTATTAATAACTTCGTTTATCGCCGAGAATTCTCTTTCTTTCAATGTAGCTCCCAATTTAATTGAACTCTGCAAACAGTTGAGCCGCAATCAGACGGCACTAAACTCGTTGGAAATGTCCAGGACTACTGCATGTTAGAAGATGAAATATGGGCTCGCAAAAACTATTAAGGAAAATATCATTAAAACTTTAAAGGAGACTCCATTTTCTCTAAATTTGGATGAAAGTACTAGCAATGCTTAAGAAAGTAAACTGGCAATATTGGTGCAGTTTTATGACAACAATCAAAATGAAGTTGTAGTTCATCATTTTGCATCTCTAAAGATGGAATCTTGCAATTCAGAAGCTGTTTTTAAAGCAGTTGAAGCATACTATTGAAGATAATAATATTCCATGGGCAAACTTAATTAGTGTATTAATGGACTCATGTAACACTATGCGTGGAAAAAAAAAAGGGTGTTGAAACCAGACTATTATCAAACAAAGCACCCCACTTATTAGATATTGATGGTGAAAAAAAAATTTGCTTCATGTTTTGATAGATACTTAGAAGATTTGTTTGATGACATCTATTTTGATATGAAAAGCTGCAGTAAAAGAGAAAATTTTTTCAAAATCTGTGAATCCCTTGCTATTAAAAAACTTAAGCCCTTGAAGAGACCAGACCATAGGTGGGTGTACATTTTATGTGTTTTAGAAAGAATCAAAGATCTGTGGGATGCTTTTATTGCATTTTGTTTTCACTACTTGGATAAAACTAATAAAGGGGATTATTTTTCTTATGTTGAAACTGTATACAATAAAAGAAATATTTCTGCAGCTCAGAAAAAAATTGTTGAAGGGGTGTATTCTTGCTTGCATTCCCAACAACTCACAAAGGATGCTTTAGCTCGGAAAAGAAGAATACTAAATGGGTTATTTGTTATGCAAAACAAAACTTTATTGCATATGGCATTATATTCAGCAGTATTACCAGAGTTCAACACATATATTTAATTATTTGAAACAAAAAACCAGAGTGAGAAACCAGAGTGATATTGATATCACCAAAGAAATGCTCTACACATCTGATGAAAGTGGAAATCAAGTGAAGTGTACAATTGATAAATATTGATCTAAAGTTTTTAATTTAAAAGATGATTTCACAAATGATTATAAGTATCCTACATTGGCTAAATTGGTCAAAGCCTGCCTTAGCTGCTTCCATGGCCCATTAGTGGAAAGTGCATTCAACTTAATGGATACACTTGTCACTGACTATAGAACCTCTCTTAAGATTGATTCCCTAGATGCAGTGCAGACTATTAAATATGATTTAATGGCTTCTAAAGAAACCTCATGTGAAAAATATGGCTCAAAAAATCCAATGACTGATCCAATTCACAAAGATCTCTAACTGAATATGAACAGAAGTTGGAAAACATACCAAGAGGACTTAAAAACATGTATTTCAGATGAGTCACCTATAAAAGTCTCTGAAAAACCTTCTACATTAGCAGAAAAACAAACTGCTTCTACCTCTGCATGTGCAGTTCTCGAGGAAATTTCTTCAACTGTAAATGAGGAAAATAAAAGTCAACCTTCCTGCAATTATGAAGTTCACCACAAAAGAAAGACAAGCCCACAAACATCAGAAAATAAAAAAAAAAGCAGCAGAAATTAGATAATTTTTTTAAAGAATTAATTCAGGTAATTTAAAATATTTACATAAAATGTAGTAGTTTATATGTTTGAAAATTTATGGTTATTAATTTTGCAAAAATGTAATTCATTGAACTTTTATAATTAGGTCATTCAATACTTCATAATTGTAATTTTTCATTTCTCTCCCTTCCTTCTCGAAACTCAAAAATGTCGGTAGTAAGTCCGTAAAAGTTTCAGGGGATTTTTTGGGGTCCCACAAACACCCCTGATCTTAGGAGATACATCAGCAATGCATCTTATTATCATTAATTTCTTACTAACAATTCAATTTCAATTGCCACAAGTTGATTCCTGACTCATACATATCTTATATATATATAAATAAGTTGTTTCAATACAAAGATCAAAGTTACATAGCATATTTACAATAATTATTTATTACTTATACAAATAATGCATAAAATCAGGCAGTAAATTGTAAAAAGATACTTTTAATGAATTTGGAAATAAATGAAAATATAATATTTAAATGCACAAACTTCACAGTCAAAAATACATACTAATGTAAGAAAATCAATATTGAATACTTTTTCTAAAAAAAAAAAAAAAAAAAAAAAAAAAATTGTCGGTACAAGACATATTTTATCGAGTCCAATCATCAGTGGAACTCCAGGTACCTGGTCTTTAATATGTCAAAATAAAAAACTTGAAATGTTCTTTAAGCTAATTTTTTTAATGCATTCAGTTTTGGCTTATTTAAGTTTTACAGTATTTAACTAGATGTAAAAAACTATAAACACACATTCAAGCAACTCATTTGAAGGTATGTTTCCTGGAAATAAAAGTATACTTATTGGATTGAATTCAGCATTACACCTTGTACCTCATTTTCAGGCATTTTCGATAACCTCATTAATGATGATACCTCATTTTTACCTAATTGATAATGATACCTCATTTTTAGGCATTTTCGATAGTCTTGAAATATAACTGGAAACATATCTTACTAAATTCAGTTCTTGCTAAATTATGTTCAGCATCATTTAGCATTTGCAGTTTTATAGCTGAATTAGATTTCAGTAGGTCTATTACACTAAGCACTTAGTTATTCAGTATTATTTTCTTTACATTTCAGCAAAACAACGAACTTCCTTTTTAAGAATGCATACTGAACAATGAAAATTCCAAATATGATATATGCTTTTCCAGAACTATAATGTCTGTTAATAGTCATTTTATCAAATTCAATTTGATTACTTTGATTTGCTTGAATTGTGTGTTTATAGTAAAGAACTATAAGCACACATTCAAGCAATTCACTTTAAGGTATGTTTCCTGGAAATAAAAGTATACTTATTGGATTCAATTCAGGGTTACACCTTAGAACAGGTAATGATATCTAATTGTTGGGCATTTTCGATAGTCTTGAAATATCATAACTGGTAACATATCTTACTAAATTATGTTCAGCATTATTTAGCATTTGCAGTTTTATAGATAAATTAGATTTTGTACATCTATTACACTAAGCACTTACAGTTATTCAGTATTATTTTCTTTACATTTCAGCAAAACAATGAACTTCTTTTCTACGAATGCATACTGAACAATGAAAATCCCAGATATGATACTATATGGTTTACCAGAACTATAATATGTCAGTTAATAGTGATTTTATTGAATTTCATTTGATTAATTTGAATTGCTTGAATGTGTTTTTCCTGGAAATAAAAGTATACTTATTGGATTCAATTCAGCATTACACCTTAGAACAGGTGTGATTCAGCATTACACCTCATTGTTAAGCATTTTCGATAGTCTTGAAATATCATAACTGGTAACATATCTTACTAAATTCAATTCTTGCTATGTTCAGCATCATTTAGCATTTGCAGTTTAGATTTCAGTAGGTCTGTTATACTAAGCACTTACAGTTATTCAGTATTATTTTCTTTACATTTCAGCAAAACAATGAACTTCTTTTCTACGAATGCATACTGAACAATGAAAATCCCAGATATGATACTATATGGTTTACCAGAACTATAATATGTCAGTTAATAGTGATTTTATTGAATTTCATTTGATTAATTTGAATTGCTTGAATGTGTTTTTCCTGGAAATAAAAGTATACTTATTGGATTCAATTCAGCATTACACCTTAGAACAGGTGTGATTCAGCATTACACCTCATTGTTAAGCATTTTCGATAGTCTTGAAATATCATAACTGGTAACATATCTTACTAAATTCAATTCTTGCTATGTTCAGCATCATTTAGCATTTGCAGTTTAGATTTCAGTAGGTCTGTTATACTAAGCACTTACAGTTATTCAGTATTATTTCCTTTGCATTTCAGCAAAACAATGAACTTCCTTTCTAAGAATGAATACTGAGCAATGAAAATTCCAAATATGATATATGCTTTACCAGAACCATAACCCCGTCAGTTAATAGTGATTTAATCTTCGTAGATAAGCATATACAATAGTCTTGAAATATCAGAGCTGGTAGCATATCTTAAATATATTCATTTCCTATTAAATAATGTGTTCTTCATTTAACTTCAGTAGTTTCACAGCTAAATTATACGTCAATATCTTCATTAGAGTGAACCCACTTTTTCATCTTTATACTCTTTACGTTCTAATAGTAAAATGAAGTTTATTTCTAAGCATATTGAATCCAGTAAAGAAATCAAATCACAGTTAATAATGCTGTAAATATTCAGATAGGTATATATATATATGAAATGTATTTTAAGGATGTCTTGACACACACTATGTTAATTCATTGCAATGGTAACAGGTGGCATTTTGATTCAAAATATTTACTGCATTAATTACTGACAGAAATTAGCACTTGCTTTCACTAACTTAACATTAACTTCCCTTGGTTTAATTCATGCATTTTATATATTAGATGATTTAAGTCATTATCACTTAAAAGTTTCTGATTATCAATATGCAGAATAATTTGTAAATCACACTTTTACATGCATCTTCCAGCCATCAATAACTTCGATGCGACTAGATCTAATTTTCTATTGGAACAGTAGAGTAATCCTTAATATTCCGAAACAAACATTAAATCGTTATAGACATATATAAACGCATATATATAAACACTTTCATTACGAAAAACTAAATGTACATTCAAAGAACGCACTGCATAACTCCGAAGAGCGGAATGTCAACAAACGTCAGAAATGTGACATCACTCATGTGGGCGGAGTTAATGGTGACCCTCATCTGGGCTGTCATTGGCCAAATTCAAGCCGTTGTCCTAGCAGTGTACATTTTGCTTATATGCACCCTGGTCTTTCGAATCGTTCTTCTTTAAGAATGACTGAGGTCAGAGTCAGCCGCACGTCAGTAATTTCAGGATTTGATTGGTTACATACGTTTTTTTTTTTTGGACCGCAGGGGATACTTTGAGGGAAAAAATGCGATTTCGTCCTTGAGAGAAATAGTGCTGTGGGCCCACACATGGAGACGCGGAAAGAGCTCCAGCCTAAAGTCTACTATGTGCAGATCCATAAGTCAAGTGAGATGATAAAAAAGTAAATGTACAAAACATATTTTGCTTTGATTAATCCCTCGACCTAAAATAAAAAATATTTTCCTAGACACTTTACATTTTACAACACATTCACTGCAGAGACTTGCTTTTGATAGTGATTTTATACGGTAATAGTTTAATAGTTAATCAAAAACGGAGGTGTTAATTTTAAAACTTTTCAATAAATAAAGAATTTAACTAGCAGCCTTCCTTGCAAGTGATATAAGTTCCATACATTGCAAAACTTACTTTAATTTCAAAATTTAATCAGATAATGGCGGCAGAAAACCAACATATTTTCGTATTCTCGTCGACATCAACAAATGTTTTTATAATTTTATAAAAATTATCATAGAAAAATCAAAGTACCATAGAGCGACTATGATGAAATACTTTATATCTGCTAGTAAACAAAAGTTGGTTAAAAAGTATATTCGAATATTTTGAAATTTGTCCAATATATCTGGAAATTAAGCTGATCTTCATGATTGGAAGATAGTAGGAAATTTAAATCCATTAACACAGAAATATTAGAGTGCCCTTTTCCGAGTTTAATTGAATTTATTTATTTATTGGGCATGTTTCTGTGTGTTTTTGGATTCTGCATCTGAATGCTTCATGAGAAAGCATCATGTTTTTCCAGCTTTTTTTAAATGCATGGTCAAATATTAAAAAGCATACATCTTTATTTATTACATCATAATGAAATTTAAAGTACCATTAGTATTTCAAAGGATCCATAAATGCACATACGTATTTGATTAATATACTATGTTAAATTATTCTTAAGAAACATTTATGAAGATCGTACATAAACATATAAAAAAGATACACTTCATGAACATATACACTGTCCATGTGACACGTTTTAAGGTGCACTACTACATAAACTTTTATACTTTTTGTTGTTGTCTTGTCCATATTACATGGAACAATGGTTGCCAGAGCTTATTCCGAAGAGAGGTTGGACTTCTATTTTCCACGCTTAACTTTGAGGGAGAGCATCCCGGAGATATCCCACCCCTCTCCCCTTCCACCAATCCACACGAGATGACTTTCGGCTCGCCGCATATTTAGAGTGCCGCCATGCCACACCGACGCTATACATTTACAAACATTCATGTCTTCTCTGGGATCCGTGCCCGGGCCCTTCGGTATCGTAGTAGGCTCCCCTAACCATTATACCGTCTGGGGGACACTTTTATATCTTCTTTACATGTAATGGAAACTGTTACCAATACCGGTAACTGACGTGCGATTATATGGATAAAAGGTGCAACAGATAGGCATAATTCAGAGCGTTCTTGTAAAACGTTACTGACACCACTGTGAATAACGCCTGCTTTACATTTTCTGAACATAATCCTGTTATTTGTGTCATTGGTTACTATTTGAGTCAATTATTATAAGTAACAGAAAAGCAGGATCAGTTACGGTATTGTAGCATCATTAGGTTAAATCGATCCAGGAAACATGAAACACGTGAGGAAAAGAAGTCTTATATACTCCCCCTTTTAAGGGTGACTAGGTATTAGGTGGCTCAGTCGCCAATTCCTGGTAGTGACGAATTGTTGTCCACCACCTTTTATTTCGGGCGCCCCTTGTAAAGCTTAAAGGTTTTTAGAACTCACGAAACTGAAGAAATCCGCAGTGCTCTCGCCAGGATTCGAATTCCTAATCCTCCGAATACGTATTAGTGTGCTTGCAGTTACACTTCAGTAGTATGCGGAAAGAAAAGCGAAAAAATCTTATAATATAAACAGCAGAAAAGCTGTTCTCCACAATTAGGTAAAACATATCGTATCATTAGGGTCGGTTTAAGTAATTTTGGTGGTCCTCGCAAGCTGGATCACTTTACGGAGAAATAATTATATGACATTTTTTCCCTCAATGATGCGTAATAAATATTTATTAATACTATATGAAAAGCTATTTTTTTAAATAAATTTTTTAATATTTTTTTTAATTTCTCTCTATTTTTTTTTTATTTATTTTATTATTATTTTTTTTTAAATAAAAGTAAATTTTTGTAAGAGTAAATTTTTACCTTCGGCGTTTTATCGTCTGCTACTTTACTTTGTTTAAATCGAATTGTCTAAAACTGAGAATTTTCGTTTGATGTTTATTTGAATTTTATGACATTAACTGCACAATTTATTTCTAAACAAACTGATGCTTTTGAAGTGGCTGAAAGAGCGGCTGGTACTATCATTCATATTTTTAAAGCACAGTATATTTTTATAGAAACATAAGATTTAGAATAATCATTTTTATAAAAGTCAAATTATGATATAAATATACAACCCTCTAGAGACTGAATTAATGGAAGTTCAATGGTTATGTAGAAATGATCTGCAGCTACTTAATCGATGGATAAGTCAGCAGATTCCGTGGACAAGTAAGAATAATTATATAAACGACACCCAACATTCTGAATTCAATTAACAACGAGGATACGATGTTTATTAAATGAATTCAAGAAGTTTTAAAACATAAAAAATCAACTCATTTTTTATCCTAAAATGTATTTTTGTGCGTAGCGTATTTTCATTATTCTAATTTAAAATTCTAATAATTCTTAAAATTCTAATTTAGAATGTAATTGTCAAGAACTGACTCCTAATCATCAGTAATATAATAAGTAATTATTACGGTTATTTATATATCCTTCTTATAAAGTAATTGCAAATATTGCAAAAAACTTTCTGTCTGAATGCAAATATTTTTCTGTGCAAATATTTTTAATTTTATATTAATCAAGATTGCACACGATATTATTTATTTGCACTTCAATTATTAACGTCAGTTCTAGTAGAAGTTACATATCAATTATATTTAATTAAGGATTGGATTGGATTATTTAATTATAGCAAAGCACACGAGGGTTATCTGCCTAAAGGGAGGGATGCCTTCGTGGAGGACTTTCGAAGGGAAACTGGCTCGTATACACGTTACACATCGGGAAAACCACGAAAACACCCATGCAACCAGCCCGTTTGCGGGATTCGAACCTCGGACCGAACTACCAGTGATCAGCGTCTTTACCGCTTGGCCGTTTGTGGGCCTTTATGAAATGGAAGGCGATAAATTTATTTAAAATGATTGTCAGAAATACCAAAATGTTTCGAAAAGTTGGATACTTTTTAATATACTTTCAGAATGCTTAAAGAAAAAGAGAAGAAAAATAAATTTTTTCGTAAAATTTAGTATTTGTATTTTTTTTTTAATTTAAAACTTTTCAATGTTATGATATTTGATTCTTGCGATTTCAAAAATAAATAATTTGACTAAAATATGAATAACATTTTAAGAAACCAAATGTAGGATAAAATTGTGTAAAGCAATGGGCACAATGATAAAACTGTTTAAAGCAGTGTATGTAAGTCATCCTAAGTTAAAATGTCGGTTATACATCTCTCTTATTTATATATATCTTTTCTGAACGGAACATTGAAAGGCGTGTAAAACTGTGCTTTACTGTATTTTCTCTTTTAATATAGTATGCAGTTTTCAAACGCATCGTAGTCTGGGTTACAAAGTATTCCTCCGAAAGAAACGCAATTCAAATAAATAAAATCAAATTCTGGAAAATTTATATTAATAAATATATTTAAAATGCTTAGTTCGAAGGAATAAATAGAAAATTTTAAAACAATTATCTGAAGAGACAATGCAACACAAACAATTAAAATAAAAGTATAAAAATTTAAAAATTACCTAAAATAATAACTATGATGAAAAATATATATAAAGAAAACTATTTGAAAAAAAAATAAACGCTGCACCTTTATTTACGCAGTTCGAATAGGTAAATAGAAATTTTTAAAACAGTTATTCGAATATTCGAAAAAAAAAAAAAAACGTGCAACTTAAACAATTAAAATGATATTTGAAAAAGAAAAAATTACTTAAAATAATAAGTTACAATTAAAAATATAATATAAAGAATATTATTTGGAAAAAAGGAACGATGGTGACTTTTTTTCCTCTCACGGGAAAGGAAACTAGGTTGCCATATATTAAGAAGTTCGCCAAGTGAAGCATTCTTGGCGCAAACTGACAAAAAAGTGCCAACATAAATTTGTGAATTTCTCCGTAAATTTCGCTCCAAATTTTACAAAATTTCATATTTAGGCGTAATTTGAGTCGTAGAATCGAAATATGTAAAAAAAAATTGGTGTGTTATTTCAAAAAAGTCCGATTTTGTGTCATAATACTTTGTTAGAATAGTGCTATATATATATAAATCTAATATATATCATAAGTCGCGCTTTTGAGACATGAAGAACGCAATTTGAATTTTGTCAATCGGCCCAGTAGATCGGGAGATATAGGACTGTCCCTTTTTTTTATTCCAAAGGGATTTGAATCCCGAAGGACTATTAGTTTCGTTTTGGCATTTTGCGTCGGGCTCATAAATGTCGGTTCACTTTTCAAACTGTTGCCACAAAATGTTAGAGTCCTGCATTATATTTGAAGAAATTAAATAATGAAAAATATGCATAAATGTATGTATATTTCTCGTATTGTGATAAAACAACGGTACATAGAGTCATCGAATTTTGAATAACGTAATCCTCCAACGAATATGAGCATGTGGAAGACCAAATTTGAAATTTGAAATTTGTTTTATGATCAATTTCCTATTTTTTAAAACTTTGACGAATTTTTGATTAACAAACTCAAGGATTTCAAAGCGAACAATGGGAACGTTGTGCAGAAAAAACATTTTTATCTCCAGCGCGTGAGTCTCTGTATCGGAAATTCTAAAGATATGCTCGTTTTAAAACTATTTTGCGATATTGCTGTTGCACTGGATCTTATGGTTTAAGTGCGAGGAACATGATATTTAATAAATAAAGGTAACACGCAAAATGTTAAAAAACGCCCCTTTGGACGTAATTTAAAATCTGAAACATTTCAGTTTTTTTTTTTTTTTTTGAGCAGTGTACATGACTATCAGAGTTTTTCGCGCTACATCGATGCCAAAAATAAAATTAAAAAATCTCTGCCTTTTACGAATAAATAAACAGTGCAATTCATTCACGCTCTGAGCATAACAATATATAACGAATTTCTGTTTTTTCCTGAAAAATTTATGCATGTGTCCGATTTTGTTTTACCTTTTATGTTTTCCATCATCATATATAACTGTACACGGCAATCTGCAAGGTATCCAAAGATCACGTAATAAATAAGATTGTAATTCAGCCAGCATTTTTCCAATATACGAGTATGATACCTTACAGTTTCAAAATATCGAAATAATGCTAATTGAAGTAGAACGCACATCATCATTCTTAAAATCACATTCAACGTTTTTTGACGTAATTACGTCTAGCGTGCAATATAGAACAAATGAATAATATTTTTTAAACATTATTTCTATGACATTGTACAATTTTTATTTTTAATTTCATTTTCAATTAAATTATTTTATTTACGTTTCATATACCGTTAATACTCAGACATTTTCTAAGGATGCGAAATGATGTTATAACGATCATTAGCTTCATATAAATATAAAAATTGTAAATTTTCCTATTAATAAAAAGGTTTTTATTGTTATACACATCATTTAAATGCACCGTATGTCAATTAAATAAAAATTTTGATGGCCATGTATAATTTAAATGACACAGAATGCCTTAAATTTAAACTCATATTAGCTGTTAATTTGGATATTGCAGGATCAAATTGCAATTTTTATGATCGTAATTTTTTATTACAAAAGAAGATATACAAATGTTTAACAGGTTTCTAATGCTGCTATGCATATGCATGCATATTTAAAATCTTTATAATAGATTTTATCACACTGCATCATTTAAGTGTAAGTTTTTCTTCTCTTTTCTTTCTTTCTTTTTTTTTCGGGGGAGGGGAGGGGCAATAATTTTATGTGGATATTTTAACAATAAATATTCTTCAAATATTTTACTGTAAATTTTAATTAATTCTATGTGAACATTTATGCAATAGTAATCAATAATCAGGTATTTTTAGCCAGTTTTTTAGAGAAAAATCTTCTTTTTAACCACCATGTTGCCAGAAAGCTCTTTTTCTTTTCTTGCAGAAACACATAACTCGCTTTGTGTTGCTTCATTTGAAATTTTCAGCACTAAGTAGAGCAGTATGCATATATTTTAAACAAAATTATTCTTAAATAAGAGCATATTCTGTTTCATAATTAACGTTTCGATTAGTGCATGTAGAAAATATTTATTTACTTTGCATTGAACTAATTACGGAACAAGTACTTTGAACTCCAAATATTCAGAGTCCTAAAGTACTTGGTACTAGCTATTAAATTCTGAATTGAAAAATCAGAGTAGTTCTTTAAATCTTTTCTCTGTAGGCTAAAAGTGATTATTGTTCTACAAGTGAATAAATTTTTTACCAAATACCAAGTTTTCTTTCATCAGAAATAACAGAGCTAATGGCCCTATCAATTCTACGGACGCTCGCGCTTACCCGGGACAATTTCGAGAAACGAGATTCTAGTAGCACGGCTTTAAGCAGCAGATTTCGGAGAAATGTTTCGTCTAGCTAGGAGGAACCTGTCCCGGCTACGAGCAACATTTTAAAATTTATCCGAAAATGTTCCGGCTGGAGACGTGTTCCTCGAACGTTCAACCAATCAGACGAAAGTTCTGCTTCTGAAGAATCACGGGTAACTTTCAATATGGCGATGGCTCTCACTGTGAAGTGATGGACGGTGGAAATAGAGGCCGATTTAATTATTGCTGTTTTGTTGTAATACAACTGCCTGAATCATTTTTTAAATGTGTATATATTCATTAAATATATAATCCTGGAAATTTCAGAGTTGACAGTATTTTACGACGTTCTTGCAGTTCGGATTTGTTTACAAATTGTTCGTCGCCAAAAATTCGCCAAATTTGTCGTATCTCGTGCTGATCATGTATTATCACTGTTATATAATAGAATTTTATTTCTTAAATTTAAGTTGTATAATTTTTTAAAATCCGTTTGTATATGCGCGGCTTTTCTCCTACTTACTTATCTTTTAAATTGTTAATTGCATAATCAGTGACAGATTTTAAACAGCATAAAAGATGCATAAAAAAAGAAAAGCATAGCTTATGTAATAATGAGAATACTATGTAATAATGAGAATACTTATGTATATAATGAGAATACTTATGTATATAATGAGAATACTTATGTAATAATGAGTGTCTATTATTTTCATGTAATGATTGAAATACTTTTTGGATTATAAATACATTAGAAACTATACTTTTATTGTAAATGCTACATATTGAAACATTGGAAATTTATGGATTTATTATTATGCATGATGAAAAACATTTGTATATACATTCATTAATATAAATCTTATTCATTACATTAATACTAATAAATATATATTCACTACTTCTAAACCATCGCATCTCTCTATCTGTATGTAAATATATGACTTATTAGATGTGTATATATATGTATGTATGAATACAAAAATGAACATTGCCCAGAAGTTTATTTGAAGTTGCTTTTAATTCACATAATGATTATGTAATTGGCAGCAACTATTGTTATCAGTTCTTTGCAAATTATTATGGGTATGTATATAATCAGTTGAAAAATAATTGATGAGTATTTGAGCTCTAAAGAGTGTACAAATTTTGTTATTGGGTTAATTCATAATTATATCATACGTATGATCTACGTAATAAAAACATGACTAATAAATAATAAGAAATGTAACAGCTGTGCATTTATAACATTTGATTACTTAAAACAGTGCACAACTGATTATCACCTTCATGTCTGTTTACATAATGAATTGTACTTTCCAATTAAGTGCACTGGCCTGTTAGTGGAAGAAGCGTCGTTGAACACTGGTAGTTCTGTCTCAGATTAGAATGTCGCAAACGAGCTGGCTACATGGGCGTTTTCTTGGTTTTCCCCATTTGTAACTGGTATACGAGCCGGTTTAAAAAAATCTTCTACAAAGGGATCCCTCCTGTTGTTATCTTTCGAGGCTTTGCGGTAATCACATAAAACAAACTGAGCCCACCAGCGGCCGAGCGGTAAAGTTGCTGAACACTGGTAGTTTGGTCTGAGGTTTGAATCCCGCGAACGAGCTGGCTGCATGGGCGTTTTCGTGGTTTTCCCCATGTATAACGTATATACGAGCCAGTTTCCCTAGAAAGTCCTCCACGAAGGCATCCCTTCCCTTAGGCAGATAGCCCTAGTGTGCTTTGCTGTAATCTCAATAAACCAAACCATAAAACAAACTCATGATGTGAACACCTAATTTCTAGAGTTATTATAATTAATGTGTTTTAGGTATATTACCGAGTGTTCTATGGGACAGTAAACAACTCGCACATGTTTGATTGCTCATGTATTCATATGCTTTATTTGATCTTCATTTTGCTGAATAGTATCTGCTGGCTGTGAGGAGGTAAATATCAGCCATATAGATTTGTGTCATAGAAGTTTTTTTTTTTTTTTTTTTTTTGTCTGTTTGTTTGAATGGACAGAACAGTAATTCTGAGCCATAAAGTTAGTCAGAAAATACTTTCACCGGGTCACAAATTTTCCAGTGAGCCATCAGATTTTCATTGAAATGCAGACAACAGAAAATACACATAAGCGATGTGTGATAAATAGACTTATCCAGCACATGTTTTTAAACTATTCTTAGTGTATACAGAATTTGGCTATTATTGATGTAATTGATTGCTATAACCAGAAGTGTGTTTATCTGTTACATAAAGTGCCAGAGTGGAGATCAAAGTGATTAACTTGATAGCAATCACCTTTCTATTGTCTTCAATTACTATCAATAAAGTTTAAAACGAAAAGCGTGTGAGCGATACAAAACAACACGAAGAACCGAATGTCACTTGAAAGGAAACGTCACTTTCGCCAATCTGAGCGATAACTGATTCTTGTTTGGTTTTCAGCCTGTTTACCAAGTGAAGATGGTAACCCTATTTCGCCGAAGGCCGTTTCTCAGAACTGTTGCTGCAAACGTTTTTTTCCGGAAACAAACAGCTAATGGCCCTATCACTTCTATGGACGCACGCGCTTACCCGGGACGCGTAATGGCAGACCGCACATTGAGTTGAACAGTGTTAAGCGAATTTCGCTTACTGCGCATGCTTGATGGTGTACCTTTGGCGCGGGAAGAAATATTGGCGACTAAAAGCAACCCTCGCTAGCTTATTCGAGATCTCCATGGCTGTCGAGTGATGTGTACAAGTGCAATGTTGTGGAACTTTGTTTATTAGTTATTTTAACGTTCATACCGATTGCACTTGCTTATTTTTCTAATATATGTTTTATTTTAATTTGTCTAACAGTGCATTTAATAATTGTTATCATATATTGTGTTTAATAATTCGTTATTTAGATGTAATTTGTTTACATGTTATAATTCTCAGTAATGTAAACTGGATTTTTGCCGCTTAGTTTGTTAACGTATATTCGCGCTTTTATTTCTTATTTAAAAGAATTAAATAAACAGCATTAAGGAATTGTAAAATTTATTCAATGTTATTTGCAAACACTTGCTATATTTTTTACGTATGTCCGTGTTTCTTTACGTATGTACAAATGTAACATATGGTAAATTCTGAATTGTTTTTATTCCTTAAAAGTGTAATGAATAAATTTTCAACTAATATATCCTAAATTTCATTCTTTTTCTGAGCGAAAATTCGTACAATTCCAAAGAGAAGTGCAGAATTTCATAAGCATAACATCTTACATTTTGAATGCAAACACTGCTTCACATTATTTCGTAAAAATTATTTATATCTCCTCCATCTATGCCTGTATCAATTTTTTCATCGGGTTATTTATCAATAATTCCTGGTAGAATGAGAAATATATTATTAGAAAAGGTTTTTCCTGTATCATCTGCAAGGAACAGAAATTTAAAGCGATGAATTATTGGAATGAATTTTAGTCAGCATTTGAAGTTATTTAGAATTCCACTGCAGTGGAAAATATGTTATTTAGATTTCTGTTGCATTAAAAATTATTTAAAAGCTGCATAGAAATATTATTTTGAAATGCAAACATTTTAAGTACCAAAATTAAAAGTATTTAAAAGGTAGCTATTGTCATTGATGATAGATTAATTGACTTGTCAAGGGAAACAAACCAAGACTTCAGTACATTTGGGGGGCAATGAATTGGAAGTTCATCTGTCAGCACTATCCTTATCTTCAGGGCAGATATTTTTATTTTATTTGGCTTATAATTCCTTACTAAATGTAGTATTTCATCTCGATGTACTCTGTCTTTGATATGATTTAAATGAAGTTCCTTGTCATTATAATTCGCTTCCGATAGTGAAGAAAGTGACGCATAGGTTATTGAAAACGAAAAAATTCCGATTGACAAATTAGTCGGTATTCTCGACACAGCAGTTATAGGACTTGAACAGCGGAACTTTGTATCTAAACAAGAAATTATGTCCGTTTAATTAAAGAGAAAGTATTATCACATGAAACGAAGCAACTTAAACAACTTACATTGAAAGAAATGTTTAATAAAGTAAACAAATAAATATTAAGCTTTTTCTTTTTGTAAATTTTGATACCCTTTAGATCATAATTGTTCTTTATTTCATAAATTACGGTTTCATATTTTTAATTTTGTAATTTCTGTATGCCATCTTACCATATTTAAACTGATGATCTATAATCCAGAAAAATCGATAATCCGGAATCGCCGAAGTCCCGACGAGTCCGGATTAACGACTTTTGACTGTATATACTGTGTGAGAACTCTGGAAACCTTAAGCGACTTCTCGTTATGTTTTGGAAATTACAACAGAGGTTTGGAATATGTGTAAAAAAAACTTCTTTTATAGACTCGGACAAATTAACAGAGTGCACAGCTTGTTCATACAGAATTAGCCAGCATTTATGGCGTAAATCAAAAGTAACGAAATGAATTCAACTAAGTAAATTTTAGTTAGTCCGAAGGCTACGCAGAAAGAAACTGCACAAATTATCTCAGACCTAATATTGTAGTATGATATTCAAATAGATTCTACCATCTAAAACCTCTTCCTTTCAATACTACTGCTTTCTACCTCATTTGAATACACTCAAAATTAGCATTCTGGCAGGAAAATGGAAAGGAAGAAAGAAAAGCTAATTATCATAAAATAGCTGGTTAATAAAAATAAATGAGAACTCTACAACCTCAATTCACTATTTTAATTTAGTCATTTTTATGTAGCCTTTATATTGAAGTATGCATTTGTTTTGGTGTCAATAAAGTTAATTCTTTCATTTTTTACCCGATTACATAGCATCACATGCAACAGCTGTAAATATGAAAAAAAAAAACATGCATATATCCAGCAGCATGTTAATTTATTTTGAATATATGGTGTCTGTCATCTACAAAAGAAAACTGTAAATTCAAAATATAAGATGTGAACATAGGTTTCCTGTTGGATAATATAAGAAAGTCACACTTTCTGGTATTACTATTATTTTTTATTATTTGTAGGACCTAAGGTCCTACAAATAATAAAAATTAATAATTAAAAATTAAACACTGTGTAGAGAGTAAAAAGCATGAAGCAGAAACTTGTTGAAAAATTAACATGTATATCACTTTGCCCGAGTGTTATGGTCAGAATCCCATTCTGTATAATAATATATGCATTTGACATTATTAGGTATTGCTAATTAAATTAACATTTAAATACTTCAATGAAATATTAAGAAAATGAGAAAATTATAAATACTACTTACTATATGATATGAATTTTTTTTTTAAGTGAGCTAATTAATAAACAAAGAGCAAAATGTATAGTTCCATATTCCTTACGCTGAAGTCTACTTCATGCTTATTATATCATCATTTGTTATGAGGGCAGAACATTTGTGGTCTTCACCTTGCAAAATCATGAGGAACATTTTAATAATATAGGAAAATTTCATATAATGGCTAGTAGCTGAACTGAATGAAATGAGTATTTTAAATTCACTAGAAATTTAGGGTCGTGTAATGTTTAAATATTTCAAGTTTTGGAAGAAACTATTTAAAATGTCTTCTTTTTTGGGGGTGGGTTGCTTTAACTGCTTTTGGGCTACAGATTTCAGCCATATAATCTCATAAATAGCATTTAAAGATTAATTTTTTAACCCAGGCAGATCATATTTCCTCATATGAAATTATTGTTCAAAATTTATTCACTGCCTTACTTATTCATTACACACAATATATTCATATACTAATTAATCATATATTAATACAATATTCAAATACTAATAATTAAATTCTTAAAAAATGTTCCTCTATTAAAAGGAAAAACATTTTAAAATGTCCAATTGAGCAGTATTTGTTTTACCTCAAAGTATGTCACTATTGTATTATTTTTCAAATTCGTTATTAATACATGAATTAAGTAAACTCAAGTATTATTTAGAATCGAGGATTAGTGATATGGGATGTTTAGAATGTTCAGAGTTTTATGAAAAAGTACTACTGAATGGTAAAAAGGTTTATTAAAATTCAAATACAGTAAATCAATGATGTAATATACACATATAATTAATATGCACAACAAACAATTATTGTATGAAATGCATGACAGAGCAAGAATGAAAACATACATGAATTTACAATAACATAAGTTGCAAAATAAACAGAATACAGGAAAACTCACATAAATTTACAATAATATGAAACAATTAAGTGTTATGAGTAATAATATTAGTCAGATTTTTCCTTATAGTTAAATCTTCATTTTCATTGCTTTTTTAATATCTTCTGTTGGTGGTTGGCCTGCACGCATTCTTTAAGCGATAATCTCGGGCACTTCATCAAACCCTAAATTGTTGAAACAAACATTACCAAATGCTAACTTGTAATGACATTAATACATGCATCATAACAAATACACAATGAATATTAAGAAAATGTTAATGTACCAATATTTCTTGTTTCAGTCGTATCAATTCTTCAAATATCATAAAAGAGGAATTAGACATTTTTGATTAAACATTCAATTATACATCTATCAATTTCAGTGTTATAGTGTGGCACCAGGGTAACTATGCGAAACACACTAATCCCCTCGAAGATTTCTCAGTTACAAAATAATTTTGGCAGTAACTTGTAAAGGCTAAATAAATATTATCAAAAAGATAAAATTCTTAAGTAATTACGTATATTTTGCAGAAATACTTTGGAACTGTTTTAGCTGGTATTCGTGAGAATCCTTGAGTAATTTTTTGAATGCAGAATAGTTTAACTGAGAAACAACAGAATGCAGCCAAATGATATCCCTAAGTATTATTTCATTTCACTTTCTAATGCATGTATAATATCATTAATTAAGAATTTAATAAAAACATTAAAAATAATTACATGAAGCAAGATCTCTAAAATTTCAAAATTGCATATAATTAAAATCTAGTTTAATATCTTCAATACACTTTTAACTCATCATATTTTCATAAATTTAACTTTACAATCTAAGACTAATTACAATAAAGCATACTTTCTGACACAAGAATATGAACTTCCAGATAATGTGTAACATTTAGTATGAGATTAAAAACTATGCTAGGAAACATTCTGGAAAACCACATTTAATACGTTTTAAATTATTTTACTTTCCTAGATAATCTCATCAAAATTATTAAATATTCATCAATCTTTTGATTATAAGTTTCTGTTACCTGCCAGCGAGGTAAAATGTATTCACCGAGACACAAAGAATATGTATTATATACATGTAAAATATAGAAAATACAGTGGCTTTGCTCTGCGTGAGAATGCAACCTATAATTAACTTACTGCAGTTTCAGGATCTTACCCTAGACCAGTACTTTCGAGAACATTCTGGCATGTTATATAACCGCTAGTACACATACTGAATATGTGCCATTTTTCGTCAGACTGCTTTCTTCTACCGCTGCTACAAGACCTTGCAGCTGCTCCTCCCATCTTGTTCTTTCCTTTGTTAAAGCAGATATGACGTAAAGTCTAAATTTAATCGTACTTAGTTAAAATCAATATTGAATATATAATTTTGAGAATTTCATCTAAAGGCAAAATGATCTGCTGGGAGAATTGAATAAAGATGTGGGATCTAAAAAGCTAAATCCTTCTTTGTCATCATTTTGCAACCTTCTATCCAGCCATAAAAATGCCCGGCCTATGATGTAGTTATATTGTCAAGCTTTGGTCATTCCTGTGCCTGCCAAAATATTACATATACACGTATGAAAATTATTAATATAAGCTGTATAATTTTCTAATGATTGGTTTGTCACAATAATTAGAATAAAAGTCTGAAATATTGCTGTGTCTTGCAAAATATCAACTAAATCTGTACACAAGATACGAAATATCAACTAAATCTATACACAAGAATTTTTCATTAAAAATTTCTGTGCAGACCTGATAATCATTATATATACTGCTTTTTGTATAATGTACTGAACTGTAAAGCTCCAGATATACAAAACATTTCAAGACACCCGACATTTATTCTGTTGCAGAAGCAGACTGTTTATTTTCAATATATATAATAATAAGCAAAGATGATACATGACAAATCTTTCAGTTCTATAATTTTTATATCTAATATTCAGTGCACTATTATGCTAATAAGCAATCTTTTTCTCAAATCCTTGCATTATATGTTGGTGATTATGGGTGGTCTATTATTAATCTGTTTTCTTTTCCGTCATGGCGACTAAGTCTGTTAATCAAAGCTCAAATGTATGCCTGTCTCCTGTAATTTTAAAGAAATATTTGAAGGAAAGATAGGTTAAATTACATAATAATTATACATACTTTGCCTGTGTGTTTACAGTCAAACATAATATTCAACAACTAATATGCTTGAAAATGCCCAAGTGGGATTTGAATGGCTTCAATAACAAATACTGAAAAATTAAATAAAAGTATTATAAAAATATTGCGCCCATTTGGATGGCTTAAATAATAGTTGTGTAATAAAAGAACATTTTAGGTATGATATTAACTATTTTTTTTTTTTATTTTATCTCTTTGACCTTTAAAATGAAGAGGTAATATTGTTGTACATCATTTAGTTGATATTATGTGAAAACCTGAAAAGCAAACAAAAACTACACTAAATCTAAAAATGTTTCCATTTTTGACCTTATTAGTTTCTTGCAGAAGTTCACACATCTGCAAGAAACTAATAAGGTCAAAAATGCCTGATTAACTGAATTTGTTGGCAGATGATGATTCAAATCTGAATATAGAAGACATGTAAACAGTATAAAAGCATACCAAATTTATATCAGTGTACGAGTCATCATATGTGTGAATGAGTGCTTACTATAAATTAAGTACAATTCTTACTCTGAACTATTTAATATGCTTATACACTTAATTCAATTCATATTTTTTTTCTTAATTCATATTTTTAATTAGCATTATTACAAAATTAAATAATATCTGTAATAATTGTAACTGAAACAATTGTATTTGAAATTTCACCTCTTTCATAATAACCACAATTGCCTAGTACATATTCATTAGCAAAGCATACAATTAAGTGCTTCACAGTATTATTAACAGTAAGGATGCTATCACACGTCAGTTTGTTTCGGAAGAATAACTGTTTTGGCACAATTTTTCTGCTTTGTCACAACAGCCAATTATCATAGATCACTTTTGGGTTAACATGGGAAACTGGTTCCCCATTACAAACAAGCTGATAGCTGATCGATTAAAAACGAACAATTTGCAATTTTTTTAGAAGGGAAGGAAAACGTCGCATGTCTTTCTTTTAATAGTAAACCAGGCAGAAAAATTGTCCGAAACAAGTTCTTCATGTGAAACAAATGCCGTGTGATAAGGGTCTCGGACATCATTACTTACGTCTAACATTTCACTTCCAGAAACAAGGGTCAAAATTTTTCAGCTGCCATTCACTGTGCCAATGCCTGAAATTTAAAAAAAAAAAAAAAATCATTTTATAAAAATCTTAAAAAATATGATTCAAGTATTGAAAAATCTTAGATCATAACTTAGATCTTAGATCATAACTTAGAGAAAAATCTTAGATCATGACACAAAATATATTATTTTTTATACCAATAAAATAATATGTTGTTCAGTGCTGAATGAATTATTTAACAATAGGAGGGGGTCAATGGTTGTGAAATCACATCATAATAATAAGAGAATTTATAAAAAAATGAAATAAGGGGTTTTATTTTTATTTTATTATTTAGTTAAGAATAATTATCCTACTAATTTTAATTCATACATTCAACTCTGAAACACACTTTCTACAACTTATCTTTGGCTACTATAGTCTGTGTAGTCAGCTTGACAGATACAGTCAGCAAATGATGATTGAAAGTCACAATTGTTATCTTGTTTTCCTGGTACATGTGCAGTACATGTACATGTTTTCCTACAACTTGCATGATTGCATACATACTTTTTCACTGCAGAAATATACAATTTTATGAAGAACTAATTTGCAATAATATATAGCACACATGAAAACAATCCAAGCATACTTTATATTAAAGTGCAATGTTATGTAATCATTGATGAAAATTACATACATCAAAATATACTTTGTTGTTGACTTTATTAGGATTATTAAAAATCATCATCAATTCCTACATGCTGTACAATCATCTGCCTTTTAAAAATAGAACTTGTTACATTTAATATTTCAACAGGTTTTTCTATTCAATAGATATTTGATAATATAAGGAGTTAAGCAAATTTGAACTAATTATATTTTATTTTTACCAATTCTTTACAGTTATACCACAATTCATTACATTACGAGTTCATTACATTATTTTATATCATATTAACTTCAACCAAAATATTTCAGCACATTTTGAGATAAAAGACTCAAGTACCTTGCATCAGTTTTAGCTGTAATAAAATTACGCTGTACATACTAATAACTTTCTTCTTGAAGTTTCTCGAAAATGATGTTTCTTTTCGAAAAAATTAAAACAGTAAGGAAACAAATTATTTCTTAAAACATCTTTCTTAATGCTACATTATATAGAAATTTAGGAAATGTTAAAAAATGTTAATGAACTGTATATGTGTTAAAATACAATATATCACATATTGCACATATAACATATCAAATTTACTGAAATGGGAAAATATATACATACCTGAAAGCAATCTTGCAATAGCATTTGGTTTGAAAGCTCGAGCTATCCACTGGAGCATCGGCATTTACGCTTACTTCCTTTACCCATTTTTTTGCACTCTTCAATCGAATTTAAACTTGATCGTATCGTTCAACTTTCCAGTTGTTGGAGCAGGACAGGAAAAAAATCTAATTTTACACAGTAATTACTTTATATTGCACATATACTCTACGAAGACTTACAAGCCGGATTTGTTTACAATCAGATGGCGGTACATCTACCACATACCGTATTTATCCTCTTTTCAAATCGCGCCAACATAATAATTACGCCAAATTTGTTTCTGGGCATGCGCAGTATGCGACATTCGTTTAACACTGTTCAAGTTCAACTCAATGTGCGGTCTGCCATTACGCACCCGGGACAATTCCGAGAAACGAGATTCTAGTACGGCGTTAAGCGGCAGGCTTCCGAGAAAAGTTTCGTCTAGCTAGAAGGAACCTGTCCCGGCTACGAGCAACATTTTAAAATTTATCCGAAAATGTTCCGGCTAGAGAAGTGTTCCTCGAACGTTCAACCAATCAGACGAAAGTTCTGCTTCTGAAGGATCACGGGTAACTTTCAATATGGCGATGGCTCTCACTGTGAAGTGATGGACGGTGGAAATAGAGGCCGGTTTAATTATTGCTGTTTTGTTGTAATACAACTGCCTGAGTCATTTTTTAAATGTGTATATATATTCATTAAATATATAATCGTGGAAATTTCAGAGTTGACCGTATTTTACGACGTTCTTGCAGTTCGGATTTGTTTACAAATTGTTCGTCGCCAAAAGTTCGCCAAATTTGTCGTATTTTGTGCTGATCGTGTATTATCACTGTTATATAATAGAATTTTATTTCTTAAATTTAAGTTGAATAATTTTTTAAAATCCGTTTGTATATGCGCGGCTTTTCTCCTACTTACTTATCTTTTAAATTGTTAATTGCATAATCAGTGACACATTTTAAACAGCATAAAAGATGCATAAAAAGAGAAAAGCATAGCTTATGTAATAATGAGAATACTCATTAAATTTGTCTATTATTTTCATGTTATTAATGAAATACTTTTTGAATTATAAATACATTAGAAACTATACTTTTATTGTAAATGCTACATATTGAAACATTGGAAATTTATGGATTTATTATTATGCATGATATAAAACATTTGTATATATATACATTAATATAAATCTTAATCATTACATTAATACTAATAAATATATATTCACAACTTCTAAACCATCGCATCTCTCTATCTGTATGTAAATATATGACTTATTAGATGTGTATATATATATGTATGTATGAATACAAAAATGAACATTGCCCAGAATTTTATTTGAAGTTGCTTTTAATTCACATAACGATTATGTAATTGGCAGCAACTATAGTTATCAGTTCTTTGCAAATTATTATGGGTATGTATATAATCAGTTGAAAAATAATTGATGAGTATTTCAGTTCTAAAGAGTGTACAAATTTTGTTATTGGGTTAATTCATAATTATATCATACGTATGATCTACGTAATAAAAACATGACTAATAAATAATAAGAAATGTAACAGCTGTGCATTTATAACATTTGATTACTTAAAACAGTGCACAACTGATTATCACCTTTATGTCTGTTTACATAAAGAATTGCACTTTCCAATTAAGTGCACGGGCCTACTAGTGGCCGAAGCGTCGTTGAACACTGGTAGTTCTGTCTCAGGTTAGAATGCCGCGAACGGGCTGGCTACATGACGTTTCCTTGGTTTGCACCATTTGTAACTGGTATACGAGTCAGTTTTAAAAAATCTTCTACAAAGGGATCCCTCCTGTGGTTATCCCTCGAGGCTTTGCGGTAATCACATAAAACAAACTGAGCCCACTAGCGGCCGAGCGGTAAAGTCGCTGAACACTGGTAGTTCGTTTCGAGTTTCGAATCCCGCGAACAGGCTGGCTGCATGGGCGCTTTCGTGGTTTTCGCTTTGTGTAACGCCCATGTAGCCAGCTCGTTCGCGGCATTCTAACTTGAGAGAGAACTACAAGTGTTCAACGACGCTTCGGCCATTAGTAGGCCCGTGCACTTAATTGGAAAGTGCAATTCATTATGTAAACAGACATGAAGGTGATAATCAGTTGTGCACTGTTTTAAGTAATCAAATGTTATAAATGCACAGCTGTTACATTTCTTATTATTTATTAGTCATGTTTATATTACGTAGATCATACATATGATATAATTATGAATTAACCCAATAACAAAATTTGTACACACTTTAGAACTCAAATACTCATCAATTATTTTTCAAATGATTATTACATACCCATAATAATTTGCAAAGAACTGATAACTATAGTTGCTGCCAATTACATAATCGTAATCTGAATTAAAAGCAACTTCAAATAAACTTCTTGGCAGTGTTCATTTTTGTATTCATACATACATATATATATACACATCTAATAAGTCATATATTTACATAAAGATAGAGAGATGCGGTGGTTTAGAAGTAGTGAATATATATTTATTAGTATTAATATAATGAATAAGATTTATATTAATGAATGTATATACAAATGTTTTTCATCATGTATAATAATAAATCCATAAATTTCCAATGTTTCAATATGTAGCATTTACAATAAAAGTATAGTTTCTAATATATTTATAATCCAAAAGTACTTCATTAATAACACGAAAATAATAGACAAATTTAATGAGTATTCTCATTATTACATAAGCTACGCTTTTCTTTTTTATGTATCTTTTATGCTGTTTCAAATGTGTCACTGATTATGCAATTAACAATTTAAAAGATAAGTAATTAGGAGAAAAGCCGCGCATATACAAAGGGATTTTAAAAAATTATACAACTTAAATTTAAGAAATAAAATTCTATTATATAACAGCGATAATACACGATCAGCACGAAATACGACAAATTTGGCGAACTTTTGGCGACGAACAATTTGTAAACAAATTTGGCAAACTTTTGGCGACGAACAATTTGTAAACAAATTCGAACTGCAAGAACGTCGTAAAATACTGTCAACTCTGAAATTTCCACGATTATATTTTTAATGAATATATACACATTTAAAAAATTACTCAGGCAGTTGTATTACAACAAAACAGCAATAATTAAATCGGCCTCTATTTCCACCGTCCATCACTTCACAGTGAGCGCCATCGCCATATTGAAAGTTACCCGTGATCCTTCAGAAGCAGAACTTTCGTCTGATTGGTTGAACGTTCGAGGAACACGTCTCCAGCCGGAACATTTTCGGAGAAATTATAAAATGTTGCTCTTAGCCGGGACAGGTTCCTCCTAGCTAGACGAAACATTTCTCGGAAGCCTGCCGCTTAAAGCCATGCTACTAGAATCTCGTTTCTCGTAATTGTCCCGGGTAAGCGCGCGCGTCCATAGAAGTGATAGGGCCATCAGAGAAAAGTAAAACATTTCCTGTTCCTTATAAACAGGATACAAAAGACGGTTCTTTGATAATGATTATAATAAGAGTAAGTGCTAAAAGGGATATATTTATAAAAAGAAATAAAATGCACTTTTAGATTTAATTGAAAAGTTGTAAAAATCTATAATTGATGAATTTTACGATGTTAACCTAAAGTTCTTAATCATCGAATATCTTGAAACGATCCAATTGCTGTTTTATATTGGCAATGGACGTAAACATTATTGTATACCGTGAAAAGGAAATAATGCGGTTGGTAACCGGAAAAGATCAGCTTTATTGTTAACAGACGTGGCCACAGGCGAAGCACTTGGCGCGTAATGGCAAACCGCACATTGAGTTGATCAATGTTAAACGAAATTCGCTAACTGCGCATGCCCAGAATAGAATTTGGCGCAATTGCAGTTTTAAAAGACGATAAACACGGTATACGGTTGATATTGTGTTATCTACGAGTAAACAGTTCGGGGTTTTAAAATTTGTTAAGTTGTAAGCTACTTCATTACTTAGATTATAATTATCGATTGTAAACTACGCACATTTTCGTTTAAGAAGGATTACAAAACAGGAAACATTACAAGATATATTAGCTGAATGTTTATTGATTATACTTCTGAGGTATAAAAGCAATTGAGCATTTACTATACGTTCCTTTCGTATATACTGCCAAAAATTAAGGAATAAATCCAGTTTAAATTACTGAATTAAAGTCAAATAACTGATGTTAAATTAAATGTTTATGAACAAAATAAAACAGAACGAAATGAAACAGAAGCGCATGCAATAAGCACACACAAATTTTCGTAGTACTGCAATCGTAAAACAGTAAAACCAACATGACTAACAGGCGTGTGTAGGGTTGCCCCCCTTAGTCGCCAGTATTTCCTCCCACGCCAACGGTACACCACTGAGCATGCGCACTAAGCGAAATTCGTTAACACTGATCAACTCAATGTGCAGTTTGCCATTACGCGCACTTGGAGCCCCATAATGTCTTGAAAGCTAGTTTGAGAGTGATCAAAAGCAGCGGGAACCTGAGGCCTTTCATCCAAGTTCGGTGTAAAACTTTGAATCTTCGACAATGAGTCATAGTCACAACGGAAAACTTTAAGGAAATGAAAAGCACTTGCTCATAGACTTCTGCGAAATAACTTTTGGAAATAAAGTAAAATATTATTTTCCTTGTTTACGGAATGTGCATAAGCTTTGATTTACGATGCATTTCTCTTTGGTACTCTTTGGTTTATTTGGTTACATTGCACGATTGTTCAAGAAATTAAGCGTGTTCAAGAATATTTTGTTTACATATTATTGCCAATAGATGAGCAATGCAAATAAAATTTGCTTTTCATTAAAATAACGAATATTTTGCTAAATACAGAAAATACCAGAAATAATATGTAAATAGCTTCTAGTGAATCGGATGATAGGATTTTCATACAGGAAATCTAATTCTGAGTTAAACGTTGATATGAATAAAGGACAAATTTATATAAAAGGAACTTTATAAATTCTTTTGAAAATCTACCGATTAATAATATTCGTAACAGTTTCGATGCGGATATACATAAATTTCTCGTATGTAATTAAAAATCATTGATAAATTTTAGCTTCATATATGTAATCTTCCGAATAATGATTAAATTATTTAAATTTGCGAAAAATAACAGGATTAAATTTTCCTTTCGCAGAGTTTTTAAACAGGGAAAATTTAAAGCAACAAATATATAGAGTATGAAATTAAAATGCTGTTGAAAAAACTATTTTTTGCATTCTCTTCTTTTTTCATGTCTATGAAAATGGATAACAAGTGTAAAGTATCAAGGTGTTCTGTATTCATAAATTTCTTATGCTGCCTAATTTTAAATTTTAAATTTTTCTGTAAAAACGTAATTGTGGACAAATGAATCACTTGGTGATCACTCGGAAGGGATTCCATTTGTGGCATATTTAGGGATCCGAATCTTCCAATAATCGCAAACCCATTTAATTTTTTCCAAAGAAACGCAATTAAGCATTAGCGTATACTAGATAAGAAGAATGGCCAATAATATATCTTTGTTGGCATTTACTAATGCTTGTTATCAAATGGTCTTCTACTGATGTCATTCACTTTTCAGTTCTCACTATAACTGATATTCGGTAACGCGCTGATCAATTACATAGGGCCCTCGAGGCCCCTTGATAAGTAATTAATTAAGTTCAGGTCCATGTGTTGTTAATTATTTCACATGCGCTCGAAAATAAGTTTGAATTTCAATTGACTCATTTTTATTCTAAATTTTGCTTAGCATCACGCTGCTTTATTGTAAATCTTGTACAGTCGGTCACAAAAGTATTCGAACACTGGCACCCATTCAGAAAATTTACTTTTCCGTTGAGAAACAAAATTGTCTCCAGAGTCCATCTTGGCTCAATGGAAAAAAAAACAAAAGGATGGCTCATGTCAAATTTGGCTAGGTGTAGGAAAAACAATAGAACATGATACTTTTCCGTTGAAAAACAAAAGGGTCTCCAGAGTCCATCGTGGTTGGATGGAAAAAGAAAACAAAAGGATGGCTCATGTCCAAATTTGACTAGGTGTATGAAAAAAAAAGAACATGACACGCAAAGTGTCGCTGCGACCCGTCTCGGTTCGCGAAGAGTGAAAACCCAAAAGGATCTCCAGTGTCTATCTTTGTTGGATGAGAAAACAAAACGATGGCTCATGTCCAATTTATTTAGGTGTGGGAAAAAATATAACGTGACCTATCTGGGTGAGTTGTCTCAAGCGATCCAGCATGGACATTTTCCCCATCTGCAATAGGTGACGTCTATAAACAATTCCATTGAAATCTTCTCGAAATATAAGAAACAGCTAGCTCGTGAAATTGTAAGGTATTCCCAAAGAATTCCACTTCTTGAGAAAGAAAAAAAATCCTAGATCTAGAGGAGGTAGAGAGAGAAAAAGAGCATACTGCACCTTGGACAGCCCGCACAGTTCTGAACAGAAAACGTGGAATGCTTTTATAGAAAAGAGTTGAAAATGAAAGTAAAAACCAAATCGTATTGGGTGGAAAATTTTCTCTTGGCTGTCCGCTGGGAAAAAAATTTCAAACCTCAGAAAAAAATTCTGAGATGTAAAAAAGAAAAAAAAAAAAACTTTTTGTTCTAGACATGAAAAAAATTAACTCTACCCCCCTTTTGTCTGGGAATGTTTTCTCACCGTTTCTAAAAATAGACTATGACTCATTCTTGGAATCATATGTTTTAGAAAGGATGAGTCATGGTATTTGGGTTTCTCCATTCCAAAGTAAACAAAGTGAAGACATCAATTTAGTAGAAAAAAAGAAAGAGTTTTTTTTTTAACTCAGAATTTTTTTCCTCAGCTCTGGAAATATTTTTCCCATTCAACAGCCAAAAATATTTCCAGCCAATAAAATTTCATTTTTACTTTCAATTTCAGTTCATTTCTTATATCTATAAAAATATTTCATGTTTCTGTTCAGATCAGTGTGGGTTGTTCAGGATGCAACATCTCTACTCCATCCCACAACCAGGAAGAAAAGATGTTCTTTCATGAGGAATTCTTTTGGCTTTCGAAAACAATGATGACATGATGATTGTAATATATTTCTGTTCTCATGTTCCATGCTTGAACTCAGAATTATTTCCAGAGCTCTGAGAATTTTTCCCAGTCCACTCGATAACCCAAATTTCGTATATTTATTTAAGCCACTCGAGTTTCGACTTCCCATCCGTGTGTGCTATGCATTCAACCTGGACACACATTCCCTGAGCTCTAAAAAAATTTTCCCAGCCCACTCAATCGCTGAAATGGATTAAAAATAAATTCGTTCCTACATTTTTAAAGCTCAAGCGTGTTAGCTGTCATTGAAAAAGCCTTTTCTTTCCCCAGCCCACTCAATCGCTGAAATCGATTTAAAAAAAATTTCTTTCATACATTTTTAAAGCTCAAGAGTGTTAGGTGTCATGGAAAGAGCCTTTTTTTCCCAGCCTACTCAGTCGCTGAAATGGATCAAAAATAAATTCTTTCATACATTTGTTTAAACCTCAAGAGTGTTAGCTGTCATGGAAACTGAAATTTATGTCACGGTTTGTGTCTCACACGTCGTCAACGGTATGGTTTGAGGTGAAAATTGAAAACCCCGTATGAAAAATCTCTTTAACTTCACTTTAGAAGAAGGTGTGGGATAGATAGATTCCGTCATGGGAAAATGTCTTTCAATATCATGACATCTCCTTTCAAATAGGATTGAAGGATTTTTCTTAAACTATGTTGAAATCCCTATCCATCCAAACCACGGATGGGAAATTCTGATCCATGGATGGATCATCCAATTTCGCTAGAAAATGATAAACGGTTGCTGATAAAATCTAAACGAGGGGCCCTAGCTTTACAAATGGGAAACATTTTCCCCTAAACGGACGAACAATTTCTATTCTGTGAGACGTCAAAAAATGGAAAAAAGCTTGTGTTCACAGAATCTCTTTCTAGAAGGGTGGTCCTGGGTCCAGATGAGGTAGAAAGAGAAAAAGCATTTTTCACCTTGGACAGCCCGCACGATTCTGAATAGAAAACGTGGAATACTTTTATAGAAAAGAGTTGAAAATGAAATTAAAAGCCAAATCGTCTTGGCTGAAAAATTTTCACTTGGTTGCCGACTGGGAAAAAATTTTCAGAGGTCAGAAAAAAATTCTGAGATGTAAAAATTAAAAAAAAAAAAAAAAACTTTTTGTTAATTTTTATCATGACTTCTAGACATGATAAAAATTAACCCTACCCCCCCTTTTGTCTGGGAATGTTGTCTCACTGTTTCTAAAAATAGACCGTGACTCATTCTAGGAATTCTATGTTTTAGAAAGGATGAGTCATGGTCTTTGGGTTTCTCCATTCCAAAGTAAACAAAGTGAAGACATCAAATTAATAGAAAAAAGAAAGAGTTTTTTTTTTTTCCCTAGCTCAGAATTTTCTTCTGAGCTCTGGAAATTTTTTTCCCATTCCACAACCAAGAAATATTTCCAGCCAATACGATTTCATTTTTACTTTCAGTTCATTTCTTATACCTATAAAAATATTCCACATTTCTGTTCAGATCAGTGTGGGTTGTTGACGATGAACATGTCTACCTCATCCCACAAACAGGAAGAAAAGATGTTGTTTCATGAGGAATTGTTTTGGCTTTCGAAAACCACGATGGCGTGATGATTGTAATATATTTCTATTCTAATCCGTGGGGGTTGTGGAAAATACATTCTCGGTACGCAATCCCACTCACAGGAAGAACAGAAAATGTTTTAAAAGGAATAATTTGACCTTACTTTTGAAAAAACAATGATCACAGGGCTATTGGGATAGGATGAGGACCCATGATGATGTTGTGCGATGGGGCTTTTTTTTTTTTTTTCTTAAACGGATCTTCTTCTAAACATACAAGGTATGATTGTTTCCCTAGATGAAAGAAAACTATACCTTTTTTTCTTTTTTACAAGAAAAGTATCCTCAATAATGTTTTTGAAAAGATTAAAGCGATATTTTCTCACGGAACTATTGGACCGCTCTTCTATGGTGTTGTCGGAAGGGATATCGCATTCAATCCCTTTTTACCGACTCACAAATCACGAAAGGAGAGGCCTTCCAGCATCCAGTGCACCAAGCGTTCCTTACAGAGTTCCGTGAAAAAGAATCGTGGGTATTGAATTCTATTTCTGTATGTTGTTTCTCAAAGACCCTCAGGATGAAATCCATCTTCCTCCCACGCGATTGACTAAAAGAATTCCTCTTCTTGAGAAAGAACATCCTAGGTCTAGAGGAGGTAGAGAGAGAGAGAGAAAAAGCATGTTGCACTTTGGACAGCCCGCACGGTTCTGAACAGAAAACGTGGAATACTTATATAGAAAAGAGTTGAAAGTGAAATTAATCGCGTTGGCTGGAAACATTTCTGTTGGCTGTCGATTGGGAAAAAATTCTCAGAGCTCAGAAAAAAATTCTCAGTCGTGGAGGAAAAAAAAGAAAAAAAAATTTATATTATATAATATATATTATAAATACTTTTTGTTAATTTTTATCATGTCCTTTGGACATGATAAAAATTAACTCTAAGGACATGATAAAAATTAGCTCTACCCCCCTTTTGTCTGGGAATGTTGTCTCACCCTTTCTAAAAATAGACCATGTATATTAATATACTACAAACGGACTTTAACGCCTGTTCTCAGTATGTAGCTATACAAATTTGAAGGTAAAATAAAATAAAAAAAAGGAAAGGGAGTGAATTTGTATAGGAATATACTACAAACGGACTTTAAGGCCTGATTTCAGTATATAGCTATACAAATTAGAAGGTAAAAAATAAAAAAAAGACATCCTTTTTGGGGGAAAGGCAGTCAATTTGTATAGGAATATACTCCAAGAACATCAAGAAAAAAACATCATGGGTCCAAGAATTGAAGCTGAAAGTCCAAAAACGAAATGTTAACGACTGGGAAAAAATTTTCAGAGCTGAGGAAAAATTTCGAGTTGGGGGAAAAAAAAAAAAAAACCTTCGTTTTTCTTTCTGAATTTGATGTCTTCATTCTTTTGACTTTCTAAAAGGTAAAAAAGTGAAGACATTAAATTAAGAAAGAAAAAGGAAAGATTTTTTTTTTTTTTTTTTTTTTTTTCGATGTGGAAAATTTTTCCAGATTTTTCCAAACGTTTTCCCAGTCGGTTTCTGGAAGCAACTCACTAATGTATTTAAACCACTCGCGTTTCAGCCTCAGATCAGTCTGTGCTGTGCACTTAACGTGGATACACGCTTCTCACTCTCCTGACAAGAGCTTCTATGAAGGTATGTGAACATTTTTTTTCTTAATCTTTTGTATTTCATAGACTAGAAATATTTATTGAGTCACCCATTTTATAGAAATGTATTCTTATTTCCTGTCAGTACTTTGACGTAGGGTAACATTTTTTTCCCTGCTACTGTTTTTGCTTTTCAAGGCTAGAAATGTTTTACTCAATAGCCGTTTTTATAGAAAACATGCTATTATTTCGTATACTGCTATATTTTGTGAAATTTTAAAAAAATGAATTTCAACAAGGCAAGATCATGTGATCCATCAGTCAGGAAAAACGGATCACGATTTTATCAATCGTATACTGATATATTTTGTGAAACTTTAACAAATCGCTTTCAACAGGGCAAGATCTCGTGATCCATAGCTGGCTAGAGCAGTCAGGATCAACGGATCACGATTGTTCCATTGTATAGTGATATATTTTGTGAAACTTTAACAAGGCAAGATCTCGTGATCCACAGCTGGCTAGAGCAGTCAGTATAATCGGATAACGACTGTTCCCTCGTATACTGATATATTTTGTGAAATTTTAACAAATGACTTTCAATAAGGCAACATCTCATGATCCACAGCTGATTCAATCAGTCAGGATCAACGGATCACGATTGTTCCATTGTATACTGATATATTTTATGAAACTTCTTTAACAAATGACTTTCAAGAAGGCAAGATCTCGTGATCCACAGCTCACTAGACCCGTCAAGATTAACGGATCACGATAGTTCCATTGTATACTGATATATTTTGTGGAACTTTAACAAATCATTTCCAACAAGGCAAGATACCGTGATCCACAGCTGACTCCATCAGTCAGGATAACGGATCATGATTTTTTCAATAGTATACTGATATATATTTTGTATATTTTGTGAAACTTTAACAAATCCTTTTCAAAAAAGGCAAGATCTAGTGATCCACAGCTGACTCCATCAGTCAGGATAACGGATCACGATGGTTACATCGTATACTGGTATATATTTTGTGAAACATTAACAAATGACTTTCAATAAGGCAAGATCATGTGATTCAGATGAATTGTTCAATCGTATACTGGTATGTTCTGATAAAACATCAGAATGATCCAATTTTGAATACGATCCCAATATGTTTTATAAAATCCATTTCATATTTTGTAAAACGTGAAGGTATGACTTTCAAGCTGGCTGCATGGGTGGTTTTTTCGTGGTTTTTCCCCATGTGTAACGTGAATACGAGCCAGTTTACCTTCGAAAGTCCTCCACGAAGGTATTTCTCAAGGAAAATAGCCCTCAAATGCTTTGCCGTCATCCGAGTCGACTTAATCTTTCTCCAACTTCGACGGTGTCAATTGAAATCCATTGAACCAACCCATCAAGACCAGTATGAAACGAAACACACACAAAAGCTGTGGCCACTTTCCCGAATAACGAAACGTGGGGAGTCCACAGCACAGACTGAAACGAAGTGAAACAAGAAATGCTTCCAAAGATAACCGAAAGTTCAGTCTGAAGAAATAGAAGGGTGTCTCATCGATCGAGTCGGTTGTTGGAAAAAAATGTCTGACAGCTGAAAACAATCTAGACACACCTTCACAAAACCTCTTTCCAGGAGGAAGAAGCGTGTATTCAGCTCCAGTGAACAGCACAGACTGATTTAAATCCTAAACTCGAGGGGTTTAAATAGATGAGTAGCCTCTTTAGAAACAATTTGAATATATCTGGTTTCGTAAACCAAGCCGACTGGGAAAAAATTCTCAGAGCTCAGAAAAAATTTCTGTGTTGTGAAAAAAAAAAAACTTTTTGTTAATTTTTATCATGTCTTCTAGACATGATAAAAATTAACTCCCTTCCCTTTTTGTCTGGGAATATTGTCTCACTCTTTCTAAAAATAGACCATGACTCATTCTTGTTTAATTCTGTTGGGCTTTTACTTTCGATTGGGTTTTGACTTTCACTTTCAATTTCCCAGGTATCTATAAAAGCATTCCGCGTTTCACTTCAGATCCGTGTGGGCTGTGGAAGAGGCAACACGTCTGTCTCTTTACCCAATGCCATGATATTCTTTACGAATTTCGTAGCCATTTGTTAAAGTAGGGGATTCCATTTGAAGAATTTATGAATTTGGAACATGTCACCCATGGATGATTGAGGGCAAATCTAAAATCTTGGGAGTGGATACTGGAAAGCGCCGCTCTGAAAATAATTCTGAGTTCTAGCATGGCACATTTTTTGGATCAATAAGCTAAATTAGTCTTCTAGTCTCATATTATCTTGTGACTAGGGTTCGCTTGTGACTGTTGCCTCATCAACAGCACGCACTGTTATGAACAGAAACGTGGAATGCTTTTATAGAAAAGTGAAGAGTTGAAAGTGATAATCGAAAAACGAAATGGGATCGGCTGGGAAAAATTTCTCAGAGCTCAGAAAAAATTCTGAGTCGTGGAGAAAAAAAAAGAAAAAAAATTATATAATATATGTATTATAAATGCTTTTTGTTAATTTTTATCATAAGTTCTAGACATGATAAAAATTGACTCACCCCCTTTTGTCTGGGAATGTTGTCTCCCATATTCTAAAAATAGATCATGACTCATCCTTTCTAAAGAATAGAATTCCAAGAAAAGATAGGGTTATGGTCTTTTTTTTAAAAACGGTGAGACAACATTAATAGACAAAAGGGGGAGGGCTTAATTTTTATCACATCTAGAAAACATCATAAAAATTAGCAAAAAGTTTTTTTTTTTTTTTTTCACAACTCAGAATTTTTTTCTGAGCTCTGAAAATATTTTCCCAGCCGATCTGATTTCGTTTTTCGACTTTCACTTTCAACTCTTCTCTTTTCTATAAAAGTATTTCGAGTTTCTGTTCAGAACACTGTGGGCTTTTGAAAAGGCTACACGGCTCCCTCTCTATCCTAATCGGGAATCCATGATGTTCTTAAGAGGAATTCTTTGAGAATCTCTTAACCTTTCTGAACTTTAGACGAACTAGCTGGATGTTTCTTCCTTTCTTTTTCAAGTATGGGTTCAAAGGATTCTTTTAAATAGTTGCAAGTAAAACCTTGTATCATTTTCTGTTGATCATGAATCTATTAAAAACTTTCAATGCCTAGTTTTAGGGCTACCTATACCCGACATGATTCATATGTTTTACTCTACGTTTTAGATGAGACCCTCTCTTAAAAACATGATTTTCCTATTCAAAGTTGAAATGATTTTCCAAAAGCATGATCCTTTAAAAAAAAAAATATTTGTGTTTGTGTAGGTGTGGTGGGATGGTTAGATTTCTTTCTTACGAGATAATCATCTCCACGAGATGTGTTTTGGACATCTTCTCCACCCTCTCGTGGTCACTGAAATCTAGTGATGGCTCAAGTGAAAAGGGTTCGTTTATTTTGACTCAACCACGTTATTTTTATTTTTTTTTTTTTTTGGAATATCTCCTCCAACGAATCGCGGAACTCTTTTCCATGAAATCAGGTATGTTTAGCAGGGCACGCCCTGTGAAGTGAAGGTCCGAATACTTTGACAAGTCCTGTCGAGTGGATTCTGCAACCATTTTTAAAGGATCTCAGAGAAACACCCATGAAGACGATACCAACGTATCGTTTTTCGGAAAGGATGAAAATTCAGGGAGAAAAAATTCAGAGTCAGAAAATAATAATAATAATAATAATAATAATAATAATAATAACCCTTCCTTTTCTTCCTTTTTAATTTGATGTCTTTTCACTTTTTTACTTTCTACAAGGTCAAAAGAGTGAAGACATCAAATTAATAAAGAAAAAAGGAAGAGTTTTTTTTTTCAATCTCAGAATTTTTCCTGAGCTCTGAAATTTTTTTCCCAGCTGTTCCCATTTCGTTTTTTTGACTTTCACTTTCAACTCTTCTCTTTTCTATAAAAGTATTCCGTGTTTCTGTTCAAAACTGTGTGGGCTGTTGAAAAGGTAACACGTCTACCTCTTTCTCTACCCAAATCTGGAACCCATAATGTTCTTAAGAAGAATTTTTTGAAAATCTCTTACGATTTCTGAACTTTAGACAAATATAATGTTTCTTTTCGTATTTCGAAGCTATAGATGCATGCAAGAAGGCGATTAAAATGGAATGATTTGTGAATTTGGAACAAGTCACCCGTTGAAGATTTAAACGGGAAACTCTATCCTTTGAGTCGATCCTAGAACCCTCTGAGTGCCGACAGTGTTCTAGGATAACAATGTTTTTCGAAATCTCTTCCCGCTTTCGTCTACACAGAAATGGTTTTCATGAAAGGTGGGTCCTCTTTCCCATTCCCTTTTTAAATAATATTTGTTCAAAGTATGGTTTTTAAACACTTTTTAGTGAAACAGTGTATCATTTTCTGTTTGTCATGAATTTATTAAAAAAATGTCAATGCCCAATTATTATGGCTATGGATCCGACATGATTCCTATGTTTACTTACTATACGTTTTAGAGGAGATCCTCTTTTAAACATGAATTTCCTATGATTGTTGAAATGTTTTTCTCAGAGGCATGATGCTTTTTAAAACATGCGTGTGTATGTGTTGTAGGGTTAGTTTTGTCTCTTACGAGCTAGTCTGGATGTTCTCCGCGGGATGTATTTTGGATATCTTCTCCACACACTCGTGGTCGTTGAAATCTCGTGATCGTTCAAGCGAAAAGGGTTCATTTATTATTTTGGACTCAAGTGAATTCCGTTCGGCAGATCTAGATTTCCTCCAATGAGAGCCACGAATCCAAATCATTTCAAAGCTGTTTGGAAACCCATTCGCTTCTACAGCTACAAGGAAATTGGACAATGCTGATCTGAAAAGCAGAATGTCTGTATACGTATTACGTTGAGAGACTCCTTTCTAAAGGATATCAGAGAAAATTGGGACACAATTCTTGAAAACAAAATTGAAAAACGTGTCGTCTTTCGCAAAGGATGAAGCAGGCTCATGTTGTGAGATGTTGCTGGAAAATATTTTTTTTTCTTAGAAAGTTGAAAAAATTGAAAATAGTAAGACACAGTGTCTAGTTTCGAAAATGAGTAGAAGGGTCATTTTGAGATGAGCTGGAAAATATTTTGAGAGATTTGAAAAAATTTTTTGAAAAAAAATGTATATATTATATAATATATATATTATATAATATATACATTTTAATAATTTTAATATTACATATTATATAATATATATTATAAATACTTTTTGTTCATTTTTATCATGTCTGACGACATGATAAAAATGAACGACATCTCCCTTTTTTCTTTGACACCTCTCTCAACCTATCTTGTCCTGTTTCTCAAATAGAGAACATTCCTTTCTCTTGAAAATCTAATTTCTTTGGAAAAATAAGACAACAGGTTGAGACATCCTTCGAACCAAAAGGAGAGTAGAGTTTATATTTTTTATAATGTCTAATAAAAACAAAACACGGGTAGCGATCCAAAACGGGTTCACCACTTTTTCCTAAAGTCGAACACCGTGTCTCTTTCTAGAAGGGAAAAGTATGTATCCAAGTAGAATACACAGCACAGACTGATGTCAAGTCGAAACTCGAGTGATTTCAATACACAAGTATGAATTCGCTGTAGTAACTCTTTAAATAGGTCTCATTTGACTCATCGAATCGACGGGAGAAAAATTCTCAGAGCTCAGGAAAACTTTCTATGTTTAAAAGAACGACGTGTTGCCTTTTCAAAAGCACACACTGTTCTGAACAAAAACGTGGGAAAACTTTTATAGAGAAGAGAAGAATTGAAAGTGAAAGTGAAAAAACGAAATCGGATCGGCTGGGAAAATTTCTGTGAGCCGAGAAAAAATTCTGAGTCAGGGAAAATAATAATAATAATAATAATAATAATCCTTCCGTTTTTCTTTATTAATTTGATGTCTTCACATTTTGACTTTCTACAAGGTCCAAAGAGTAAAAACATCAAATTAATAAAGAAAAAAGGAAGAGTTTTTTTTTTCAATCTCATAATTTTTTCTGAACTCTGAAAATTTTTTCCCAGCCGATCCCATTTCGTTTTTTGACTTTCACTTTCAACTCTTCTCTTTTCTATAAAAGTATTCCACGTTTTTGTTCAAAACAGTGTGGGTTGTATAAAAGGTAACATGTCTCCCTCTCTCTCTACCCAAATCTGGAACCCATGATGATCTTAAGAAGAATTCTTTAAGAATCTCTTGCGATTCCTGAACTTTAGACAAGTTGGATGTTTCTTTTCGTATTTCGAAGCTATTGATGGATCAAAGAAGAAGATTTCAATGGAATGACTTCATCGTTCTAGGATAGAATATTGTTTCTTCGGAAAAGGGAAAGTTTTTTTCCCACCCCTTTGGAGATTCCTTTTTCGCATCGATATCCAAACCCATCGGCCAGAAAAATAAATTTTTTAAGAACATTTCCACTCTTGAAACCCAATATAAGATACGTATTCAGTCTAATATTTTTAATAAATCACGCATACATGTGTTTTGTTCGAGCTTATTTATTATTTCTTACAATGCTTCGTCAATCTTACGTAAAGTAGCTTGGAAGAACCGTATTATTATTTCTTTCTTCTAACCTCTTACAACTATATTGTTTAAAGTTTCTAAGGAATTTCTAATACATTGTATATACAATTTAGCTAAAACCTGTGACAAGATGAATTTAATTTCCCCCCCCCGCCCAAAACAATTTATATACAGCCAGTTTGTGTTAGCTGGATCCGTGTAAATAGTTAGATAACATTTATGTCACGTAAACTATTTGCTAACATAACGTATTTTTCCTTCTTATCATGCTATTTCAACCATTTTGTTTAGCAATCATCCATCTCAAATAAAAAGGATTTGACGAGACACAAAATATACTTAAAAGATTGATGAAATAACACTAAAATATCATGTTGTTGGAATCATTTAAGAAATTTAGAGTTTACAGACTAGTTCATCCAATGAAGGTAAAATATTAGAATGAATACGTATGTTTGTAATATATTTCAGAAACCTCATGTTCTTAAAAAAATTTATTTTTCTATCCGATGTATTTGGGTATCAATGCGGAAAACGAATCTTCAAAGGGGTGGGAAAAAAACTTTCCCTTTACCGAAGAAACATTTTTGGGAGGGAAGCAGGCATGGTGTGCCTTTTCACAACACGCGTGTGGCTGAACAACCTATCGGTCACCGGTGATATCTCTGGAAGGACAGAAAAAATCTATCCACTGTCGTTGTTGGAGTTGTGTTCACTGGAGGCTATTTCTTTTTCACGATCTCCTTTTTAATTTTCTCTGAGATCCTTTAGAAATGAGTGGCGATGGGTAGCGTGAAGCGTGGGAAACCTGGATCAGCAGAACGAAAATCTCTTTGAACAACTATTTAAAAAGGAAATGTAAAAGAGGACCTAACTTTCGTGAAAAGCATTTCTTTGTAGACGAAAGTAGGAAGAGATCTCGAAAAATATTCTATCCTAGAACGATGAAGTCATTCCATTGAAATCTTCTTCTTTGATCCATCAATATCTTCGAAATACGAAAAGAAACATCCAACTTGTCTAAAGTTCAGGAATCGCAAGAGATTCTTAAAGAATGCTACTTAAGATCATCATGGGTTCCAGATTTGGGTAGAGAGAGAGGGAGACATGTTACCTTTTCAACAACCCACACTGTTCTGAACAAAAACGTGGAATACTTTTATAGAAAAGAGAAGAGTTGAAAGTGAAAGTCAAAAAACGAAATGGGATAGGCTGGGAAAAACTTTTCAGAGCTCAGAAAAAATTATGAGATAACTCTTCCTTTTTTCTTTATTAATTTGATGTCTCCACTCTTTTGACCTTGTAGAAAGTCAAAAAGTGAAGACATCAAATTAATAAAGAAAAAAGGAACGATTATTATTATTATTATTATTATTATTATTATTATTATTATTTTCCCTGACTCAGAATTTTTTCTCGGCTCACAGAAATTTTCCCAGCCGATCTGATTTCGTTTTTTCACTTTCACTTTCAATTCTTCTCTTCTCTATAAAAGTTTTCCCACGTTTTTGTTCAGAACAGTGTGTGCTTTTGAAAAGGCAACACGTCGTTCTTTTAAACATAGAAAGTTTTCCTGAGCTCTGAGAATTTTTCTCCCGTCGATTCGATGAGTCAAATGAGACCTATTTAAAGAGTTACTACAGCGAATTCATACTTGTGTATTGAAATCACTCGAGTTTCGACTTGACATCAGTCTGTGCTGTGTATTCTACTTGGATACATACTTTTCCCTTCTAGAAAGAGCTTCTGTGAAGGTACGTCAACCTTTTTCTCACAGCTCTTAAACCTTTTTTTTTTTTTTTTCCAACTGACTCGATCGACGAGACTTCACCCTATTTTTTTAAGAATAAACTCTCTGTGATCTATGAAAGTCTTTCCCGTTTCGTTCTAGTGTTTTGACGTTTCATTTCATAGCTGTAATGATTTACGGGAGAAAGTTGACAGCATCCGTGTTTGTCTACGGGTGAAAAATGGGTCGCCCACTCAGCAGAATGGAGACCCGGTGTTCGACTTTAGGAAAAAGTGGTGAACCCGTGTTGGAACGCTACCGGTGTTTTGTTTTTATTAGACATTATAAAAAAATAAACTCTACTCTCCTTTTGGTTCGAAGGATGTCTCAACCTGTTGTCTTAGGTTTCTAAAGAAATTAGATTTTCAAGAGAAAGGAATGTTCTCTATTTGAGAAACAGGACAAGATAGGTTGAGAGAGGTTTCAAAGAAAAAAGGGAGATGTCGTTCATTTTTATCATGTCTGAAGACATGTTAAAAATGAACAAAAAGGATTTATAATATATATTATATTATATAATATATGCATTATATAATATATACATTTAAAAAAAAATTTTTTTTTCAAATCTCTCAGAAAATATTTTCCAGCTCATCTCAAAATGACCCTTCTACTCATTTTTGAAACAAGACACTGTGTCTTACTATTTTCAATTTTTTCAACTTTCTAAGAAAAAAAAAATATTTTCCAGCAACATCTCACAACATGAGCCTGCTTCATCCTTTGCGAAAGACGACACGTTTTTCAATTTTGTTTTCAAGAATTGTGTCCCAATTTTCTCTGATATCCTTTAGAAAGGAGTCTCTCAACGTAATACGTATACAGACATTCTGCTTTTCAGATCAGCATTGTCCAATTTCCTCGTAGCTGTAAAAGCGAATGGGTTTCCAAACAGCTTTGAAATGATTTGGATTCGTGGCTCTCATTGGAGGAAATCTAGATCTGCCGAACGGAATTCACTTGAGTCCAAAATAATAAATGAACCCTTTTCGCTTGAACGATCACGAGATTTCAACGACCACGAGTGTGTGGAGAAGATATCCAAAATACATCCCGCGGAGAACATCCAGACTAGCTCGTAAGAGACAAAACTAACCCTACAACACATACACACGCATGTTTTAAAAAGCATCATGCCTCTGAGAAAAACATTTCAACAATCATAGGAAATTCATGTTTAAAAGAGGATCTCCTCTAAAACGTATAGTAAGTAAACATAGGAATCATGTCGGATCCATAGCCATAAAAATTGGGCATTGACATTTCTTTAATAAATTCATGACAAACAGAAAATGATACACGGTTTTACTAAAAAGGTGTTTAAAAACAATACTTTGAACAAATATTATTTAAAAAGGGAATGGGAAAAAGGACCCACCTTTCATGAAAACCATTTCTGTGTAGACGAAAGCGGGAAGAGATTTCGAAAAACATTGTTATCCTAGAACGATATCGGCACTCGGGGCGTTCTAGGATCGACTCAAAGGATAGAGTTTCCCGTTAAAACTTCAACGGGTGACATGTTCCAAATTCACAAATCATTCCATTCGAATCGCCTTCTTGGATCCATCTATAGCTTCGAAATACGAAAAGAAACATTATATTTGTCTAAAGTTCAGAAATCGTAAAAGATTTTCAAAAAATTCTTCTTAAGAACATTATGGGTTCCAGATTTGGGTAGAGAGAGAGGTAGACGTGTTACCTTTTCAACAGCCCACACAGTTTTGAACAGAAACGCGGAATACTTTTATAGAAAAGAGAAGAGTTGAAAATGAAAGTCAAAAAAATGAAATGGGATCAGCTGGGAAAAAATTTCAGAGCTCAGGAAAAATTCTGAGATTTGGAAAAAAAAAAAAAATCTTCTTTTTTATTTATTAATTTGATATCTTCACTCTTTTGACCTTGTAGAAAGTCAAAAAGTGAAGACATCAAATTAAAAAAGAAAAAAGGAAGGGTTATTATTATTATTATTATTATTATTATTATTATTATTATTTTCTGACTCTGAATTTTTTCTCGGCTCACAGAAATTTTCCCAGCCGATCCGATTTCGAGTTTTCACTTTCACTTTCAATTCTATTTTCTATAAAAGCATTCTACGTTTCTGTTCAGAACAGTGTGAGCTGTTGAAAAGGCAACACGTCATAAAAATGTTTTCCCCCTCGACTCGATGCGTCAAATGAGACCTATCTAAAGGGTTATTAGAACGAATTCATACTTGTGTATTGAAATCACTCGAGCTTCGACTTAACATCAGTCTGTGCTGTGTATTCTACTTGGATATACACTTTTCCCTCCTTTCTGTGAAGGTAGGCCATCCTTTCTTCACAGCAATTAGACATTTTTTTCCAAATGACACGATCGACGAGACATCACCCTATTTTTAAGCATCCACCCTCTGTGATCTATGAAAGCATTTCCCGTTTTGTTTCCGTTGAGTCTGTGCTGTAGAGCCCCCAAATGGATACAAGGGTTCTTATTCTAGAACGTGTGCACTGTTTTGACGTTTCATTTCATAGTTGGGATGATGGGAGGGTCCCCTTCCTTTCAAACTGCACCGTGGAGGTAGAGATATTAGAAAGTTTCGAGCCTACGTGTTTAATTCATGGGTGAACCACGGGTCGTGAACAAAACAGGACCCTTCGTGGATCGTCCCTAGGAAAAAGCATAGAACGGAAATGGCTAGCCGTGTTTTGTCTATTCGACATTATTCAAAATGATCTCTACTCTCTTTTTGGTTCGAAGGATGTCTCAACCTGTTGTCTTAGGTGTCTAAAGAAATTAGCTTTTCAGGAAAGGAGTTGTCTTAGGTTTCTAAAGAAATTAGCTTTTCAGGAAAGGAATGTTACTTGAGAAACAGGACGAGATAGGTTGAGAGAGGTTTCAAAGAAAAAAGGGAGATGTCGTTCATTTTTATCATGTCTGAAGACATGATAAAAATGAAGAAAAAGTATTTATAATATATATTATATAATATATATATATTTTTATTTTTAATTTTTTTTTCGAATCTCTCAGAAAATATTTTCCAGCTCATCTCAAAATGACCCTCCTACTCAGTTTCGAAAAAAGAGACTGTGTCTTATTACTCTCCATTTTTTTCAACTTTCCAAGAAAAAAATAGTTTACAGCAACATCTCTCAACATGAGCCTGCTTCATCCTTTCCGAAAAACGACACGTTGGTATCGTCTTTATGGGTGTTTCTCTGAGATCCTTTAAAAATGGTTGCAGAATCCACTCGACAGGACTTGTCAAAGTATTCCGACCTTCACTTCACAGGGCGTGCCCTGCTAAACATACCTGATTTTAGGGAAAAGAGTTCCGCGATTCGTTGGAGGAGATATCCAAAAAAAAAAAAAATAACGTGGTTGAGTCAAAATAAACGAACCCTTTTCACTTGAGCCATCATGAGATTTCAGCGACCACGAGAGGGTGGAGAAGATATCCAAAACACATCTCGTGGAGATGATTATCTCGTAAGAAAGAAATCTAACCGTCCCACCACACCTACACAAACACATATGTTTTTTTTAAGGGATCATGCTTTTGGAAAATCATTTCAACTTTGAATAGGAAAATCATGTTTTTAAGAGACGGTCTCATCTAAAACGTATAGTAAAACATATGAATCATGTCGGGTATAGGTAGCCCTAAAACTAGGCATTGAAGTTTTTTAATAGATTCATGATCAACAGAAAATGATACAAGGTTTACTTGCAACTATTTAAAAGAATCCTTTGAACCCATACTTTAAAGAATACTCAAAGAATTCTTCTTAGGAACATCATGGATTCCCGATTAGGGTGGAGAGGGAGGCGTGTTGCCTTTTCAAAAGCCCACAGTGTTCTGAACAGAAACTCTTTTCTATAAAAGAGAAGAGTTGAAAGTGAAAGTCGAAAAACGAAATGAGATCGGCTGGGAAAATATTTTCAGAGCTCAGAAAAAAATTCTGCGTTGTGGGGAAAAAAAAACTTTTTGTTAATTTTTCTCATGTCTTCTAGACATGATAAAAATTAACTCATCCCCCTTTTGTCTGGGAATGTTGTCTCACCGTTTCTAAAAATAGACCAGAATCCAATCTTTTCTTGGAATTCTATTCTTTAGAAAGGATGAGCTCAGAAAAAAAATTCTGAGTTGTGGAAAAAAAAAAAAAAAAAACTTTTTGTTAATTTTTATCATGTCTGTTCCAGTTTGACTAGAAACTTTCACTATGCCGAAGTCCCGGTTTGGTTAGAAAAAACTTTTCGCTGCCTCAGAATGGCAACTGTGAGAACTTGACTTTCGATTTGTTACGACGCAGCTAGAACGCTGCTCCTGAGATGTAACTTTAAATTCGATTCTAGATGCTAGATTACATTAACTTTAGTATTTTAATAAATCCTTTTAAAACTAGATTGAGTATTTGATCATAGAATTATAGCTGAACCACCGCTTGCAGAGATTTAGATGTGGCATTTAGATACGTCGTTAGATAGTTAGATGCGTGGGCAGCGACATTCGTGATTCGAATAGTGTACATTAGTGCGTACATAAACATTTTTGGTGCTATATGCCGGGAAGTCGGCCAATATTCGAAAATATGGATTCGTAAGTATGGATGAGCACGGTGTGAAGTGTGCGAAGCCTGCAAAAAACAGGTAGGATAAGTTTTCTATTTTAAAGTAATTATGGAAGATCCTGTTGCTAAGCTTAAATCGAAACGCAAAGTATTAAGGATTGCAGTGTCCAGGTACTAAACAAAATTGAGACAGAATTAAGCAAAGATGACGTTAGTATAAATGTAATAGAAGAAACTTTAGACATATTAAACGAAAAGGCAAAAACTCTGAGTGATTTAAACACTCAAATAGAACAGGATTTGAATGTCCCAGAGGATGAATTTGAACTTGAAGTTTCATCCGCTCTAGAATATGAAGAAAAAATCCAACTGTGGCAATTTAGAGCAAGAAAAAAATTAAGAGAATTACACAAACTCGAAAATTCGGATCCTAATGAAACCGCTATAGATTCCAAACTTGAAAATAATAATTCGCCTTCCAAGATTGACTATCGCTAAATTTTTTGGTGATTCTAGCAATTGGCAGGAATTTTGGAGTCAATTTGAGGCAGCTATCCATAAAAATGACTCATTATCGAAAGTAAATAAGTTCAGTTACTTAAAGTCATTACTTGGTGGGGTAGCTTATAATGCCGTTTCCGGACTTTCGCTTACAAATGAGAACTACGATTCAGCTATAGAATTGTTAACTAATAGGTTTGGGAGAAAAGATTTGGTAATAAATGCTCACATGAATAAACTGTTAAATCTTTCCCCTGTTAGAAATGTAAGGGATATAGAAAATCTTAGGAATTTATATGATCAGTGTGAAACTCAAATTAGATGCTTAAAGTCAATGAACGTCGTATCAGAAACTTACGGTAGTTTACTTTGCCCAATATTGCTAAAATTAATTCCATCAGAGATAACATTAGAATACAGTCGCAGTAGGAACAGTGACCAAACATGGAACGTTAACGAATTAATGGAATTTATTCGTAAAGAAATAGAAAGCCGCGAAAGAGCTACGCAGTTAAATGAAAGTAGAGGAACAAAAACAAAACACCGACCGGGAATGATTCATAACTGGAGGCATAAATCAAATGATCGTCTCCACTCCGCTCACGATAATGTAAACAACAAGCGCAGTAAGCAGTTTGAAAGAAGTTCGCCTAAAACGTATGAATATGTTGCTCCAGTCGCTAGCAGTAAATGCATATATTGTGACGAACTACACGATTCGGAGCGCTGCGAAATTAAAACCGTGGAGGAGAAAAGAAATATTTTAAAATCTCAAGCCCGATGTTTTTTGTGTTTAAAATCTCAGCATAAAATTAAGCAGTGTAAGGAAAGAAAAATGTGTGAAATATGTAATAAAAAACACAATAGGTCTATTTGTTTCCAACTCGAAACCAAATCGGAGAAAAACAAGGTCGTGTCGACAATTCCATCCAGTAAAGAAGATGTTCAGATTAGTCAATTAAAAACCGAAACTTTCCGCAGTGCATTGCTACAAACGTGTACTGTGATGATACGTCCATTTTCTGAGAAGGATAATTTAGAACCAGTTCGTATTTTATTGGACAATGGATCAATGAGAAGTTTTATAATCCGGGACATTTCAAAGAAGTGTAAATTACCTGTTATTCGAAAGGAGACTTTGTCCGTATTTGCCTTTGGGGTTAACCAGGCAACAGAACAAACTTACAATGTTGTTAAAGTCAAACTAGAAAACAGAAGTGAACCATCCCTAAATATAGAAATTGAAGCTTCAGAAACTAACCAAATATGTGCAAATAATTTAGCCTTCCCTGATATCCCAGTTTCCAAAATTAACAAAGAGATAATAGGATTACAGTTAGCTGATTCTTGTAAATTCAGTGACAAAAATATTGCTGTTTTGATCGGAGCAGATTACTATCCTGAAGTAATAACTGGTAGACTTAAACGTTTTAAAAGTAAACTTATAGCTTCCGAAACAATATTTGGATGGGGCCTTCAAGGCCGGACTGATTCTAACGGTAAATTGTTAAACATGGACATTATTGTTGACGACAAATTGGTCTCAACGCAGTTAAACCAGTTTTGGGAATTAGAAACATTAGGAATAAAACAAGGGAAGGAAATTAGTAAAATAGACAATGACATTTTAGAGAATTTTAACAGAACTATCAAATTTAAAGAAACGCGATATGAGATTAAATTCCCTTGGAATGAACATTCGTCTGAATTAAAAACGAATTACGTAAATGCAGAAGTTCGCTTTAATAAACTGGTTAAAAAGTTAAGAAATGATCCACTGCTTCATCAGCAGTATCACTCAGTTATAGAACAGCATTTAAAAATGGGTATAGCTGAGAAAATTGATCCAAGTTCTGAAGAAACAGGAAGAATTTATTACATGCCTCACCAGCCAGTTATTCGACCTGACAAACCCGTGAGAGTTATATTTGATGCATCCAGCCATTCGAAAAATGAATACTCTTTAAACGATTGTCTCTATTCCGGTCCTAATTTAAATCCACCATTGTTAGAGATATTAATACAATTTCGTACACATAGCATAGCATTTACTGCCGACATTTAACAAGCCTTTCTCCAGATTTCTCTGTCACCTGAAGATAGGGATGCTGTAAGATTTTTGTGGGCAAATAACCTTACAGATAAGGATGGGAAACCTAACACGAAAATACTTAGGATGACTCGCGTTTTGTTTGGAGCTACATCCAGCCCATTTTTGCTTGCCGCTACTATCAAACATCACATAAATACCTTTAAAGAAACAAATCATAAAGCAGTTAAATTATTGAACGAATTTAATAGGTGGGGATGAAAACGAAAATGAAGCTAAACTCATATATGAAGATATTAGATATATATTGAAGGCTGCTGGTTTCAACATGCGAAAATGGAAAACAAATTGTGGGAATCTGCAGGAAGTTTTTGACGAATACGAAAATGGTAAAATCCAGAAAGTTCTGGAACAGAAGGTATTGGGATATAAATGGAATTACAAGGAAGACCTTCTGAAGATAGAATCACAAAATCTAACTAATCAAGGGAAAACAAAGTTAATGACAAAAAGAGAAGTTCTTAAAACCATTGGAAAGCTTTACGATCCCACTGGATTTATAAGACCATTCACTATTAGGGCAAAAATACTAATGCAGGAAATTTGGCAACTTGGAGTAGATTGGGATGATCCGTTACCATTGGACTTTGAAAACAGAATGAAAAAAATGGATTAATGAACTGTCAGCGATTCAGGATGTAAAAATTCCGCGACATTACTTCCGAAAGACTAACAAGTCTGAATTGAGAGATATTCAAATGCATTGCTTTACCGACGCAAGTCAGAAGGCATATGGAGCTGTGATATACCTGCGATACGTCCCGACGGATAGTGAAATAGGAAGTAGTTTTGTCATTTCCAAAACCAGAGTAGCTCCACTGAAGAAGCTGTCCCTTCCAAGATTAGAGCTGATGGGAGTGCTCATCGGAGCGAGATTAGCCTCGAATGTGAAAGAACAGTTAGAGAAAAGACTCCAGATGAAGGTATATTTTTGGTCAGACTCTTCTGTTACGTTACATTGGATAAAGGGCGATTTAAATAAATGGAAGCCATTCATCCAACATCGAGTAATGGAAATACGAGAGAAAACATCACCTGAGTCCTGGAATTATTGCCCTGGAGGTGAAAATCCGGCTGATATGCTGACCAGAGGAACAAAGACAAATTCCACGAAAGAAATAACGTTATCTGAACTACGAAATAGTGACATGTGGTGGCATGGACTTAAGTGGCTATTACAGAGCATCGATTCGTGGCCTAAACTTGCAGAATCAGTAAGAGATTTCAAGGATCATGAAGAGCTTGAACTTCGAAGGGGAGCTGTAGTGAACTCAACAGTCACAGGTGAAAATTTCATTGAGAACGAATTCATTAAAAGGTATTCATCATTCAGCAAATTGATTAGAACTACTGCGTGGTGTTTAAGGTTTGCGAACAACTGTAGAACCAATCCACCATTAAGAAAAGAAAGTTTTTTGAGTGCTTCTGAGCTAAAGAATGCAACAAAGGTGCTAGTCAAATGTGTACAACATTCTGAATTTCAACCTGAAATTAAGTGCCTGCAGTCGAAACGATCAGTTCCAAGTAATAGTAAGGTTTTATCCTTAAATGTATTTTTCGATGAAGATGAACTTTTACGAGTTGGTGGGAGACTATGTTTCTCCAATCTTTCAGAAGACCAGAAACATCAACTTCTTTTACCCAAAAGACATCATTTCACTGAATTACTCATAGATTATTATCATAAAAAATCTCTTCATTCGGGCGTTCAAACAACACTTTCTCTTATTAGACAATTATACTGGATACCTTCCGGACAAGATAGAGTTAGACTCGTTATAAGTAAATGCATGACGTGCTTTCGAACAAGGAACCAAACCATAAACCAAATGATGGGAGACTTACCTAGAGATAGAGTTGTAATAACTAGACCATTTGAAAAAATAGGACTGGACTTTGCAGGTCCAGTTATCACCAAGCCTAATTTGAAAAGATCTAGAGTTACGTTAAAATCATACATCGCGATACTTATTGCTTTAGTACAAAGGCTATTCATCTAGAAGTAGTATCGGATTTGTCTACTGAAGCATTTGTAGCATGTCTTAGAAGGTTTATTGCCAGACGATCTAAACCATCCATTGTTTGGAGTGATAACGCTACGAACTTCAAGGGAACGAAGAATGTTCTTGATAAACTCTTTAGAATTTGTAGATCGGATCCTATTCAGCACTTTAGTTCCGAAGAAGGTATAACATGGAGACTTATTCCACCTTCTTCCCCGCATTTTGGCGGATTATGGGAGGCTAATATAAAATCAATGAAGATACATTATTACACAAATACATTAATACACAAATACATTAATACACAAATACATTAATTACACATTATACATTAATTACACAAATAGAAGCCTGCTTGAACTCTCGACCTCTGTCACCTATTTCGGCTGATCCAACAGATCTTCAGCCTTTGACTCCAAGTCATTTCCTAATAGGAGCTCCACCTTTGTCGATACCAGAACCGAATGATTCTGTAGATTTTTTGACCTTGTCTTCTAGATGGACCTTAATTCAAAAACTTAGAGCTAATTTCTGGAACCGTTGGAGCGTCGAATATCTTAATCATTTGCAGAACCGCTCAAAATGGAATCATGTGAGATCCAATCTCAAGGCAGGACAACTAGTCTTGTTAAAGGATAAAAACAAGATACCCATGAAGTGGACACTAGCTCGCATCGAGGAAACCTTTCCTGATTCAGATGGCCTAGTACGAGTCGTAGACGTCAGAACTTCAGATGGAATCTTTCGTCGAGCCGTCTCCAATATCAGCCCACTCCCATTTCCAAATGATGTTGGACAATTGCCCAACGGGGGCCGGGATGTTCCGGTTTGACTAGAAACTTTCACTATGCCGAAGTTCCGGTTTGATTAGAAACAAACTTTTCTCTGCCTCAGAATGGCAACTGTGAGAACTTGACTTTCGATTTGTTACGACACAGCTAGAACGCTGCTCCTGAGATGTAACATTAGATTCGATTCTAGATTCTATATTAGATTAACTTTAGTATTTTATTAAATCCTTTTAAAACTAGATTGAGTATTTGATCATAGAATTATAGCTGAACCATCGCTTGCAGAGATTTAGATGTGGCATTTAGATACGTCGTTAGATAGTTAGATGCGTGCGCAGCGACATTCGTGATTCGAATAGTGTACATTAGTGCGTACATAAACAATGTTTTCTAGACATGATAAAAATTAACTCATCCCCCTTTTGTCTGGGAATGTTGTCTCACCGTTTCTAAAAATAGACCAGAACCCAATCTTTTCTTGGAATTCCATTCTTTAGAAAGGATGAGTCATGGTCTATTTTTAGAAAGTGGGAGACAACATTCTCACACAAAAGGGGGTGAGTTAATTTTTATCATGTCTAGAAGACATGATAAAAATTAACAAAAAGTATTTATAATATATATTATATAATATAATTTTTTTCTTTTTTTTTCTCCACGACTCAGAATTTTTTTCTGAGCTCTGAGAAATTTTTCCCAGCCGATCCCATTTAGTTTTTCGACTTTCACTTTCAACTCTTCACTTTTCTATGAAAGCATTCCACGTTTCTGTTCAGAACAGTGCGGGCTGTTGATGAGGCAACATGTCTCTACCCAAATCTGGAACCCTAGTCACAAGAGAATATGAGACTAGAAAACTAGTTTAGCTTATTGATCCAAAAAATGTCCCATGCTAGAACTCAGAATTATTTTCAGAGCGGGGCTTTTCAGTAACCACTCCCAAGATTTTAGATTTGCCCTCAATCATCCATGGGTCACATATTTCAAATTCATAAATTCTTCAATTGGAATCCCCTTAGACAAATGGCTAAGAAATACTTAAAGAATATCATGGGATTGGGTAAAGAGAGAGACGTGTTGCCTCTTCCACAGCCCACACGGATCTGAAGTGAAACGCGGAATGCTTTTATAGATAACTGGGGAATTGAAACTGAATGTCAAAACCCAATCAAAAGTAAAAGCCCAACAGAATTCCACAAGAATGAGTCATGGTCTATTTTTAAAAAGAGTGAGACAACATTCCCAGACAAAAAGGGAAGGGAGTTAATTTTTATCATGTCTAAAAGACATGATAAAAATTAACAAAAAGTTTTATTTTTTTCACAACACAGAAATTTTTTCTGAGCTCTGAGAATTTTTTTCCAGTCGGCTTGATTCACAAAACCAGATATATTCAGGTTGTTTCTAAAGAGGGTACTCATCTATTTAAACCACTCGAGTTTCGGCTTTAAATCAGTCTGTGCTGTTCACTGGAGCTGAATACACGCTTCTTCCTCCTGGAAAGAGGTTTTGTGAAGCTGTGTGGAGATTGTTTCAGCTGTCAGACATTTTTTTCCAACAGCCGACTCGATCAATGAGACACCATTCTATTTTTTCAGACTGAACTTTCGGTTACATTTGGAAACATTTCTTGTTTCACTTCGGTTCAGTCTGTGCTGTGGACTCCCTACGTTTCGTTATTCGGGAAAGTGGCCACAGCTTTTGTGTGTATTTCGTTTCATACTGGTCTTGATGGGTTGGTTCAATGGGTTTCAAATGACACCGTCGACGTTGGAGAAAGTTTAAGTCGATTAAGATGACGGCAAAGCATTTGAGGGCTATTTGCCTTGAGAAATGCCTTCGTGGAGGACTTTGGAAGGTAAACTGGCTCGTATTTACGTTACACATGGGGAAAAACCACGAAAGAAACACCCATGCAGCCAGCTTGGAAGTCATTCGTTCACGATTTACAAAATATGAAATGGATTTTATAAAACATATTGGGATCGTATTCAAAATTGGATCATTCTGTTGTTTTATCAGACTATACCAATAAACGATTGAACAATTCATCTGAATCACGAGATCTTGCCCTGTTGAAAGGGATTTGTTAAAAGTTTCACAAAATATATCAGTATACGATTGATAAAATCGTGATCCGTTTTTCCTTACTGATGGAGTCAGCTGTGGATCACGAGATCTTGCCTTCTTGAAAGGAATTGGTTAATGTTTCACAAAATATATCAGTATATGATGGAACAATCGTGATCCCATTATACTGACGGGTCTAGCCAGCTGTGGATCACATGATCTTGCCTTATTGAAAAGGATTTGTTAAAGTTTCACAAAATATATCAGTATACGATGGAACAATCGTGATCCGTTGATCCTGACTGATGGAGTCAGTTGTGGATCACATGATCTTGCCTTGTTGAAAGTCATTTGTTAAAATTTCACAAAGTATATAAGTATAGGATGGAACAATCGTGATCCGATTATACCTGCTCTAGCCAGCTGTGGATCACGAGATCTTGCATTGTTGAAAAGGATTTGTTAAAGTTTCACAAAATATATCAGTATATGATTAATAAAATCGTGATCCGTTTTTCCTGACTGAGGGATCACATGATCTTGCCTTGTTGAAAGTCATTTTTTAAAATTTCACGAATATAGCAGTATACGAAATAATAGCATGTTTTCTATAAAAAAGGCTATTGAGTAAAACACTTCTAGCCTTGAAAAGCAAAAACATTAGCAGGGAACAAAATGTGACCCTACGTCAAAGTATTGAAAGGAAATAAGAATACATTTCCATAAAATGGGAGACTCAATAAATATTTCTAGTCTATGAAATACAAAAGAGTAAGAAAAAAATGTTCACATACCTTCACAAAGGCTCTTCCCAGGAGAGTAAGAAGCGTGTATCCACGTTGAGTGCACAGCATAGTAAAATCTGAAGCTGAAACGCGAGTGGTTTAAATCCATTAGCGAGTTGCTTCTAGAAACCGACTGGGAAAAATTCTCAAAGCTCTGGAAAAATTTTCCACATCGAAGGAAAAAAAAAAAAACCTTCCTTTTTCTTTCTTAATTTGATGTCTTCACTTTTTTTACCTTTTAGAAAGTCAAAAGAATTAAGACATCAAATTAAGAAAGAAAAAGGAAGGTTATTTTTTTTTTTCCAACTCGAAATTTTTCCTGAGCTCAAAATTTTTTCCCAGTCGTTAACATTTCGTTTTTGGACTTTCAGTTTCAATTCTTGGACCCATGATGTTCTTTTCTTGATGTTCTTGTAGTATATTCCTATACAAATTCACTCCTTTTCCCCCAAAAAGATATCTTTTTCTTTTTTTTTACCTTCCAATTTGTATAGCTATATACTGAAAACAGGCATTAATTTCAGTTTGTAGTATATTTCTATACCAATTCACTTAATTTCCCAGCAAAAAGATGTCTTTTTTATTTTTTTTTACCTTCCAATTTGTATAGCTATATACTAAAAACAGGCTTTAAAGTCCGTTTGTAGTATATTCCTATACAAATTCACTGCCTTCCCATCCCCCGAAAAAAAGATGTCTCTTTTTTATTTTTTACCTTCCAATTTGTATAGCTATATACTGAAATCAGGCCTTAAAGTCCGTTTGTAGTATATTCCTATACAAATTCACTCCCTTTCCCACAAAAAAGATGTTTTTTATTTTATTTTACCTTCAAATTTGTATAGCTATATACTGAAAACAGGCATTAATTTCAGTTTGTAGTATATTCCTATACCAATTCACTTAATTTCCCAGCAAAAAGATGTCTTTTTTATTTTTTTTACCTTCCAATTTGTATAGCTATATACTAAAAACAGGCTTTAAAGTCCGTTTGTAGTATATTCCTATACAAATTCACTGCCTTCCCCCCCCCGAAAAAAAGATGTCTCTTTTTTATTTTTTACCTTCCAATTTGTATAGCTATATACTGAAATCAAGCCTTAAAGTACGTTTGTAGTATATTCCTATACAAATTCACTCCCTTTTCCCCAAAAAAGATGTCTTTTTTATTTTATTTTACCTTCAAATTTGTATAGCTACATACTGAGAACAGGCGTTCAAGTCCGTTTGTAGTATATTAATATACATGGTCTATTTTTAGAAAGGGTGAGACAACATTCCCAGACAAAAGGGGGTAGAGTTAATTTTTATCATGTCTAGAATACATGATAAAAATTAACAAAATGTATTTATAATATATATTATATAATATATATATTATATAATATATATTATATAATATATATATTATATAATATATATTTTTTTTTCTTTTTCTTCTCCACGACTCAGAATTTTTTTCTGAGCTCTAAGAATTTTTTCCCAGTCGACAGCCAACAGAAATGTTTTCAGCCAACGCGATTTACTTTCACTTTCAACTCTTTTCTATATAAGTATTCCACGTTTTCTGTTCAGAACCGTGCGGGCTCTCCAAGGTGCAACATGCTTCTCTCTCTCTCTCTCTACCTCCTCTAGACCTAATATGTTCTTTCTCAAGAAGAGGAATTCTTTTAGTCAATCGCGAGGGAGGAAGATGGATTTCATCCTGTGGGTCTTTGAGAAACAACACACAGGAATAGAAATCAATGCCCACTATCCTCCTTCACGGAACTCTGTAAGGAAAGCTGGGTGCACTGGATGCTGGAAGGCCACTCCTTTCGTGATTTGTAAGTCGGTAAAAAGGTATTGAATGCGATATCCCTTCCGACAACACCATAGAGGAGCGGTCCAATAGTTTCATGAGAAAATATCGCTCTAAATCTTTTCAAAAACATTATTGAGGATACTTTTCTTGTAAAAAAGAAAAAAAAAGGTATTGTTTTCTTTCATGTAGGGAAACAATCATACCTTGGATGTTTAGAAGAAGATCCGTTTAAGAAAAAAAGATTAGCCCCATCGCACAACATCATCGTGGGTCCTCATCCTCTCCCAATAGCCCTGTCATCATTGTTTTTTTTTTTTCAAAAGTCAGGCCAAAGTATTCCTTTTAAAACATTTTCTGTTCTTCCTGGGTGTGCGATTGCGTACCGAGAATGTATTTTCCACAACCCCCACGGATTAGAACAGAAATATATTACAATCATCACGCCATCGTGATTTTCGAAAGCCAAAACAATTCTCATGAAACAACATCTTTTCTTCTTGGTTGTGGGATGAGGTAGAGATGTTGCATCGTCAACAACCCACACTGATCTAAACAGAAATGTGCAATGTTTTTATAGATATAAGAAATGAACTGAAAGTGGAAGTAAAAATGAAATCGTATTAGCTGGAAATATTTCTTGGCTGTCGAATGGGAAAAAAATTTCCAGAGCTCAGAAGAAAATTCTGGCTAGGAAAAAAAACTCTTTCTTTTTTCTATTAATTTGATGTCTTCACTTTGTTTACTTTGGAATGGAGAAACCCAAAGACCATGACTCATCCTTTCTTAAACATAGAATTCCTAGAATGAGTCACGGTCTATTTTTAGAAACAGTGAGACAACATTCCCAGACAAAAGGGGGGTAGGATTAATTTTTATCATGTCTAGAGGACAAAAATAACAATTTTTTTTTTTTTTTTTTTTTAAACATCTCAGAATTTTTTTCTGAGCTCTGAAAATTTTTTCCCAGTCGGCAACCAAGTGAAAATTTTTCAGCCAAGGCGACTTGGCTTTTACTTTCACTTTCAACTCTCTTCTATAAAAGTATTCCACGTTTTCTATTCAGAACCGTGCGGGCTGTCCAAGGTTCAACATGCTTTTTCTCTTTCTACCTCATCTGAACCCAGGACCACCCTTCTAGAAAGAGATTCTGTGAACACAAGCTTTTTTCCAATTTTTGACGTCTCACGGTATAGAAATCATTCCTCCGTTTAGGGGAAAATGTGTCCCATTTGTAAAGCTAGGGCCCCTCGTTTGGATTTCATCAGCAACCGTTTATCAGGTTCTAGAGAAATTGGATGATCCATCCATGGATCAGAATTTCCCATCCGTGGTTTGGATGGATAGGGATTTCAACATAGTTTAAGAAAAATCCTTCAATCCTATTTGAAAGCAGATGTCATGATATTGAAAGACATTTTCCCATGACAGAATCTATCTATCCCACACCTTCTTCTAAAGTGAAGTTAAAGAGATTTTTCATATCGGGTTTTCAATTTTCACCTCAAACCATACCGTTCACGACGTGTGAGACACAAACCGTGACATAAATTTCAGTTTCCATGACAGCTAACACTCTTGAGGTTTAAACAAATATATGAAAGAATTTATTTTTGATCCATTTCAGCGACTGAGTGGGTTGGGAAACATTTTCTTAGAGGTCAGGGAAAAAAGATTCTTTCCATGACGCCTAACACTCTTGAGCTTTAAAAATATATGAAAGAATTTGTTTTTAATCCATTTCAGCGATTGAGTGGGCTGGGGAAAGAAAAGGCTCTTTCCATGACAGCTAACACGCTTGAGCTTTAAAAATATATGAAAGAATTTATTTTTAATACATTTCAACGACTGAGTGGGCTGGGAAACATTTTCTTAGAGCTCAAGGAAAAAAAGGCTCTTTCCATGACAGCTAACACGCTTGAGCTTTAAAAATGTAGGAATGAATTTATTTTTAATCCATTTCAGCGATTGAGTGGGCTGGGAAAATTTTCTTAGAGCTCAGGGAATGTGTGTCCAGGTTGAATGCACAGCACACACGGATGGGAAGTCGAAACTCGAGTGGCTTAAATAAATATAAGAAATTTGGGTTATCGAGTGGACTGGGAAAAATTCTCAGAGCTCTGGAAATAATTCTGAGTTCAAGCATGGAACATGAGAACAGAAATATATTACAATCATCATGTCATCATTGTTTTCGAAAGCCAAAAGAATTCCTCATGAAAGAACATCTTTTCTTCCTGGTTGTGGGATGGAGTAGAGATGTTGCATCCTGAACAACCCACACTGATCTGAACAGAAACATGAAATATTTTTATAGATATAAGAAATGAACTGAAATTGAAAGTAAAAATGAAATTTTATTGGCTGGAAATATTTTTGGCTGTTGAATGGGAAAAATAGTTCCAGAGCTGAGGAAAAAAATTCTGAGTTAAAAAAAAACTCTTTCTTTTTTTCTACTAAATTGATGTCTTCACTTTGTTTACTTTGGAATGGAGAAACCCAAATACCATGACTCATCCTTTCTAAAACATATGATTCCAAGAATGAGTCATAGTCTATTTTTAGAAACGGTGAGAAAACATTCCCAGACAAAAGGGGGGTAGAGTTAATTTTTTTCATGTCTAGAACAAAAAGTTTTTTTTTTCTTTTTTACATCTCAGAATTTTTTTCTGAGGTTTGAAATTTTTTTCCCAGCGGACAGCCAAGAGAAAATTTTCCACCCAATACGATTTGGTTTTTACTTTCATTTTCAACTCTTTTCTATAAAAGCATTCCACGTTTTCTGTTCAGAACTGTGCGGGCTGTCCAAGGTGCAGTATGCTCTTTTTCTCTCTCTACCTCCTCTAGATCTAGGATTTTTTTTCTTTCTCAAAAAGTGGAATTCTTTGGGAATACCTTACAATTTCACGAGCTAGCTCTTTCTTATATTTCGAGAAGATTTCAATGGAATTGTTTATAGACGTCACCTATTGCAGATGGGGAAAATGTCCATGCTGGATATAATATATATTATATAATATATATATTATATAATATATATTTTTTTTTTCTTTTTCTTCTCCACGACTCAGAATTTTTTTCTGAGCTCTAAGAATTTTTTCCCAGTCGACAGCCAACAGAAATGTTTTCAGCCAACGCGATTTACTTTCACTTTCAACTCTTTTCTATATAAGTATTCCACGTTTTCTGTTCAGAACCGTGCGGGCTCTCCAAGGTGCAACATGCTTCTCTCTCTCTCTCTCTACCTCCTCTAGACCTAGGATGTTCTTTCTCAAGAAGAGGAATTCTTTTAGTCAATCGCGTGGGAGGAAGATGGATTTCATCCTGAGGGTCTTTGAGAAACAACATACAGAAATAGAAATCAATGCCCACTATCCTCCTTCACGGAACTCTGTAAGGAAAGCTGGGTGCACTGGATGCTGGAAGGCCACTCCTTTCGTGATTTGTAAGTCGGTAAAAAGGTATTGAATGCGATATCCCTTCCGACAACACCATAGAGGAGCGGTCCAATAGTTTCATGAGAAAATATCGCTCTAAATCTTTTCAAAAACATTATTGAGGATACTTTTCTTGTAAAAAAGAAAAAAAAAGGTATTGTTTTCTTTCATGTAGGGAAACAATCATACCTTGGATGTTTAGAAGAAGATCCGTTTAAGAAAAAAAGATTAGCCCCATCGCACAACATCATCGTGGGTCCTCATCCTCTCCCAATAGCCCTGTCATCATTGTTTTTTTTTTTTCAAAAGTCAGGCCAAAGTATTCCTTTTAAAACATTTTCTGTTCTTCCTGGGTGTGCGATTGCGTACCGAGAATGTATTTTCCACAACCCCCACGGATTAGAACAGAAATATATTACAATCATCACGCCATAGTGATTTTCGAAAGCCAAAACAATTCTCATGAAACAACATCTTTTCTTCTTGGTTGTGGGATGAGGTAGAGATGTTGCATCGTCAACAACCCACACTGATCTAAACAGAAATGTGCAATGTTTTTATAGATATAAGAAATGAACTGAAAGTGGAAGTAAAAATGAAATCGTATTAGCTGGAAATATTTCTTGGCTGTCGAATGGGAAAAAAATTTCCAGAGCTCAGAAGAAAATTCTGGCTAGGAAAAAAAACTCTTTCTTTTTTCTATTAATTTGATGTCTTCACTTTGTTTACTTTGGAATGGAGAAACCCAAAGACCATGACTCATCCTTTCTTAAACATAGAATTCCTAGAATGAGTCACGGTCTATTTTTAGAAACAGTGAGACAACATTCCCAGACAAAAGGGGGGTAGGATTAATTTTTATCATGTCTAGAGGACAAAAATAACAATTTTTTTTTTTTTTTTTTTAAACATCTCAGAATTTTTTTCTGAGCTCTGAAAATTTTTTCCCAGTCGGCAACCAAGTGAAAATTTTTCAGCCAAGGCGACTTGGCTTTTACTTTCACTTTCAACTCTCTTCTATAAAAGTATTCCACGTTTTCTATTCAGAACCGTGCGGGCTGTCCAAGGTTCAACATGCTTTTTCTCTTTCTACCTCATCTGAACCCAGGACCACCCTTCTAGAAAGAGATTCTGTGAACACAAGCTTTTTTCCAATTTTTGACGTCTCACGGTATAGAAATCATTCCTCCGTTTAGGGGAAAATGTGTCCCATTTGTAAAGCTAGGGCCCCTCGTTTGGATTTCATCAGCAACCGTTTATCAGGTTCTAGAGAAATTGGATGATCCATCCATGGATCAGAATTTCCCATCCGTGGTTTGGATGGATAGGGATTTCAACATAGTTTAAGAAAAATCCTTCAATCCTATTTGAAAGCAGATGTCATGATATTGAAAGACATTTTCCCATGACAGAATCTATCTATCCCACACCTTCTTCTAAAGTGAAGTTAAAGAGATTTTTCATATCGGGTTTTCAATTTTCACCTCAAACCATACCGTTCACGACGTGTGAGACACAAACCGTGACATAAATTTCAGTTTCCATGACAGCTAACACTCTTGAGGTTTAAACAAATATATGAAAGAATTTATTTTTGATCCATTTCAGCGACTGAGTGGGTTGGGAAACATTTTCTTAGAGGTCAGGGAAAAAAGATTCTTTCCATGACGCCTAACACTCTTGAGCTTTAAAAATATATGAAAGAATTTGTTTTTAATCCATTTCAGCGATTGAGTGGGCTGGGGAAAGAAAAGGCTCTTTCCATGACAGCTAACACGCTTGAGCTTTAAAAATATATGAAAGAATTTATTTTTAATACATTTCAACGACTGAGTGGGCTGGGAAACATTTTCTTAGAGCTCAAGGAAAAAAAGGCTCTTTCCATGACAGCTAACACGCTTGAGCTTTAAAAATGTAGGAATGAATTTATTTTTAATCCATTTCAGCGATTGAGTGGGCTGGGAAAATTTTCTTAGAGCTCAGGGAATGTGTGTCCAGGTTGAATGCACAGCACACACGGATGGGAAGTCGAAACTCGAGTGGCTTAAATAAATATAAGAAATTTGGGTTATCGAGTGGACTGGGAAAAATTCTCAGAGCTCTGGAAATAATTCTGAGTTCAAGCATGGAACATGAGAACAGAAATATATTACAATCATCATGTCATCATTGTTTTCGAAAGCCAAAAGAATTCCTCATGAAAGAACATCTTTTCTTCCTGGTTGTGGGATGGAGTAGAGATGTTGCATCCTGAACAACCCACACTGATCTGAACAGAAACATGAAATATTTTTATAGATATAAGAAATGAACTGAAATTGAAAGTAAAAATGAAATTTTATTGGCTGGAAATATTTTTGGCTGTTGAATGGGAAAAATATTTCCAGAGCTGAGGAAAAAAATTCTGAGTTAAAAAAAAACTCTTTCTTTTTTTCTACTAAATTGATGTCTTCACTTTGTTTACTTTGGAATGGAGAAACCCAAATACCATGACTCATCCTTTCTAAAACATATGATTCCAAGAATGAGTCATAGTCTATTTTTAGAAACGGTGAGAAAACATTCCCAGACAAAAGGGGGGTAGAGTTAATTTTTTTCATGTCTAGAACAAAAAGTTTTTTTTTTTCTTTTTTACATCTCAGAATTTTTTTCTGAGGTTTGAAATTTTTTTCCCAGCGGACAGCCAAGAGAAAATTTTCCACCCAATACGATTTGGTTTTTACTTTCATTTTCAACTCTTTTCTATAAAAGCATTCCACGTTTTCTGTTCAGAACTGTGCGGGCTGTCCAAGGTGCAGTATGCTCTTTTTCTCTCTCTACCTCCTCTAGATCTAGGATTTTTTTCTTTCTCAAAAAGTGGAATTCTTTGGGAATACCTTACAATTTCACGAGCTAGCTCTTTCTTATATTTCGAGAAGATTTCAATGGAATTGTTTATAGACGTCACCTATTGCAGATGGGGAAAATGTCCATGCTGGATCGCTGGAGACAACTCACCCAGATAGGTCACGTTATATTTTTTTCCACACGTAAATAAATTGGACATGAGCCATCGTTTTGTTTTCTCATCCAACAAAGATAGACACTGGAGATCCTTTTGGGTTTTCACTCTTCGCGAACCGAGACGGGTCGCAGCGACACTTTGCGTGTCATGTTCTTTTTTTTTCATACACCTAGTCAAATTTGGACATGAGCCATCCTTTTGTTTTCTTTTTCCATCCAACCACGATGGACTCTGGAGACCCTTTTGTTTTCTTTTTCCATCCAACCACGATGGACTCTGGAGACCCTTTTGTTTTTCAACGGAAAAGTATCATGTTCTATTGTTTTTCCTACACCTAGCCAAATTTGACATGAGCCATCCTTTTGTTTTTTTTCCATTGAGCCAAGATGGACTCTGGAGACAATTTTGCTTCTCAACGGAAAAGTAAATTTTCTGAATGGGTGCCGGTGTTCGAATACTTTTGTGACCGACTCTCTGATTATACTGTTACAACCACGAAATCTCGAAATGGATGGGTTTTACAGTTGACTACGGTAAGACGCAGGGAGACCTGTCACCCCTACCTCCTCCTAGGAATTCTGAAGATACTATTACAACCCCAAAATCTCAAAAATGATAGGATTTACAATTGACATCGAGTCCTGAAACCAATCGAGCTGACCCTAGAGAGATTGGAATTTCTTTCGGGATGAAAACAATATTCGTACTACTTTTCTTTCAAGAGGGAAAGGAGCATCCAGTCCCACAACCTGTCGAGCGGGCCCTAGAGAGGTTGAAAAGGAAGACAGATTCCACTGGGGTCGGTTTCGGGTTAAAAAGAATAGCCGTTCCGCTTTTCTTCTAACATGGAAAAGGGTATCTAGTCTCACAACCTACAAACGCATCTTCTTTCAAAAAGTTAGAAAGGATTTTAAAATAGGTTGGAAACTATTTTCTTCTTCAAAATTCGGGAAAACAACAACATACGATTGGGTCCAAAAATAGTTAAAGAAGGCTAAATGAACAGCCCGTCTAAAGTGAAATTCCGAAGAGAATAAATGGGTAAGGACTCGTCCATCGAGTCGGCTGGGCAATGGTTTTCTTAGAAATTGAAACGGTCCACAAATAAACAACGCGGTAAACAATATCAACAAAATGGTAAAGCAAATCTATTGAGCTAGTCTCTCAAATCTCGCCCCGCAAATTATTTCAAACGTAAACAAGTCAACAACATAGTAAATACCATCAATAGAATAGGATAATAACATCGGCTAGAAGGGGAAAAAACTGTCAGAGAAGCAAAAACACAAAAGAGTGGAAGAAAAAATGTTAACATACCTTCACAGAAGCTTTTTCCAGGAGAGAGAGAGGCGTGTATCCACGTTGAGTGCGCAGCATAGGCTGATTGGAAGCTGAAACACGAGTGGTTTAAATAGCTAAGTAAGAGTTCTTTCTAGAAAAAATATGGAAGTCTTATTTTGATCATCGAGTCGACTGGGAAAAAATTCTGAGTCGTGGAGAAAAAAAAAGAAAAAAAATTATATATTAATTAATATATATATTATATACTATCTATTATGTAATATACATTATAAATACTTTTTGTTAATTTTTATCATGTCTTTTAGACATGATAAAATTAACTACCCCCCTTTTGTCTGAGAATGTTGTCTCACACTTTCTAAAAATAGATATTTACTCAGCCTTCCTAAAGAATGCAATTCCAAGAAAAGAATGGGTTGGGGTCCAGTTTTAGAAACGGTGAGACAACATTCCCAGACAAAAGGGGGTAGTTAATTTTTATCATGTCTAGAAGACATGATAAAAATAAACAAAAAGTGTTTTTTTTTTTTTTTTTTTTTTTTTTTTTTTTTTTTTTGTCTGAGAATTTTTTTTTCTGAGCTCTGAGAACTTTTTTCCCAGTCGACTCGATGATCAAAACAAGACTTCCAAATTGTTTCTAGAAAGAACTCTTACTTAGCTATTTAAACCACTCCAGTTTCAGCTTCAGAACAGTCTGTGCTGGGCAGTCCACCTGGATACAAGCTTTTGGATACAAGCATGGTTTTTCTCAACTCGCAGAAATTGGTTTCCAGACGACTCGTTTTCACTTTCCCATTCAACTCGTCTCTTACCTATAAAAACATTCCGAGTTTCCGTTCAGTTCGGAACAGGCAGTTGGAGATGCAACACAAGATCCTTGTTATTGATAACAATATTCAGATTTCCAATCTATGCGTGCTGTTCAAGGTGAAACATAACGGTTTGAATCTCTTCCCCTTAAAGAAGATGACGTATTCCATCCTTTTCAAATCTTTGATTACAAGTGGGGTAAGTTTATGCCTTTCCTTCATACTCTCCAGCTTTACTATTTATTTGTCATTACATAAGTGATTTGCTTGACCATTTACATGATTTATTATTAAACATAGCAAGTTAGCCATTATGAAAACTATGCCGCTCCTTCATGGTATTTATTTTTCAGACATATATATTATTGATTAAGTTATTTCTTTATCAATATCGCCTGATCCTGGCACCCATTCAAAAAATCATTAATAATAATTTAATATCATTAATACAATTTTGAAACCTTCTAGTATAAACCTTTTTATCAATATTTTAGTAAAATAAAAAAGATCCTAAAGTCCTTACCTTTTGAATATTGTCCTATGAGACACACTAAATTTAAAAGGTAAGGAGTTTAGGATTTCTTTTATTTTACGGTCAAGGAAATTTTAAAAGTTTTATAGAATCCTTATATTTTTCTAATCAATTTAATTTTTAGGTACCAAAATAGGATTAGATTAAAAAATATAAGACGAAGTGAAAAATAATAGATAATTATTAATAATGAAGGGTAGGAATCAAGATGGATACTGAGGAATATACAACATTATCTGAAAGGAAAAGAAAAAGAAAAGCATATTTGAAACATTATTGGTCACTGGAACGAGTAAAAGAAGCAAATCGATGGAGAAAACGAGAAAGGCGAAAAGATCCAAACGTCCGATTCAAAGAAAATGAATACCAACGAATGAGACGATGGAAATGTTGGGATAACGGTCTTCCTAAACATAGACATAAGCCTGACAACACAGTATTCAAACAATGTCCGACAATGGAGGAATGTCAAAACATTATTAAACGTATGGATATTTCGGAACGAACACGAGCTAAGTATGAATTTTATTTTAATGAATTCTATGAATGGTATCGAAAACATGGTGACGGTATAAGGTATTATTATAAAACAGCATTAGAGAAATATGAAAAGTATCTGACTGAGGAAAAGAGGAAATCGTATAATAAAATAAAACATAAAATCGTGTTTTTATATCGTTTGCTTAGTGAAAAAAGGGAGTGCCCGAAACAAATTCATATTAAAAGGTGTCAAGGTCCTCTTCTTACATTAAATGACCTAAAAAAACTTAGAAAAATAGTTATAGATCGCTATGAATATGAAGAGATTCCTTTATTTATTCTTGTCATTCTTGAAACTGACTTAAAAGCAAACGAAATTTTAAAACTTCTGAACGAAACAGATCTTCGACGACATTATGCAGAAAAGAAATTGGCATCGTCCAATATATGGGATCAACGTAATCGGTATTTGTAAGAATTTTTGGCTTGGATTATTGGCGGCCCACTTTTCCCTCGATCATTAGATAGTTGCTCAAGAAAGTTAAAACGATTCTTCCGAAAGTATTTCCCGTATCGACTCTTTAATTCTTCCTATACCATCATTAAACGTTCTATGAAAATTGCAAAGTATCGGAAACACATGCGAGAAGAAGCTAAAAAGGAGATGGAATCAATAATAACGTAACAGCTTATTCTTTTACGTATCTTTATCTTCCTAATAGGTAAGTATTTTCCAGGTTTGGAGGAGAATGATCTTGTGTTGCATCTCCAACTGCCCGTTCCGAACTGAAATGAAACTCGGAATGTTTTTATAGATAAGAGACGAGTTGAATGGGAAAGTGAAAACGAGTCGGCTGGAAACCAATTTCTGCGAGTTGAGAAAAACCATGCTTGTATCCAAAAGCCTGTATCCAGGTGGACTGCCCAGCACAGACTGATCTGAAGCTGAAACTGGAGTGGTTTAAATAGCTAAGTAAGAGTTCTTTCTAGAAAGAATTTGGAAGTCTTGTTTTGATCATAGAGTCGACTGGGAAAAAAATTCTCAGAGCTCAGAAAAAAAAATTCTGAGATGTAAAAAAAAAAAAAAAACTTTTTGTTAATTTTTATCATGTCTTCCAGACATGATAAAAATTAACTACCCCCCTTTTGTCTGGGAATGTTGTCTCACCGTTTCTAAAAATAGACCCCAACCCACTCTTTTCTTGGAATTGTATTCTTTAGGAAGGATGAGTAATGATCTATTTTTAGAAAGTGTAAGACAACATTCCCATTTTATCATGTCTAAAACACATGATAAAAATTAACAAAAAGTATTTATAACATATATTATATAATATATCATTTTTTTTCTTTTTTTTTCTCCACGACTCAGAATTTTTTTCTGAGCTCTGAGAATTTTTTCCCTGTCGAATCGATAATCAAAATAAGACTTCCAAATTGTTTCTAGAAAGAACTCTTACTTAGCTATTTAAACCACTCGTGTTTCAGCTTCCAATCAGTCTATGCTGAGCACTCAACGTGGTTACACGCTTCTCTCTCTCCTGGAAAAAGCTTCTGTGAAGGTATGTTAACATTTTTTCTTCGACTCTTTTGTGTTTTTGCTTCTCTGACAGTTTTTCCCCTTCTAGCGGATGTTATTATCCTATTCTATTGATGGTATTTACTATGTTGTTGACTTGTTTACGTTTGAAATAATTTGCGGGGCGAGATTTGAGAGACTAGCTCAATAGATTTGCTTTACCATTTTGTTGATATTGTTTACCGCGTTGTTTTATTTGTGGACCGTTTCAATTTCTAAGAAAACCATTGCCCAGCCGACTCGATGGACGAGTCCTTACCCATTTATTCTCTTCGGAATTTCACTTTAGACGGGCTGTTCATTTAGCCTTCTTTAACTATTTTTGGACCCAATCGCATGTTGTTGTTTTCCCGAATTTTGAAGAAGAAAATAGTTTCCAACCTATTTTAAAATCCTTTCTAACTTTTTGAAAGAAGATGCGTTTGTAGGTTGTGAGACTAGATACCCTTTTCCATGTTAGAAGAAAAGCGGAACGGCTATTCTTTTTAACCCGAAACCGACCCCAGTGGAATCTGTCTTCCTTTTCAACCTCTCTAGGGTCCGCTCGACAGGTTGTGGGACTGGATGCTCTTTTCTCTCTTGAAAGAAAAGTAGTACGAATATTGTTTCCATCCCGAAAGAAGTTCCAATCTCTCTAGGGTCAGCTCGATTGGTTTCGGGACTCGATGTCAATTGTAAATCCTATCATTTTTTAGATTTTGGGGTTGTAATAGTATCTTCAGAATTCGTAGGAGGAGGTAGGGGTCTCCCTACGTCTTACCGTAGTCAACTGTAAAACCCATCCATTTCGAGATTTCGTGGTTGTAACAGTATAATCAGACAGTCGGTCACAAAAGTATTCGAACACCGGCACCCATTCAGAAAATTTACTTTTCCGTTGAGAAGCAAAATTGTCTCCAGAGTCCATCTTGGCTCAATGGAAAAAAAACAAAAGGATGGCTCATGTCAAATTTGGCTAGGTGTAGGAAAAACAATAGAACATGATACTTTTCCGTTGGAAAACAAAAGGGTCTCCAGAGTCCATTGTGGTTCGATTGAAAAAGAAAACAAAAGGATGGCTCATGTCCATGTCAAATATGGACATGAGCCATCCTTTTTCTTTCTTTTTTTCTTTGACTAGGTGTATGAAAAAAAAAGAACATGACACGCAAAATGTCGCTGCGACCCGTCTCGGTTCGCGAAGAGTGAAAACCCAAAAGGATCTCCAGTGTCTATCTTTGTTGGATGAGAAAACAAAACGATGGCTCATGTCCAATTTATTTAGGTGTGGGAAAAAATATAACGTGACCTATCTGAGTGAGATGTCTCCAGCGATCCAGTATGGACATTTTCCCCATCTGCAATAGGTGACATCTATAAACAATTCCATTGAAATCTTCTCGAAATATAAGAAACAGCTAGCTCGGAAAATTGTAAGGTATTCCCAAAGAATTCCACTTCTTGAGAAAGAAAAAAATCCTATGTCTAGAGGAGGTAGAGAGAGAAAAAGAGCATACTGCACCTTGGACAGCCCGCACAGTTCTGAACAGAAAACGTGGAATGCTTTTATAGAAAAGAGTTGAAAATGAAAGTAAAAACCAAATCGTCTTGCGTGGAAAATTTTCTCTTGGCTGCCCGCTGGGAAAAAATTTTCAAACCTGAGAAAAAAATTCTGAGATGTAAAAAAAAAAAAAAAAAAAAAAAAAAAAAAAAAAAAAAAAAACTTTTGTTCTAGACATGAAAAAAATTAACTCTACCCCCCTTTTGTCTGGGAATGTTGTCTCACCGTTTCTAAAAATAGACCATGACTCATTCTTGGAATTATATGTTTTAGAAAGGATGAGTCATGGTATTTGGGTTTCTCCATTCCAAAGTAAACAAAGTGAAGACATCAATTTAATAGAAAAAAAGAAAGAGTTTTTTTTAACTCAGAATTTTTTTCCTCAGCTCTGGAAATATTTTTCCCATTCAACAGCCAAGAAATATTTCCAGCCAATACAATTTCATTTTTACTTTCAATTTCAGTTCATTTCTTATATCTATAAAAATATTTCATGTTTCTGTTCAGATCAGTGTGGGTTGTTCAGGATGCAACATCTCTACTCCATCCCACAACCAGGAAGAAAAGATGTTCTTTCATGAGGAATTCTTTTGGCTTTCAAAAACAATGATGACATGATGATTGTAATATATTTCTGTTCTCATGTCCCATGCTTGAACTCAGAATTATTTCCACAGCTCTGAGAATTTTTCCTAGTCCACTCGATAATCCAAATTTCGTATATTTATTTAAGCCACTCGAGTTTCGACTTCCCATCCGTGTGTGCTGTGTATTCAACCTGGACACACATTCCCTGAGCTCTAAGAAAATTTTCCCAGCCCACTCAATCGCTGAAATGGATTAAAATTAAATTCGTTCCTACATTTTTAAAGCTCAAGCGTGTTAGCTGTCATGGAAAGAGCCTTTTTTTCCCTGAGCTCTAAGAAAATGTTTCCCAGCCCACTCAATCGTTGAAATGGATTAAAAATAAATTCTTTCATATATTTTTAACGCTCAAGCATGTTAGCTGTCATGGAAGGAGCCTTTTCTTTCCCCAGCCGACTCAATCGCTGAAATGGATTAAGAACAAATTCTTTCATACATTTTTAAAGCTCAAGAGTGTTAGCTGTCATGGAAAGAGCCTTTTCTTTCCCCAGCACACTCAATCGCTGAAATCGATTAAAAACAAATTCTTTAATACATTTTTAAAGCTCAAGAGTGTTAGGTGTCATGGAAAGAACCTTTTGTCCCTGACCTCTAAGAAAATGTTTCCCAGCCCACTCATTCGCTGAAATGGATTAAAAATAAATTCTTTCATACATATTTAAAGTTCAAGCGTGTTAGCTGTCATGGAAAGAGCCTTTTTTTCCCAGCCCACTCAGTCGCTGAAATGGATAAAAAATAAATTCTTTGATACATTTGTTTAAACCTCAAGAATGTTAGCTGTCATGGAAAATGAAATTTATGTCACGGTTTGTGTCTCACACGTCGTCAACGGTATGGTTTGAGGAGAAAATTGAAAACCGGTATGAAAAATCTCTTTAACTTCACTTTAGAAGAAGGTGTTTGATAGATAGATTCCGTCATGGGAAAATGTCTTTCAATATCATGACATCTCCTTTCAAATAGGATTGAAGGATTTTTCTTAAACTATGTAGAAATCCCTATCCATCCAAACCACGGATGGGAAATTCTGATCCATGGATGGATCATCCAATTTCGCTGGAACCTGATAAACGGTTGCTGATGAAATCCAAACGAGGGGCCCTAGCTTTACAAATGGAAAACATTTTCCCCTAAACGGACGAACAATTTCTATTCTGTGAGACGTCAAAAAATGGAAAAAAGCTTGTGTTCACAGAATCTCTTTCTAGAAGGGTGGTCCTGGGTCCAGATGAGGTAGAAAGAGAAAAAGCATGTTTCACCTTGGACAGCCCGCACGGTTCTGAATAGAAAACGTGGAATACTTTTATAGAAAAGAGTTGAAAATGAAATTAAAAGCCAAATCGTCTTGGCTGAAAAATTTTCACTTGGTTGCCGACTGGGAAAAAATTTTCAGAGGTCAGAAAAAAATTCTGAGATGTAAAAATTAAAAAAAAAAAAAAAAAAAAAAAAAAAAAAAAAACTTTTTGTTAATTTTTATCATGACTTCTAGACATGATAAAAATTAACCCTACCCCCTTTTGTCTGGGAATGTTGTCTCACTGTTTCTAAAAATAGACCGTGACTCATTCTAGGAATTCTATGTTTTAGAAAGGATGAGTCATGGTCTTTGGGTTTCTCCATTCCAAAGTAAACAAAGTGAAGACATCTAATTAATAGAAAAAAGAAAGAGTTTTTTTTTTCCCTAGCTCAGAATTTTCTTCTGAGCTCTGGAAATTTTTTTCCCATTCCACAACCAAGAAATATTTCCAGCTTATACGATTTCATTTTTACTTCCACTTTCAGTTCATTTCTTATATCTATAAAAACATTCCACATTTCTGTTTAGATCAGTGTGGGTTGTTGAAGATGCAACATCTCTACGTCATCCCACAACTAGGAAGAAAAGATGTTGTTTCATGAGGAATTGTTTTGCCTTTCGAAATCCACGATGTCGTGATAATTGTAATATATTTCTGTTCTAATCCGTGGGTGTTGTGGAAAATACATCCTCGGTACGCAATCCCACACCGAGGACGAACAGAAAATGTTTTAAAAGGAATACTTTGGCCTGACTTTTGAAAAAAACAATGATCACAGGGCTATTGGGATAGGATGAGGACCCATGATGATGTTGTGCGATGGGGCTAATCTTTTTTTCTTAAACGGATCTTCTTCTAAACATCCAAGGTATGATTGTTTCCCTAGATGAAAGAAAACAATATCTTTTTTTCTTTTTTTTACAAGAAAAGTATCCTCAATAATGTTTTTGAAAAGATAAAAGCTATATTTTCTCATGGAACTATTGGACCGCTCCTCTATGGGGTTGTCGGAAGGGATAGCGCATTCAATCCCTTTTTACCGACTTACAAATCACGAAAGGAGTGGCCTTCCAGCATCCAGTGCACCCAGCTTTCCTTACAGAGTTCCGTGAAAAAGAATCGTGGGTATTGAATTCTATTTCTGTATGTTGTTTCTCAAAGACCCTCAGGATGAAATCCATCTTCCTCCCACGCGATTGACTAAAAGAATTCCTCTTCTTGAGAAAGAACATCCTAGGTCTAGAGGAGGTAGAGAGAGAGAGAGAAAAAGCATGTTGCACCTTGGACAGCCCGCACGGTTCTGAACAGAAAACGTGGAATACTTGTATAGAAAAGAGTTGAAAGTGAAAGTAAATCGCGTTGGCTGGAAACATTTCTGTTGGCTGTCGATTGGGAAAAAATTCTCAGAGCTCAGAAAAAAATTCTCAGTCGTGGAGGAAAAAAAAGAAAAAAAAAATTATATTATATAATATATATTATAAATACTTTTTGTTAATTTTTATCATGTCCTTTGGACATGATAAAAATTAACTCTAAGGACATGATAAAAATTAGCTCTACCCCCCTTTTGTCTGGGAATGTTGTCTCACCCTTTCTAAAAATAGACCATGTATACTAATATACTACAAACGGACTTGAACGCCTGTTCTCAGTATGTAGCTATACAAATTTGAAGGTAAAATAAAATAAAAAAGACAACTTTTTGGGGCGAAAGGGAGTGAATTTGTATAGGAATATACTACAAACGGACTTTAAGGCCTGATATCAGTATATAGCTATACAATTTGGAAGGTAAAAAAATAAAAAAAGGCTTCTTTTTTTCGGGGGGGTTTTCTTTTTTTTTCAATAGCCGTTTTTAGAGAAAATATGCTATTATTTCGTATACTGCTATATTTTATGAAATTTTAAAAAATGACTTTCAACAAGGCAAGATCATGTGATCCATAAGTCAGGAAAAACGGATCACGATTTTATTAATCATATACTGATATATTTTGTGAAACTTTAACAAATCCTTTCCAACAATGCAAGATCTTGTGATCCACAGGTGGATAGAGCATTCAGTATAATCGGATCACGTTTGTTTCTTCGTATACTGATATACTTTGTGAAATTTTAACAAATGACCTTCAACAAGGCAAGATCATGTGATCCACAACTGACTCCATCAGTCAGGATCAACGGATCACGATTTTATCAATCGTATACTGATATATTTTGTGAACCTTTAACAAATCCTTTTCAATAAGGCAAGATCATATGATCCACAGCTGGCTAGACCCGTCAGTATAATCGGATCACGATTGTTCCATCATATACAGATATATTTTGTGAAACATTAACCAATTCCTTTCAAGAAGGCAAGATCTCGTGATCCACAGCTGACTCCATCAGTCAGGAAAAACGGATCACGATTTTATCAATCGTATACTGATATATTTTGTGAAACTTTAACAAATCGCTTTCAACAGGGCAAGATCTCGTGATCCATAGCTGGCTAGAGTAGTCAGGATCAACGGATCACGACTGTTCCATTGTATACTGATATATTTTGTTAAACTTTAACAAGGCAAGATCTCGTGATCCACAGCTGGCTAGACTAGTCAGGATTAACGGATCACGATTGTTGAATCGTATACTGATATATTTTGTGAAAGTTTAACAAATCCTTTTCAACAAGGCAAGATCTCGTGATCCACAGCTGGCTAGAGCAGTCAGTATAATCGGATCACGACTGTTCCCTCGTATACTGATATATTTTGTGAAATTTTATCAAATGACTTTCAAGAAGGCAATATTTCATGATCCACAGCTGACTCAATCAGTCAGGATTAACGGATCCCGATTGTTCCATTGTATACTGATATATTTTGTGGAACTTTAACAAGTCGTTTTCAACAAGGCAAGATACCGAGATTCACAGCTGACTCCATCAGTCAGGATAACGGATCATGATTTTTTCAATAGTATACTGATATATATTTTGTATATTTTGTGAAACTTTAACAAATCCTTTTCAAAAAACGCAAGATCTAGTGATCCACAGCTGACTCCATCAGTCAGGATAACGGATCACGATGGTTACATCGTATACTGATATATATTTTGTGAAACATTAACAAATGACTTTCAATAAGGCAAGATCATGTGATTCAGATGAATTGTTCAATCGTATACTACTATATTCTGATAAAACAACAGAATGATTCAATTTTGAATACGATCCCAATATGTTTTATAAAATCCATTTCCTATTTTGTAAAACGTGAACGAATGACTTTCAAGCTGGCTGCATGGGTGGTTTTTTCGTGGTTTTCCCCCATGTGTAACGTGAATACAGGCCAGTTTACCTTCCAAAGTCCTCCACGAAGGCATTTGTCAAGGCAAATAGCCCTCAAATGCTTTGCCGTCATCCGAATAGACTTAACCTTTCTCCAACTTCGACGATGTCATTTGAAATCCATTGAACCAACACATCAAGACCAGTATGAAACGAAACACACACAAAAGCTGTGGCCACTTTCCCGAATAAAGAAACGTTGGTAGTCCACAGCACAGACTGAACCGAAGTGAAACAAGGAATGCTTCCAAAGATAACCGAAAGTTCAGTCTGAACTATTAGAAGGGTGTCTCATCGATCCAGTCGGCTGTTGGAAAAAAATGTCTGACAGCTGAAAACAATCTCCACACACTTTCACAAAACCTCTTTCCAGGAGGAAGAAGCGTGTACTCAGCTCCAGTGAACAGCACAGACTGATTTAAAGCCGAAACTCGAGTGGTTTAAATAGATGAGTACCCTCTTTAGAAATAATTTGAATATATCTGGTTTTGTGAATCAAGCCGACTGGGAAAAAAATCTCAGAGCTCAGAAAAAATTTCTCTGTTGTGAAAAAAAAAAAAAAAAAACTTTTTGTTAATTTTTATCATGTCTTCTAGACATGATAAAAATTTACTCCCTTCCCTTTTTGTCTGGGAATGTTGTCTCACTCTTTCTAAAAATAGACCATGACTCATTCTTGTGGAATTCTGTTGGGCTTTTACTTTTGATTGGGTTTTGACTTTCAGTTTCAATTCCCCAGTTATCTATAGAAGCATTCCGCGTTTCACTTCAGATCCGTGTGGGCTGTGGAAGAGGCAACACGTCTCTCTCTTTACCCAATCCCATGATATTCTTTAAGAATTTCTTAGCCATTTGTCTAAGGGGATTCCAATTGAAGAATTTATGAATTTGGAATATGTGACCCATGGATGATTGAGGGCAAATCTAAAATCTTGGGAGTGGATACTGGAAAGCCCTGCTGTGAAAATAATTCTGAGTTCTAGAATGCGACATCTTTTGGATCAATAAGCTAAACTAGTTTTCTAGTTTCATATTCTCTTGTGACTAGGGTTCCAGATTTGGGTAGAGAGAGACATGTTGCCTCATCAACAGCACGCACTGTTCTGAACAGAAACGTGGAATGCTTTTATAGAAAAGTGAAGAGTTGAAAGTGAAAGTCGAAAAACGAAATGGGATCGGCTGGGAAAAATTTCTCAGAGCTCAGAAAAAAATTCTGAGTCGTGGAGAAAAAAAAAAGAAAAAAAATTATATAATATATATATTATATAATATATATATTATAAATACTTTTTGTTACTTTTTATCATGTCTTCTAGACATAATAAAAATTAACTCACCCCCTTTTGTCTGGGAATGTTGACTCCCACATCCTAAAAATAGACCATGACTCATCCTTTCTAAAGAATAGAATTCCAAGAAAAGTTTGTGTTCTGGTCTATTTTTAGAAACGGTGAGACAACATTCCCAGACAAAAGGGGGATAAGTTAATTTTTATCATGTCTAGAAGACATGATAAAAATTAAAAAAAGTTTTTTTTTTTTTCCACAACTCAGAATTTTTTTCTGAGCTCTGAAAATATTTTCCCAGCCGATCTCATTTCGTTTTTCGACTTTCACTTTCAACTCTTCTCTTTTCTATAAAAATATTTCGAGTTTCTGTTCAGAACACTGTGGGCTTTTGAAAAGGCAACACGCCTCCCTCTCTACCCTAATCGAGAATCCGTGATGTTCTTAAGAATTCTTTGAAAATCTCTTAACCTTTCTGACTTTTAGACGAGCTAGATGGATGTTTCTTCCTTTCTTTTTCAAGTATGGGTTCAAAGGTTTCTTTTAAATATTTGCAAGTAAAACCTTGTATCATTTTCTGTTGATCATGAATCTATTAAAAACTTTCAATGCCTAGTTTTAGGGCTACCTATACCCGACATAATTCATATGTTTTACTCTACGTTTTAGATGAGACCCTCTCTTAAAAACATGATTTTCCTATTCAAAGTTGAAATGATTTTCCAAAAGCATGATCCATTTAAAAAAAAAAAACATATGTGTTTGTGTAGGTGTGGTGAGACGGTTAGATTTCTTTCTTACGAGATAATAGTCTCCACGAGATGTGTTTTGGATATCTTCTCTACCCTCTCGTGGTCGCTGAAATCTCGTGAAATGGGTTCGTTCTCAAGTGAAAAGGGTTCGTTTATTTTGACTCACAACCACGTTATTTTTTTTTTTTGGATATCTCCTCCAACGAATCGCGGAACTCTTTTCCCTGAAATCAGGTATGTTTAGCAGCGCACGCCCTCTGAAGTGAAGCTCGGAATACTTTAACAAATCCTGTCGAGTGGATTCTGCAACTATTTTTAAAGGATCTGAGAGAAACACCCATGAAGACGATACCAACGTGTCGTTTTTCCGAAAGTATGAAGGAGGCTCATGTTGAGAGATGTTGCTATAAAATATTTTTTTCTTAGAAAGTTGATAAAATGGAGAGTAGTAAGACACAGTCTCTTTTTTCGAAACTGAGTAGGAGGGTCATTTTGAGATGAGATGGAAAATATTTTCTGAGAGATTTGAAAAATATTTTTAAAAATAAAAAATATATATATATTATATAATATATATTATAAATACCTTTTGTTCATTTTTATCATGTCTTCAGACATGATAAAAATGAACGACATCTCTCTTTTTTCTTTGAAACCTCTCTCAACCTATCTCGTCCTGTTTCTCAAGTAACATTAGTTTCCTGAAAAGCTAATTTCTTTAGAAACCTAAGACAACTCCTTTCCTGAAAAGCTAATTTCTTTAGACACCTAAGACAACAGGTTGAGACATCCTTCGAACCAAAAAGGGAGTAGAGATCCTTTTGAATAATGTCGAATAGACAAAACACGGCTAGCCATTTCCGTTCTACGCTTTTTCCTAGGGACGATCCACGAAGGGTCCTGGTTTGTTCACGACCCGTGGTTCACCCATGAATTAAACACGTAGGCTCGAAACTTTCTAACATCTCTACCTCCACGGTGCAGTTTGAAAGGAAGGTGACCCACCCATCATCCCAGCTATGAAATGAAACGTCAAAACAGTGCACACGTTCTAGAATAACAACCCTTGTAACCATTTGGGGGCTCTACAGCACAGACTCAACGGAAACAAAACGGGAAATGCTTTCATAGATCACAGAGGGTGGATGCTTAAAAATAGGGTGATGTCTCGTCGATCGCGTCATTTGGAAAAAAATGTCTAATTGCTGTGAAGAAAGGATGGCCTACCTTCACAGAAAGGAGGGAAAAGTGTGTATCCAAGTAGAATACACAGCACAGACTGATGTTAAGTCGAAGCTCGAGTGATTTCAATACACAAGTATGAATTCGTTCTAATAACCCTTTAGATAGGTCTCATTTGACGCATCGAATGGAGGGGGAAAACATTTCTATGACGTGTTGCCTTTTCAACAGCCCACATTGTTCTGAACAGAAACGTAGAATGCTTTTATAGAAAAGAGAATTGTAAGTGAAAGTGAAAAAACGAATTCGGATCGGCTGGGAAAATTTCTGTGAGTCGAGAAAAAATTCAGAGTCAGAAAATAATAATAATAATAATAATAATAATAATAATAATAATAATAATAATAATAATAACCCTTCCTTTTCACTTTGAACTCTTCTCTTTTCTATAAAAGTATTCCGTGTTTCTGTTCAAAACTGTGTGGGCTGTTGAAAAGGTAACACGTCTACCTCTCTCTACCCAAATCTGGAACCCATAATGTTCTTAAGAAGAATTTTTTGAAAATCTCTTACGATTTCTGAACTTTAAACAAATGTAATGTTTCTTTTCGTATTTCGAAGCTATAGATGGATTCAAGAAGGCGATTCGAATGGAATGATTTGTGAATTTGGAACATGTCACCCGTTGTAGATTTTAACGGGAAACTCTATCCTTTGAGTCGATCCTAGAACGCCCCGAGTGCCGAAATCGTTCTAGGATAACAATGTTTTTCGAAATCTCTTCCCGCTTTCGTCTACACAGAAATGGTTTTCATGAAAGGTGGGTCCTCTTTCCCATTTGTGTCAAAATATTCTAAGATCTATAAATAGACATCAATCACTTTTAAAATGTAACTTTTAATATGTACAATATTTACAGATCATAGATCGAACATGGTGGTTCAGTTGACAAATAAATCTATATGCTTTCATAATCGAAAATCGAAATCAAATAGGAACCGAAGTGTTCCTAATCAAATAGTGTGCGAACCATCAGACATCCATCTATCGAGCTGCCGGTGGAGAGTCCATGGAAATTCAGAAGGCACGTCGCGTCGCGTTAACACGCAACGCTAGCGCATTCTATCAATTAATCAAAATAATTTCCACACACTCCCCACCTGAACTCTGTCAAGAGTTCACATCAATCTAACAAGAATCAAATTTATAGCAATAAGTATTTTAACATATAATTATAAAATAATTAATAAGTATATTAAATGAATAGAAAATATATTCGAACTATAATCACTATACTAAATTCTAAAAAAGGAATGTTATCATCAAATATAATTTGACACTCAGTAAATTTAAACGATTCTTAATCTAATCATATGAAACTAAATTCTCAAAATAAACAATCGCATAAAACATATTCAATCATATTCATATTATTAAACAATAAAAAAAAATTTAAAGTTCTAAAGGATATAATAATTGAACTGGTCGTTTTTTTATTGTTCCATCAGCAGTTTTTAGTTCACAAGAACGAACTTTATTATCAAGACCACGAAAAACGTTTATCACTCTGCCACAGTTCCACAAAAGTTTGCACTTATTGTTGCCTTCAATTAATACAAGATCATCGACTTTAAGATCATCATAAACGTTAGGATTTTTTAATTGATGAGCTGTCCGAAGATCCATCAAATATTGTTTTTTCCATTTAGTCCACAATTGCCTAACCAATAAATCTTGATAAATCTTTTTGGTCAGAGAGGACTTGGTAGAGCCATCTTTAACAATGGAATTAAAGTTGATAGGTAATGTAGAATCTTTGTTTCCAAAAATCAAAAAATTGACTGGCTTCAGTGGCAACGGTTCCTTGTGGTCATTGTACACATATGTCAAAGGACAAGAATTCAAAACAGCTTCCAATTGTGCTAAACTGTTGACAATTCTTCAAACGTTAGTAAAGCTTTACCGAGAATTTTTCGTAAGCACTCTTTCACTGACTTTACTAATCTCTCGTAGAAGCCTCCCTACCAAGCCCCTCGTTCTATTATAAAATTCCAACTGATTCTTTCATTCGACAGAAAATCTTGGAATTTCTCATTCAACAATAGTTTAGAGAAATGTTCGAGTTCTTTTTTTCCCTTTTTAAAAGTTTTCGCGTTGTCTGAATAAATTACTCGACAATTGCCTCTCCTAGATGTGAATCTTTTGAATGCCATCAAGAAAGAATCTGTAGAGAGATTCGGTACAAGTTCTAGATGTATGGCTCTAGTGATAGCGCATGTAAATAATGTTACATAGGCTTTTTGACTTCCTTCGATGTTTTTTACGTAAATCGGTCCAGCAAAATCGATGCCAGACACGTAGAATGGTGGTGTCTCATTTATTCTGTCTTCAGGAAGTTGAGAAGTGGTCTGGTCAGCAGACTTCAATGAATATCGTTTACAAATAAGAAACTTGTTTATTATTTTCTTGATAAATTGACGTCCTTTTGGAATCCAAAAGCGACTTCGAATTTCAGCTAAGGTCGTTGCTACTCCTCTATGCATCCTTTTAACATGTGCACTTTCTACTATCAAATTTGTTAGCCAGGAGTCTCTTGAAAGAATTGCCGGATGTTTTTCATCATGTGACAAACTAGAATGTTCTAATCTTCCACCTGCTCTCAGTATCCCGTTCTGGTCTAAAAATGGGTTAAAAAGATATAAAGCTGATTTCTTTTCGACTTTATTCGCTTTCTTCAGAGACTCAACTTCTTCGGGATAAAAAAGTTTTTGTTCAGATCGAATCCAATAATTTTCGGCATCTACTATTATCAGGTTCAGTGTTTCTCCTTACTTGCTTGGGGAACATTGAAGAACCTGACTCGGAACAGGGAGCTTACTAAAGCTATGTTCAATAAATGTGGGAAGTAGACAAGATACACAGGAAGGGTATACGAAACCCTTTATTTTTCACTCTTTACAATAATTTCCGTACTTCGGAATACAGAGACCAACTACTTGTGGTCTGAACGTAAGAATATAAAAATATTTAACTAAACTTTGGAATAATAAACAAGGGCCTACGTGGAAGATTGGCCGTATATTAACAGGAAGCCGTATGTAGTACAGAGAACTGTTAACACTACAATACGTTTAAAATTATCACGAGGATTAAACCTCTGGGCTGGAAGGCAACCAGCAACCGAGTAAAACTGCTAAGGTAAGCGGCCTGCTTCGACTAACTCCTTCCTCTCTCTCGCTTGGCAAAAAGCCACAACTTAAGTACTTGGCGTTCGCCAGACAAATTTGCATAAATAAGTTAAAGCTTTTAATTCTGGCCGGAAGTAGAAAATAAGAAGTGATAGTAAAGATTTAAAATAAAAATAAACGTTAGTAAAACTTAAGATCCTTACACTATTTCTTCAGTCGTTAATGGACCTGTCAAATGGTTTGTTTTCCTAATTTTGCCAATGAATCGTTTCATCCAACCAGTTATTCTCAACAATTTTCTTAAATTACCATATTTTGAGATGTCTATAAGCCTTTCTTCAACTGCTGTGCACACAAATTCATAAATACCATTAATGTTCTTACGGTATTCTCATTCTTCTTCAATGACAGGTTTCTCTTCATTCTGTCGAGGCCACAACTCAGACGACATTCTAAGCCATTCTGGTCCTTGAAACCAGATAGGATTGTTTTTCAAATCATGAAGTTTAGCTGCTCTCGAAGCCAAATCAGCGGGATTACATTTAGCGGGGCAATAATGCCAATTTTCTGGGGATGTTTAATTTTGTATTTCCTGAATACGATTTTTAACGAAAAGCTTAAATTCCTTTGCACAGTCTTTTATCCAGAAAAGTGTGATTTTCGAATCAGTCTAGAAAAAACAAGAAAGTTGTAACTTCAAAATTTTAGTGATGCTAGTGCCTAATTTGGCTGATAAAAGAGCTCCCATTAGTTCCAACCTAGGTAAGGTGAGCGGTTTTAAAGGCGCTACTCTAGTCTTTGAAGCAACAAAAACCGTATATATTTGTTCATTGCTAGAAATTATACGTAGATACGCTACTGTACCATATGCCTTTTTGCTAGCGTCAGAAAAACAGTGCAGTTCAATCCTTTCCGCATCACTATTACCGATTGCAGAAAAATAATATCGTGGAATACCGATTTCGTACAAATTGGAAACTTCTTTGCACCATGTTTTCCATACAGAACATAAATTTTCTGGTAGTTCATCATCCCAATCTAAAGCAAGTGTCCAAATTTGCTGCAATAAGATTTTGACTCTAAGTACAGACGGTGATAATAGACCTATAGGATCAAAAATTCGTCCTATTGCCTGTAGGACAAAACGTTTAGTATTAACTTGTTTTGAGAGAAATGTTACCAAATTTTTTACATCAAAGTAAATTATGTCACTTTGGTTGTCCCAAGCGACTCCTAAGACTTTCAATGGAGGATTTCCAGCTTCCGAAACATGACTAGATTCCTCGGATTCAATACCTTCTTTAATCCATAATTCGCGCATTTCTTGAGAATTGGTGTGCCATTTATGTAGAATCATACTAGCATCTGTAAAAATGCTGACGCATTCTAAACTGGTATTGAAAGCAAGTTCAACGTTTTGGTGTCCTCCAATGATGTCATCTACATAAATGTGATCATTTAGAAATTCTCAAGTGGCAGGGTAGGTTTTCTCATATTGTTTCAAATGGTGTTTAATGGTTGCAGCTAGTAAAAATGGACTGCTATTTACGCCAAATAACACACGTGTGAACCGATAAGTTATAAAATTTTGTGGATCATCGAATGGGTTTTTAGTAAACAGAAAACGCGTTACATCTCTGTCTTTCTCATCTACTTCTATCTGAAGAAAAGCCTGCTTTATGTCACTTGTAAATGCTACAGGATGAAGCCTGAAGGCCAACAGAAGTTCAAGAATGTCAGGATACAAATTTGGACCAATATACAAGCAGTCATTTAACGAGATTTCACCAGGTCCATGTGAAGACGCGTCGAATACGATACGTAGTTTACTAGTAGTTCGATCACTACGAATGATTTCTCTGTGAGGCAAATAAAATGTGATTTGAGATTCACTATCAACAGTGTCTGGAACTGGTTCAATGATATTTTGTTGTAAATAATCTTCTAAGAACTGTTTGGTACGAATAAAAGAGTTCAGGGTTATTCTGAAATCGCTTTACATGTTTCTCAAATCGTTTCAGCGCAATCGCTTTATTGTCATGTAACTCATATTTTCTATCAGACTTCCATGGCAGCCTAACCTTGTAACGAGAATTTCTGTATAAAATTTCCGATTCGAATTTTGCCATTATGGTATTGTCTAATGGGTCGGATGATTCATTTTCAGGTTTAATTCTTAAACTTTCAAGCTCCCAAAATTTCTTCATCTGATCAGATATTATATCTTCCTCAACTACGATATTAAAGGCTGTGGAATTATACGTTGTACCTTTAGTGTAACCTAGCAGAGACCAACCGAATAACGTTTCAGCAGCTACTAAATGTTTGTTTAAACGCTTAAGTTTCCCAGTTACTACATCATAATAATGATCAGCTCCTATCAAAACAGTAATTTTTTCTTTGCAATCCCAAGAATCTGCGAGTTGTAAACCTTCTAACTGTTTGCCTAAAATGTGTCTATCCAGATTAGGAGGTGGTAAATCAGAACTTGAAATTTGTTCACTCACGAGAGCTTCAATTTCGATTTTCAATTCGGTGTTTCCTTGTTCTGTAATTTTATCTTAACAACGTCAAATGTTTTTCTAATGGGTGTTTTATTTCCAAACGTAAATACCGAAAGAGTCTCTGTTCGAATAACAGGAAGCTTCAATTTATCCGCGATTTCTTTTCTTAGGAAGGAACGCATACTACCTGAATCCAGTAGAGCTCTAATTAAAACCGACTGCGTAGTTGTTCGAAGTGTTACGCAACAAGTTTGAAGTGAAATAGTTTTAATTTTGCTGCGTGAGAATGCTGAAAGAACATGCGAATCTTCTATACTTTTATTTATTTTTTTTTTCATTTCGTTCTTTCTCAGCGCGAAAGCATATTGAACGGTTATGTCGACCTTTGCACTTGGAGCAGACGAGATCGCTTCGACACTGCTTTAGGCGGTGGTTTAATTTCAGGCAAAGGTAACATCGGGAATGTTTACGTAATAAATTTCTCTTCTCATCAACTGTCAGCGATTCACAGTCTTCAGTAACATGTTTGGATGTATTATAAAACAGACAGCAATTAGTATTTTTGTTTTCTCTAACCGGCGCCAAGAGCTGGTAAGTGGAATGAACGATACTCCCCTTCCCACCCTTCTCTTTATAAACACAGGAAGTGCTTTCTGATTTATGAGTGGAGAGCAAAAGATGGCTTCTCTCGCATCTTTCCAATTCTAAACGAACAAACTGCAATAATTCGTCAACATTAAAAAAGAATGACGAATCCGTTTTACGATTGAATTCTAAGGTTATATCAGACGGCAGAGTTTTCATTATGGCTGGAATCAACATATAACTGTATTTATCCGGTGTGACTTCTAATGATTTCAAGCTGCGTATTTGAGTTTCGATAGTGTCACAAAGTTTGCGAAGTTTTACAGTGTCACTGGATTTGGTTACTGGGGTAAGATTCAGGAGTTTTTGCATGTGTGAGTTTATAATTATATCTTTTCTGACAAACCTGTTTTTAAGTATTTCGACAACTTCATCGTAATTTGGATCCGAAATGCAAAAGCCTTCTATCGCGTTTGCGGCGTTGCCGCATAAGTACGATTTTAAATAATTAAATTTTTCGATCTTTGTTAAACATTCATTATCATGGATTGCTACTTTGAAAGAGTTCCAAAAACTTGTCCACTGGGTGTAATCTCCATAGAATTTAGCGATGGTTAACTTTGGCAGACGCGTACATTTATTGCTTTCGATTTTAGAATTAGTTTTGCTAAGAGAGTTTTTATTATCCGAATTTGTTACTTTATTTAATTCTTTCAATTTTTTATTTGCTCTGAATTGGCATAACTTAATTTTCACTTCGTATTCGATACAAGATAGAATTTCTGTTTCAAACTCTTCTGCCTCTGATTTCAAGTCACGCTCTATCTGAGCATCTAACTCACTCAGAGCTTTTGATTTCGTGGTTAATTGATCTAAATTTTCTTCTAATGTACTTGTATCAATTTCTTCTTTATTCAACTCCGATTCGATTTTTTTTAGAATCTTGGACACAGTGGTCCTGATAACTTTGCGTTTCGATTTTAATTTAACAACAGACTCTTCCGCCATAGTTACTCTACAAATTAGAAAGTTTAGCCTTACCTTTTTTGCCGACTTCGCACACTTGCAACGTGCTAAATCCAATTCTTGATGGCTAATGCACCAGCTGTTTCAAAATATTCTAAGATCTATAAATCGACATCAATCACTTTTAAATGTAACTTTTAATATGTACAATATTTACAGATCATAGATCAAACATGGTGGTTCAGTTGACAAATAAATCTATATGCTTTCATAATCGAAAATCGAAATTAAATAGGAACCGAAGTGTTCCTAATCAAATAGTGTGCGAACCATCAGACATCCATCTATCGAGCTGCCGGTGGAGAGTCTATGGAAATTCAGAAGGCACGTCGCGTCACGTTAACACGCAACGCTAGCGCCATCTATCAATTAATCAAAATAATTTCCACACCATTACCTTTTTAAATAATATTTGTTCAAAGTATTGTTTTTAAACACTTTTTAGTGAAACAGTGCATCATTTTCTGTTTGTCATGAATTTATTAAAAAAATGTCAATGCCCAATTTTTATGGCTATGGATCCGACATGATTCCTATGTTTACTTACTATACGTTTTAGAGGAGATCCTCTTTTAAACATGAATTTCCTATGATTAAGAGTTGAAATGATTTTTCCAGAGGCATGATGCCTTTTAAAACATGCGTGTGTATGTGTTGTAGGGTTAGTTTTGTCTCTTACGAGCTAGTCTGGATGTTCTCCGCGGGATGTATTTTGGATATCTTCTCCACACTCTCGTGGTCGTTGAAATTTCGTGGTCGTTCAAGCGAAAAGGGTTCATTTATTATTTGGGACTCAAGTGATTTCCGTTCGGCAGATCTAGATTTCCTCCAATGAGAGCCACGAGTCCAAATAATTTCACAGCTGTTTGGAAACCCATTCGCTTCTACAGCTACGAGGAAATTGGACAATGCTGATCTGAAAAGCAGAATGTCTGTATACGTATTACGTTGAGAGACTCCTTTCTAAAGGTCTCTGAGAAAAACGGGACACATTCTTGATTCTACAAGGTCAAAATTGAAAAACGTGTCGTCTTTCGCAAAGGATGAAGCAGGCTCATGTTGTGAGATGTTGCTGGAAAATATTTTTTTTTCTTAGAAAGTTGAAAAAATTGAAAATAGTAAGACACAGTGTCTTTTTTTGAAACTAAGCAGTAGGGTCATTTTGAGATGAGCTGGAAAATATTTTCTGAGAAATTTGAAAAAAATTTTTGAAAAATAAAAAATGTATATATTATATAATATATATTATAAATACTTTTTTTCATTTTTATCATGTCTTCAGACATGGTAAAAATGAACATCTCCCTTTTTTCTTTGACACCTCTCTCAACCTATCTTGTCCTGTTTCTAAAATAGAGAACATTCCTTTCTCTTGAAAATCTAATTTCTTTGGAAAAATAAGACAACAGGTTGAGACATCCTTCGAACCAAAAGGAGAGTAGAGTTTATTTTTTATAATGTCTAATAAAAACAAAACACGGGTAGCGATCCAACACGGGTTCACCACTTTTTCCTAAAGTCGAACACCGTGTCTCTTTCTAGAAGGGAAAAGTATGTATCCAAGTAGAATACACAGCACAGACTGATGTCAAGTCGAAACTCGAGTGATTTCAATACACAAGTATGAATTCGTTGCAGTAACTCTTTAAATAGGTCTCATTTGACTCATCAAATCGACGGGAGAAAAATTCTAAGAGCTCAGGAAAAATTTCTATGTTTAAGAGAGAGACGTGTTGCCTTTTCAACAGCACACACTGCTCTGAAGAAAAACGTGGGAAAACGTTTATAGAAAAGAGAAGAATTGAAAGTGAAAGTGCAAAAATGAAATCGGATCGGCTGGGAAAATTTCTGTGAGCCGAGAAAAAATTCTGAGTCAGAAATAATAATAATAATAATAGTAATAATCCTTCCTTTTTTCTTTATTAATTTGATGTCTTCACTTTTTGACTTTCTACAAGGTCAAAAGAGTGAAGATATCAAATTAACAAAGAAAAAAGGAAGAGGTTTTTTTTTTTTTTTTTTTTTTTTTTTTTTTTTTTTTTTTTTTTTCAATTTCAATCTCATAATTTTTTTTGAGCTCTGAAAATTTTTTCCCAGCCGATCCCATTTCGTTTTTTGACTTTCACTTTCAACTCTTCTCTTTTCTATAAAAGTATTCCACGTTTTTGTTAAGAACAGTGTGGGTTGTTGAAAAGGTAACATTTCTCCCTCTCTCTCTGCCCAAATCTGGAACCATGATGATCTTAAGAAGAATTCTTTAAGAATCTCTTGCGATTCCCGAACTTTGGACAAGTTGGATGTTTCTTTTCGTATTTCGAAGGTATTGATGGATCAAAGAAGATATTAATGGAATGACTTCATCGTTCTAGGATAGAATATTGTTCGAGATCTCTTCCTACTTTCGTCTACAAAGAAATGCTTTTCACGAAAGTTAGGTCCTCCTTTACATTTCCTTTTTAAATAGTTGTTCAAAGGGATTTTCGTTCTGCTGATCCAGGTTTCCCGCGCTTCACGCTACCCATCCTCACCAATTTCAAAAGGATCTCAGAAAAAATTAAAAGGGAGATCGCGAAAAAGAAATAGCCTCCAGTGAACACAACTCCAACAACGACAGTGGATAGATTTTTTTTCTGTCCTTCCAGTGATATCACCGGTGACCGATAGGTTGTTCAGCCACACGGGTGTCGTGAAAAGGCACACCATGCCTGTTACCCTCTCAAAAATGTTTCTTCGGAAAAGGGAAAGTTTTTTTCCCACCCCTTTGCAGATTCCTTTTCCGCATCGATACCCAAACCCATGAGCCAGAAAAATAAATTTTTTAAGAACATTTCCACTCTTGAAACCCAATATAAGATACGTATTCAGTCTAATATTTTTAATAAATCACGCATACATGTATTTTACGAGCTTATTTATTATTTCTTACAATGCTTCGTCAATCTTACGTAAAGTAGCTTGGAAGAACCGTATTATTATTTCTTATACAATCTAGCTAAAACCTGTGACAAGATGAATTTAATTTTCCCCCACCCCAAAACAATTTATATACAGCCAGTTTGAGTTAGCTGGATCCGTGTAAATAGTTACATAATATTTATGTCACACGTGACATAAAATTATATTATAATATTATGTCACGTCTTACAATATAATACACGTGACATTACGTGACATAATATTTATGTCACGCAAACTATTTGCTAACATAACATATTTTTCCTTCTTATCATGCTATTTCAACCATTTTGTTTAGCAATCATCCATCCCAAATAAAAAGGATTTGATGAGACACAAAATATACTTAAAAGACTGATGAAATAACACTAAAATATCATGTTGTTGGAATCATTTAAGAAATTTAGAGTTTACAGTCTAGTTAATCCAATGAAGGTAAAATATTAGAATGAATACGTATGTTTGTAATATATTTCAGAAACCTCATGTTCTTAAAAAAATTTATTTTTCTGGCCGATGGGTTTAGGTATCGATGCGGAAAAGGAATCTCCAAAGGGGTGGGAAAAAAATCTTTCCCTTTTCCAAAGAAACATTTTTGGGAGGGAAACAGACATGGTGTGCCCTTTCACGACACCCGTGTGGCTGAACAACCTATCGGTCACCGGTGATATCTCTGGAAGGACAGAAAAAAATCTATCCACTGTCGTTGTTGGAGTTGTGTTCACTGGAGGCTATTTCTTTTCCGCGATCTCCCTTTTAATTTTCTCTGTCATCCTTTAGAAATGGGTGAGTATGGGTAGCGTGAAGCGCGGGAAACCTGGATCAGCACAACGAAAATCCCTTTGAACAACTATTTAAACAGGAAATGTAAAAGAGGACCTAACTTTCGTGAAAAGCATTTCTTTGTAGACGAAAGTAGGAAGAGATCTCGAAAAATATTCTATCCTAGAACGATGAAGACATTCCATTGAAATCTTCTTCTTTGATCCATCAATAGCTTCGAAATACGAAAAGAAACATCCAACTTGTCTAAAGTTGAGGAATCGCAAGAGATTCTTAAAGAATTCTTCTTAAGATCATCACGGTTCCAGATTTGGGCAGAGAGAGAGGGAGAAATGTTACCTTTTCAACAACCCACACTGTTCTTAACAAAAACGTGGAATACTTTTATACAAAAGAGAAGAATTGAAAGTGAAAGTCAAAAAACGAAATGGGATCGGCTGGGAAAAAATTTTCAGAGCTCAGAAAAGTTATGAGATTGAAAAAAAAAAAAAAAAAAACTCTTCCTTTTTTCTTTATTAATGTGATGTCTCCACTCTTTTGACCTTGTAGAAAGTCAAAAAGTGAAGACATCAAATTAATAAAGAAAAAAGGAAGGATTATTATTATTATTATTATTATTATTATTTTTTTTCTGACTCAGAATTTTTTCTCGGCTCACAGAAATTTTCCCAGCCGATCCGATTTCGTTTTTTCACTTTCATTTTCAATTCTTCCCTTTTCTATAAACGTTTTCCCACGTTTTTGTTCAGAACAGTGTGTGCTGTTGAAAAGGCAACACGTCTCTCTCTTAAACATAGAAATTTTTCCTGCGCTCTGAGAATTTTTCTCCCGTCGATTCGATGAGTCAAATAAGACCTATTTAAAGAGTTACTACAACGAATTCATACTTGTGTATTGAAATCACTCGAGTTTCGACATGACATCAGTCTGTGCTGTGTATTCTACTTGGATACATACTTTTCACTTCTAGAAAGAGCTTCTGTGAAGGTAGGTCAACCTTTTTTCTCACAGCTCTTAGACCTTTTTTTTTTCCAACTGACTCGATCGACGAGACTTCACCCTATTTTTTTAAGAATAAACTCTCTGTTATCTATGAAAGTCTTTCCCGTTTCGTTCAAGTGTTTTGACGTTTCATTTCATAGCTTTAACGATTTATGGAAGAAAGTTGACAGCATCCGTGTTTGTCTACGGGTGAAAAATGGGTCGCCCACTCAGCACAATGGAGACCCGGTGTTCGACTTTAGGAAAAAGTGGTGAACCCGTGTTGGATCGCTACCCGTGTTTTGTTTTTATTAGACATTATAAAAAAATAAACTCTACTCTCCTTTTGGTTCGAAGGATGTCTCAACCTGTTGTGTTAGGTTTCAAAGAAATTAGATTTTCAAGAGGAAGGAATGTTCTCTATTTGAGACACAGGACAAGTAAGGTTGAGAGAGGTGTCAAAGAAAAAAGGGAGATGTTCATTTTTACCATGTCTGAAGACATGATAAAAATGAACAAAAATTATTTATAATATATATTATATAATATATACATTATATAATATATACATTTTTTTTCTAAAATTTTTTTCAAATCTCTCAGAAAATATTTTCCAGATCATCTCAAAATTACCATTCTACTCATTTTCGAAACAAGACATTGTGTCTTACTATTTTCAATTTTTTCAACTTTCTTAGAAAAAAAATATTTTCCAGCAACATCTCACAACATGAGCCTGCTTCATCCTTTGCGAAAGACGACAATTCAATTTTGTTTTGAAGAATGTTTCCATTTTTCCATTTTTCTCTGAGATCCTTTAGAAAGGAGTCTCTCAACGTGATACGTACACAGACATTCTGCTTTTCAGATCAGCATTGTCCAATTTCCTCGTAGCTGTAGAAGCGAATGGGTTTCCAAACATTTTTGAAATGATTTGGACTCGTGGCTCTCATTGGAGGAAATCTAGATCTGCCGAACGGAAATCACTTGAGTCCCAAATAATGCATGAACCCTTTTCGCTTGAACTATCACGAGATTTCAACGACCACGAGAGTGTAAAGAAGATATCCAAAATACATCCCGCGGAGAACATCCAGACTAGCTCGTAAGAGACAAAACTAACCCTACAACACATACACACGCATGTTTTAAAAAGCATCATGCCTCTGGGAAAATCATTTCAACTCTTAATCACAGGAAATTCATGTTTAAAAGAAGATCTCCTCTAAAACGTATAGTAAGTAAACATAGGAATCATGTCGGATCCATAGCCATAAAAATTGGACATTGACATTTTTTTAATAAATTCATGACAAACAGAAAATGATACACTGTTTCACTAAAAAGTGTTTAAAAACAATACTTTGAACAAATATTATTTAAAAAGGGAATGGGAAAGAGGACCCACCTTTCATGAAAACCATTTCTGTGTAGACGAAAGCGGGAAGAGATTTCGAAAAACATTGTTATCCTAAAACGATGTCGGCAGTCGGGGTGTTCTAGGATCGACTCAAAGGATAGAGTTTCCCGTTAAAATTTTCAACGGGTGACATGTTCCAAATTCACAAATCATTCCATTCGAATCGCCTTCTTGAATCCATCTATAGCTTCGAAATACGAAGAGAAACATTATATTTGTCTAAAGTTCAGAAATCGTAAGAGATTTTCAAAAAATTCTTCTTAAGAACATTATGGGTTCCAGATTTTGGTAGAGAGTGAGGTAGACGTGTTACCTTTTCAACAGCCCACACAGTTTTGAACAGAAACACGGAATACTTTTATAGAAAAGAGAAGAGTTGAAAGTGAAAGTCAAAAAAACGAAATGGGATCAGCTGGGAAAAAAATTTCAGACCTCAGGAAAAATTCTGAGATTGAAAACAAAAAACAAAAAAAAAAAAAAAAACAAAAAACAAAAAAAAAACTCTTCCTTTTTTCTTTATAAATTTGATGTCTTCACTCTTTTGACCTTGTAGAAAGTCAAAAAGTGAAGACATCAAATTAAAAAAAAAAAAGGAAGGGTTATTATTATTATTATTATTATTAATAGTATTTTTTTCTTTTTTTTTTTTCTGACTCTGAAGTTTTTCTCGGCTCACAGAAATTTTCCCAGCCGATCCGATTTCGTTTTTTCACTTTCACTTTCAATTCTCTTTTCTATAAAAGCATTCTACGTTTCGGTTCAGAAAAATGTGCGCTGTTGAAAAGCAACACGTCATAGAAATGTTTTCCCCCTCGATTCGATGCGTCAAATGAGACCTATCTAAAGGGTTATTAGAACGAATTCATACTTGTGTATTGAAATCACTCGACTTTCGACTTAACATCTGTCTGTGCTGTGTATTCTACTTGGATACACACTTTTCCCTCCTTTCTGTGAAGGTAGGCCATCCTTTCTTCACAGCAATTAGACATTTTTTTCCAAATGACACGATCGACGAGACATCACCCTATTTTTAAGCATCCACCCTCTGTGATCTATGAAAGCATTTCCCGTTTTGTTTCCGTTGAGTCTGTGCTGTAGAGCCCCCAAATGGATACAAGGGTTCTTATTCTAGAACGTGTGCACTGTTTTGACGTTTCATTTCAAAGTTGGGATGATGGGAGGGTCCCCTTCCTTTCAAACTGCACCGTGGAGGTAGAGATATTAGAAAGTTTCGAGCCTACGTGTTTAATTCATGGGTGAACCACGGGTCGTGAACAAAACAGGACCCTTCGTGGATCGTCCCTAGAAAAAAGCATAGAACGCAAGTGGCTAGCCGTGTTTTGTCTATTCGACATTATTCAAAAGGATCTCTACTCCCTTTTTGGTTCGAAGGATGTCTCAACCTGTTGTCTTAGGTGTCTAAAGAAATTAGCTTTTCAGGAAAGGAGTTGTCTTAGGTTTCTAAAGAAATTAGCTTTTCAGGAAACTAATGTTACTTGAGAAACAGGACGAGATAGGTTGAGAGAGGTTTCAAAGAAAAAAGAGAGATGTCGTTCATTTTTATCATGTCTGAAGACATGATAAAAATGAACAAAAAGTATTTATAATATATATTATATAATATATATATATATATTTTATTTTTAAAAATTTTTTTCAAATCTCTCAGAAAATATTTTCCAGCTCATCTGTAATGACTCTCCTACTCAGTTTCGAAAAAAGAGAATGTGTCTTACTACTCTCCATTTTTTTCAACTTTCTAAGAAAAAAATATTTTACAGCAACGTCTCTCAACATGGGCCTGCTTCATCCTTTCCGAAAAACGACACGTTGGTATCGTCTTCATGGGTGTTTCTCTGAGATCTATTAAAAATGGTTGCAGAATTCACTCGACAGGACTTGTCAAAGTATTCCGACCTTCACTTCACAGGGAGCCCTGCTAAACATACCTGATTTAAGGGAAAAGAGTTCCGCGATTCGTTGGAGGAGATATCCAAAAAAATAACGTGGTAGTGAGTGAAAGTAAACGAACCCTTTTCATTTGAGCCATCACGAGATTTCAGCGACCACGAGAGGGTTGAGAAGATATCCAAAACACATCTCGTGGAGATGATTATCTCGTAAGAAAGAAATCTAACCGTCCCACCACACCTACACAAACACATATGTTTTTTTAAAAGGATCATGCTTTTCGAAAATCATTTCAACTTTGAATAGGAAAATCATGTTTTAAAGAGAGGGTCTCATCTGAAACGTAAAGTAAAACACATGAATCATGTCGGGTATAGGTAGCCCTAAAACTAGGCATTGAAATTTTTTAATAGATTCATGATCAACAGAAAATGATACAAGGTTTTACTTGCAACTATTTAAAAGAATCCTTTGAACCCATACTTGAAAAAGAAAGGAAGAAACATCCAGCTAGCTCGTGTAAAGTCCAGAAAGGTTAAGAGATTCTCAAAGAATTCTTCTTAAAAACATCATGGATTCCCGATAAGGGTAGAGAGGGAGGCGTGTTGCCTTTTCAAAAGCCCACAGTGTTCTGAACAGAAACTCGAAATACTTTTATAGAAAAGAGAAGAGTTGAAAGTGAAAGTCGAAAAACGAAATGAGATCGGCTGGGAAAATATTTTCAGAGCTCAGAAAAAAATTCTGCGTTGTGGGAAAAAAAAAACTTTTTGTTAATTTTTCTCATGTCTTCTAGACATGATAAGAATTAACTCATCCCCCTTTTGTCTGGGAATGTTGTCTCACCGTTTCTAAAAATAGACCAGAATCCAATCTTTTCTTGGAATTCTATTCTTTAGAAAGGATGAGTCATGGTCTATTTTTAGAAAGTAGGAGACAACATTCCCAGACAAAAGGGAGTGAGTTAATTTTTCTCATGTCTAGAAGACATGATAAAAATTAACAAAAGTATTTATAATATATATTATATAATATATATATTATATAATTTTTTTTTCTTTTTTTTTTCTACGACTCAGAATTTTTTTCTGAGCTCTGAGAAATTTTTCCCAGCCGATCCCATTTCGTTTTCCGACTTTCACTTTCATCTCTTCACTTTTCTATAAAAGCATTCCATGTTTCTGTTCAGAAATGAGCGGGCTGTTGATGAGGCAACATGTCTCTCTCTACCCAAATCTGGAACCCTAGTCACAAGAGAATATAATACTAGAAAACTAGTTTAGCTTATTGATCCAAAAAATGTCCCATGCTAGAACTCAGAATTATTTTCACAGCCGGGCTTTCCAGTATCCACTCCCAAGATTTTAGATTTGCCCTCAATCATCCATGGGGGACATGTTCCAAATTCATAAATTCTTCAATTGGAATCCCCTTCTTTGACAAATGGCTAAGAAATTCTTAAAGAATATCATGGGATTGGATAAAGAGAGAGACGTGTTGCCTCTTCCACAGCCCACACGGATCTGAAGTGAAACGCGGAATGCTTTTATAGATAACTGGGGAATTGAAACTAAAAGTCAAAACCCAATCGAAAGTAAAAGCCCAACAGAATTCCACAAGAATGAGTCATGGTCTATTTTTAGAAAGAGTGAGACAACATTCCCAGACAAAAAGGGAAGGGAGTTAATTTTTATCATGTCTAGAAGACATGGTAAAAATTAACAAAAAGTTTTATTTTTTTCACAACACAGAAATTTTTTCTGAGCTCTGAGAATTTTTTCCCAGTCGGCTTGATTCACAAAACCAGATATATTCAAATTATTTCTAAAGAGGGTACTCATCTATTTAAACCACTCGAGTTTCGGCTTTAAATCAGGCTGTGCTGTTCACTGGAGCTGAATACACGCTTCTTCCTCCTGGAAAGAGGTTTTGTGAAAGTATGTGGAGATTGTTTTCAGCTGTCAGACATTTTTTTCCAACAGCCGACTGGATCGATGAGACACCCTTCTAATAGTTCAGACTGAACTTTCGGTTATCTTTGGAAGCATTCCTTGTTTCACTTCGGTTCAGTCTGTGCTGTGGACTCCCGACGTTTCTTTATTCGGGAAAGTGGCCACAGCTTTTGTGTGTGTTTCGTTTCATACTGGTCTTGATGGGTTGGTTCAATGGATTTCAAATGACACTGTCGAAGTTGGAGAAAGGTTAAGTCGATTCGGATGACGGCAAAGCATTTGAGGGCTATTTACCTTGAGGAATGCCTTCGTGGAGGACTTTGGAAGGTAAACTGGCTGGTATTCACGTTACACATGTGGAAAATCTACGAAAAAAACACCCAAGCAGCCAGCTTGAAAGTCATTCGTTCACGTTTTACAAAATATAAAATGGATTTTATAAAACATATTGGGATCGTATTCAAAATTGGATCATTCTGTTGTTTTATCAGAATATACGAGTATACGATTGAACAATTCATCTGAATCACATGATCTTGCCTTATTGAAAGTCATTTGTTAACGTTTCACAAAATATATATCAGTATACGATGTAACCATCGTGATCCGTTATCCTGACTGATGGAGTCAGCTGTGGATCACAACATCTTGTCTTTTTTGAAAAGGATTTGTTAAAGTTTCACAAAATATACAAAATATATATCAGTATACTATTGAAAAAATCATGATCCGTTCTCCTGACTGATGGAGTTAGCTGTGGATCACGGTATCTTGCCTTGTTGAAAACGATTTGTTAAAGTTTCACAAAATATATCAGTGTACAATGGAACTATCCTGATCCCTTAATCCTGACTGATTTAGTCAGCTGTGGATCATGAGATCTTGCCTTCTTGTAAGTCATTTGTTAAAATTTCACAAAATATATCAGTATACGATATATAAAATATATCATGATCCGATTATTCTGAATGCTGTAGCCAGCTGTGGATCACAAGATCTTGCCTTGTTGAAAAGGATTGTTAAAGTTTCACAAAATATATCAGTATACGTTGGAACAATCGTGATCCGTTAATCCTGACTAGTCTAGCCAGCTGTGGATCACGAGATCTTGCCTTGTTAAAGTTTCACAAAATATATCAGTATACAAAAGAACAATCGTGATCGTTGATCCTGACTGCTCTAGCCAGCTATGGATCACGAGATCTTGCCCTGTTGAAAGGGATTTGTTAAAGGTTCACAAAATATATCAGTATACGATTGATAAAATCGTGATCCGTTTTTCCTGACTGATGGAGTCAGCTGTGGATCACGAGATCTTGCCTTCTTGAAAGGAATTGTTTAATGTTTCACAAAATATATCAGTATATGATGGAACAATCGTGATCCGATTATACTGACGGGTTTAGCCAGCTGTGGGTCACATGATCTTGGCTTATTGAAAAGGATTTGTTAAAGTTTCACAAAATATATCAGTATACGATGGAACAATCGTGATCCGTTGATCCTGACTGATGGAGTCAGTTGTGGATCACATGATCTTGCCTTGTTGAAAGTCATTTGTTAAAATTTAACAAAGTGTATCAGTATACGATGGAACAATCGTGATCCGATTATACTGAGTGCTCTAGCCATCTGTGGATCACGAGATCTTGCATTGTTGAAAAGAATTTGTTAAAGTTTCACAAAATATATCAGTATATGATTAATAAAATCGTGATCCTTTTTTCCTGACTGATGGATCACATGATCTTGCCTTGTTGAAAGTCATTTTTTAAAATTTCACAAAATATTGCAGTATACGAAATAATAGCATGTTTTCTATAAAAATGACTATTGAGTAAAACATTTCTAGCCTTGAAAAGCAAAAACAGTAGCAGGGAAAAAAATGTCACCCTATGTCAAAGTATTGAAAGGAAATAAGAATACATTTCTATAAAATGGGTGACTCAATAAATATTTCTAGTCTATGAAATACAAAAGAGTAAGAAAAAAATGTTCACATACCTTCACAGAAGCTCTTCCCAGGAGAGGGAGAAGCGTGTATCCACGTTGAGTGCACAGCACAGACTGATCTGAAGCTGAAACGCGAGTGGTTTAAATACATTAGCGAGTTGCTTCTAGAAACCGACTGGGAAAATTTTCCACATCGAAAAAAAAAAAAAAAAAAAAAAAAAAAAAACCTTCCTTTTTCTTTCTTAATTTGATTTCTTCACTTTTTTTACCTTTTAGAAAGTCAAAAGAATGAAGACATCAAATTCAGAAAGAAAAAGGAAGGTTTTTTTTTTTTTCCCAATTCGAAATTTCGAAATTTTTCCTGAGCTCTGAAAATTTTTTCCCAGTCGTTAACATTTCGTTTTTGGACTTTCAGTTTCAATTCTTGGACCCATGATGTTCTTTTGTTGATGTTCTTGTAGTATATTCCTATACAAATTGATTGCCTTCTCCCCCCCCAAAAAAAGATGTCTTTTTTTATTTTTTTACCTTCCAATTTGTATAGCTATATACTGAAATCAGGCATGAAACTCAGTTTGTAGTATATTCCTATACAAATTTACTTACTTTCCCAGCAAAAAGATGTCTTTTTTTATTCTATTTTACCTTCAAATTTGTATAGCTATATACTGAGAACAGGCGTTCAAGTCCGTTGGTGGTATATTAGTATACATGGTCTATTTTTAGAAAGGGTGAGACAACCTTCCTAGACAAAAGGGGGGTAGAGTTAATTTTTATCATGTCTAGAAGACATGATAAAAATTAACAAAATGTATTTATAATATATATTATATAATATATAATTTTTTTCTTTTTTTTTCTCCACGACTCAGAATTTTTTCTGAACTCTGAGAATTTTTTCAAAGTCGACAGCCAACAGAAATGTTTTCAGCCAACGCGATTTACTTTCACTTTCAACTCTCTTCTATATAAGTATTCCATGTTTTCTGTTCAGAACCGTGCGGGCTGTCCAAGGTGCAACATGCTTTTTCTCTCTCTCTCTCTACCTCCTCTAGACCTAGGATGTTCTTTTTCAAGAAGAGGAATTCTTTTAGTCAATCGCGAGGGAGGAAGACGTCTTTTTGACGTTTTTTTGACGTCTCACAGAATAGAAATCATTCCTCCGTTTAGGGGAAAATGTTTCCCATTTGTAAAGCTAGGGCCCTTCGTTTCGATTTCATCAGCAACCGTTTATCAGGTTCTAGCGAAATTGGATGATCCATCCATGGATCAGAATTTTCCATCCGTAGTTTGGATGGATAGGGATTTCAACATAGTTTAAGAAAAATCCTTCAATCCTATTTGAAAGGAGATGTCATGATATTGAAAGACATTTTCCCATGACGGAATCTATCTATCCCACACCTTCTTCTAAAGTGAAGTTAAAGAGATTTTTCATACCGGGTTTTCAATTTTCACCTCAAACCATACCGTTGACCACGTGTCAGACACAAGCCGTGACATAAATTTCAGTTTCCATGACAGCTAACACTCTTGAGGTTTAAACAGACGTATGTATGAAAGAATTTATTTTTGATCCATTTCAGCGACTGAGTGGGCTGGGAAAAAAAGGCTCTTTCCATGACAGCTAACACGCTTGAGCTTTAAAAATGTATGTGTTCGATGTTATGCAAATTGTTTTCTTTCTTTGTACCGAGGAGCGGCGCAGACGCAAATTCGTTAGGTTTTTAAAGCTCGCGTTTAGAGCTTTGAGGTTGCTGTGAATTACTGGAGTTTCAACTAAGCAGAGGTTCTTCTGAGTTTGTGTTGGTAAGCCGCTACTGAGTTCGGAGTTGGCAGTGTGGTCTTCGCCGTTCCTCAACTAACTTACTTTGAAAGTCAATAAAGAAGTTTCGGTCAACGTTATGATTTTGAGGTTTTTTGGGTTCTATTCTGAAGTAATATCAAGTCAATTTACAGTCCACTATTTTTAACAACGGAACGTACATGTTTTTTGGTCCGTCAGCTACGGAGTCGCAGTAAATTTGGTGAGTCAGTGTGTTTTTTTATCTTTCTTATTAGATAATGGAATTTAGAACGCTTAAGACTAAAAAGCGTGTAGCTGAAGCTAAGTTAAGTAAACTGAAAGAGAAAATTACAGTGACTTACGATTCTGTTGATGTTGATCAGTTAGAACTTTTTAAATCTAGATTAAATAATTTAATGACCGAACTTTCGGATATTTTTAGTAACATATTTGTAGTGTGTGAAGAAAAAGATATTGATGTATTTATAGAAGAACAACAGGTCATACAAGATAGTGTTGATGAGTTAATTTTAATGCTAACCAGAGTTAAGAATGTTAAAGACATTAGTGTTGAAACTAAACCTTGTGAAATAGCGAGTATACGCTTACCTAAGCTAACTCTTCCTGTATTTAGTGGCAGTACTGAAGAATGGTTATCATTTTTTGATTTATTTAAAACTGCGATAGTGGATAATGACCGTTTATCAGGTGCACAAAAGATACAATATTTAAAGGGTTCTTTAAAAGGAGATGCTTTGCGGATTGTTCAAGCTTTAACTATTTGTGACAGGAATTTCGAAATGGCGTGGCATTTATTGTGTCAAAGATTTTCACATAAGAGAGAATTACTTTCATCGTTATTAAAGAAAATCTTGTATTTATCAAATTTACAAGCTGAAATTCCTAGTCAGATATTAGCATTAGTAGACACTGTAAGAGAGTGTGTATGTTCGTTTGAAAATCTAGGATTCAATCTAGGAACAATTCGCGGATACTATTTTAATGTTAATAGTACAGTTTAAATTGGATTCTTCGACGAGAGGGTGGTGGGAAAGAACATTAAAGAGTGAGGAACTACCAACACTTAATAATCTGCTATAGTTCTTGAAATCTCATGCCAGAACCTTGCAAGCAGGTAAACCGCAAGGTGTTAAAAAACAAGTTACAAAAGACAAATTAACTTCATTGGCTTCAGAGATTCGCGCGCAGTGTACGTATTGTAAAGCCGGTCATTCAGTTTTTAAATGTAATAAGTTTTTAAATTTGAATGTTCAGGAACGCGTTAATTTTGTCAAGAGAAATAATGTTTGTTTTAATTGTTTGGTTTCAAATCATAAAGCTTTCGAGTGTAGAAGTACACATAAATGTAAAAAGGGCTTTAAAAATCATCACACACTACTGCATTTCGAAAGAGTTCAAAATGAACCAAAGGCACGTAAAGGAGTTACGAACAGTTCGAATGAATTATCAGTGACGGCTAAGCCATTTTTCCCTGGGCCAGAACCTCGCGCTCAATCGGCTGGGTCAGGGGAGAATATCGCAAGTTCTAGTCCAGTAATTAAATATTGTGTTTCAGACTTTAATTTTCAGAGTGAAGTTTTATTATGTACGGCTGTTATTAAAGTGTTAGATTCATCGGGTGAATACCAATTGTGTAGAGCCCTCCTTGACCCTGGCTGTCAAGCAAGCCTGATTTCAGAAGATTGTGTACAAAGGCTAGGGTTAGCAAGAAGAAATGCCAAAGTTTTTATTTCATGTTTAGGGTCTTTGGATACAAAAACTAATGGAATTACGGAAATAAACTTCGTTCCGCATTTTCCGGCGAAAGTGTCATTTAAAACACGAGTATTTATCATCAATAGAATTATTGGAACTTTGCCGCATTTTACATTGGATAAGAAGTACGTTGAGGAATATAATGATTTAATGTTAGCAGATCCAACATTTTACAAAAGTGGGCCTGTTGATATACTTTTAGGCGTAGATATTGCCTTACCTCTTTTAACCCTTTAACTGCTTAAGACGTGTTTAAACGTTTTTGGAATTTCTTTAAAAATGCTTAAGACGTCTTTACACGAATTTCAAATCTCACGAAAAATGCTTAAGACGTGTATACACGAAGCCCGAATTTCGCGAAGATTGCTTAAGACGTGTTTAGACGACGCGATCTGGTCTTCCTTCCCTTACCTTTCTGCAGGCGGCTGTCAGTTGACACAAAGGTCTTAATAGGGTGTGAAGTCTCTTTGAAAAGAGCACTTTAGGAAAAAGTCCTTAGAGTGAAGTATCTTTGTCAGACGGCAGGTATGTATTATCTGTGTGCCGACTCAAAGTTTGCGAAAGAAGATAAATCGTTTTGCAATTGTTTGCCTTGTGGTACTTTATACAAATGAAAGTCAAACAGGATCCGACGTTGTTATAGTACATTGCCTAATTTTAGTAGAAACAAGAAAAAATAAGAATTGTAACGGAGGACGCCTTTATGCCTATATGTTATAGAATCAAATATTTTATTTTTGCATTGAAAAATGATTACAATTTCTGATTCGTCAGGAAAAAATATAAAATGTTGCAACCAGCTTTCTTGTTTGCCTTCGTATTTCAAATGCGCGTTATTATAATGGTATATTCTTCTTTTTACATTCTTAAATATTAAAACTGTGCTTTCGGCATGCCTGAGTTTTGTACTCGTATGTGTGGCTCTATGCTCTGTAGAAAGGGCGAACTGACATATAAAAATTATATGAATGTTGAAAGGAAGATATTCTACTCGAAACTTCAACTAAATGGAATAAATGAATACGACGAAGGAATTTCTAGAAATATTTGTTTTAAAAATTTTATTATTAAGATTTTAAATCCAAAATGTTTTGAAATCTAAAGAAAAAATATGTAATCCTTGAAACAATTTTGGAAAGAAATCTATCGATATAAAATCTCTTAAAATTAATGGAATGTAAATGAATTAAAACAGTTAGTGTACGAAAGGGTTAGATATACTCCGCACAAAAAATTACAGTCAGAAGATCAATTATTTAAAGGTATGAATTAATTACATTAAAAGAATTTAAAAAATAAATTAACATCTGTCCAAATGTCAATGCTAACAGCAATAGCACGAATGAAAGTTATTCTTTAAATTCCGAACTTAATTCATCCGTCGATACGCAATGATTGTGTCTTTGCGATTACTTTTCTTATAGATACTACAAAAGGCCGCCAACGAAGTAGCGGTAAAATCGTTGAATACTAATAGTTTGAAGCGGGTTCAAATCCTGACGAATGGATTGCCTGGATACCAGTTTTAGCGAATTTTTGCTGCCGATGTTTAATGTGAATATGAGCCAATTTTAGTTAGCTTTTCATGATGACGTGCCTTGACTACGAGTCCTCGCTCGGGTTGTGTTTGGTTTGGCTTGTTAGATTATTAAGCACGTGAAGGCGATCTGTCTAAGGGAAGGTATGCTTTCGTGACAGATTTTCTAAGGGAAACAATCTCGCACTACAAAAAGTTAAAACCATAAAAACGCCCATGCAATCAGCTTGTTCAAGGGAGTTTGAATGCAGGTCAACTACCAGTATGTTAAGAGAAGCGATTTCAAGAATGTTTAATTACTTTATTTAGTTTGTCATAAGCTAAATAAAATAATTAAAAATTCTTGAAATCTCTTCACATTACTGAAATGGCAATAACTTCGAATTATACTATGCTACCACTTTTCCTCTAATATGAAATTTTGAACTTTTCCGTTATCGGACAGCCCACCAGCGACTGAGCGGAGTCTAACGGAACAACTGGTGGTTCTGTCCGGGGTTCGAATCCCGGCAAACGGGCTGGTTGCCAGGATGGTATTCTTAGTTTTCCATATGTGTAACATGTATGCAAGCCAATTTCCGTTAGGTAGTCCTCGAACGAAGGCATCCTTCACCTTAGGCAAATAACCATCGAGTACTTTGCCATAATCAAATAAACCTTTATCCATAACATGCTTCAAATATTATTATGTTGAAAAGTTTATGCGCCAAAGTCGGCCCACGTTGAATGAAGTATGTCGTTTATTTTTTCTTTGTTTTTTATAACAACAATGTTCTTGTTTTCAAAATCTGAATTATCAATAAAATTCTTTTAATAATATGCGATTCTATTTTGTTTTTTTGTTTAATGAAAAATTAATTTAAGCGACAAATCTCTTACATTTAGAAAAATTTTCGATTTTCGAAACGAGTTGCTGTCAAAAGTGCATCTTCTCGTTGCTGCATATATTTATTTAAAGCAAACTGCTTGGCGCGTGTGCTTTTATATTTGAAAAGATTCAGAGAATTTTCAACAGGGAAATAAAGTTATTAATTTTGCTGAATTTTGTGGATTCTTTGTGTTTTGAGGTAAGTCAAACCATCAGATATGTGACAACCTTAAAATAAGGGTATATATAATCAGGATTTTTCGGGCAGACATTCCCAGCGAAATACATTACAAAAAATTATCTATGTAGAATTAATGTATATTCCGTTTAGTATTTTAATTTATCAGTGTTATTACACATCAGTTTATCAGTGTAAGTTATATCGAGTTTTAATTGTGTTCGATATAAGAATTTTATTTGGTTTATATAAATCCGATTCGTTTAATAATATTATATTTATTAAATACTATTTATTAGGTTTCCAAATCTGTCAAACCCAATCAATGGCCTCCTGGCTAAGATATCTGATTATCGCTATTTCGAGTCATATTCGAACCCAAACAAACGAACTGGTTGAATTTTGTGATTTCCCCTATGTGTAACATGAACATGAGTACGTTTTACTTAGAAAGTCGTCCATGGAGACATTCATTGCCTTCGGCTGATAGGTCTCGTTTCCTTTGCCATACTCAAAAAATCTAAAAATTTTTCAAAAAGACTAACAGATGCATATAACAAAATAAAATTAAGTAAATGCATATAAAAAAACTGAAGTAAATGTATATAACGAAAAAAAATGAGGTAAAAACAAATTTTCAATCATTTTTCAATACAGTAGTTTTTAAATTGCTTGTTTTCAAATTTTATTTCATTTTTATGTATGTACTAATATACAGTGTATGTGTGCGAAAGTGTGCTTGTTCGGCATATCCATATATATTAATTAAATAAATCTGATTTGAAAATGCATGCATTAACGCACTATTCTCGTAATTTGAAAAACGCTAAAGTATTGTCTGAGAAAAATATTTATAAAGAAAATTAAATTTCGTCTCCTGACTCGGTGCTGTGTAAAATTTTAAATAAGCTTATTAATTTTTTTTCTTCTTTATTAAAAACAAATTAGTTTCTTTTCATCTATATATGAAAAATAACAAAATCTTGCTGTCAGAATGGAAATTCTTAAAAATATAAAACTCGTTTTTTTCGAACAAAAGTTTCTGAGAAATTTCTCTAGGTCAGCAGGTAGTAACAGGACCACTGACTGCTTTGTTTGAAAAACCCGATGAAGTGGATGATTTTACCCCCAAAAGGTTTTCTTTAACAAAGCAGATGCGGTCCAAATGGCTTTGCTGAGAAGCGTTCGTATTTGAATAGCTTGAAGCTTGAAAGCTTGAGTTGGAAGACGTTCCCGAAGCAATCAGTCAGAGAGCAATAAAATTTGTTATAGATATTTCTCTCTCTCTCTCTCTCTGTGAGTTCTTGAAATCTTGGAATGGGTGAAAGTTTATTTTGTTTTACATATATAAGGAAACTGCACGTAAAGCAAAATAATTCAAGGCACCCATTGTATGTTAATCATTGTACGTCCCCTCAGCTCTTCGGTTGGGTATTAAGAAAAGAAATTCCTATACTGCTTTTGTATTACTAGTATAGTGAAAGATTTGAAAAAAAAAAAAAAAATAGCTTCATATGAAAAGTTTTTCTCCGATGAACGAATACAGCTGAAACATGTTTCTGTCTTCAAGTATATCCAAAAAACATGAAATAGTATTGTACTCTTTTGTATTCTATTGCATTTTTATATTACTTCGTGGTAAATTTTTTGATTCTTAAATTTCTCTCTCTCTTTTCTTATAATACACAAGTACTCTTTCAAATATGGCTGACCTATGAACCTAAATTTTTATACTATAAAATTTTATATAAAAATAGCCGTAATCATTAGACACAGCTTTGTGCATATTATATTCTTGAATACATGCCTGCAATTAATACTAAGAATACTATTGATAAAATTCGTGATATAATTAATAATGAAAATACTGTTTAAGCTAAAAACCGATTTGAATCTTTTTTTTCATTATAGGGTAACATGAGCCAAAGAATTTTCGTTAGAAATATACAATTATGCTAACTTGACACATCAGATAGAAAATATTTTATCGTCATCATCGGCTATGATAAAAGATTTATACCCTTAAGATTTTGGATTATGATAAAGCACACAGGACCTATTTGTTTAAGGGAAAGGAAGTCTTCAGGGTAGATTTTATTTTTGTTGGAAACAAACTGTTAATTCACAATCAATTGTACTTATGAAAAACCCCTAAGCCTCCCATGCAGCCGCTAGAATTTACCGGTGCTCAGCTATCTTACCGCTTGGAGAATAGTTGGCTTTCTGAACTTACGCAATATCTATTTGAATTTGAATAATTGCATAAAAAACGAGCAAAATAAAATGACACATTGTAAATAGTACATTTTACTGATATCAAACTTTCTTTGAAAAAGGAAAATTAATTGTAAGGAATAAGATGGATACATTTAATTAAACGGCGCGCAATAACAGCGCTGATCATATGTTTCGTATAGGAAATCATTTTCTTCGTGTTATCGTATAACGGAAAATATCCACAGATTATATTTTACAGTTTTTAAGAAGTCATGGGTTATCTGCTTTAAGAGAACACCTTCGTGGGCAATTTTCTAAATAAAATTAGCTTGAATTCACGTTACGCATCGGGAAAATCATAAAGACCACAAGCAGCTAAACTGTTCGGTTGCCAACAACAAACTACCAACATCCAGCAATCTTATTCACTCAACTATAGTGAACTTAAACTAATGTTTGTATATTATTAGTAGTATTAAAATAACGAAAATATTTATTCTAATAAAAATTTTTGTTTGAATATCCTCCCTAGTAAGGTATTTTCTTTGGTTGGAGATTTGTCAACAATAAATGCTATGTTCAAACAAGACATTTATTTAGAGCATAATGCTTCAAAAATGTATGCTGCAATCCCTAGAAAAAAAATATCGCCGGAAAATATATCTCCGAAAAAATATTTAATTATTCATATTCTTATGATTAATTATTAAATAATTAATAACTTTTATAATTATTAAATGAAATGCTTATTTTTACTTTACCAAATGTACAGCAACACTCTTTCTTTACAAAAATACCATATTGAATAAATTATATTGTAAGCTATTAAGTAACAACATTGCTTTGTTTAATTAAGATACAATAACAAGCCGAACAAACATTAAATTGGAAGTCAAACAACAAAAATCAGCGTTATATTTTCAAATTTTCACAATCTAATTTTCATTATATCTTATCTCGTTCATTTGCGCTTTTGCAGCTGAAGATGAGGGTTCGGTAAAATCATCGAAACTAGTCCTGTGAAAATTTGAAAATATAACTCTGATTTTTGTTCTTTGACTTCCAAATTAATTGCTTTGTTTGTTATTAATGTGTCTCATCTTTCCTATTTCAGATAAAATTTACTAGTGTTTCTTGGACAGGAAAGCAAGAATTTTTAATTTGAATCAATAAATTTATGATACACTGAAAACGGTTTCAAGTTATAATTCCCTTTCTGAATATCTTGAATGTATATGAAAAAGTAAAATGCAAATTTAATATTAATATTATCACCTTTAAAAACACCCAAATGTTTCGCTTATTACTCTCTTAAAACTACGTAATAATTAAGGAAAAAAGAAAGTATTTAAAATAATTATTCGTTGCATGCAGTTGAAGAATATAGGAAAATGTTGAAGGTTTTAAAAATTTTTAATTAATGACAAAAATACGGAAAATCGGAAATAATACGAAATGTTTCAGCAATATCTCAGAAGGAATGAAAGTTGCACCAGATATTTGTCAGAATATAATTTTAGTGATAGCAGTTTAATCAGTCTGCATTGAAATTCCGGTGATAATCAGTGACATACAGATTTAGGTTACTTAGGTTAAAAATGCGTAATAATTTAAAATATAACCGGGTAAATTTTAAAACCAATTTATTTGAAAACTAGCAGCTTCGCTGCGAGCCTTCGTCTGGCTTTTAAATGTACCGGAAAAATGGCTAAAGGGAACTCCAAACGTTAAATTTAAAACTGCGTAGGATTTTACTCTGCAGAAGAACTTCATAAAAAAAGTTATTACGTATAACAAAATTACAATGAAATAAGCAATATCCCTTATTACAAATATTAATTATCCTAATAAATAAATTAACCAAATTCCCTTTGCAAAATCTTAAGAACTCAAATGCTATAAAGGAGGTTAAGAACTTTGTTTCCTAAAAAAATCAGTCAAAACTTTTCAATATCTTAAAAACAGTGAAATGAGCAATAAATAAAATAAAGGAATGCAAAAAACAAAAAATTCTGAAAAGCAAAGTATAATTAATGATATTTTATCTTATGTTTTCAAGGGAAAAAATTACAATGAAATAAGCTATATCTCTTAATACAAATATTAATTATCCTAATTCAAAAATTAACCAACTTTCCGTAGAACATAAATCATGCAAAACTTTCCAATATCTTATAAACAGGGAAATAAGCAAAAAATAACATGAAAGCAACTCAAAAAACATAAAATTCCGAGCAGAATTTTACTCCACAGAACAACTTTATCAAAAAAAAAAATGAATAAAAATATATTATATTTATATAAAAATGAAAATGAAATATACCAATCTCTTAAAAACAGTGACATAAGAAATACGATGAAAAATTGTTGCCAAACTCATATTTCTAAAAGAATGAAACTATTCAAAATGATGCGATTACATCAAAAATCTATCAACAACAATAAGACAGGAAAATTGTTGCCGAAATCACATTTTTAAAGAAGTGAGATGTGAGAAGTGTACTCGGAAGCTTCATTTAAAAAATCTTTTAAAACTACAAAATATTATCATTTTTCCAAAATTCTTTTTGTAAAAGCATTCGCAAGGATGAAAGTTTAACGTGTCCAAAAATCAAAGAAAAATAAACTGTACATTTTTAAAAATAAACTTTTTTAGAAAAAATCCCATTGAAAAAGTGTTAAGCTCCCTTTGTTAAATAAATTCGTATTTAATCGATTTATTGAAACACGAAATTTATTTTCAGTTCGTAAAATAGCTAAGTGCCTACGTTTCATGACGATGTAAAAATGGAGTGTGTAGAGCAAAATCTCGCTTTCCTATAGCCCATTATGTTTCAAAATGACACGATTTCGTCACAAAACGTGAAATAAAAAAATTCGAATTCGAAAAAATCGCTTCGAAGTGCACTGGCTCTTGTGTAGATGTACCTATGTACCAAATTTCGTAGCCGTGGGTCTATTAGCTTACGCGCAGCGCGAACGAAAGGCACACACACAGACAGACTCTTTCTTTTATTATATGTAGAGAAGATATGTAGAGATAAGATTGTTTGAGGGAAGGAAACTTTTAAATTTCGCAGCTGTACCCTGACCCTTAAGACGGTCATCACGGAGAGTCTAGCCTTTTGCAATTCTCTTGAGAGCTCACATCTTCCGAACAATATCTAGTGTAATCAATCTCACTTAGCGGAATCATTGAAGTAAAATTCTGGGAGGGATGGGAAATAACAAAAGAACTGCTTGACAATTTTCAGAGGTTTAGGGTTATTTTCGCGACATTTTACGGGAAGTTCGGTCCAAAACTAGCGACAGTTTTAAAGGGATTCGCAGAAAATCACTCGACAGGCTAAGGGTTAAAGGGAGAAATAATTAAATGCGAAGAAGGTAAACCGGTAGCTTCAGGTTCTTAACTAGGATGGATTATTTCAGGTAGTGTGAATAATTCAACAGAAATTAATCCTACTATCTATGTTAATAATATACAAGTGGAAACTGATCAGATGCTGTCTGGAAATTGGATGCTGTACCTACGTTTGACATGCTTACTAAATCGGAGAGAGCATGTGAAGATTATTTCAAATCTACATATACGAGAGAGGAAAGTGGGGTATATACTGTGAAATTACCGTTTCACTCTCCGCCTTCTCAGCTTGGAGATTCCAGACAATTAGCTATGCGTAGATTCCAATCTTTAGAAAATTCACTTTAAAAAAAAATTACAATGTAATTTTGTAATAGAAAAAATTACAATGAAATAAGCTATATCTCTTAATACAAATATTAATTATCCTAATTCAATTAATTGTAATTTCACACTAAAAAGGTCTCAGATATATGAACAGTATAAGGATTTCATGAGGGAATACCTTTAGCTGAGACATATGGAGGGAGTGCCTGAGGAAGAGATTCTTATTGACTCTACGTATTACATGCCTCATCATGCCGTATTAAAGAAATCAAGTACTACGACTAAACTGAGAGTTGTTTTCGATGCTTCAGCTAAAATGACATCGGGTCTTTCATTAAATGATATTTTGATGGTTGGGCCAAGAGTTCAGCAAGAGCTGTTTCCAATTCTTCTACGGTTTAGAACTCACAAAATTGCAGTATGTGCCGATGTAGAGAATATGTTCAGACAAATTCGTGTCCACCCAGAAGATACAAATTGGCAACGAATGCTTTGGAGGGATAGTCCTAGTCAGCCCTTGAGTACATTTAGATTAGTTGTACGGATCTTAAGTTTTACTAACGTTTATTTTATTTTAAATCTTTACTATCACTTCTTATTTTCTACTTCCGGCCAGAATTATAAGCGTTAAAGTATTTATGCAAAGTTTGTCTGGCGAACGCCAAGTATTTAAGTTGTGGCTTTTTGCCAAGCGAGAGAGAGGAAGCAGTGAGTCGAAGCAGGCCGCTTACCTTAGAAGTTTTACGCAGTTGCTGGTTGCCTTCCAGGCCAGAGGTTTTAATCCTCTTGATAAATTTTAATGTATTGTAGTGTTCACAGTTCTCTGTACTACATACGGCTTCCTGTTAATATAAGGCCAATCTTCCACGTTTATTATTTTAAAGTTAAATTAGAGTTTAGTTCTATTTTTATATTTTTACGTTAGACCCCAAGTAGCGGGTCTGTGTATTCCGAAGTAAGGAAGTTATTGTAAATAGAGAAAAATAAAGGGTTTTGATACCCTTCTTGTGTATCCTGTCTACTTTCCACAGTTTTGAACATAGCTTTAGTAAGCTCTCTGTTCCGAGTCAGGTCCTTGCATGTTCCCGAAGAAGGTAAGACGGAACGTTGATCCTGATAGTGGCGCCCAACGAAGAAGAATAACCATGGCCGAGTTTCAAGAAGGACCTGTGCTGCCTGCAGAAGCGGCTCAGAATCCAGAAATGCCAGCTGCCGCCTTGGAAGGATTTGGTTACATCGTCCAGACCATGCGCGCTTCGATAAAACCAGAAGCAACATTTAATGGAAACTCACCGGTAACCAGTTTTTTGGAAAAATTGGATGACCACTTCATTCTCTACCCTGTGCACGAATTTCAAAAAGTTACCTTAGCTACCAGCGCTTTGAGGGGCCAAGCGCTTAACTGGTTCAAATGTATAGGCAGAAGTCTCTTGGGTCAAGCAGGAAGTCCCACCTATACTTACGAAAATTTCAAGACTGCCCTACTAAAAGCCTTCCCTGTCGTAAGGGATCGTGCGAAATTAGAAACGGAACTTTTCAGCATATATCAACAAAGAATCGAAAACCTCTCAAGCTTTATTTTAAGAAAAATTCACGTCTTCAAACTCTTGTATAAAAACCGTCCGGATCCTGAGATAATTCAAGTGATTTTGCCGAGGTTACTGCCCCAAGTGCAACTTGGGGCTTGAACTTTATTGAATTTTATTGAATTAAGAAACTTTATTGAATTAAGAAATCCGACTACACTGGAAAAGTTATTTGAGCTAGCAATCCAGTTTGATAGTAGAAGAACGGCTGTCCTTGAAAGAAGACGCCAATATCAACAGCGAAACCAATTTGGTGCGCCAAGACTACAGCAAACTCAAGCACATGGCTACGGAAGCAAAGCGAAATCAGTGGGCAAGGAAACCCGAGCATTCAAAAACAGCCGACGAACGTCGACAGTTCAATAGCAATCCAGGAAAAAAGTCTCAAGGCCAGTGGGAAAAGAAGGAAAGCGTGGAAATGAAAAATAATTTAAACTAAAACGGATTTCTGCTGACGGGAGGGTGCGGAAATCCGAAGCCAAGAAAACCCCTCTTCCTTCAAGTTAAATACCGTAATGGTGAAAAATTTGACTCTTCCGAAGATTGAAGTGTTGGTGAATAATATCCCAGCCACCGCACTCCTGGATACAGGCGCGCAGTGTTCCTGCGTGGCAGAAGATTTTTTTAGGAAGTATTTTCGGAAATACCGCATATATAATTCGGATAATACGACAGTGTTAGCGGCGCAAGGAGAAAAATGTAAGTGTATAGGTAAAGTACCGCTGTATGTCCGTATCAAGGACGAACAAGTAAAGGTGATGTTTTTTATAGTAAAGAATCTGCAAGCACATATAATCTTAGGAATAGATTTTCTTTCAGATGCACAAGCAACGCTGGATTTTAATGAAGCGTCCCTTAAGCTGACAATGAAACCAGTTCGTGCAGAAAAGGCTGAACCGCCGATGTTAAATCTTGACCACCTGCCTAATGACGAGCAAGGAAGAATCCGACAAGTGGTAAGTGAATTTGCTTCGTTATTTAGTGATATTCCAGGATCTACTCAGGTTACTAACCATAGTATTGACACCGGAGATTCAATGCCAGTTCGCCAAAAAGCATACCGGTATAATAAGAATAAGGAAAAAATTATAGAATGGCATATCACCGATATGCTACGTAAAAAGATCATAACGCCCATCTCAAGTAGTTATGCTAGCCCGGTGGTTTTATGTAAGAAAAATAATGACTATCCTTTGACACATCCAAAAAGGTGGAGATTCGCGATTGATTACCGTAAATTAAACTCCATAACTAAATATCCGGTATATCCGTTACCTATTATTGAAGAAATTCTAAGGAACATAACATCCACCAAATATATGACGACTTTAGACTTAACGACTGGTTATTTTCAAATAGGGGTTAGGCCTGAGGACGTGCCTAAGACTGCTTTTATAACCAAGTTTGGCACTTATGCATTTTTGCGTATGCCGTTTGGCCTTTCAGGGGCCCCGGCAAAATTTCAGCGATGTATGGACATTGTGTTAAGACCTGTTCTTGGAAAGTCCACATTTATCTATTTAGACGATATCATTATTAATAGTGATAATCTCGACCAACATGTACAGGATTTAAGACAGGTGTTTTCTTTATTAAATGAGGCCGGTCTAAAAGTTAATGTCGAAAAGTGCAAATTTGCAACCTCTGAATTAAAATATTTAGGTTATAAGATATCTCAGAAAGGAATAGAGACAGACGAATCAAAAATAATCGCTGTACAAAAGTATCCGACTCCAAACACGGCAAAGAAGCTCTCTTCTTTTCTAGGACTTTGTTCATATTATAGGTCCTTTATAAAAGATTTTGCAGCTATCGCTGAGCCATTGTTAAAATTAAAAAGGTAAAAGGCAAGATTTTCGTGGACGGCCGAAGCCAATAGTGCTTTCGAAAATTAAAACAAGCATTAACGCAAGCCCCTGTGTTGAAATTTCCTGAAAAGGATGAGAATTTAGAAATTTCAGCGGATGCTTCGGATTATGCGGTAGGAGCGGTACTTTCGCAAAATCAGCAGCCCGTGGCATTTTTTAGCCGAACTTTAAATCAAACACAAAGAAACTATTCCGCGACCGAGAGAGAGGCACTTGCAGTTCTGTTAGCAGTGCAAAAGTTCCGAGTCTATTTTGGAAAGGCGCCAATAACAGTATACTCTGATCATGCGGCGGTAACTAGATTGTACTCAGGGAAAAACTTATCCCCAAGGTTAATAAGATGGGCACTCAAGCTACAAGAATATAATCTGGTAATCAAACATACCCCCGGAAAGGAAAATATCGTAGCAGATGCCCTATCAAGAATTAAAATAGATGAACAATGTAATACTGTAAAGGTGGCAATGCTCACAGCATGTACAATAAATTCCCGAGAAACTGTAATAACCGAACTGGGTAAGGATCCTGAGTTTGGAAGCATTTATGAGTATTTAAAGGATCCTGAAAATTTTAGCCACCAAGATATTGTGGCGATAAGAAATAGGGCGGCCCATTACGAACTAATAGATGGTCTATTATTCTATACAAAAACTATGAATTCAAACAACGAATTTCGACCTGTTATCCCAGCTAGTCTTAGATTAAATATCCTGCACGAGTTACACGACAGCCCATTAGCTTCTCATGCTGGTATTCGAAAAACTATCCAACGCGTACGCGAGGCAGTCTATTTTCCTGAACTGCAAAAGTTAACAAGGGCGTATGTCCAGTCCTGCCCAACATGTCAAGCAGTTAATTATATTAATTTCCGCCCGGCCGGGTTTCTAAATAGTATTAAATCCGAATTTCCAAATGAAATAATTGGCATCGATTTATTGGGCCCTTTCCCAAAAAGTCAGTTAAATAAAAGTCGCTATCTCCTTGTTATGGTTGATCATTTTAGTAAGTGGACCGAAATTGTTCCCTTAAAACGAGCCTCCGCGAAATTAATTACTGATTCTATTTTAAAAAAATATATTTTAAAATACGGGGCGCCCCTAAAAGTTATATCGGATAATGATATATGGTCCTCAATTTGTAAGTAATGTATTTGAAGACATGTGCCAAAAACTGGGCATACGTCATTTAAAAATGGTCCCGTATCGGCCGCAATGAAATATAGCGGAACGGGTCAATAGAAATATAGTGAAAATTATCCGTAGTTATGTTAAAAATTTTCATAAAAGCTGGGATAACTATGTCAATGAATTTGCTTTCGCCCTTAGGACCGCAAAACATGATACAACGGGCAAAACTCCTGCTGAGTTATTTTTAGGCAGAAAGATTATAACGCCGTTAGATAAATTATTTTATGTGCAACAAAGAGCCCCAGAATTTAAAATGGGTGATATAGAAAAACTAATTAAGGAAGCAAAGAAGAATACTGAAGTAGCACAGAGAAAACAGAAACTCTATTATGACTTGAAACGACGAGGTGTAACTTATAAAGTAGGGGATGAAGTTTTAAAAATTAAGCATTCACTTTCTTCAGCACCAGAAGATAAAACTGCCAAATTTTTTCCACGATTTGAAGGACCATATGTTATAGAAAAAATAACTCACGCTGTAGTAGTGTTAAAAGCCAGGAATGGTGAAACCTGCTCCGCAAACATTGATCAAATCAAACCCTAGTATGATCGTAATAAAATGAAAATTTTCAAAAATCTTTTGCAGGATCCGGCACAGCAGACACCGCAGGCACAAGCTCCAGAGGTGGAAAAACGACAAGTACAAGGGCAAGCCATTAAGAGGCAGGAGCAAGTGAAAAGAAAGTTTCCCCGCGGAAAAATTGAAGGTAGCAAGAAAAAGAAGCCGTTCCACCGTCCAGAAAAGAGAGCTCACGAACACCCCCAGAATGAAGAAGGGAGAAGGACGACGTATGCAAAGAGAGCCAGGAGAAATGACGGCAACTGTAACCCGGCTCTAAAACGGAAGATCTACTCATCCGACAGGACTCTCCGCAGCAAATGCCGCCGAACTGCGGAAGGGCCATCAGCGGCGGAGGAAAAGTTACAAGGAAAATTTGAACGGCCAGCAACGAGGTCCAAGCAGGAACACGAAAGAAGTTTCCCGGTTCCGCCAAGACCAGCTGCCATCAAACGACCAAGACCACAGGCAGAAGCGAAAAAGAAGGTATTCAAGGGTGACCGAACTGGTGAAAAAAGGAAGCTTCTAGAGGAAGGAACTGAAGGGCGAGCCCGTACAAGAAGGAGGATAAATCAAACAACTATCTGCACTACCTTTAAGGACTGGGCCCAGAAAAGAATGTTCGAATATCACAAAGATAAGTAAAATTTTATGTTACTTTGCAAACTTAAGTTAATATTTCTTCTTACTGCAAGTGGCAGCTTTCAAGAAGTTTTACCTCATGCGAGGTCTACCTTTATCGCCAAAAGGGCGAGAAATGAGTTGTTACCGATTTTGGTATTATGTTTTTCAATTACTCGCGTGTAAAACTAAAGTTGATGTATAATAGCGATAAATTGTATAAATTTTATTTAAAACTTTCTGGCAAGAAAGAAGTTTTAGTCTGAAAGACTTTTTGAAATGTAGTATTTCAATGTAGAAAGAATTGGCACTTGCTTTGAAAAGAATAGAAGTTAACAATGTACTACTAATGTATGTTTTCAAATGTGTAAAATTAACGGCATGTTAATATGTTCTTATATACAATGTGAACTGTTATTTTAAATGTTAAGAAATACCGTGATATGGTAAAAGTGAAAGTAATGTTAAAATTTTTTTTATTCGTGTGACTGTAAAAAGACTAAATCATGGTGAATATGTGTTAAAGGTTGAATGGCGTAGTTAGGCTCTCTGACGCTACACTTCAGAGTTAGCCACTTTCAGAATAGTACCTCAGGGTTTAGAGTTGAAATTAGGGTGTGTTACGAGGTCTTGGTATGTTGAATTTTAACACGTTAGTGTTTTGATTGTAGGAGGAAGTGTTGAACACATAGACATAAACACATTCGTGTTTGGTGTTCTTTTACAACACATGTCAGAGAGCACGGGGAGAGATAACTAAAATAGTTATGAATGAAATAAGAATTTTAAGAGAAATATAATTATACATGTTACTTGCCATTTCATTGTGTAACATTTCATTAAACTAAGGAACCAGATTTGAATAAAAGCTCCTGTTTAGATGCAGTACAGATGAAAAAAAAATTGTGTGTCCTGGGAGCTGCTATTGCTGCTATTGTAAAAACAAATTTCTTTCTTTTAAATTTCTAGTTTCTAGCGAAAAATGTTTGTAAAAGATTGGCCTCGCGTTAGATTCTAGAGCTAAAAGTTTTCAACAAGGTCGTTTTAGACCTCAGTTTCAAACTAATTAACTCTGGCGGAAAGTATGTAAGGATCTTAAGTTTTACTAACGTTTATTTTATTTTAAATCTTTACTATCACTTCTTATTTTCTACTTCCGGCCAGAATTATAAGCGTTAAAGTATTTATGCAAAGTTTGTCTGGCGAACGCCAAGTATTTAAGTTGTGGCTTTTTGCCAAGCGAGAGAGAGGAAGCAGTGAGTCGAAGCAGGCCGCTTACCTTAGAAGTTTTACGCAGTTGCTGGTTGCCTTCCAGGCCAGAGGTTTTAATCCTCTTGATAAATTTTAAACGTATTGTAGTGTTCACAGTTCTCTGTACTACATACGGCTTCCTGTTAATATAAGGCCAATCTTCCACGTTTATTATTTTAAAGTTAAATTAGAGTTTAGTTCTATTTTTATATTTTTACGTTAGACCCCAAGTAGCGGGTCTGTGTATTCCGAAGTACGGAAGTTATTGTAAATAGAGAAAAATAAAGGGTTTTGTATACCCTTCTTGTGTATCCTGTCTACTTCCCACAGTTTTGAACATAGCTTTAGTAAGCTCTCTGTTCCGAGTCAGGTCCTTGCATGTTCCCGAAGAAGGTAAGACGGAACATTGATCCTGATATAGTGACAGTTACATATGGGACTGCCTGTGCGCCATATTTGTCTACTAGAGTAATGAAACAACTTGCATTAGATGAACAAGTGAGATTTCCTTTAGCATCAAAAATTGCCCTTCGTGATTTTTATGTTGATGATTTGCTTTCAGGGGCACAAAGTGAAGAGGCAGCGAATGTTCTAGTTCAACAGTTGAATGAAATGATGAAAAGGGGTGGATTCCGCTTAAGGAAGTGGAGTTCAAACAGTTCAGCTATTTTAGAGAATATTCCCGAGTGCTTACGAGAATCCAGTATTTCTCTTGAACTAAACAGTGACAAGAAAGTAAAAGTATTGGGAATTAATTGGAACAACTCTAGTGATACGTTTCATTTTTCGGTATGCATAAGTGATAAAGAGTTTACTAAGAGGACTATTTTATCAGAAGTAGCCAAAATCTTTGATCCAATGAGATGGTTAGCGCCAACAATAATATACGCGAAAATATTATTACAAGAGTTATGGAACTTACAGCTGGGTTGGGATGAACTCGTTGATAAGAGAATAAGTAGAAAATGGAAGCGTTTCTATCTAGAATTACCCTTACTTTCAAGCTTACAATTTCCGAGGTATGTATTGAGTCCGAAGGCAGTAGTTATAGAAATCCATGCTTTCTGCGACGCTTCAGAAAAGGCTTATTGTGCAGTTATCTATCTCCGAACAATCAACCTTGATTCGTCAGTCAAAGTCAGCCTTCTGACATCGAAAACCAGAGTAGCGCCCTTAAAAACCCAGTCTCTTCCGAGACTAGAGTTGTGTGCTGCGTTACTTTTAACCAACCTCTTACATGCAGTATTATCGGGCATAGAACTGCCTATTAACAATATTTACGCATGGACCGACTCGCGGGTTACATTGGCATGGGTCTCGTCCGAACCTCGCCGTTGGCTACCTTTTGTGGCAAATCGAGTTGCAAAAATCCAGGAAGCTATTCCAGGTATTCAATGGAATTATGTTGCTGGGAAAGAAAATCCTGCAGACTGTGGGACCAGAGGTTTTATTCCATCAGAATTCCTACAATGTGAGTTATGGATGAAGGGGCCGCAGTGGTTAAACGAATCCCTAATTCATGTAAAGCAAAATTCAAGTGTAGAATTAGAGGGTGAAGTTATGTTGAAGGAATTGAAAAAGAGTTTCAGTTCAAATGTTTCCAAATTTGAAGAGCCTAGTGTGTTTTCAAGATTTTCATCATGGTTAAAGTTATGTCGAGTGTTAGCGTGGTGTTTACGATTTAGAAATAATTGTAGTAAGTTACCTACAGAGCGTATAAAGGGTTATTTATCTACTGAAGAATTCTGTGAAGTTACTTCTATGATTGTTAGGATTGTGCAAAGAGTCGAATTTCCAGAAGAATTATTCTGTTTAGACTCTGGTAAACCCTTGAAGACATCAAGTAAATTACTGTCTTTAAGTCCATTCTTGGATTCCGCGGGAGTAATGCGTGTAGGCGGAAGGCTCAGAAACTCTACAGTTTCAAATAATCAGAAACATCCTATGATTTTACCTAAGAATCGCAATATTACGCGTTTAATTATTAAGCATTATCATGACACGTATCTTCACGCAGGTACGCAGCTACTCACTTCTGTCATAAGACATAGATTTTGGATTGTGAATGCTAGAGATATTATAAGAAAGTGTATAAACCAATGTGTTATCTGCCGTAGAGTTAGAGCGCAAACTGCAACTCAGCTAATGGCAGATTTACCCGCTTCAAGAGTTACTCAAAGTAGAGCTTTTTCTCGTGTAGGGATTGATTTAGCAGGACCATTTAACGTTAAATATCGTCTTGGTAGAGGAGTCAAAATCTTTAAGTGTTACGTATGTCTATTTATTTGTTTTACTACAAGAGCAATTCACTTAGAATTAGTTGGAGATCTTTCAACAAAATCATTCCTCGCGACACTTAAGCGGTTTGTAGCTCGTAGAGGCAAACCGTGTGAAATTCACAGTGATTGTGCAACGAATTTTATAGGAGCTAATAAAGAATTAAGGAAAGCCTTTTCTATTGTTCAACGTGATGAACAGCTACAGGGTTATATTTCTTCAGAAAATATTAAATTATATTTAATCGTCCCTCTGCCCCTCATTTTGGAGGGCTTTGGAAAGCGGGTATGAAGTCTATGAAACATCACTTAAAAAGATGTTTAGGAACACTTATTTTAACATACGAGGAATTTTTGACATTAATAACCCAAATTGAATCCTGTCTTAATTCTAGGCCTTTGGTACCAGCTTCAAGTGATTGTAGCGACTTGGAGGCGATAACACCAGGACACTTTTTAACCGGATCGGCTTTAAGCGCTATTCCAGAATCTAACCAAATTCAAGAAACCATGAGCTGCAGTGACCGTTGGAGGAACGTGCAAAGGTTATTTCAACATTTCTGGAATCGTTGGAGCAGTGAGTATTTATCTAGATTGCAGCAGAGACTCAAGTGGTGCAAGGTACAACAAGACCTGAAGATTGGTGATATGGTTCTTATTAAGAACGAAAATCTACCTCCGCTACGTTGGAAATTAGGTAGAATTACTAAAGTATATCCTGGTTTGGATAAGAAAGTTCGAGTGGTGAGTTTACGCACGTCTAATGGTGAAATAAAACGACCTATAGCAAAGCTATGCGCTTTGCCATTTAATTCCTGATTTAGAGACTTTACTTTTTATTTTTCAGGTTTATGCAGTTCAACAGTTTAAATTTATTGTTTGAACCCCCTTGGGACTTCAAGGCTGGGGGTATGTTCGATGTTATGCAAATTGTATTTCTTTCTTTGTACCGAGGAGCGGCGCAGACGCAAATTCGTTAGGTTTTTAAAGCTCGCGTTTAGAGCTTTGAGGTTGCTGTGAATTACTGGAGTTTCAACTAAGCAGAGGTTCTTCTGAGTTTGTGTTGGTAAGCCGCTACTGAGTTCGGAGTTGGCAGTGTGGTCTTCGCCGTTCCTCAACTAACTTACTTTGAAAGTCAATACAGAAGTTTCGGTCAACGTTATGATTTTGAGGTTTTTTGGGTTCTATACTGAAGTAATATCAAGTCAATTTACAGTCCACTATTTTTAACAACGGAACGTACAGTATGAAAGAATTTATTTTTAATCCATTTCAGCGATTGAGAGGGCTGGGGAAAGGAAAGGCTCTTTCCATGACAGCTAACACGCTTGAGCTTTAAAAATATATGAAAGAATTTATTTTTAATCTATTTCAACGATTGAGTGGGCTGGGAAACATTTTCTTAGAGCTCAGGGGAAAAAAAGGCTCTTTCCACGACAGCTAACACGCTTGAGCTTTAAAAATGTAGGAAAGAATTTATTTTTAATCCATTTCAACGATTGAGTGGGCTGGGAAAATTTTCTTAGAGCTCAGGGAATGTGTGTCCAGGTTGAATGCACAGCACACACGGATGGGAAGTCGAAACTCGAGTCGCTTAAATAAATATACGAAATTTGAGTCATCGAGTGGACTAGGAAAAATTCTCAGAGCTCTGGAAATAATTCTGAATTCAAGCATGGGACATGAGAACAGAAATATATTACAATCATCGTGTCATCATTGTTTTCGAAAGCCAAAAGAATTCCTCATGAAAGAACATCTTTTCTTCCTGGTTGTGGGATGGAGTAGAGATGTTGCATCTTGAACAACCCACACTGATCTGAACAGAAACATGAAATGTTTTTATAGATATAAGAAATGAACTGAAATTGAAAGTAAAAATGAAATTGTATTGGCTGGAAATATTTCTTGGCTGTTGAATGGGAAAAATATTTCCAGAGCTGAGAAAAAAATGCTGAGTTAAAAAAAAAACTCTTTCTTTTTTTTCTATTAAATTGATGTCTTCACTTTGTTTACTTTGGAATGGAGAAACCCAAAGACCATGACTCATCCTTTCTAAAACATATAATTCCAAGAATGAGTCATGGTCTATTTTTAGAAACGGTGAGACAACATTCCCAGACAAAAGGAGGGTAGAGTTAATTTTTATCATGTCTAAAAGACATGGGTTTGAAAATTTTTTCCCAGCCGACAGCCAAGAGAAAATTTTCCACCCAAGACGATTTGGTTTTTACTTTCATTTTCAACTCTTTTCTATAAAAGCATTCCACGTTTTCTGTTCAGAACTGTGCGGGCTGCTTAAGGTGCAGTATGCTCTTTTTCTCTCTCTACCTCCTCTAGATCTAGGATTTTTTTTCTTTCTCAAAAAGTGGAATTCTTTGGGAATACATTACAATTTCACGAGCTAGCTGTTTCGTATATTTCGAGGAGATTTCAATGGAATTGTTTATAGAAGTCACCTATTGCAGATGGGGAAAATGTCCATACTGGATCGCTGGAGACATCTCACCCAGATAGGTCACGTTATATTTTTCCCACATCTAAATAAATTGGACATGAGCCATCCTTTTGTTTTCTCATCCAACAAAGATAGACACTGGAGATCCTTTTGGGTTTTCACTCTTCGCGAACCGAGACGGGCTGCAGCGACACTTTGCGTGTCATGTTGTATTTTTTTTTCATACACCTAGCCAAATTTAGACATGAGCCATCCTTTTTTTTTTTTTTTTTTTTTTTTTTTTTTCCATTGAGCCAAGATGGACTCTGGAGACAATTTTGCTTCTCAACGGAAAAGTAAATTTTCTGAATGGGTGCCGATGTTCGAATATTTTTGTGACCGACTGTACAATATCACAGATTGTTGCAATAGGTGAAGGTGGGGGTTCGCGAGAGGTTTTCGTGTGTGTGCCTGACGAATATGCTCTTTATGACGCCTGTTTTAGGTGGAGAGAAACATGGAAAATGTTCAAGCCAAAAAGTGGATTATGTCGCCCCAAATTTGTATCCTTTCTTCTTCTTATTAATATTATTATTGTATCCGTGTTTACATATTTGTAAAATTAATAAAATTTATAAAACAGTTTTCTTAAATAAAAATCATTAAGAGATTTTTTCTTCTTCCACTTGAAAGAAACAGTTTATATTCAACGACATTTAACACCTACGATGCGAATAATACGTGTATTTTTAGGGGGGGGGAATTAGCACCCTGGCAAACGTATCAGTATCGTGCTTTCCTGCACACCAACAACACGCTGTATCAAACAGTTATGGAAAAGCAGTGTAGAACGTTTCCCATGTCCTAACATCATCATAATTCTGTTCCTATTCTAAATATGTACAATCGCATTTGTAAAGCGAATAACATGTAGTTATTTTACCCCATGTCCAAATCTTATGGAAGATACCAATACTGCACATAAAAAGCTACATACTATTCACATGGTTGTTGTTCTACTAGAAAGTTCATGCCACGTTTCATGAATGTACTACAAACACAAGTATTTGACGTGTTATTGTCCATATTAGAACTTTAACATATACAGGTAATTTAGAACGTTCTGCTTGAACGTTCTGGAGAAGTTCGTGAAGCACTTGTTTTAAACCTCCTCTGAACGTTCTTGTGGTAACTGATAGCTGTAATAGAACGAATGGCACGTCTTTTGAACATTTTGAGAACGTTTTGTTGTTACTCCGGAACAGTTTATCCATACCAAAAAAACTGAACATCAATTCGCTAATTAGACTTCGAAATGGCCTTACATTCGGTGGAAGAATATGATACTTATTTCAAGAACTAGTGATTTGCTAGTATCAAAATGCCGTTGTAGTTAATACTTATTAGTAATAATTTTATTTTTATTAAAATGTGGAGCGATGCCAATGTGACTCAAGTGAATAAACTCTCTCAGAATGATCAATTAAGGAAATCACTTTTGAAAGTAGGCAACATTTTTTAGACTAAAAATAAATATTGTAATTAAACATTTTGTCTTTACAGTGAAGTGAACAAGATCAAAACCAGAAAATTACTAAACAAATATGTGTAAATAGCAAATGTTTGTTAAAAACCGATATTGCAAAAATAAAACATGATTAATAAATTTAGGATTAGGGATTTTTAGTTTGAATCAGCTGTTAACTTGTCATTATGCATTATTGTTGCCTTTTTATTAAGGAAGAGGATATTTAGTAAAATATATATTCAAAAAACAAACCAGCAACAGCCAGATCTTAATCATGTATTTTATTACCACCATCTGAAGTATGTTAAATCAATTTCTGTTTTTTCATTTTAAGTGTAAAATTAGTTAAGAAGAGTTAAGATACGTATTTGAAATTAGGAAATGCAGTTGATGAAGGGCAAATCGGATATACATATTTATTTATTTAAAACCAAATGATATAAGGCTTCTGCAAGGGGGGACTACGTTTCATTTTCTCTCATCTTAAGGGAATAACAGCGATAAGTGGCTTCATGTAGCAACCATGCTGTCTGTAGATAAAGACGACTTCAGTGACGTAGTGTCAGCCGCGCCGTGGCTTTGTATGTAGGAGGTACTGGTTTTTGCCGCCCGTGTTTCATGACGTGAGCATCTTTCATTAAAATGCTTTTCGCATAATACCTCTTCTTCATTCTTTGCGACTTCATTGCCATCTCCCGGGAAGGATTCGAATTCGGAAAACTTCTTAACCCTCTGAGCGTTATGACCAGGTTTAGCCGATCAAGGAGACCTACGTCAAAATCATTACAGACGCTTCTAGGCGGTTAATGGAAATGTGTTCGAAAGCGTTATTGACGGTTTTGGGCAGTCAGTGGCGACGATATCGAAAGCGTTACGAGCGCCTTAAAGGGCAATGCAGATGCCTCAGTGCCTCCCCTCATTTCTGGAACCCTGGAGATCTCGAAATGGCAACTCTCAGTAGGAGTCTAAGAGGTTGCTCTTCTTCGTTTTAGACCGCTACGGTTTTATCACCAAGAAAGTGTGTAAACTCACGACAAACTGACGCGAACATTCTTCGCTAAATAAATATGCAGCATGTAAAACTTTTCCAATACTATCTTTAAACAGATAACAATTTCGTAAAATATCCTTTAGATTTCAAACCAAATGTTCAGAAATATGCAAAATGCTTGTGAATTCAATTAAAAAATAGCATTTCAAAATATTTGCATTATTTAAATAAATTTACTTATGATTATGTATATGCATAAAACCGGCAAGTTAAAAAATTTCAATTAATTCGCGCGAACCGAATAGTACTGCATTCAATTAACCTAAATTGCATGCAATTGCATATAAAGAATAACATTACTTAAGCAATAAGTCAGATAAAAGTTAGAAAATCAATAGTCTACTTTAATAAGTTATAATAAGAGTATTCTTGATACGGGTTTATAAAAGACAAACTAATTTATTAGTAAATATAATAATGGCGAATTAATTATTCTTTTTGGAACAATACTCGTTGTTTATACTGGTTTGTTGCTTTGTTCTAATGAATTTCAAATAATCCAATGCTTTTAATGTACATTGATTTCATTAGAAAAAATTTTAATAAGTTTGATTTTCTCGTGTGCTCATGCTTGACATAATATATATTACTTTGCTCAACGCAATGTAACTACAAGCAGCAACGATGAGTTGAGTTAAAATTTCCATATTTTGTTACATAAATTATTAAAATAACCTACAGCGTAACATCTGAGTTTCCGAAATGTAACCCGCAAGTTTTCTACGAGACTTCGTCGGTACTTCGGCGATTCCGGATTATCGGTTTTTCCAGATTATAGATCATCAGTTTAAATCTGGTAAGATGGCATGCAGAAATTATAAAATTAAAAGTATGAAACCGTAATTTATGAAATAAAGAACAATTATGATCTAAAAGGTATCAAAATTTACCAAAAAAAAAGCTTAATATTTATTTGTTTACTTTATTAAACATTTCTTTCAACGCGCGTATGCGTAAAGCATACATTACGCATAGTGGAAATTAGAAAATTGCAACCAGAAAACTATTTGATGTGTATTCGTGATATTTATAATGACGAGGAATTTGATTTAAATCATATCAAAGACTGAGTACATCAAGATGAAATACTACATTTAGTAAGGAATCATAAGCCGAATAAAATAAAAACATCTGCCCTGAAGATAAGGATAGTGCTGACAAATCAACTTCCAGTTCATTGCGCACCGCGTCGTTCCCCCCCCCCGCACAGAGCAGTGAAATTGATCAACATATTTCGGAATGGTTAGAGAATCAGAGGATATCCTTTATCCATTTTTTGCAGCAATTCCACTTTTTGTTTGATGGAGATCGAAACATGCTTTCGCTTTGTAAATGCTTTGGTAGCTCCAGAATGGGAAATTCTTTTTGACATAATCGAAAGTTCAAGCTTACTTTTATAAAATTGCTTTAACAGTCTTCAAAAATTAATAAGCCGGATTCAATTAGAAGATTAAGGAACAACGCAATCTGCCATATGATCTGCCAAACAGATATGGGCTAGCTAATGATCGAGCGGTAATATCGTTGAACACTGGTAGTTCGACCCGGACTCAAGTTCTGGCAAACAGGTTGACTGCGTGGACGCTTCGTTAGTTTTCCTTCTGTGTAAGGTTAATACCAGCCGATTTTCCTTGGGAAGTCTCCACGAAGACATACTTTCATTAGTAAGACAACACTTTCTTGCTTTGACGTAATCAACTAAACTAAACTAAACCTAAAACTGTCATATTTTTTGTTGCCTTTTTAAAGGAAGTTTTACGTTCAACATCCCTAACAGAAATAAGATAATTTTAGTTGCTCGCATGCCATATTGACATATTTTAACCGTTCAAATATTCAAGAGGATAATTATAAATCTATTTTGGCTGATCATAGAATAGATAGAAACGGATAATAGAATAGATGGATATAATGACAGAAATGGATCTTTAGGTAGATCTTGCAGTCCCGGATATAGCGGGGGCAAGCCGGAGCTCTTGCGCCGTGCGGCAACTCTTGTGGGCGGCAAATTCAAATGTAACGTTGGATCGTATTTGGTATGTTGTTCACTAAAAGAGCACTCTAATTTTAGTACATTGTTAATAGTTTTAAGGCCAAGTTTAAAAACTTCTTTTAAGAAGATTTATAATTAAATATTAATAATCCTTTTAAAGGAACATGAGTTAAAATAAAGTTAAGTACAGCCGATTACAACTATAAATATAAGTTCAGAAAGAGGCCAATAGAGGGACTCCAGGCGCCACTGATAGAATCAGGCTGACCCTATCAGTAACGTCTGAAGTCCCTCTATAGTTTCCTGTCTGGGCGGGATGTATTCAAATAAGAAATAGAACGGTAGCTTGTTGAAGAAGTCACCTGGTTTCCATAGCAACATCTGCTGGGAATTGGAGAAGCATTGTAACTATTTTCTAAGAGCTAACCCAAAAAATTAACCTTGTTCCATCCTGGACAAATGAAATAATTCAAATTAATATTCGTGGAGTATATACAAGACACTGTCGTTATGTCGTCAAGATGAAGCAAGGCATTTAGATTCTTTTGCAGCCAGTCGGCAATTTAGGCTCACCTTTGGTTTGAATCGGAACAGTGGAGCGCATTTTTGATTTTAAAGCTAGATTTATTATTTTTATGGTTTTTTTTTTTTTTTTTTTTTTTTTTTTTTTTTTTTTTTTTTTTTTATAGTTTTCATGTCTCTTCTGTACTTTTTTTTTAGTCCAAAGGGATTTGAATCCCGAAGGACTATTAGTTTCGTTTTGGCATTTTGCGTCGGACTCATAAATGTCGGTTCACTTTTCAAACTGTTGCCACAAAATGTTAGAGTCCTGCATTATATTTGAAGAAATTAAATACTGAAAAAAAAAAAAAATCTGAAATGTTTCAGATTTTAAATTACGTCCAAAGGGGCGTTTTTTTAACGTTTTGAGTGTTACCTTTATTTATTAAATATCATGTTCTTTGCACTTAAACCATAAAATTCAGTTCAAGAGCAATATCGCAAAATAATGTTAAATTAAGCATATCTTTAGAATTTCCGATATACACAGTCTCGCGAGCTGGAGATAAAAGTATTTTTTTTTTCTATATAACGTTGCCATTTCTCGCTTTTAAAGCATTGAGTTTGTAAATCAAAAATTCGTTAAAGTTTTACAAAATATAAAATCTATTATAAAACAAATTCCAAATTTGGGATTTGAGATGCCCATATTCGCAGTAGGATTTCGTCATTCAAAATTCGATGGCTCTATGTACCATTGTTTTATCACAATGCGAGAAATAGACAATCATTTATGCAGATTTTTCATTATTTAATTTCTTCAAATATAATGCAGTACTCTAACATTTTGTGGCAACAGTTTGAAAAGTGAACCGACGTTTATGAGTCCGACGCAAAATCGCAAAAAGAAAACAATAGTCCTTCAGGGACAAAGCCCCTTTGGACTAAAAATCTGCATAAATGTATGTATATTTCTCGTATTGTGATAAAACAACGGTACATAGAGTCATCGAATTTTGAATAACGTAATCCTCCAACGAATATGAGCATGTGGAAGACCAAATTTGAAATTTGAAATTTGTTTTATGATCGATTTCCTATTTTGTAAAACTTTGACGAATTTTTGATTAACAAACTCAAGGATTTCAAAGCGAGCAATGGCAACGTTATGCAGAAAAAAACATTTTTATCTCCAGCGCGTGAGTCTCTGTATCGGAAATTCTAAAGATATGCTCGTTTTAAAACTATTTTGCGATATTGCTGTTGCACTGGATCTTATGGTTTAAGTGCGAGGAACATGATATTTAATAAAGAAAGGTAACACACAAAATGTTAAAAAAACGCCCCTTTGGACGTAATTTAAAATCTGAAACATTTCAGATTTTTTTTTTTTTTTTTTAGTCCAAAGGGATTTGCATCCCGAAGGACTATTAGTTTCGTTTTGGCATTTTGCGTCGGACTCATAAATGTTGGTTCACATTTCAAACTGTTGCCACAAAATGTTAGAGTCCTGCATTATATTTGAAGAAATTAAATAATGAAAAATCTGCATAAATGTATGTATATTTCTCGTATTGTGATAAAACAACGCTACATAGAGTCATCGAATTTTGAATAACGTAATCCTCCAACGAATATGAGCATGTGGAAGACCAAATTTGAAATTTGAAATTTGTTTTATGATCGATTTCCTATTTTTTAAAACTTTGACGAATTTTTGATTAACAAACTCAAGGATTTCAAAGCGAGCAATGGCAACGTTGTGCAGAAAAAACATTTTTATCTTCAGCGCGTGAGTCTCTGTATCGGAAATTCTAAAGATATGCTCGTTTTAACCCTCCAGGCGGCAAGGCCGTTTATATGCGTTCGAAAATAATGGCTCTCATAGCGGCAAGGCAGCATATATGCGTCCAAATATTTTGGTCCTCATGGCGGCAAGGCAGCATATATACGTAAACTTAAATTTTGGCACGAAACGGCAAAGCAGCATATATACGGCCTGTCTCAGAGTGCCCTCCCCTCTCTGCTCTTAATGTAAACTGACAGGTGATAATTTTTCTCTGCGGGAGATAATTGAGGAGAGGAAACTATCTATTCGCTAGGGGACAAATGGGTTTTATCGTTAGGTTTTGAATAACAGCTCGGAATAAATAGCTCGTTCAAAACTTCCAGCTGTTCTGTGCTTATACCAGCTATAGTAAACTTAAATGTTTATGTTCGTAAAGAGAATTTTCATTTTCCAGCCTAATTATTCTCCAAATTTTAGATGCAGTTTGGCAAAATGTAATTGGAATTTAAATTAAAATTGCAAGAAACTGCAGTAATATTTTGAAATATGTGATTTCAATTATATTGCAATTGTAATTAGCTTCGCAATTACAATTACAAAGTAAGTACTTTTTAAATGCAACAATAATGTATGTAATTGCATTTTAATTCTTAAGTCTTACAATTACAATGCAATGACAATCACAAACATTATAATTATATAATCTAATTACAATTACAAATTTTATTGCATCTAATCACAACTACGGTAATATTAGCTAATTACAACGTAATTTTAACTGCAATTGCAGTAGGTAATTATAACTAAGTAATTAGGGAAGTAATTGTCTCTGATAATTAGAATTACTTAACATAGTGAAATTATGATCATAATTGTAATTCTAAGTGTAGTATGCAGTTGTAATAAAATTATGCAATTACTAAGTAGTTATAGTTAAAAAGTAGCTGTTTTTTTAATTACAATTACAATTTACGTAATTTCATTTAAATTACAATTACTCTATATTTGTGAAATCCAATTTCATATTCAATGCAACTGCAATCATATAATCTAATTAAAATTACACTGTCATTGTAACTCCAGTAAGTAATTATAATAACGTAATTAGGATAGCAATTGTTTCTGATAAAAGCAATTACGTAGCCCAGGAAAATCATGATCTTAATTGCAAATGTAATTGCAGAATGCAATTGAAAACACATAGTAATTGGAATAATATTATGCAATTATCTTGTAATTACAATGTAACAATTTTTAATTACATATACAATTTACTCAAATGCGTTTTAATTAGAATTGCATTTTAATTGTGAAATCTAATTGAATAAACAGTATAACTGTAATTATATAATCTAATAAAAATTACAATGCAATTGTAATGACCTCTTAATTAAAATTGCGCAGCAGATGATTAACTATTTAATCAGAAAAACAACTGCCCCTTTTAATTTCAGTGACATAGGCTAAGGAAATCGTGATAATATTTGAAAATTACAGTCAATAATATTATATTCGAAATGTTTCTGCATTTTGGATAATGAGTTTTTAAATAATACAACCGGATAATCACCTATAAGAAAAATATTAATATTTTCTGTCATGTCTTCTGAATCATCTTACATGTATTGTAGTTTGTGGTACCAGCATAAATAGGAGTTTATTTAAAGGAAATATTTTATATAGACCGAAATGCACATAACGTTAGTAAGCAAATATGTATGTTTATGATCTTCGATATACATGTGAACTTAAATTACAAGATTAAGGGAAAGCAAGCAAAGAGTTTATGCTAGTGCAAAGGGATGTTTTCGCAAAGGATTTGTTACGGGACGCTTGTCTTGTTTACATTACACAAGAAATAAATCATAAAAATTACATTTATCCTTTTCTTTTCAGAAAGGAGATCATCAAGGACTAAACTAAGTCTCATAATTTTATCCAACCTATTGCTTTAGCTGGTAAAAAAGGATTCTGATCAGCAATCAATATGCTTAATTGCTGTGTGTATTAGACATTTTACTAAATCCCTTTATTATGGATTACCGCCCAGACAGTAAAGCGGTTCGTGACTCTGGTTGCCGTACCGAAGAGCCTGGGTTCGAATCCCGGATAGGGCATGAATGTAATTTGTTCGTCCTCTTCATAAGATGGCAACGGTGGCCCACGTATTAGTTCCCTCCTTAATAACATGACCGGCCTTAGTAGTGATCAATGTCTGTAAATGGCTACTACCTGCCATTGGAAAAAAAAAAAAATTACGAATTGGTCTTTTATTCAACATAACACACATTTTCCATAAATAGTTAAAATGCATTATTCAGTTACAAGTGAAAGTACTTGCATGAACTATTTTCCATCATTGTTTCACGTAAGAACAAATAAAAGTACAATTTTCTTATGCACCTGTGATTGTCATATTATTTGGATTACGGTAAAGACTGCAAAGATGCTTCTGTGGAGGACTTTCTAAGGGAAACTGGCTCATGTTCATATCATCCGTTAATAAAAGCAGGAAAAGATCTTTATTTAATTGAATGCAACGAAACGTTTAAGAAGAATGCTGTACTGATAGAGAACTTTCTAAAATAAAATGATTTGTATTCATGTTACGCATAAGGAAATCCACGGAGCTATCTAAACATTTAGATTGTTTGCCAAAATGGGCATCCGATTTGAACTAGTAGTATTCAAAAGACGACTTATTTCCCTGCTGAGCGAAAAATCTAATTGCTTTTGAAGTTATATTGTAATTCGAACAATCATTGTATTACAATTATTATTATTGTTTTTCCCCAATGGCAGATTGGGAACAGTTACAGTGCAACACAGTCCATTAGTCTATACAAGGCCAGAAGTTGCAGTCACTTTATTATGGAGGCATCTAATATGTGGGCCACCATCGCCTCCTATGAAAGGACGAACAGTTAAAGCCATGCCTTCTCCGGGATTCGAACCCAGGCCCTTCGGTATCGCAGTCAGGCTTCCCTAACCACTATACCATCTGGGCGGCATAATTACAAATATAACTGCGTTAGTTGTAGTTTTAACTACAAAGTAACTACAATGAATTACCAGCTTTTCTCAGTCAATAACAGATAGCTTAAACTTTAAAGATAAATGGAAGGTCTCATAATTTGTCGAATGGCAATATTCTAAGAAAGTGTAGCCTCCAGGATGGTCGAAGTTTAATTACAGTCTTACATTTCGCATACTCGCAGCACTTGCCCAAAAGCTGTTCCAAGATTATTTCTGTTCACCTCATCCATTAATTTTGGAGACAGAATCATGTCTAGAGACATTTTTTTCTGAGGACAGTATTTTATATAATAGAAAAAAATAATAATAATAATAATGCGTCTCCCTCAAGGTGCAGGAAACAACGAGTACTGATAAATTTAATTGAAATTACAATTATAATTCTAGTTAATACAAATACAATGTTACTTTAACGGTTAGAATTACATTATAGTTCTAATCGCAAAAATATCAAATGAGTGTTATAGATTAGTATACTTTTACTTATCACAATATTAAACTTTTAATACCGTTTTATTTTATTTAGCTTATCACAATATTGAGCTTTTTAATACCGTCGGTACTGAAAAAATGTTTTACTACTGTCATGAAATGTATATTCGATAATAGTTTCTCATTGATGTTTTTCTTATATATTTTTCTGCATAATTAATTCATAAATGTTTGCAATGGAAATAATTCTGAGGCTTTTATAATACTTCTAAATTTTCATGAAATAAAGTTCCATTAAGGTTTACTTGAAGCAGACTCTCAGTGCAAGCACTCGAAAAGAAGTTATGCTACGTTTACATATTATGAAATGGTTGAATGTACAGTATTTACTTGTAACAGCGGTGCTCAATATATCGCGTTTTCTGAAAGAATGCATATGTTGCCTAAAATCGAATTTAAATCACTATAATCAGAATAATTGGCTAAAGTATTAAATTGTAATTTTTACAGCATCAATCGAATTCGTGGAGTTTATTGAAGATAAAAATGTGTTGATATTGACAAGCTATATTAGTTTTTGTACTATAATGAATGCTAGCTAGTAGCTATATGAATATAATGAATGTACTATAATGAATGCTATCTAGTAGCTACTCTAGCTAATAGCTAGAGTAAAACTCAAGATATGGTAACATTAAATAAATAAATAAATAAAATTTAAAAAAAAAAAAGAAGAAGAAGAAGAAGAAAACGAAAGCGAAAAGGAACTGAATACATTCGGAAAGAGAAGGCTTACTATGGTGAAACATTAGAAACGTGTAGACAAAGTGTTAATACTATATGTGAGAAAATACTAAGGACAAATTGAAATACATCATAGCTACGTTTGGTGCTTTCTATATTATTTGTATCAATATTAATATAAGTACCGAAAAATACTTAAAAAATAGGTATTTTCGAAAATTTAAAGGAACAAAATTGCAGTCTGAAAATTTATAGCAGCGGAACTTTTGAAGTAATTTGATGCCTTTTGAAGGTCGCCATGAACATAACAATTTATAACTGTCAGCTTTTACAACTAGGAATCAGATAAACTCTATTGTTTGGTAAACCGGACTGTCTAGTAATGTTTTCGGTACTGTCTAGTTTCCGGGAATGGCGATGTATGCAAGCTTTTTCCTCTTTCTGCCCTAAGAATAAACAGCTCATAGGGGAATTCTGAAAAATATATAACCCTTTCATATATGTGCTCAAACCCTGATATTCACAATAGCGTTTCTTTATTTAGATAGCTTTGAGCATGCAAATTCAGTAAAAATCAGAAAACTAGTACCATACTTATAACAAAGCAGGTTATCTCAGTAAATGAAGGGAATTAAGTACCGGCGATGGCAAGATTTTCCCATGGTTTGAAGACTAAGTAATTTATTCCTTTCAGAAAATTTTCTCGGAAAGCAAATCATCACTTACGGATGGAAGAATGTTCTAAGAACTGCGAGATAAATTTATAATGGGAATAAAAGAATGAAAGAAATCGGAAACTCTTTTCTAGTAATCATCTTACTCCTCGAAAGTTGGTTTCAGTATCACCATTTTAAGGAAATGATACATGAAATGGATTTCAGAAACTGAATCTCGAAATCATCAATAACTATCCAATATTCTGCATTTGTAAAAATTTCTTTAATTTGCATTTCAACCAAATGTTGAAAACAAAGTTGAAAAAAATCTCCTTAACAAAAGGAAAAAAAAAAAGATTCCCATTCTTTTACAGTGATATTCCATTAAATTATATCAGAAAATCATATCACTGTTGGATGCAACAAATACTAATTTCAGACATGTTGCCTGTTTATGTTGTTAACTCTCTTTTGCAACTGAACACTGGTAGTTCTGCCTAAGTTTGAATTCCAGCTGCGTTTGTTGCTTGGTATTTTGGTGAATTTTAGGTTGAATATACCAAACCAGTTTCCCTGAAAAAGTCATCTACAAACGCATCCTTTTCCTCAAACAGGTGCCCATCGTATGCTGCCTGACGAATGTGCAAGAATTTTTCTTCTTTTACACAGCTTTCATAATCACATGTTACCCACCAGCGGCCGAGCGGTAAAGACGCTGAACACTGGTAGTTCGGTCCGAGGTTCGAATCCCACGAACGGGCTGGCTGCATGGTCGTTTTCGTGGTTTTCCCCATGTGTAACTTGTATACGAGCCAGTTTCGCTTAGAAAGTCGCTCCACGAAAGCATCCTTCCATTTAGGCAGATAACCCTCGTGTGCTTTGCCTTGAATAATACCATAATCACATATTATATTATTGAACATTTTTAATTTGCAAAACTATAAGTTATGGAAAACTCAATGACATATTTATTTAGATTAATAAAAAGATAAAAATTAAATGCGTCATCGGCATCATTTTGTTAGTAATATCATTATATAATCTATTGTACTTTTTTTTTTTTTTTTTTAGTGTACTGGGAATTAAAGAAAATTTCTCAAAAGTATCATCATGTTTTCGTAAACTGATATATAGTGTTAAATTATTATATTAAATTTCAGTTTATTATAGCAGAAATCGTAAATAGCTGCATTATTTATAGCTCTTGCTTCACTGAGCTTTCGGAAGTTAATCTGCGTCCATCCGCATAATCGAGAAGCAGGTCGATTTGTTTCTCAGTGCAATCGCTGTGGGATCTTAATTCTACTGACCGATGTTCTATAAATTTAAAATATTTTGTTCTGCCTAAATTCTGTAGCTCTCTACATTCTATAACTTTTGCCGTTGTCAAGTGCCAAATTCTTAGAATTTCGCCATCCCTGAATTTTCTTGTTCGATGCCTCTTTAAATTCTAAGAATTTTTCAGCCATTAATCTGCCTCCTGGCCAGACGTGTTTTTCGATGCCACATATGTCACTGAAAAAGGTTAAAAAATCGGAATTTTAAAAGCAAACTTCCTACTTTTCATCAAATAAATTTTATCGATTATGAGTGCTGTGGAAGCATTAAAACATTTATGTAATAAATACACAAATACTTCAGAAACACTTTTTTCTCTCTACTGAAGAAAGGCCTGTCTCTGACTACCTGCGAATTTGATTAAGTTTTATCCAAAATCTACGTCAAAGCGTTTCTTTTTGGCCTAATATTAAATTTTACATTGGCATGTTCCTGTCCCTGCTTGATGTTGACAAGGTTTATTCAAAACTTACTGTTCTTATTTTTTATTTTAAAACAAACAATTTAAATGGAAATCCTCAGCTTGCTTTTATTTATTTAAATAATAACATTTGATAATGTGAATTGAGATCTCTAAGTAATTTGCGTATTTGAACCCCCCAAAAAAATGTTAAACACTAATTTTGAAGTTTTTGTTTTGGTTTGCTTTATTTTTCCTTGAAAGCACGCGAGAGCTATCTGCCTAAAGGAAGGAATGCCTCCGTGGAGGACATTCTAAGAAAAACTTACTCGCGCCCACATTATGCACAGAGAAAACCACAAAAATTCTACTTTGAAAGATAAAAGTGTCTAATTTTTTAGAGCGAGATTTTCCTAACAATTAATTTTAGCAATTTAATACAAGTGCTATATTTAACTAAGAATTAAAACAATGTTCTTTTGTGATTAACATAAGGTAACTTTTTCTGTCAAAAATAATCATATGAAAATGCACCGAATTTCAGTACCATGTAATTTAGTTCGGAAACTGAGAGGTATCTGTGACATCTTGTCTATATGTAGAAAAATTTTAATAAGGTTATTATGACTGAAATTTGTTTCAAAATATTCAGTATTTCATAACTTCTATCAACCAATAAATGCGATAGAGGTAAACTCCCCTTTTATAAATATGAAACAAGATAAACGAAATAAATTTGTGGTAAAATGAATTACAAACATTATGTCGAAATGACGGACACTGGGCATGTGTTTGTTATTTTAATAGTAATGTAATTATCAATTACATATAGCTTTCACTAGGAATTGGGTATTTTAAGCCTCTTATAAATTTTTTCTTAGCGTTAAAGCTCGATAACATGAATCAAAAGCAGAAAATTAGTTAAACTACACTGTCTCACTAGTCGTAAGATTATATTACTGAAATATGCATATAAAAACAAATTAACATTCTATAAACGTACATTAAAATACCGAAACGCAATAAAAATCAATGACATTTATACTTAAAAAGCAACAAAGCCGGGCTCGTGTGAATCACTAGAAGAGGCGCCAAATTGGCTATACGAATTCGAAAATTACTTTAATTATTAGGGGAATAGGCTTCGTCAAACTTAAATCAATAAAACAAAGCAAAAATATTGCAAGAAAACCTGTAAATTAATGCAATATGCATTTCAGTGTTATTTCTTATTTATCAAAAATTTGGATTTCCAGAAAAAAATATCTTTTTTCGTCTAACCAAAGCATGGACACAAAACGTGTTCTTTCCTCCGTAAGGGCAAAAGCAGCCCATCTGCTTAATCGCCTCTAGGCGGTAATCAAAGGACAGTAGGAAACCATCACTTAAGTGAAACGACCTGTTGATCGCCCTGCAAGGAGGGGGGAAGAAAATCTAACAAAGGCCGTTTTCAGGACAATTTTGGTTCACTCTAAATGAAAAAAAAAATTGTAAACATGGTTAATTTTTACTGCAGTTTTCGAGACGTAAATAGATTTGAATGCGAGCCGCCCGGTGGGTTAAAACTATTTTGCGATATTGCTGTTGCACTGGATCTTATGGTTTAAGTGCGAGGAACATGATATTTAATAAAGAAAGGTAACACACAAAATGTTAAAAAACGCCCCTTTGGACGTAATTTAAAATCTGAAACATTTCAGATTTTGTTTATTTATTTATTTATTTATTTATTTATTTTCAGTTTTTAGATATGCTTGCTTTTAATAGTTCGCGCTGTATTTAGCGAGATGCGACCATTTATTTAGGACTGTTCAATGTAATTATGTCAATTCTCAGTTATTCTTATTAAAGCAATTCATAGTGAATTTCATTTACATTAAAATAACCCATCTGCGCGCCGAGGGGGGGGGGAGAAAAGCGGAATATAGAAAGCGAGCCAAAGATAAGGCCAAATGGAGAAAACAAATTTCAGCTAAGATGAAAAAATAACTTAACGGAAGAAGTAAACCATAAGACCCTGCCGCAATTCCGATTGTGTTTAGATTTTAGAGGGTATTAATATTTCTTGCAATTTGCACGATCAAACATGACTGCATATATCATCCGCAAACAATCTTCAAATCAGCATTTGGAAAGAGCAACCTTCATCGACATCACACGAATAGCTGGAGGACATGAAAGCATGATATAAAGATCTCTTCATTTATATGGGGCGGGCAGCAGAAAGACGAAAATCTAAAAATTGTTTATTTATTGGACCCATGCAGTTGGCTGCTCATAGAAAAAAAATGAACAATCACCAACAATCTTTCTTAAGCAGTCAATCAGTATTAGCCGGTAAACACCCAGAAAACGTAAACCTCAGTCCTATTGAACGCGATGGCAGACATTTTACATGTGATACATAACACTAGTATATAACGAAAAGCTTAGAAGATCTTGGCTTACATATTCTAAAAACAAGAATGCAATTTTTTGTACACCCTGCAAGATTTATCAGAAACATGATGCTGCCGCTACACCATACTACAGGCTTCATTAATTGGAAAAAAGTTTTAGCAAGATTAACTAAGCACGAAGCGTCTGGAATCCACAGAGGTGCATGATTACGTGGAAAATTCGAGTACAACAAATGAAATCGTGCCAAGGCATCGATCACAACACTGAGCGACTCATTCACACAGAGAAAGGAAAATGGAGAGAGATTCTATATAGTCATGAATGCGGCACTGTATCTTTCAACAAACTGTCGTTCTCTTCTTGGATCTGATGAAATCCCAAGTAGCCTATTCACAAAGTGTCCTCGACCGAGCGAAGGAAATTTTCTAATTTAATCTCTCCGCTTGCCAAACATAATTCAACCCTTAAGTACCAGTCAAAGCACCGAACAAAGGGAAAGGAATCATATTTATCAAAGATGATTCAAAATAAAGTTATTAACTTAAAAGCAAAACAGTCTGAAGTAGCATTTTAAACGATATTAAAGAAGCCAAACACTACACAATAATGCTCGGTTGCATTCCATATGTGCCTCATACAGAAAAAAATGAACCAGGTGATTCAATATGTAAAAAGGTGTGGTGATGTGTGTGAGATAAAGGAAAATTTAATTGTTTTCATAGAAGTTGGTGGAAAGATAGGAGAATGTATCTCTGAACACATTGTAGAAAATTAGTGTCTCAATTGACACTTGATGGTTTAGATATTGGACAATGTTCGCGTCAGTCTTACGACAACTGGTCTAATATGGCTGGCATTTCTAAAATAGTACAAGGTAGGATTACAAAAATGAATAAGCTGGAGGAATTTGTGCCATGTTTGGTTCACTCCTCGTATCTGTGTGCATTTGTTTCTTCGCGCCCGCCCGGAAGCAGTTAATTTGTTTGGAATTACTCAGAAAATACTTTTTTTTTTTTTTTTTTTTTTTTTTTTTTTTTTTTTTTTTTTTGTCGTATGCACTACTCGATGATATATTGTGAAAAAATGTACAAAATACAACTTAAAAGGAGGCAGCCATCAGACGAGATGGTCGGCAAAATATGTGACTGTAAAAGTCCTTCTAATGAATTTACTGAAAATATGAAATATTTAAAAGAAATTAAAGATATTTCTGTTGATGCGAAATCAAAGCACGAGGTAGAACATCTGGTACATGCTGTGAAAATTTTTGAATTTACTATCAACCTGAAAATTTGAACTAATATTTTTCCAGAATTCAATCGAGTAAATATAAAAATTCAAAAGGAATTATAAAAAAATGAGAGAAACATCCTATAGCATATTGGATACAAGAGTCTAAAACAGTATCCGAAAAAATTGCATTTGAGTCTATTCTGACAAAGAAAGAATTCCAAAGCACAAAAAGTAATTTGATGAACTGTTTGAGGATAATCATGAACACTTCAACCTGTTTAGATCGAAGTTACAGCAAATTAAAACATATTAAAAAATATCTACGATCATCGGTTTGTAAAGTCTTGAGATTCTGGCAAACCAAAAATCAAACCACAGATCAAATTATGACGATTCCATGCACTTATTAGCAGAACAAAAGGTTTACAGAATAAAATGATAATTTTTGTTATTAATTCCGTGATATTTTTATAGCGTTAAGGCAGGTAAGAATTTAAAATTACTTTTGAAATAGGAAGTATGAAAAACACGACAGGAAGCACGAGTACTCTCAGTAATAGCCCATATTCTGTATATGTTTTCAGAAAGTTTCCTTTCTGCAGTAACCCATATCTTGTATGCAGTAGCCGCATTAGTGGCTAAGCAATAAAAGCCATTGAGCACTTGTAGGGTTTATATTTATTTTAACTAACATTTATTTTAAGTTCAAGCTATCTTTCCTGCCAAGCCTTTACTTTCCCCTAGAATTGCCAATGCCAGAGTATGAAAATCGTAGTAGAACGCGCAGAGTATTCAAATTTTAGCAGAAGTAATTGAGTTTAAATAGAAGGGAAGCGAGATTGTAAGTGTGCTTCTTGAATCACGAGCGGGAAGGTTGCTTGGTAGAAAGTTTAAGAACCGCGCGTTTCGGCCTGTGTGCCTATTTCGACAGTTCATTGAATCTTTCAAATTCTTAATCAGAAAGTTTGCTGAATCTCAGCTGTATCTTAGAACGCGGTTAAGATAGTTACGATTATAGAGCCTCGTAGGTAGTGACTTCGTTATTTATGCATCCTGTCATTTATTTTTAGTTGTACTTTTCTATTTTTGTTACACCGCCGGGTCGGCGTAGTTTGTGAACGTCAAGTTAACGCAACTGTGATTTCTAAAGTGAAATAAATAGGGAGTTAAAGCCTTCTTAAGAGTCTGTGTAAATTCCAGTTCATAGCAGTCACTACTACTATTCATGACAATTTGGAGCCTTCCCAACATCATATTGGCGACCGAACACTTTACGAACTGAAATGGCCGAAAACTGGATGGAAGCTCCTGTACAACTCCAACAACAAGAAATGGCGAACCAATTAGAAGGATTTGGATACCTGGTCCAGACGATGAGAGCATCGATCCAGCCAAACGTCAATTTCGGCGGAAAAAATTCGGTGGCGATATTTTGAGAATGCCTAGAAAATCAATTCCAGCTATACCCTGTGCCTGAAAGACAAAAAGTTGCCATTGCCACGTCTGCACTAAGATGACAGGCCTCACTATGGTGGAAGAATATAGGGAAATTTTTATTAGGGGAATTCGGAGGCCAAACATATACCTTTGAAAATTTCAAAATATCATTATTAAAGGCCTTCCCCATAGTGAAAGACCGAGCAAAGCTAGAAGCCGAACTGTATAGTTTTTATTAACGTAACATAGAAGGTTTGACGGACTTTCGGACTTTGACGGATTCTGCGAAAAGTTAAGCTGATAAACATGCTGTATGTGAAGAAACCCGACGCAGGGATTATTGAAATAATCTTACCAAGATTGCTACCTGCTGTCCAAGATTACGTAGAAATCCGAAACCCAAGCACCTTGCAGGAACTCTTCGAGTTGGCGGTCAAGTTCCGAAATCGCAGAATAGCGGAAAAAGCTAGAGGGGCATCGTATTCTCAAGGTCTCCGAAGGCAATCCTCAAATCAACAGACCGGAAACACAAATCGCTCTTATGGGGGAAAGAGCTATCAAGCCAACTCATCGAAGCTCGAAGGTCAAGGCACAAAAAGGAAATTTGAAAACAACCGTCCGCGTACCCAGAAGACAGAATAGTTGAAAGAAAAGCTTTAAACGAGTAGAGGGGCCTGTAAAAGCGAGGGTCCAGACCCCGGAAGTATCGAAAAAGCCCTCAAGAAGACACCTAAATACGGTCGTGGTAAAGAACTCACAATTACCGATTATACAAGTCGTGGTTGGCGATGTACCAGTAGAAGCCCTCGTCGATACAGGGGCAGAAGGTAATTTTATGAGTGATACATTTTTTAAGAAGAATTTTAATAGGTTACGATTATTTAAAAATAAAAACACAGAAAATATAGCGCCGCAGGAAAAAACCTGTCAATGCATTGGGAAATTATCATTACAATTACAGGTAAAAGATAAAAGCCTCAAAGTATTAATTTTTGTTGTCAAAAATTTGCAGATCCAGTCATTTTAGGCATGCAGTTTTTAAAGGCCTCGAAGGCCAAACTGAATTTTCAGGAAAATTCGATTATGCTGGAAATGGATCGGAAGGTGGTGGAGCCAGTCAAACAACCGCAAGTGGACCTTAGCCATTTGAATGACCATGAAAGCCAAGCCATCCAGCAAGTGGTGAGTACTTTTTCGAACTTGTTTTCAGAACGGCCTGGTAATTGTCAAATTGTTACGCATGATATACAATTAACTGCCGACAAACCCTGTAGGACTAAACCTTAGCGGTATGATAAACAGAAAGAACAAATAATTGAAGAACACATTCAGGAAATGTTGAAGAACCAGATAATAACGCCCATAAATAGTGAGTACGCGAGTCCAGTCGTACTATGTAGGAAAAAGAATGATTTCCCTCCTTCTGATAAAAGGGCTTGGAGGTTTGCTATCGATTACAGAAAGCTTAATAGTGTTACTAAGTTCCCAGTTTACCCTTTGCCGGTTATAGAAGAAATTATTAGAAAGATTAAGTCTACGAGAGACATGACTACGTAGGACTTAACGTCTGGCTACTATCAAACAGCTATGAGACCCGAAGACATACATAAAACCGCGTTTATCACAAAATCGGGCACTTATGCATTTTTACGCATGCCCTTTGGGTTGTGTGGGGCCCCGTCAACATTCCAGAGAGCTATGGACATTGTTCTAAAGCCTGTCCTAGGAAAATCGACTTTAATCTATGTAGATGATATAATTATAACGAGTAGTACGTTGGAACAACACATTAATGATCTAGAACAAGTTTTTAAATTATTAAAAGAGGCCGGTCTTACAATTAACGCCTCAAAATGCAAGTTCGCAACTAAAGAACTTAAATATTTGGGTTATAAAATTTCGCAAAAGGGTATCGAAACTCAGGATTCAAAAATAAAAGCTATCAAGAATTTCCCACCTCCCAACACAGCCAAGAAACTTTCTTCTTTCCTTGGGTTATGTTCATATTATCGGGCGTTCATAAAAGATTTTGCGAACATTGTTGAACCGTTGTTAGTAATTAAAAGAAAGAAAAGTAAGTTTACGTGGACAGCAGAGGCAAATACTGCATTTGAAAGGTTAAAAGAAGCACTCCTCAATGCCTCTGTTTTGAAATTCCCGGAAGGGGACGAAAACCTGGAAATTGCAGCAGATGCGTCGGACTATGCCGTAGGTGTGGTTCTCATGCAAAATGGCCATCCTTTGGCATTTTTTAGTAAAACTTTAAACTCTACGCAAAGGAATTATACAGCTACAGAGAGAGAAACATTAGCCGTATTAATAGCTGTACACAAATTTCGAGTTTATTTCGGCAAAGCGCCAGTAACAGTCTTTTCGGATCATGCGGCTGTTGGTAGACTTTACTCGGGGAAAAACCTAACGCCCAGGTTAATAAGATGGGCTTTAAAACTTCAAGAATATAAACTAATAATTAAATATAAACCGGGTAAGGAAAACAATGTTGCTGACGCACTATCTCGAATAAAACTGGCAATGAACTCAAATGCGCTGTGTTGACTTCAAAAATTTTAGATTCTAGAGAAACAATTATTGCTGAATTGAAAGCTGATCCTGAATTTGGAAGTATCTATGCGTATTTGAAAGACCCCGAAAGCTTTTAACACACAGATATCGGTGCAATAAGAAATAGAGCAGAAAACTATGAGATAATAGATAATTTATTGTTTTATACGAAAGCAACAAACGAAAATTTCGAACATAAACCAGACATCCCAGCCTCGCTTCGATTAAGCACTTTGAAGGAATTACACGACGCGAAAACAGCGGGTCATTTAGGGGTCAGAAAGACTTTAAAAAGGGTACGCGAGGCGGTATATTTCCGGCAATTATACAAAATAGTAACTGTGTATGTCAGGTCCTGCAATCAATGTCAGTAAATAAATGATATTAATTACTGCTCGGCCGGGTACTTGAATAGCATTCGCGCTACATTTCCGAATGAAATTTTAGGCATAGATCTTCTTGGTCCTTTCCCCCAGAGTGAGTTAAATAAAAATCGTTTTCTTTTAGTAATTGTAGATCATTTTTCAAAATGGACAGAAATTGTTCCACTTAAACGCGCGTCAGCCAAAACAGTCGCAGATGCATTCTTACACAGATACATTTTAAAATACGGTGCACCGATAAAAGTCATTAGCGATAACGGTAAAGAATTCGTTAGCCAAATATTTGAAAACATTTGCACTGGACTTGGCATACGCCATATCAAAATGGTTCCGTATAGACCACAGGCAAACATAGCAGAAACAGTTAATAAAAAATATTGTAAAACTAATTCGAAGTTATGTTAGCACACATCACAAGCGCTGGGATGGCTACATAAATGAGTTAGCTTATGCTTTAAGAACAGCAAATCACGATACTACGGGGAAAACTCCAGCAGAATAATTTTTAGGACGGAAGTTAATTACGCCACTAGATAAATTATTCTTTGTGCAACAAAGAGAGCAACAGTTCAAACAAAAAGATGTGCAAAAACTCATTGACCAGGCGGTTAAAAGCTCGGATACGGCAAGAAATAGACAGAAATTATACTATGACAGAAAACGCCGTGAAGAAGATTTTAAAGTTGGGGATAAAGTGTTGAAGCGGAAATTTTCTTTATCAAGTGCCCCAGACAATTTTACTGTAAAGTTAGCTCCAAAATTTGAAGGCCCCTATGTAATTCAGGAAATCAAGGGAGTCGTATTGTACCTTAAGAACGAGAGAGGGGAAATCTGTAAAGCAAGTCCCGACCAGGTGAAAAAATATTATAATCAAATTGATTTTGAAATCCTTAAAAGTTTCTTGCAGGACTCAAGCGCAAAAGAAGTGGAAGGTCCAGAAGTAACGCCACCCGCTCCACCACCCAAGAAGCAGAGAACAGAAGAGGAAGCTAGCCCTTCTACAAGTCATTCTAGGGTCCCGAAAAGAAGGAAGGAAAATGGTCAGACTCCAGCATTCAAGAAATGCAAGAAATCAACGTCGCCGCGTAAAGAATCTTTGGTAAATAGGAAAAGACCAGATACAACTTTCCACAGTAAAAAGTCTGCGTCGAGGAAACCACTTCCAGGGCCAGATAGTCAGGAGCAAACAAGGCCGCCGTTCACGACAAGAAAAAGACAGAAGAAGGAACGAAAAGATTGCCACCAACAGAAAAAATTCAAGCAAGATTCCAGACTGGAGGCCGCCAAGACCAGCCATCCAGGGGCAAAACGGAAAAGACAGGAACCCGAAGACTACAACCCCAAGAGGCCGGCGTACAGAGGGCGAAAAAGAAAAGTCACCATGGAGGAAACTAGAAGAACCCAAAAGCGGAGATTGACGTCCATGAATTCCATAACTTGGGATCAATTTTGCGAGAAGAGGATATCGGAGTTCCAAGCATCGAAAAGTCAAAGATAAGTTAAAATCTCTTATAAATTTTTTCTTTTGTTCCGAAATGTTATGCGTAAATACGAAGTTCTATGTTTTGAAGGAAGTCAATTTGTCTCAGTTTTGAGACTTAGTTTTGTTTTACTTTATTTAGCTAAGGCAAAAACATTATTTTCTTTAAGTGTAAAATCTAGCAGCAAGCAATTCCTGTTTGTTGAAAGACTGGTTCTGTTATGTTAAGCCAGAATTTGGCCGAAAGTAAAATAACTTCGTATTCTTGTATTAATAAGAACTTTAGTTTCAGTGCCGCCAGCTTGGCGAAGAATGACTAAAGTAAAAATTTATTTTTCTCTTATTCATTTTATGGTAAATTGTAAAAATCATATGTATTAGAATCTTGTAAATATAGGTACATACTTGAAAGTTATGTAAAAGTAGAATTTATTCTAGAAGCATAAAATTTTAGATGCTAAAATTAAATGCTCGAAAGAAATGAATTCAAACAGCAGATAAAATCATGCTTTAGGCGAAAGCCTGCATGTCTAAAGATGAACGAGGGGGAATTAGAATGAATGTGTTTTGTAGGGTTCTCCACCTACACTTGAATTTTAAGAATAGTAAACATAGCTCATCGAGTTTCAGTATGTCGATTAAGATGTGTCTATTTGGTCGTTGAATTCTAACAAATGATTGTGGTTAGGGGAAGTGTTGTAATACAAAAACACGAAGATTCCCGTTCTCCACCACACATGGTGGAGAACCAGGGTAAAGTTAAATTCATGTTTGAATACTTGAATGAATGTGAATTAAGCAGTTAATTAAGGAAAATAAAGGATCGAAAACGAAAACTTTATCCAGTGTTAAGAAAGTGTAAATCATAATGTATTTAGAAGATACTGATACTTATTCCTACCAGATGCTGGAAGGAAGAGAAAAGATTGATTGCTGAAGACCAGAAAGGATCCTGTAAGAAGAGATGGTAATTTGATGCATCTACAGAAATTATTGTAAATTTTGAGGAAACTGTTTTATGTAAACGGGGCTCTTGAGTTTTAGATCAGAATGTGGAAACTTTTTCAACAGGTCGTCTCTAGGACCTGCTTCCAAGTTTACAAAATTCTGGCAGCGGCAAATGTAGGGTTTATATTTATTTTAACTAACATTTATTTTAAGTTTAAGCTATCTTTCCTGTCAAACCTTTACTTTCTCCTAGAATTGCCAATGCCCGAGTATGTAAATCGTAGTAGAACGCGCAGAGTATTCAAATTTTAACAGAAGTAATTGAGTTTAAATAGAAGGGGAGCGGGATTGTAAGTGTGCTTCTTGAATCACGAGCGGGAAGGTTGCTTGGTAGAAAGTTTCAGAACCGCGCGTTTCGGCCTGTGTGCCTATTTCGACAGTTCGTTGAATCTTTCAAATTCTTAATCAGAAAGTTTTCTGAATCTCAGCTGTATCTTAGAACGCGGTTAAGATAGTTACGATTATAGAGCCTCGTAGGTAGTAACTTCGTTATTTATGCATCCTGTCATTTATTTTTAGTTGTATTTTTCTATTTTTGTTACACCGCCGGGTCGGCGTAGTTTGTGAGCGTCAAGTTAACGCAACTGTAATTTCTAAAGTGAAATAAAAAGGGAGTTAAAGCCTTCTTAAGAGTATGTGTAATTTCCAGTTCATAGCAGTAACTACTAGTATTCCTGACAAGTTGGGGGCCTCCCCAACATCATACACTAGTAGTTCAGTCCGAGGGTCAAGTATATGTAAATGTGCTGGCTGTATGAGCATTTCCGTGATTTTCCCCGTGCGCAACATAGATACGAGCTAGCTTCCCTTACAAATGTTTTTCCACGGGGCATTCCTCCTTTTCCATGCAGTGCCTAATGGCGAAACACATAGTAAATAATCAGACAAATGTCCTCAGCAGGGGCCGAGTGATTATGACCTCTGAAATACCGGTAGTTCGACCTTGCCAGGGCTCAAACCCAGGTGAACAGACTGGCTGCATGGTTTGTTTTCGTGGATTTCCTCATGTGTTACTCGAATACGAGCCAGTTGCTTTAAAAAGATCCTCCACGAAAGCACCTCTCCTCTAATCAGATAGCCCTCCTGTCTTTGCCATATTCATATAATCTAATCTAATTTAACCAGTATGCAATAATACAGAATAGTGAGAAGCTTAGGAGATGCCCGTTCCCTCTGGAGCGGAAAAACGAATGGTGGCGAGGACTAGAGGGTTAGAAGCACTTCAGGATTAGGATTGAAACCAAAAGTAAGCTCATCAGAAAGGCAATTCTCCTAGGAGGGGACGATTGTTTAATTATGTAACTTTGGTACTTATTTTCCCTTTATAACAAAACAAAACAAAACAAAAAAATGTAAAGAATTTAGTACAAAATGGAGCTTAGGCTTTTACCTCAAGCCCTATCTATTTCTGTATTTATTAAACAAATTAAAACTTGTTAGAGAAACTTAAAAGTATGATGGGTGAGGGCGGCAGTTTTAGCTTTCGCCCCACACTTGAAAAATCAAAAATCCGGCGCTGAGATCTTGTGCAGTTGTTATATTGTGTTTTAACTGACTGCTTATAACATTTAGATAACATAACTTTAAGAATATCAAATTCATGTATAGAAATATTGGTTTAGATGAATTTTAGAATGAATATTGCAAAAAACATTTTTCAGAAAGACAATTTAAGGCGGAAATTATTGTGCGATGTTCATTTTAAAACAATACTTTCCTCCTTAAAGTTATAAGGTATTTTCTCCCTCCTTTCTGCATGCCTTCGTGGTGTAATGTAGCGCATTCGGCGTATATTCGATAGGTCCAAGGTTCGAGTTCCGGCTAGGGCTTTGCTCATTTTTTATGTGTCTCCTCCACAAATAACCTAATGTTCTACAGTGGCGTCCGAACTAAAAACAAGGCGATGGATGATGATTCTTCATCACCAGGATTTGGCAATTGGGTCTCCTAATCTCCAGTCGTCCTTTAAAAATAATCGAATGCATCCGCTGAAATCTCTAGACCTTGTTCGCCTTCTGAGAATTTAAGGACTGGGGTATTAATTAATGCATTCTTTAGTTGTTCAAAAGCGGTGTTCGCCTCGGCTGTCCAAGAAAATCTACTTTTCTTTCTTTTTAGCACTTGAAGAGGCTCAACCATTTTCGCAAAATCCTTTATAAACATTCTATAATAGAAACAAAAGCCCAAAAATGAAGACAATTTCTTAGCCGTATTTGCTGGAGGATAACTTTTAATTGATTTTATTTTTGAATCATCAGTCTCTATGCCCTTATTAGAAATTTTGTAACTAAGGTATCGCAATTCCTTTGCCGCGAACTTGCATTTTCTTGCATTTATTTTGAAACCGGCCTCGTTAAGAAAGGTAAAAACTTCTCACAAATGTTTCAAATGTTCCTCTAAGGTTTCGCTGGTAACTATGATATCAATATAAATAATTGTACTTTTACTTAAAACTGGCCTCAAGACTATGTCCATAGCTTTTTGAAAAGTAGTTAAACCAAAGGGCATTCTTAAGAAGGTATAGACGCCTGATTTTGTAATAAACGCGGTCTTTTGGACATCCTCTGGTTTGAAGGCGATTTGGAAGTAACCTGAAGTTAAGTATAGGGTTGTCATAAATTTAAACGAGTGAATTTTTCAAATTTATTTCGTCAATTATTGGTAGGGGATACGTGGGATATTTTGTTATATTGTTTAACTTACGATAATCAACTGCAAACCTATACGCGTCCGGTAGCCCGTTCTTTTCTCTACAAAGGACCATCGGACTTGCGTAAGGGCTCTTGCTTGGCACAATTATTTTATTTTCTAACATCTTTAGAATATGTTTTTCAATAATGGCTTCTTTCACCTTGTCATATCTATAGGGCTTCGACCGGACTGGAGGGGCATTACCTGTATCGATCAGATGATTAACTACCTGACAAGAGCCAAGTTTGTCGTTAAACAAAGAATTAAATTTTCTTACCAATCTTTCGATCTTCTCTTTCTCTTCAAGCTTCAGATGGTCTAAGCCCAATTCCGGCAGAGACCCTTTTTCTTTTCTTCTACAGGATCCATGTGCACCTGAAACGTAGAATTCTGGAAATTAATATTTGCGCCGGATGCGCGTAAAAAATCGACCCCCAATATGACGGACGTGAGTAAATTTTTCACGACTAGAAAATTAACTAATGACACCTCGTTTTTAATTTGAACATATAGTGCGTTTTTCCTCAAACATACGCACTGTTTGCCTTGGGCGGCAATTACTATTTGTCCCATGGCTTTAAACAGCCTATAACGACGAAAATGCTTTCTATAAAAATCTTCTGAGAGGAATGAACATTGCGCCTTGTGTCCAGGAGTGCAGTGGTTGGTACATTATTTACCAGAATCTGTATTTCTGGCATAGCTAGATTTTGTACCACCACTGTATTTAAATGAATTTCTGAGGGGTCTTCCTTCCCATTCGGTGACCGTTGTACCTTCTTGATCACCGGTTTGCGTTTAAATTCTGGTTACCCGCCGCCTCTTTACGCTGATTTTTCTTTTCGCCACCCTCAACTTTATCTGCGCTCTTGTTATTGAAATTTTCACTTTTACCCGTCTGCCGATACGCGTTGTACTGAACTTGTGGTTTCTTTTGAGGAGTAAATCTTGAGTACTGGACAAACTGACTTGCTTTTTCAGAGTTCCTTCTGCTCCGCGAGCTGCAATAGAACTTCTAATGCTTGCGGATTACGCACTTCTTGGACGGTAAAAGACGTATAATAGATTTCCCGTATAATAGATTGAAAATATGAACTTTTCTTAAAATGAACTCCGTCAAATCCTCGAAACTGCCTTGGTATTTACTATACAACTCTGATTCTAGCTTTGCACGATCCTTAACTACTGGAAATGCTTTCATTAATGCCGACTTGAAATTTTCCCAGTTATATGATTCCGATCCTGGGTCCCCAACAACAACTTCCCTATGCCCTTATACCAGCTGAAAGCTTGACCTTTTAAGGCTGTAGTAGCAATGGTCACCTTTTGCAGCTGATTCACAGGATGTAAGGTGAAATGTGGGTCCAATTGCTCCAAAAACGTCAGAAGTGAGTCCTTGGCGTCAAATGTTGCTGCTGGTTTCATAGATGCATGCAACGTTTCCACGAGGAATACAAACCCTTCCACTGGATTTGTGACTCTAACGACGTGAACTTTCCTGACTCTAACGACATGGTCCGTTATCAATTTTTCAGGCGCCAAATGTAAGATTCTCACTAGTGTAATTCTCAGTTACTGTAGAAAGTGACGAATCTTAAGAACTAGTTAGCGAATAATCGCTTATGTTCGTGTAACAAGAAACAACAAGAAGGAAGGGTAACTAACCCTTTATTTTTCCAATAAGATTTAACAAAGCTCCGTCTTGGAGTGCACAATATAAGCCGACACTTGGGCTTGAGCTTAAGAGACTAAAAAATAAACTGAAACTAAGATTAACTAAAGAAATATAGCCGAAGCTATCAAGATTCTAAACGAGTTGGCCCCTTAACTCTTTTTGACTACGAAGCTTATCAAGGGCCTGAGTACGGCCGAGCGTAATAACAGCTTTGAAAGAGAGAGTAGCCAAAAGGCAGACGCGCGCAAATCAGAAACTCTGATTCTAATTTAAAAAAGCATATACTTATTCACACCCGAGAGAAACTCTGTGAGTTACATGTGTAATAAATCACTTGGATGATAGAAAAATTGAAAGATGCATTTCTACAGATAATACAAGGCTTGCATCTTTTGTGGAAAAGTTAGATTAATAAGAGTGTTTATGTAACTGTACATTAATGACATGTCCATTCCATAAAAAATGGCATTATATGAGGTGTGTTTAACGTATCCTTTCACCTTAATTCTTAATAAATCATTTATTTATTTGCACAAAAGAAAAACCTCATTGATCATGAGGTAAGTCATTTTAAAGATTTAAAGCAATATTTTCTTATCTTTGGTATTTAATTAGTAATGAAATGTTTAAAACAGCATATTCGTACAATGAAAAAGTAGAGACAGAGTATAGGATTCTGGATCAGGAAATTTTATGGATATCACATTCATTGCATCCAGGTAATGTCATATGAATTGTTTGAAAGCTTGAAATAATGAATATTTTCATTTGAATGGAAATTTCATTCCCACTTTGCACTGGAATCCACTTTTCATTGCATTTTCGTGAAATGTGCGGAATGTGAAATGTAGTACAAAGTCCAAAATCCGGACTCGTCGGGACTTCGGCGATTTCGGATTTTTTTGGATATTGGATCGTCAATTTGGGTCTAGTAGGATGGCATGTAGGGGTTGTAAAATTGGAAATGTGAAGTCGTGATTTCTGAAGTGGTGAAGTATTTATGATCTAAAGTATTTATAATCGAAATTTACATAGAGGAAAAGCTTGGTATTTATTTGTTTACCTTATTGAACATTTCTTTCAATGTAAGTTGTTTATGTTGCTTCGTTTTTTGTGGTAATACTTTCTCTTTGTTTCTGTGGACAGACGTGGTCTCTTGTTTGTTTACATTGTTACATAGTCCTGTGACTGCTGTTTCGAGAGTTCCGACTGGCTTGTCAGTCGAAGTTTTCTCGTTTTCAGTGGCTTCTCTGTCACTTTCTTCATTGTTGGTAGCGGTATTTTCTCGATTTGTGTCCATGGTACGGGTTTCGTCATTCATTGATTGACTGGTGATTGAGAGGCGTTGTCGTCACAATGAGAAACTTCTTTTGTATCATCTTCATTTATTACCGCTTCTCTGCATTACTTTACAAAATTCATTAATTGGAAAATTTTACCTTTGTTTTGCGATATCCGAAAACCTTTAAAATGAGTGGTTATCATCATCAAATTTAGCTATTCTTCACTATACATATTTGGCTATGCATCATGAGCTTGGTGATTAACCACAAGTTGTTATGTTAAAATTTTATCTTGCTTCTATCGTGCACTGAGACAATTAAGCCTGAATTGCATTAGTTATTTATTAGACTTATGCCGATTTTTTGCACATCATACTTCTGAATAAATAAATTCCTACTGCAATTTTCTTTTAAATATTAATGTTTTTTATGATTTTATGACTTACAAAAAAATTTTTGGACAGTTTTATTAAAATTAGGATAATTAATTAAGATTTTTATACTATGGTACAAAAAGGACGCTATCTTACACCACTGTTCTTCGAAATTCTTAAGAGTCTGTAACCGGAAGTTGCCATACGCATAGAAAATATGTTCTAAATTTATATGTTGTTACTGATTATAATCTCTAGAGAAGTAATGTTTTTGAACTTGTCAAACTAACGTTCTGAGACTGTGGTTCTTTCCTGGAAAACTCCATAGACTATATGTTAAATTCATGCTTATATTACTACTTGAAGTCAAGTGATAATTGTTTTCATTTCTGTCTATAATGTTCCTTGGGGTCCTTTTTGTTAATTTAATAATTAAAATCGTACTTACTTTTAATTAGTCTTTTGTTAATTAATGATATTTGTTTAATTGGTTCTTTTCCGCTTACCGATTTGTTTTTCATAGTGTTTTTATTTCTGTTTCACTTTTAAGTCATATGTTTAAGGGTTTTATGATTATATAGTAACTCCCTCTGCAGAAAAGCCCATTTTATAGAATTATAATAAAATGTCTCATTCTAATGTTACGCTTTCTCCGGCACATTCAGTTTCTTCAGTCTTTGAATCTTCTCCTGGCTCTGTAAAAGATTTGGCTCCAGAAAAGGTAACTGGGAACCATCTATCATTTATTAATGAATCCTATGACGGTATCTTAGCATTTTTAGTTGATGCCAATGCAAAACATAAATTAAATAATAAAGATGCAGCGAAACTTAAAAAGTTTGTAAGCAATATCAGATCACATTCAAACAAACATGAATTATACATAGCTCACCTGGAAGGTTTTAACGCCTGCTTGAAGAAAAGAGTCTCTTCATTGGAGGAAAAGAATTCTTTGTTGGAAAAAAGACTTTTGGAACTTGAGTTAAAATTTAATCAGCTAACACAGCTTGACCAAGCCACTGTCTTACCACATTCGGAAATAGCGTCTGATTTAGAGGCTTGTCATTCACATAGTTTAGACGGTAAATTTGATAAAGTGAATTCGGAGTTATCTTCTGCAGAAATTGTTAGGCTCACTTCGAAGCCTTCACAGGTAAGGAAGATTCCAGCTCAACAGGATCACGTTTTGATTATCAAGGCTAAAGATACAAGTAGATCGCCAAACAGTATTAAGACGCAATTAGTTCAGAATATTAAACCGCAAAGGCTCGGAGTAAATATTTTACAAGTTCGTCCAACAAGAGCCAAAGAGTTACTTGTTCGTTGTAAAGGGGAAGAGCAATTGGTGACATTGAAAAAAGCCATTTTGGAAAACTCGGATTTGAAGGAACATTTGGACCTGAGAATTCCAAGACTACCAAGAGTGTCTTTCATAGTTTTTGGGGTTCCTCATGATACTACTTCTGAGGAACTACAAATTGCTTTTCAAGAACTCTTATCATCAGGTGAGAAGAATTTTGTTTTTCCAAGGGAACCCAGATCCAGAACAGACGGTACGTGCAACTGGCTTGTTGAGGTGTCTAGAGAACAGGCACAATTGTTGAAGGACCTGAAGAGAGTCTATATTGGTTTTGCATCGTGCTTCTTTCGAGAATTTCATAAAGTGACGCGTTGTAATCACTGTCAAGCCTTTGGTCATTTAAGTCTAATTTGCAAAAATCCACCGGCCTGTGCAAAGTGCGGGAAGGGCCACCTTACTCAGGAGTGCTCCGAAAGCATTGCAAATTGCGTCAATTGTACTCACTCCAACGCCTCTGCAGGAACGAAGTACGAGACATCACATCAGGCTAGCTCATCACAATGTCCGCTATACAAGCAGGAGATTCTTCACCTCAGCAACACTCAGAAGTGACAGGCTCAATGAACATACCTGTTACACAGAGCATCTCGGGTCTGACTTGTGCACAAGTAAATTTACAGAGATCAAGGGCAGCTACTTTAAATTTTATTGATTTTATGATTAGAAATGAAATACAGCTTGCTCTCTTACAAGAACCTTATGTCAAAGATGGCAAGATCATTGGATTACCAAACTGTAGTAAGATATTCTTTTCTGGTTCTTTTAAAGCGTTGATAATATATAACGGCCCTCTAAATCCATTTTTTGTGGCGAGAACTTTAGATGCAGTGACAATTCGCTTGCAATTTATCAATAGAAGTATTAATATTACTAACGTTTATTTTCCACCGACGGCCGATTTAGATAGCAATTTAACCGAACTTTGTTCACATATTATTCATAATGATCATTTGCTTATTGCGGGTGATTTTAATGGTACGAGTCCTCTTTGGGGTGGAAATCAAGAAGATCATAGGGCTCCTAAAGTTCTTGATTTTATCCACGAAAACAGACTGTGTGTTCTTAATTCCTCCGATTCAGAACCAACATTCTTGACTATCAGAGCCAAGGGTTGGCCTGATATTACATTAGCTTCATCTCCTTTTGCAATTTCTATTACAAATTGGAGGGTGTTGACAGGTTTGTCTATTAGTGATCATCAAATTATTTTGTTTGAAATTGGAATCTCGGAAGACATAATTTTGAAACGTAGATTTAAAACTTCATATGGTGGACATGAAAAATTTATTGAGAAACTTCGTCCACGAATTTCTCAATTTCTCAATTTATTTGAATCTAATACTTCTCGAGAGGATTTAGAAAATAACTACGACTTTTTTATTGGTTCATTGATGGATGCAGCAACAGCGTCCTACTTGAAGTCGAAAAGAGTACGGATTAAAACCTCTACATCATGGTGGTCTGACTCGCTCACAATAAAAAGGAATAAAGTTCGTGCTTTAAGGAGACGTATGCAAAAAAGAAAGGGATGACAATATAAGGCATTCATTTAAAATTTCTTATAAGGAACTAGCAATTTTTAAAAGATTGATTATAAAGACAAAAAGTGAATCTTGGAAGGCATTTTGTGCTGCTATTGAAAATCCTTATGGCATCACTCAAAAGATTGCAGTGGACAGAGTATTTCGACCTCTTCAGCTGCCAGTAGAGGTAGCTCCGGACTGTACTTCTCTGGGAGAGAAATATAAAAAAATTTTAGATGAGTTATTTCCATTGGATTTGGAGATTGACGATATGGATTTACATAAAGTAATGCGAGAAAAATTTAAAAATCAAACTTGGAATTCTACTTTAAGTGACTCTGCCCTCCTGGAGCGTGAGGAGTTAGAAAATACAATTCGTTCTCTACCGTCTAAGAAGGCCCCCGGACCAGACGGTTTTGATAATATTATCATAAAGATACTTTTCAAAGAATTCCCCCAATTGTTGTTATCTTTATATCGAGCATGTTGGAAATTGGCTTTATTTCCACGACAGATGAAATTTGCCGAAATAGTTTTATTTGGTAAAAAAGGTAAAGATCCTGCTATTTTGTCTTCTTATAGACCAGTGAGTCTTCTTTCTTCTTTAAATAAACTCTTTGAAAAATTAATATTGAACAGACTAAATTATTTTCTAACTGAAAATAAAGTGATCAGCGACTTTCAATTTGGATTTAAAAAAGGAGTTTCAACTGAAATGGCTGTTTTTAATCTGCTAAACACAGTAAAACGCAACAGGGATGGTAACAGGCACACGTTAATCATCTCCATTGATATACGTGGTGCATTTGACACGGTCTGGTGGCCTGACATAATTGATGCATTGGATAGCGCAAACTGCCCTGTAGAAATTTTGAATTTAATTCGAAATTATTTGGAACAACGCAAAATTCAATTAACCCTGGATAATGAAATTTTAATAAAAGATTTGCAAAGAGGCTGTCCACAGGGTTCCTGTTTAGGACCAACCCTGTGGAACTTAGTCGCTAATTCGGCCTTTGGTATGTTTGAAAATACTGAACAAGTAACTTTGCAAGCTTATGCCGACGATTTTCTGTTAATTATCTCAGGCGTAAAGGACATTGAAGTAAGAGCTCAACAAGCGATTAATAAGTTTGTAGCGTGGGCAGACATGCATAAATTAAGAATTTCCGAAGAAAAAACTACTATGTTGTTTATCGGTAGGAAAAGAAAAATGCGTCGAAATCCGTCTATAAAAATCCATGGAAGGCCAATAAAATGTGCAAACACCTTGAAATATTTAGGCTTTGTTATCAGCAATACGCTGTCTTGGTTTCCACATGTGAAACATCTTAAACAGAGATGTGCCGTTCTTAAGAATGGCATGACAAAGACTATGGGCCTTAATTGGGGTACTTCCCCAAAAATCTTGCGGCTGTGGTATAAAACAATCACTGAAAGAGTTCTTTTGTACGGAGTCTCCATTTGGGGTTTTGATATGAACAAAACTATGAGTGGCTTACTGAATTCAATACAGAGGCATCAGCTATTACTTATTTCCAAAGGTTATAGAACAACCTCGACAGCCTCACTGCAGATTTTGGCGGGTATACCTCCATTAGATCTGCAGGCTCAAGGAGACTCTTTCTTAGGACGGATCCTACGATTACGATTGAATGGGGATTTATGGAACCAACATCACCTAGTAAATGATTATGAACTACGGGTTCCATCTAATCTTGGCCATCCTGCCTCTTTAAAACTCAAATCTGCAGTCAATTTATACTATACGGCTCCAGTAGCCAATGACATTGCTCTATTTACAGATGGTTCTAAAACTGAACGTGGAACAGGTTGTGCATTTTGTGTATTTAACAATACTCTAAAGGTATATACATGGACTCGAAGGCTTGATAACAGAAATACTGTTTTTCAAGCAGAACTTTTAGCGATAAACGCTGCTCTCACTTATGTTAAAAGAAATCTAACGGGCAAGACTAAGATCTTCAGTGATTCATTATCTAGTCTGCAGGCTATCTCAGACATTACGAATAGAAATCCGATTGTACAAGTTATTCAAGAGAAATTGCTAAGATTTAATTCATCTGAAAGACCACTTCTTACCTGGGTGCCAGCTCATGTTGGCATACTGGGCAACGAAGAAGCAGATACTTTAGCTAAATGGGCTGCTAATGATATCAACGGAATTGAAAATCCAACGAAATTGCCTTTTTCACACTTGAAGAGCGAGACTTTAAATACACTGCTTGTGAAATGGCAGGAAAGATGGACTAATGACTCCACAGGAAGACGAGTCTTCTCTTTCTTTCCAAAAGTTTCACTCAGTCAAAGAAGCACATCGAATTTTTATACTCAATTTTTCACTGGTCATGGACCTTTTAATACATATCTCTTTCGATTTGGACTACGTACGACTGAGCTTTGTTCTTGCGGGGAGTTGGGAGACCCTGAATACTTTATCTTTCACTGTCCATTTACTAAAAACCTTCCCTTGAATAAACCTTTAGATCAACACAGGCCAAAATGGGCTGAAATGATATTAAAAAACTCTAGTGAGAGTAAGAAATTTAAGGAAATTATGCTTTTCTGTCAGGAATTAAATTTTTCTGTAAATAATTCTCTCAGATCATCTCTATTGGGAGTGAGTAATTTACTTTCAGCGACTGTTAGATTTTTACTGTATAATGGTAATTGTTTAACTTTTGTGTGTTTGATGCTTATTATTGTTCAGTTTTGTTGTTTCCACTACTTATGTTACTGATTTAAAATTAGAAGTGGTTTTACGTAGAACAGACGTATCTGACATTGAACGCATCTATGCTCTTATAAATTGTAACGGTTACTTGTAGCCTATTAGTTTTGTAATTGTTAATTAAATTTAACAGAAAATTTTTGTGACAATTTTATTATTTTGCATATTTTAATGCGTTCTTTTGTAATTGAATTGATTCACTTTGGTGAATTTGATAGGCATTAATTGTGCATTCTATTATAAAAATTTGCATTCATGATAATTATTTAATATTAATTTTCTTTACTTTAATCTTGAATGCCTTTTGTTTTTGATTTTGAAATTCTGTAAAATTTTGTGTCGGCATTTTTCTAGTATTGCATTTGTCTTAGCGATGCCAGCAAACCTAACTTAGAATAATTATTTTGCATATTTTAATGCGTTCTTTTGTAATTGAATTGATTCACTTTGGTGAATTTGATAGGCATTAATTGTGCATTCTATTATAAAAATTTGCATTCATGATAATTATTTAATATTAATTTTCTTTACTTTAATCTTGAATGCCTTTTGTTTTTGATTTTGAAATTCTGTAAAATTTTGTGTCGGCATTTTTCTAGTATTGCATTTGTCTTAGCGATGCCAGCAAACCTAACTTAGAATAATTATTTTGTATACCTTTTTGCACTTTTCTGAATTGAATATGTTTATGTGAGTATCGTTTGCTTCATTTTATTGTTGCAAACAGCGTAAATTCCTTTTGCTTTTCTTCCTTTAGTTTTGAACTTTATGTGTGGCAACAAGATAATTGATTGATAGAATTGTGTTTGTGACAGCCATGTAGAATGGCTCGCTTATTTTGTATCAATTATTTTGTATCGCTGACAAGTGTAATTTAATAAAAGTGTAGGAATACAGTCCATTTGTTGATTGATTATAGTTTGTGAAACATATTAATTTAATAGAATACATATTGTTGGTCAAAAGTCTAGCCGGAGAGCTAGTGAAGATAGTGACTGTTCTAAGTGTATTCTAACAACGAAAATATGCATATGGTTTGTGAAAATTATCCACTTTGTGAGGTAAGTGGATTTTGAACAAAAATTCGTTTAATTTGTTAATTTTTAAGAACAATGTTGTAATACAACATAGAATTCGATTTCATTTTAATAATAGTGTTAAGTGATTTAAGAACAATTTCTGTTTTTGAATTGATCAATTATGAGTGAACTTATAACTTTTAAAACAAAAAGAGCGGTCTTACGCAGGAGTGTTACTAATTATGTAAAGAAAATTGAAACTATTTTAACTGCAGATGAAATTAATTTAATAGAACTAGAGGAATGTGTCAAATTATTGAAACAAAAAGAAACTGAGTTAAGGAAGCTTGATTCTGAAATCGAAAGTTTAATTACAGATACTAAAGAATTAGAAAACGAAATAGATAATGTTCAGGAGTACACAGATAAAATTTATTTGTGGAAATTTAAAGGTGAAAAAATATTAAAAAATCAAAATAATAAAAATAATTCTAATAGTGTAATTTCAGAACAGGTTCCTGTCAATATTAAATTACCCAAGTTAACATTACCGACTTTTGGTGGTAATATTACAGAATGGATAGCTTTTAAAGATCTTTTCAGTGCTTGTGTAAGAAATAATACAAATTTATCTAATGCTCAAAAATTGCAGTATTTGAAGGCTTCGTTGAAAGGTGAAGCATATCGCATTATTCAAACCATTCAAATTTCGGATTGTAATTTTGAAATAGCATGGAATCTGTTAGACGAAAGATATTCAAATAAGAGAGAACAAATTTTTGCATATATTAAACGTTTTTTAAGTTTACCAACTATTCAAAATGAATCAGCATTTGCTATTTTAAATTTAGTTGACAATATTAATGAAATAATTCGTTCTTTAGAAGTATTGAATCAAACCATTGATAATTTTGGTGACACTTTAATGACTTATTTAACTTTGCAAAAATTAGACCCTGCTACAAAATTATGGTGGGAACGTCAGTTAAAATCTAATGAAATTCCAAAACTTACGACTTTAATTGAATTTCTAAAAAACTATGCAAGAACACTTCAAAATAGCAAATCAACAAGTAATAAGGTACCTAAATCTGTGTTTCAAAATAAGAATAATGTTCTGGTTGCTACTTTGGGTTGTGGTTATTGTAAAGAAGATCATAGTTTAGCCAAATGTTCGAAATTTCTAAATTTATCGGTTCAGCAAAGGATAGATTTTGTAAAATCTAATCGTTACTGTTTTAATTGCTTATCTAATATGCACTTGCTCAAAAAATGCAAGAGTTTAAATACATGCCAACATTGCTTTAAGAAGCATCACAGTATTTTGCACATTGTAAATAATTCAAAGAATAAAACTCAGTTAAACAGTATATCTCCGCCTACGCAATCTATCATTAAAAGAGATGAATTAACGAGTCCTAAGGACGTTTCAGCCACAGTTTGTGCCTCTCATTATGATTCGAATGCAAAAGGTAATCAAACCAGTCACATTTTATTGTGTACTGCTTTAATAAAAGTTCAAAATTCTAAGCAACAATTTGTGAAGTGTAGATGTTTATGTGACACCGGATCTCAGAGATCATTTATTTCAAGGGATTGTGTGAAGAAATTAGGATTACGAGTGAAAGATAATTCCATTTCTGTATCATGTCTAGGACAATTTAATACTATAAGTAATGGGGAAGTCGATTTAGTATTCACTTCTCATTTTAAAAGTGATATTCGTGTATCAACATCAGCGTTTGTACTGGACAAGGTGACAGATAACATTCCCTATGTATCTTTGCCATCAATCATCTTCGATAACTTCAGTGATTTACAATTAGCTGATCCATTATTTTACAAGTCACAACCAGTTGACATTTTATTTGGAGTAAATGTATTTCTGCATTTAATGACGGGAGAAATTATCAAACGTGGTCCTGATCTACCATTTGCTCTAAATTCGAGGTTGGGATGGATAATTTCGGGTACTACAAATTTTGAATCTACAAATTTTGAGCCAGTATATGTAAATCATTTGAATACAAACACAGATGAGTTAGTAAATTCTTTCTGGGAGTTAGAAAAGTTTCCAAATGTACAACCTTTAACAAATGAAGAAAAACTTTGTGAAGAACATTTTAAAAACTCGCATTTTAGAGACACATCAGGTCGTTATTCAGTTGCATTACCATTCAAACATAATAGAGATGTTCTAGGTGACTCCCGTGAAGTGGCGTACAGAAGGTTTCAATACTTGGAGAAGAGGCTGTTACCTATGAAAGAAATTTACAACCAGTATATTCAGTTTATGAAAGAGTACTTTTCACTAGAACACGTAGAATTAGTGCCAGACACAGATTATGAATTAGAGAATAAACACTATTATATCCCACATCACTTTGTGTTGAAGGACTCTAGCTTAACAACAAAATTGAGAGTTGTTTTCGATGCGAGCGCTAAAACAACCACAGGTGTTTCTTTAAATGATACACTAATGATAGGCCCAAAAATACAAGATGACTTAATTTGTATTTTACTAAGATTTAGACTTCATAACATTGCAATAACCGCTGATATTAAAATGATGTACAGACAGATAAAGGTTCATGTAAAAGATAGAGATTTTCAGAGAATATTATGGAGAGATAGCCCATATAAGCAAATACAAGTTTGTCGTTTGAAAACAGTTACATATGGAACTGCAGCTGCTCCATATCTTGCAACCAAAGTGTTGAGTCAGTTAGTGATTGATGAAGGATTGAACTTTCCAAAGGCAAAGAATATAGTTTTAAGAGATTTTTATGTTGATGATATGTTAACTGGTGTAAAAGATAGTTCGGAAGGTATTGCATTGATAGACGAATTGCAACATCTGCTAAAAAGTGGTGGCTTTGAGCTTCACAAATGGTCGACAAGTGAACCGTCATTGTTAAAAATCTCTGGCTTAACAAACACAGATAGTGACAATATTCATCGTGTAATAGAAGACAAACCATTGAAAGTTCTGGGATTGGAATGGCATCCGGACAATGATGAATTCAAATGTAATGTCGGTGTAATAGAGTATCAAAGTGTTCCGACTAAAAGAATTATTTTGTCATTCGTAGCAAAACTATTCGATCCATTGGGGTGGATAGCTCCGTTTGTAATTCTCGCTAAAATGATCCTTCAGCAATTGTGGAAATTACAGTTATCATGGGATGATCCTGTAACAGAAGAGATTGATCGAAATTGGAGAAATCTATGTAGAGAAGTTAAACTTTTGAATTCTATAAATATACCTAGGAAAATTCTGCTACCTGATTATTTTCGATGTGAACTTCACGGATTTTGTGATGCGTCTGAAAGAGGTTATGCAGCAGTTATTTATATCAAAACTTGCAATAACTCTGACATTAATGTTAAACTCGTAACAGCTAAAACTCGTGTAGCACCATTAAAATCTATTACGATTCCAAGACTGGAATTATGTGCAGCAGTGTTATTGGCACGCTTAATTCAGTCTGTAAAAGTTGCATTAGTTATAAATTTTGATTTAGTGCAAGCTTGGAGTGATTCACAAATCGTGTTGTCATGGCTAAGGTCAGATCCTAAAAAATGGCAAGTCTTCGTATCCAATAGAGTTTCTGAAATACAATCCATCTTACCACCTGAGAACTGGAGTCATGTTGATGGAAAGGAAAATCCAGCTGATTGTGCTTCACGTGGATTATTCCTGCAGAACTATTATCTCATCAATTGTGGTGGAATGGTCCTTCTTGGTTAAAGTGCAGTGAGATTGCCTTATCTAAAAATATTCTTATAGATGAAGAGGCATTACCAGATGCACGTAAAACAGTCTCATTTGTAGTTTCTGAATCTGTACAGGAACTTGCTATTATATCAAATATATCTTCATTTCAAAAGTTACAACGCATATTTGCTTGGATATTAAGATTCATATCGAATTCTAAAGTAGCATATCTAGAAAGAAATACGTCTTTTTTATCTAGTAATGAAATTCGAGCTGCAACTTTCTGTATTGTCCGAATAATACAGCGATTTCACTTTTTTAAAGAAATTCAATGTTTGGAGTTGGGAAAGGACTTACCTACAAACAGCAACCTCCTTAGCTTGTGTCCAATTTTAGATGACAACAAAGTGTTACGTGTAGGAGGAAGACTGAAAAATGCGCAACTATCAGAAAATGAAAAACATCCAATCTTATTACCTTCAAAACACAATCTGACAGAAATCATAATTAGACACTTTCATGTCAAATATCTGCATGCAGCACCGGAACTTCTTCTATCTTTAATTAGACAGCAATTTTGGATCATAGCTGCTAGATCTGCTATCCGAAAAGTACTAAAATCTTGTATCACGTGTTGCAAACTTAGAGCTAAAACTGCAAGTCAAATAATGGCTGATCTACCGGAATCTAGAGTAACACAATCACGACCATTTCATCGAACTGGAATAGATTTTTCTGGACCGTTCATGATTAAACATCGTGCAGGACGTGGACAAAAATCATTTAAATATTACGTATGCTTATTTGTGTGTTTTGTAATCAAGGCAGTACATCTTGAAGTGGTAGAAGATTTGTCAACAAAGGCATTTTTAAGTGCATTGAAACGATTTATTGCAAGAAGAGGGAAACCATTTGAGATTTATAGTGACTGCGGTACTAACTTTAAAGGTGCAGACAAAGAAATCAGAAAATGTTTTTTGCAATGTAAGCAAAATCAAGAAATTCACAAATTTTTGTCTTTAGAGGAAATAAAATGGATATTCAACCCGCCATCATCTCCCCATTTTGGTGGACTATGGGAATCGGCAGTAAAGTCAATGAAATTACATCTAAAAAGGACTGTTGGTGATACTGTGCTGACCTATCCGGAATTTCAGACCTTGATAGCGCAGGTTGAGGCTTGTCTCAACTCTAGGCCATTGTGTCCAACATCGGCTGATCCAAATGATTTAACTGCATTAACACCTGGTCATTTCCTAATAGGAACGTCTAATAGGAAGGTGCCATACCTGAACCAGACCTAAATTATAGTTCCTTCAATCACATTGACAGATGGCATGTGAGACAGTTTATTTTTCAGCACTTCTGGAAAAGATGGAGTCGAGAATACCTGTCTCAGCTTCAACAAAGACCTAAATGGCAAAAAAGTCAAAACAATTTAGAAGTCAATGACTTAGTCCTCATTAAAGAAGACAACCTTCCGCCTCTTAAATGGAGGTTAGGGAGAATAATTGCTGTTCATCCGGGCTCAGATCAAAGAGTCAGAGTTGCTAGTATTAAAACTGGTCATGGTGTCATAAAACGACCAGTCGTGAAATTGTGTCCTCTTCCTATTCAGACTAAAAAACTATGAACTGCTTCGCATATAATATTTTGTATTATTTTTTGTTATGTTTATCTTTATTACAGACTAAGAAGTTTCAAAATGCTCCAACTGTTGAAATCCCCTGGGATTTCAACGAGGGCCAGGATGTTTATGTGAGTATCGTTTGCTTCATTTTATTGTTGCAAACAGCGTAAATTCCTTTTGCTTTTCTTCCTTTAGTTTTGAACTTTATGTGTGGCAACAAGATAATTGATTGATAGAATTGTGTTTGTGACAGCCATGTAGAATGGCTCGCTTATTTTGTATCAATTATTTTGCATCGCTGACAAGTGTAATTTAATAAAAGTGTAGGAATACAGTCCATTTGTTGATTGATTATAGTTTGTGAAACATATTAATTTAATAGAATACAGAATAGTTGACCTGTTTTTGTGAATTTTATTGGTTTTACTTGAGTTCTCTATTGTAAAATGTGCATTTAAGGCAGTATTTTTTAATAATTTTCTTTGACTTATTTTTGAATGTTTTGACTTATTTTTGAATGTATGTGGTTTTTGGAATCGGAATTTTTCATATATTTATGTTGGCATTATTCTTGTACTGTATTTCTATCGCGTTGCCAGCAAACCTGATGTAGAGTTTTTATATTACTTGGAGTGGTTTTGTTTTTAAACCGAATTTATGTTTTGCATTGTAATAATACCTCAGGTTCAGTGTATTTTATGATAATATTGTTCAGGTATCAAAGTTATTGGTTCTTAATTCTGAATTCATATGAAAAAATTTTATTTGGCAGTTTATTATTGTCTTAGTTTATCTTTATGCATTTTTTTTTCTAAATTGAATGGTTCTTCTTGAATTTGTGAATCTAATTGATATTAATTGTGTATAATGCAGTAATGGATGTATTATATTTTGTTTGTACTATAGTTTTTATTTAAATTAGTTGGACTCAGTTTTGAAAGTATTTCGTATTTTCAGTACAAATTATGAAAGTATACTCGGTTTATTGTTTGAATGCTATAGGTACTACTTGTAACATGCTTTCTTTAGGGTCTTTTATGACTATGTTACTTATGTTCTTGTGTTCTTGAAGGCCTTGTATGCCACTGTAAACTTATCCTGTTCTCTGGTTAACAGTAGACTTCGCGGTGTAAATACCGCTCCTCCTCATTAAGTATTCAGAATGATTCCAAAACTATGTTCTGGCCGGAAGTAGTAAGTTAAGAATTTGACATGAATAACTTCTAATTTTATTAACAGTTAATTTTAACTTAAAATTTAACTGTTAATAAAATTAACGCAATCCTTACAAAATAATTGAAACTGTCTTTGCGGTAGGAAAAGTACAATTAAAATAATTGCAATTTTAAATAAGAACATTAAATATCTAAGCTAAAGAAAGATTCTTTCACATAAAGAAAGTATTGTTTTTAATTAAATATATAAAAATATACGTAAAATAATACCATCACTATTTTTGTTACAGTGCATCAAGAAAATTACAAAACAAAATTCAAGGATACTTCAAATTGTCAATGCATTTATTTTTACTTTAAATAAAATTTTAACTTGACAATTGAAAATTTCATTTACATTGTAATAGATTGCAATAAATTTGGGGTTTGGGTGCAAGAAGTGAGGACAAAGGGGTATCTGCTCTAAGCGATACACCAGTCTTTGTATTTTATGGTCCTCGTTAGAGGGTCGTTATTCAGCGTCCTTCAGTGTGATAGGTATCCGGTTCATTCCGATTTAAATAGAACTTCTAAATAGGTTTTCGCAGCTAGTGAAAAGAGGAAAGAAATAACAACACCTTCCACCAATTCTCCGAGGCCAGTTTTAGACGCAAAACGTTTACCTTTGCAGGAGTAAAATGGCACGAAATGTTTGCGATTTTCAGAACGGCGAACTGGCTAAATGAAAAATCTTTCTCAACGTATGTCGAAACCAAAATAAAATGCAGAGAGTAGAGAATGTTGTTACGTTCTACGGGTTGTGGATATGGAATAATTGATTATGACACTTGGAAAAAAAAACAATTTATTTGCCAGTAAACACTAATACACAGGACAATTCCAAAGATACGTTACAGTTGTCCAAAAATTACGGAAAACACGCTGAAACAATCAGTAATACAGCCTTCGGGCTATAACAGTGAAGACAGCTTCACAACAATCACTAAAGCACAGCTTCCCACTCAATCGATCTCTCTCAAGTTAATCTCTGAACTCAAAACACTACTACTCTACCACAGAGCAGGCAATTGCATGTAGAGCTTTAAGCTACCTGCGAGAATATTTTCGGGAAAACCGCTAAAAGTTCGTTCTAGAATGTTCTCTTTTCGTCTATGGTATATCGGCAATTTTGTCGCCAAATAGGCGATTTCGCTCCAAATCCGGCAACTCTGCGACTTTGTGGTAACTTTAATCCCCCTTCGCAAGGAAACTATCTCACCGCAGCTGGGGAATTTCGTAGCACTACCCCTTCCCAAGGATTGCACTTCCCGGGCAGCAGAATCCTTGGTTATAAGGCAAATTCGTTACAAACAAACAAAACAATTTAAAAGGTAAACAAAAATAAAAGAAACAAATATATACACAAATGAACCTCATAGAAATTTATAATTATATAAAGTTAAGAATGACTTTGTTTCAGGCTTTTCAGCAAGTTATACCCTGGTTAATTACTTTTCACTGCAATCTCAGATGTATTTTTGTTGTGCATATCACAGTCTGAAGACTCGGTTCTTTCAGATTTTTCATCCACAGGTAGCTCTGAAACAGCTTACTCACCATTCTGTATTTTATTCGCATTATGTGTACAGTTCACTATGGTATTTTAAGTGGCTGGTATATGCTTATTTTCTTCTATTTTCTGAAAACCAGTTCGGATTTTTGCATTACAGTTGTGACTAGAAACCGATTCTTTAAAAAAACAGAAGTATCCTCCTTTAGAATCAAGTTCGTATCTGTACAAATTCTATTATGAGACACACAGTTTGTGGAAGTGGACGTATTTTCTTGCAATACCTGGAACACTGTGCATCAGCTTCTCCCATTTCTCCATCGCATGAATTTTCAGGTGGTTCAGTACTTGCCAACTGCGATTTCGTAACTTCATTCATCAGTTTCTACCAAATCAACAAGATCTACCAAATCAACAAGATCTACCAAATCAACAATAGATCAACAAGATCTACCAAATCAACAAGATCTTACTTTACTTCACAAAGATTATCAACCTCTTACTCAGATGACAGCACTTCCCGGAAAGTTGGAAGTTGATTCAAATTACGCCGATTTGGGTTCACCAGAATTCTACCGTCAGATAAGCCTATTGTCCTCAGTAAAATTATGAAGGCGGTACTACTCAATAGGATCAACCAACATCTGGAAGAAAATAGTATAACACCTCACCAATTTGGGTTCCGATGCAAACATTCGATGGTCAACCAACTATTCCCCCGGGGGGTTGACTCAGGCGAACGCCTGGGAAGTACTGGTTAGGATCTGTACCTAGGCAGTCTCAACCACGGGGGTATACTAACAGACTTCACAGAAGGCCTGAGGGCTCTCGGGACAGAGTAAGGCTCGGCAGGCACCGTACGGGTACTGCCTTGTCTGCCCTTGCTCTGTGGGGTCGCCACATAGTAGATTGATAAGATGCGCGGGGTTGGCACTCAATTCCGTATGGCCATTGAAGCTAGGTTGGGAGCCTCCCTGTCGTTTGAGTGGTCAACCAACTATATCGGGTTGTGGAACTCATCAGCGGAGGGCTGCAGAATAAGAAAGTTGCAGGAGGTCTGTTCCTGTATATAGCAAAAGCCTTCGACCGTGTATGGCGGGACCTACAGAACCTGGGCTCAAGTACATCATAAACATAGTTAAATCCTATCTAACCGGTAGACACTTTGTTGTTCGCGTCTCAAATATACTAGCAACACGTAAAGAGATCCTTGCTGGGGTCCCCCAGGGGAGTCTGCTTGGACCCACTTTATTCAATATTTACGTGAACGATAATCCCACCACACAGAACACAACACTTGCAATGTATGCAGACGACACTGAGATCCTCTCATTCATTAGCCGGCCCACCAGCGGCCGAGCGGTAAAGTCGCTGAACACTAGTAGTTCGGTCCGAGGTTCGAATCCCGCGAACGGGCTGGCTGCATGGGCGTTTTCGTGGTTTTCCCCATATGTAACGTGTATACGAGCCAGTTTCCCTTAGAAAGTCCTCCACGAAGGCATTCCTCCCCTTAGGCAGATAGCCCTCGAGGCTTTGTCATAATTACACACACACATTCATTAACCTAGCAATACAACGATTACAAGACTACATAAACATACTCGAGACTTCCCTGACAAAATCGAAGAATAAATTTAATGTAGATAAGACTCAAGCAATCCCTTTTACCAAGAAGAACAAATTCAACAAAAACCTTCAACTTTACGAAGATATCCCATGGGCCAAGCAAGTCCTTTCTTTATCTTGTGGTGATTCTCAGTAAAACTCTCTCATGGTGTAAGGATCTTAAGTTTTACTAACGTTTATTTTATTTTAAATCTTTACTATCACTTCTTATTTTCTACTTCCGGCCAGAATTATAAGCGTTAATGTATTTATGCAAAGTTTGTCTTGCGAACGCCAAGTATTTAAGTTGTGGCTTTTTGCCAAGCGAGAGAGAGGAAGCAGTGAGTCGAAGCAGGCCGCTTACCTTAGAAGTTTTACTCAGTTGCTGGTTGCCTTCCAGGCCAGAGGTTTTAATCCTCTTGATAATTTTTAAACGTATTGTAGTGTTCACAGTTCTCTGTACTACATACGGCTTCCTGTTAATATAAGGCCAATCTTCCACGTTTATTATTTTAAAGTTAAATTAGAGTTTAGTTTTATTTTTTATATTTTTACGTTTAGACCTCAAGTAGTGGGTCTGTGTATTCCGAAGTACGGAAGTTATTGTAAATAGAGAAAAATAAAGGGTTTTGTATACCCTTCTTGCGTATCCTGTCTACTTCCCACAGTTAGTGAACATAGCTTTAGTAAGCTCTCTGTTCCGAGTCAGGTCCTTGCATGTTCCCGAAGAAGGTAAGACGGAACATTGAACCTGATAGTGGCGCCCAACGAAGAATAACCATGGCCGAGTTTCAAGAAGAACCTGTGCTGCCTGCAGAAGCGGCTAAGAATCCAGAAATGCCAGCTGCCGCCCTGGAAGGATTTGGTTACATCGTCCAGACCATGCGCGCTTCGATGAAACCAGAAGCAACATTTAATGGAAACTCACCGGTAACCAGTTTTTTGGAAAAATTGGATGACCACTTCATGCTCTACCCCGTGCACGAATTTCAAAAAGTTACCTTAGCTACCAGCGCTTTGAGGGGCCAAGCGCTTAACTGGTTCAAATGTATAGGCAGAAGTCTCTTGGGTCAAGCAGGAAGTCCCACCTATACTTACGAGAATTTCAAGACTGTCCTAGTAAAAGCCTTCCCTGTTGTAAGGGATCGTGCGAAATTAGAAACGGAACTTTTTAGTATATATCAAAAAAGAATCGAAAATCTCTCAAGCTTTATTTTAAGAAAAATTCACGTCTTCAAACTCTTGTATGGAAACCGTCCGGATCCTGAGATAATTCAAGTGATTTTGCCGAGGTTATTGCCTCAAGTGCAAGACTTTATTGAATTAAGAAATCCGACTACACTGGAAAAGTTATTTGAGCTAGCAATCCAGTTTGAAAGTAGAAGAACGGCGGACTTTGAAAGAAGACGCCAATATCAACAGCGAAACCAATTTGGTGCGCCAAGACTACAGCAAACTCAAGCACACGGCTACGGAAGCAAAGCGAATCAGTGGGCAAGGAAACCCGAGCATTCAAAAACAGCCGGCGAACGTCGACAGTTCAATAGCAATCCAGAAAAAAAGTCTCAAGGCCAGTGGAAAAAGAAGGAAAGAACGGAAATGAAAAATAAGTTAAACTAAAACGGATTTCTGCTGACGGGAGGGTGCGGAAATCCGAAGGCCAAGAAAACCCCTCTTCCTTCAAGTTAAATACAGTGATGGTGAAAAATTTGACTCTTCCAAAGATTGAAGTGTTGGTGAATAACATCCCAGACACCGCACTCCTGGATACAGGCGCGCAGTGTTCCTGTGTGGAAGAAGAATTTTTTAGGAAGTATTTTCGGAAATACCGCATATATAATTCGGATAATACGACAGTGTTAGCGGCGCAAGGAGAAAAATGTAAGTGTATAGGTAAAGTACCGCTGTATGTCCGTATCAAGGACGAACAAGTAAAGGTGATGTTTTTTATAGTAAAGAATCTGCAAGCACATATAATTTTAGGAATAGATTTTCTTTCAGAGGCACAAGCAACGGTGGATTTTAATGAAGCGTCCCTTAAGCTGACGATGAAACCAGTTCGTGCAGAAAAGGCTGAACCGCCATGTTAAATCTTGACCATCTGCCTAATGACGAGCAAGGAAGAATCCGACAAGTGGTTAGTGAATTTGCTTTGTTATTTAGTGATATTCCAGGATTTACTCAGGTTACTAACCATAGTATTGACACCGGAGATTCAATGCCAGTTCGCCACAAAGCATACCGGTATGATAAGAATAAGGAAAAAATTATAGAATGGCATATCACCGATATGCTACGTAAAAAGATCATAACGCCCATCTCAAGTAGTTATGCTAGCCCGGTGGTTTTATGTAAGAAAAATAATGACTATCCTTTGACACATCCAAAAAGGTGGAGATTCGCAATTGATTACTGTAAATTAAACTCCATAACTAAATATCCGGTATATCCGTTACCTATTATTGAAGAAATTCTAAGGAACATAACATCCACCAAATATATGACGACTTTAGACTTAACGACTGGTTATTTTCAAATAGGGGTTAGGCCTGAGGACGTGCCTAAGACTGCTTTTATAACCAAGTCTGGCACTTATGCATTTTTGCGTATGCCGTTGGGCCTTTCAGGGTCGCCGGCAACATTTCAGCGATGTATGGACATTGTGTTAAGACCTGTTCTTGGAAAGTCCACATTTATCTATTTAGACGATATCATTATTACTAGTGATAATCTCGACCAACATGTACAGGATTTAAGACAGGTGTTTTCTTTATTAAATGAGGCCGGTCTAAAAGTTAATGTCGAAAAGTGCAAATTTGCAACCCCTGAATTAAAATATTTAGGTTATAAGATATCTCAGAAAGGAATAGAGACAGACGAATCAAAAATAATCGCTGTACAAAAGTATCCGACTCCAAACACGGCAAAGAAGCTCTCTTCTTTTCTAGGACTTTGTTCATATTATAGGTCCTTTATAAAAGATTTTGCAGCTATCGCTGAGCCATTGTTAAAATTAAAAAGGAAAAAGGCAAGATTTTCGTGGACGGCCGAAGCCAATAGTGCTTTCGAAAAATTAAAACAAGCATTAACGCAAGCCCCTGTGTTGAAATTTCCTGAAAAGGATGAGAATTTAGAAATTTCAGCGGATGCTTCGGATTATTTGGTAGGAGCGGTACTTTCGCAAAATCAGCAGCCCGTGTCATTTTTAGCCGAACTTTAAATCAAACACAAAGAAACTATTCCGCGACCGAGAGAGAGGCACTTGCAGTTCTGTTAGCAGTGCAAAAGTTCCGAGTCTATTTGGGAAAGGCGCCAATAACAGTATACTCTGATCATGCGGCGGTAACTAGATTGTACTCAGGGAAAAACTTATCCCCAAGGTTAATAAGATGGGCACTCAAGCTACAAGAATATAATCTGGTAATCAAGCATACCCCCGGAAAGGAAAATATCGTAGCAGATGCCCTATCCAGAATTAAAATAGATGAAGAAGGTAATACCGTAAAGGTGGCAATGCTCACAGCATGTACAATAAATTCCCGAGAAACTGTAATAACCGAACTGGGTAAGGATCCTGAGTTTGGAAGCATTTATGAGTATTTAAAGGATCCTGAAAATTTTAGCCACCAAGATATTGTGGCGATAAGAAATAGGGCGGCCCATTACGAACTAATAGATGGTCTATTATTCTATACAAAAACTACGAATTCCAACAACGAATTTCGACCTGTTATCCCAGCTAGTCCTAGATTAAATATCCTGCAGGAGCTCCATGACAGCCCTTTAGCTTCTCATGCTGGTATTCGAAAAACTATCCAACGCGTACGCGAGGCAGCCTGAACTGCAAAAGTTAACAAGGGCGTATGTCCAGTCCTGCCCAACATGTCAAGCAGTTAATTATATTAATTTCCGCCCGGCCGGGTTTCTAAATAGTATTAAATCCGAATTTCCAAATGAAATAATTGGCATCGATTTATTGGGCCCTTTCAGAAAAAGTCAGTTAAATAAAAGTCGCTATCTCCTTGTTATGGTTGATCATTTTAGTAAATGGACCGAAATTGTTCCCTTAAAACGAGCCTCCGCGAAATTAGTTACTGATTCTATTTTAAATAAATATATTTTAAAATACGGGGCGCTCCTAAAAGTTATATCGGATAATGGTCCTCAATTTGTAAGTAATGTATTTGAAGACATGTGCCAAAAACTGGGCATACGTCATTTAAAAATGGTCCCGTATCGGCCGCAATCAAATATAGCGGAACGGGTCAATAGAAATATAGTGAAAATTATCCGTAGTTATGTTAAAAATTTTCATAAAAGCTGGGATAACTATGTCAATGAATTTGCTTTCGCCCTTAGGACCGCAAAACATGATACAACGGGCAAAACTCCTGCTGAGTTATTTTTAGGCAGAAAGATTATAACGCCGTTAGATAAATTATTTTATGTGCAACAAAGAGCCCCAGAATTTAAAATGGGTGATATAGAAAAACTAATTAAGGAAGCAAAGAAGAATACTGAAGTAGCACAGAGAAAACAAAAACTTTATTATGACTTGAAACGACGGGGAGTAACTTATAAAGTAGGGGATGAAGTTTTAAAAATTAAGCATTCACTTTCTTCAGCACCAGAAGATAAAACTGCCAAATTTTTTCCACGATTTGAAGGACCATATGTCATAGAAAAAATAACTCACGCTGTAGTAGTGTTAAAAGCTAGAAATGGTGAAACCTGCTCTGCAAACATTGATCAAATCAAACCCTATGATCGTAATAAAATGAAAATTTTCAAAGATCTTTTGCAGGTTCCGGCACGGCAGACACCGCAGGCACAAGCTCCAGAGGTGGAAAAACGACAAGTACAAGGGCAAGCCATTAAGAGGCAGGAGCAAGTGAAAACAAAGTTTCCCCGCGGAAAAATTGAAGGTAGCAAGAAAAAGAAGCCGTTCCACCGTCCAGAAAAGAGAGCTCACGAACACCCCCAGAATGAAGAAGGGAGAAGGACGACGTATGCAAAGAGAGCCAGGAGAAATGACGGCAACTGTAACCCGGCTCTAAAACGGAAGATCTACTCATCCGACAGGACTCTCCGCAGCAAATGCCGCCGAACTGCTGAAGGACCACCAGCGCCGCAGAAAAAGTTACAAGGAAAATTTGAACGGCCAGCAACGAGGTCCAAGCAGGAACACGAAAGAAGTTTCCCGGTTCCGCCAAGACCAGCTGCCATCAAACGGCCAAGACCACAGGCAGAGGCGAAAAAGAAGGTATTCAAGGGTGACCGAACTGGAGAAAAAAGAAAGCATCTAGAGGAAGGCACTGAAGGGCGAGCCCGTACAAGAAGGAGGATAAATCAAACAACAATCTGCACTACCTTTCAGGACTGCGCCCAGAAAAGAATGTCCGAATATCACAAAGATAAGTAAAATTTTATGTTACTTTGCAAACTTAAGTTAATCTTTCATTCTTACTGCAAGTGGCAGATTTCAAGAAGTTTTACCTCATGCGAGGTCTACCGTTATCGCCAAAAGGGCGAGAAATGAGTTGTTACCGATTTTGGTATTATGTTTTTCAATTACTCGCGCGTAAAACTAAAGTTGATGTATAACAGCGTTGTGTAAAGACTTAAATATTGTAAAAAGTTATTGTATAAATATTATTTAAAACATTCTGGCAAGAAAGAAGTTTTAGTCTGAAAGACTTTTTGAAATGTATTATTTCAATGTAGAAAGAATTGGCACTTGCTTTGAAAAGAATAGAAGTTAACAATGTACTACTAATGTATGTTTTAAAATGCGTAAAATTAACGGCATGTTAATATGTTCTTATATACAATGTGAACTGTTATTTTAAATGTTAAGAAATACCGTGATATGGTAAAAGTGAAAGTAATGTTAAAATTTTTTTTATTCGTGTGACTGTAAAAAGACTAAATCGTGGTGAATATGTGTTAAAGGTTGAATGATGTAGTTAGGCTCTCTGACGCTATACTTCAGAGTTAGCCACTTTCAGAATTGTACCTCAGGGTTTAGAGTTGAAATTAGGGTGTGTTACGAGGTCTTGGTATGTTGAATTTTAACACGTTAGTGTTTTGATTGTAGGAGGAAATGTTGAACACATAGACATAAACACATTCGTGTTTGGTGTTCTTTTACAACACATGTCAGAGAGCACGGGGAGAGATAACTAAAATAGTTATGAATGAAATAAGAATGTTAAGAGAAATATAATTATACATGTTACTTGCCATTTCATTATGTAACATTTCATTAAACTAGTTTTCCTTCCAGATCTCTGGAAGGAACCAGATTTGAATAAATGCTCCTGTTTAGATGCAGTACAGATGAAAAAATTGTGTGTCCTGGGAGCTGCTATTGTAAAAACAAATTTCTTTCTTTTAAATTTCTAGTTTCTAGCGAAAAATGTTTGTAAAAGATTGGCCTCGCGTTAGATTCTAGAGCTAAACGTTTTCAACAAGGTCGTTTTAGACCTCAGTTTCAAACTAATTAACTCTGGCGGGAAGTATGTAAGGATCATAAGTTTTACTAACGTTTATTTTATTTTAAATCTTTACTATCACTTCTTATTTTCTACTTCCGGCCAGAATTATAAGCGTTAATGTATTTATGCAAAGTTTGTCTGGCGAACGCCAAGTATTTAAGTTGTGGCTTTTTGCCAAGCGAGAGAGAGGAAGCAGTGAGTCGAAGCAGGCCGCTTACCTTAGAAGTTTTACTCAGTTGCTGGTTGCCTTCCAGGCCAGAGGTTTTAATCCTCTTGATAATTTTTAAACGTATTGTAGTGTTCACAGTTCTCTGTACTACATACGGCTTCCTGTTAATATAAGGCCAATCTTCCACGTTTATTTTTTTAAATTAAATTAGTATTAAAATTATTTTTTAAGTTAAATTAGAGTTTAGTTTTATTTTTTATATTTTTACGTTTAGACCTCAAGTAGTGGGTCTGTGTATTCCGAAGTACGGAAGTTATTGTAAATATAGAAAAATAAAGGGTTTTGTATACCCTTCTTGTGTATCCTGTCTACTTCCCAGAGTTAGTGAACATAGCTTTAGTAAGCTCTCTGTTCCGAGTCAGGTCCTTGCATGTTCCCGAAGAAGGTAAGACGGAACATTGAACCTGATAATGGTACCCACACATAACATCTATCCTTGAAAAGTTTCGAGTTAGTAAAGCTACACTTCTCCCCTGAATTTCTCGAAACAGTGTACTTTCAATAGATAACAAGTTGCTTATTTAGAAGACTGTATTGCGTCTCATACTATTTTATGCTTGCTCGGTTTGGGCATATTCATGCAAATCATATTGGAAAAAGTTACAGTAGGTACAAAATTGTGTCCTAAGACAGATCACCAACTCGGCCTGGTACGTTGGAAATCAAAAACTTCATGATGAATTAAGCATTGAAGAACTGAAATATTTTTATTTTGCCCGGAATTTTTATGCTAACCTCGTAAGTATCAACAGCCCTGTTAAGGGTCTACGATTATGATGTAAATGACCCAAATAATTGTAAACGGCCTATGGCCATACTTAGTACTCATACTCTTTAATATGACTTAACTTTACCTGTACTGTACTTATGCTTTAGGTTTATCAGTTGACTCACACTATCTGTATTATATGTATCTTTAGACTCAGGTACCCAACTCAGGTATCAGTATCTTTAGACCCAACACTTTCCCCCTTTCTCACCTCTCCCAGATGACATTTTCAGGTCTTTATTGGAACTCGGCGCACACTTTATTTCTGCTAGAGAATATCTTAATATCCCATTACTCAAAAGTATGATCATAATGATACTATAAAATATTATAATGTCTTATGTTAGTTACTCATGACAGCATTTAAAACAACATGTTCGACAAAGGGAGGGTCCTTGACTCAGGCACCCTGGTGTTACACCGCCACTAAGTGCGACCAAATCAACAGTCGCATTTTCACTTTCTTCCATCTCTATTTAATGCACTTGAAAATTAGGAACTTCTTCATCTTTTCAGATGCTTTATTAGCCAATTCGGTACAATTCCGTTTCGGGGACCGTAAAAAAATTGCAGCAAAAATGCATGCGCCAAATCTAGCAAACTTGCCCATTAAACAGCATGCCAAATCTCGCGAACGCGCTGATTTCAAAAAATTGCGTAAGTTTAGGTAGTTCTATATGTGGGTGTCTTTCTACTTTACTTTAAGAATGACACCAATGTTGGAGGAGTAATGATATGTTGAACTTCTTCGCACAGGAGTAATGATATGTTGAACTTCTTCGCGAATTTCAGATTTTGAAATGTGTGAAAAATCAGGTAGAAATGTGTGATCATGAGTAACATTAGCAACATTAACAAAAATTTGATCATTATTATTGTTGCATAAATGAATACCGTCTTTAACAAATGTAAATCGAGTTTGATGCAAAATGTCTATTCCAGTAATGGCATCAAGAGGAATCATACAGTCTTTTACTACATGGATTTTAGCAGGTAAAAATAGTGTTTTGAATTTGAATGTAGTCCTGAAAGAATCCAATACTTTGAACTGTGTCTCGGTCAAGTCCTGAGAATGTAATTCTGGAAGGATGTAATGGTGGAGAACCAATTTTGCGGTATGTTTTCTCATTAATTAGCGTTGCTTGCGATCCAGTGTCATAGAGAGCTGTTAACTGAGTTCCTTTAAGTTGAATATCAACATGCATAGGATTTTTAGAAAAATTTTGGGTGGAAAGCGCATTTACAGTACTATCAGATGTAGAACAACTAAAAGCAGATTCCGTGGTAGAACTACCAGAACGTTTGGGACAGTTGGAATGAACGTGACCATAATTTTGGTAGCCATAACAGAATTTGCCATTAGATTTATTAGGACAAGTATTGCTTTTGTGACCTTTTAAACCACAAGAATAACATACTGGTTGAGTGTCTGATGTACTTTTAGCATCAATTTTAGCACTCGGAAAGGAATTTGTAAATTTCTTTGGAGTATTTTGCTTCAAATGTTTTGAATTGTTAAAGAGTTTTCATAAATCTTCAGTTTTTCTTTAAATTCAGGAATGGATTTACAACCGTATAAAATTATTTTGTTGTTTGATGAATCAGGAATACCATTGATAACATACTCAATCAAAGAAGAATCATCCATAGAACCTTTGTGTGCGAGGTCTCTCATAGCTAAAAAATATTCTTGTAAGGTTTCAGATGTTTTCATGTGACGAGATTCCATTATTTTATGTAATTGAAGGCTATTAATTTTATCCGAAAATTCATCTAATAAATGGTGTTTTAATTGTTCCCAATTAGTAATTCCACGAATTGATCTTATTAATGTTAAAGCTGGACCTGTAAGACATTTTTTAACAAAAATTACTTGGTGTACAGGATTCGTGATTTCATAGAGATTAAAAATATCTTCTATGTCAGAAATAAAAGTTTCAACCCTGTAATTATCCCGAGAGGAAAAGGGTTTGATCAAATCAACAATGTCCTTTAAGCCAAAACATTGAAACGGAACAGTCTGTGTTTGCGGGTTAGTTGATACCAATAAATTTGCAGGCGCACTTTCAAGAGCGATTTTTGCCTCCATTTGTTTACATAAAGAGTCATCTGGAGTGTGATTAATGGCTGTTTGGGCGACGCTATGCGTCGAGGGTAAACTTTGCACCAAAGCGTCTTCTTCAAGGTCGCTGTAGTCAGCGGAATCTGATTTTAATAACGATACATCAGCTAGATTCGTAAGAATATTGTTAGCACAGTTTTCAATATCGGTGGAAGATTCTAAATATAGTAAGTTACATATGGCAATTAATTCCGCAAGAGAAAATTCTTTTATAATTTTTTGTTTCGTTTCTTCAAAGTTAAATGGTTTGGGAAAACCAGAAAAATTGCGTAACCTAGCACGATTCTGCCGATCACCCTCTGAGCCAAAAACTAAACGATGTAAAAGCTTGATATGCTTTGTACTGGCAGTGTTTAATGACTGTGCAATGTTCGGATAATCGTTAAGTGTAGCCATTATTTATCAGTTTTGTGTTTAACCAAATATGAAATTCCACAAAATATGTATGTTTCGATTTCATCAAATATGTATCTGGTATTAAATATTTATCAGAAATTAGCATACCAAAATATATTTTTAATTTTTCTTATTCTTCACAATAATATTAATTCTTCTTAGTATATTACACAATAACTATGATGTTAAAAAACTCAAAAATCATAAATGAAATTGAGAATATATGATTCAAACAAATGGCAAAATATATCATCAAACAAATCTTCATATAAGACTATGTTAAGAATGGACAATAGATTTACACGTTAAGATATTATATCAAAATTAATAACTTAAAATAATGTTCTACAGTCCTTGTAAAATATAGGCATCACAAGAAATAAGAAATTTATGCACCAAATTCGAAAACGAAAGTACTTCTTCAAAGTAACTTTTTTAATATATTACAATTCTGTAAATAGTCAGTAATGTATTTCCATCAAAATCAAATACCTTTAGTTTATTCAATTAAACTTCATCAAAGCTGTTTAATTAATTATCATCAACATCAAATTCGAAAACGGAAGTGTTAATCTTCAAAGTAATAATCATTCAAAAATAAAATGAATTTTCATCAAAATCAAATGCCTTTCGCTTCATCAAATAAACTTCATAAAAAGGCGTCATCAAATATTCAATATAACTAGAAAGAATATTACTTCCTCATTAGTATTACATCATCAAATAAAATTAGCTCTACTTACGTGCTGACGAATCACAACTGGAATCTTGCGATATTATTCCACAGTAGTACATCATTTATAGGTATATTGGATATGTAATATGGTAGTCTAGGGGATTTAAAAAGCTGAAGAGAAGAACAGATTTTAGTTCAAGGAGTCGAGAGAGTTCGTGGGGCCGAGCCCCCATGTAGGTGTCTTTCTACTTTACTTTAAGAATGACACCAATTTTAAGATTTAGTATTTTAATGAAAAAAAAGAAACATAGAAAGATGAAAAGAAGTAAGATAAAAATTAAGGGTAAAAGCGCAGATTAGGCTGCATCAACAAAGTTCAGTAGGAGGAGCTGTGTGACGTCCATAAATGGGTGGGACTAAGCTTATGACGTCACAATGTAGTCTGGCATTTACACTACGTGAACTTTCTATTTTCTCTTAAAAATAACAATAATAAATTGTTTATTATTGTAAATTAATATCAGATTCTTTACTTTTAATTTACATTTATAACATTTAAGCTTAGGCGTTACTGATAATAAGTATAATAAATTGTTTATATTTAAAATTACCATGATACAGTGAGCGAAATCTACCAATTATTAAAACGATAAACAACGTCGCAGTCTCTAATACTTGTAGAGCTTCAATATTTTCAAAGATTTTTATTAAATTATTATTATTATTTTTATTAATTTTTTTATTTATACAAATAAAATATTTTTTAAAATTTAAATTCATATTGTGGAACATTTCAATTTTATCATTTTTAGAAATTACCTTCTTGCTACGCAACGACATAATTCCTTACATACCAATAATTAGACAATTTTCATTATTTCTAAACATTTTTAAACTTTACATTAATAAGAAAAGAAGAATATTTTTTATTGTATATGAACATCATTACACAGCTTTCATATCAGTTTCTAAAATTCCTAAATCACGTCATATTCTGCGTAGGCATGCTAGCATTCTACGCATTAATAAATAAAAAAATCTAATTTCTCAGAATGAAAGAAAATAATATAATAAAATAAATACTACAAACTTGGAACACTAAGCAATACTTCACATACGCACGCATACACATATTATCAATGAACTCATATTATCAAGCGTAATTAAAATATGAGGTAAACGTTACTTCAAGAGTTAAAGTTAACAATTTTGCTACTGTCGAGTAGATCGTCGGGCTATCGATATATGTCGTATGTCGGAAAGTGTTATAAACATATTAAAGCCAAAATTTAAAAATACAATTTAAATGAAAAATGACGTCTTAAATATAATTCACAATTAAAACAACAATACAAATTTAAAATACACTAACGATATGTTAAACATTGTACATACATAAAGTTACATTACTGTTCGGCATTACACACAACCTCGTTTTCTCTTCTACACAACGATCAGTATTCGCTCGAAACATCAAAGAATTCCACAAACTCGGTTTCCATGTGCTCATCCATCTATTTTCACTTAAAAGAAAAATCAGAGAATTGCTCAAACTCGGCATTGCGCACCACATTGACTTTGACCATATGAACATCGATCTATTTTCACTTAAGAAAAATCCCAGAATTACACAAACTCGGCATCGCGCACAGCCTCGGCATTGCGCAACACATTGGCTTGCCCATGTGCACATCGATCTATTTTCACTTCAAAAAACATCCCAGAATTGCACAAATTCGGCATCGCGCACAGCATTGGCTATGCCCATGTGCACATCGATCAATTTTCACTTAAAAAAAATCCCAGAATTGCACAAACTCGGCATTGTGCGCCACATTGGCTTGCCCATGTGCACATCGATCTATTTTCACTTCAAAAAACATCCCAGAATTGCACAAACTCGACATCTCGCACAACCTCGGCATTGCGCACCACATTGGCTTTGCCCATGTGCACATCGATCTATTTTCACTTAAAAAAAATCCCAGAATTACAAAACTCGGCATCGCGCACAACCTCGGCATTGCTCACCACATTTTCTTTACCCATGTGCACATTGATCTATTTTCACTTAAAAAATCCTAGAATTGCACAAACTCGGCATCGCGCACATCCTCGGCATTGCGCACACCATTGGCTTTGCCCATGTACACATCGATCTATTTTCACTTAAAAAATCCCAGAATTGCACAGACTCGGCATTGCCCACCACACTGGCTTTGCCCGTGTGCACATCAATCTATTTTCACTTAAAAAAACACCCCAGAGTTGCACAAACTCGGCATCGCGCACTGCATTTGCTTTGCCCATGTGCACATCGATCAATTTTCATTTAAAAAAAATCTCAGAGTTACACACACTTAAACAAACTCGGCATTGCGCACCACTCAAAATCGTCTATACGTCTCAAAACCGTCTCTCTACTAGTTTCATATTTGTTCCACAAATTGGGCACTTATACGATATTGCAATCAAACTTTTCTCCATACACCACTCAATAACGCTCTTTTTGCCTCTTCGCTCCAACTGATTAAAAAAAATCCAGATTAATATACTCATCCATTCTGCAGTAAGCACCGATTTTGACACACTCATCAATAATCAAAACATTCTTTAAGCAAAAGAATTCTTTTCTGTATTTTCAGAAGTTACGGTTATAATTTTTAACTCATGCATTCAATATTTTCAATCGTTTGGTATCTTAATAATACATTTGTCAGAGATAATTCGTTGCGTTAAATGCTAACACTACCACACACTCCACAAAAGTAGATTTATAATTAAAAAAATCTCGCGCAGAACATTATAAACATACCATTTCAACTCAGTTAAAACTTCATTTAAATTTTCTTTAAATACGAAGCTATAGCATATTTATAACTTTTTTTAAGGAGAGGCGTAACCAATATTACGTCTTAAAAAGGCGTGTCCAAGCATAAGAGAAGTAAACACAGCATCGACTGATGCAGCCTATTCTGCGATTTAGCCAAATTTAGCTCCATAGCATAGGGTGGCATCACGATAGTGGTAATCCTCACACAAAATGGGGATGTTTGACAGTCTCTTAACTACTACGTAATACTTTTTAGGATCCGTTCACCACGTTGCTGTCGCAGCATCTCTCACGCGCAGAAGTGGAGAAGTTAACTTATCACACAGCTTCGAGAATTATTTAGCTGCGTATTTCCAAACCCTACCCCACTTTTCGAATTTTTGACGTCACGGAAATATCGACTAGTTTTACGTGGCAAGACGCCTACTCCACTTTTGACTACTACGGCGCGCTTTCGAAAGAATTGTGCTGCTGAATAGTGTGTTTTGATGCTAATTGTGAGATTTTTGCAATTTAAATTATTATGAGTGGGAATTTACGCAAAATCTTTAGTGAATGATTATTGTTTATCGCCGTAGTGTATTTGAGGAAAGAGGAGAATAATTCGAAAAATCTGGAAGGTGATACTCGGCAATAAATGTGCTGCATTTCATCGCAAAAATTCAGCGACGCCAGAAAAACAAACGAAAGTGTTCGAAAAACTTATCCACATCTGAAGCTACTGTACAAAAATTGTATGTGTGCCAATACAGCAATTTAAATTTAAAAAAAAAAATTGCAGAAAACTTCAGATCAAGGAATAAGAAAGAATTGCGGTGCCTCTATGTGCTTAAAAACTACGAAGCATTCTGCAGACTTTCGTGCCAAAATCAAGGTTGACAAATAGATTAATACATTTTATTGTTTCTTTTAGTGTATATATTTCAAAATTATTAAAAACTGGAACAGTTGTTTAATTGCTTAAAACAGCAATAAAGTTCATTTATAAAGATATACAAGGAACTTGATAATTCTTTGGTGAACAACTGAAATTTACTAAATTACCTAACTTTATAACATTAAATATCTTCGTAACTGTGTTATTATGCTCTGTTTTATAAAAGCTTAACTACTTCTAAAAGCTAACTACTAACTAAAATCTTAGCTACTTACTATTAATTTGTTATACATTAAAATATTTTCCGATTTATTTACTAAATGCATAATCAATTATCAGGATTACTAAATGTATTAAGAATTTTCATACATGCTTGTGCAGTGTGAATGCATGTTTGTGTAATGAACTTTGATTTTCATGAACGAAAAAGAAATACAATCTTATAAGAATAAAAAGAAATACAATCTTATAAGATAATAAGAACGAAAAAGAAATACAAACTTTTTGTTTTCCAGTTCCTGTGTTTAGCTGTAAAAGTAAATTCACTTCAAGTATGAGTCTGTGCAATTTTGACGATGTAAATGCTGAAATGTATGTATAGTAAAAACTCAACCAAAAAAAAAAAAAATATTCAGAAAGCTCTTGAAATTTTTAATAGCCGAGCATATAAAAAATGAAATATTGTAATAAGTGAATGGAAGAATAAACTACTAGTCTAAAATCATAAAAACAGTTCATCTTATTTGTATCAACTTGACTATCAAAAGCCAATATTTAATATTATGCACGATTTTGAAAAAAATGTGTGCTGCTGATCTTTGGAATATGATAACGGGTGATTTTTACAATGGTTGTTATGTGGATTAAGACTGCAAGTTGAGACTTTAAATTTGAACAATCTGAAAATTTGTAGTAGTAATTTCTTTCCCAACAATCTCTGCCAAATAACTTCCATGGGGTTTTCATCCGCAGAGAACCCGTTGGCGCTTTGGGAAAGAACCGCTTGGCGCTGTTGCATTTTTACTCGCCAAGAGCCGAGCCGTTAATGTTATATTTTGTAAACGTGATTTTTAGTGCATGTAAATTCAAGTTAGCAGACAAAACAATATATTAAGCATATGGTAGTAAAAATTCACAGATAATAAGCATGTGGATTTAAAACTAACCGGTTAAACGTGATATACGAAAATAAATTTGTATTAAAGTTAGCACAGAAAACAATATATTGAACATAACGAGAAGTAAAAATTCACTTAAAAAGTAAAAATTAGTATTCTTATACTTACGTTTACATTATACTTATATGTATTTTCTCTAATTCGTATAGAATACTTATATTACTATTACAAATGTCTTTTTTTTTTTTTTTTTTTTTTTTTTTTTTTTTTTTTTTTTTCATTTTTAAGTACTTTGCTTGTTTACATTGCAACAAATACCTGTCTTTTTCATAATATATTTCACTATACAAATAACCTTCAACAGTAATCAAATTTTCTTCAGTGGCATTGTTAATAAAACTAGAACTTTATACATTTTATTATTTTTCAAGAGTCATTTGAACTGTATTTCTTACACCAGCAGTGGTTTGCTAATTTTGATGACCATGGGGATGCATCAAACTATTCTGTTATCTTAGATAATCAATAATATTTTTTATTTCAATTTAATCAGCTATTTATGTCACCCCTGCCATCCTCTGAAAGGTTATTGTTAGTAAAGCATTAACAATATAGTATCTTGTTAAAATTTGATTTATTACCATAATGGTACTTACGTATTAACGCAACCAGGCCAAAATTCGCATAAATTGCCAAATTTGGCGACCCTACTTACGGCAACCCTACGTGTTATACGTAGTTTTGTAAAAAGAGCATGTGAAGATTCACAAAATTTTCCTGCATTTTCGTACAAATTTTTGTAATTTATGAGAAAATAGCAGTGCACAAGGATAAAGTCAAGAGTGTGCGCAATGCCATTTTTGTGCAATTCTGGGATGTTTTTTTAAGTAAAAATAAGTCGATGTGTACATGGTTATGGCGAATACGGTTTTCAATCAGTGCTAAAAGCAATAGCCAAAAGATTTCCGCCGAAAAAATAATTCTGCAACTTATTCAAATTCGAAACCGGAAGGGTTTAATTGCTATTTTATATTTTAAAACAAAATAATATAAAAAACTGTATTAAAAATTATCTGTAATTAATAAATGTACATTTTCTTTCTATTCATACATTTTTACTTAAACTTACAAATAGCGCCAACCTGGTTGCGATAATACGTAAGTACCCTCATAATTTTAGATGACAATAACCAATAATAAAAATGAAAGCATTATTTAATTATTTAAAATGCACATTTTTGCGGCCTACGAAAACAAATTATTTTAGGGGTTGGAAACCTCATTGTTCTGCGTGCATACAGCTGTTAATAATTAAGAAAACAACGTGAAATTAAGTGTTACAAATTAGCATTCACCCCTGCAGCCATATTTTCTTCCTTTCCGAGAACCGGCATCTATCGAAGAAAACTTCTTTAATTATGCGAAAATATTTCTATCTTTTGGTTGTTAAAAAATTCAGAAAAATAACGTGGAAAATCAGAAAAAATAATAATAAATAAGAGAAGAATAATATAAATCTCCAAATGTGAACAACCACAGTGATAATTGAACAAAATGAATGCAAGAGGAAAGGTTGCAACCTTCGAACAAGCGAATAGGATCAATCCGCTAGGTTACCAGGTTTGAACTATTATCGCCAAAGTTGGCGATGTTAACATTTACCGGGTTTTCTGAGGAAGTGCTTCCCTTCCATGTTTTAAGTAATTAAAAAATATATTTTTAACCACTTATTATTAATTTTATAAAGTACATTCTATAATTTAAATTTTATTTACTTTCATCTATTTTTAATGTTTGCCATTATAAATTTCATACTATGTACTTTTTTAAGATTTCATAGTTGCTAATTAAACTTCCTTTACAATTTATTTAGTTATTCTATACATACATTTATATTTTATGTAAGAAAGGGATTTATGTGCAACAGATATACAGTGAAAATCATTTAACACAAAACTGAGGAGACTGAAATTTTTTTTCGTATTAAAGAATATTGAAAGGAAAAAAAAAAAAAAAAAAAGCATATATTCAACAAAATTAAGCTTATTAAAGTACATTTTATTTACATAGATATGTATATATGCATGTATTTAATAAAAACCAATGAAACAAAAACATCCACAAGAACTTAATGGAATTTAATACATAATTTTCAAGTTTTTGAAAAACAAAACATTTATTGAGTTTTGAGAAAATAATCTGATATTTTTATTTGCATTGTCTTTTTTAGCATCAAATTGTTCAACGTCAAACATTTTGTTATTCATTTCACCATTGGAATGTGCGTCTAAATAACTGTCCATACTTTTTATGATATTCCTCATTTTATTTCGTCATTCATTTTATTTTCGTCATCAGAATCTGCATCAATGATATCTTTTTAGCTTTGAACAAATTCCAAAATAACTTTGTCTGCCATAATTGGGGCTGTACACACATTATCATAAACTACTGCAACGAATTCTTCCGATAGTACAGTAGGACAGTTCATTAATACAGAAACTTTCTCAAACATTTCATTAAGTGTCAGCTCATTTTCAATACCCTACTTCTCCATTTCTTTCGGCGCCGAAGAATCTCATACTTTTGAGAATCATGTGTAATGAAAATAATTTTCATTCATCCTTGGAGTCGCTGAATTCTATGCAGTGCAACATATGAGCCAAACTCACTAATTTTTACTCACACCGACATGTACTCATCATTGAATTCCAAAGCTAATTGATGAGAGATGAGATGTTTGTGTGGCGTTTGTAGACATGGAAGGCGAAAGTACCGTAGATAAACAAAACTGGCTTGTGTCACAGACTATTCCGAGGGTATTTCAAAGCCAAATTAGCCTCTTTTCTACGAAACATGAAACCACCTCTCTTTCATTTCACACCCCGCTTAAATCTCGCCAGCGATGCCAGTGTTTTCTGTATTTTGTTCATTTCTAGAAAGGACACCTTTTCGTGTTAAGAGAAACAAAATGCATGAAAATACATAATAGTTTGTCGGGACCGTTGCATTATTTCGTGTTAACCGATATTTCGCGTTAAACGTATTCCACTGTATACAGATGTGTTTGGACTATGTATATACAAATAATTTTTTTAAAAGGAAAATTTATAACCCTTCCAAAAATTTTTGTGCATTATGCTGCTAAAAATTGATCAGTAAATATATAAAGAAAGAAATTTAGAACCAATTTCTCAGAAAGAATAAAAATTCAAATTCAAATTAACTTAATGAAATCCTGTTTAGACTAGTAAAATCTTTTTAAATTGGAAGATATTTTTAATGATTTTACTTCCCCCCTCCCATTTTCCTTTGCTACTGCTATTTGATAAGATGTTCTAGTAAAGTTTTGTGTTTAAATTTTGAACTTTCAAAGATTTTCCACTGCAGGATTTTAATTTTTTCTACATTTTTAAAGGCATGTTTTCTTTCTTTCTTTCTTTTTGTTTTTTAGATTCTTTTTAGATTAGAAAAATATTTTTAAATTGGAAGATATTTTCAATGATTTTCCTTCGCTTTGAGGAGGACTAGAATTTTTTGGTGAACTATTAAGATAAAAAATATATTGAAATGGTTCATCAGCTGATTCTGGATACAGAAAAGCAATGATTTTGTTTTAGAAGGGGAAATGTAATTAAATTCGACATACCTCCTCTTGACGATATTATGTTAAAGTTGGTTGGATTCCTCACCTTTCTTGTTCTTTTATACTACTTTTTTGGTTTTTCTTGTGATGGTTTATTTTAACATGTTGACTGCCGTGGGGGTCACCGGTGACCTGCCCTCGACATGACTACAGCGCCGTGGGTGCCACTGGCAACGCGACCAATAGTAAAATACATAATTAGAATAAATATTGATACTGATAAATTTTTAAATAGTACCATTGTTACTATAATGGTTTGAAGAATAATAAATAGCAAAAATTTAAATTATAAATCACAAAAATGGTCTACAGATGTTTGAAGGTCGCTGGTGATCCCCAGCATGAAGCACAATTATATAACATTATGTTCTGTAGATAATATTTCGACATAATATGTATCGCATAATAAAAATTTCAAGTTGGCGTCATGTGCAAATCACGTAAAATGCATGCAGCAGTCAACGTGTTAATTTTTACATTTTAAATTATTCTTGTTCCACATTTATAGGATTTTGTGAAGATCATTGGAACTTCAATTTTTTAGTCTTTGTGAAAAGTTGTTTCTAAATTTCTTTATATACTATATATAAGAACTCCTAGAAAAAACTTATTTATTTATCCCAAATTTTCATTTTGAAACATTTTAGTACATGCTTTTCCTCAATATTTTAAAAGTTGATTTTTTGTTGAACTGAAATATGTAATATGGAAAAATTCTATCAAAAAACATAACTCAGAATCAAAACAGGAGATAAATAGAGATAATAATAATGTGGGATATTTGATTCTCTTCCCCTAATAGTCGTTTGAAACATTTTAGCTGTTTTTTCCATTCAGCTGAAACAGTAAAAATATAGAAAATTTCCCCCAAGAAACATAATTCAGCTGAGAAACAAAACAGGCAAAAAAATGGGTTGGCGTCAGAAAACTGATTGGTCTAAAACAGGGCTTCTTAAACTTTTTTTCAGTCGTGACCCTTTTTTATCATAGATTTTTTCACGACCCCAAAATATTTATGAAAACTTTGTGGGACCTCATAAGCATTGTGAAAATCTGACACACACACACACGAGTGAAACTGTCAATTTTTTCACTTGTATTGTAAGATAGTATTGCAGTTTTAGGTCAATATCTTCAATTTCTCATTTTTAAGACATAGAACAATGTGAAAATTTTAATTAATTGACAGACGAAATGACAGCGTCACGTGCAAAGCAAGTAAAATGAACATTTATATTATAAACAGAATGCGTTGAAACATTTTTGTTTTTCTCTTTGTCTGTATTGTCTTATCTTTATCTATTTTCAGATACATTGTGTAAAAATATTGTGTAATTGTAAAATTATTATATTAAGTTTAAGAAATACCAATACTACTAAAATTTTTTGCAACCCCCTGCTGTAGATGGGGGTTGCGATTTACAGTTTAAGAAAGTCTGGTTTAAAATAACGTTACAATATTTGATTTTGTTGGAACATTGGATAACTGAGGCCACAGCCAGTGCAGTTATGGCAGGTATGCAAATTTTGGAATTTACAGAAATATCAAGTAGCAAAATTTTTGGAATTTAGGAGTGCAAAAGTTTTTAGAATTTAGGACCCACAGAGATTGCATAGCACAATAAAAAATGTACCTGCTGAAGCTAGGACTCCAGTGCATGGTTATATTCTTATAAAGAGTGTATGCCTGAATGCAAAGATGCATTTTGAGTCATCATCACTAGGTCACCAGCCTACACAGCATTATGTGATACATCATTCAGGTAAATAAGAAATAAAATTGACTGCACTTTAGTTAAATAACCTAACTCATTCCTTGTAAGTATGATGCAAGAGTATTGTAATTGTTGAATAAGAATACAACACTTGCTTTCTGTTCATCTGAAATGGGATCGATATTCTAGCAGTTATTCCAGCAGAAATTTGCAAGAACGGATCATTCTGTATTTAGTTAGATAATCAAAATACACAAGCTATGAACATAACATATTAAACCGTAATTCACTTTTCACATTGGACAGCCAATGTTTATCAATTTTCACATAAGTCGTAAATTTGAAAATACTCTATTGTATGCTGTTCTGTTGAAGACAAGCCTGAAATATTTTTTTTTTCCAAAATGCAATTGATAACTGTTTTTTTTTTTTTTTTTTATTTTAACCTGGGAGTCATGAACAAATTTGTGGGGGGTCACCAAATTCAAAGAAATTTATTTGACAATAAAAGATATACGGAATTTGAAGAGAATTTTGGATGTTTTTTAACATTTGCCAGGAATTTTAAATTAAACATTTCCATATTTTAATTCTGATTTTATTGCTTTCCACTTGATTTATGTGTTATGTTTGATGATTTCCAAACAGCTCGAATCAAATTTCAAAGCAACTGCATACGCACAGCTAAGATTTAGTTTTTCTCGGCTATCTTAGTAGTGTCTTGCATGCAATTTGTAATTGTAATATGCATCATTTATTAACCATGTTTCTTATTTCTAATCAAATTTGTTGTCAAGTAAGCACATAGCATTTCCTAAGCATTGGAAAATTCAGCAGTGTCTCAAAGGATAATAAAAACAATTTTGTTTTCGTTGCAATTTTGTTCATGATGGTTAAATGGCCCAAAATCTCTTGTAAGAGAAATGGGATGGATGCACCAACATCAAATAAGTTTAGAGAAAAACTATTAATGTAAATGCAATCAAAAATGTAACCATTGGCTCTCTTTCTACTTCTAAAAAAAATTGAGTAAATATCAAGAAGAGTTTATTTTATACTGTTTTACATGTTGCATTATCTATGGAAAAAGAATATCCATTGTGTGTTAAATGCAGTGAAAACTTGGCACATGGAAAGCATGAAACCTGCGAAATTAAAAATATATTTAGAAACGGTACTTTTCCCGTTTTGCCGTCGCAAACAATAAAGTCGCCAACAATAGTACTACTGATGCCAAACGGAATATCTTCGCTGCCAACATTTTACGTCTCATTTTCGAAACAAGTTGCAGCCATTTCTTATCAGATTGTTTTTTTCAATACTGGCATACAACTACATAGAATTTTTACAAGATAATTAAAATTTATGCCTCAAGACCATTTGCGGTAATTAAGACAATTAGACTGCAATCACACCACTCACCCGAAGGCAAAAATATAGAAAAGTCAAAATCAAGGGTTAAATTCATCAATTCTAATGAGAATGCAGTAGCGAAGTAAAGCACTGCGGTTTTACATAATTTCTGAGTAAGCTATTTGTACGAATTGAAATAATTCTTGCATTTAAACTTGTATTCCAAATTAAGATTTAACTTGAAATTTATGTAGATAATTACTGAGAGAATTAGATTTTTGTAGCGTAGTTTACGTGAGATGAGATCACGTGGTGTTACGTGATACGAACCGGCGAATCAGGATGTTGAACCATGAAAACATAGTAAATTCTTAATGTCTTTTTACAAATTTATTATCTTTATTTATTGGCTTTTTACAAAATTTTAAAAGATATTAAAATGTTTGTTCCTTCAAAATAAAAAATTCTTAGAACTAACGTTTGTTAACATTTTTGATGTGTATACTGTATGTTGTCGTCAATAAAGTCTGCTTGGCGAGATTTGCGCCAGTGAAACTGAAAAGTACCTCAGAAACTAAACATAAAGATTAAGTAAATAAATCTGAAGAATTTTTTTAAGGAATGAGCTGAGAGCATGAAAAATTAAAATGTATTTTAGAAAAAATATACAACAGTTCCTGAGAAGGATTTACAGGCATCCTTAAAAGTTTCATATTTAATTGCAAAAAATTTAAAGCCTCATACAATTGGAGAATCGATCATTCTTCCTTCAGCAATTAAATTGACATCATTTATGCATGCAGAAAAATATAGTAACGATTTAAAAACAATAGCATTAAAAAAAGATACTGTTTCTCACCAAATTTTTGTCATATCAGACACTATAGAATACAAAATCCAGTCTTCACTATAAAACTTGATGAAACTACCGACATTACTAAAATGTTTCAATTCATCGTTTATGTGAGATATGTTTTTGAAAACGACGGAGTAGAATATTTTTTATGTTGTAATATTTGGGAAGGAAAAGCAACTGGAGAGAAAATATTTGAAATTATTAACAGACATTTTGAAACAAATAATCTTACCTAGACACACTGTGTCGCAGTTTGTACTAATGTAAGCTTTTAAAACTAAGCCAATACTTTGGCAAGGAGAATTGAACAAAAAAAAAAAAAAAAAAGAAAAAAGAAAAAAAAGAAAAAAAGAAAAAAAAAAAGAAACATGCTTTTCACAATTTACCAAAGAAAATAATACAGATTTCTTGTTTTCTTGTTTAAAACAACATCGAAAAATTTCCAAATAAGGAATTAGGTTGGATCTGTGACCCATTTTGCCTTTGGTATTTTCAATTCCAATGTATCTCTAAATGAAAAAGAACAATTAATTCATATTTTAAGTGACGGAATACTGTGTGTTAAGTCTCTAACTTGCCAAAAATTTTAGTTCATTGGAAACTAATATGTCGATTTAAAAGGAATGAAAGTAAATTAGTATTACGTTTCTTACATAAAATTGTACAATAAACCATAAGCTTAGATTTAAAACTTCTAAAATGCTTATGTTACATTTTTCTGTTATATAAGGTGTATAGTGGATTTCTCACTGAAATAGAAATAATTTTGCTATTGAATTAACATGGAGAACTTTTTTATTGAAATATTTTTTCTCTGTGACATTAGTTGCATCTACTACAAAATAAAGATTAAAGAACTGTTTTTAAAACATTTTGAATTTGTTGTACATATTGATCTATGAAGCACTAGATTAGTGAGTTTTTATTACATTATTGACAAATATAGTTTTTAACCCTTTAACTGCCTAAGACGTGTTTAAACGTTTTTGGAATTTCTTTAAAAATGCTTAAGACGTCTTTACACGAATTTCAAATCGCACGAAAAATGCTTAAGACGTGTATACACGAAGCCCGAATTTCGCGAAGATTGCTTAAGACGTGTTTAGACGACGCGATCTGGTCTTCCTTCCCCTACCTTTCTGCAGGCGGCTGTCAGTTGACACAAAGGTCTTAATAGGGTGTGAAGTCTCTTTGAAAAGAGCACTTTAGGAAAAAGTCCTTAGAGTGAAGTATCTTTGTCAGACAGCAGGTATGTATTATCTGTCTGCCGACTAAAAGTTTGCAAAAGAAGATAAATTGTTTTACAATTGTTTGCCTTGTGGTACTTTATACAAATGAAAGTCAAAGAGGATCCGACGTTGTTATAGTACATTGCCGAATTTTAGTAGAAACAAGAGAAAATAAGAATTGTAACGGAGGACGCCTTTATGCCTACATTTTACGGGAAGTTCGGTCCAAAACTAGCGACAGTTTTAAAGGGATTCGCAGAAAATCACTCGACAGGCTAAGGGTTAAACAATCAAAAAATTTTCAGCGGAGATAATTATTTGTCAAATATGAATGTGTTTTCAAAGAGGAAATAAATAATAAGTGATAAAAAGAAAATTCAGTTAGAACATTCACATCTCTAACAAAGTAATTTGCTTTGATTTAATCTTTATAATACAATTTATTTTAAAATGATAAGGCAAAATCCAATGTGAAAGGTTATGCGAAGATTACGATGTACCTAGAGTATTCAGCATTTCGTATAATCCTATAACCAGACAATAATAATATTAAAATAAATTTTATCTGAATGAAGTTTTCTTATTACAGAAACAGTAAAATTATGCAATTACATAAACGCATACATTTTCAGACAATATACTTAATACTGTTTACAAGCGCAAGCCAAAGTTCTGTTTATATTACTTCTCGCCCTTCAGCGCATGCTCAAGAATAACCATCCAGGCGAAACTAGTCGATTTGTCCATGACGTCAAAAATTCGAAAAGTGGGGTAGGATTTGGAAATACGCCATCTAGCTACTGATGCGGTTGCCAGGTGCAGGAAGGAGAAAGGTGGATACGTTGTAAGATCGAATGTCCACAATTTGTAATTCGCCATTGAAATACTAATTTACTTTTTTCTCTTTTTGATAACGCTATTGATTTTACAGTTTCGGAATTGCTCAGTGACAAAAAGTCTGCAATTGAATTTTTTCAAAAAAAGATCTTATTCATGATAGAAAATTACGTTTGAACAATCATAAGATGAAATTATGCTTTAGCTATATAACTCGGTAGAGAAATGGCGGTGCAGGAATGAAACCTGTAATGAGAAGAAAGAATTAATAAGTCAAAATTGGTTTGAAGAATCGAAAATCCCCTTCCTTACAGCCGTTAGGTTCATCTATTTTTGGTGTCAGTAATTGACATCTGTTGAATTTTGTGAACTCCAGCTCAAGATGAACCACAATACAGTTACATGCGAGAGGTGTGTGCCGCAGCTTATCGGCGGATGTGACAAAATTACTATAGTAGACGAAAGCCTTTTCAGTTAAAAGAAAGAATAATGTTGGACGTGTTCTTTCGCCACAATGTTTTTTCGGCGGATTATGCAGAGAATCGAATGAATGTTTCTTGTTCGCTGTTCCAGATCGATCGGCGAAAACCTTACTGAACATCATAAAGCAAAATATCGCAGAAGGAAGCGTTATTTATACTGACTGCTGGAAATCATGCAAGTCGGATGAACTGGAAGATGCCGGTTTTGAACACTTTACTATCAAGCACAACTACAATTTTGCGAAACCGGGAAAGTGGGTGTCATACACAAACAGTAGATGTGTTAAAAAAATGCCCATTTGGACGTAATTTAAAATCTGAAACCATTTAGATTTTTTCCCCTTTAATGTCGCTATATGCTTCATCCTTCATTTCTTGCTCTTTCTCAGACAGTTTACCAGCTACTTCCTTCATTTCTTTATCCTCTGATTCTTCACATGCCACTACTGTCATTTCCTATCTTCTATTTTGGCGACAGTTTTCTTTCTAAGCTCGACGATGTAGTATCTAATCTTGTTTTGCTCCCCTTCTATCTGTTTGAGTTGCAGCTTTTTTTCTCCCACTATTATTTCTTCTTGACCCACTTTTATTTCCCTCACTAGCTTTTCATGTCCCGCCTTGATTCGTTTCAGTCCAGCTTTTACAACCTACAGGTCCATAACTAACATGCTGTGAAGCCTTCATTTCTTTCGCCATGGCTTCCTTTTGTAGGCGAGTTACTGACACAAGTTGTTGCTTCTACGGGTTCGTGGATTTGGAATAATTAACAACACTTGAAGAATCAAAAAACAATTTATTCACCAGTATTATACAGGATAATTCCGAAGACACGTTTACAGTGGTCAAAAAACCACCATAAACACGCTGAAACGATCAACAACAATTTTCAGGATATAATGGTCAAGAACTAAAATACAGCTACTGACTCGAACGATCGCTCTCAAGCTAATCTCTTAATTCAAAACACTACTACCATCTCCCAGGATATAGCTTGAACCCATCTTCGAGAAAACCGCTAAGAATGCGTTCTAGAATGTTCTCGCTCCGCTTTGCTGTGAAGCTATCACACCGCAACTGGGCATTTTGAACAATATGAAATACGAGTGCAGATAACTTCAATACACCTAGATTTTGACAGTTCGTTTAAGAAAAAAAGCAAGCGCAATCCTGTCACTAAAATAATACAAACGTAGGTGACACCTGGAGCAGATGCTAATGTTATTAATGCATAAATTATGAATTTATATTAATATTTTTAATAAAAAACGCAATATTTTCTTTAACTCGTTTAATAAAGTACTTGTAACATACTGACCTATTTTAAAGTTGTAGAATTATTAACAATGTAAAAGTTGTTCAAGTGCTGCTAAGCCTAATATTTGTAGTATAGCAGCCATATTTGCTTACATTTGAAAATTGGCAGAATACTCAATTAAGTCAGTTTCTGCACCTTCAGTGTCTTCTTGCCGAATGGAACAAAATAGTAGACTTTCAATTTTGTGGAACCAAAAACATGCCTTCCTGCCCACTGGCCGAATTGCTTGTCTTCGCGTAGAAACTCTTAACTACAAAAATTGTTTTTTTCTAACTGCATTTAGTGTCTTATATTTTCAATATGCCTTGCGCGAATTAAATGAAAACGAAATGTATATGTAATGAAAGTCGAGAAAATAAGTTTAAACGAAATGCAGCAAAAATTATTATAATTTAATATTCCGTGGCAGGACATGTGTACACGATTTTTACTACAGTGGAACCTCTATATCCGAGATAAGTATGAGCAAAAAATTTGTCCCTAAATACGAGCAATGAACCACGTTGTCGGTATGCGTGGCGGCGTTTCCCGATCCGACTCGACGAAGCCCTTAGTCAGATTACTCAGTGTTCGAGTTTGTGCACTTGTGAGTCAATTGTTTATTACATTTAACGTGAAAGTAATTATTTCACGATAACTCCCAAACAGATTGTTGCCTCAGACTGAGCTGTAAAGAAAAATAAGGAAGCCATGGCCGTTAAAATTTAGAAACCATAGGTAAACAAGACGGTGTAAGAGTGACGGAACTGGAGACTCACGACATCGACAATTTGCACTATCCTCAAGCAGGAAGAAATTAAGAAACGATGTAGCCAAAGGGGGGAGGAGTTACCGTTACTTCCAAACACCTAATGTTGAGCTCTTGTTGGTGTGCACGAACGAGACGCAGTTAAAAGGTCCGTTGTCGGAAGCTTATAGTAGTGCATCACGAGTATATTATTTATGAGTTTTGTTAGAAAAATTGATTTTTATGTTGATATTTTTGAGGGCGGGGAACGGAATAATTGGATTTCCATTATTTTCAAAATAGAAGTTTCTAGATTCATGAAATTCGCTTTACGAGCTCAGTGCTGGAACGAATTGAACTCATATCTCGAGGTTCCACTGCATTAGGAAATTACGTAAATTTCTAGGATCGAAAAACAGCGTCAAAACTGGCAGGTAGTCAAAAGAAGCAGATCGGCTGTAAGTTTTTCGTCAGAACTGTACAAAAGACAAAACATTAAAAAGTAATAACACCACACAAAACGAACAAAAGATAATTTATTTACATAAAACTGACAACACAAACAGAACAGTATCGTCTTTAAGCTTCATCTTCCATACATGAGGCATTTCATTCAGATCTCATTCAGTGTTGTGGAAAATGCAATAACAGTGGCCTCAAAGCTGCATTACAGCGACTACGGCTGCGCCAACTTTGCTCTTCTTGGCTAGAATTTTCAGACATCACTGACTCAATCTGCTAATGCAATTAAAAAATCAACTATTTCTTTGTCTTCGTTTCTCCCTCTCTCATTTCTTCTTTACAAGTTAAACGACATCACTGATTTTGAGCGAAAGAAAAATGTTTGCTTGGCTTCGCTTTTCTAATGGCAGAACGACCATTTTAGATTTTAAACAGGTTCTGCTCCACATATGCCGTATTAAAGGAAATCGATCTTGACATAAAAATATTGATTTTCACTCTTACAGAAAAAGTGTCAATCATTTTTATGAAATAAATAGTTTAACGATTTAAAGTTCATCAACATGGCATAAGCCTCGTGGATCTTTTCAATCTTGGAAGCATCGCAGTATGGAAGTTTAAAAATTCCGATATTTATGGAGTAAGACGTGGTTGGCACTTCATACTGTGCTCCCTTTCCCAAAATATTTCCTAAAGACAGAAAAAACCTTGATTAGTATTATTATAATTTTTATAATAAATGAAATAAAACTATTAAATTTAAAATGTTTAAGCAGAACATATACTTACACCACACCTTTCAGAACAGTAAAATACACTAACACAACCTTGACAAGCTACTAATGCCTGTTTGGGACAAACTGCACACTTACAATTCAAGAGAAGGTCAACTACCTAAAAATACACAAAAAAAATTATGTAAGAAAACTACACACAAAATGTTGCATTACTTCTGCGGAAATAAATTATATTTAAAGCTACATACATTTACTACTAAACTACATACTAAAACTTTTTCTCGGAAGAATAAAAAGGGAAAGAGAGTGGAACCTACAGGAATGAGATAAAAATTCTTAAACAAGCTGTACGAACTAGATAAATCCTGTTTTATATGTTAATCGAGATTGCTGCAAACGTACATATAAATTGGAGGAGTAATTAATCATAAAACAGTTGTTGGCTCTCAGGTAGCGTCTTCCGAGTTTCATCTAATTACTTACAGCTAATAACAGAAAAAACTGATTATCGTAAAATCAGCAGTCACAGCTGCAAAGAAGACTACAGCTTTTCTACTTAATATCTCTTAGGAGAATCATTAACCCGTCGACATACAAATAAAATATGCGTCGACGCATCCGAAGAATACCATTTAATTTGGCTCAACTGTGGGCACTCATGTTCAAGCTTAGAAACAGAACGTTTTATTTTCAAATTTACATTGCTGTATAACAATAACATACTGTGTGGCGTTGGTCGAAGACAGCTCTTGACGTCTCGGAGACGTCAAATTCTACAATGGCATATGAAATGAATGACATCTCTCGGACGTCTTTATTTTATGTCAAGAGATTAAAAATAGGATATACAAAAACAACAGGACTGTGCAACTGCGATGAGCATTTCCTAGATATTTATTAGGAATTGAACTCGAATTGTCAATCATTACTGAGTTTCTACTGAAATTTACCCTGACCAAACACAAATTATTAAATTAAGTATAACCAAGTGAATAGTTACATTTACTTCAACATACAATGGAATTAATAATTTTACTAATAAATAAAAATATAACAAATATGCATTCAAACATTCAAATTTATAGTTGCTAGAAAGTGAGTAATGCTACGATATTTATTTTGCAAAAGGAACTTATAGTAGTGCATCACTCGTGGTGAATACTATTCTGACTTCAAAATAAAACAAGTTCGATTTATAATAGATTAAAAGAGTGTATAATTATTAATTACAACACACAATGCAAAACAGCTCGTCGTTCGTCTGCTAAGATTGGGTGAGATATGAGGTAAAATACTTTTTGCAAAGAAAAAAAAATGAAGCCTACAGTAAATCTTCATTTTCGTTTCAACAATGACAATTTTTAGTGTATTAACCTTCTCAGCGTTACGAACGGATTTTTCTTCCGTATTAACAGATGGCTTTCCAAATCGTCTCACACGGATTATTTCGCCAGCTTTTGATGAATACGAAAGCGTTTCAAACAATTTTTTTGCCTTACATTTTCCGTCTCGAAATCGTTGACGACGGAATATTCTGTACTGTCGTTCCCTCCGACCACCTGTCGCGCTTAATTGGTAGTGGGGAAACAGCGATCGTTAGAGAAAGATGTTACAATGGGAGAGCCATAAATAAAAACATCAAATCCAGCCGTACCATCTGTCGACCTGAGGGCGATTTTCGGGCCGAAACTGGAAAATACTGGAAAGCCTTCACGCAAACCTTTATGTATGAGAAAAATTTGCGAAGCAAAATTTCTTCTGCAAAAGTAAATGTAATTTGCACAGAACCCATGAATAATTTTTAAAGAATTCGGCATCACCTAATTTACAAATAATTTCTTTTAGCATAGAATAAATACTTAAACAAGTATCTAACAATGACTGTAAAAACCGAGAAATTTGATATAATTTTTGTTTTAGCTGTGCGCATTGATTAAAAATATTATATTTTTTAAAACTATTATAACAGTTCACAAATAGAGTTACTTCAATATATATTTTGAATAATTGTTCTGAAATAAAAATGAGACTTTTGAAATGAGTTCAAATCTTGTAATTCCGTTTCAAACTAATGTGTCATTTATATGTTTGCATCGAAATTCATTTAGTTGTGTGAATACGAAGTATGGACATTTTATTATTGAAATATGAGGACAAGGTGCGTTTCCTTAAAGAAAAATTCGCTTTACTCTTCTGATTTCTCGTTTAAAGCGAACTACTGAGAAACTTCCTTGGCATGATATGAAAATCATTCACAAATAATATCGTATTTGATTAGATCGCTTTTTGGCGTTGATAAAATAAAGTAGTGAAAGTACATGAAATCGTATGATGAATTTTTTACACTAAGCAAATTACTTCCGTTTTAGTGAAAGTGTTATCGAATAAAAGGGTCCGGACGATATTTGACTATGAATATTTTACTGTTATGAAGATGTGTTTATTTCCAAATTTCGAAACGGTTGGGACATAAAATTCTCAGCAGGTAAGAGTAAATAATTATGAAAAATAGTTGTTAGTAGTAAAGATATGAAAATAGCTATTTATAAAATCGTCGCAAGCATTATACGAAGGTGGAAAAAATATGATAGTGATCTGGGTGATGCAAAAAATTTCGAAAAAGGAAATATTTCGGATTATTTGTTTATATCAAGATTTGAAATGACACAATTAGATGCTCAGGTGAAGATAGACAACTTTATGGAGGACTTTGGGGGATAAGAAAACAATTTGTTATTTACGACTACGGTTAATTAAAACAAAGGAGGGCTGTCTCTGTATGGGAAGGGTTGCCTTCTTGGAATACTTTTTAAAGAAAACTGGCTCGTATTCACGTTACAAGTGGGAAAACTCAATTCCAGATCAAACTACTAGTGTTCAGTGACGTTACTGCTCGGCCGCTAGTGGACGTTATTTATAATTAAGGACTGCTGAGCTATGTTAAATTAGGTACTGATTACTCTTTTATTTTTAAATTCAGTAGTTAATACTTATGACTCTTTTACTAGAAAGGGCAAATATATGCATGTATTTCTTGAAATCAGTTTTCCCATCTTATTAACATTTTATGTGCAGTTTTTATGGCATCCTTCCTTCAAGTCCACTCAAATAATTTCACAGCCTAAGAACAAAATAGAATTATTTAAAATTTAATATCTATGCTTCGTTTGAAATATTTCTCTTTGGTTTGGTTTACTTGAAAAGCGCTCGAAGGCTATCTGCCAAAGGAGGGAGACCTTCATGGAGAACTGCCTAAGAGAAAATTGCTTCTATACATGTTACACAATGGAAAAATCACGAAAACGTCCATGCAGCCAGCCCGTTCGCTGGGATTCGAATCGAACTACCAGTGTTTAGAAATTTTACTGCTTGGCCGTTGGTGGGCGTATCACTTTTTGGGATAATTATCATAATATTATATGTTTTAATAGGCTTTAATAACAATCAATGCTTACTATTGTGATTTACATTTCCAGTGATGTTAATCTTGTAATTAATACTCTTAGCTCTGTGCCTAAGAGCAGTAAAGCTTCAACTGAGAACTTTTTAAGCGGAACTGGCTTATATTTCCGAAATTAATACAAATGTGGTAATATTATTCTTGTCACTGTCAATGATACCAATCGTACGATTTGGTATTTACTTTGGGAGCAAAAATTCATTAAGAAAGAAATCAATTTGGGGACAAATAAAAAAGAATTGATGAAATAAGTATTATAAAAAAGGAAAATTATTTTATATCTGGATCATTTGTTACCATTTACTTTATGTTTTAATATCTTTTCATATTTTATTTCAGTATTGCTTTATTAATTCTTAAATATTTTGTAAAATGCGAAAAATTTGTGAAATTCATATTTTCTTTCAATTCTAAATATAATTTTCTTTCCCAGTTCTAAAAATGTATTCTTTATACTATAGAGTAACAAAAAGATACAGTATTCACTAAATCAGTGTGCAATTAGCGTTAATTAAAGTGCATTTTGATAGTAGATTCCTGATAGTTGTAATGTACACATGCTTCAAAAAGATTGCACGACTAAACAATTTTTTCACCTTTCTGGGCAGAACCATGGCTACAATTTCAAATAAATAAATAAATATAAAATAGGCCCGAGCACAACAGTTTTCGGTTTTTTGACTCATTTTATTACAAATGTATGAAGCAAATTTCTTTTCGTTCTGCAAAAGAAAGAAATATGTCAATGAATAATATGTTTTTCATTGTGCTGTTATTAGAATAAGAAATCCATAAAAAAGTTCCGTTCTGCAAAAGAAAGAAATATGTCAATGAATAATATGTTTTTCATTGTGCTGTTATTAGAATAAGAAATCCATACTCGTCTGACGAAAATTAACTGATATATATTTTTAATCAAAATTTTGCAGGAGAGATTTCAAATATTACTTTCAAGCACTAACTACACAGAAGTTGCATTTTTAAGTTTTTAAACGCAGTTTTCGATCGTTTCAGCATCGTTTATAAATGCTAGGAACTGTCTTATTTCTCTAAATTTTCTTTAGCAAGGTAAGAAACAACACATTCTATGGCACTTTTTTCGCACAATCGCTTTGCAGACACTTAAATTTAAAATAAGTCTCTCATGCATTCGTAGACGAAATAGTCCATAACTGAAAACCTAATTTTATTCAGTTAATTTCTTACATTAAAATCATAACCGCTTGTACTCTTTTTAAGATGTTCCCGGATAAATAGGCTTTATTCTAAAATAGAAATGATAAAATCATTTGAGATATAATTTTTCCTTCTCAAAACAAACTATATATTTCGCCAAAATATAATCGGCAATCATTTTAGAGCTATGAAATAAATTCAAGAAGACGAATAAATATTTTTAAATTCATTCAGTTGTATAAGAAAGTAAATAACGGCAGCACAACATTATAATGCATCATCATAATATCAGCTGAGAGCTGTAAAAAATTTCATTCCTACTAAATGGTTTATATAACTCTCCTTTTATAAAAGCTCGAAAACGAGAATATATATATATCATGTGCATTTGGGGAATTGACGTATTAACCCCTTGGGTACATTTGACGTCTGAGACGCGTCATTCACTTTTTTCTCCTAGGAGTGGTTGACGTGTCTAAGATGTCAAACCAAAAATTAAACTCTTGGGTACATTTAACGTCTGAGAGACGACATTCACTTGTTTTCCCTAGGAGCGGATGACATGTCTAAAACGTTATTTGAGGCTATGCACAATTCTGTTCATTTCATTGTAGCTTGTATCAGTTATAATAGAAGAGGCAATTACAGTATTTCGGTGAACATTATTTGCGATACACTGCCCCATTATATCAAAAGCAAGGAATATATTTTATGATAGTGATAGCAAAAGTGACTTTGAGAAATCTAAAGAAGAATTGTTTAGTGATCCTGAAATTGACAATTACAATGAAATACAAAGCGAAGGCGATGAAGACGATATTGAACTAGAAAATGATGACAATTGTAATATAATATCAAGGTTTCGAAGACGCACAAGACGTCTATTGAGCAGTGATAGTGAATCTTCTCGTGAATCAGTATCAGAGGAATGGAGGAAGAAGAAAATGTAGCCGATATAAAAAGTTTTTCTGAAATATCTGGAATTAATCCTTTGAGCCTGCAGAGACTAGGTAGTAATCCTACGCCTTTAGATGTTTTGAAAAAAGTCTTCAATGAAGATTTTTGAGACACTATAGTAGGAGAGACGAATAGATATGCCAGACAAGGGATACAAAAAGAAGGTTGTGTGTGAAAAAAAAAAAAAAAAAAAAAAAAAAAAAGGTTCCTGTAAGTTCTGATGAAATGAAGGCTTATATTGCATTATGCATTATGTCGCACATGAAGAAGCCAAAAATGCATATGTATTGGTCAAAGCGATATGCAATAAGTACTCCAATTTTTGCCAGCACTATGGCACGCGATAGGCTTTTGATATTTCAAGCTTTCTACATTTTGCGGATAATGAAGAGGAAAATAAAGATGACAGAATAAGAAAGATTAGAAATATAGTGTATTACCTAAATACTAAATTTTGTTACATTTATACTCCTAAAGTGAAGTAGCTATTGATGAATCGCAACCAAAAATTATATCCGTTCCACATGCAAAAGTTTTCTCAAATAAATCCGTACCCAAGGGGTTAAAGGCATTGTTGTATGTGATATAAATATTTCCTTGTTATTTTATGAAATAACAAGCAAAGCTGGAGCCCATTGAAATACCCTGTAGAATTTTAACAAATTGTTTTATAGGATACAAATATGCACATGCTTTTTATGAAATATGCAAACCTCATGCAAATATAATTCTGCTTTATTAAAATTAACGATTATGAAATTAATTTTAATATAAATATATTACTCTACATAAAGAAATCTGAAGGCATCTTTATTCCCATTATTTTTTTATTATTATCGTCGGAAAAAAATAATAACAGTATTTTTCTTATAAATACGACCTGTGAAACTTTTTATCCTCCTTGCTTCAGTTTTTCTTATGACAAGTTATACGCACTTTCTTTAACTTGTTCATATAAGACCCATTTATTTTAAATACTTTTCTAAAACGTTTTATAAAAAATAAGAAAATAATGCTAGTGCAAAAGATTTGGTTGAAAAGTTATGTAAAACTGGATTCAGTACCCAAAACAATAAATAAAAAATGAAAACAGATTTTATATTAGGTCCAAATGGGCATTTTTTTTTTTCTTTCATTTACAGACACATACATGTTTCGAGAGCATTTGGGTTAACGCCACTTTGGGTTAAAAATATTTAGAAACAGCATATCATTAGAATTTCTGATACACAGGCTCGCAGGCTGTAGACAAAAATGTTTTATTCCTTACAGTGTTGCCACTGCTCGCTTTGAAACTGTTGAGATTTTTAATCAAAAATCCGGTAAAGTTTTACAGAATATGAAATAGACAATAAAAAAATATTCCGGATTCGGCCTTCTAAGTGTCCTTGTTCGGGTGGAGGACTATGTGATCCAAAATTTGATGACTCTAGGTAACGTTGTTTTTCTGCAATGCGAAAAACATACATACGTTCATGCAGATTCTCATTATTTAGTTTCTTTAAATAAATACAGCGTGATAATATTTGGTGGCAACAGTTTGAAAAGTGATTCGGGCATTTAAAGTGATTCGACGCAAACTGCTGTTTCGAAACTAATACCCCTTCTGTACTAACACTCATTTGGATTTTAAAAAGGAATTATAAAATTAAAATAAAATCCAGAAACTTTCAGATTTTATATTACGCCCAAAGAGACTTTTTTTCACGCTTTGTGTGTTACCTTTATTTATTAAATACCAAGTTCTTTGCAATTAAAGCACATAAATTCCAATTCAACAGCAATATCATAAAATATTTAAAAACAGCATATCTTTAGAATTTCCGATAAACAGTCTCGCACGCTGGAGATAAGAATATTTTATTCATTAGTGTTACCAGTGCTCGCTTTGAAACTGTTGAGTTTCCTAATAAAAAATTCGTCTAAGTTTTAGAAAATATGAAAGACATAATAAAACAAATTCGAACTTAAAAATTCCAGTTTCCAGTGTGCATATTCGAGTGAAGGATTACATTATTCTTACTTTGATGGCTCTAGGTACTGTATTTTTAATAATGCAAGACATATATTCATGAAGATACTTAATGATTTAATTTCTTTAAATATACAGGTATTTGGTGGTAACAATTTAAAAGTTGATGCCCCCCCTTTGAGGTAAAAAAAAAAAAAAAAAAAAAAAATTTAAACGAATTTGTAAATATATATATGACTATAAAATCCGTTCTTAAATTTTGCACATATTCTGCACATATTTATTATAAAATTGAAGCATTTTGCAGAAGATTTTCCTACAAAATTGTACTCACAGAAATGCGTTCTTACATTCGGTTGAACGTCTTTCTCTTACGATACTGAGAAAAGTTTAGCCTCTATTTCTAAAAACAGATCAAGTATTTTCAAATATGGTGCATGTTGAAAAGAAGCGGTAATGTAAAACGACTAGAAGAAAGAATAGGACATGCGTTGAAAATTAGGGGAGAGATGATAAGAATGAAAGGCAATGTGCGTTGTCGTCCACGTATTATATATGGTGCCTTTGATGAAAAAGACTTCTTTCCCGCTATCCACGAGTCAGTACCCCTAGACCTATATAACTATTATGTGTTTCTGTTCGTATAGCTGGGCTCCCATTGTAAAATTTAGAATGATGCGAAAGAAAATTCGAAAGTGCAATTTACTTTATAAGTTTTCTAATATCGATATTATCTGCTAATTGTATTAAAATTAGCTAACTACAGAGCACAAGAAATATAGTAAGACTAGAATTCTCTTATTGCGAGTGTCAAGTTTAGTACTGTATGCGAATAAAAGTTTTGAATTGGTTTCGTCTAGTTGAACCTTGCTAATAGCCGAATGATAAAACACTTGCCGATAGTTTGATTTAGGTTCGAACATAGGTCAATGGGATGACGGCATCATAGGTGTTTCGTGCAAAGTCAGTTTCCCTTAGAAAGCCCTTCACGATGGCAGCCCTGGTATGTTTGCAATAAATAGCTCTCTTATATTCTGCAATATCCAAATAGTATAAACTATTTTTTATTGAAAATGAATAAATTACGCGTTTTGTTTTGTAAAAAAAAAGTATCTTGTTGAATTTTAGTTTCTTAGAGAAAAGAAGGAATAAAAGATTATATATTTATTTCTAACTGAGCCAGCCAGCCATGTGAAGAAAACTTAATTTTGCTTCTTTTAGTTGAAGTAGAAATATATTGTGCATTTTGGTGAATAAAAAGGGTTTTACACTTCAATTTTGCCTTAGAATGTCTGTTTTGTATTTTCTTTTACGGAAATTAAAATCTTTAATTTTTTTGTTGCAAACCCTAAATGAGAAAAACATTCTCTGTATAAAAAAATAACAGTCACACATGTACGTAATAATAAATAAATATGATCCTATAGGAAGCAAACCTGTTGCCAAGACTTAAATATTCAGATAGATTATGAATATATTATCCCGGGTATTCGTTGAAATTCTGTTGCTTACTTCTACTTCACTGCATGTTTTATATAATTTCTAATATTCGCACTTTGATCATGTGTATTCTTGAACACATCAATATTCTTGAGAATAATCTAACTGAAAGAAGATGAATCTAATTATGATCAGATCTACACAATTTTATTTTAAAATTCGTTATCATTTGCATTTTTTTAAGCGCAAACATAATTTTTTCCTTTTCATATTTCAAAACTTTCACCATTTACACCCTTTAAAAATAACTGCATATTATTATACTGAAAAATGAAATTGAAGAATGTATAGAATTCTGGGAAATCTTAATTCATTATGTCGAAAACCAAATTATAAATATTTATAAAACTATATGTTTCTGCATTAGGTAACTACACTGAAAGTAATACTGATAGAAAATGTTTAGTAAAACTATCCATTGCCCCTATTTAACTATAATATTTTGAAAAAAAAAAAAAAAATTTCCCAACTGCACGCACAAAACTTATATTCAATAAAACGCATCAAGAGCGTTGGCCCATCCGCGAACGAGCAATAAAGTCTCTATAAGCTCAATAAAGTTTGAATTATGTAACACTGCTGCATATGAATCTACGTACGGTTGTACCTCGTCTTCCCCCGACTAGATACTTAATATGTACTGAAACTAATTGGGCTTCTACTTGAAGTTTAATGGCGGCCCGGCAGCCTTAACAACAGTTTACCATCTAAATATTTCTCTGGAACTACCGATTTTCGGATTACAGTAAGTTCCGCTCCGCTAACAATCAATCTTTAATCCCAGAGTTGTCTATCCGCAAATCTGTCCTAGGTAATTCCCAGTTTCCTCAGAGAATTTTTTTCTGTATAATTAGGTAGCTTTGTTCCTATACATAATTTATTTAACTTCTTAGCTTCCCGCCTTATCGATATCACCTTTCTCGGTTCCTCTTTCGGGTTTCGCTATCAAATTTATCGCTGAAGAAAACAAATTTATGTTCCCTTACCTTCACATTGAAAACATTTCACGATTTTCTTGCTTGTTTGGCCCATGCCCTGAGATTCTAAAATGTTTACCCCTTTGTGTTTCTCCTTTTTGACGCTATTATCCGAACTGAAATTTCCCTTATTTAGTCGCACTAACTTCTTCCCTTGTCTTCTCAATTCATATTTTAGTTCCATTTTGCTTACTTCTTGAGTACTCGCACAATTTCTAGGCATTGTTGCAATATAATGATCCAAGTCGTTTGCCAGATCCGATGGAGATAACCATTTTTCGATTTCTTTTAGCAATATATGGCCTTACCAATTGCGGGTACTTCATCTTTTACTTGATCCACACTCATGAGTTCTCTTAGTTTATCAGAGGTTTTAACTTTTCTGAATTCTGCCACAACCCTAGCTATATGCTGAGTATAAGTTTCCTCATACTTTTCCATAGACCTTTCTAACTTCATGTTGCAATGACGTTGATCTGGAATTTCTTTAATACAGCGGCTTTAATTTTCATAGTTATCTAAATAAATCCTTTTCACCCAGAGTTGAGATCAAACTTTTAACTTTGGCTTTTAAACTCTGCAAAATAATTTTACTCTTTTCTTCAGGAATTTTATATAGATTAAACATCATTTCTGCATGATGGACAAAGAACGGCCATTGCTCGGCTTTTAATGTGAGGTCAAACATAACTCCTTTTATCATTTCTAAATATTTCAGAAAATAATTTCTCACGTTTTCTGAATCTGAAACCCCTTTATCCTCTGAGCCTGGCTTGTTCCCTTCGTTATCCTTTATCATTACTACTACGAAATTTTAGCTCCTTAATTCTGATCTGATGTTCTGTCCCTAATTGTCTTTCCCGAAATTTCATTTCTCTTAACCTTAGCCGTATCTGCTTCTACTTTACACTTTTCTAGCTGTAACTCCATCTCCTTTAATTTGAGCCTGCATTCTTCTTATGTTTTCAGACCATTCCTCTGACATCCCCTACCTTTCCTTTCAGGACCTATATTAACGCCCGCTATTTTAAGGTTATCGATTTTAACATACATCAATAGAATTACCACCTGATTTTACAGCCAAGTATACATATCTCATTATTACTGAATACTTCCATTACTCACTTAACAAACCCAATTATGAAAAATACATATTTCGGATTAAACCATTAAAATATATATCATAACATGACATCAAATCGAAACACACAAAAATTAGTTCAAGTAACTAACTTCAGCAATGAAGATATTTTTTTAAATATTAACCAGTAACATGACTACACAATAAATGACCTAAGAATACAGAATAAATTATCTAAATATTTCACTACTATCTGTAATTCCATTCCTTTGAAATACTAATTTTTTTTATTTTATTATACAATATCTGGGAATAGCTTTGACAAAAAAACAATCTCTCGATTACCTTAGAAATGTACTTTTTACTAATTTCTACTGTTTACTCTCAATATTTTAAGGCTTATGATAGACCAAAATTCTACTTCCGTTATTAATAAAATCATCAACTACAATTTTTTCTTCATTTCCTTTTTTTAACATTATTATTACTAGGAAAGCTCTCGCTTTTTTTTTTTTTTTTTGCTTTCCAAGAAATTAAGAGGGACTTACTTTTGATTTCTATAACAGAGATGCTGGAGATCACGTTGTCATACTGGAAAAATCTCCTCCTTCAATGCACATTAGCACTTGCACATAGCTTAATATGATCACACGTGTTAATCCTATGCACAAATTTTACAGATTTAACATCACTATTTCACAACGCTGATGAATTCGCCACTTTTCAGTACCTCATGCCTTGCAATCATGTGCTTTGTCTCATCCACTCGCACTTTCAATTTGCATCTACAGGTATATATCTCCTTTTTTAACTGTTTCATCGCCGAATAATTCTCCAGCTTTCTTTTGTTGTACAACACTTTATTAATATTTCACTTGTTATTTTCCGCACTATTCACAATACCATACCATTAAGTAGTGAGTAAAACCTACTACCTCATTGTGATTCATCACCTGGGCTCTTGTGATGTTTGTCCTATACAAAATTCTCAGCAACTACTACGGTAATTTTATGTACATCTTCATTAAATTTACACATTGGTATCTACATAGTATCAAATCCATTTTCTTTTTCTCCAGTTCTCTGCACACGCACACTAATCTCCTCAGCCTACCCGAAACAAACGGTAGCTGCACATAACTAGAAAGCAAGCGCCGAAAACGACAGCCTTGTCTGTTCCTTTCCCCTACTTTCACTTACCATATTAAGTCTCGGTCTCTTCCAGCTAACAAAAGCAGCCGTTTCAGGTTTGAGAGCCTTCTTCGGCCCACTAGTCCTCCCCACCAGTTTTTCGAGGTACTTCAAGTCCTTTCGCCTCTCCGTAGAAACAAATTCTTGAAAATGGTCCACAGAATAGAAACTTAACAGTGGCATTTGCCAAAATAGAAATATAAACTAAACCAAAACCAATCTCCTCACCACTGATTTCAAACAGATTTAATCCATAACGGTTGAAATTCGGCAGAAGTTTTCCCGCATGCAACAAAAGAACAACGTATTGTTTTCCCATTATGCGGGATTTCAGAGATACTAAACAGAGATTTCATGTAATCACATTTTTATAAAAATCAACTTTATTCAAGCAAACTTTGATATGGATAGATTCTGTGAGAACATCAGGCGGAAAAACAATATTCAACAGTTAGCTCAATAAAATTTAACAGGACACAGAACTTCTGATAATAATAGATTTTACAGAATGCTTAACGAGTTTCCTGACATAAAATACGTTTATCAATTTCTGATCAAACTAAAACGCATACTTAAGGATTAAAAAAAAAAAATAACAATAATCTGCTGTTTAGAGGGCCTAAAACTTTTAAAAAGCAATTTCCTGGCTCAAATTTAGGATTTTCTAATCTAGCCCCACAATTTCGCTCTGAAGTACAGAGAAAGATTCTGTGCAGTTATGAAAAGGTTCGCATAATTTCTTAAATTCCCTCACTTCAGTAATATGCCATTTCAAATCATAACATCATTAGTGTTAAGAGTAATAATACCAATTATAACATCATTAGTGTTAAAAGTAATAATACCAAATTATAACATCATTAGTGTTAAAAGTAATACAGTCAAGAGTCGTTAATTCGGACACCCATAATTCGGAATGATCTATAATCCGGACCTCAAAGCTAAAAACTTTCTGCGCATGCACCGCGTTGGCACATGCGCACAGGCGTTTTAGGCGTGCGCGTAAGACTTTGACTACTGCGCATATGCGTGCGCGCAGGTGCAGAATACGTTTTCGCCTTCGCGTTTAATGTATGACGGACGGTGTAAGTTAAAATGATCTAATCTATTTCAGTTAATGTTAATGATTGTGTTGTTTCTTTATTTTCGAATTGGATCCCGCTTATTACTTTTAGCAGACTGTTAGTGCAATTTTATAAAAGTAAACTTGAACTTTCGATTATGTCAAATAGAATTTCCGATGCTGGAATTTCCAAAGGATCTACAAAACGAAAGTATGTTTCCATGTCCATCAAACAAAAAGTGGAATTGCTGCAAAAATTAGATAAAGGCATACCTGTCTCAAAGTTATGCAAGGAATATAACATTGGAAAGTCAACTGTATATGACATAAGCAAAAAGAAAAAGGAACTTTTTGATTTTTTTGTGGATTCCGACACACCACTTGCAATGAGTAACAGAAAAAGGGTTCGTTATGCTAAAAGTGACAATCATGACAGAGTGATGATTGAATGGGTCAGACAGCGTCGCAGCGAGGGCGTGCCATTGACGGGTCCAATGGTAATGGCTCAAGCCAAAATATTTCATGAAGAAATGAACTTAAACGGAGAGTGCACATATTCAACAGGTTGGTTAACAAAATTTAAAAATCGCCATGGTATAAGACAATTAAAAATTTCTGGTGAAAAATCTTCAGCTGATACTGAAGCTGCTGAACAATTTGCAGATGAATTCATCGAATTCATTACTAGTGAACAATTATGTGCAGAACAAATTTACAATGCTGATGAAACTGGTCTTTTCTGGCAATATGTACCACGAAATACCTTGGCAACCTGTACAGAAAAGGCTCCAACTGGTGTCAAAGATTCCAAAGCGAGACTAACAATTTTAGCCTGCGCAAATGCTGCAGGAACGCACAAGTGCAAACTTTTCATAATCGGAAAACATGCACGACCTCGACCGTTTAAAGGAGTAACGATTTTCCCTGTTATATATCGCGCAAATAAAAGAGCATGGATGACACAAGTGTTGATGAATGATTGGTTTGAAAATCATTTTATACCCGAGTCTCGGCGACATTTGAATTCAGTTGGTTTACCTGATAACTCAAAAATAGTTCTGATTGTTGATAACTGTTCAGCGCATACTTCACTTAAAGTTTTAGTGAAAGATAATGTATCTGTGTTATTCTTCCCTCCAAATTGTACATCTATCATTCAGCCTATGGATATGGGAATAGTGCACGCGCTGAAATGCAAATATAAAACAGCATTTTTAAAATCTATGTTAAATTTCTTGAACAGTGGCAAGACTATTCAAGAATTTTTGAAATTTTTTAGCATAAAATCTGCCGTGTGGAGCATCGCAAGATCGTGGGAGGATGTGTCTTCAAGTACGTTAAAAAATGCTTGGCATAATTTATGGCCATCTACCATATTTCATGGTGAGGAGGATGAAGATGATAGCGGCGAATTTGAAGGTTTTCGGACATCGCAAACTAAAGGTGAAATTTTTCAGTTATTGGATTTTGTAAAGAAATGTGGAGAAGCGGTAATAAATGAAGATGATATAAGAGAAGTTTTTCATTGCGACGACAATGCACCAATCATCAATCAATTAACGGACAGCGAAATATGTAGTATGGTTCTAGATCCAGAAAATATCGCTTCCGATAGTGAAGAAAGTGACACAGATGTTACCGAAAACGAAACAATTTCGATTGACAAATTAGTCGATATTCTCGACACCGCAATTATAGGACTTGAACAGCGGAACTTTGTAACTGAACAAGAAATTATGTCTGTTTATAGAATTAAAGAGAAAGTATTATCACATAAAACGAAACAACTTAAACAACTAACATTGATAGAAATGTTTAATAAAGTAAACAAATAAATATTAAGCTTTTTTTTGTAAATTTTGTACCCTTTAGATCATAATTGTTCTTTATTTCATAAATTACGGTTTCATATTTTTAATTTTAGAATTTCTGCATGCCATCTTACGAGATTTAAACTGATGATCTATAATCCGGAAAAATCGATAATCCGGAATCGCCGAGGTCCCGACGAGTCCGGATTAACGACTTTTGACTGTAATACCAAATTATAACATCATTAGGTTAAGAGTAATAATGCCAGTATACAGTTAAGACATAGCTCAAAAGTATTCATGATTCTTTATTCAAAAATAAAATATTAATTTTCCTCCCGTTTTTTCTAGCAAATTCATTGTTTTAATCCATAGTTCACTATTTAATGCTCTGAAATTTTTGTTACCACACCCACACTATACTTAAATTTTTTCCTATTTTCTCAAAGTTTCAGTCACTTTTATCAACACATAAAATGGTTTGCTTACTAAGCTCGAATTGCACATACTAACTTATGCCAAGAGCTGGTTCAATTTATTGCTGCTAATGTCTTGAATATGCATCTAAAATTCCACAATATTCATGTAGCATAATCGAAAAACAACTTCAAATCTTAATTTCTCATAAAATTTATGACTCGTTTTCAGTTCTTTTCAAGATCTCTCTCTGCATGCAAGATTCAGCAAGTATATTTGGTGAAACGTTATATGATTAGCATATATTTCTTTGCAATCTTGAACAAAACTAAACATTGCCACAAACTTTTCATACACAGTCACACATTTTGCTATTGTAAATGAATTTCAAATAAAATATTAATACGCAATCATGTACAATAAGTAACAATAGTGGAAACACTCAGCAAATTACAGATTCTTTGTACATATTATAAAACACAAGATACTTTAAAAAAGGGTAAGATAAAGGGAGAGCAGAGTCAAAACTATAAAGAAAGAGGCGAGACTAACTAAAAGACATGACGGAAGGCAATGAATTTACTCTGATCAACTGCGCTCACCTGCCTGTTAAAGCTCTAGATCCGTGTTTCCCAACGTGGGGCCCCTGCCCCACAAGGGGGCAATACGACTGTTAAGGGGGGCAATTCGAAAATGGACACGTCCAGAGTTTAAGGGGACAAAGGACGTTCTAAATATGTTTCATGAAGTCAAAATTTTTCGAAATTTCATTTTTTATTCCCCAAAATAAAGAAAAATGTGATACGTAAAAAAGTTTTTAAATTGAGGTGCGTTTTAAATATTTTATAAAGAATTCTCACTGTAGACATGGACATTTAAATGCTTTTAAAGGCATTTAAATAACTGTCACATTATGCTTTCCAGACGTTTCTTGCACATTTCAACCAACGAATTTTTTTTTTATCTTTTACTGTAGGAATGGCAACTGGTATATAACTTTTCTTGAATGGCAACAGTAGCTGCTTTCAGCATTGTTTATATTGATTTTATGTTTATTTCTTTCAGCCCTTAGTGAAATGAGGGAGAATGCAAGAAAAAACGTTCGTCGGTATTCGGAGGCATATTTAAAATTTGGTTTCATACCCGGTCCATAAAGGGTCAACTTTTGTCCTTTTTATGTCAATAATGCCTGACCAACATATCACCCTTTTTATGTCAATAATGCCTGACCAACAAATCAATGAAACTAGGTCGTCTTGAGGCACATTTGCAGACGAAATATAATGCTGATATTAATTCAGATTTGAATTATTTTCACACTTTAAGGAAAATTTTTGAAAAAAAAGAGTAATATTAAAGTGTCTATTTACTGCTCATAATGCAACTGTTAATCGTGCTCTTGAGGCTATTTATCAAATTTCATTACTCATTGCTTAATCTGGGAAAAGCCGTACTATAGGGGAGAATTGAATCAAACCATCAATATCAGCATTTAAAACTGTTCTAGAAAAAGATGACAAAGTCGTTAAAGCTATGCCACTAAATAACAATACTGTTTGCAGAAGAAAGATTAAATGAGTGAGGATACTGAAATACAACTTGTTGAACAGCTGAAAACAAGAAAATTTTCGGTGCAAATGGATGAACTAACTTTGAGAGACAGTGAGGCCGTACTTGTAACTTGTGTAAGATATATTCATAAAGGGGATTTTGCCAAAGAAATGTTCTGTAAATCATTAGAAAGTACCACTATCTCTCCAAAGATATTTTTAGTAAGCTAAAAAATTGCTTAGATATAAAAAATATACCAATAAAAAATATAATACATCTTATACTGCAGATGGTGCTCCTAACATGATAATTGAAAAATAAAATAAAGCACGAAATAAGAAAAAGGGTTCTTAAAATTGATAAAAGATAAGAATCCAGAAAATCTTGTGCATTGTGTTATTCATAGAGAAAACCCGGTAGCTGAAAACTATTCGCCTGTTCTAAATGAAGTACTAAATTCAGTTATAAAGTTTATCAATGCTATTAAAGTTAGGGCCAAATGTGAACGTCTCTTCATAAGTTATTTTATGAGGAACAAAATGAAGACTATATGGGACTTGTACTTCACACTGAAGTAAGAAGGCTGCCGAAAGGGAACTGCTTGGAAAGATTTATGGAACTATTTGATACTCTTAGTTATTTTTTAAGCGACGAACCTGAAATGAAAAATCCATTAACGGATGATAACAAGGCAATTGTGAGTTATTTAGCCGATATCTTTGAAAAATTAAATATATTAAATAAACAACTTCAAGGAGCAAATAAAACTTATGATGCAAAAGGAAGATATTTGGTTTCATTATCTTTGTTGAATTATGTCAGGCATATACTCTTTACCACAAGCATTTTGAAAAGTATCATTAGCTCCAAAAATGTGTTGTGACTACCGCTATATTTGTTAATGATACCGCTATACTTGTTATTGTCGATCATCTGAAAATTTTATCGGCTGATTTAAAAGATGTTGTAACTTAAAACAAATTGATTTTCCAACTTGGATGATGCAGCCAATGCTAGTGGATTTGGCTGATATTTCAAATATGCAGTAAAATGAAGAACTCGCACAAATGCAAAATGATGAGTCAATTAAAACTTTATTTAATATAAAAGGAGCGATGACACAGCTTTGTGAGGAAACCAGAATCAGATATCCAAATGCAACAAAATTTGCAAGAGAACTATTGTTACCGTTCCCATCTTCATAATTTGTTGAATGCGGATTTAGTGCCATAAAAATGATTTGCTGCTTAAAAAAAAAAAAAAAAAAAAAAAAAAAAAAAAGTAGATATGATGAAACCGGGAGACTTGAGACTTAAGTTATCTAAATTGGAATCTTACATAAAATTTCTTTGCAGCAAGTATCAAGCACAAGGAACTCGCTAAGTTTAAATAATAAAAATTACTAATACTTAAAATAAAAAAACTTTTAATAAAACGAGTTTTTTCTTGAATTTCCGTTCTCCATGTTTTGAAAGTTCACTTACTGTGTTTGCTCACAAAATTTCGTAGTCATTTTTTCCTAAAAGCTATCATTCAAGTTTTTTTCGTGAAAATTTCAATTTTTAAATATTAAAAATTATGTATATGCTAGGGGGAAGCTTAAAAATTTTAGAGAGGATTAGGTGGGGCATAGCACAAAAAAGGTTTTGAAACACTGCTCTAGATGTTTGCAAACTTCCATGAACTTCTTACAGACTGATCTAACACATCGGATAAGAGTTCAAAGGCTGTTGGCTCAGCTGATAACAGCTTTCCATAAGGAAAGGGGGAAAACTTTATCAGATCGAGTCTTAACGATGACATGATTAGTGCTTTTTGTTGTCCGGCAGAGAAACGGTCAGCATTTCCTTTCAGTCCAGTTCTAAAGCTCCAGGGGTTTGAATGCCGGAAGTATTCTAATCGTTTTGACACTGCAGGTAGATGAATGTACTTTTCGAAAGAAACACAATTTATTATTTTATCTTCAGATGAAATGTATGCTACAACTAACGAAATTTTGTTCCAAAAAATTCTTCATTTTATGATTAAAATAGTTTTTTAAACTTGCACGTAGATTATGTATAGAAAATTAAGCAAAGCTATCAATGTTAAATATATTCATTTGTCATAGTATAGAGAATTCAGCGATTTAAAATATTCAAACATTTCCTTTAAACAATATATACATTTTCATTTAAAGTAGTGTAATTTATTTCATATTACGGAGCAAATTAAATAGAGTTTATTTATTAAAGGCATCATTTAAAAAGCATTTTCGAATTCCCAAATGAGTGTGATTGCTTTTAAACTTCTGGTAAAATTCATTTCTGAATAAATCGAAATTGGTCACTGTGTTTGTGCTGCATTGAATCATTATTGAACAACATGTGCACTAACAAAAATTTACCAATGCAGAAGGTAAGATTTTTTTTTTTAAATTATTTATTTTCCTTCCATGCGACATTGCTAATAGCAGTCCCAAGCCTTGATCTGACTTTATATTAGGGATATAAGATCTTTAAAATTTAACTGCTTCATAGTTTTGGTTCAGGAAAGAAATGCAGAAGCAAACATTGAAGCTTTAGAAAAAAAATCCTTGTTGAATTGAGTTTTAATGTATTCAATAAAAATTTAGTTTTCTCATTTAGAGATATTACTTTTAATAGAAACTGTACGTAAGTTAAAAAATGCCTTTTATGTGGATAACTGTGTAATATATGTATCTCATGAAAAGGAGCTACTGCAATTTGTACATGAGGCTAAGCAAATTCTAGCTTCAGTATGTTTTGACTTACATGGATGGGAATATACGTCTTTAACAGGAGATAAAAGGGAAAAGGATTCTCCCATTCTTGGATTATTGTGGAACAGAAATAAAGATGTCCTTTTTTGTAACTTAGAAAATGTTTCCTTTGAGAAAGAACCTGTAACAATAAGAAATATTCTTTCACCTATCAACAGTACTTTTGATCCCATTGGAATGTTGCGCCCAGTAACCATCTGCATGAATATGCTAATACAAGAAAGCTGGACTCTTAAATTAGGTTGGGATGAAGTATGTCCTGAAAGTGTTTGTAAAAGGTTTTCAACTGTGGACGGAAGACCTTAATTTATTATCGTAAATTAAAATTCTAAGATATGTTGATTGTAATGGTTTTTGAGAAGGATTAGAGAAGTCTTCATACTTTTGTAGATGCTAGTAAATCTGTTTACAGCGCAGTTGTATTTCTTCGTAAAGAAGACAGTGATGAAATCAAAGTTCGTTTAATTCAAGCTAAGAGCAGAGTTGCTCCCTTGACGAAAGCAACAATTCCCCAATTGGAATTACTAGCTTGTTGTGTAAGAGCAAGCATTAATTATATCTTACATTAGAAGAGAAATGAATTTGACAGAAGTCCCAACCACATGCTGGATGGATTCTTCAACCGCTTTGTTTTGGATTAAGAATGAAGATAATTGGGGTACTATTGTTAAAAATAGAGTTAAGGAAATTCGAAGCATCAATTCAGTGGATTCATGGAAACATATTCCTGGCAGTCATAATCCGACAGACCTCCCATCCAGATGTTGTTCTCCAAAATTTCTTCTTAAATTGAAATGGTGGGAGGGACCAGAGTGGGTCAACCAGTCCAAAGACAAGTGGCCTAAATCTCAGATTCCAACGAATAGTGAAGTTTACGATGAGTGAAAGGAGGAAGAAACTGTTTTAGTTAACACTTCTATGTCAGATGAGTTATGGTACAATGATTTTCCAAGCATTCAAAGATTTCGCGACTAATAGCCGACTAATGTGAGAGTGTTGAGTTTCTAAAACAACCGTAATACTCCTGAGAATATAATGAAGGGAGAATTGTCTGTACAAGAAATTGAAAATTTAGAAAAGATATGCATGAAATTTGTTCAAAGGGGAGCTCTTTTAACCCTTTCTGGCACGCTACCTTTTAAAGTCGGAGTTTTGATTTAAAAAAAAAAAAGGCCAGGTAGTATAAGTAGGCCTAGAGGAGTACACAAGTAAAATTTTGTGAAGATAGCACTTATCTTTTAATTCTGTGGGTGTGCCCAAAGTGGGCACACTGATTGAATACAGCTTCAAAAAGAGTGGTGAAACGAGCATTGTTTTCAATGAACTGACCGATGAGATGCGAAGAAACAAAGAATACAGACTCTCAGTTGTCCTAGATTATCGGTGAGCCCGTTCTGGGCACACCTAGGGTTCGCCGTTTGATTTTAGGCAAGATTTCAAGGTAAAAATTTAAAACAAATATAGAATAAGGAAATAAGCATACAGGAAAAAAAAAAAATTTCTTTTATACCCTAAAAAAAATCTGGAAGATTTACATGAAAAATGAGGGTCTTAAAAAACTAAACATGGCTAAAATATATGGACTAGTTCGTGTTGAGCTGCCAAAATAAAGAAGGTTCAGAGTAACCTATAAATCCTTTTTCATTCAATTTTTCTGTGCCTACAGAAGGAAATTTTTAGTTGTGTCCACACTGGACACACAGTGCCGCAAAGGTTAATGGAAAGTCTACAGGTGACAAATTAAAAACCCTTAATATTTTCTTAGATGATAATGGATTGATTATGTTTAAAAGAAGAATTGTTTGAAGAGAAAATAAAACTTCATAAATCTAATTGTTCTGCCTTCAGATCATGAATAGCTGAAAAAAATTAATTTATGAATGTCACCTGAATCTGCTGCATGGAGGAGTACAAGTTGTTCTAGCTGACATTCTTCAACTGGAGGAGTACAAGTTGTTCTAGCTGACATTCTTCAACAGAGTCCAGAGTTAGCACAAAATGTTTTAGGTGCAAAAGATATTCTTTGAAGAAAATAGAAACTGAACCAGCTCCACTGCCGAAAAATAGAGTTCGAGATTCATTAGTTTTTAAAGTAATTCGAGTGGATATAACTGGTCCTGTACACTTAAAAGATGGAAATAAAAGTTGGATACTACTATTCACTTGCATTGTGTATAGAGCTATTCATCTGGAGTTGATTTTCACAGCTTCTCCAATGCTTTTTTGTTAGGGTTACGAAGATTTATAGAGACGACACAGACTTAAAAAATTGTACAGCAATAATTGAACAAACTTTAAAGGAGCTAGTAACTCATTGGAGTCTTTTGACTGGGATATCTCAAGAAAGCTCCACAATGAGGATCAAATGGATTTTCAACCCTTCTACAGCTGCCTCATGAAAGTGGATAGTTGGGATGATAAAGAAACTTTTAAGAACAATACTAGGAAAAGCCTTCTTAAAATATGAGGAAATATACTTTGTTTTGTGTGATATGGAAGTGGTCATCAATTTAGGTCTTTTAATTCAGCAGAATTTCAATAAGAACAGTCTGAAACAGATCAGTGTCAATGACTGATCTGGTTGGATGTGATAACAAAAAAAAAAAAAAAAAGAATATTCTAGGGTATAGTTACAGAGATCTTTCCTGGAAAGGACAATCATGTGAGAATGGTGAAAGTAGTAAAAAACAGAATTAGAACTCCCAAGCCTCGTCCAATGGTTATACCCTTTAGAGACTAACCTCAACATTTTATTTAAAATGAATGAACTTGAACGAAATTTTGGGCAGTTTCTGATAAAAGAAACATTCCTCCTAAATTTGGAAATGTTAAAAGGGACAGTGACTTTAAAGGAACAGAGTTTTAACTTAAAACTAGATGTGGCAGAAAAATTGTCAAACCTTCTCGTTATAAGTGATTTTTTTTTTTTTTTTTAAGTACATGTTCTGTAAGTATAATTTATATTGTGAGTATAATGAGTACTATGCAAGTCTACTGAGTATAAAGTTTAAATTTTTTTATTTTTAATGTTTCAATTTTCATAGGCTATTATAAGAAAATCAAAAGGTGAGAGTATGTTGTGAGCTCCATGACTTTGTATTTGTCAATGATATTCAATGGCCGTTGTTTTAATTTTATTTTAGATGACGTTTTGCTTTTGTTGTCTGGCAACATTAAGAAAGAATCAAATAATTATGTTTTGATTTCCTGAAAGTGTGTAAGTAAATAAAGTTTTCGCTTTCTTAACCCATTCAGTACGGGCATGTCATATGTGCATCAGGCAGCAAACATTACCTCATGGCTGGGTGTGTCATATTTGAATCACCATTTAATTCACTCTATGGCCAGGAGTAACACATTTGACTTTTTAGATAGAATGTTTAATTAGTATTTTTTGTTGCAACTAGATGTAGCTGTATGTCTGTTATGGGGAAATATATCGAAAGTATGTGTACCTTCATTCCTACGCAATGTTTTTTATTTTTGGTATTTTGTTTCAGAATGAGAGGGAGATTCGTGGGTGGGTGTTGAGCAATGTAATGTCTCTTTAACTGTGTCATTTGATATAAACAAAATGGACAGCCAATGATGGCAGAAAATTTGGACGAGTGTGAAGCACTGACGAATTTTTCCTGTAGATTTCAGCGCTATTGGGAAGCAAGGAGTTTAATGGCCTAACGGCTAATGTAACTGGCATTTGACAAATAAATATAAACAAATGCACATGTTCTTGATGCTTTGAGGTAAGTTTTATTTTTATTTTTGCGATATAGGTATCTGAACGTAGAATACATACAAATGCTAATTCGTTAGTGTTGAGTAACGTGATGGTTCTTACTGCGTCATTTCATATAAACAAATGAACATGTTTTCGATTCTCTGGAATAATTTTTAATTTAATTTATTTATTTTATTTCTTTTTATATTTTATCCCCGCACAGTGGAGTAGATGTTCTATCATAAGACTTCTTTTAATTACTCTTAGATTTTTCCGGCATTGAGATGAATATTTTGTACGGTTTAGTGAAAGTTTTTTTCTGGTGTTCTATTATTTTAATGGCAAAACGAAAGCGCTATCTGACCGTAAAATATACACAAATGCTACGAAAGCGCTATCTGACCATAGAAGATACACAAATGCTAAATGAGTCAAATTTGCTGATATTCTATTCCTGTGACATTTGCAACGTTGGACTTTGTGTACACCCATGTTCCAAAGAATATCATACACTGTCTCTATTTTTAAATATAGCAATATTCCTTTTCGTTGTTTGCACATTGAATTTTTATGAAAGACAGTTTTAATATATTTTAATTTTGTGTTGTGTTAAATAAAATCTGCGATTGTTTGGATATTTTTCCATATACAGTCAAGTCTTTAATCCGGACATCCATAATCCGGAATGATCTATAATCCTGACCTCAAAGCTACAAATTTTCTGCGCATGCACATATGCGTTTACGCATGCGCGTTTAATGTATAATGGACGGTATAAGCTAAGCTAAAATTATCTAATTATCTGTTTCAGTTAATATTGCAGATTGCGTTGTTCCTTAATCTTCTAATTGGATCCGGCTTATTATTTTTTGCAGACTGTTAGAGCAATTTTATAAAAGTAAGCTTGAGCTTTCGATTATGTCAAAAAGAATTTCCGATTCTGGAGCTTCCAAAGGATCTACAAAGCGAAAGCATGTTTCGATGTCCATCAAACAAAAAATGGAATTGCTGCAAAAAACAGATAAAGGCATATCCTTTGATTCTCTAACCATTCTGAAATCTGTTTATCAATTTCACGCTGCTATGCCGGGGGGGGGGGGACGCCACGGCGCTCAATGAACTGGAAGTTGATCTGTCAGCACTATCCTTATCTTCAGAGCAGATGTTTTTATTTTATTCGGCTTATAATTCCTTACTAAATGTAGTATTTCATCTCGATGTACTCCATCTTTGATATGATTTAAATCAAATTCCTCGTCATTATAAATATCATGAATACATATCAAATAGTTTTCTGGTTGCAATTTTCTAATTTCGACTATGCGTAATGTATGCTTTACGCATGCGCGCGTTAAAAGAAATGTTTAATAAAGTAAACAAATAAATATCAAGCTTTTTGTAAATTTTGATACCCTTTAGATCATAACTGCTCTTTATTTCATAAATTACAGTTTTGTATTTTTAATTTTATAATTTCTGCATGCAATCTTGCCAAATTTAAACTGATAATCTATAATCCCGCAAAAACGACAATCTGGATAAAGGAAAAATTCTATTATTCTAGAATAATTTTATATATTTACTAATATGTAAAGGATCTACAAAGCGAAAGTATGTTTCAAAATCGGAAATCTGTTTATCAATTTCACGCTGCTCTGTGGCGGGAGGGGGGGGACGCCGCGGCATGCAATGAATTGGAAGTTGATCTGTCAGCACTATCCTTATCTTCAGGGCAGATATTTTTATTTTATTTGGCTTATAATTCCTTACTAAATGTAGTATTTCATCTCGATGTACTCCGTTTTTGATATGATTTAAATCAAATCCCTCGTCATTATAATTCGCTTCCAATAGTGAAGAAAGTAACACAGAGGTTATTGGAAACGAAAAAATTTCGATTGACAAATTAGTCGGTATTCTCGACACAGCAATTGTAAGACTTGAACAGCAGAACTTTGTAACTAAACAAGAAATTATGTCTGTTTAATAGAATTAAAGAGAAAGTATTATCACATGAAACGAAGCAACTTAAACAACTTACGTTGAAAGAAATGTTTAATAAAGTAAAGAAAGTTCAACTTTTGTTAATAATTCTAGTTTAAACTTAAAATTTTTGTTCTGCTATTAGGTTTTTAAAATTTTTTTTATTAAGTTCTAGAAACACTTTGTAATTCAATATTAAGACAATCACTGGACTCAATTAAGCTATATCCTTTGTGAGTTCAAACTGAGACATTCTGAAATAGGTACCTAAAAAGAAAAAAAGCAAACCTTTTTCACGAGATTTGAGGGTATGAGAAGGAATAGGCAGCAGAATTTAGGGCACAAAATATTTAGAAGTTAGGGAAGTGCCAAGCAGCAAAATTAAAGAACCACAGAGATCACACCTGACAGAAAAATGTCTAGCACTGGCCCTGCATGTGATCATCATTCCTCTACTGATTTGAATCATCTAAAGCAGGGTTTCTTAAACTTTTTTTCAATTGTGACCCTTTTTTATCACTGAGATTTTTTTGTGACCCCAGGATCCCATAAAATTTACAAAAATTTTGTGAGATCCCATAAGTATTGAGAAAATCCAACACTAGCGTTAGCGAAATTGTCAATTTTTTCACTTGTACTGTAATATACTATTGCAGTTTTAGGTAATTAACATTAATTTCTAATTTTAAGACATAGAAAAATGTGAACATTTTAAGTAAGTAACAGATGAAATGACAGCATCACGTGCAAAGCAAGGAAAATGAACGTTTATATTATAAAAAGAATGCTTCGAAACGCTTTGTTTCTTTTCTTTGTTTGTTTTCAGGGTCATCCCTTTACCCAACAGTTGTTAGCAATTTCCACAGTCTACTGCCAGATGGCCTCATGATATTAAAAGATATTTAAGTACAAGTATTTGTAATAAAAGCAAAAACGAGAGATAAGGAATGTTATCACGGCGGCAGACAATATTAATTACTCATGCACTTTTTAAAAGAGTAGTAGAATAAAATATTATAATGATGTTGGTTTTGAATTTCTGTCTTATTAAACAATAACGCAGAATCAAAAAGATACGCATAGTGGATGTAAGAGAAAAATCCTGATGCCAACAATTTCAGAAACGGGATTGTTGATATCAATATCAATGAATAGTGACTGAACACCATTGAAGGTCTGATGCAAAAACGAAAAAGGTAAACGTTTTGTTTTTTACTCCATTGTAAAGTTATTAAACGTATTAATGAAACTATTAAACGTATGTATGAAAGCTTTTAAACGTATTTTTGAAAGCTATCGAACGTATCAATAATAAGTATTAAATGATTAAACATATATAAAAAGGTAACTTAAAGATGGCCTTTCTTGGTAAGTGACGCAAAAGCGATCTAATTGAACTTGCGATGGAAATTGGTGAAAACCAGACGCCATTGTGATTACGATTAAAAACATCATCACTAATACTAAAAATTATGATGAATTATTTGTAAAACAAGTCTTTAAAAGAATTATTGAGGAAAGACTTAAGAAAGAAGAGGATGAAAGATTAGAAAAACAAGCACAATTAGAAATTCAAGAACGGAAAAAACAGACTATTAAGAGTTTCAAGAACGTGAAAAACAAATACAGTTAGAAGTTACAGATCAGGAAAAACAAAGGAATTTTGAATTACAAAAACTACAGCTTTTAGACGAAAATAAAGTAATGTCAGAAACACCAACGTAAAATACAACCACACGAGAAAACAAAAAATGTATCGATTTCAAAAGTCTTATGCAAAAATTCAATTTAAAGGATGGAGATATATCTTCATTCCTAGTAATATTTGAACGTCAAGCCAAACGAATGGGGTTAAATGAAGATGATTATGTTTTTCAATTACAGTCAAAAGTTGTTAATTCGGACACCCATAATCCGGAATGATCTATAATCCGGACCTCAAAGCTACAAACTTTCTGCGCATGCGTCGCGTTCACGCATGCGCACAGGCGTTTAATAGTGCGCGTAAGACCTTTACGTCTGCGAATATGTTTGTGCGCATGCGCGTTTAATGTGTGATGGACAGGATAAGCTAAGCTAAAAATTCAGTTAATGTTGCAGATTGCGTTGTTCCTTAATCTTCGAATTGAATCCGGCTTATTATTTTTTGCAGACTGTTAGAGCAATTTCATGAAAGTAAGCTTGAACTTTCGATTATGTCAAATAGAATTTCCGATATATATTTACTAATATGTAATTTGTATCTACAAAGCGAAAGTATGTTTTGAAATCCGAAATCTGTTTATCAATTTCACACTGCGGATTGGAAGTTGATCTGTCAACACTATCCTTATCTTCAAAGCAGATGTTTTTATTTTATTTGGCTTATAATTCCTTACTAAGTCTAGTATTTCATCTCGATGTACTCAGTCTTTGATATGATTTAAATCAAGTTCCTCGTCATTATAATTCACTTCCGATAGTGAAGAAAGTGACCCAGAGGTTATTGAAAACGAAAACATTTCGATTGATTAGTCGGTATTCTCAACACAGCAATTATAGGACTTGAACAGCCGAACTTTGTAACTAAACAAGAAATTATGTCTGTTTAATAGAATTAAAGAGAAAGTATTATCACATGAAACGAAGCAACTTACATTGAAAGAAATGTTTAATAAAGTAAACAAATAAATATTAAGCTTTTTCTTTTTGTAAATTTTGATACCCTTTAGTTCATAATTGTTCTTTATTTCATAAATTACGATTTCATATTTTTAATTTTGTAATTTCTGCATGCCATCTTACCAGATTTAAACTGATGATCTGTAATCCGGAAAAATCGATAATCCGGAATCGCCTAAGTCCCGACGGGTCCGGATTAACGACTTTTGACTGTATTAGGACTTTTACCTTTTGAGATCACACAACTGATCACCAGAGAATCTGAAGAGCAAGTTAATGGGTACGTATTTGTTAAGAATTTATTATTAATGCATTTTAAGTTCAGAAAAAATGTTGCCAGAAATTTGTTCATCATGTCAGGGATTCAAAAAATACATGGACAGATTTCGTTTTTGAAATTCGTAACTATTTTAATGAATGGTTAGCAGGATTAAAAATAAATGATTTCGATTCTTTAAAAGAATTAATTATAACAGATCAATTGAAAAGACGGGTTCCAAATTCTATGAGGGAGCATTTTATTGATTCATGGCCTAAATATCTAAACGCGAATGAACTAGCTGGAAAGTTAGATGACTACGAAAACGTTCGATCGGGACTAAAAATAAACAATGAAAGTAAAAGCAGGTCTAAGTTATGGCCTTGGGATTATTCTAAAAGCACTCCGAGAGTAGTGAATGTTAGTAACCCTAATAAGATTCCAAAACAGAGACACAACGAGAAGCTATAAATATTGTGAAGATATTTCACCTATGCATAAATATACTAAAAAACAAAAACTATTTAACTCTTCTACTCGTAATGATCAGGGAGATCCCAAATGTTCTTCATGTAATCTCTTTGTTCATATTTCAAAAGATAGTTCCTATCCCTGCAAAATTTGTAGATTAAAAGGCCATTCAATGAAATATTGCCCTAAGAATAAAAAAGAAGCTACACTAAACGTGTACGGTCTTGATGACTCTTCCGTAGCAGCTGATATGTACTTGAGGAATGCTTTAATTAACAATTCTCGTATTGCGTTTTCAATGATTGGCACGGGAGCGTCGTCATGTCTACTTAAAGAAAGGCCTGGGAATAAATATTTCATCTTGCAGAAAGGAACTGTTTGTTTCGGAAATCAAAACTGTCTGACAAAAAGTCTTGGTGCGGCATTTGTGGATTTAAAAATTGATGATGTAGTGGCAAAAGATATTCCAGTACTAATTGTGCCAGATTCGGCTCAGCCAGTTGACTTATTGGTTGGACGAACGTTTTTAGATTTACCACATATTGCATATGCTAGAGTCGGTGATCCTTTGCATATCAGCTATACAAAAGATTATCTATTTACTGGGTTGGATTGCACTGAAGAAAATTTATGTGTTAATTACAAGTGGATGAAACAAAGAAAATCAGAAATAACACGGGAAATTTTGTACAGGTAAAAACTGAAAAACAAGTATTTTATCCTGCGACAAACTATGAAGTTGACTATGCTAACCAAAATTATGTTGATTATGCTAACCAAATGTAACAAAAAGAAAGATTTACACCTCAGCAATGGTGATAAGACGTATGATTGGAATGTGAAATATGATGATCATTTTCATGTTAGAAGCAAAGGTGATTGTTCCAAACCCTTGTATAGAAAAATATCAACTATAAATCAAAAGCGATTTCCAAACCAAAATGACCAAGTTGAAAGTGACATGTCTTATATTCCTGAGAGAAATTTTGTAACAAGAAGAGGCTACCGTTTGTATGGGATGCGGTAAAATGATTCAGGTAAGAAAGAAGAACACGAAAAAAGGTCTTCTGATTAAGCAGGTTTAAACTCTATAGATGGAAGAAAATTACCACAAAGGAAATCTGAGGAATTTGCAAGTGAAAGAATTAGGCAGCCAGAAGAATTTGTTATTCAGCCCAAACGATGAGTGAAGATAAGTTCCTGCAAATGTCATCTTATTCGGAAACCATGCACCAAGAAATAGAACATCAAATGCCAAGGAGAAGTCATATTACTCAAGCTAAGAGTAAAGAAAGAGTACTGAGAATTTTTACCTCATTAATGCTAAAAGAAGTAAAAGAGCAGATGGCAAATAAGATGAAGAAGTACTACTATAAAAAGAAAAAAAAAAAAAAAAAAGAGCGTGTTAGACTGTATACAACAATAACCCACGTAAGTCAGCTGAAGTCTTGGCATGCTAATAACCTAGAAGAGTTGGATGAAGAGGAACCAGGTAACTCAAATATTAACTCATGAAGCTACAGGTAATGTAAACTTTTATTTATTTTCTTTTCCTGAACCTACAAAGAACTGGAAAAACTTCATTTACAACTTTTTTAGAACTTTTGTTTTAGAACCTTTTACTCATTCTAGAACTTTAAATTATGATTATACTGCGCACAAAATGTGGATTCTTGTGGTATTGCCCTCAATGTTTGTAAAAAAGAAAAAAAAAAAAAAAGCGACAATTGAGGGCAATTGTTTAGTCAGGATACACGAATGTTAGCAATTTCCACAGTCTACCGCCAGATGGTGTTATGATATTAAAAGATATTTAAAGCATTTGTAATAAAAACGAGAGATAAGGAATGTAACCACGGTGACAGACAATATTAATTACTCATGCACTTTTTAAAAGAGTAGTAGAATAAAGTATTATAATGATGCTGGTTGTGAATTTCTGTCCTGTAAAATAATAACGCAAAATCAAAAAGATACGCATAGTGGATGTAAGAGAAAAATCCTGACGCCAACACAGTACAAGAGATGACCAAGACACTAAATGTATATTTTACAACTGTTTCATGTCACTCAACAACAAATAACAGGTAAAATAAGAAACTTAATAATGGGGTGCCTCACTAATTCATTTATGAAAACAAAGCACATGGTCAGAAGTAGGTTCTTCCCTTTTCGTGAATTGAAAAGATCTCTTTGATTAAACATGTACTATTTTCAATCATTGCTAAAATCGGACATTTCATTTCGAACAAATATGGTAATATTTGATGCAACTAGGTTGTTTACACAAATACTTCTGAAATTAAAGCTGTATGCTAAAGAATTTATAATAGAGTTCCTCCATTGGTTTTCAGAATGAATTTGCAATGTCCATTTAACAAAACTGTCATGAGCTTTGATCAAGAGAATGTATAGAAATGTCGGGAAATCGATTTCTACAAATGAAAAGGTATTTAACACAACTACACAGACTTCTATAACACTTTTACATAAATAGCTAGAAAATTTTATATTTAAGCAGCAAGGTTAATTATTCATTCACAATAATTTTAAGCCAAATTTGTTTTATAAAAGAGTTTATGAAAAAAAATTCTGATTTAGAACCATTTTTTCTGTAATCAAAACTAATTATGGAACGCTGTTTCAAAACCTTTTCTTTAATGCTAACTACATGATCCATAACTTCTAGTATTTAAGACCTACAAACAAAAAATATTTCCCATAGGAATATGCTTTTAAATATACATAACGTCAATATCTTAAATAACTATTATATATCTTAAATAAATAATGAAAAGTAACAAAATTCAATTATATTGATATGATTATATGATATTAAATGCATTTGATAAAATATATACAAACAAATCAACTTAAAATTCTAGTATGCAGTTACAATATACGGAATTTTTTTCAGTTCAGAACTTTAAAAAAAAAATTTTTTTGGGGGGGGGGGCAAAGGTACTTTATTATACATCACTGGCTTCCATACATCCATCAAAGATGCATGAGATTGGAAGGTACTGTACTGTTTCGTTATCAGGACCAGATTCAGAAATGCATGGATGTATATATTCATGTATTTATGCATGTACAAATGTACGCGTGTGTACACATTTACACACATACATTACATTTCTGAATCCAGTCCCGATAACAGAACAGGGCTAATTTTTTTAATATGGTAACAGGTAGTTTGGCGATATTTTGGTAAGGCGATAAAGGTTACTAGCTAGGACTTTTGCAGTGTACAAGGATAAAGTCAAAAGTGTGCGCAATGCCATTTTTGTGGAATTCTGGGATTTTTTTTAAGTGGAAATAGGTCGACGTGTACATGGATACTGTGTATGTGCAATTCTTAAAAACGTGGCAAGCAGTTTGCGATTCTGCACTTTCGCCAAGTTACCATAATCCAAAGATTAACCCAGAACAGTACTGAGTGGAGCATGGGAAAAAGAATAGAAAAAGACAAAACAATAGTTAACCTCATTACAATAACAATAATTGTAACAAAATTTAAAAACTTTAAAATCTAACTAACCTTTTTTTTCATTTTCTGAAAGTCAGTATCGCTGGAATTCTCATCAGCACTTGTGGGTTGAAACTTGCATTCACTATTGGAAGCATAAGTGTCTAAGGAAGAAATGGATGAATATGGATATGGCTTGCTAACAGGTGATTCATTTTCACATAAAGATGTACTGCCCATTGCAGCTGTAGGTAAGTTTTGAATATGTTCTAATAAAGTATCATTTAACTGTATGTCAGCATATCCTTTATCACAAACTGCATCATTAGAATTACTTAAAGCTTTCTGATCATCATAAGTATATTCATTTTCAACTTTGATAGGAATGTCACGAAAATGAAGAAGAGATTCTTGAGCTTTAAGAAAACAAGGATCATTTACTGCAAGCTTTTCAATAGAACATTTAATGTGTTTCAACCTTTCAGCTTGTTTTTCTTCCAGTAATTTCAAACCAGAGACTATGTTTTCTTCTGTACATTTAATTTCCTTATACCGTTTATACTCTTTCTTATACAAATCTAACAATGATAATGTAAAATGAGAACTTAAATTAGAAAAATCTTTAACACTCTTTGTTGCTATTACATCAAGCTCATCTTCAGGGTATTCAAAAACATTTTCAGTTCTCATTTTTTTCAAATCAGAAACAGATTCAATTTCTTCAAAGATATTTACTTTCTGCATCATTCTGTCATTTTTACTCTGTTTAGGTAGCTGGAATACATTAGAAGTAGGAGAGCCCAAAATTTCATCATTAGAGCTTTGCTCTATTTTAACTTTAGATAAAAGTATATCAGAAAAATTCTGTATGTCACAATTAGGAGTAGTAATATTATCAGTTTTAAATTTTCCAAATAAGCAATTAGATAGAGCTCCTACTGAGTTTACAGAATCTAATTTTTGAACTTCATGCACATCCTTAGAACTGAAACATTTACTGTCCATAAAATTAGGCATTCCTTTATCAAGTTTGAACTTTCCAAATAAATTGTGTGAAGTTCCTTCTGAAGTCGTAGAATCCAGTTCTTGAATTCCATGCTCTTTAGACGTTTGTTTGTCAAAACTAGACATAAAAGCTACTGAGGTCATTGCTGGTTTTAAGATATTTTTTACAGATTTTTTGGTATTATTGATTGTAACAGTATCTGGTGAGATAGCACACTTTTCAACCGAGTTCCCTACGTCAAGGTCAGAACTTGTACATTTTGAAGAATGCATGTTTTGAAAAAGTGCATTTCCATGCTCATTAGTTACAGTCTTTAATTGATCCTGACTTTTATTAAAATTAGTAAAATCAACATGTGTATCTGCATGTAATTGTACAAGTTTATTTACTTGACTATTCACAGTAAGACTTTTATTTAAACATGGATTGAAATTACTTTGAAAAGTTTTTGTGCTGCTGCTTTTTTCCTCATTTACAGTATGCAAATCACCACTGTTAAGACTAACTGAGGGTATTAAAGCTTTATTAACTGCAGACAAACTATTTGTCCTATCAAGATTCTGAGGTGCAGTAGGATTATGTTTCATATCTTTATTTTCAACTGAAAGTAATTTTCTTAATTCTGGACTACGCAAAGCTTCTTCTTGGTGTGTCTGTTTAAAACTTATATCTGGCAATTCTTTTGTTAAAATAAAAGAATTAATGAATGTAGTGGTAGTATTTTCATTGGTATTAAGTGACTTATGATGATGAAATTCTTCTTTACTAGCAGGAACAACAGAATTATTTAAAATTTCACGTTTATCTAGGACAGGTTGAATATCACGACCTGAATCTACTAGCAAGACACAGTCATCTTCATCATCTATCAATTCACTTGTTTTGTTAGTTTTTCCTTCTTTCTTTTCCTCGTCACTTGCCAAAGTACTACTTTTTTTAACCACTTTTTCCATTACATCATTAAATTCATTTTCTCGAGAACTTGAAATGTTATGATTACCACTACTTTTAGAATTTTCTGCATTCAAAATATTTGGGTGTGTATGTAAGATGAATTTATTTATCTGATTAGAATACTCAGTGTCATTTAAAATCATACCTGAGCTATTTAGTTCACTTTTTGCTGGATCACTCAAGTGTGAAGCTGTACACCTCAACTCCGTAGTGCTATTTTCTGTAATTATACAATCCAAATTTGAGCCTGTTGGTATTTTATCACATGGAGCAAACTTTTCTTTACCTATTATTATACTGTTTTCACTGTTCTGAAGCTCATTAACTGTCTTAACTTCTTTTAACAAATCTGATTTAACATAATTGTACACTTTCTCAGCAACAAACTCTTTAGGTGACTTGTTCTCAGTTTCTGAAATACATAATTGATTTCTTTGTGAATCACCAGGTTGTGAACTTGTATGCTGAAAATCTGAAGTGCAGTCTTCAAGTATTATGCAGTCTACATCTGAATCTTCTGAAATGTTATCACATGGTGCACAATTTTCTCTTCTTAATGTAGCAGATTCATCAATCCTTTTAAGTTCATGAGCTTTCGTATCAATTTCTGTTATTACATCTGATTTAATGTAACCCGTATGCTGTTTTTTAATGATATTCTCTGCGACAATATCTGATCCATATTGAGCTGAATCACTACGATGTAATGATATATTGTCTTCTGCAACTTCAGCAGTATGCTTCAGTGAATGAGTATCACTTGTAGAAATGTTTAAGGTTGATAGCTCATCATCATCAGATAAATCTATGACTAAAATTTCCTTGTTTTCAGATTTATTACTCTGAGGACTTAATGGAGTATTCAGAGAAAAGACAGACGCTATTTTAATGCCAACAAAAGAAGTATTTGCAGCATGCTCATCTCTGATTGTAGGTAATGAAATTTTTTCGTTGAGCTGTTCAGGATTATTTAATGTTAGTTCTTCATCTGATCTCGACACATCATTCCTTTCTTGGTCTGGATGTTCAGAAAGACAGTTTCTTTGATGATGTGAGGATACTGCACTTAGGTCAAAAATGCTATTGTGCTTTACTTGTTCTTTGTGAGTATTTTCTTCTTCCAAATTTATTGATTTATGTCTGCCAACAGGTTCTGGAGAAGAACATAATGCATGAGCTAAACTATCAATGTAGCTATCTTTTCTCAATAAAACATAACATGATGGTAATAACTCTGTGTTGTTCCAGCTAAGACTTTGTGAATCAGTAAATGTGCTCATGTCTTGTGCAGTATGGTCTTGTAAATTTTCAGAACAAATTTTCTCTTTAGGTGGTGGTATGAAACTTTTTTCACAGTTTTTAAAACTAATTTCACTTATTTCACTTTCATTCTTCATATTACTGAATTCTAAATTTTCACATTTCTGGGTATCGTCTTCATCAGATTCAGAAGTTATGACAATTTGCTCACAGTCAAAATCCGTTTCGTCAGAGTTATTTCCAGATGATAACTCTTCACTTTTCTTTTTCTTCTTTTTCAGTGAAACATTTTCTATTTCCTCATACAGTTTAATTCGCTTGCCCTTCTTGTATTTTATTTTTTTACTCCGTTTTTTTAAAGCCTCATCTTTACTGCGAGGATATTGTGGATCTGGTTGGTGCATCTGGATAAACCTTTCGTATCCACTATCAGATTCAGATGATGATTCTTCAGTGTCTTTATTCTTAAAACTCCGATCAGTTTTAAAATGATTTTTTTCCTTAAAATTTTCATCAATTTTAACACTTTTATGTAATTTCTTGGAAATGGATGATGTACACAATTTTTTATCATTTGGTACTTTACCTGAAACGGATCCATTCTGCTCTAAAGGAAAAGTTCTATCATCACAAGAAACTCTGGACTTTTTTACATTGACTCCTTTGGAAGCTGATTTCAGGTTCAAAATTCTCCAATCTTCATTTGTGCCCAATGTTTTATTTTTAATATGTTTTATACTTTTTTCCTTCAAGTTTGATTTTGAATTACATACATTCTGGCTTTTGCTATCAGATGTTATCTGATGTTTTCCAACTTTATTCAATTTGATATCTGATTGCAATCCCTTTTTATTTAAAGCTAAACATTCTTTCGGTGCTTCCTCTGTAGATTTTACAAAAGACCCCAGATGTGCTCTTTGTTTTGGAATACTTCGATTATGTTTCAAGTACTTCAAATTTTTCCAACACTTTTCCATTAAAGGAAATTTTTTTTCAGGCATAAATGCTCTTTTGAATGTCTTTCTAGAATTAGGTTTACAATTAGAATAAGCAGCAGAAAAAGTATTTTTATCTTCTGGTTCAACACTCATCAGGTCTCTGTCTTTACGAGACTGAATTTTAATATCATTTAACTGAGCAGCAGTAATTGTTTTCCCACTATTACTCATATTTGAATCCATTGCTTTCATTATATTTTGAACATAATCAATATGGTCTGGTAATATATCTGCTTCATTTTCAAAAGTACCTGATATATTGCCAATGTGGGTAATTCGCTTCTTAGCTGAATTTCTCATATTCATATTGAACTCTTCAATTTCCAAGAACCTAAAAAAACAATTTCATATATGTAATTATGTAAATTTGAAATAACTTTTTAAATTATAAACAACCACAATTGGCTTTTACAAAGTAAGTTAACTATGCCATATTAAACAATTTTTCATGAAAAGCAAATCTTTCCAGTTAGGCCCTTTCAACAATTTTACAGCTTAAATTCTATACGTTATATATAATTTAACACATATATCTATACAAATATAGATTGAAAAGAAAAGGATATATATATAACTTAACATAGTGAAAAGTTGAACTCTTAACCATCAGTGTATGTAAGGCTCAATTTTTATACTTTCTGGTTTTGTAATATGGGATTTTTTTCTCTTTTTTTAATACATTTTCTCCATCTACAGTTATTACTATTCACATCTTCAACAACAGTTTTTAAATAATACAAGAATTTTAATTGCATTTTATAGTTTGAAATAAGAGTACTAATGGTTTATAACAAGCCCTGATTTAACGAGAAAAGTGGAAATACTTGGTTGGTTCAATGTTAAATCTATGGGTATATTACTCACTTTTAAAGAGGAAACCACGGATACAGCTAGCAATATTTTTACAATGCATAAAATTTTTGTCAACTTCCATTTCTCCAGCTCAGCTAATCCTTTCTTGGAAAAATTCCTTTAACATTACGAAATCAACCAGGATCGTAAATCCTGTGAAATAGGGATAGTGGCCTTTTTCATCTTGTGGAATGCATGTGCCAGGGCACGATGTAACCCCCCCCCCCCCAAGTTCAAAGGTGAAGAGTGTGTTGAAGGCCAGCTCTCCAAACATAGATTGACAGCTTAGTGTGTTCTGTCTGGCACTGACAAGAAGAAACTGTTGGTTACTGCCAAGTTTGAAAACGCCAAGAAAGCCTAGATAACTTTGGACATTTTCACGGAATTACAGTGGTACCTCCCAATACGGGACACCCAGCAGACCAGAGTTGCATCAGTAACTTCAAGCTACATAATAATTTTATTTCTTCTTTATTTTTCAGATTATGACTATGGTTGTTACTCGTATCAAATTTCTGCCCTAAATCTATCAAGATAAGCTTTTCAGTTCCTACTAATGAATTAAATCATCTTTTCGTTTTAATATTAATCTTTTCCTCTTTAAAGCCTTAAAAGATTACTTATGTGTTATTTTTACATATGTTAATACATTACGTTGGCTTCCCAGTCCTGGCAAGAACTAAGAACAATAAAAATTTTCGCTCTACATTCTGAGATTCCTGTTTAGAAGGTTGCTTACTTATCTCACCACATTTTCTTTCCCACTGGTCTCTGTTTTGGATTACCTTACAACTTGCTGACACTGTTTTCTTTCTTCTACAGAGAACTGTAGCACGAATAACTAATTTCTGAATTCTATGAACGTATAATAAGCCTTTTGATTGCACTACAACTTGTTTTTCCCCCGACTGAAAAGCAGTTTTCAAAAGAGAGGGATTACCTTTTCATTTTGTTGTTCGCTTGTCACAGAACTACCTTTAACTGAGCACAAATTTCCTTTTGAAACCTCAGAAGATTATTAATAAAGAGTATTTCTATCTATTTCTCTACTTCTATCTTATTTTTGAAAATTTTTTCAAAAGGACAGGGAGCAACAGAATTGTCCCTTAAATAGATGTGTCCTTTACTACTGAAATTTCAAAATGAGAGAGAACAGCATAAAATTCTCCTTTCAACTTCTAACTATAAAGCGCATCCCCAAAAACACTGGACTTGCAAACATCCAGGATCGAATTTTTACCATAGAATTCTACAAGTATTATCCAGTCTATGGACCAAGGGGTGTTGAAGTTATCGTAAAATACTATTTGGGCTAAAAACAAAAAGCAATGAATTAAGTACAAATAAACCAGGAAGCATATTAAGATCAAGCAACGTAACCATTTTATTAGCGCATGCTACACTCGGCTTAAAAAAACTAGAGAGAGTAAAAACATGAGTTGAGTAGTAGCTTGTCTGATACAAAGTTGAATAGTAGCTTGTCTGATACAAAGTTGTTACTACAATACTTCCTCCACAAGCTACAACTTATTTAAGATTAAGTTAACATTCATTAACAAGACTATTAAATGAAAACAGTCCTAACAAGGTACACAGTTCTTTGAACCTAACACTAGGCAATGGTTTAGTCATGATGTCTGCTAAATGCATTTTACCAGGAATATGCTTGATGAACAATTCACCATCAATAAATTTTTCTCGCACAAAGTGATAACGGACATCTATGTGCTTGGACCATTTATGGTATTCAGGATTCTTGGCAAGTTTCACAGCACTAGCATTATCTACCAGAAGAGCGGGAGTTTCGATATTTGTTATGTTGCTGAGCAGATGTTTCAGCCAAATTAGTTCTTTAGCACTCTCACTCGCAGCAACATATTCGGCCTCTGTAGTAGATAAAACCACACTCTTCTGCTTTTGGCTCATCCACGAGAGGGCTCCACATGAAAATTTAGAGACCATTCCAGTTCTTGAGCGTCTTGTTTTTAAATTACCTGCATAATCAGCATCACTGTGTACTTCAAGCTCATTGGGATGACACTTTGCTTGATATAACAAGCCAAAATCTACAATTCCTTTTAGATATTTAAAGATTCGCTTTACAGCACACCAATCTGAGGTCCTGGGATTTTCAAGATTTTCAGAAACAATACTTATAGCATAAGCTAAATCAGGTCTTGTAGCAGTTGCAAGGTACATCAGACTGCCGACCACCTGGTGATAAGGGACTTCTTTCCCTATCAGTTTGTTTTCTGTGTCATCAAAAATAAAGCTTTTGTCACTTGGAGTTGAAACTGGATTGGCGGAATCTACATGAAATTTTGAGAGAACTTTTTTTAAATAAGCACACTGATTCACAAAAATTGAACCATCATTCAATCTTGTTAAGTTCATACCTAGAAATTGATTTAATGAACCCCTCGTGATCTGAAAAGCATGATCAAGTTGACTCATAAACTCCTCCACTTCAACTTTGTCTGTCCCAGCAGCAAGGCCATCATCTACATAGATAACAACAAGGAGTTTCTTGTCAGTTCTGTGTCTGATAAACAAGCAGGGATCAGCTGTACTAACTTCCGGTACCTGGTCTTTCATAAAATTCACAAAACACTGATTCCAGCAACGGGATGCTTGTTTAAGTCCATATAAACTTTTGTGCAATTTACAGACTTTCCCACTATTATCATTGAAGCCTTCTGGTTGTGTCATGAACACTTCCTCATTAAGGGTTCCATACAAGAATGCAGTCTTTACATCAAACTGCTGCATGTACAAATTTTCTTTTGCCACCACAGCAAGAACAGCTCTCACAGTGTCATATCTTGCAACAGGGCTGAATGTCTTGTCGTAGTCAAAGCCTGCTTTTTGGGCATAACCCTTGGCCACAAGACGAGCTTTGTGTCGCTCCACAGTACCATCTGGATTAAATTTCTTCCTCAGTACCCATCGACAGTTGATAACTTTGGAACCTTTGGGTCTCTCAACAAGTTCCCATGTTTCATTTTCATGAAGGGCTTTTATTTCTTCTTTCACGGCTTCTAGCCACAAGTCACTTTCACTTGAGGAAAGAGCTTCAAAATATGTGGATGGATTTTCACTGTTTTCAAATTCTTCTACTGCAGCTATGTTTGCCATCAGATATTCTCCAGATTTCATCCATGCAGGAGGGCTTTGGTTTCTTTCAGATTTTGAGACAGGCTTTTGTTCTTCAGATGAATTGTTCTTCACTCCGAATTTCTTCATACCTTTTATTTAAGTCACCTCCACTGTCACAGGAGTGGTGCACAAACGTTCTGGTTTGAAGTCAACATCTCGAGATTGTATGATTTTCTTCTGAGAGGGCAGATAGATCTTATAACCATCTTTCTTGTTTACATACCCCACAAAATGACCACGAATACTTTTGTCATCAAATTTACGTCTGAAGATCTTTGGTATATGTGCATAGCATTCAGTTTCAAATACTTTCAGGTGGTCAAGTTTAGTTTTTGGCTCACCAGTCCAAAGCTTATGAGGACTTTTACTTTCATCTGGGGATAAACCAGTGTGATTTAGCATACACTGCGGTTTCACATGCGTTGGCCCAAAGTGACCGAGGCAATGCACTTGTTGCATGCATAGAACGAGCTAGTTCAACAATTGTTCGGTTTTCCCTCTCTGCTGCACCATTCTGCTCTGGTCAGTATGGTACACTGAGAGTTCGTGCTACACCTTTTTCAGCAAGTATCTTTTGAACTTCACCACAGTCAAATTCTCCTCCTCCATCACAATGGAAACTTTTCACAACATGACCAAGATTAGCGGCTTCATTGAGAAACGTACGTAGACAACAACTAACGTCACTTTTCTATTTCAAAAAGAAGATTTTACGATATTTGCTATAGTCATCTTTAAAGCAAACATAATATCTTGCACTACTAAAGGAGCCCACAGACATAGGGCCATTGACATCAGCATTAATGATTTCACCAGTTGACATCGCTCTATACGGATGTGACTTGAAGGGTTTTCGATGAGCTTTTCCCAGAGCACTATCACAAAATTCACTTGTTACTGCATGACTTACGGATATGCCCATATCAGTTAGCAGTTTTCGAACGTGTCGCTTATTTTGGTGACCAAGGCAAGGCGTTCATGCCATAGCTGCAAAGATTCAGTTTCGGAAGCAATACTTATCTCAGCTGGACTTGCTGGGATAACAACCGTCATAGATATAATGTATGTGCCATCTCTCCAGGATCCAACTGCAACAAGTTCTTCATTACGAAAAAATTCAGCATACCTTTCAGTCATTTTTACTTCAACTCCGTGCTTGGCAGCCTGTTGTACAGAGAATAGATGCCGTTTCACATCAGGTACACACCAGATATTTTCCATGTGAGCATCATACCATTTACCTTGAATACAAACTTCAATGTTTATTCTGCCAGATCCATATGCATAGATCTTGTTATTATCAGCAAGTGATACCTCAACTGACACAGGAAAATGTCTGTAAAAAGTAAAGTACTTTTTGTTAGCAGTCATGTGGTGTGAAGCACCAAAATCACAGACCCAAACATCAGGGTGTGTTTTGTTTGTACTAGCAGCAAATGCACCTTTAGTATGCTATGATACATTTAACTTTCTCTTAGGGCAGTCCTTACAAAGATGTGTATTCGAACCACACTTAAAACAGTTCTTTTGCTTGAAATTACTAGATTTATTACCTACAGTACTTTCAGGAAGTCTTTCCTCATTTTTCACAGTTTTTTGCTTAAAACCAGGCACACAAGCTGCAAATGCACCATAATTCACAGCAGCATTAGATTTAACATGTTGTTCAACTGTACACAATTTTTCAACAAGATTCTTGGTTGTTCATTTATAAGAGTCTAGAGACTCCCAAACATTGCTGAATTCTTGGAATTCTGGAACCACAGTAAGCAATATTTTGCCATGCAGTAATTCTTCTGGAATATTACTTGATCCACTACGATTTAATTCACCATTCATATCCATGTAGATTCTTTCAACTTTAGCTGCATGTGTAGCAACATTGTCATTAGGATCTCCACCGACTTGAAAAAATTGTGTCATCAATAAATTAAGTCTCTGAATACTGCTTTGCTCAAAAACACTAATTAATTTGTCCCAAATGTCCTCTGCATTCGAGTACGTCATCACTAAATCCGCTACAGAAGCGTTCAACATACTTGCAATAAGCCCGGCTGCCTTAGCGCTATCACGCCTCCATTCAACCACCTTTTTTACGTGCTCCTCCGCACTAACATCACCGTTTACAGCGACCAGACAAATTTTAGTTCCATCAATAGTTGATGTGAGATCATATTGTTCAAAGTGCATTTTCATTTGCCACTTCCACTTGCTCCAATTTTCCGCACCTTCTAGTTTATCAGTTTGTACTTTCAAATCCATAGCGTATCACTGTTAGGCTAGCACGCGGTTCACTTCGCTTTTCAAAAAATTTTAGCAGATATTAAATTCCCGCAGATTTAAAACACGCTGAGCCCATAACCTGTTGAAGTTAACGTAAAATACTATCTGGGCTAAAAACAAAAAGTAATGAATAAAATACAAATAAACCAGGAAGCATATTAAGATCAAGCAACGCAACCGTTTTATTAGCGCATGCTACAGTCGGCTTAAATAAACTAGAGAGAGTAAAAACATGAGTTGAGTAGTAGCTTGTCTGATACAGAGTTGTTACTACAATAAGGGGTTATCAGAACTTTTAAATCAAACTTACGTAAACATTTGATTTTCACGTTTCTCGATAGAAGAGAAAACAAGTGAATAACTTCAAATGCTAATGTACAAGTATTCGAAGTGATATGTTTAATGAAAGATGCAAGGGAAAATGTTATATCAAAAATGTTAATTATCACTTGCTTCTGTAAGGCTGGATTGCACATTTCTCAAGAAAAGCAAATTGCTAAGGAAGAAGAAGTAGATGCCTTGGAAAATTTAGAAATGAGTAGAGAAGAATTTGCAAAGTCTGTGTGGCCACCAATGTTATGACTCCCGAGATGCCTACTACTGAGGACACTGTAATTGAAATTCAAACTAAAGCAGATGAAAAAAAATAATGGAAGTGAAAGATGTGGAGAATTTCAAGTTGAATCACCTCGAACATACTCAGTTGGCTTTTGAGTGAGCAGAAAAACTTCAAACTTATTTTCAAAGCCAGGGGTGCTAATGACGATGTGTTTTGGCTCCATGAGTCTTCTCTGCAGAATAATAACACAAAGAGACAATAAGAGAGTTGAAAGCAAATTAACCAACTTCTTTTGTAATGTAAATAAATTAATTAATTAAGGATATATAATACGGTAAATATGTACGACTTTTAATTATTTTTTCCACGAGCCTGTATTTTAGAAGCATTCAGTTATAATTAGCAAATACCGCGGTTCCTTCGCAATCGTTATAAGCAAGTTCCACTGTATATGACTTAAGCGAGCATAATTCGTAAGTTAAAAACTGCAGATAATACAGTCAAAAGTCATTAATCCGGACTCGTCGGGACTTCAGCGATTCCGGATTATAGATCATCAGTTTAAAACTGGTAAGATGGCATGCAGAAATTATAAAATTAAAAATATGAAACCGTAATTTATGAAACAAAGAACAATTATGATCTAAAGGGTATCAAAATTTACAAAAAAAAAAAAAAAAAGCTTAATATTTATTTGTTAACTTTATTAAGCATTTCTTTCAATGTAAGTTGTTTAAGTTGCTTCATTTTATGTGATAATACTTTCTCTTTAATTCTATAAACAGACATAATTTCTTGTTCAGTTACAAAGTTCCGCTGTTCAAGTCCTATTATTGCTGTGTCGAGAATACCGTCTAATTTGTCAATCGAAATTTTTTCGTTTTCAATAACCTCTGTGTCACTTTCTTCACTATCGGAAGTGAATTATAATGACGAGGGATTTGATTTAAATCATATCAAAAACGGAGTACATCGAGATGAAATACTACATTTAGTAAGGAATTATAAGCCAAATAAAATAAAAATATCTGCCCTGAAGATAAGGATAGTGCTGACAGATCAACTTCCAATTCATTGCGCGCCACAGTGTTAAAGATAAACAAAGTTTAGATAAATAAATGTTAAAGTTTAGATAAACAAAGGATATGCCTTTATCCATTTTTCGCAGCAATTCCACTTTTTGTTTAATGGACTTCGAAACATACTTTCACTTTGTAGATCCTTTACATATTAGTAAATATATATCAGAAATTCTATTTGACATAATCGAAAGTTCAAGCTTACTTTCATAAAATTGCTCTAACAGTCTGCAAAAAATAATAAGCCAGATCCAATTCGAAGATTAAGGAACAACGCAATCTGCAACATTAACTGAATTAGACAACTTTAGCTTAGCTTATACCGTCCGTTATACATTAAACGCGCATGCGTAAACATATGCGCATGCACACACGCATATTCGCAGCCGTAAAGGTTTTACGCGCATGCGTCAAGTGCAGAAAGTTGTAGCTTTGATGTCCGGATTATGGGTGTCCGAATTAACGACTTTTGACTGTATTTTTTAATTTCAGATGAATATAATTTTTAACAAATTTTCTACAAAAAATTTTAAAGAAATTCCATAATAAAATCTCGGATATATATTTGTTAAAAAAAATTTCAGGTCATATATACAAAAAACAGAAATATTTAAAATGACCAAAAGTTTTAGTTGTTTATAAATATTACAATTGTTTAAACTGTCTTTAAAAATAAAATTTGTTGTGTATTTGAAATAAAGTTTGTTGTTAATATAATTGTTTATACTGTTATTTTTACTCATTATGCAAAGTTTTTTTGCATGTGATAAACTCTGAAGCATAGCCCCAAATGTTATCCAGCCTTTCTTTCTTTGAGTAACACGCAGCAGTTTTCTAGGTTCCTTTATTACAGGATTTGGTGGTATGGCTGGCAAAAGACCCTTCTACAACATGAATGCAGCCATAAAAGTGTCAGTGGTAAGTTCCGATGAACAAATTCAAAGCTTTTAAGCAAATTCATCACAATGAAATGGGCTTTATAGAGTGATCTATCATCGAAATAATGAACATTATGACAATTTTACCCTGCATAGCGAAAGAACAAAATTCATACTGAAAGGAAAAATATCTTCATCCATGATTTTCAGATGAACTGCAGCAGCAGACCAACTTGACAATCATGATGAAATCACGAGCCATACACAGAGGGTTAATTAACATACTTATAATTTCTTTTTTATAATGTACTTCTAAAAGAAAAGCTAATATTTTCTAATCAATATACAGAAATTAACTATATTCATAGAAAATACAAATAATATATCCATACTATAATTATCCAATAAATAAAGTTCATTTAAGAATCAGCGTAAGCAGTCTAAAAAAATAATGTGGAATAAGCTTTGTTTTCAACTTTATTTCTTTTTTAAGAATAGAAATTTTTTTTAAACCAATTACAGCACTTCTGATCCTACACTTTAATGGTATGAACAAAAACTGGTACTCTTCAGTTATCAGATTAAGATTCAAAAACGTATATAATGTAAAATACGATGGCTATGCTCAGAAATAATTGGCAACCTAAAATTGACTATTCTAAATTTTATCTTCTCCCCCTAAGTTTACAATTTCTCCCACATTCGAAATCTTTCCAAATTACATAACACTGCTTGAAAAAAGTAACTAAAAGTAAAATTAACCAATCATGGCATAGATTCACATATGCACCCATGCAGCATAAATTCTGCTTTGCAAGGAACTATATTCCCTTTTTCCCCCAACATCTGCCATGCAAACATCTCACACTGCTTTCCTGCTTCTGTCATATTTTAAAAATTAGTCTACATAAAAATTTATTACATTTAACGATGACTGAAAAATAATTTGTCTGCCAAAGAGATGATTTGACATGTGTAAAAATAAAGATGGTAATTCTTCAATTCAGTTTTGTTATCTACTCCATCAAGCCTTCACCCTCAGCCATGTCTACAGCCAAAGGTTAAAGTACCAGATTCATGACTACACTCTTAAATATTACATATATATATATTGGCAGTTGGCACATGAGTGAAGCTTTGCAATCCAAGGACGACACAGAAAAATTTTAATTTATAGCTCTATATTTTTATTTAATTGAAAGGCATATTATCACTCTTTAATAAGTAAGATTAAATCCAATGAGTCATAGTATTCTAACAAAAGGAGGCAGATGAGGGCAGCAGCATACATCTTAACAGCAGTAAAAGCAGAAGCGATCTCTAGCAAAATAGCACGAGTTCTCTATTTATAGGAGCGGTTACGTAATAGGCTCGAATGTTCTCGAAAGTACTGGTCTCGAGGGAAGATCTTGAAATTGTGGAAAGTTAATTAAAGGTTGCTTGTTCGCATAGAGCAAAGCCATTGTGTTTTTTTATATTTTACATATACAGTCAAAAGTCGTTAATCCAGACTCGTCGGGACTTCGGTGATTCCGGATTATAGATCATCAGTTTAAAACTGGTAAGATGGCATGCAGAAATTATAAAATTAAAAATATGAAACCGTAATTTATGAAACAAAGAACAATTATGATCTAAAGGGTATCAAAATTTACAAAAAAAAAAAAAAAAAAAAAAAAAAAAAAAAAAAAAGCTTAATATTTATTTGTTAACTTTATTAAGCATTTCTTTCAATGTAAGTTGTTTAAGTTGCTTCATTTTATGTGATAATACTTTCTCTTTAATTCTATAAACAGACATAATTTCTTGTTCAGTTACAAAGTTCCGCTGTTCAAGTCCTATTATTGCTGTGTCGAGAATACCGTCTAATTTGTCAAACGAAATTTTTTCGTTTTCAATAACCTCTGTGTCACTTTCTTCACTATCGGAAGCGAATTATAATGACGAGGGATTTGATTTAAATCATATCAAAAACGGAGTACATCGAGATGAAATACTACATTTAGTAAGGAATTATCAGCCAAATAAAATAAAAACATCTGCCCTGAAGATAAGGATAGTGCTGACAGATCAACTTCCAATTCACTGCACGCCGCGGCGTACTAGTAATCCTCATTGCTCAAGAGCTTTAAAGCAGACTTAGAAAGTTTATAAATAGGGCCTTTTTTTTAATAACAGCAATAAAGAAAATGCCAGAAATAATGATTTTTACATTATATACAATAACTTCAGTAATTACACTACTTACAAATCTTTTAACTGACAGTCATACAACATATACTGCTTTTTAAGGTTTATGAATAAATTTTGATAACTGTACTTCCACACAAACATTAGTGCCAGAAATAAGCAAATTCAGCTATTGACAATATAGTGTGCAATGGACACATGTTGGAATTCTGCTTTGTAGTGTTTAAAGTGAATGTTGTTTCTGAGAGTGATCACTTTTCAGTAGTTATGGCTCAAAGGCATTATATTTAAGTGAAGGTGAAAAGTGGCGAATAATGGATAGAATCAAGGAAGGTCAAAACAAATGGAGGTCATTCAAAATTTTAATATTTCTAAATGTCATATCAAGAATTTTGAGCCACTTTTTAAGCCCTGGATCAGTTGATAGACAGTGTGAACAAAGGTAACAACTGCATCAGAAAATTTTTTCTGTCATTGTCAGATCAAAGAAACCATGAAATGACTACAAAAGATTCGTTTCACACCTTCAGGCTGCGACATGAACTTGAATAAGCCATTCCAGTGCTCAGTAAAGGCTTAAAGATGTTGTATTGTATGCTAGAAAACCAATGATTTGTGTCCCACTCACACCAGCTTCCACTGGAGCTCCTTTTAATTGGTGCCATCGTCATATTTAATGGAGCCAAGATGACTGGGGCCGAGTATTGTTTACTGATTAGTCACGATATAGTCTGAATAGTGATTAAGGAACAAGCAACTTGCCTTCCCCTGCACATGAAATGTTTCCACAAATGCAGTTTAATGGCTTGAGGAGAAATCGTGCAGCTATTCGCACAGAGTTTTTGTTGATGAATAATAATGTTCGATCTCATCCAGCACATGCAGTGTCAGAATGCTTGCAAAATATTACTTCAATGGATTGCAAACCTTATTCTCCCAACCTGAATCTAATTCAGCATGTGTGGGATGCCTCAGGGTGGCAAATTTCATCACGCCAAATTTCTCCCCAAACCTTCCAAGTGCACTTTGTGGTGCAGTAATGTGCAATTCTATAAGACTTGATCAAAACTTTGGTAAAAATCTATGAAATCTATGTGTAAGGTATACATATTTGTCTGAGGTCACCATTCACATTAAAAACAAAATTTTTTCTACAAGTAGGTGACTTAATTTTTCCATCATTTTCCAGTTTCCATAAATTTGGGTTTAATTTCAATAGTTTGCAAATAATCAATTGTAAAATATTGTAATTTATTTTAACTAATACTTCTGTATAAATTTCGATTAATAATTTTTCATTAAGTATCAGTTTTATTTCTATCATTATCCTTTAATTTTGATGACCAGTGTATATACATACACACGTGCATACATTTCTGAATCTCGTCCTTATAACATAAGAGTACTCAAGAACTATTTACAACTACAAAAGATTATGATGTTGTTAGATCCGAAAACAAAACATATATAAGTACCCAAAATGCATCTGCATCTTATTTAAAGAACACTGCAGTTCAACAGCGCTTAATGAAATTCAGTTTTTATTCATAATATATTTAAACATGGAATGAATCAAAAGTTGGGCATATAATTTATCCACAAGTCAACTGAGAACACGTATGAAAATTAACGATTGTATACATCATCAAATATCAATAACACGATTGTATACATCATTAAATATCAATAAATTTAATGTATACAATCGTGTTATTGAGACCAGATTCAGAAACGTGTATGTGTGTATACACACTAATCTGGTCCCGATAATGGAAAAGTACTGATGTTTTTTTATCATGTTAATAATAGAGAATTTAAAACGTTTACTTCTTGTAATAATTAACTGATTTGCCCCCACATGGCACATGACTTCAAAAATATTCTAAACTGACTTAAATTCACTTTAATAATATATGATTCAAGTTGCTGAACTATTTACAGCATGACTGATTGAAGACATAGTAATGTTTTATGGCCAGTTTCTGCAATTAATTATAGCAGAGAAGAAAAGGTTTATTGTTAAAATATTACACATTTATTATCAAAGTAACATATACATTGACTATAAAATGAATAATGTAAACACAATCAAAGTAATATATACATTAACTACAAAATGAATATTGTAAACACAATCAAAGTAGTACGGTATATACATTAACTATAAAATGAATAATGTAAACACAATTATGTAGATACACTTAGCAGTGTACCATTTATTATTGATGTAAAACAATATTAAATACAAATATTTAGTGACTAAAACTGACTCTTCATAGAAATGTTCTGTATTATGTCTACAACAGATTCAGATAATTCACATCAAATAAAAATTAATATGAAAGATTACACTAAAGTTCATTATGGTTGGAAGAATGGGATTTGGATATTTTAAGTTTCATTAACACATGATAATGCTGCTCTTATAGCTTTTCTTAAGAATACATAGTCATAATTTTCTTTGATAATTGGTAATCACTAATTTTTCTAGAGCTGCTGGATGTTTCTAAAAAGAGACAACTCAAATTCTGGCCTTACTTTTTCTCCTCACTTGACTGAATATCTATACATATTACTTTGAGGAGTAATAAAAATTAATAATGCAGGATATTTTGTCTCTTCACAGCCATTATGGAATTTTGAGATCAAAACCCACAGCTCATCAACATGTTCCTCTTGTAAAATTTCACGAGAGATCTCTTCAACCAGAAATTTGCAAAATTCTGCTTGGAATTTACCAATGGCACTATCCCTAAACTCAATTCCTGCTTTATTTAACACAACTGAAAATTTCTATAGAGGAAAAAATGTAACATTTATCCTTTTTTTTAAACTTGATACTGGATTCTACAGTTCAAACAAGCATATTAAATAAAACAGCCATCTGGTTTGTATATGCTTCAGAATCTCTCACCTTTTTATCATACAGAAGTTAAAAATTCTAGCATCTTTCATCTTTTCTCTTTCTGTTCTACTAAATAACTGACAATATTTTAATGAATTTCATCCACTTTCACTCGCAGGGAAATTTGCATTTTTCTCTGCAACTACAATGAATTATGGTATAAACAACCAATCACAAATAATTTAGGTTGTACGGTATATTATGTTTGCTCTGTCTGATCATATAAGGGACACTGCTGGAATTTAAGAGCATTTACTGTAACTTTACCAATATTCAGCCCTTTTGCTTCTACCGCTAAAAAAACTCTAGAGCAGATGGCAAATTTTCATCAAAGAAAATATCTACAAGAAGATGTAATTTGTCATATATATCAAATACTGAATCGTGAATACATAAATGAAAATACTGATGGCCCTGGATTGCAAATTTTTAAGTATTGGATAGCATTTCCCCTCCCCCTTAACAATGGGTCCACGTACTCCGCACAACTAAAAAGCAGATTATGCTCTAAGATAAATAATATTATTAAATTTTCAGTACGTAACACGTTATTATTTGGTAAACTGAAACAGCTTTGATATCTCCAATTCGCTGCACTGAAACTTTATGCTTCGTATGTGTTTTAGCTTCACCGTGCGCGGCATTTCCTTTTCCACGACGGGAAATATACACAACTAAAAATATATGCTTTTTCCTTTGTTGACTTCGAAATGAATTAGAATTTTCTGAATAGCATTCATCAAAGCTCCAATAATATTTCAGAATACTTACTTAATTACCAAATAATAAAATTAATTAGTTAATAATCAACCTTCATTTCATTTCGCTTTGATGGAACGCAGTAAAAACAATTATTTCTATTCACTTCATTTCAACTTCTGGATTGGCATGGATGTAATATTTTGACAGAGCTTGGTTTTGCGCTGTTCTTCGCCTCGCTAAAGAACGTTTTGGTCAAAGAACGTCTATGTACATACAATACAATACATATTCTTTGTTTTTGCCTCACGTAGGTGAAAAGGACAACGTGACTAATCACATCGGCCATTCAGCTACGTTCTGTAGTTTCAAGGACAAATACTACACAGAACTGCGTCGGAAGTGCATTTCGAATACCAATACCGATTTACTGATTTAGCACGCTAACGCGACGTTAACACTTCTGTTGAAATACAGCCGTAACCGGCACATGATTAGATGGTGGCATATCGGTGACTAGCGTCTACATCCCAAAACGGCAGCCTATGAGAGAGGCGATTCTATTATTTTCATCGGGGAGTTAGAATGGTTTTCTGAGGAATGCAACGGCAGTTGACTATATGTTTGCTTACATTTGGAAGTTCAAAAAATTGCTAAGGTGGATTGCCTTAGCTTCTACGGTTACTTACAGGGAAATAGGCAGTTTTTTCGGTTTCTTGACAGAGGGCAAATAGACAATTTACCTTTATAATCTGCGTTTATCTATTTAAACTTCAGAAGATTTAAGATGAAGCGAATATATTTAACACAACGGAACACAATCTTAAGACTTATAAATCTTTTAAAAGACAACAGCAAATTTTTAAACATTACTGTAAAAAATATCTTCTCTTCTAATTATAATAAATAATGAGATAATGCATGGATGAATTGTTAATTATATGATAACTATGCATTTATAAAAAGTTTTTAATAATGAACTATAAATAATATTGGTACTTTTCCGTTTCGCCGGCGCAAATCTCTCCAAGCAGACTTTATTGGCGACAACACATAGCATACACATATAAAATGTTAACAAATGTTGGTTCTAAGAATCTTTTATTTTGAGGGCATAAATATTTTAATATCGTTTAAATTTTATAAAAAGCCAATAAATAAAGACAATAAATTTGTAAAAAGTCATTAATTTAAGAATTTACTATGCTTTCATGGTACAACGTGCTGATTCACGTGACCCCAAGTGATCTCATCTCACGTAAACTACGCTACAAAAACCTAATTCTCTCAGTAATTATCTACATTAATTTCAAGTTAAATCTTAATTTGGAATACAAGTTTAAATGCAGGAATTATATCAATTCGTACGAATAGCTTACTCAGAAATTATGTAAAACCGCAGAGCTTTACTTCGCTAGTGCATTCTTATTAGATTTGATGAATTTAACCCTTGACTTTGCCTTTTCTATATTTTTGCCTTCGGGTGAGCGGTGTGATTGCACCCTAGTCGACTTAATTAGCTCGAATGGCCTTAGGACACAAAACTGAACTCTCTGGTAAAAATTCTATTTAATTGTATGCTAGTAGTGAAAGAAACAATCTATTTGATAAGAAATGGCTGCGACTTGTTTTGAAATGAGGCGTAAAAGGTTACCAGCGAGGATATTCCGTTTGGCATCAGTTGTACCATTATTGGCGACTTATCACCTGTGCCGGCAAAACGGAAAAGTACCATAATATTTTTAATTATCGATGTATTGTTTTTTAAAAGATTAAGCTTGCGTTCCGTTGTGTTAAATATATTCACTTCATCTTAAATCTTCTGAAGTTTAAACAGATAAACACGGATTTATAAAGGTAAATTATCTATTTGCCCTCTATCAGCAAACCAAAAAATCTGACTAATATTTCCCTGAAAGTAACCGCAGAAACTAAGGCAATCCACCTTTGCAATTTTCTGAACTTCCTAATGTAAGCAAACATCATGCACTGCCGTTGGCATTCCTCAGAAAACCATTCTAACTTCCCTACTCCCCGATGAAAATAATAGAATCGCCTCTCTCATAGGCTGCCGTTTTGGGATGTAGACGCTAGTCATATCGGTGAAAGTTGGATTCCGAAAAATGGAAGCGATGCAGAGGTGCCGAGCTCATTACCATGATGGAGTTTGGTTTGTGGTTGGCATACAAATGATATTTTCTAAAGAATGATCTACTTCTAATAAAACACATTATAGTATAGTATTATATAAAAAGAAAACTTTATTAAAGAAAATTAGTCATAAGAAATCTTACCGAATTCTACAAAACCATAACACACTCTAGATGCCAGACACATTTTTAACTCTTTCTTTTTAAAATTAATATCAATGTTGCCAAATTATTAAAACTTAAAATTATACTTTATAAACAAATACTATCAATTTCTCCCTTATTCGAGTTTAATGATATAATTTCAATCAGTCAATCATGTCCATACTTTAATAGTTCATCTTTCAATTTTACCCTAGGTAGACATTTTGTTAAAATAGCTGCTTCTTGATTTTGTGAACACACAAACTGAGGAATAATTTGATTCAATTCATATTCATCTTTCACAAAGAAATATTTTCGATTAATTAGCCTTGAACTACAACTTTGTTTTGTTATTTTTATCCAATTTATTAATGCTTGACTGTCTGTCTGTCTAAGAACCTAAATAATTTTACTTTCATCATTGGAATAATACCAGCATGAGTATATCTTAACATGTTTATAAAGAATATCAACTTGCTTTCTTTGGTTAAAAATTGAGAAATTGTTATAATAGTAATAATAATAAGAAGAAGAATTGGAACCAGTGGGTGAAGTTAAGAAAAATATGTTATCTATGTTTATGTAGTAAATTGATGTGTAATTGTAGGTATTGCATTGTTAATATCTATAGCAGATGAGACTTGAATATTAGTGTAGAATGTTTAAATGTAGATTTTTTTTTTCCCTTTTTCTCATTGATCGCAAACAGTTGCTAGATTTTGGTTTTCAGATTGAAGATTAATTTGTAAACAGGAATCTTACGATGGGGGTGTCGTATCTGGCAACTGGCGATTAACAAAGCGTGCTTGGCACGTGTAGCCTCTTCTCCAAGGAGGGTTACTGTATTCTGGGAGAGTTGCATGATAACCTCAGAAGAGGAAGGTAGTAGTAGATTTCGCTATACTGTAGGAGCAACGTACTGCTCTGAGTTTACTATTATGCTTTGAATGTTATTTTTCATAAATGTGTGTTTCGTCTTGTTAAATGGTGCCTTATTGAATCATGAAGCCATTGCAATATCTGCATCTCTTGTATAAATTATCTCTTTATTTTTACCTCATTGCATATTTTATCCCGCACATAATTTAAAAAAAAACTTTCCATAGTTTGAACCTTGTTCTAAGCTCAAAAATAAATAAAAACAAAAGGAAGAATCTGAAAGCTTTCAGATTTTATATTAAGCTCAAATAAACTTTTTTTTTTAACTTACAGGCACCTACACATTTCGAGAGCATGTAGGCTAACGTCACACTCCTAAAAATATTTAAAAACAACATATCTTTAGAAATTTTACTGGATGAACTTTTTCTTCTAATTTATAGAAAATAATCAAATTATAGAACGCTTTACTTATTACACAGATTCCTTTACATGTACTCCCATACCACACATAAACAAGAAACCAAGGGAAAGGGGAGATTAAAAAATGCGTGGTTGATTTTATTATATGGTGGATGGTGTTTCAAGTAATTTAATTCTCTTTATAAATCTTAATTTTCATACAATATAGAATCTGTAAGGTCTGTCAAATTGGTCGATACTCATCCTCAAGTAATTAAAAAGTAATTCAGGATATTCATTTCGCAAACGAAGGAGTAAAGAAAAAAATTTCCTTGAACAGGCCACTCTAAGTAAATCTTTCAGACCCGTTCTCGCCCTGTTGTGTGTTTTTGCCTCTGCTTAACGATTGTACTTAATAGTAAAGTTTCAGCTATCAAAAAATCCGACATTTTGCCTCAAACACATAGAAACACAGCGAAGTAACAACATGACAGCACCTTTGAACAAGAAAACAAAGCTATATTACAGCTTCACATGATTTTTTGCCCCAAATAATTCTATTGGTTAAACGCACTCCTCGCAAGCGTACTCGTTTGGATGCTGTTTCGCTGGTAACATAAATGTGCTTTCGTCAGCTACGTTCAGAACGTATTTGCATGGATTGGCTTTAAGACTTCTCTGGAAATGCATTGTATTAACCTTATCTTTACATGCTACTAAAGCGTAATGAAGTTTCAGACTTTTCTTGATCCTGTGGTTACTAACTGAAAAAATATTCAATTACAATAGTTCAACATATTGCGGCAATTTTTTTTCTGACAGGGTTTTCTTATATTTGGAATGAATTCATAATGTCAAATGTAGCGATGCGCTGTGGTATTTACCGAAGAAGACAGTATATTAAGAAAAAATTATAATCCTTTCTAAAATCAGCATGAATGATGGATCTTAGGGAGGTGAAATTCAGTACCAATATTTATTTATGTTCGTGTAAATACTGGTCACTTTCAGAAATGATCGTCTTGGAGAAGTGATTGTCATGACAGGGTTTGTTTATTTTGGATACTAAGACTAATGAATACAATTATAGTTAATACAGTCAAACGTCGTTAATTCGAACACCCATAATTCGGAATGATCTATAATCCGGACCTCAAAACTAAAAACTTTCTGCGCATGTGCCGCGTTGACACATGCGCATAGGCGTTTACGCGTGCGCGCAAGACCTTTTACGACTGCGCATATGAGTGTGCGCAAGTGCAGAATACGTTTTTGCGTGCGCGTTTTATGTATAATGGACGTATAAGCTAAAATTATTTAATTATCTATTTCAGTTAATGTTGATGATTGCGTTGTTCCTTAATTTTCTAACTGGATCCGGCTTATCATTTTTTGCAGACTGTAAGAGCAATTTTATAAAAGTAAGCTTAAACTTTCGATTATATCAAATAGAATTTCCGATATATATTTGTTAATATGTAAAGGATCTAAAGCGAAAGTATGTTTTGAAATCCGAAATCTGTTTATCAATTTCACGCTGCTCAGCGGGGGGAACGCTGCGGCGGGCGCGTAATGAATTGGAAGTTGATCTGTCAGCACTATCCTTATCTTCAGCGCAGATGTTTTTATTTTATTTGGCTTATAATTCCTTACCAAATGTAGTATTTCATCTCGATATGCTCCGTCTTTGATATGATTTAAAACAAGTTCCTCGTCATTATAATTCGCTTTCAATAGCGACGAAAGTAACAGAGGTTATTGAAAACGAAAAAATTTCGATTGACAAATTAATCGGTGTTCTCGACACAGCAATTATAGGACTTGAACAGCGGAACTTTGTAACTGAACAAGAAATTATGTCTGTTTAATAGAATTAAAGAGAAAGTATTATCACATGAAACGAAGCAAAACTTAAACAACTTACATTAAAAGAAATGTTTAATAAAGTAAACAAATAAATATTAATCTTTTTCTTTTTGCAAATTTTGATACCCTTTAGATCATAATTGTTCTTTGTTTCATAAATTACGGTTTCATATTTTTAATTTTAGAATTTCTGCATGCCATCTTACGAGATTTAAACTGATGATCTATAATCCGGAATCGCCGAAGTCCCGACGAGTCCGGATTAACGACTTTTGACTGTATGCTCTGATAAATGCCTGAAAACTGGATAAATGGAGGAAGTTAAAGTGATCACACTATAATAAATAATTATTTAACATTTTATCTCAAAAAGAGCACAAAGTAAGCAAAACAGATATTTCTTAGTTTCATTATTATTAATTTTTTATATAATCTTCCACTTATGAATGACAAGTATAATGTTTCATGCTTTGTTTATGATCTAACACTAGTAGTTAACAATATGTTTGCTTCAACCATGCGAACAGGTTAAACCTTGAAAGTCTTTCCCAACACGTAACCTACGCAATTTGAACTACTCCCTTTAAGGCAGTCACTGAACACAGGTAGGTCAGTCGGCAAACAGGCTTTTTGCATGGGTGCTTTTGTGGTTTTCCCTATGTGCAACACGCATATGAATCAGTTTTCCTTGGAAAGTCCTGCTGAAAAGCATACCCCCTTTAGGCAGATAAACCTTGGGTGCTATGTCATAATCAAGTAAAACCAAACTCTTTGATTTGAAAACCTCTTTGCATGCCTTTTAAAAAGGAAAATGATATTCCTTTTAATGCTTTTGAATGTTAGGCAAAAATATATTTCTATGTGTTAATGCATAAAGTATTAAGAACTAGCCTAGTCTTTCTGGAGATCTGTTTCACCCTGTAGTAATATGTGGGAGCCATCACATTGTGGCCTTTGGGGAAATGAGATGGAATGAGATTTTTTATGTTAATGTAGTAAGTGCTATATAATATGTAAAACAAATAAAAAATACAATGAATGGCTAAAACTAATGCACCACAGCAAAATTTACAGCTATTCTTTCACTCATGAAATTTGCCAAGAAGAAATAATAGAGTTTTTTTTTTTTTCCCTTTTTTTTTTTTTTTTTTTTTTTTTTGGTAATAACTCTCAAAATATGCACAAGAGAAGACATGTTTCATTGTTTTGAAAGCATTTCTAGTATTATAACTTCCCCCTGTCCAATATTACTAACACTAAAACTGCCAGAAACAACAACCGATTATGTCATTTACACGGTTTTTAAATATTGTTTTGACAAAAGCCATCTACCTCTACTACCTGCAAAACTCGTCCAAGGGTTAAGCCTGCAGTCAGATGGCAATAATTTATCTATATCCTCAAACAAACAAAAAATTTTCAAAGACTCATATTATTAAATTATACTAAAGTTACAAAATGAGAAATTAAACACAGAGAAGAAAACAATGTAACAAATTAAAGAATGAACTAAGAAGAAATATTATTGGAGTGCTGACATCATACATAAATTCCTTAAAATTGCAGTTGATCTTCTACTTACTGAAGCAGAAACTGTAGTACTCAAAATTTATAAATACTTCCACATTTATATGGTGAGTCACTAAACTGAAGAGTTCTTTGAATTTGTAGACGTAGAGTATAAAAAGGTTCTTCAACATAACACTTGTTTTCTTTTACTACTTCCAGCTAGTGACACAATACTTGAAATCTCTGAAAGACTGAAATCTTATTTTATTTCGAAGAACACCTTGCGGGGATGATAATTACTAGTGAAATTTATTTGTGGTTTGTGTAAAGGCAATTTAAATTATTCAACAAAATTATCTTGGTTAAGGAAAGTACAAAAGCAACTGGAACTGACATTGTCAGTGAAATTGGAAAATAAGGCAATTTAATAAAATTATCTTGATTAAGGAAAGTACAAAAACAACTGCAACTGATATTGCCAGTGAAATTGGAAAATAAAAATAAAAAAAAGTTTTAGAATATTAGAAAATAATGGAATTATTAATATCAATACAATCTTACAAAAGTTTACATTTTATGACAGTTGTTTTTCTTACCCTAAGCTATGAGAAAAAGAGTTTTGGTGAAGCTGACTCTTTTATTTGGATAAACAACAATGAATTAACACGGTCTCAAATTGAAGCTTCAAATGAAAATGTTAATGAAAATGTCACAGATTATACAATGAACACGGATCTATTTTCTGAAGAATTAATGATTTCAAAAGCTTTTTGGTCAGCTAATTATAAAATCTGGAAAAATAGAAATTGTGAAGAAAAATGGATAGACATTTTCAGTTATTTCATAGTAAAATTTACTTCATTATCCAGTCCCATTCAAATAATAGAATACATTTCCAAGCATGACAAACACATCAGCACCAGTACAAAGTATATTCTCAATAATGAACATCATATGGTTTGCAGAAAGAGGTAAATTGGCTGAACCAAAGGTAAAAGCTTTAGTAAGCTTCAAAATTAATACTGGACAAAATTCAAGTGCATTTTTCGATGCAATTAAAAACAACAAAGAGTTTTTAAAGAAAGTTCACACTAGTGAAAAATACTAATGACACTAATAATAAATACTACTGAATGAGATATGTTGAATCACTAAAAATTTGGTTTAACTCATTGCTGTTTTTTGTTAACAACTTCTTTACCGTAGTAGTAACTTTTCAATCATAATAGTAGTTTTCTCAAGTTTCATTTTCTCTTGCATTTTTTCACAATTGTTACAGTTTGAGCAAAAAATATTACGGTATGCCTAATCAAAGTTCTTAGAGGACTGATAAAGAATAAAATGTTATAAAGTGTATGCCTTTTGGATTACTACTAAGGTAAGATAATACAGCTCTACCCGATGAAACTCCTGACCTAAGCTGTCCTGTAGGACAACAAACAAGATGATGCAATCCCACGGAAGGAAGAAACCACTATCAGCACACCATAAAAAAGGGCCAGGTGGCGGATCAGATATGGTAAACTGAACGATAGTCATAAGAAAACGAAAATTTTTGTTATGAAGACTATTGTGCCTTGTGCAGTAGGTGCTTCGTATGACTAGAAAAAGAAAAATGATTTGGGATGAAAACTATGTCTTGAAGGGAAAATGTAAAAAGCATTAATATGAAAGTTAGGCATGGTTATTGGAAATTTGGACTTTGAGATTTTTGATTTAAAGATCTAGCATATCCACCACAACCAAAGAGCACATGATTTGTGTATAAACATATTTTGACAAAATTTTCATAAAGGAACTAATAGCAAAGAGAAGCTATTTTAACATATCTAGCAAAGTTACAGAACTCTGATGTTAAAAATTAGAATAATAATAATAATAATAATAATAATTTTAAAAAAGTAAAGTACAACTCTATCGTTCTACAGTAAAAAAGAAAAAACACCGAACATTAAAGAGAAGAATAGATTCTACATCTGGCTATGAGAAACAGTAAGTGTTGAAGAGCTGCAGTGTGAAATTATTTTGTCTAGTTGGCTGAGGCTTGTTTTATATTTTATTAAATTATTGAACCACTGTGGCCAAAATTGTTCGAATGGAGCTTTTAGAAGATCTTGCACATGATGAGTACAATTGAAAACGATATGATCGGGATCGGCAATATTTCCATACTCACAAAAATTATCTGCGCTTAATCCAAAGCGATGAAGATAGCTCTTGAAAAGCAAACTAGGTAACTGAAGAACAGATTGAATATAATTTTGATGAGACTTTAGGGATAAATTTATATGTTCTTCGACCAGTTGTACCAGAAATCCATTCTTGTTGGCACTTTGTCAAAAGAATTTTCCATGTAAATTTTTTAGCACAAGAAGAAGGAAGATGATAAACATAGATAGGACACTCTACTGCTTGAGGTGCCGCTTTGGCTTGTTGATCAGCTAGTTCATTATCTAAGATACCATGATGTGCTTTGACCCAGATGAGGTTCGGATGTTGGGAAGCAGGAAGGCGTAGTAAAAGTTGTTGTATTTCTTGAACTAGCGGATTTTTATTAAATAAATCTATTATTGCTTGCAAACTTGATGCAGAATCTGAATAAATATTTATAGTAAATTCTTGAATTGAGTTTAGCGCGAACTGCTTTGCGTATTGCAATCAACTCAGCTTGGTAAACTGAATTTTTAATTGAAAGCCATTTGTTCCAAGTGTATAACTGAGAAGCATTTTGAAACAAGCAGAGACCACTTTCTGTTCCTGAAGACATTTGTGAAACATCTGTGTAAATTTGAAAATCAGAATTCAAGGGATATGATGTTTTAATGAAGACGTTTTGTTGCAGATCGAATGAGGTTGGATGACAAGCATCATTAGATTGTTGAACTTCATAGTCTTCTGGGTGAAATTGATGATTCTGTAATTCTTGGGGCTTTTGAAGTCGAAGTACATTGTCTATTGTTGCTTCTCGCTGTACCAAGAGTGGAAGTGGAGGAAGGCCAGTTAGAATCTGAAAAGCAGCTGTTGAAGTAGTACGATAAGCTTTGCTAATTATTAAAAGATGTGGCCGTTGTAAAGCATTAAGGCATTTAATTGCGCCCTTGGTAAGGTGTGTACCCCAGATGAAAGCTGCATATAAGATGATGCTTTGTGTTACTATTGTATACCATAATTTGAGAAACTTTGAGGGTGAGCCCCAAGAGAGTCCAGAAATCTTTTTCATTGAGTTTTGAAGCTTGAGTTTTCTCTCTTAAATATTGGATATGCGGGATCCAGCGTAAGTGATTATTTATTTTGATACCCAAGTACAACAGATTTTCAACAAAAGTGATTGATTGTCCATCGAGTTTTAATGCTGGATTTCTTTGTAGAGGATGTTGTCTTCCAATACGTAGACCTCTGGTTTTGGTAGTTGAGATTCTTATTTTATGTTGGAATTTTGAAACTTGTCCAAACAGAATTGAGCTTTGGGTATAATGTCATGGCGACCACCTATAACGATTAAAAAATCATCTGCGTAGGCTATGATTCTTACATCTGGTAATTCCGTAAATTCCTCGAAGATAGAATTAGCGACGAGGTCCATAGAAGAGGACCCAAGCAGGACCCCTGTCGACAACACTTTTGAACACGATGCGTAAAGACATTATCCATAGCAGTGATCTGTACAGAGAGATGAGAGAGATAACTTTTAATGATGTCTACAAAGAAAGAAGGGCAATCCAAAGCTGTCATTATTTCATAAACATCCGGCCACCAAAGTCTATCGAACGCGCCTTGTATGTCCAATGATATGATGAGTGAATGCTTATTATTTTGTCGATTTGCGGTTATTGTTGAGAATATATCGGATAAAGCATGCTGAGTAGATTTGTTTTTGGTAAAGCCATATTGGTGGGTGGAGAGAAGCTGGTGTTTACAAAGGAAGTGGTTTAATCGTAGAAGTATTGTTTTTTCCAGTAATTTTCCAAATGCAGGAAGTAGAAAGATGGGGCGATATGAGGAAGGAACTGAAGGATCTTTGTCTTTCTTGACAAAAAGAACCACTTCTGCATTTTTGGTATCCAAAGGAAATGACGTAAGCACCAAAATCAAAGGAAACCTGTTAAAAATGATTTTGATTAGTTGATTATCTAAACTGTTGGGGCCAGGAGCTTTATGAATATTTAGAGATTTTATAATGCTATTTAGTTCATAAGTGGTGGGAAGAGGTGGTTGAAGATCTGGTAAATGAAAACTGAAGTTATGACATAATTGAGTTTGATGCGTAGAATCAGAATCTAAACAGTCTTCTTGAAAGATCTCTTCTAGAAGATACTTTAGAACTTCTGAGTGAGTTGTAGCTGAAGGTAGTATGGTGGCTGGGATATTTGTGGGATGAAAAACTTTGTTGGTGGCAATTTTATAAACCCTTCCACATTTGTCCATAACTGCTGAACAGTAATTTCTTCAAGAGTGTATTTTTGCCTTCACTATTGAATGTTTAAAGATAGCATGTGCTATTTTGTATTCGATGAACAATTCTGCTCGTTGCTCTGGGTGAGTCTCTCTTTATGCAGTGCGAAGTTTAGCACGTAACTGTGAACATTGAAGTTGCAAGTCAGAAGTCCACCAAGAAACTTTAGTCAAGGGTTCGAATTTTTAATCTTATAACTGTGTTTAATGCTTCTGTTAAGAAGCAAACAAATTGTGAGTACACTGAATCCAAATCTTGAAAGGTAGTTGAGGAATCAAAAGCCTGAATTAAGTGTGAAAGTGATGCAGATAGTAGATTTATAAATTTTGTATGGTTGCCTGAGATAGATTTGAAGCGGCATATTAAGTTGAGAAAAATTGTTATATTGAAACAAAGGTTATTGGTTGATGATCGCTTAAACTAAGGATATCTTCATAACCTTGCCAGTTTTGGAAATAGAATCGCGAAGAATTATTACACATAGTAAGGTCAATCCAACCTTTAGATCTTGAAGTTAAGAAAATAAGCACACTATTAGGGTTATTGAGCAGATGTAAATCAGAAGAATAAACAAAGTCTTGAATTATGATACCTCCAGAATTGTCTGGAGTAGGTCCCCAAAGAGTGCTATGTGCGTTAAAAGTCACCTGCGATTTATTTTGTGCGTTGGTGAAGAAACATTTGATATAAGGAAATCTAGGTCATGAATTTGAAGGTTACGATCACAACTTGAGGAAAATAGGCAGAAGTAAGTAGAAAAGTTACATCTCTAAAAGAGAGTTGAACCGTTATTATATGTTGAGTTACCTTATAAAGTGAAAGCTGATATTTAACAGCAGAGATTACGACTGCAAATCTAGAGGTTGAAGAGAAAGCTTGAAAGCTGTTAGGTAGTCCTGGGATGAAATCCTGTTGGTGGTATGGTTTTTGTAGAAATGCAATATCAATAGAATTCTCCTTGATTGTTTGAAAAATTAGAGAAGTGGCCGATCTTGAATTTTGAAGATTACATTGCAAGAATTTTAGCTGTGCTATGAAATATTGTTGATAAGAGTCCGAGGAAAGTAATTTTGTTGCCATGGAGAAGAAATATAGATCCTGCTGTAATTTAAGCTGAAGAGCTGCACAATAAGTTGGACAGGAACTAGAGTTTGCTGAGTGATTGCAATCAATGCAAAGATGTTTGTTTATTAAGATTAGAATGTTGACAATTTGCATGCTTTTTGATTTCCTTACAGTGTTTATCAAAGTGGGCTCTCGAACAGCGTACGCAGACAGGCGGAGATTGACAACTCCTGCTGGAATGGCCAAGGCCTTAGCAATTATAACAGCGAAGTATTCGTAAATATGTACGAAAGTTACACTTGACAAATCCAATGTATAGTAATCCGTTCTTGTCTAAGAAGTCTGCGTATGTAGTATCCAATTCAACGATCGAGTTGTTATGACCATCTTGGCGAGTTGTGGTGAAAGAGGATTGATGGTAGTGGAAGTTTCTTTTAGATTTTGAAAAGCTTGTACTATAGTTGGGGCTTGAATTTTCGATGGTACACAGATGATTATTTTAGTCTTCGATGGTTTCAGTTCTCATGGTTCAGCATTCAATGCTGACATTATGAATAGCTTTTTTAAGGGAGTGAAGATGCTCCTTTGTTTGACAACGGATGAGAAGTCCGTTTGATCGTGTAGGCTGTATTTGTTCTATTGGTATTGCGAGATGTTCAGTACCAAGTTCATTGATAAGCTGCGTCTGAATGCTGTGTAGAGAACGCTCAGAATCGTTGAGATTGTTAGAACGTTTTCTGAGAGTTTCTTCTGCGAAGATTGATGTTCTCTTTACGTTTAGATCGCATCACCAAGGTGAAAGGCTGCTCAGTTTCTGCTGCTTTGTCAGCCAGTGGTCCTGGAGCAAGAAACTGTTGTTGTGACTGACCGGTTGGTTTATCTAAAGGTAAAGGACATTCAATCGCCTCTGCTGTGTGAGACGGTTCCAATAGGGAAAATTATTTTTGTCAATGATCCAACTTGACCCTGCAAAATGTCATTTTGTCCCTGTAAGTTACACAGTCGAATTTCCTGATCAACGATGATGCTTATTCCCAGTTCAATAACATCCACTAAGAGTTGTTGGTCTGCTTTGTTAAGTCCATGATGCGCATTTTCTGCACCTAAAAGTTTTAAGGCAGTTGCACTATGTCCTAAAAAGCTATGTGCTTTAGAGAGATTTGGATCAATATTGGTAGTTGTAGCATCATAATCAGAAAATACTGATGGTGCTGAAGCAGTTACTTTTTTAAGAAGAGGCCACTTGGAAATATTTAGTACCATATATCAGGAGGTAAGCTTATTAACACTGCACCCAAAGCTAAAGTTAAAATCCACTAAGATTCAAAGACAGTATAATCAAAAGTCTTTAATCCGGAATGATCTATAACCCGGATCTCAAAGCTACAAACTTTCTGCGCATGCATAAACGCATAATGAGATTACGCATGCGCATATGCGTTTACACATGTGCATAATACCTTTACACATGTGCATAATACCTTTACGCATGCGCGTTTAATGTATAACGGACGGCATAAGCTAAGCTAAAATTACCTAATTATCTATTTCAGTTAATGTTGCAGATTGCATTGTTCTTTAATTTTCTAATTGGATCCAGCTTATTATTTTTTGCAGACTGTTACAGCAATTTTATAAAAGTAAGCTAGAACATTCGATTATGTCAAAAAGAACTTCCGATTCTGGAGCTGCAAAAGGATCTGCAAAGTGGAAGCATGTTTCGATGTCCTTCAAACAAAAAGTGGAATTGCTGCAAAAAATGGATAAAGGCTTATCCTTTGATTCTCTAACCATTCTGAAATCTGTTTATCAATTTCACGCTGCTATGCCGGGGGGACGTCACGGCGCTCAATGAACTGGAAGTTCATCTGTCAGCACTATCCTTATCTTCAGGGCAGATGTTTTTATTTTATTTGGCTTATAATTGCTTAATAAATGTAGTATTTCATCTCGACGTACTCCGTCTTTGATATGATTTAAATCAAATCCCTCGTCATTATAAATATCACGAATACACATCAAATAGTTCTTTGGTTGCAATTTTCTAATTTCGACTATGCGTAATGTATGTTTTACACATGTGCGTTGAAAGAAATGTTTAACCCCTTCGCGCTGACTGTCACGCCTACGTGCCAGCAACGAACACACTCACTTCCCGGCCGACACGCAGGCATGCCAGAGGGTTTTCCCGTTCAGCCCCGACTGTCACGTATTTGTGCCAGTGTCCTGGAACGTTTTGAAAACTATAATTTCTGCCACAAATGGCACTGTATGTCCATATGGTTTCAGATACATGTACACTAGACCTTCTACTTGAAATGAGAGAAGCATGACTCACATACACGTGTTTTTGATTATGTAAACAAAAGGGGAAATAAATGTTTCCGAATGGCGTGATTTATGACGTCTCTTTAACTTCGCACATGGTAGTTGTTTATTGTAAGTAGAGAAGTTTTATTTTCGCTAAAGCGTTGGGTATTTCGGTTCAGTTTTTAGAAAGTTTTGTTTAGTTTGCAGTTCAGTTTTTAGAAAATAATTAGATCTTGTTAGACGTGAATTCTTTCTGTTTTTACCGTTGCAATGTTGAAGCGTTGAAAATGTTTAACAGAGCATGAAATAGCAGAAATGATGCAAAATATTTCAGATATTGATTCTGAAAGATTAATTGAAAGACGTTTTCCAAAACTTTGTTCAGAAGAGACTGATAAGAAAATGAGACGACGATGCTTCATTTGTTCACATTCCCGGAAAAATCCTCCAAAACGGCAAATGAGTTATTACGAGTGCAAGGAATGTAACGTAGGACTGCGTGTAGATCCCTGTTTTCAAATTTTTCATACGAAAAGAGAATTTTAAGTAATATATTTAGTTTTCAGATTATAATGTTAAAAGTCATAAAATGATGAGTAATGAAAATAAAATGTGTAAAATATGGATTTAAACAAGAAATAAGGTAATTAAAGTATATATAAAAATATCTATAAAGCGCAAGCCATTTAAATACTCTATAGAGCATTATTAAACAATGCATTGATACTTTGGAAATTTCATGGATTTAGAATAATAGCAAAAAAGCCTCCGGCCCTGGACAGATGCTCGCGTAAGACACTGCCGGCCTCCGCACTAAGTGCGCGTTTGCGATACCCGGCGCGAAGGGTTTAATAAAGTAAACAAATAAATATTAATTTTTTTTATAAATTTTGATACCCTTTAGATCATAATTGCTTTTTATTTCATAAATTACAGTTTCATATTTTGAATTTTATAATTTCTGCATGCCGTCTTACCAGATTTAATCTGATGATCTATAATCCGGAATCGCCAAAGTCTCGACGAGTCCGGATTAAAGACTTGTGACTGTATTACTGTTTAGGGGGTAACCCACACTTTTACAGTTAAACAAAGTCAAAAACTATTGATTTAAGTGCTTAAAAAAAAAAAAAAAAAAAAAAAAAAAAAAGAGTTTAAAAAATTGTCATTCAGAAAAGAACCAGTAATTTAAAAATTAATTATTTAAACAAGACGGGAAAATTAATGTTTAAACATCAGTAAAATGAAGGTAAGGAATACAATTAAACTAAAATTATTGCTCAAAGCTTTCAACAAGCAATAAAACCCCTAAGAATACATTGGTTCTATGGCAGCCTTTCAAAAAAAAAACCAGAGAACTATATCATCATAAAAGTATATTCAAGCTCACAAGGTAAAATTAATGAAACAATATTGAAATTATAGACACTAAAATACAAATCATATAAACATTTCAAGTGAACAAAGTAAGTGCAATATTAACAGCTGAAGTGGAGAGAAGAAAAAAAAAAAAAAAAAATGACACTAAAATGCTAAATACTGTAATTTCCGGAAGAAACGCCACAGCGTTTACGTGTTTAAAACTTAAACTTCAGCGGGTGCAGCATTTCTACCCATGCAGTGTTTAGGTGCATTAAAAATAAAATATTTCCTTCGATGGTCATTGTGTTCTATTTTATATATGTTGGGTATGTGCTCAGTGATGATTACAAGATGTACACAAACATCGTTTATTCTACATAGCTCATCTACTATTCTATATTACAGTTATGATTAAAGATAATAATAGATACAGTTACAGTTACATATATAACATCTCCCTTTTTTATAAAAAATAATAATAGTAGTAAAATTAAACATATTCTTTTAAATAATAAGGTTTCTTAACAGTCCTACCAGATTGTATAATGTAGTTATGTCCATTTGAAAAATTTGATGATACTATACATCTTTCACTATTCGGTGACACAACACTTCTGTTAGGTTTTGAAGGACTTAACAGGCACATCTAAATTTGTAGTGCTCCTACTATTTTCATGTATCTCGGGTTCATCTATAACTTCATTCTCATAGTTGTTTTGTATTGCAAACTCTTCCTGATTAGTTCCTTTAAGAAGGTCTCTTCTGTTCCTTTCTACAATTCTTCCATCTGTTCTTATAATCCTATATGAACGTGGTCTTTCTGCTTCTTCTATAATTTTCCCTTTTTCATTTAGTTTTTTTCCCTTTCTCTTTTATGTAAACATGATCTTGCATTTAACGGTCTTGCATTCCTATCATAATAATTTTTTTGTAAGGTTTGTCTCTTCAGTAAATGTTGTTTATGGTCTTCATATCGTTTAGCTTGAACGAAATTCTCTTTTATAGGCATCAATCCATTTACTTTTCTTCCAAACATCAATTCTGAAGGTGACTTAATTTCATCTGAAATAGCAGAGTTACGATATTCCAGTAATACTAAATATGGATCCTTGTTGTCAACTACAGCTTTTTCTAACATTCGCTTGACAGTTTGAATATGTCTTTCAACCATTCCATTAGATTGTGGATAATTTGGACTTGAAGTTCTGGTTTCAAAATTCCATCTTCTTGCAAAATCTTTAAATTTTCTGCAATTATATTGTGGACCATTATCCGAATATACTATTTTCGGAATACCATGTCTTGCAAAAATTGATTTCAATTGCTTTATCACTGCTACACTTGACAAATCTTCCAAATGTCCAATTTCAACATATTTGCTAAAATAATCTATTACTATTAGATAATCCCTTCCTTGAAAGTAAAAGAGATCTGTTCCCAATACTTCCCATGGACCATTAGGTATTTCTTTAGATATCATTGGTTCTTTAGTATTAGCTTTTTGTAAACTTAAACATGTTTGACAATTCAGTACCAAATCTTCAATTTCTTTCGACATTCCTGGCCAATATAATATTTCTCTTGCTTTGGTCTTGCATTTTACTACTCCTAAATAACCATAATGAATTCTGCTTAACATATCTTTTTGTAAACTTCTTGGTACAACAACACAGGAATATTTAAATATTAATCCATTTGCTTCTGATAGTTCTTCTCTGAAGTTAAAATATGGTTTTGCCAGTTCTGGAATCCAGTTGAAAAACTTCCATTTTACCATTAGACATTGGTATACATTCTACAACCAATCCAACATGAGCTTCTATATCTCCTTCAAAGAAATCAGATCCTTCATCAGTGAATGATCTTGATAATGCATCCGCTATAAAAAGTTCTTTTCCTGGTTTATATTTTATCTCAAACTGATATGGCTGTAATCTTATACGCATTCTTTGTAGTCTTGCAGGGCATTTATTTAATGGCTTTTTGAAAATTGATTCCAGTGGTTTATGATCACTTTCCACAGTAATATTTTTTCAAAATATATACTGGTGAAATTTCTCACACGCAAATACAATAGCTAAAGTTTCCTTTTCAATTTGAGCATAATTCTTCTGTGTATCTGTTAATGCCTTACATGCATATGCCACTGGTAAATTATTCTGCAGTAAAACTGCTTCTAGTCCTTCTTGAGATGCATCTACAGATAAAACTAATGGCATCTTTATATCATAATACTGTAAAACTGGTTTATTTACTAAGCCATCTTTTAGTCTTCTAAATGCTTTTTCATGTGTTGCATTCCAGTTCCAGATAACTTGTTTTTTCAACAAATCTCTTAAACATGATGTCAATTCTGATACATTAGGTATAAATCTAGAAACATACATAATCATTCCTAGGAAAGTTTCTAATTCTTTTACATTTTTTGGTGGTTTTATATCTAGAATAGCCTTTACTTTGTCTTCATCTGGTTTTAAACCATCTTTAGAAAATATATGTCCCATATTTTTCACTTCATTCAGCCCAAATTTACATTTATTTAAATTAAATTTAACTTTCTTTTCTCTGGCTCTGTCCAACAACTTCTTTAATCTTGAATCATGTTCTTTTTTATCTTTACCCCAAACTAATAAGTCATCTATATATATTTGAACTCCTTCTAAATCACTAAAAATTTCAGAAAAACTTCTGTGGAAAACTCAGTCCATATGGCAACCTCAAAAAACAATATCTACCATACGGAGTGTTAAATGTAGTAAATTCACAACTTGAATCTGACAGTTTAATTTGCCAAAATGCTTTGTTTGCATCTAAAATACTAAAGACCTTTGCATTTGTCATTTGAGATGAAATTTCTTCAAAGGTTGGTATGTGATAATGTTCTCTCAGTATATTTTGGTTAAGGTGCTGAGGATCTAAACACACTCTTAAATTTCCATCCTTTTTCCTTACTACCACTAATGAATTCACGAATTCTATTGGTTGGTTAACTTTCTTTATAATACCATCTTTTTCCATTCTTGCTAATTCCTTTTTTAATGGATTTAATAAGCTAAGTGGAATTTTCCTACAGGGTTCTATTTTACCAACAGCTCCTGGTTTAAATTTAATGATATCTATATCCAGTTAAATTCCCAGTTCCTTTAAACAAATCTTGATATCCTTTTAAAGATTCTGGTAACTTTTCATTGGAATCAGGATTTACTGTACAAATCCTTTGTATTAGGTTTAATTTTTGCAATGTAGGTAAACCTAAAATAGCTGGAACAGTTTTATCACATGCTACGACTTGAAATTCTATTTCATCCTTGTCCCCTTTCGATGTTTCACATAATAATTTACATTTCCCAACTACATCAATTGTAGTACCATTGTAATTATTTAAATTGACTTTTGATTCAGTCAAACATTTATTTCTTAAATTTAATTGTTTAAATTTAGGTAATGGTAGCACATTACACTGAGCTCCAGTATCCAACTTAAAAAATAAATATTTAGATATGTTTACTTTTAGTTTTTCAAACCATTCGGTTTTATTTTTAGAAAATGGATTTGTATTTTCTACTGACCCTAAAATATATTCATTACCATTATTATGCAACTCATGCTCTAAATTATTCTGTACAACATTAATATTTTTATAAGTGCACATTTTAGAAAAGTGATTTTTCTTTTTAGAGTACAAGCAAATCTTATTATAAGCAGGACAGTTGTATAACTTATGAAAAGTTCCACATTTTCTACATGGTTTTGGATTATTGTACTTATTTCCTTGATAGTTTGAAGAAGATTTAGTACTTTATTGCTTTTGTTTTACATGATAGTCTTTCTTACAAGGCTGACTTTTTTCCTCTGAAGGTCGAAATTTATTATGTTTGATAGCTTCTATTTTATTTTCTTCAGTTAAAGTTTTCAGCTGAAGTTCTGCTAATTCAGAAGCTTTACACATTTTAATACATTTCTCCAATGTTAACTGATCTTCCCTTCATAATCTATCTTTGAGATTTTTATTTAGAATTCCCCTTACTATTCTATCTCTTATTAAACTATCTTTTAATTCTGCAAATCCACAGTTGCTACTTAATTTCTTTAAATCGGTTAAAAAATCATCAAACGATTCACCTACATGTTGTGTTCGACAGAAAAATATATGTCTATCAACACTTTCATTTGCTTTCGGTATGCAAAAATTTTCGAAAGCTTCAATTACTTTGTCAACATCCTTCTTATCTTCTTCACTTAAATTAAAAGTATTAAATTTTTCAAGTGCTTCTTCACCAATAATATGCAATAAAATAGCTACTTTAATTTCAGGTGATTTAGTAATACCACCAGACACTAACATATAAATTTGGAATTTTTGTTTCCATTTCTTCCAATTTTCACTTAAATTTCCTTCAAAACTTAGATTACTTGGTGGCTTTAATCCATCCATATTTAATTTAGGACTTTAAATAGTTTATATATACGTATTTTTAGCCACTTCCATAAAAATAAACAACGCACTTACCAGCGACAGAAGTTTCGATTTCACTGTAAACAACTTCCCATCATGTTTTTGTTTAGAATATCTTTACGGAGGCTGCATGGTTCTTCAAAAAAGATTTTCTTTTTTAATCATCGAGGGGCTGCGCCATGTGTTGTAATTTATATATGTTGGGTATGTGCTCAGTGATGATTACAAGATGTACACAAACATCGTTTATTCTACATTGCTCATCTACTATTCTATATTACAGTTATGATTAAAGATAATAATAGATACAGTTGCAGTTACATATATAACAGTCATTGTGCATAGTTTGAATAACTTTGTCATTGTACATAGTTTGGATGGCGTTGTCATTATACATAGACCACTCAGTAGTTCTAACACAAAAGACCATTCAGTTGCTTTTTGCAAACGTTATTTTGTTTACATTCTTTCCCTTGAACGGACTTACATGCCTTATTCACCCTAAACGGGATCTCAGAACAATAACATTCTTCCCCCTTTGAAATCAGCATTCTCATTATTTTGAATAGTCTCTCTCCTCTGCCATTCGATGAATCTTCCAGGAACCATCCTCTCCTCACCCCTGCCTTTTCTGCAATTTTTTCAAAGGCGGACACGACTCCACCTGCCTCGCAATAACGAACTCTGACGTATTTCCTCTTCAGCATGAATAAATTTTTCTTGGCATTCTGCCAGATACAGATCCCATCAGTTTGGGTACAATTACTTGTTGGATAGTTTTTAAGTAAGAAGGGAGAGGAAAATTTTTGAAAATGGCACTTTAACGACACAGAAGCTATACTGCTGGTTTTAAGCTTAATGTAATTTCACGTGCTGAACAAATTGGAAAAAGAGCAGCAGCTGGAGAGTTTGAAGTGGACGAGAGATGTTTTGTTTTTGTTTGTTTTGTTTTATACGGGCGCAGCCCTTCCGCCTGGTTTGTTGAACCTTATGAAGAAAAGCAGGCGCAACCCTTCCAACAACAAACAACACGAGCCGGCAAGCCAGCCGTGTCAAAAAAAAAAAAAAAAAAAAAAAAAAAAATGGACGAGAGATGTATTCGACATTGGAGAACTGAAAAAGAAAAACTTAAAAATATGCCACAACAGAAACGAGCCAAAAAAGAAGTGGTACTGTAAGGTGGCCGAATCTAGAGAATGGCTTTGCAAACTGGATAAAGGAGCAACGAAAAAAGGAATGGCAATTTCGACTGTAAAAATTTGCTTACAAGCAAAATTTATAGCAAAGCAAATGAACTTAAATGATTTCAAAGGAGGGCCTTGCTGGTGTAGCAGATTTATGAAAAGAAAAAATATGTCTATGCGTACTAGAACAGTCGGACAACAATTACCAATGGACTGGCAGGATAAAAAAGGCATCTTTTCTAAAATATGTGACAGATATTATTGACAAAAGAAACTTCTTCGGTCACAAATAATAAATATGGATGAAACGCCGTTAGCTTTCGACTCTCCTGCAAACAGAACTGTTGATGAAACTGGTGCAAAAACTGTATCTGTGCTTACGACAGGGCATGAAAGAACGTCATTTACATGTGTGTTAGCTTGTGGCGCAAACGGTGACAAGCTAAAGCCGATGATCATTTTTTAACGGAAAACTATTCTGAAGAGAGATTTTCCTAATTACATAATTATTTGTGCAAACGAGAATGGCTGGATGTGTGAAACAATCATGCATGAGTGGCTACAAAAAGTTTGACAGTGTCGTAAGGGATCTTTTTTCCAACTAAAAGGGTTATTCATAATGGATTCCATGCGTGCTCATTTACTTGAGTCAGTGAAAACCAGATGTCAAAAATTGTCTACGACCGTAGCAATAATTACTGGTGGTTTGACAAAAATCTACAACCATTAGATTTATCAGGTAATAAATCTTTCAAAGCTGAAGTCCGATGGGAGTGTTGGATGAGTGAAGGATTACATACGTATACCAAAAGCGGTAAAATTTGCAGAGCATCTTATCAAGAAGTTGCAAAGTGGGTAGGAAGTGCACGGAAATGGGTAAAAACATCTTCAATAATAGCAGGATTCAAAGAAGCTGAAATTATATCTTTAGATAAAGAGACTGTAAACCAAGAGGATGAATGTGACAATCTGGAAGACTTCGACTTAGATCAGGATTTACTAAATCTTATTAATTCAGAAAGTGAAGAATCAGATTTTGATGGCTTCATATGATGTATAGTTTGCTTTAATTCCTTTTGTAAGTAAAATTTAAAATTTGCTTTTGTAATCCAAATTTAATAGTTTGTTGTTGCAACATTTTTTATAATTTAGTCTGAGATACAATATAGATTTTTATAATATAGTCTGAGACTAAAGAAGTCCATATAATACAAATATGGACTTCTTTAGTGGGTAAATATAAGTATATTCGTGAATGTAAATATATTTTCAACATTTCTTACCTTTAATCAAAATCGTAAAAACAACCTTGTATTTAGCGTAGGTATACTGAAACACTCAATCGATTTCGAGGGCAGCTAAATGTCCCTCCTCATCAGGAGAAAGAAATACCTAGAAAGAAGAAAATAAAGGAGAAGGAGTCTCAGAAACACGTGGTCCTTATCAGCACTGCACGTGGTTATAACTGGATTTTTAATCAAAGTTGCACTGGCCGCCTACTTTTACTGAGCCAGGCTATCTGATCAAGCATAAATGACAAGAAAAATTAGTGAAGTTAAAATAGGGAGCGAGGGGCAAATGCACCTTCACGCTCAAAATCTGAACTTCAAATAATATTTGATCTGAGAGGTTATGCTGCAGTTCTTTGATAATAATACTTATGCACAACCTCTTGGGCAGACACTGCGCAGCTTGAAGAACTCAGTTCAGTAAAATTAATTCTTAGGAATGAATGGCGAACACTATTGCAATGGATTTCGTTATAGAACAATGATAGAAAACAAACTTCAAATGCAAAAACTCAAAATATTATAATTAATTTAATTGAAAACTGTTTAGAAGGTTGTTGAAAGTAATCATACCTAATATATATAAATCCCGTCTTTGTAGGTGCAGTAATATCCAAGTTATGAATTTTTGAAGGAGAAAAAAAAAAACCACGAGATTTTTTTGCTCCAAAACTTAGCCCTAGCAGGACGACCACATGGTTATGGGTGGAGGCCTTGCTGTCGAGATGTCCGCATGTAGGTGAGCACAACATCCGTGCTTTTTACGGAACAAAAAAATTGCAAGAAATTGGTTATAACTTTCACAATAATAATCACATTGTTATGCAACACGTATCAAGATGCAGAGAAGCACTTCACACACAAGATATAATTTATTGCGCACACGAAAATGTTCAAGAAACAGGGGGAAAATCACATTTGTCACAGAGATCAAAGAAGCACGTCCTTCCACTACGACGGCTATGAGCTCACTTGGTAAGATAATACAGTACAAAATCGAAAATCCGGACCTCAAAACCACGACCAGCATTTTTCTCGTAGGCTTTTATGCATGCGCATTTGATTCGCTGATTTTTGTATCCACCACCCTTAAATTTATCCGCCTTTTTTGTTACTGGACTTTTCATCTTCTCCTGCCCCATCTGAGCATAATAAAACATGCGGAGAGTCCCAATTCTTAATTTCCCTTCGACATTAAATAAAATACCTTGTTATTGAAGAAAATCATTTTAGCATAAATTTGTACGATCAGTAATCCGACTCCGTTGCTGCGTATCTGCTTGCCACACATCTCAAACCGAAACATTCCACATAGATACATCATCGTTTATCTGACGCCAATCTGGCAAATCATTATTTATTATACTTTCCTTTCATCACCGAATGTTTATCAAAACATGACAACTTGTGTAATGACTCATGGTAGCAATGCCTAAATAAATTTTTCATGTTAGTAATTGAATAATAAAGGAGTATGGTAACCTTTTATGTTAACATTACGCTTAGCAATGGCTACAAAAATGTTGAGGAGGAAAAATTTACCAAAAATTTCTATCCATATGATAAAAGCAGATTGTGTTGACGATACTCATAGACCCAAAGATTACATTTAGGGCTATTTGAATTAAGAATAACTGATTTGTTATTCACATAAACCCAGAACCTGCGCCAGGGCTCGTATGGCCACACCAAGTCGCAGAATTTAGGACCTACAAAGACTGCATCAGGCAGTAAGATACCTAGCGCTGGCCCTCAATAAGGCTTAAGTATATGTGAGAATTTATTTATTCAGAACTTCAAGCCTTAAGCATGTACAAGAAATAGACATAAGTATAATAAATAACTAAACTAATACAATTCAGGCTTAATTGTCTCAGTGTGCGATAGAAGCAAGATAAAATTTAATGGAACAACTTTCGTTAGCCGCCAAGCTCATGATGCATAGCCAAATATGTATAGTGAGGGATAGCTAAATTTGACAATGAAAGCCATTAATTTTAAGGGTTTCTGGATATCACAAAACAAAAGCAAAATTTTGCAATTAACGGATTTTGTAAAGAAATGTAGAGAAGCGGTAATAAATGAAGATGATATAAAAGAAGTTTTTCAATGTGATGTCAGTGCTTCTCAATCATCAATCAATTAATGAATGGCAAAATCTGTAGTATGGTTCTAGATCCAGAAAATACTGCTACTGATAGTAAAGAATGTGACACAGAAGTTACTGAAAACGAGAAAATTTCAATTGACAAGTTAGTCGCAATTCTCAAATCAGCTATTACAGGACTTCAACAAAGTAATTAAACAAGAGATTATATCTGTCTACAGAATTAAAGAGAAAGTATTAGCACAAAAAACGAACAACTTACATTGAAAGAAATGTTTAATAAGGTAAACAAATAAATAGTAAGCTTTTTTTTTTTTTTTTTTCCTGTAAATTTTGATACCCTTTAGATCATAAATACTTCATTATTTCATAAATCATGATTTCATATTTTTAATTTTATAATTTCTACATGCCATCTCTTTAGATTTAAACTGATGATCTAATATCCAGAAAAATCCCATATCTGGAATCGCCGAAGGCCCGATATACTTCGTACTGTATAATCAAGAATAAGAAAAGAAAGGACCAAAGTATGTTATTTTGCTGAATGCCCATTAAAAGATAATCTTTTATGATAACTGTAAATATAAAATAATGAAAAGAAAAATTTAGGAAAAAAAAAAAAAACTCATTTTACAAAAAAAAAAAAAAAAAAAGTAAAATGAGGTTAAATTAGTAATTGATTACGTCAAAGCACTTAAACGTTAATTGCCTACGATGAGACATGCCTCTGTGGAAAGCATGAATTTAAAAAGAAATTTTATGATAACAGTAAATATAAGATGAAATATCAAACAAAATATATTTGGAAATAAATATAAAATGTGGTTAAGTTAATTGATTATTGGACATTACAAAAACCTACAGCATTAAATTAAGCAATTTAGAAACATCAACAAGAATGAAAAAAGAATAACATCTATTTCCTATTTTTCAAGTCCCCAGTAAATAAATTCTCACTTATTTGGGCACAAAACTCACCACATATGCTTTTTTAAGTACCCAGTAAATAACTGCTCACATAATTGGGCACAAAATGACCAAATTTCACACATTCCGCAGCACTTCACTTACGCATTGCTGAAATCCTGAATTCATTGCCAAGTCAAACATACATATACAGTCAAAAGTCGTTAATCCGGACTCGTCGGGACTTCGGCGATTCCGGATTATCGATTTTTCCGGATTATAGATCATCAGTTTAAATCTGGTAAGATGGCATGCAAAAATTACAAAATTAAAAATATGAAACCGTAATTTATGAAATAAAGAACAATTATGATCTAAAGGGTATCAAAATTTACAAAAAGAAAAAGCTTAATATTTATTTGTTTACTTTATTAAACATTTCCTTCAATGTAAGTTGCTTCGTTTCATGTGATAATACTTTCTCTTTAATTCTATTAAACAGACGTAATTTCTTGTTTAGTTACAAAGTTCCGCTGTTCAAGTCCTATAATTGCTGTGTTGAGAATACCGACTAATTTGTCAATCGAAATGTTTTCGTTTTCAATAACCTCTGGGTCACTTTCTTCACTATCGGAAGCGAATTATAATGACGAGGAACTTGATTTAAATCATATCAAAGACGGAGTACATCGAGACGAAATACTAAACTTAGTACGGAATTATAATCCAAATAAAATAAAAACATCTGCTCTGAAGATAAGGATAGTGTTGACAGATCAACTTCCAATCCGCGGCGTGAAATTCATAAACAGATTTCGGATTTCAAAACATACTTTCGCTTTGTAGATACAAATTACATATTAGTAAATATATATTGGAAATTCTATTTGACATAATCTTTCTAATCTATCATAATCTAATAATGACGTTTCTGCCCCCACCTCTGCCGCAGAGCAGCGTGAAATTGATAAACAGATTTCGGATTTCAAAACATACTTTCGCTTTGTAGTAAATATATATCGGAAATTCTATTTGACATAACCGAAAGTTCAAGCTTACTTTTATAAAATTGCTCTAACAGTCTGCAAAAAATAATAAGCCGGATCCAATTTGAAGATTAAGGAACAACGCAATCTGCAACATTAACTGAATTAGATAACTTTAGCTTAGCGTATAACTCCGTTAAACATTAAACGCGCATGCGCACAAACATATTCGCAGCCGTAAGGGTCTTACGCGCTCTCGTAAACGCCTGTGCGCATGCGTGAACGCGAAGCATGCGCAGAAAGTTTGTAGCTTTGAGGTCCGGATTATAGATCATTCCGGATTATGGGTGTCCGAATTAACGACTTTTGACTGTATGTGCTTTGGCCAACTGATGAAGATTGCCACACTGAAAATATGCCTATTGCACATATATGAAGCACACAATGCTAGGGCTAGACGTTGTTCTGGTTCCACCTGTATAATTCTAGCACATGCACTAACCAGTCGAAGGGAGGGATTTTTACAAGGGCATAAGATGGTAGGGATTCTGAAAGGTTGTAATGAGAAATACATTTAGTAATGTTCTTGGGGAGGGGTAACATAAGAATATTTGGAAATTCAAACGAGGAGTTTTCTTCCGCAAAGAAACAGTTGGCGACAACAGTGCCTTTTTTTATGCCAAGCTCGCCAATGATAATGGCTTTAGAGATAAAACATGATATAAAGGATATGTAAGTCAATCTTGGTGTTCTAAACAATGATATTTATTGGACAGCATGTTGCTAAGCACATGCAAGTTAAATTTACTTTGTTAAAAACATGATAATCAGTACAATTAAATTCAATTAGCAGAAAAGCGCATTAAGCATATGCATTTGAAAATTAACTGGTTCAACATGGTATTTAATACAATTCAGGTTGGTAGAAAAGCATGATGTTAAGCATATGCAAGTAAAGATTAAAAAAATATAGTAAAAGCTATTATTCAAATATATTTCTAATTATACTATTATAAAAGAGTTTAAAATTTTGTATGCTTATAGCTAGCAATACTTCATTTCTTTTTCCAGATTATTATGGCCTTGAAAAAGGGCCACATTTTTTTCAAAAACCTATGCCATTAAAAGTATATTGCCGAAATTCCTTAAAAGAATTACTTTAGTTAAAATTTCCATGAATAGATATTGCCATTATTTTAAACTTAGCAACAAATTAGGTATTCAAGTACGTGATCAGCTAAATTTTCCTTGTGAAAAAACACTTTTTTTTTCAAACTTTTACTTTTAGAGGCTGCTTGTTTGATTCTTTAGATTGGATATATGCACCAGCAGCCAGATTAATGAAATTAGTGGAATGATTAACAGTCTGATGCACATAATACCACGTCTGCCAATAATGAATATGTCCACCATTCATCATTCATAATAGTTATTCACTCTGCCACATGCTTCTTAAACAGTGCCATTAAAATCTCCACTGATCTGTTGTTTGCTCTGAACATATTTTCGATGAAGGCAGTAATCCTTCTGAGACGCACCACTGCAGGCAAACATCTGTCTCAGACAACATACTAAACTGAAAGAAAATAATTCCATCTATTCATATTTAAAAAATTTAGGAAAAATAGCATGGAAATCAGAAAAAATAATAGCAAATTGGTAAAGAACAAATTACACAGGCAAAGCTGAATAATGAGTCTGATGCAACAACATGCTAAATTATGAACAGCAATGTCAGGAACCAAACACTACGTAAGAGGAATGGTAGCTACAGACGAACATGTAAATCTGTTAGGTACACTGCAGAGAAAAAAAAAGGGACAGTTCTATATGTCCCATTCTATTGGGCCGGTTGACGAAATTAAAATTGTGTTTTTCTTGTCTCAAAAGCACGACTTAGAATATACATTACATTTATATGTAGCATTGTTCTAACATAGGGATTTTGACACAAAATGGGACTTTTCTGAAATAACATACCAATGTTTTCCCATATTTCGATTCTACGACTCAAATTATGCCTAAATGTAAAATTTTGTAAAATTTGGTGCAGAATTTACTGAGAAATTCAGGCATTCTTGGCAGAATTTTTTCGGTTTGCACCAAGAATAATTCACTTGGCGAACTTCTTAATATATGGTAACCTATTTTCCTTTTCCTTCCACTGTGCAGGAGTCGAAAAAAGTCACATCGTTCCTACCTTTTTACATTGTGCATGAGAGGAAAAGAAGTCACATCGTTCCAACTTTCAAATAATTTTAACAAAGTGCCTAAACCACATTTGCTACGAGGAATGTTTATGTAACATACTCACAATTTGACTAAATTTTTGACACAGCATTTTCTTCTGAATAGGCAGTGCAGAGTGGCTACATGATAATATCCCATTTACCAACTGATGCATGTGAAAACACCACCTATCTATATCTGCCCACATAATGTGAAAGAGTACAGGAGAGCAAGGATCACTATTATCACAAATGTGCACATCAATGCAACACAATGTATGACCAATGAGTGATTTGTAAGAGTTTATATGTTGAATTACTCACATGATGCTAACTGGGAGGGGGAATGAAGCCATTCAATCATGCTTAGACTTTTGATGTATGGTAACAGATTACGAAAAACATTTTATAACTATCAGAAAAAAAGTACATTTAGAGATTTTATTAAAAATGAGACACGTTTGATAGTTTTATAAAAATGATTAGGTAACCAAAAAATATCGAAAAAAGGGTAGTGTCACATTCAAAATGTTAGCTATAGTCAACCAAGTCAAATTGGATATTTTTATAGTCATAATTTATGATACATGGTAGAAAACAAAAATAGATTTTATATGCAAGGAAGTATACCAACCTAAAATTATACAAAAGCCAACCTTCCAATGATTTTAATTAAATTATTTATTTGCATCTCTTCTGTACATTTCAGCACAGCAGTCTCAAATTTTATCCAAAAATTTCAAAGCATGTTTGAATGCATTGACAATACACAGATCATTCACTTTCTAAACTCATTCTTAGTTATAAAACTCAGGATAACTTCTGCAGCATAAAATATGAAAAAAAAAAAAAAAAAAAAAAAGAAGTAAATGAAGCACCAGTAGTTAAATGCTTTATATAACAAATTCAAAACTCCTACATGTATACTGATGAATTTGCCCTCCTCTACAAGGGAGAAAATATTTACAAAAATCACATGCATTTTATCCTATTTGCTTAGCAATTATAGTAAAAGTCGAAGTATCCAGCATTCAATTGACAGAATTATTTTTAATGAAAAACTAAGAAAATGAGACTTGCACAACCATCATAAAGCAAACAGGACTACGACTTTTACAAAAAGCTGTCACCTTTCCCATTTACAGAAAATGATCAAAATTTGAGACCTTCTCTAAATAAATGGTGTGCAATGAGGCATTTTTAAAATTACAGGTTTCAACTGTCAAGAAAATTATGCATTAATGTGTACTCTATATGTGATTTTATTTGAAAAGGAATACACAATGGCAATGTAACATGAAAAATTACGACACTAATTAAATTTATTATATGCTATATCTGTAACTTGTAGCTCTTAATTATCTAGCTAATTTCCCCCTCCCCTTCACATTTCTGCCAGAATAGTTGCTACAAGTTTGGTGGGATTCATGCTAGTTTTCATGGTCAATGGGATTTCATAAGCAATTTTACTTTTATATGTTTAAATAGGCTTATAAAAATATGTTGGCAGCTTTATGTCTGAAATACATATTTTGCAAATCTTCATTTAATAGAATTCTGGCAACCAGTTTACTTCTTCTGACATCATTTTTTCCAGTTGTAACTCTAGGCTGAATTATGTTTTTGCTAGAATTTTTCCATATTCTTACCATTCCAATAGAATGAAAATACTTCACTTCTGCCACAGAGATGAAAATTTCATACTAAAATGTTTAAAAATGACTGTCAGCAGAACAAATAACTCATGGATTTTGGAGATTCAGTTTGCTTTTTGATTCTGGGCCTAATTAAATTTCCAATAAAATTTTTCATAAGTATTTCAAATCAATGAAAATGCTTTACATTTGAAATAAGGACCAAAAACAGGTGCCAAAATGTACAATGCCTATTAACTGAAACTGCAATCAAAACTTTTACTGAAATAGCATATTTGGTTTGATTTATTTGAGTATAAGAAAGCACACAAAGGTTATTTGTCCAAAAGAAGGAATGTCTTTCTGAAGAACTTTCTAAGAGAAATTGGTTTGCATCCATATACAGTCAAAAGTCGTTAATTCGGACACCTATAATCCGGAATGATCTATAATCCGTACCTCAAAGCTACAAACTTTCTGCGCATGCGTCTTAAGACGCATGCGCGCAACACCTTTACGGCTGCGAATATGCGTGTGCACGTGCGCAAAATATGTTTACGAATGAGCATTTAATGTATAACGGACGGTATAAGCTAAGCTAAAATTACCTAATTATCTATTACAGTTAATGTTGCAGATTGCGTTGTTCCTTAATCTTCGAATTGGATCTGGCTTATTATTTTTTGCAGACCGTTAGAGAAATTTTATGAAAGTAAGCTTGAACTTTCTATTATATCAAATAGAATTTCTGATATATATTTACTAATATGTAAAGGATCTACAAAGCGAAAGTATGTTTCGAAGTCCATTAAACAAAAAGTGGAATTGCTGCGAAAAATGGATAAAGGCATATCCTTTGTTTATCTAAACTTTAACGTTTGTTTATCTAAACTTTGTTTATCTTTAATGCCGCGGCACGCAATGAATTGGAAGTTGATCTGTCAGCACTATCCTTATCTTCAGGGCAGATGTTTTTATTTTATTTGGCTTATAATTCCTTACTAAATGTAGTATTTCATCTCGATGTACTCCGTTTTTGATATGATTTAAATCAAATTCCTCGTCATTATAATTCGCTTCCGATAGCGAAGAAAGTGACAGAGGTTATTGAAAATGAAAAAATTTCGATTGACAAATTAGTCGGTAGACACAGCAATTATAGGACTTGAACAGTGGAACTTTGTAACTGAACAAGAAATTATGTCTGTTTATAGAATTAAAGAGAATATATTAGCACATAAAACGAAGCAACTTCAACAACTTACATTGAAAGAAATGTTTAATAAAGTAAACAAATAAATATTAAGCTTTTTTTTTTTGTAAATTTTGATACCCTTTAGATCATAATTGTTCTTTATTTCATAAATTACAGTTTCATATTTTTAATTTTATAATTTCTGCATGTCATCTTACCAGATTTAAACTGATGATCAATCCGGAATCGCCGAAGTCCCGACGAGTCCGGATTAACGACTTTTGACTGTACATGTAAAACTATGGAAACATCCATACAGCCAGTTCATTTGCCTGTAGTCACACTCAGCGCCGGATTTCTGCGTAGGCCTTAATCCGCCGCTGGTGGTAAAATGTTTACATAAGCTCAAAAGCCTGGCTTGCATTACCAAAAATAATATTATAATGAATATTTTTACTATGTTTAGCCAAAACAGGACGCTCATAATATAACTTACAGCCCTGTGTGCAACAAAGCTAGAATTAGGCCTCTTTGTTTCCCCTCTCTCTTGTAAGTCGTGTTCTGCACCAACTGTCAAGCTTCAAACATTGCACAGAAAGCAAATTTCATTCCACTGCACAATGTACGTGTATGCAAGATCCGCCTACTTAGGACTGTAATTTTTTAGCCTAACCCTTTCACACGAGTTTACTCTCCTGTCTTTAGTCTTCTTGTGTCGATGGTTAAGATATGGTCATTCATCTCGTCCACAGCTCACATATAAAACAATGACGGACGAGAGTTTCCTATTGTTTAATGACCCTCTTTTATATTCGTTACAGAAATTACCGGTGTCACGACATCTGACTTCAATAAAAAACTAAGCAGGCTCGAGAAAAGAAAACGGAATAAAGAAAAAGAGCTTCTTTGTAATGTTCCTAAGTTAAAAATATTTTTCGTTTCGTTCTACGTCTAGACTTAGTCCTAGTACTAGTAATCCTCACTCTAGTCCTAGTACTAGTAGTACTAGTGCATTTAGCCAGTGGCAGTTACAGTGATGCTGCTGCTAACCGTCAACAGGCAACTCCAACATTTCTGGATCTCCAAAATCTCTAACTCTGGATCTCCCAAATATGCACCAAGTGTTCTTCCAGTTATATCACACACACATGCAGAAAGGAGGAAAAAAATATCTCATACACTGCCCTTTTAAAGAGCAACTGGGGATGACAGTGCCCAATCACCAAATTCTGACTTGATGAATTATTGCTCACCACTTTTTGTTCAAGAACGACTTATAGAGTCTTCTAGAATCGTTCGTTGTCAGGTAAGAAAAGAAATTTGCAATGCCCTCAACTGAATTCAAACTCTGGAACTCCTGAATTTGAGTCAAGAATGCTTACAGTTACATCATAAAGGGAGAAAATACATTATACAGTACAAAGTCCGTAATCCAGATTCGTCGAGACTTCGGCGATTCCAGATTAAGGGATTTTCTGGATTATCTTGGATATTTCTGGATCATCAATTTAAATCTGGTAAGATGGAATGCAGAAATTATACAATTAAAACTATGAAACCGCAATTTATGAAATAAAGAGCAATTATAATCTAAAGGGTATCAAAATTTACAAAAAAAAGCTTAATATTTGTTTGTTTACTTTATTAAACATTTCTTTCAATGTAAGTTGTTTAAGTTGCTTTGTTTTTTGGTGCTAAACGCACATACGTAAAGCATACCAAAAAAAAGTTTGTGGCTTTCAGGTCCGGATTATAGATCATTCCAGATAATGGACGCCGGGATTTTCTTTAATTATATATATAAATACATGCACACATAAAATAATTAATTTAAAAGAAATTAAAATATGAAATAAGTTTCTTTTGACCTCTGAATTCACAATTGTGGTATCTTCTTTAAAAAAAAAAAAAAAAAAAAAAACTACGAAATTTATAAGGTAAACGTTAAAATAGTTCAAACTAAATTATGGAACATATTTTATTAAATTAATAAAAAATGGCTGCAAATATATCTCTTAAGACATAAAACAGTATTTGGCAAAGGTTTTTGTTATATGCATGGCAAATTGTTACTTTGAAAGTTTTAGAATGCTCCTGATCATCTTCAGAATATTAACTAGCAATCTTTATCGTCATAAAAACTGTCGCTAAAGTATGTATTCCAAGAATTAATCACATACTTTACCTTTAAATGTCACATAAAAACTTTGATATTCAAAAGGATGACTGTTCTCACAAGTTTAGATTAGAGGTTTCTTCTTCTATTCCTTTGGTTCTTCTATCATAAATTACATTTTTTATATGCTCAACTACCCACCAATTTCCAAGCTTTCCCTGCCCTTTTAAACTCATTTAGGTTAACATCATCCCATTAAATGCAATTTTTATACTGCTAAATGCAGAAATCCAGTAAAATGCTTGTGGATCATAGGCGTTATTTTCTGTTCCTTCATGAAACCACTACAGAAATTCCAAGTTTAACAGGTGAGAATATTGATAATTATGTTAAATAAATCATAATAAATTTTCATGTATAACATATAAATAAAGGTAATTTAGCTTTTATCAAAAAAATATTAACACAAAGACATTTAATGTCATATTAGCTTTTATTTAAACAAAACTTATTAGACAAAGACATTTAATGTCACAAGTCTAGTAATTTAATGTATTTCAGTGTCTCATCAAAGCAATAAGTATCCCAATAATTATGAAGTTATTTGTATTTGTTTATACGTAAACTTCAGTTTATTAATAAAGCAAACAACTGTGCAAGTTATTTTAATAATTTTGAAATATATACACTAAATGAAGCATTAAAATGTATTAATCTGTTTGTCTCGATATTGACAGGGAAATTTTCATAATCTTTAATAATTTTTACACACAGATGCATTGTAATTCTGATTCCTTGACCTGAATTTATCAGAAATATCTGCAAGTGATTTTTTGTTCAAATCACTGCATTGGCAAACCTAAAATTTTTTACATTGTTACTTAAGATCTGGATAAGTCTTTCAAAACAATTTGTTTTACTAGTGTCGCTGAATTTTCTGATGAATGCATCGCATTTATTACCAAATGGAACCTTTAATCGCTACTCAGTTGTTCCTCACCTGTTTCTTCAAATGTAGCAACTAAATACGTATGCCAATGAGTGGCATCCATTCATGAAAGATTTTGCTTAAATTTACAGTCTTAAGAAATTATAAAAATCTCCATAATAAAAACACACAATCAGATATTCTATATATCCATGATACACCCAAAAGTATGCCACAGTAATGTAAGTAGGATATGTAGACTTCTATTTGCTATGTGAAACTAGTTGACATTTCCGTGATGCCAAAAATTTAAAAAGTGAGGAAGGCTTTGGAAATACACATGCCGAAACTGTCAAAATTTAAAAATAAGAGATTTGGTTACCTATTAAGTCTCGCAGTTTGGCAGCAATGTTAATGCAATAAAAGAAATAGATGCCATCAAAGCCCACTGGGATGCTAAGAACTGAACCTATTGAAAAAATATAATAGGTCCTGGAAGTAAATGCATTGCACAGTAATAATTATATAACATAAAAAAAGGTCTATCAATTAAGATAATCCAAACCTCGCTATTAGTTAAAAACTGTCTCAGATGTGAAGTCAGCCTATTCATCAGAATGCCTGAACTACCTAGATGAAGGTCTGACGGCAGAGCGCAGGTAGTCGAACTGGCAACAACTTTTTTAGGATTTAGCCAAATAATGTGCAGTAAAAGTTTTAAAACTTAGGAAGATGCTGGGCAGTGCAATTCAGTACCACAAGAGATTGCATCCCGCATTAGAATGCTAAATGCTGACCCTGTTTGGTTGATCACGTTTTGAATCATCACACTGGTTGAATTACCAATGTTCAAGTGTCTTATTTACATGGCACTTGGTAGACTACCTGGAAAGTGAGAAATTCTACATATACAAGGTTATCTATATATATATACCTTTAGGGTCACCAGATCTGAATTCATTATGTAAGACACACTTATATAGGTCACAGAGTCCCATCAAATATCCTCCAAGACCTCTGACATCAAGGTTGGGTTTCGCTTGGAGGAAGGAATTTCTTCTAGGGGAGTAAATGAAACTGGGTGTGGTAAGAAGAAAAAAGGAGAATATTGGGAAAAATGAATAACCCATAAGGAGATAAATTGGGTGCCTGGAAGCACTTCCGCAGAGAACCCGGTAAATGTAAACATTGCCAACTTTGGCGATAATAGTTCAAACCTGGTACCCAGCGGATTTATCCTTTTCGCTTGTTCGAAGTTTGCAACCATTCCTCTTGCGTTCATTTTGTTGAATTATCACTGTCGTTGTTCCCCATTTGCAGATTTATATTATTCTTCTCTTATTTATTATTATTTTTTCTGAATTTTTTAACAACGAATAGATAGAAATATTTTCGTAGATAGATGCCGGTTCTTGGTTCGGGATGAAAGTAAGAAAATGGGGTGAAAGCTAATTTGTAACACGGCTGTTCACGTTGTGTTCTTAATTTTTAACAGCTCTAAGAACCATGTGGTTTCCATCTTCTAAAATAATTTGCTTCCGTAGGCCGCAAAAATGTGCATGTGCATTTTAAATAATTAAGTAATGCTTTTATATTTATTATTAGTTATTGTCATCTAAAATTATGAGAATAAATCAATTTTGATGGCGTAAAATTTTAACAAGATAATATATTGTTAATGCTTTTCTAACAATAACCTTTCAGAGGATGGCAGGTGTGACATAAATAGATAATTAAATTGAAATAAAGAATATTATTTGATTATCTAAGATCACAGAATAGTTTGATGTATCACCATGGTCATCAAAATTAGCAAACCACTGCTGATGTAAGGAATATATTGTTTTCTGTGTTAACTGGAATTTAAGACAAATTTTTTTTGTTTATCATGTTTAATTTCAGTACATTAATACTAATTTATATTTTTAAATAACTTTTTATTTTCGTTATAAATGCTTATATATTGTCTTATGCTTAATATATTCTTTTCTGTGCTAACTTGAATTTAATAAAAATTTATTTTCGTATATCACGTTTAACCGGTTAGTTTTACATCTACATCCTTATTATCTGTGAATTTTTACTACCATATGCGTAATATATTGTTTTGGTTGCTAACTTGAATTTACATGCACTAAAAATCACGTTTACGACTCGGCTCATCGTCGATGGACCGCGAGCTTGGCGAGTAAAAATGTCACGGCGCCAACGGGTTCTCTGCGGATGAAAACCCGTGTGCCCCTTGCTTTTTGATGATTCTTTTTTGATGTCAAGATGGCCGCTACACAAAACCAAAATACGAAGTAAAAGAACTGCACAAACTGTGTCCATGTACACGTCGATCTGTTTTCACTTAAAAAAACATCCCAGAATTGCACAAACTAGGCCTTAAATTTGTCCATGTACACATCAATCTATTTTCATTTTTAAAAAAATCAGGAAGCTAAAACTATCGTGGTAACAAGAAATGAGATTTCATCGCCAAAATTTAAAAAAAAATTGTCGCTAATCGAAGGGGTACCCAATTCTACACTAGAGCAATATGCTACAGCTCAAATTGTTAAATCAGAGACACACAAGAGGTAAAACTATACATTTAAGATTTCAACAAAACAATAATTACAAACACAATTTTCATCAAAATTCTACGCAATGTTTTTAAAAAGTCTTTTGTAATGCACTTTTTAGAAAGCGAATTTCCTGAAAGCACAAATGATAGCTATACTCACATCTAACTGCAGAAAACAGACATAAATGCTAGAAGACTGTATAATGATCACACTTCGTTCGAAACAGCCATAAAGTATCCACAAATCGGGGACTCGGGAAAATAACCTATGGTTCCATTTAAATGTTTGACGCAGCGCTACTCCAAGAGATGGCGCTGAACGTCCACAAGCAACACCTTCTTAAACAGAAGCCCATATATCCATATCCATATCCTGATCCTAGCTGATTGGTATTCGGCCCTAAAAAGGGCCTTTACCAATACATATTTATCATACCCTGAGAAGGGCATCCTAATAAAAAATCCTAATAAAACGTATCCATCTAAAGATGGTTCTTCTGATTATGGCATAAGTGGCGCCATCCTTTGGCGGTGGAGAAAATTTCAAGTCGCAATGACATAAAGTTGAATATCATTTTAGTTGAAAATGGCATAAAGTTGAATAGCATATTAGTTGAAATGGCATAATTAGAGGCTATGGCGTTAATGAAGACTTGATTGTAAAGCAATTATAATGGCATATTGACGTTTGATGGCATAGAGATGCGTTGCGGCGTGCGGTGTTTCCCTGATGGAAGTTCGTGGCTGAATGATGTGCCAATGATGCCAATGATTTGAAAGTTTCGGAGTGCCTATGGTTCAAAACCATTTACCTCCACATCAGAATTACTAAAAGCGAGCAGAAATAGGAAAAATTTTGCATAAGTGATTTACTTGATGCACAATAGAGGGAGCCACTGGCTCGAGAAAGTTTAAGGATAGAGATGAGAAATAAAAAACTTAAGTATCATAATATTTTTTATAAGTTTTTAGGTTTTATAATTTTTTTTTTGTATTTTATATAAGGCTGAATGATGTGACTGGGCGGTCGTAGCCTTTTATAAGAATGTAGTATTCGCTGTGATTGGTCAAATTCTTAACACTTCGGAAATGGTAATTAATCGTCTCAACAGTAGAGTCCATAGTTCGTTAGTAAAATAAGTAAATAAGTAAATAGATGAATCTTGATTAAATACGTAGATAAAATAATTGAAATAATAGAAAATATATACAATATGTACATTTACCAATTTCCGTCGTGAAAAATATTTCGCGGTCTTTTGTATTTTTGAATCAGAGTATTATCATAGTTATTGAGTTGTTGAATATTTTCGTTGGGATGACTATTGCAGCTGGAGAAGAAGTTATGGCTATGTTTGAGTATTTCACTGTCTAATGGCTTGATGTTTAGGTCTCTATGAATTGCAGAGTTTCGTACATACCAAGGGGCGTCGATTAAAATTCTGAGTAATTTATTTTGCATTCTTTGTAAGGATTGGCGATTATTTCTTGAAGTGGCTGCCCAGGCCGGTGCGGCGTAAAGAAGAATTGGGCGGATAGCTTGCAGATAAATGATGCGTTTTATATTAAGATTTAGTGTTGAATTCCTTCCGATTAATGCATAGATAGCCATGAATGCCTGATAGGCTTTGTTCCGAATATTGATGATGTGATTGCGAAAAGTAAGTCGATAGTCGATGTGAACTCCAAGGTATTTGATAATATTGGTTCTTGGGATGTTTTGTCCTTCAATTTGGATATTTCCTATGTCTTTTCTAATGATTGTTCTTCTGAAGTAAATGAGGGCTGATTTAGAGGTATTAATTTTAATTTTCCATGCTCTAAAGTATTGGGCTATTGTATTAATGCGTTCTTGGAGATTTTTTCTGGCGTGATCAGGATTCATTGACTTGCTGAGGAGTGCGGTGTCATCTGCGTAGCTTGCAATTATTGTTTTGGTGCATGGAGGGATATCATTAATGTAGAGGCTGAAAAGTATAGGAGAGACGACCGATCCTTGAGCTACACCTGCTTTAGAAATTCTAGTGGAAGATAGGATATTTTTAATTCGAACTTGAAAGGAACGATTGCGTAGGAAATTTGAAAGAAGAATTATTAGGCTGGGCCGAAAGTTGTAGTTAATGAGTTTGATGAGCAGTCCATCAATCCAAACCTTGTCAAAAGTTTTTTCAATGTCGAGGAATATACCAGCTACGGTTTCATTTTTATTGAAACTTTCGCCGATATATTCCACGATGCGTGAAACTTGATGTGTGGTGGAATATCCTGGTCTAAAACCGAATTGGTTGTTATTGAGAATGTTGTTGGAAAAAACATAGGATTTGATTCTTTCTGCAATGATTTTTTCAAAAACTTTTCCTATTGTAGGTAGCAGGGAGATGGGTCTGTAACTTGAAGGTTCAGCTGGGTTTTTTCCGGGTTTTTTAAGTACGAAGATGATGGCATGTTTCCATGCATCAGGAAAGTAATTATTCATCAGGCAAGCGTTGAAAATATTGGTAATAAGAACTATTGTTTTGGAGGGAAGATTTTTCAGTGCTTTGTTTGAAATTTGGTCGTAATCAGTGGCTTTCTTGATGTTTAGGTGCTTAATGATGGATTGAACTTCTCTAGGGCTGGTAGGAGGGTTGAAGTTCCTAGAATTTTCTTGAATAAAGTTGTTAACATGATTGGAGATATTGTAGTCGTTGGGACAAGGGTAGAGATTATTGGAAAACTGTTCTTCATAATTATTTGCAAAAATTTCAGCAATTTCTTCGGTTTGTTGATTATTGTATTATTAATTTTGATGGGTCCAATGCTATTGTTGGTGTGTTTGAGAGCTTTTGCGATGCGCCAGACAGAGTGGTCGTCATGGGAAAGGCTTTGCACAAAGCTTTTCCAGGCTTGGTCGGTATATTCTCTGATGATTTTCTTTAGTTCTTTGTGGCATCTGTTGAAATTCCTTCTATCATTAGGATGTTGGGTACGTTGTGCTATTTTTCTAAGTCTGTTCTTATCCCTGATTTTTTGTCTGATATGGAGAGGAAGGGTAACTGTGTCATCTTTTTTATGCATTTTTGAATTATTAATTGCAGTATGGATTTGATTATTGAGGTGATTAATTGCTTCGTTGATATCTGTGGTGTTATTGAGGTTGGGAGCAGCATTCACATTCCTCTGCATGATGTATTTAAAATTGCTCCAATTAATTTTTGTTTTTAATGGAGGTAAGCCATGCTTTAACCCATAAAGGGTAAAGTGTAGTGGCAAATGATCGGATGATAGATCGTTTGCGACATAGACAAAAGGAGCTTGAGGGATTTTACTGGTAATAATTATATCTAAAACATCTGGTCTTCCACGTAGATTTGTGGGGATGTAAGTGGGTTCATTAGGTGCATAAATATCGATATGGCTTTTGAGAAGATAATTATTGAGGATGATTCCGTTAGCATTGGTGATTGAGCTATTCCAGTTTGGGTGTTTGCAGTTAAAATCGCCTGAGATAATAGTGGGATAACCTAAATTAATGATATTATTGAGATCGGTGATATTGAGTAGGTTATTAGGTGGTTTGTAGACTGAGACAATTAGATAATCTATGTTATTGCTTTTCATAATACAGCCGCAGGCTTCAAGGCTTTGGAGAGGTGGAAGAGTGGCTGGATAACAGTTTAAATACTTTTTAGTTGCGATAAGAGTACCTCCGCCTCTGTTATGCAGTCGATCAGATCGAAAGACATCATAGTTGGGGAGTTTGATATTGTCGGTAGCTTTTAGATGGGTTTCGTTGAGGAGAAGAATATCGATGCTGTGCTGTATGAGGTAATTTTTAATTTCGAAAAGTTGCTTTTTTATGCCATTGCAATTGAAAGAAACAAATTTAGCGTAGTTGATGTGTCGATAGATTGGAGAGGTGCTATGTTGATAATTATACATTATGTTTTTCGAAAACCTGTAGTGCCTTTAAGGCGATATCCAATTTAGTGTTTGAGCTGCTAGAATTCCTATATTCTATATAAAGTGTGTGGAGAGATTTAATGAAAGCACTGAATTCTTCGAATGATTTTTCTTCTTTATTATTGTTGGTATTTTTAATGGGAGCTTCTGCAGGAGGGCTTGTCGGTTGTTTAGACCCACAGATGATCGCGGCGTATGATAGGCTATTGTAGATGGGTTCACTGATTTTTGATTGGCTGCGCGTACTGGTAGTTTTGATTTCATTCATGGCACTTGGGTTTATGGTGGATTCTTTAATATTTTTTAGTTTAGGATCAGATTTATTAAGAGGATGTTCCGGGCATTTTTTATCGCATGATGCATGTGATCCTTGGCATAATACGCATTGAGGGGTGAAGTTTTTCCCTTTATGCGGGCATTCAAAAGACTGATGCTGTTCTAGACATCTGACGCATCTTGGTGGGTTGTGGCATGCTTTCTGAGTATGCCCGTACCGCTGACACTGAAAGCATTGTGTCGGTCCGGGCCTACCTTTGTATGGAACTATTCTGACTTTCATATCCATTAGGTATTTTATATCAAACATGCGTTTTCCTGAGGGATTGTTTGGAGTTTCGATATAATACATGGGAAGTTCTGTGGGGATACCATCGCGCATGCGCACCACTCTTATTACTTTAATTATAGGAATTTGTAATTTCTTCTTTAATTTCTTCTATTGTATAATCAGTAGAGAATCCTTTTAATACGCCTTTTAAAGCTTTGTTTGAGTGTAGAAGATAGGTGTGATAAGGGATATGCTTAGTTTCAAGATAATTTTGAGCTGCTTTGTAATCGTCTATGCTAGTAACTTTTATTACGAAGTTTTCTCCTTCAAGTTTAGCTTCGAATTTTCCAAATTTGAGTGTTTCAATGAAGTCTTTTCTAATATCCTTCCAGTTGATATCCTGGGTTATTGCAAGAGGGGGTATTTTATTGGCCGTTTGTTGTGGTTGTTTGAAAGGTAAGGTGTTGTTTGAGTCATTATTATCATCGTTGTCATCCATATCCTGATTATCTAAATTTTGGTCTATTGTAAATGCATCGAATTGATTTGAAAGCTGTGTTGGAGGGGTGTTATCATTAGATAAATTACGTGCTCTTTTTCTAGGTGCGGTCCAGTTATCATTATTATTTTGGCAAATCCTGCTTATGGCTTCGTATAGTGAAGATTCATGTTTAGGCAATTCTGAAAATAATTTTGCTAATTCCGTGTTCAATTCGTTTAATTTCTTTATATTTTCATCGGAGGGTTTTTCGTTGTTGGCATAAGTTAGTAATTTAATTTCGCGTTCTATCTCTAAGCTTTTGGTAATCATTTGGCTGGCCTTAATTTTTTCGTCATCTTTTTCCGTTTTCTTATTCATGGTCAAGAGAGATTCCGGTCGGTGATTGAACAAGATAAATTTTGATCAAGCAATTTGAAGTAGTCACTGCCCTATTCAAGCTGGATGTCGTATGCGAGAACAATAAGAGACATACAGAAGCCCAACTACGAGTATAGACCTTATAAGAAATAGACCAACCCATATGAGTTTCTCCCTCGTCTGACGCGTCGCCGACAGCGTATTTTAGATAAGGTTCGAAGAACAGCTTTAATGCCAAAACGGAGAGAAACAGCATATTATGGTAGACCACGTTATGGTTGTCATCCAATGACGTACTTCTAAGAGGACAACGTGATATATTTCAAAGCCCCCTGAAGGCGGCTTTGAATATTTTCCCTGGTAGGGGATTATCCGTAGCAGCAGATCGGGATACGTATTCGAAAAATATTATAATGTTTGCTATTTGCTTATCAAGCAAAGAGTATTAAATTAGAAATAGCATATAATTGAATAAAATATAAAATATTGATAATATATGTAAAAATAAGTGTCTTGCACCTGTAAATATTTATTTAATGCTTTATTTTCTGTTTTCATTTGCTTTGTTATACTTCCCTGTACTCATCGATGTTCAAACATGGTTTATTCTCTATAGCTTTTTAGTATTTATTTTATGTGCATTGATTGCAAGTAATCTATAAACATTTTCTTGTACTTACTTTCTTGAAATGTGTGCTGTCATGTCGTAGTGCAACAATAATATAAGTCAATGTGTGCTTTCATATCGTAGTGCAATAAAATAAGTCAATGTGTGCTTTCATATCATATTCATAAATATGTACAGTAATCTGAATTCAGAGGAACTTTAAATTTGCCTATAGAGTGGCAGTTTTACTTCACAGTTGCTAGAAATATCTGGCTTAAACAGACCTAAGTTCTCAGACTAAACATATTTGCAGTATATTTGTTCTGGGACATTTGTAACCTCAGTCTGATATTTAGTTTATAGCACATTTAATACTTTAGTATTTATTGTACGAATTAGAAATAATAATAACTTTTTAGAAATATGTATGCGATAAATTTGTGTGCTGTTAGACATGGTAATGCTCTCAAGTCTTAAATGTTCAAAATTCGACAAAATGCAATTTCATTTTTTAACTGCAGTATAAATATAAAAATTTCATTAAACCTGCTAGAAGGATACATATTTTGTAGTATTTAAACACATATTTAGTTACATGCATTATGTAATGGAAAGAGTAATTTGCATTAAACATTTCCTCATCTTAATAGTATTTTATATATATATAATGCATTATGAACTGAGAAGTCTCAATAAATTTTAATAAATTAATATTTCCTGGTGTCATAAAATAATGCTGTATGCAGTTAATAAAAGTGGATTTAAATGCTATAAGAATAAACTAAAAATAGTTTTTTTCATTTTTTATTTTAATTATCATAAATATAAATCATGTCCAACTTACAGAATGTGATAGTGAAAATTTTGCAGTATTTCCTTCATGATTTATTTAATTTAATTAAGTAAACTGAAGTCCTTGGTATTTGTTTATGATTACAGCAAGATATTTGAGAATTATTATAAATGAATTGTACAAATAGGTAATGCAAACTTCATGCATTACAATGACAGTGGATCTTGTTTACGAAACAGAGATTGATTCTACTGCAGACCTTGTCAGCCAATTAGCATCACTGCAGCAGAGACTTGCTGAATAGCTTTTAAAGTATATGCCAATCACTTCTTTGTCATTGTAATGCATGTATTGCAGTTAGTAACAGTTCATCTGAACAATTCTGATAAATATCAAACATTTATTTCTTGTAAATATCTATGATTAAAATGGCATTTTATTCTCTATGTTCTTTGCACTTAATATGTTTCTGTATTCATGTTTCACATTCCACAATACATTGTATTGCGAAAATTATTACTTATGCCATGCTATATTATACCTTAGAGGGTTGAATATAGAGGCAAATAAAAATTAAATTTTATGTATATTAGGAATAGTATTTATATGATAGTTGAATATAGAGTTTGTATCATAAGTCATATACGTAACTACCTATCAAAATGTTTTGCAATGAAATTTATTATCCCCCTTTTTACCAAATAAAAACAAAACAAGGCATTTAACACCTGTAAGCTATGTAAATAATGAGCCATAGAAAATCTGCAAGGCATGTAAATAATGAAACATGTAAAATCTGTTGCTCATGTAAGAGCAATAGAGTTATTCAACTAATGTGTTTAACAATAATATTGATTCTAGATTAGCTAATTGCCCCCCTTCTTGAAAAAAACATATAATGCATAGGACATTTTACATAATTACAGCTAAACTCAAATTACATACTTTTTAATTTACTTATTTAGTAATAGTTTGACTTATTTTATGGTGATTTTCGTTTTTATTTGAATTTGATTTGGCTTGGTCTGTATGATTTGTTTATGGCAAAGTATGTGAGAGCTATTTGCATAAGCAGAAGCATGCTTTCATAGAGGACTTTCTAAAAGACACTCACTCGCATTCTCATTACACATGCAGCCAATCTGTTTACCTAGAATTGCAGTCAGGTCAAACTACCGGCTTTGAGCAACTTTACTGCTCAAGCACTGGTGGGCACATTTTTGTTATGATGGAATAAATTTTTGCGTTGTATTTTTAAATTTTTCTTTCAACTGTTATGGACTTATTTTCTGTTTTTAAGTTGTGATATGGAGACTATTGGGGTGTCATTTTGCAAATGACTTGTATTCATACATGTGCCCCCAATAATGCTTGTGTAATTAAAAACTTGCTCAATGCTTATTATGCAAAGTATTCAGTTTAAAAGTGTACCCTTCGTAAAAATCATAACTGTACACATTCATAAGACATACCTTGTATATATCATACATTCAGGTTTCAGCCTTAGAAGGCCAGCGAGTGATGTTGTTCCATTTGGAAAGATTGATTGGAATGAGCCTGTGCGTGAATACTTCATAACAAGATAGAAACTTCATAATTAATAAAGTATTAACTGAATTACATAGATATTGAAACTATCAAAATGGTAGTACAAGAATTGGATCAGAGTATGGAATCATTAATCAAGGTATGCTATGTATGGCTCGACAAATCTACTCCATAGATTGATCTTTGCATAAATTCACCTTTGAAAACTGCCAAAAAAAGGGGGGAGAACACTTAATGTTATGCAATGAAAGGAATGGGTTTTTATTTCTATAGCAGGATACACTTCCTGACAATAGATAAATTAAGTACACAAAGTAATGAAATCTTGCATCTTAAAAGGAAACCAGATACTTTTTCTGGTAGTAATGAAGAAAATCTAAAGGTTAAAATTACCAGAAGAAAACTTCCAAAAAATGCTACTAAATATGTAACTAGTAAAAAAAGGTTGTCATCTTGATTCATCTAAACCCCAAGATAGCAGTCAGCCTTCTACAAGTAACATGAAACTGAACTAGGATGAGGTTGTGGCGTTCCGACAGATACTTCAACTTATATTCACGAGATGGCGCCACGTGTAAAATCCAGTTTTTAATCGGAGCAGCAAAGCGACGTCATTACTCACTCAGACTTCTCGAGAGACAACTGTAGGCGACGACAGCATGAACTGTGTTCCGAGCTCTGCGTTGATCTCTGCAATGTAATTTAAATTGTAATTTAGTACTTAATATATTCTTTTGTTATAGGAGATTGTCTACTCTTATTTTCTTTAATTATATCATGTATTAAGCACACGACCACTAAAAGTGGTGACCTTTTTACTGAGCACGCTACTGACAATGTATTTTCAACGACCCTAAGCCACGTGCATCCAAGGCATTCTGAAGAACTGACTAAAAATAACAACGAATATGGACATAAAACGTATGCTACAACGTACCCCCTCCAATTATTTCTAGAAGTATTGATATATATTGCTTGTGTTTTTTTTTTTTTTCAAAGTCGTGCATATCATCGCAAGGAGCTTCAGCAAATCATCAATGTGATCTGTTCCGTTCCGCTGACTTCGCCAGTCGTGCAATAATTCTTCGATCATTCAACTTTTGTGACAAATGTGCTACAACAGTGATTTTCGCTAAATGTGCTACATCAATAACTTTTGTGCAACGTGCTACGGCAAAATTCTTCCCTCAGTGTTCGAAAGTAGTGATTTTTTCCCATGTGCTGCAGGAGTGATTTCCTTTTTCCTTCGAAAGTGCCTTAGCAGTGTGAAGTGGTGATTTTGTGTGTGCGCAATACAAAATTAACGCATAATTTTTTTTCTCAAATAGGGGTTTCTTTTCAAATGCATTTTGGTAAAATATTATTTTTGTGTGTAATTTCTGACCCTGTATTATTTGTGTGTGTATCGTTACGTAAATTTTTTCTGCATGGTTAAAATATTTATTGTTATCATGGCAAAATATCAATAGTGTATCCCCTTGTTACAATATTTGTGCTGTTAAGTGTTTATTAATTAAAATGAAAATTATCTATCAGTATGCCCGACGATATTCCACCAGAGCCACAAATCACACGTGTTGCGGTGAAGCCACCGCCTTTCTGGAAAAATAATCCTTCATTGTGGTTCGCTCAGATCAAAGCACAATTTTCTATCGCTCGCATTAGTGAGAATTCTACAAAATTCAACCATGTAGTTGCAGCAATTGAGTCTGATATTCTGAATTCAGTGCATGACTTAATTCTCAAACCACCTGATTGTGATAAATACTCCAAACTGAAACAGTGGCTCATTGAAATCTATTCAGAAAGTGAATCTTCAAAAATACGTACTTTACTACAAGGACTTGGAGACCAGCGACCTTCATACTTGCTGTCACGAATGCGTGATCTGGCAGGAAGCCATTTTAGTGACGACTTGTTGAAGTCACTATGGCTTTCGCGTCTCCCTAATAACATACAAATAATTCTTGCTGCTTCCAATGAAGATTTAACCCGTTTAGCAGCAATGGCTGACAAAATTAATGAACTTGTTACTCCAGCTTATGTCAGTGCTGCTAATGCTGCACCTTCCAGTTCATCCCTAGAACAACAAGTGGCTGAATTGACCAAAAAAGTATCTGAACTCTCTACAAGTCTTCATGCTTCACGGAGATACAATCGATCAAATCAGGGCCCACGTAATAAATTTCGTGCCCGAAGCAGGAGTCCATCTCATCTTAATACTCGAACGCAGTACAAAGAACCCACAAGTGGCATATGTTTTTATCATATGAATTTTGGCGCTCAGGCACGCAAGTGTGCTCCTCCATGCACTTTTGAACAGGCGGGAAACTAAATGGGCGGTCTTCTGCTGGCCAACAGAATGTCCGCCACATCGACAGAATAGTACTGGCTGATCGTTCAACTCAGTTATGTTTTTTCAGTAGATACTGGAGCTGACATATCAGTGCTCCAGAGAACTAAAACAAATGCTCACCCACTTAATAAACTTGTACTGTATGCAGCCAATGGTACCCAAATTGCAACCTACGGCACCAAACTTTTGACACTTGATTTAAACTTGCGCCGGACTTTCAACTGGCCTTTTATTATTGCGGATGTAACTCAAGCAATTATTGGTGTCGACTTCTTGACACATTTCCACCTTCTAGTGGATGTCAAGAATAATTGTTTAATTGATGCTATAACTCAGCTGACATCACAGGGCCAAGCTTCTCACATCGAACGTACCTACCAACATAAGTGTTGTATCGAGCAGCACACGGTTTCATCGGTTATTAGCAGAATTCCCTGACATTTTAAACCCATCCAAATCATGGCAGCATACTCATCAGCCAGAAGTGTATCATCACATTGAAACACGTGGTCCACCTGTATTTTCCAAGCCTCGTCGTCTTTCTCCAGAGATGCTAAAAGCTGCTCGCAAAGAATTTGAATTCATGCTAGCGCAGGGAACCATTCGCCCATCTAAAAGTCCATGGGCCAGTCCACTTCACATGGTTAAAACGTCTAATGGTGACTGGCGGCCTTGTGGAGATTATCGTCGACTTAATGCCGTAACAGTCCCTGACAGATATCCAGTCCCACATATCCAAGACTGTACCCATCTTTTTCATGGAACAAACATATTTTCTACCCTCGATCTTGCCAGAGCTTATCATCAGATCCCAATGCATGCTGAAGATGTACCCAAGACCGCAGTGACTACACCATTTGGTCTCTTTGAGTACTTATATATGCCATTTGGCCTTCGCAATGCTGGCCAAACATTTCAGCGTTTCATACACCAAGTACTGTCTGGCCTCGATTTCTGCATCCCATATTTTGATGATATCCTGGTTGCATCTACAGATGCGGAAGAACATTTTCAACATCTGAGTCAGATTTTCACTCGCCTTAAAGATCATGGATTAAAACTAAATCCATCCAAATGTGTACTTGGTCAACCCTCAGTTTCCTTTCTTGGATGTCTTATCACCCAGAATGGAGTCAAACCTTTACCGGAAAGAGTCAAAGCAATTAACGATCTACCTCAGCCCAAAACCATCTCTGAACTGAAGCGTTTTCTAGCAATGTTAAATTTCTACCGACGCTTTCTGCCGCAAAAACACAAGCCTGCCTACATGAGTTTCTGAAGAATAGCAAAAAAAAAGTTCAACGAGCTGTTCCTTGGACTGAATCTGCATCTGCAGCATTCGTGCAATGCAAACACGATCTGGCAAATGCAGCCACACTTTCTTATCACTCACCTAGTGATCAGCTCTCTATAATGGTAGATGCATCTGACACGGCCATAGGAGCAGTGCTTCAAGCCCATACCACTAAAGGACTTTCCCCAATGGCATTCTTCTCCAGAAAACTTACTACTGCAGAAAGGAAATACAGCACATATGACAGGGAGCTACTTGCTGTGTACTGTGCTGTTAAATACTTCCGGCACAACTTGGAAGGACACGACTTCATCATTTTCACTGATCATCGACCATTAACCTTCGCTTTTAGAAAAAACTCTGACTCATGTTCTCCTCGTCAGCTTCGACATCTGGATTTCATCGCCCAGTTTAGTACAGATATCAGATATGTCTCTGGTACTGATAATTGTGTCACTGATGCCTTGTCTCGGGTAAACAATATCAACCTCACTACCCCAGATTTCTCTGAAATTGCAAAAGCTCAATTGCATGATGAGGAACTCAAGAACCTAATCTCAAATCCACAAACCTCCCTTAAGTTACAACTGCTGCACATTGATCCAACGCTTAAAATTTACTGTGACATAGAGAACAATAGAATACGTCCCTATATTCCTGTCAATTTTAGACGTGAAGTGTTTAATGCCTTGCACAATTTGGCACATCCTGGAATCCGTGCCACCAAAAAGCTGATCGCAGACGGATTTGTCTGGCCAGCAATGAATCAAGACATCACAGAATGGACTCGTTCATGTATTAGATGTCAACGGTGTAAAGTATCCCGTCACACTCACAGCCCCATTCAACAATTTAACCTTCCAGCAAGACGCTTTCATCATGTGCACTTATACTTGGTTGGCCCATTGCCTCCTTCAAATGGTTACACTTACCTCCTCACTTGTATTGATCGGTGCATAAGATGGCCTGAAGCCATTCCTATTGAAAATATATCCGCTGAAACTGTAGCTTGAGCATTCATCTCCCAGTGGCTTTCAAGATTTGGCATGCCTACCACCATCACTACTGACCAAGGCCGACAATTTCAATGTCACTTGTTCGCATCCCTCACCTCTCTTCTTGGCATTCGCCATATTCGCACAACACCATACCATCCATCTGGAAATGGGATGGTGGAACGCTTTCACCGATCTCTCAAACAAGGTCTGAAGTGCCACAGTAGCACACACTGGACAGAAGCCTTAGCCCTAGTCTTGCTTGGTCTTCGCACAGCACTCAAAGAAGACATTGGTAGCACTTGTGCTGAACTGTTATATGGTGCAACCCTCCGTCTGCCAGGTGAATTCTTTCACCCAGAATCTACTCCAGTTATCGACCCTCCAACATTCCTTCAACGTTTACGTGAGACCATGAGCAATATCGCGCCAACCGCAGCATCTTCGCATAACCAGCCAAGCTATTTTGTACATCCTGCGCTTGAGACATCTTCGCACGTATTCGTGCGCAATGATGCAATTAAACCAACTTTAACACCTTCATATGATGGTCCATTCAAAGTTGTCAAACGAACACCGAAACATTTCACTATCATCTGCAATGGTAAACAATCAGTGATTGGAATCGATCGTCTCAAACCAGCAGTTCTAATGCAAGATCCAACAACTTCCTCATCAACATCACTCCCGGAAGAAAGCTTACATCCCGTTAAAGAGCAACCTAAAACTACCAGATCTGGAAGAAAGGTTAAATTTAACCCAAAGTACTTATAACGTACCGATGGTACTTGGGGGGAGTACTGTGGCGTTCCGACAGATACTTCAACTTCTATTCACGAGATGGCGCCACGTGTAAAATCCAGTTTTTAATCGGAGCAGCAAAGCGACGTCATTACTCACTCAGACTTCTCGAGAGACAACTGTACTCGACGGTAGCATGAACTGTGTTCCGAGCTCTGCGTTGATCTCTGCAATGTAATTTAAATTGTAATCTAGTACTTAATATATTCTTTTGTTATAGGAGATTGTCTACTCTTATTTTCTTTAATTATATCATGCATTAAGCACACGACCACTAAAAGGTGACAAATTCTGTTTGACTATTAGGATTTAGGTCACCTCATCCTAGTTCAGTTTCATGTCTCAAATCTCAGAGAAGGCGTGAATGTCATATTCTTTCTGGCATGTAGGCATTTGAATTCTGCTGAAGCTAAAGTTTCCTAGAGCAGCCGATGATAGAAAAAGATAAATACAAGACCATTGGCTAATGAGTTGCACTTTATTTTGCATACACAATCTTATGCTTTCAAATATATTTTCATTTCAGAGCACGTTTGCGAAAATGGGACCGTCATTTATTACTTAATTATCATTTATTATTTTAAAAAATTGTATTTATTACAGAATTTCAAAATTTTAGTGATCAGTTTATTAATTAAATTTACTTAATTTTTAGAAAAGTAATTATTGAGATATCTCAGGCTATTATAAATCTCAGTATATCATAAATTTTAAGGTATGTATATATCTGAAACTGTTAATAAGAAATTAGGCACATTCACATTATGTAAGTAAATTCGTTTCATAAACTTGGTATATTTTTAATATATTAGAGGTATTTTGAAATATGAGACATAATTGGTTTGGTTTAGTTGATTATTGCAAAGCAAACTAGGGTTCTCTTTCTAAGGGGAGGACACCTTCGTGGAGGACTTTCTCGGGGAAACTAGCTCATATTCATAGTACAGGTAGGGAAAACCATGAAAACACCCATGCAGCCAACCCAATTCTTCTGAAATCGAATAGGAACTGCCCGTATTCAGTGATTTTTTACCACTCAGCCACTGGTTACCTGTGAGTTATAAGATTTGCTGTCATTTACACTGAGTAAAATAAATTCTGCTTTATCATAATTGATGACACTTTTGTATGTCTTGCATTAAACTCTCATTTAAAATTCTTTTACCGTAAATGCAAAATTCAAGGAGGGGAAAAAACTATCTCTTTCAAAAACATTGAGATTAATAGTTTTAGAAATTTTTATAATACCAAGAGTAATTTCTTGTAAATAGTTATTCAGAATTCCAAGAGTAGTAAATTACAAATTACAATGTTATATAGAGAAGGGAATGAAATTCTAAAATAAAATGTGTTATAGATAGAACCATTGTACAGTATAGATTATCTTGTATAAATAAAGCAACAAGAAGAAGAAAGTTCACAAGGCTTTCAACTTTACATATCAGTCTTGGAAAACATTCTACTAAAGGATGAGAAGTTTTACACTGAATTTTGACCATGTGGTTTAATGTTTTATTAATCATAAGCATATGCATTATCTGCCTAGAACAAGATACTTTTTAGCACCAAAACCATGGCAGCAGTTCAATTGAAAGCATCCTTAAAACTTCCATAGTGTAGTGTCGCTTCAGTTCTGTCAAGTTTCTAATTAAATTTAGTTAAAGCGGAATGGCAACACCTTCTAGTCTCCGCAAAGAACGAAGTAAACAAACTTCGAGTTTTTGTCACGCGATGCTACGTGCATGTAAAATGTAAATAAATCTTATGAATAAGAATCTATAACATCGTAAGGACTAAAATATTGGTTCCATAGGAGTCAGAGAAGTGTTATTTTTCTATATTTGCACACCAGACACTTCACTGGTGTATCCCGGCGTGATCGAATTCTACAATGGCTGACGAAGACGAAACCGAAATTAAAGCAACAACTCCATCTGTCGCCAAGGTAAGCGTTAAAGTTCCTCCTTTTTTGAAGCCAGATCGGTTGATCTTTACATTATGGTAACTTGGCGTTTTTTTTGGCGAAAATTTGGCGACCAACTCTCCTTCAGCTACCCTCTATTTTTTTTCCCGCCGCCATTTTGTCTTCACGAAGTAAAGACATGTTTCTTTTCTTTTTATCTACTGAACACTTCTTCCAACAATCTACTAGCCGAATTACACTTATGCTAGAAATTTTATCTAACAAAACTGCTTAATCATGACAAATATTCACTGCAAAATTGGGAAAAAGTGCACAATACCATACTCCTTATGCGTTTTTCAAAATAACACATACACATAAACCATGTACACGCCGACTTATTTTTACTTAAAAAAACATTCCAGAATTACACAAAAATGGCACTGCGCACACTCTTCACTATATCCATGTACACTGCTTTTTTCTCATAAATTAGAAAAATTTCACGAAAATACATGACATTTTTTTCAATCTTTAAACCCGGTAAAAAGAACATATATGAAATTACCTGATCGCGAAAAAGTTTATACCCTTTCCAAATATGAACATTTCCACATATAAAATAAATAAAATATCCAAAAACTTTTACCTCTAAATCATCTATTATAAACCAACACGTCACCAACGAATTCATACCGCAAGCATTACAAATACTTAGCGTCAAATATTTAAATTATTCCCATGCACGTTTACTTCAACTTAAACGTATACCAAATTCCTACAAACATAAAATTCACAAAATAACTATCATTTAATTAAAATATCACTAAACCATGTACACGTCGACTTATTTTTACTTAAAAAAACATCCCAGAATTGCACAAAAATGGCATTGCGCACGCTCTTCACTATATCCATGTACACTGCTTTTTTCTCATAAATTAGAAAAATTTCACGAAAATGCATAACAATTTTCTGAATCTTCAAACCCGGTAAAAAGAACATATGTGAAATTACCTGATCGCGAAAAAGTATATACCCTTTCCAAATATGAACATTTCCCCGTATAAAATAAATAAAATATCCAAAAACTTTTACCTCTACATTATCTATTATATTAGAAACGTCACTAACTAATTCATACCGCAAACATTACAAATGGTTACAAATACTTAGTGTCAAATATTTAAATTATTTCCATGCACGTTTACGCAAATTACTTTACTTCCACCTTACATTTAGAACAATGCATAAAAATAATATCCTCACATAATTAAAAATACTAACTTACCTATTCTTCTTCAGAATCTTGATTACGTGTCCGATAAACTTTTCTTATTTCTGTTTCAGGATCTTTAAAATCATACTTATAGTTCACACCAAGGTACCAGGTAAAATAAACAACTTAATAAAACATCTTTACTTCTATCTCGCACAACCTTAAAGAAACACTTATTACTACCCCTTTCAATCCCACTAAATACCCATTTCGAATTCATTTTAGTTAAACCATGGGATCCAAAAATTAACGAACACTGTTTCACACAACACAGAATGAAGCCAAATACAAAATTTCCAGATTTTTTCCCGATTTTCCCCCTTTTCCGATTAAAGAACCGTAATTCGTCCATTAATATCACATGACATATCCCATGATCTCTCATTTCCCTCACACAAAATAATGCGTAATCGGAACTGAGTACTGCTCACATTATTACCAAAATCCCAGGTAGTAACCTTTATCGCCTCCAAAATGTCGCCAAACTACCAGTCATCATATTCTAAAGATCAGCCGCCAGATCCTAAAATATGGTTTATTCAACTAGAAGCACAATTTAGAAATGCAAAAATTAGTGCAGATCAAACAAAATATTATTATGTTATAAGTTCCATTGAACCCGATATTTTGTCACAGGTATCTGATATTTTGCTAAGTCCACCACAAGATAATAAATATGAGGCAATTAAAAATAGACTAATTTCATTATATTCTGATTCAGAGACTCAAAAAACCCAAAAAATTACTGAGTGAGTTAGAACTGGGTGACAAAAAGCCATCTCAATTACTGTGTGAGATGCGTAATTTGGCTGGCGATAAAGTAACAGATACTTTCCTAAAAACATTGTGGCTACAACGTTTACCCGTTAATATGCGTAGCATTATATCTGTTAGTAGTAAAGATTTGTCAAAAGTGGCTACAATGGCCAATAAGATTTGGGAATTAAACCCTGTTACTCCCCAAATAGCTGCTGCATCATCCATAACGGTAAAAACGGAAGTGATTGAAAGTTTACAAAAACAGGTTAGTGAACTTACAACTAAACAGGTTAGCTTACAAGTTTCTTGTTTTAGGTTTCCTTAAAAACAGGTTAGCTTACAAGTTTCTGCTTTAAACAAGCAACGCCACAGTCGTCCCTATTGTCGTAACCGATCCAAATCACGAGATAGGCGTTACAGTGGTAACAGATCTAGTGATATTTGTTACTATCATAAAAAATTCGGTGATAAGTCATTTAAGTGTAAACAGCCCTGCAACTACTCATCAACATCACAGACAAATAGTCCGGAAAACCAGCTCCCCGTCTCTCATTGACGACGGAGGGACAAGGGGTGCAGCTGAGTCGTCTTTTCATCAGCGACAAAGAATCGGCTACCCAATTTTTAATAGATACTGGGGCAGAAATTTCTGTCATTCCTCCCTTGCCTGCAGATAAAAAAAACATCTCAAAATTAGAAATCTTTGCTGCAAATGGTACGAAAATTAAAACATATGGCCAAAAATTACTCAAGCTTGATCTTGGACTCAGACGATCATTCACATGGCCTTTTGTAATTGCGGACGTAAACAAACCGATAATAGGCAAGGATTTTCTTGCAAATTTTAACCTTTTGGTAGATTGTAAAAATCGCAAGTTGATTGATGGTACTACATTCTTAACAACCAATGGAACTTCTTGTTTTCAAAATAACAATAATAATATTCCGATTTTAAATGCCGTAAATGATCCATATAAACGTATCATTAACGATTTTCCGGATTTGTTGAAACTGAATGTAGTTAATAATAAAGTTAAAAATGATAACATCGAACATTATATCGAAACCAGAGGTCCACCAGTTTTCGCTAAAGCCAGGAGACTATCAGCTGAGAAACTTAAAGCGGCTAAAAAAGAGTTTGAATTTATGCTCCAAATGGGTTTATGCAGGCCATCCAAAAGTAACTGGTCGAGCCCACTACATCTCGCTATGAAGAAATCAGGTGATTGGAGACCTTGTGGAGACTATCGAGCGTTAAACAACGTCACGATTCCTGATAGATACCCTCTCCCATTTTTAACAGATAGCAGTTCCATTTTAGCTGGAAAAAAAGTGTTCTCATCCATAGACCTCATTAGAGCGTACCAACAAATTCCAGTTCGCGAAGAAGATATACCGAAAACGGCCATTCTCACTCCCTATGGCTTATTCGAGTTCCCATTCATGACGTTCGGCCTACGAAATGCGGCCCAAACGTTCCAACGTTTCATGAACAGTGTGTTGAATGGACTAGAATTCGTGTTTTGCTATTTGGATGACATTCTAATAGCCTCTCCAGATGAAGAAACTCATCGAAAACATATACGAGCAGTCCTCGAGAGACTAAACGAATATGGCCTGTGTATTAATGCGGCAAAGTGTAAATTTGGTCAAACAAAACTTGCATTCCTGGGATACGAAGTGTCAGCTGAACCTCTCTCAACGAAAGTTGATGCCATCAAAAATTTCCCAGAACCAAAGTCATTTACTAGTTTAAGACGATTTTTAGGTATGGTGAATTTTTATCACAGATTCATACCAAATTGTGCAAAACTGCAACAACCTTTAACAACATTGCTCAGTGGTATTAAAAAGAACTGCAGAAAAGAAATAACCTGGACAGCAGAAACAAGAAACGCCTTCCAGATCTTAAAAGATGCACTTATTCATGCCTCAAACTTAACTCACCCATCCGAAAAGGCTGAAATATCGCTAACAACTGATGCTTCCGATACTGCCATTGGAGCCGTTTTACATCAGATTGTGAATAATGCAAAACAACCCTTAAGTTTCTTTTCCCGAAATTTCACATCAGCACAACAAAAATATAGTGTCTACGACAGAGAACTCTTAGCCATCTATACAGCAGTAAAACATTTCAAATACATCTTAGAACGGCGAACTTTTGCAATATACACAGATCACAAACCACTAGCATTTGCCTTCCAACAAAATTTGGAAAAAGCTTCGCCACGACAAGCTAGACAACTGTCATATATTGGCCAGTTCTCAACCGATATCCGATTCATACAAGGGCATGAAAATACCGTCGCTGACGCTCTCTCTCGCATAGACACCATTTCTGTACCATCTGCAATAGACTTACAAACTATAGTAGACTGTCAAGAAGATGATGACTTGGAGATACTAAAAAACAACCCAAACTTAAAAGTCCTACAGATCCCTATACCGGACAGCGACAAGAAAATTTACTGTGATACTTCTACAAATTATAATCGATCATACATCCCTGCAAAGTTTCGGCAGAAAATATTTTCTTCAATCCATAATTTATCTCATCCTGGAATAAGATCCACGATAAAATTGATAACACGACGTTTCATATGGCCCAATATGAATAAAGACTGCCAATTGTGGACTAGAGCATGTTTATCTTGCCAAAGATCTAAAGTTCACAGACATACACAGTCATCTTTGGGAGAATTCAAAGTACCTCCACACAGATTCCAGCATTTAAACATAGATCTGGTGGGTCCGCTACCTCCTTGCAAAGGATTCAAATATCTTCTAACCATCATCGATCGTTATACACGATGGATCGAAGCGGTACCGTTAGAAGATCAATCAGCAGAATCTATTGCTAAAGCTTTGATTTATACTTGGTTTTCACGCTTTGGAATTCCGAATCGCATAACATCTGACCAAGGTCGGCAATATGATAACCAACTTTTTCAAGCTTTAGGAAAATATCTTGGTTTTCATACAAACACTACAACTGCGTACCATCCACAGGCAAATGGCCTGATCGAAAGACAACACCGAACAACACCGAAAAGCAAGTCTCAAATGTCATCTACTCGAATCAAAATCATGGCTGGAAGCATTGCCTTTCGTTCTTTTAGGCATAAGATCTGCCATCAAGGAAGACCTAGGTTGCTCATCCGCAGAACTTGTATACGGAACCCCTTTAGCATTACCTGGTGAATTCTTTTCAACGGTACCTCATATGAAACAGTCTGAATTTTCTCAAAACCTTCAGAAAATAATAAGAGCTATGAAGCCAAGTTCTACCACCACCCATGGAAATAGAACAGTCTTTGTTTCTAAACATCTTTCCAACTGTTCTCACGTATTCCTATAGAGCAACATTAATAATTCGTCGCTACAGCCTGTCTATCTTGGACCGTATCCTGTAAGAGCAAGAAAGGATAAGTACTTCGATATTGAAATCCGAGGAAAAGTTAAAAGAGTTTTAATAGACAGACTAAAGCCATGTTTCCTAGGGCAAGATTCTGATATTCCTTTCCAAAATTCCCATTCCAAGAAAGCGGAACTTGAGGAAACACCTGCAGTCAAGAACACTGAAGAAAATTCAGAAACTCATCATAAAACCAAGACTACTATAACCGGCAGACATGTGAAGTTCCCCAGTCACTTTAAAGATTATCTTCCATAATCGCTGTCACTAGGAAGGGGGTGTGTAGTGTCGCTTCAGTTCCGTCAAGTTTCTAATTAAATTTAGTTAAAGCGGAATGGCAACACCTTCTAGTCTCCGCAAAGAACGAAGTAAACAAACTTCGAGTTTTTGTCACGCGATGCTACGTGCATGTAAAATGTAAATAAATCTTATGAATAAGAATCTATAACATCGTAAGGAATAAAATATGTGTTCCATAGGAGTCAGAGAAGTGTTATTTTTCTATATTTGCACACCAGACACTTCACATAGATTTAAAGATGAAATGATATAACTTTTTCTAAAATTACTTACATGCACAGTATGTAAAATTTAAAACAATTTAATGCATTACTTTCAGATTTATAGGCATCTTTATTAAGAACTGCAAAAGAGGTTAATTTGATTGTCCTATCAATGCAAAACTGAAGTGTTAATGCAAATAAGAAAAATATTGTAAATAATCTTTATTACAAAAAGAAGATAGAATTTATATAGCTAAAGTATTTTTCATAAACAGCTGAAGGACACTGAAAAAAAGATCTGTCTTAACCCTCCAGGCGGCAAGGCCGTATATATGCGTTCGAAAATAATGGCTCTCATAGCGGCAAGGCAGCATATATACGTAAACCTAAATTTTGGCACGAAACGGCAAAGCAGCATATATACGGCCTGTCTCAGAATGCCCTCCCCTTACTGCTCTTAATGTAAACTGACAGGTGATAATTTTTCTCTGCGGGAGGTAATTGAGGAGAGGAAACTATCTATTCGCTAGGGGCAAATGGGTTTTATCGTTAGGTTTTGAATAACAGCTCGGAATAAATAGCTCGTTCAAAACTTCCAGCTGTTCTGTGCTTATACCAGCTATAGTAAACTTAAATGTTTATGTTCGTAAAGAGAATTTTCATTTTCCAGCCTAATTATTCTCCATATTATAGATGCAGTTTGGCAAAATGTAATTGGAATTAAAATTAAAATTGCAAGAAACTGCAATAATATTTTGAAATATGTGATTTCAATTATATTGCAATTGTAATTAGCTTCGCAATTACAATTAGAAAGTAAGTACTTTTTAAATGCAACAATAATGTATGCAATTGCATTTTAATTCTTAAGTCTTACAATTACAATGCAATGATAATCACAAACATTATAATTATATAATCTAATTACAATTAAAAATTTTATTGCATCTAATCACAACTACGGTAATATTAGCTAATTACAACGTAATTTTAACTGCAATTGCAGTTGGTAATTATAACTACGTAATTAGGAAAGTAATTGTCTCTGATAATTAGAATTACTTAACATAGTGAAATTATGATCATAATTGTAATTCTAAGTGTAGTATGCAATTGTAATAAAATTATGCAATTACTAAGTAGTTATAGTTAAAAAGTAGCTGTTTTTTTAATTACAATTACAATTTACATAATTTCATTTAAATTACAATTAGTCTATATTTGTGAAATCCAATTTCATATTCAATGCAACTGCAATCATATAATCTAATTACAATTAGACTCTCATTGTAACTCCAGTAAGTAATTATAATAATGTAATTAGGATAGCAATTGTTTCTGATAAAAGCAGTTACGTAGCCCAGGAAAATCATGATCTTAATTGCAAATGTAATTGCAGAATGCAACTGAAAACACATAGTAATTGGAATAATATTATGCAATTATCTTGTAATTACAATGTAACAATTTTTAATTACATATACAATTTACTCATATGCATTTTAATTATAAATGCATTTTAATTGTGAAATCTAATTGAATAAACAGTATAACTGTAATTATATAATCTAATAAAAATTACAATGCAATTGTAATGACCTCTTAATTAAAATTGCGCAGCAGATGATTGTAACTATTTAATCAGAAAAACAACTGCCCCTTATAATTTCAGTGACATAGGCTAAGGAAATCGTGATAATTTTTTAAAATTACAGTCAATAATATTATATTCGAAATGTTTCTGCATTTTGAATAATGAGTTTTTAAATAATACAACGGGATAATCACCTATAAGAAAAATATTAATATTTTCTGTCATGTCTTCTGGATCATCTTACACATATTGTAGTTTGTGGTACCAGCATAAATAGGAGTTTATTTAAAGGGAATATTTTATATAGACCGAAATGCGCATAACGTTAGTAAACAAATATGTATGTTTATGATCTTCGATATACATGTGAACTTAAAATACAAGATTAAGGGAAAGCAAGCAAAGAGTTTATGCCAGTGCAAAGGGGATGTTTTCGCAAAGGATTTGTTACGGGACGCTTGTCTTGTTTACATTACACAAGAAATAAATCATAAAAATTACATTTATCCTTTTCTTTTCAGAAAGGTTTGGTTTGGTTTATTTAATTATGGCAAAGCACACTACGGCTATCTGCCTATGAGGAGGGATGCCTTCGTGGAGGACTTTCTAAGGGAAACTGGCTCGTATACACGTTACACATGGGGAAAACCACGAAAACACCCATGCAGCCAGCCCGTTCGCGAGATTCGAACCTCGGACCGAACTACCAGTGTTCAGCGACTTTACCGCTCGGCCGCTGGTGGGCCTCTTTTCAGAAAGGAGATCATCAAGGACTAAACTAAGCCTCATAATTTTATCCAACCTATTGCTTTAGCTGGTAAAAAAGGATTCTGATCAACAATCAGTATGCTTAATTGCTGTGTGTATTAGGCATTTTACTAAATCCATTTATTATGAATTACCGCCCAGACAATAAAGCGGTTCGTGACTCTGGTTGCCGTACCGAAGAGCCTGGGTTCGAATCCTGGATAGGGCATGAATGTAATTTCTTCGTCCTCTTCATAGGTGGCAACCGTGGTCCACGTATTAGTTCCCTCCTTAATAACATGACCGGCCTTAGTAGTGATCAATGTCTATAAACGGCTACTACCTGCCATTGGAAAAAAAAATTTACGAATTGGTCTTTTATTCAACATAACACACATTTTCCATAAATAGTTAAAATGCATTATTCAGTTACAAGTGAAAGTACTTGTATGAACTATTTTCCATCATTGTTTCACGTAAGAACAAATAAAAGTACAATTTTCATATGCACCCGTGATTGTCAATTATTTGGATTACGGTAAAGACTGCAAAGATGCTTCTGTGGAGGACTTTCTAAGGGAAACTAGCTCATGTTCACATCACCCGTTAATAAAAGCAGAAAAAGATCTTTACTTAATTGAATGCAACGAAACGTTTAAGAAGAATGATGTACTCATAGAGAACTTTCTAAAATAAAATGATTTGTATTCATGTTACGCATAAGGAAATCCACGGAGCTATCTAAACATTTAGATTGTTTGCCAAAATGGGCATCCGATTTGAACTACTAGTATTCAAAAGACGACTTATTACTCTGATGAGCGAAAAATCTAATTGCTTTTGAAGTTATATTGTAATTCGAATAATCATTGCATTACAATTATTATTATTATTTTTTCCCCAATGGCAGATTGTGAACAGTTACAATGCAACACAGTCCATTAGTCTATACAAGGCCAGAAGTTGCAGTCACTTTATTATGGAGGCATCTAATATGTGGGCCACCATCGCCTCCTATGAAAGGACGAACTGTTAAAGCCATGCCTTCTCCGGGATTCGAACCCAGGCCCTTCGGTATCGCAGTCAGGCTTCCCTAACCACTATACCATCTGGGCGGCACAATTACAATTATAACTGCATTAGTTGTAGTTTTAACTACAATGAATTACTAGCTTTTCTCAGTCAATAACAGATAGCTTAAACTTTAAAGATAAATGGAAGGTCTTATAATTTGTCGAATGGCAATATTCTAAGAAAATGTAGTCTCCAGGATGGTCGAAGTTTAATTACAGTCTTACATTTCGCATACTCGCAGCACTTGCCCAAAGGCTGTTCCAAGATTATTTCTGTTCACCTCATCTATTAATTTTGGAGCAGAATCATGTCTAGAGACATTTTTTTCTGAGGACAGTATTTTATATAATAGAAAATAATAATAATAATGCGTCTCCCTCAAGGTGCAGGAAACAACAAGTACTGATAAATTTAATTGAAATTACAATTATAATTTTAGTTAATACAAATACAATGTTACTTTAACGGTTAGAATTACATTATAGTTCTAATGGCAAAAATATCAAATGAGTGTTATAGATTAGTATACTTTTACTTATCACAATATTAAACTTTTAATGCCGTTTTATTTTATTTAGCTTATCACAATATTGAGCTTTTTAATACCGTCGGTACTGAAAAAATGTTTTACTACTGTCATGAAATGTATATTCGATAATAGTTTGTTTTTCTTATATATTTTTCTGCATAATTCATAAATGTTTGCAATGGAAATAATCCTGAGGCTTTTATAATACTTCTAAATTTTCATGAAATAAAGTTCCATTAAAGTTTACTTGAAGGAGACTCTCAGTGCAAGCACTCGAAAAGAAGTTATGCTACATTTACATATTATGAAACGGTTGAATGTACAGTATTTACTTGTAACAGCGGTGCTCAATATATCGCGTTTTCTGAAAGAATGCATATGTTGCCTAAAATCGAATTTAAATCACTATAATCAGAATAATTGGCTAAAGTATTAAATTGTAATTTTTACAGCATCAATCGAATTAGTGGATTTTATTTAAGATAAAAATGTGTTGATATTGACAAGCTATATTAGTTTTTGTACTATAATGAATGCTAGCTAGTAGCTATATGAATATAATGAATGTACTATAATGAATGCTACCTAGTAGCTACTCTAGTTAATAGCTAGAGTAAAACTCAGGATATGGTAACATTAAATAAATAAATAAATAAAATTTAAAAAAAAAGAAGAAGCAGAAAACGAAAGCGAAAAGGAACTGAATACATTCGGAAGTTCCATTAAAGTTTACTTGAAGGAGACTCTCAGTGCAAGCACTCGAAAAGAAGGCTTACTATGGTGAAACATTAGAAACGTGTAGACAAAGTGTTAATACTATATGTGAGAAAATACTAAGGACAAATTGAAATACATCATAGCTACGTTTGGTGCTTTCTATATTATTTGTATCAATATTAATATAAGTACCGAAAAATACTTAAAAAATAGGTATTTTCGAAAATTTAAAGGAACAAAATTGCAGTCTGAAAATTTATAGCAGCGGAACTTTTGAAGTAATTTCATGCCTTCTGAAGGTCGCCATGAACATAACAATTTATAACTGTCAGCTTTTACAACTAGGAATCAGACAAACTCTATTGTCTGGTAAACCGGACTGTCTAGTAATGTTTTCGATACTGTCTAGTTTCCGGGAATGGCGATGTATGCAAGCTTTTTCCTCTTTCTGCCCTAAGAATAAACAGCTCATAGGGGAATTCTGAAAAAATATATAACCCTTTCATATATGTACTCATACCCTGATATTCACAATAGCGTTTCTTTATTTAGATAGCTTTGAGCATGCAAATTCAGTAAAAATCAGAAAACAAGTACCATACTTATAACAAAGCAGGTTATCTCAGTAAATGAAAGGAATTAAGTTCCGGCGATGGCAAGATTTTCCCATGGTTTGAAGACTAAGTAACTTATTCCTTTCAGAAAATTTTCTCGGAAAGCAAATCATCACTTACGGATAGAAGAATGTTCTAAGAACTACGGGACAAATTTATAATGGGAATAAAAGAATGAAAGAAATCGGAAACTCTTTTCTAGCAATCATTTTACTCCTCGAAAGTTGGTTTCAGTATCACCTTTTTAAGGAAATGACACATGAAATGGATTTCAGAAACTGAATCTCGAAATCATCAATAACTATCCAATATTCTGCATTTGTAAATATTTATTTAATTTGCATTTCAACCAAATGTTGAAAACAAAGCGGAAAAAAATCTCCTTACAAAAGGAAAAAAAAAAAAAAAAAAGATTCCCATTTTTTTTACAGTGATATTCGATTAACTTATATCAAAAAATCATATCACTGATGGATGCAATAAATACTAATTTCAGACATGTTACCTGTTTATGTTGTTAACTCTCTTTTGCAACTGAACACTGGTAGTTTAGCCTAAGTTTGAATTCCGGCGAATGCGTTCGCTGCTTGGTATTTTGGTGAATTTTAGGTTGAATATATCAAACCAGTTTCCCTGAAAAAGTCATCTACAAACGCATCCTTTTCCTCAAACAGGTGCCCATCGTATGCTGCCTGACGAATGTGCAAGAATTTTTCTTCTTTTACACAGCTTTCATAATCATATATTACCCACCAGCGGCCGAGCGGTAAAGACGCTGAACACTGCTAATTCGGTCCGAGGTTCGAATCCCGCGAACGGGCTGGCTGCATGGTCGTTTTCGTGGTTTTCCTCATGTGTCTCGTGTATACGAGCCAGTTTCCCTTAGAAAGTCCTCCACGAAAGCATCTCTCCATTTAGGCAGATAACTCTCGTGTGCTTTGCCTTGGATAGCATTATACCAATAATACCATAATCACATATTATATTATTGAACATTTTTAATTTGCAAAACTATAAGTTATGGAAAACTCAATGACATATTTATTTAGATAAATAAAAAGATAAAAATTAAATGCGTCATCGACATCATTTTGTTAGTAATATCATTATATAATCTATTGTACTTTTTTTTTTTTTTTTAGTGTACTGGGGAATTAAAGAAAATTTCTCAGAAGTATCATCATGTTTTCGTAAACTGATATATAGTGTTAAATTATTATATTAAATTTCAGTTTATTATAGCAGAAATCGTAAATAGCTGCGTTATGTATAGCTCTTGCTTCGCTGAGCTTTCAGAAGTTAATCTGAAAGCTCGAATAATAATCGAAGAGCAGGTCGATTTGTTTCTCAGTGCAATCGCTGTGGGATCTTAATTCTACTGACCGATGTTCTATAAATTAAAAATATTTTGCCCTGCCTAAATTCTGTAGCTCTCTACATTCTAAAACTTTTGCCGTTGTCAAGTGCCAAATTCTTAGAATTTCGCCATCCCTAAATTTTCTTGTTCGATGCCTCTTTAAATTCTAAGAATTTTTCAGCCATTAATCTGCCTCCTGCCAGACGTGTTTTTCGATGCCACATGTGTCACTGAAAAAGTTGAAAAATCGGAATTTTAAAAGCAAACTTCCTACTTTTCATCAAATAAATTTTATCGATTAGCAGTGCTATGGAAGCATTAAAACATTTATGTAATAAATACACAAATACTTCAGAAACATTTTTTTCTCTCTACTGAAGAAAGGCCTGTCTCTGACTACCTGCGAATTTGATTAAGTTTTATCCAAAATCTACGTCAAAGCGTTTCTTTTTGACCTAATATTAAATTTTACATTGGCATGTTCCTGTCCCTGCTTGATGTTGACAAGATTTATTCAAAACTTACTGTTCTTATTTTTTATTTTAAAACAAACAATTTAAATGGAAATCCTCAGCTTGCTTTTATTTATTTAAATAATAACATTGGATAATGTGAATTGAGATCAAGAAGTAATTTGCGTATTTGAACCCAAAAAAATGTTAAACACCAATTTTGAAGCTTTTGTTTTGGTTTGCTTTATTTTTCCTTCAAAGCACGCGAGAGCTATCTGCCTAAAGGGAGGAATGCCTCCGTGGAGGACATTCCAAGAAAAACTTACTCGCGTCCACATTATGCACAGAGAAAACCACAAAAATTCCACTTTGAAAAGTAAAAGTGTCTAATTTTTTAGAGCGAGATTTTCCTAAGAATGAATTTAGCAATTTAATACAAGTGCTATATTTAATTAAGAATTAAAACAATGTTCTTTTGTGATTTACGTAAGGTAACTCTTTCTGTCAAAAATAATCATATGAAAATGCACCGAATTTCAGTACCATGTAATTTAGTTCGGAAACTGAGAGGTATCTGTGACTTCTTGTCTATATGTAGAAAATTTTTAATAAGGTTATTATAACTGAAATTTGTTTCAAAATATTCAATATTTCATAACTTCTATCAACCAATAAATGCGATAAAGTTAAACTTCCCTTTTATAAATATGAAACAAGATAAACGAAATAAATTTGTGGTAAAATGAATTACAAACATTATGTCGAAATGACCGACACTGAGCATGTGTTTGTTATTTTAATAGTAATTTAATTATCAATTACATGTAGCTTTCAATAGGAATTAGGTATTTTAAGCCTCTTATAAATTTTTTCTTAGCGTTAAAGCTCAATAACATGAATCAAAAGCAGAAAATTAATTAAACTACACTGTCTCACTAGTCGTAAGATTATATTACTGAAATATGCATATAAAAACAAATTAACATTTTATAAACGTACATTAAAATACCGAAACGCAATAAAAATCAATAACATTTATACTTAAAAAGCAACAAAGCCGGGCTCATGTGAATCACTAGAAGAGGCGCCAAATTGGCTATACGAATTCGAAAATTACTTTAATTATTAGAGGAAATAGGCTTCGTCAAACTTAAATCAATAAAACAAACCAAAAAAAAAAAAAAATTGCAAGAAAACCTGGAAATTAATGCAATATGCATTTCAGTGTTATTTCTTATTTATCAAAAATTTGGATTTCCAGAAAAAAATATCTTTTTTCGTCTAACCAAAGCATGGACACAAAACGTGTTCTTTCCTCCGTAAGGGCAAAAGCAGCCCATCTGCTTAATCGCCTCTAGGCGGTAATCAAAGGACAGTAGGAAACCATCACTTAAGTGAAACGACCTGTTGATCGCCCTGCAAGGAGGGGGGAAGAAAATCTAACAAAGGCCGTTTTCAGGACAATTTTGGTTCACTCTAAATGAAAAAAAAATTGTAAACATGGTTAATTTTTACTGCAGTTTTCGAGACGTAAATAGATTTGAATGCGAGCCGCCCGGTGGGTTAATATGGGAGAAATTGCACTTGTGTCCCTGGTATTTAATGAATAATAAGAGGAAAGGTAAGCATTTAGGTAGTGAAGGAATTATTTAATGCAGGAAAAACCAATTCATTAAGCATAATTCTAACATTATTTTGATAACATTTATGAAATCAGCCTGTGAAAATGTTCTATTCTAGCTACAAGATATATAGCAGTCTATTTAAGGTTTTATTAGAAAGACACACAAATAAAGGCCATTATTGGTTTTCGTGGTTTCCCCATGTGTAACGTAAATATGAGCCAGTTTATCTTAATAAGTCCTCCATGAAAGCATCGTTCCTCTTAAGCAGATACCCCTTGTAAACATCGCCATATTCAATTAATTTAACGTACAATTTCAGTTGCATTTCTGTAACATATAAATCGACACACCCAAAAGGAGTTATCTGAATGAGACGAAAATCTGTAGATGGATTGAAAACGAAACTAGTATGATAGGAATTTAATTTTTTATTTAGGAAATACAACTACAAAAGCAAAATAAATAAGGCAATGGCCCACCTTTAGCCCTAATGCAAGCTCTAATCCGGTTAGGCATTGACTCGTAGAGTTGGCGGATGTGCTCCTGGAGGATTCCTTGGCATATACTTTCAAACCGGCAAGTTAGATCGGCGCCATCCAGGGAAGGTCGGACATGGCTCCTCAGAGCCCAAACGTGCTCAGTTGGGGAGAGATCTGGCGATCGCGCCGGCCAGGGAAGTGTTGGAGACGCACGAAAACAGTTAGTAGAAAGGCATGCCGTGTGCGTCCGAGCATTACCCTATCAGGTTCAGTATTTCTCCTTACTTGCTTGGGGAACATTCCAGAACCTGACTGGGAACAGGGAGCTTACTAAAGCTATGTTCAATAAATGTGGGAAGTAGACAAGATACACAGGAAGGGTATACGAAACCCTTTATTTTTCACTCTTTACAATAATTTCCGAACTTCGGAATACAGAGACCAACCACTTGTGGTCTGAACGTAAGAATATAAAAATATTAACTAAACTCTAACTTAACTTTGGAATAATAAAGAAGGGCCTACGTGGAAGATTGGCAGTATATTAACAGGAAGCCGTATGTAGTACAGAGAACTGTTAACACTACAATACGTTTAAAATTATTAAGCGGATTAAACCTCTGGCCTGAAAGGAAACCAGCAACCGAGTAAAAACTGCTAAGGCAAGTGGTCTGCTTCTACTAACTCCTTCCTCTTTCTTGCTTGGCAAAAAGCCACAACTTAAGTACTTGGCGTTCGCCAGACAAATTTGCATAAATAAGTTAAAGCTTTTAATTCTGGTCGGAAGTAGAAAATAAGAAGTGATAGTAAAGATTTAAAATAAAATAAACGTTAGTAAATCTTAAGATCCTTACATACTTCCCGCCAGAGTTAATTAGTTTGAAACTGAGGTCTAAAACGACCTTGTTGAAAACTTTTAGCTCTAGAATCTAACGCGAGGCCAATCTTTTACAAACATTCCTCACTAGAAACTAGAAATTTTAAAAAAAATTTGTTTTTACATCATCAGCTCCATGGACAATTACTTTTCATCTGTACTGCATCTAAACAGGAGCTCTTAGTTGAAATCTGGTTCCTTACTAGTTTAATGAAATGTCACACAATTAAATGGCAAGTAACATGAATATTTATATTTCTCTTAACATTCTTATTTCATTCATGACGTTATTTAATTCTCTCCCCGTGCTCTCTGACATGTGTTGTAAAAGAAAACACCAAATACGAACGTGTTTATGTACAAGTGTTCAACACTACCGCCTGCAATCAAAACACTAACGTGTTAAAATTCAACATAACAAGACCTCATAACACACCTTATATTCGTCTCTAAACCCTGAGGTACTATTCTGAAAGTGGCTAACTTTGAAGTGTAGCGTCAGAGAGCCTAACTACATTCATTCAACCTTTAACACATATTCACAATAATTTGGCCTTTCTACAGTCACACAAATAAGTTTAAAATTTTTGGCATTACTTTCACTTTTACCATATCACAGTATTTCTTAACGCTTAAAATAACAGTTCACATTGTATATAAGAACATATTAACATGCCGTTAATTTTACGCATTTTAAAACATACATTAGTAGTACATTGTTAACTTCTATTCTTTTCCAAGCAAGTGCCAATTCTTCTACATTGAAATACTACATTTCAAAAGTCTTTCAGACTAAAACTTCTTTCTTGCCAGAATGTTTTAAATAAAATTTATAATAATAATTGTAATATAACTTTTACAATATTCAAGTATTTACACATTCCTATTATACATCAACTTTAGTTTTACTCGCAGGTAATTGAAAAACATAATACCAAAATAGGTAATAACTCATTTCTCGCCTTTTTGGCGATAAGGTAGACCTCACATGAGGTAAAACGTCTTGAAATCTGCCACTTGCAGTAAGAATGAAAGATTAACTTAAGTTTGCAAAGTAACATAAAATTTTACTCATCTTTGTGATATTCGGACATTCTTTTCTCTGCCCAGTCCTGGAAGGTAGCGAAGATTCGTGTTTGATTTATCCTCCTTCTTGTGTGGGCTCGCCCTTCAGTCCTTCCTCTAGGAGCTTTCTTTTCCCTCCAGTTCGGTCACCCTGAATACCTTCTTTTTCGCCTCTGCCTGTGGTCTTGGCCGTTTGATGGCAGCTGGTCTTGGCGGAACCGGGACACTTCTCTCTCGTTCCTGCTTGGATCTCGTTGCTGGCCGTTCAAATTTTCCTTGTGTCTTTTCCTCCGCCGCTGGTGGTCTTTCCGCAATTCGGCGACATTTGCTGCCTAGAGTCCTGTACGATGAGTAGATCTTCCGTTTGGGAGCCGGGTTATAGTTGCCGTTATTTCTCCTGGCTCTCTTTGCATTCGTCGTACTGCTCCCTTCTTCATTCTGGGGGTGGTCGTCCACTCTCTTTTCTGGTCTGTGGAACGGCTTCTTTTTCATGTTACCTTCAATTTTCCAACGGGGAAACTTTCTTTTCAATTGCTCCTGCCTCCTAATGGCTTGTCCTTGTGCTTGTCGTTGTTCCACCTCTGGAGCTTGTGCCTGCAGTGCCTGCCGTGCCGGATCCTGCAAAAGATCTTTAAATATTTGCATTTTATTACGGTCATAGTATGGTTTTATTTGGTCATTGTTTGCGGAGCATGTTTCACCATTCCTGGCTTTTAACACCACTACAGCGTGAGTTATTTATTCTATGACATATGGTCCTTCAAATCGTGGAAAAAATTTGGCGGTTTTATCTTCTGGTGCTGAAGAAAGTGAATGCTTAATTTTTAATACTTCATCTCCTACTTTATAAGTTACACCCCGTCGTTTCATATCATAATAGAGCTTCTGTTTTCTTGGTGCTACTTCAGTATTCTTCTTTGCTTCCTTAATTAGTTTTTCTATATCACCCATTTTAAATTCTGGGGCTCTTTGTTGCACATAAAATAATTTATCTAACGGCGTTATAATCTTTCTGCCTAAAAATAACTCAGCAGGAGTTTTGCCCGTTGTATCATGTTTTGCGGTCCTAAGGGCGAAAGCAAATTCATTGACATAGTTATCCCAGCTTTTATGAAAATTTTTAACATAACTACGGATAATTTTCACTATATTTCTATTGACCCGTTCCGCTATATTTGATTGCGGCCGATACGGGACCATTTTTAAATGACGTATGCCCAGTTTTTGGCACATGTCTTCAAATACATTACTTACAAATTGAGGACCATATATCATTATCCGATATAACTTTTAGGGGCGCCCCGTATTTTAAAATATATTTTTTTAAAATAGAATCAGTAATTAATTTCGCGGAGGCTCGTTTTAAGGGAACAATTTCGGTCCACTTACTAAAATGATCAACCATAACAAGGAGATAGCGACTTTTATTTAACTGACTTTTTGGGAAAGGGCCCAATAAATCGATGCCAATTATTTCATTTGGAAATTCGGATTTAATACTATTTAGAAACCCGGCCGGGCGGAAATTAATATAATTAACTGCTTGACATGTTGGGCAGGACTGGACATACGCCCTTGTTAACTTTTGCAGTTCAGGAAAATAGACTGCCTCGCGTACGCGTTGGATAGTTTTTCGAATACCAGCATGAGAAGCTAATGGGCTGTCGTGTAACTCGTGCAGGATATTTAATCTAAGACTAGCTGGGATAACAGGTCGAAATTCGTTGTTGGAATTCATAGTTTTTGTATAGAATAATAGACCATCTATTAGTTCGTAATGGGCCGCCCTATTTCTTATCGCCACAATATCTTGGTGGCTAAAATTTTCAGGATCCTTTAAATACTCATAAATGCTTCCAAACTCAGGATCCTTACCCAGTTCGGTTATTACAGTTTCTCGGGAATTTATTGTACATGCTGTGAGCATTGCCACCTTTACAGTATTACCTTCTTCATCTATTTTTATTCTGGATAGGGCATCTGCTACGATATTTTCCTTTCCGGGGGGTATGCTTGATTACCAGATTATATTCTTGTAGCTTGAGTGCCCATCTTATTAACCTTGGGGATAAGTTTTTCCCTGAGTACAATCTAGTTACCGCCGCATGATCAGAGTATACTGTTATTGGCGCCTTTCCAAAATAGACTCGGAACTTTTGCACTGCTAACAGAACTGCAAGTGCCTCTCTCTCGGTCACGGAATAATTTCTTTGTGTTTGATTTAAAGTTCGACTAAAAAATGCCACGGGCTGCTGATTTTGCGAAAGTACCGCTCCTACCGCATAATCCGAAGCATCCGCTGAAATTTCTAAATTCTCATCCTTTTTAGGAAATTTCAACACAGGGGCTTGCGTTAATGCTTGCTTTAATTTTTCGAAAGCACTATTGGCTTCGGCATTCCACGAGAATCTTGCCTTTTTCCTTTTTAATTTTAACAATGGGACAGCAATAGCTGCAAAATCTTTTATAAAGGACCTATAATATGAACAAAGTCCTAGAAAAGAAGAGATCTTCTTCGCCGTATTTGGCGGCGGATACTTTTGTACAGCGATTATTTTTGATTCGTCTGTCTCGATTCCTTTCTGAGATATTTTGTAACCTAAATATTTTAATTCAGGGGTTGCAAATTTGCACTTTTCGACATTAACTTTTAGACCGGCCTCATTTAATAATGAAAACACCTGTCTTAAGTCCTGTACATGTTGGTCCAGATTATCACTAGTAATAATGATATAGTCTAAATAGATAAATGTGGACTTTCCAAGAACAGGCCTTAGCACAATGTCCATACATCGCTGAAATGTTGCCGGTGCCCCTGAAAAGCCAAACGGCATACGCAGGAATGCATAAGTGCCAGACTTGGTTATAAAAGCAGTCTTAGGCACATCTTCCGGTCTAACCCCTATTTGAAAATAACCAGTCGTTAAGTCTAAAGTCGTCATATATTTGGTAGACGTTATGTTCCTTAGAATTTCTTCAATAATAGGTAACGGATATACCGGATATTTAGTTATAGAGTTTAATTTACGATAGTCAATCGCGAAACGCCACCTTTGTGGATGTGTTAATGGATAGTCATTGTTTTTGTTGCATAAAACCACCGGGCTAGCATAACTACTTGAGATGGGCGTTATTATCTTTTTACGTAACATATCCCTAATGTGCCATTCTATAATTTTTCCTTTATTCTTATCATACCGGTATGCTTTGTGGCGAATTGGCATTGAATCTCCGGGGTCGATACTATGGTTAGTAACTTGAGTAAATCCTGGAATATCACTAAATAACGAAGCAAATTCACTTACCACTTCTCGGATTCTTTTTTGCTCTTCCTTAGGCAGGTGGTCAAGGTTTAACATTGGGGGTTCCGTTTTTTCTTCTCGAACTGGTTTCATCGTGAGCTTAAGGGACGCTTCATTAAAATCCAGCGTTGCTTCTGCCTCTGAAAGAAAATCTATCCCTAAGATAATATGTGCTTGCAGATTCTTTACTATAAAAAACATAACCTTTACTTGTTCGTCCTTGATACGGACGTATAGCGGTAATTTACCTATGCACTTGCATCTTTCCCCTTGCGCAGCTAACACTGTCGTATTATCCGAATTATATATGCAGTATTTCCGAAAATACTTCCTAAAAAACTCTTCTGCCACACAGGAACACTGCGCGCCTGTATCCAGGAGTGCGGGGGCTGGGATGTTATTCACCAACACTTCAATCTTCGGAAGAGTCAAATTTTTCACCATTACTGTATTTAACTTGAAGGAAGAGGGGTTTTCTTGGCCTTCGGATTTCCGCACCCTCCCGTCAGCAGAAATCCGTTTTAGTTTAAATCATTTTTTCTTTCCATGCTTTCCTTTTTCCACTGGCCTTGAGACTTATTTCCTAGATTGCTATTGAACTGTCGACGTTCGCCGGCTGTTTTTGGATGCTCGGGTTTCCTTGCCCACTGATTCGCTTTGCTTCCGTATCCGTGTGCTTGACTTTGCTGTGGTCTTGGCTCACCAAATTGGTTTCGTTGTTGATATTGGCGTCTTCTTTCAATGTCCGCCGTTCTTCTACTTTCAAACTGGATTGCTAGCTCAAATAACTTTTCCAGTGTAGTCGGATTCCTTAATTCAATAAAGTCTTGTACTTGGGGAAGTAACCTCGTCAAAATCACTTGAATTATCTCAGGATTCGGACGGTTTCCATACAAGAGTTTGAAGACGTGAATTTTTCTTAAAATAAAGGTGGAAAGATTTTCGATTCTTTGCTGATATATGCTGAAAAGTTCCGTTTCTAATTTCGCACGATCCCTTACGACAGGGAAGGCTTTTACTAGGGCAGTCTTGAAATTTTCGTAAGTATAGGTGGGACTTCCTGCTTGACCCAAGAGACTTCTGCCTATACATTTGAACCAATTAAGCGCTTGGCCCCTCAAAGCGCTAGTAGCTAAGGTGACTTTCTGGAACTCATGCACTGAATACAGCATGAAGTGGTCATCCAATTTTTCCAAAAAACTGGTTACCAGTGAGTTTCCATTAAATGTTGCTTCTGGTTTCATCGAAGCGCGCATGGTCTGGACGATGTAACCAAATCCTTCCAGGGCGGCAGCTGGCATTTCTGGATTCTGAGCCGCTTCTGCAGGCAGCACAGGTTCTTCTTGAAACTCGGCCATGGTAATTCTTCTTCGTCGGGCGCCACTATCAGGTTCAGTATTTCTCCTTACTTGCTTGGGGAACATTCCAGAACCTGACTCGGAACAGGGAGCTTACTAAAGCTATGTTCAATAAATGTGGGAAGTAGACAAGATACACAGGAAGGGTATACGAAACCCTTTATTTTTCACTCTTTACAATAATTTCCGAACTTCGGAATACAGAGACCAGCCACTTGTGGTCTGAACGTAAGAATATAAAAATATTAACTAAACTCTAACTTAACTTTGGAATAATAAAGAAGGGCCTACGTGGAAGATTGGCAGTATATTAACAGGAAGCCGTATGTAGTACAGAGAACTGTTAACACTACAATACGTTTAAAATTATTAAGAGGATTAAACCTCTGTCCTGAAAGGAAACCAGCAACCGAGTAAAAACTGCTAAGGCAAGCGGCCTGCTTCTACTAACTCCTTCCTCTCTCTTGCTTGGCAAAAAGCCACAACTTAAGTACTTGGCGTTCGCCAGACAAATTTGCATAAATAAGTTAAAGCTTTTAATTCTGGCCGGAAGTAGAAAATAAGAAGTTATAGTAAAGATTTAAAATAAAATAAACGTTAGTAAAACTTAAGATCCTTACGACCCTGCTGAAATGTAAGCCCAGAGTTCCGCGAAAGGAAGAGCAAAAATAAAGGGCTGGAATCTCATCGAAGTGCTGCCGTGCTATAAGGGTGCCACACCAAACGAGGCCGGCTGTCAAATGAAATGGCACCCCATACCATAGCTCCTGGGTATCTCGTTGACAGTATCCAGATGAGTATGCATTGCTGTTCTGAACGTCTCCAGACATGTCTTCGCTAGTCGTCGGAACTCACGTCGAAGCAAGACTCATCCCTGAAAGCAATTATATTCCAGTCTGTTAGATCCCAGGTCGAATACCTCCGGCATCGCTGCAAATATGCTTAACGGTGTGCAATGACTATGGGTAGCCGGCGCAATGCCTTCTGTGACTTCAGCTCCCGTTCCCAGAGTCTCATTATCACTTGTCATTGCACTGATGTTCCGGCTATACGTTGGATTAAAGCATCAGAGGCTGAGGTTGTGAACATGTTCGGACGATCACTTTGTCCTTGCGTTCTGCTTTCGCTTTTGCTCGACCGTTACATTCTTGACACCATGGTTCACTCATTCCTGTCAACATCATAGAATGGTCGCATCGCTCGGATCCAAATATCTAGCAATTCTGCGGCCACCCTCATTCCTTTATTCTTAAATAGTGACATCTGCTCATACTTCTGACGAAACCGTCTACGAGACGTTGGTACAGTCCACCTAGATCGACGGACCCATACTCGTATGGAAGTTATGCATTATCAGTGGAATATCTTCCGTTTTATGTACCATCCGTCCATAGCTTAGTTGGCAGAGCAGTGGAGTGTAGAGGTGTTGACACAGCTATTCATTTCATCTGGATGCTTCGCTGGAGCTGCATAGCTTGTCAATCATTCAACACTAAATGTTAATCATTTCCATATTTCGTCGTAAGGTATAGCCATACGCAATTTCTACCTATTTGAATAACTTCTCAATGAGTTGATTTCTTTGTTATAGGCTGTATATATACCTGTATGTACGTACGATAGATTTCAATTTATTTGCAACAGTACTTATTTGTCAGCTGATAACATTACGCTACTGCCTATTAAAATTGCAACATCATGAAGGCGACATGCAACAAATGTCAAATTTGCATGAACCCCAGTACTGCAATGGACGTCATCGACGAAACTGGGCACAGGAGTGCACCATATCGTGATTCAAACGAAACCTATTCTGCGTACAGCATGAGAACCAACGCATCCGTGTGTGAAGGCATAGAGGAAAAGGAACGTTGCCAGCTTGCATTCGTGAAAGTCATAAGGGCTCAGCACCTGGCGTGCTGGCATGAGGTGCCAATCCACGTTCATTCTGGTCACCTCTTGTTCCCATAACCGGTAATGTGGGCAAATGTCGTTACATTTGTGAATTTTAGCTAAATTCAGCTGATTGCTGTCCTTTTCAGCACACAGATTTCTGGCTATAATGTTAATTCAGAAATAAGTATTTTTTAGCAAAACATTCTTTCCCTAAGCGAGCGTTCATCGCTACTTCTGCCGCCATTAATTTTTGGTGATAACACCTGATTGCTCCTTTTTTAACACGTGACCCCAACGCATCCGCAGACATACGGATAGAAGTTGAACATTGCTGAACTCCATCCGTATGTCATCCGTCACCGCACATCGACCGGATTGCAGATGTCAATCAAAGTGAAGTCGCTCGCTGATTGGAGAAACGCATAGACACCGCAACGGGCCTTTAAAGCCGCGTTTCCACTGCTGATTTTGCTAAAAAATACTTATTTCTGAATAAACATTATAGCCAGAAATCTGCGTGCTGAAAAAGACAGCAATCAGCTGAATTTAGTTAAAAAAAGATAAGAAGAATAAGATAACTGCAACTACAGTACTTGTTCGCAAATAAAATCAGGCGTTCAAGAAAATCAGCAGCAAAAATTATAATTCCAAGTCCATGAAATAGCAAAATTTGTCCTGACAATTATTTCCTAGTTCTGCATACTTATTTGCCTTTCATGAAAATGAATGTTTGACTATATCAAACTGCTATAGCAAATTAGATATGATTAAAAGATCTGTTATTTTTTTTCTTTTGAAACAGGTAAAAACTAAAAACGTTAATTATAAATTAAATTTGATAGCCGTTTAAATTTTCCACTGCATTAAAGAGTATGTTAAATTTGTATTTCCCTTTATAAATATTTCTTTTTGGCTAACATATATTTTTAAGCACATGAAATATATTTTTAGCAGCCCGTTTAACTTCAATCGGAACGCCACTTTAAAAGATAATGTTTTTTGTAAAAAATGTACTACAAGCTGAAGAACAAACTGGTGAATTTTTCAGACGATAGCACACTGAAATAGGACAAAAAAATTTAGTTTTAAGAATTGATTTACTTGATGATGTATATAAATCAAAATATGCATACGACTCCCCTGTGATGCTAGTTTAGTGGTAAAGCTGACAGTAACAATGTTTACTTTTGGGGGTCGTGAGTTCGAATCCCATACGCTTTTTGCACACTCTCTGCAACTTTCTTAGCTTTTTGTTCCATTTTGATCTATATTCGTGTTCTATAATTTATTTCTATTATTATATGCGTTAAATATATTGTTTTATTTATGCTCTTATTTATTTAAATTCACCCCGAAAAAAGTTTGAAAATTATATATTACTAATTTAAAGCATACCCTGTACACTCGGTCGCAAAAGTATTCGAACACCGGTACCCTATCAGAAAATGACAAGATGGCGTTTTTTCTCTCTTTCCTTCGTGTCATTCCATCCTAGGTGTTTCTTCTTTCCCCATCTTGGAGGAGCGGGACTTACCACGCTTCTCTCACTCTGTTTGAAACGGGAAACCATTTTGGGGGGGGGGGTACTTTGGAAGTCCGTACCCCGCTGTTTTGTTTTTTTCTGAATTCGTAAAACCATTTTTGAAGGGAAAAAAGGACTCTCTGATCTTCGAGGATTGGGGGGGAATGAACGATCTCTCTCTGTCTACGCGATCTCTCTCTGTCTCTTTGAATTTAGAAAGTATTTCGAGACTTTCTAACCTTGGAAAATGGAAATGAACACTCTATATACCCTCTCTCTGTTCTTTTTTTGAATTGGGTAGCCATTTTGGAGGATTCCCTAACCTTGGAAAACTGGAAATGAACGCTCTACACGATCTCTCTCTCATTGAAATAGATCGCCATTTTTAAGACTCCCTAACGTTGAAAAAAAAAATTCAAATGAACGCTCTACACCAATTTCTCTCTCTCTTTTGAAATGGGTCGCCATTTTGCGACTCCTTCTCCCCCAAACTTGGAAGAAAAGTGGAAATGAACGCTCTACACAATCTCTCTTTTGAAATGGGTCGCCATTTTGCGACTCCTTCTTCCCCAAACTTGGAAAAAAAACTGAAATGAACGCTCTACACAATCTCTTTTTTGAAATGGGTAAGTCATATTTTTTTAGGATTCTTCCCCTCCCTCCTTCTAACCTTGGATAATAGAAATGAACGCTCTACATCCTCTTTCTTTGAATTAGGTAACCATTTTGAGACTCTCCCATCTTGGAAAAAAGCAACTGAAAAAATGAACGTTCTATACGCTCTGTCTTTGAATTGGGTAGTCATTTTTGGGGGATTCTTCCCATCTTGGAAAATGGAAAAGGAACGCTTTACACCTTCTCTCTCTCTGAATTGGGAAACCACCAAGATTGGTATGTATAATTTTTTTTATTGTTATCATTACCCTCTTACAAAATTTTTTTTTGTTTACATTTCCGATGTGATTTCAGAACAATTCAATTTCATCCGAAGATAATTGATCTAAACAATTTTTGACCCACCAATCCGTATTATTATTATTTCTTTCTTCTTCTTCTTCTTCTTCAGGATCCATCCAACTTTGTAAGTCCATATAATCTTTCCATACGGGAAAAGCTGGATTCTCCCCAGATTGTACTCTTGAAGTCTCTTTGGGATGAGTGGGAGGATCCACGATATTTGAACCCGGCTGAGATTCTATTTCCATGACCTCTGGACACGTTAGAACTTCTGGACCCGACTGAGAATTTTTCTCCATGAATTTTGGACACGTTGGAGCTGCTTGAACCGGCTGAGATTCTATTTCCATGACGTTTGGACACGTTGGATTTTCTGGAGGCAGCTGAAGTTGGACGACCTCCATGATCTGCGGACACGTTGGAAAAGAAGAAGAAGAAGTTGGAAAAGGTTCTGGAGAGTAGTCCGAAGGAGGCTGCTTGTCTGAACCCGTCTGCGAAGAAGAAGAAGAAGAAAATTCCAGGTTCTTGGATGAATTTTCCCCGTAAGCAGGCATGTTACGATAAGTCGACCGTTTTTTAATCGGTAATTTTTTCTCTTCTTCTTCTTCTTCCTCCTCCTCTTTCTCCTCTTCCTCATCTTCAATGGTGATGATTTCGATTACTTTCCGTTGACTCGTTCCGAACCCTGACGGTTTGATCCATCTGCACTTATCATCTAAAGGAGGGATGGGAGAGAGTGGTCGTGGATCCTCTCGAAATATCATCGGCGTTTGAAAAGGAATCTGTTTTTTTATTTGTTTCCAAAGCGTCCACGGGCATCGATCCACGAGAAAGAGGCTCTTCTGGATCGTGAGGATGAGGTAGCACGTTTTCGGAGGAATGACATAGTTTTGGAAAGGTCTTAAAACATCTTTCATAAATTTCGTCCTGTCGGCGATGTTAAAACTTCTTTCCTGGAGATGGAGCGACGAGGTTTCGTAATAGACGAGGGGGGAAGCTGTAGTCTGAACAATATGCACTTTGTCCTCGGCCGTCGTTCTGACTCCAAATGTAAAATATCTTTTCGTGAGAAAAATATTTCTCCATCGAAAATTTATGCGGGGATCCGTATACCTTCGATATGTTTGAATAGGCCGTCTCAAAGCTCGATTCACCCGGTTGCAAGAGCTGGGAGATTCCTCTTTCGTTTGTTGAGATTGGAATAAATTCCCATACAGGTTTTGAACGAGCAAGGATCCGACATCCTGCTTGAAAGAGACGATGGCTCGATAAATGGGTAGATGTGGAATAAATTTTGCAGAATGACATGCCAGAAAGATTTTCAGGTTTGTGATTTGCTTGAGCGTTTTCAAATCCTCTACACCCGAAATGGGTTGAGTCGGAAAAACATCGAACAGCGACATGGCTCCTAATGGGGGAAAAAAATTTCATCTCACACAGTGCTGTCCGCCTTCTTATATATATACACACACACACGAACGTAAAATCGCTATGACGTCTTAGTTTCATTCTTTTTTTTTTTTTTTTTTTTTGGTTTGAGTGGGTCGGAATGCGGAAGTGAAAGTCATCATGAACTAACCATGAACTTCCCCAATTTTATTTTTTCAGTTACCCTTTCTCTATCCCAAGGACGTACAGAGTTATATATAGAGAGAGAGAGGAAGAAGGGGGGAGGGAACTCTCTCTTTCTCTCTATATATGTAAAATAGAAAAAGGAGAGCCAAACAGTTGTTATGTTTTTTGGAAGAAGTCGATCATCATGAAGAATCCCCAGCTCACCACATGTATCCCTTTCAAATATAAAAAATTTGAACTTTCTTTTTATATCATCCAAGGAGTTCTTTACTTGAAAGTCTCCGATTTTTCAAAATTTGCGGGGTATCATATCGTGGGAGCTACCACAAGATGCGGCATTCCTTTCTGGCCGACGAAAAAATTTTCACGGCTCGTGAAATTTCAACTTTGGATTCACAAATTTTGTCGATGAAAGGAGCCAAATATCATTACACGTCTACCTTTCTAACCCTCCCTCAATTAAACCATTCATGAATTGTCTTCAGAAGAAAAAAGGAATTCTCGTTCATTTTAGCGATTGGTTGCACAAATTTCTGCACGAAACTCTCTCGATTGTGAGGACTGGGAAGAATCCATATTATATTCTCGAGGACAATCATCTGAACGAGACCACGACTTTTCAAAAAATTATCGAGCAAGAAAATATAGAATGGTTGAAAAGCTACCCCATCTCTCTCACCGATGATGAGTATGAGAAAGCGGGGGAGCCTGTTCAGAAGAAGAAAAAGTCTATCCTCATCCATGAGGACGAGGACACGAAGGAATCTGTTCGGATTCCTCTCCTTCCTTTGTCAAACCCCATCGAGAACGAAAAATCAATCCCTTTGTCAAGACCCCTCAAGAATGAGGAAGGACCTGCCCTCCCTTTGTCAAGATCTCTCGAAGAGGAAAAACCTCTCGATTTGTGAAGACTCTCCGAGGATAAGGGAACCGAAACTTTTCTCCCTTTGTCAAGATCCCTCGAGGAGGAGGAGGAACCGCTCAATATTTCCAAACAGGATTCTCCTATATCTCTTGAGGATCCGAGAGAAATCATTCTTCTGAAAAACAATGTAGGGACGATCCTCAGAAAAGACCCTCTGATGACACTAGGCTTCTCTTCCAAAAACGGTTCTGCAATAATAATAATAATATGACACCTTCTTCTTCTCAACAGGATCCTAGAGAATTTGCAGATAAATGCACTCAAACCAATCCCTTTATAGTAACCTTTTGATTAGAGAACCTCTGTATTAGCTTTGGGAGGGACAAAAAAGAAATGAGATTCTACAATGTTTGTATGACAGTTTAGGAAAAAAAGGGAGGAGATGGGGAAGTAAAAAAGAAAAAACCTTGTGAAAATCAATGAGTATATCTGGCTCAGAATGAAAAAAAAGTAATAAATAAATCAGGAAGAGCGCATTCTTAAGAAAATGGTGCTGTCTCGCCAATCGAAAAATCGAGTCGGCTGGGAAAAATCGATCCCGAGTCGATCCTGAGAGCTGGAAAAAAATTTTCTCTGGCTCAGATTTAAAAAAAAAACTTTTTGCTAATTTTTATGATGTCTAAAGACATCATAAAAATTAACTTGACCTCCCCTATTTTGGATTGAATCAGGTCTCAACATGTTTCAACATGCTTCTAAAGCAGATATCCGAGAAAGAGATGACTCAGTCTTTTCTTAGAAATCTATTTTTAGAAAGGGGAGACATCATTCCCAGACAAAAAAGGATATGTAGTTAATTTTATGATGTCTAAAGACATCATAGAATTAACAAAAAGTTTTTTTTTTAATCTGAGTCAGAGAAAATTTTTTTCCCAGCTCTCAGAAATTTTTTCCCAGCCGACTCGATTTTCGATTGTCAAGACATCGCAATTTTTTTTAAGAATGAGCTCTTCCTGGAGTTCTGTCAAAATTGCATTGTGCTGGATCCATCTTGCGAATTTCTTCTCTGTGTCTTTAAATAATAATGATACCGAACCGCTTTTTGTAGAGCGCAATGGAAAAAGCCTTTTGTGTGGTTAGGACAATTCATGCGTTCGATCCCATTGTATTTGAGAATCTCTTGCGTCGATCCCGAAATGTGACTCATGGATCTTTGCAACCATTTTTCTAAAAACCGCCGTTTCGTGTCTCCTCGCACCCAAATCACGGAAAAGGGTTCCGTCAACATCGTTAACACACATGGAAAATAACTGTACGGAATTTCTCTTTCGTACCACGACAAGCCGTGATAATAATCACTCGCCCGCACAACGGTTCGTTTTCCTTTTCGGTGAGCATTTCCATGGAAACGGGGGTTTAAAATCAAATACCCCTCGAGAAGTGCCGTCTAACGTGACGTAAGCCAATTCTTTCACAATAAAGGATCCTTGAGAATCGTAGAAACCTTCAAAGTAAAGCACGAGTTCCATATTGTCATTTTTTCTTTCCAAGGTGACCTTTATTATTTATATATTTTTTTATTAAGATGCGCACGATAATATATTGGGGGGGAGGGGAAATGTGACCTTTTCCCAGAATTCATAGGACTGTCACGTGCTCCCTTGCCTATCTCTCTCTCTATATATAAAAGAGGAGATGGCACAGAGAACGCTATCCTTTTTCCTTCAGGACACATACAGAGAAAGAGAGAATTTTCTTTCTTTTTTTTTTGTTGTTTCATTGAATATGGAAAACCTGAGCGCCAAACCTCTCAAAGGTTCCTATATTGTTTTGGATATGGAATCCTTTCTCTGCCATGATCAAAAGACTGGAGATATATGTTTCATCTTGAAAGAGCTGGGCTACCTCACCTATGATTTAACTTTATGCGGATCTATGATATTTCTCCCTCCTGTTCCTTACGATGACTTATCGTACCGCAATCGAGCTGTCGTCAACCAGACCAAGCGGACCCGACACGGCCTGGAATGGAACGACGGTCGTCTTTCCTACGAGCATCTTCCTACGATCCTGAAAATGCTGACCGAAAATGTGGAGGCGATTTACGTCAATGGATACGATAAAGCTGAATTCTTCAGCAAGCTGTGCCAGCGGCCCGTTTACGAGTTTTACGTCCCCGGGAAAACCGAGTGGCGATACAAGACGAAATGCACGCGACACCAATTTTTCCCCAAGCAGCACTTGCTTCATTGTGCCGAGAAAAAGGTAAAGCATTTTCGAATTCATTTGAAAGGAAGCAGTTACGTTCTCTGGAAACTACACTCCCCAGAGAACAAAACCGTCGAAAAAAAGGAAGAAGAAGAAGAGGAAGAGGAGCCAGAGTTCCCTTTTTAATGATGTGTTGGTTTCTTTTCTTTTTTTCAATAACTCCACCAAAGTCTATATACGAGAAGAAGAAGAGGAATCTTCCAAGTTACACAAAACATATATATAGAGAGAGAAAAATGATTTCACAACCCTTCATGAATCCCAATCTCTCACACATACTCTGTTCTCTCTTGCTTAATCCCTTTTTTCCCTTACACTAAGAGAGACTATGAGTACCGAGGAAACCTTAGCAGTACAAGTGGAAATGCTTTCAAAGAGATTAGAGGAATTAAGACAGGACTGGTGGACAATTCCGCCGGCTAAAGAGGAAACGGTTATCGATTTCAATAAACCGCTGTTCTTTCACTCTCTACCCCAAAGAACGAAACAAGTGCACTCGCCATGGAAGAGTTCCAATGAAAAAAACAGAATGCAACTAATTTGAGTAGTTCATTTCAACACATGAATATTTCCTAAGTATCCCCACCCGTAAAAAGTGTAGAGAAATGGGATCAGTCTTTTTGTTTTTTTCTCCCTTTCCATCGTCGGAGAAAGAATCTCAACGGCCTGTAGATTCCTAAAAAACATTTCTATCCCAAGTGACAGGTGTACAACGACATATATTCATCTAAAGCCAAACTGGCAATGTTTAAATAGATAAGAGAAAAGCTATTTGTTTTTAAAAAAATGACGCTGTCTTACCAATTGAAAATCGAGTCGGCTGGGAAAAAAATTCTGAGAGCTGGAAAAAAATTTTCTCTTGTTGAGGTTTTAAAAAAAAAGCTTCTTGTTAATTTTATGATGTCTTTAGACATCATAAAATTAACGACCTATCTTTTTTGTCTGAGAATAATGTCTCCGCTTTTCTAAAAATAGATCTTTAAAAAAATGGGGTCCAAATCTATTTTTAGAAAGAGGGAAACTTTATTCTCAGAAAAAAAGGAGGAATATAGTTCATTAAGTTCTTAGAATTATATTCTTAGAGAAATTGGAAAGATTCCAATGGATCATAGTCTATTTTTATAAAGAGGAAGACTTCTTTCCCAGAGAAAAAAGGGAACAGAGTTAAAAGAAGTTTTTGGAATTCTTCTCTTAGAAATTGGAATGATTCCAAGAATGGGTGATAGTAGTATTTTTCTCTTTCCATCGTCGGAAATGAATGGAAATCTGTTTTAGAAACATGTTGAGATCTGATTTGAAGCAAATAAGAGGAGGTAGAGTTAATTTTGATAATGTCTAAAGACATCATAAAAATTAACAAAAAGTTTTTTTTTTTTTGTTTTCTTTAATCTGAGCGAGAGAAATTTTTTTTCTCGGCTCTCAGAAATTTTTTCCCAGCCGACTCGAACTCGACAAGACATCACCATTTTCTTAAGAAATGAGCTCTCCCTGATTTCTTTCAGTATTCAAAGTTTCACTTCAATTCAGTCTGTGCTAAATACAAATGACTACATTGTGTATGGAAACAGATTTTATTCATCGATCCCCATTTTTTTGTGGAAAGTGGATGTTTCTGTTCTGTTAACGCATTTTTTTTCGCTGTGTAGAACCCATTTCTCTCTATTGCTCTTCATGAAAGATATGTATCCATTGACATTCCATGATCATCCTCTCATAGCCAAGATTGGATTCAAGAGCTTATCGAAAAAAACTGGTTTGAGTAAAGGAAAAAGTACATTGGATAAGACCATTTTTTTAAAATTTCTTTTCCAACGGACCATTTCCTTCACTCAACGCGGTTTTTTTCGCCTCCTCCTTGACGGAACGGAAAAAAAAACGAATAGGAGAAAGTCTATCAGGTTCAATGTTCCGTCTTACTTTCTTCGGGAACATGCAAGGACCTGACTCGGAACAGAGAGCTTACTAAAGCTATGTTCAATAACTGTGGGAAGTAGACAGGATACACAAGAAGGGTATACAAAACCCTTTATTTTTCTCTATTTACAATAATTTCCGTACTTCGGAATACAAAGACCCACTACTTGTGGTCTAAACGTAAGAATATAAAAATATAACTAAACACTAACTTAACTTTGAAATAATAAACGTGGAAGATTGGCCTTATATTAACAGGAAGCCGTATGTGGTACAGAGAACTGTTAACACTACAATACGTTTAAAATTATCAAGAGGATTAAACCTCTGGCCTGGAAGGCAACCAGCAACTGAGTAAAACTTCTAAGGTAAGCGGCCTGCTGCGACTAACTCCTTTCTCTCTCTCGCTTGGCAAAAAGCCACAACTTAAGTACTTGGAGTTCGCCAGACAAATTTTGCATAAATACGTTAACGCTTATAATTCTGGCCGGAAGTAGAAAATAAGAAGTGATAGTAAAGCTTTAAAATAAAATAAACGTTAGTAAAACTTAAGATCCTTACAAGTCCCGTATATTATCTAAAAAAAATATCATCCCTTTTATATAGATCGCGTGATGCCACCTCTTTTCAACATGATTTCTTTTTTAGGTGGGGAGGGAAAAGAGTTTGAAGATGAAACTCCAATACAGAGGAGAGTTCATGATGGGCTTTTAAAAAAAAGTTTTTTTTTCTTGGTGTAAATTTTCTTTTGAAACATCCAACCAGATTAGGATTTTTTTTGCCCTTCCGAGGTGACCTTTAGAGGACAATTCCTTCAGGGTTCATCTGATGTGACCCTGACGAAATCGAGATAAACCACTCCTGTGAGTTGTTTTGTGACTATTTTTATTTTTTTTTCGGAATAAGGGGGAATGATCATGAGGGGGGAGTTAAAAAAAATACACAAAAATCGTTCTCACAACCCTTCCATATCATATAATCTTCATAAACATGTTTTTTTAATATCAAAGTCTTTCTATCATCACGTTCCTTTTTTAAGCAAAAAAGAAGGTTGGAATGACCCTGACATTTGGATGGTGTTGCGATGACGATTAGATGTCGCACGAGTATAAAAGTCTATGTCCTCAGCGAGATTTCTTCAGAACAGAAGAAGACGTGAACTGAGCTGGTAAGTCTATTTTTTTGTACTATGTAAAATCGATTTTATTCTTTTTTTTTAATTATCCTCAAAATTCATTTAAAAAAGAACGATATGACTTTAAAAAGATTTTTTTGTTTTCTTTTTTCTAGATCTTCCCCGTTATATATATATTTTTTTGAGATTTTTTTTCATTCTTTGTGGGAGACCGTATTCATTTTTTTGTTGTTCATCTTCATGGAGTGTTCAGATAATTTTATCGTGATCGATCTAGAAGGTTTACAGTCCTACAACCACAAGACGGGCCAATATACCTACATTTTAAAAGAATTGCGTTATGCGACCAAAGATCTTTTGACCGTGGGATCGTTGACGTTCGGACCTCCTCAACCCTTAAACCAACTGAGTTTCAAAAACCAAAAGACGAATGACTGGCTGACCCGAAACAGACACGGACTTCGTTGGAACGAGGGCCATATTCCCTGCAACCATTTAGCGCCGATTCTCGAATCGCTCACTCACACCTTCTCTACGATTTATGTGGTAGGATGCCAGAAAGCTAAATTCTTTGCTGAAATCTTGTACTATCAGAAACTCGTGACAGAAATTTATGTTCCAGGTGGAATCATTTGGAGGTACCGAGGAAAATGTGCCCGACATCATCGAATGCGGAGATTGTTGCATTGTGCCGAAAACAAAGTACGCAATTATCGGTGGCACATTCTAGAAGGGTGGCACATTCTATATCAATCACATCCATGCAGACGGAATGGAGGAGGAGGAAGAAAAAGAAAAAGAGAAGAAGAAGCCCGAAGAGGAGGAAGGTCCTCTGCAAACTTTTGACAAGGCCTACGATGAGTTTGAGAAGAATCCGTCTCCGGAAACGTACAACAACCTCCTCCACAAATGGGAAAATCTGACAGGTTCTCATGAGCCTCCGGAGATGAACGTTCCTCCTTCCTCTTCTTCTTCTTCTCCACCTATTTCTACCGAGACGGGGGCTTGGGGATACCTACCTGAAAATATTCCACATTATGATCCAGCAGCCTGTTGGGACGACGAACCTCCCAAAGGATGCTTTTTATTAGAGGATCCAAAAGCTACGCAAGTCAAGACCACTAAGACTTTATCAGAGTGTTGGGAAGACGACCGAACGATCCAGCAAAATGTTCCAAAATCCACTGCGACTTTGTCAGAGTGTTGGGATGACAACAAAATAGAAGAAGAAACGACTCAACCCAATGGCCCGATATCCAATGTGAATCTGTCAGTGGGTTGGGATGATGAAATAGAAGAGACGACAGAGAATTGGGATGACCGTTGTCAAAAATATTATTTGAATTTGTAAAAACTCAGGAGGGGAAAAAATAAATAAAAACAAAACAAGTAAGGTGGACAAAGGTTCTCCGCTTTCCCTATTTTTTTTATGGAATGGACTAAGAAGAGAGACGAATCAGGAGACCAAAAAAATGGGTCTTGGAGGGAATGAGTGCTAATGCATTCTATTCTTTCCGAGACCCATTTTATTGGGTCCTTCTCTCATCCAATCTTGGGGGGGGGAAGAACTTTGTAATATTTTTTTGGTCCCTTCTATATATAAAAATCCATTCATCAAGAGGCCAAAATTGGGAGGGAAATCTTGAAAATTTCCTCCACTGTAGATAAATTCAAATCGCTCTCCAGAAAAAAAAAAGAATCTTGTATGCAGATCTGCATTCTTGAACAGCTCGCAGTCATCTGATGCGAAAAAACTGGGAATGTTGAAAAAATGTAAAAAGAATCCATTCTTGAAAAAAAAATAGTGCCTCCTTGCCAATTGAAAAATAGAGTCGGCTGGGAAAAAATTTTTGACAGCCGGGAAAAAAAATTTCTCTGGCTCAGATTTAAAAAAAAAATTTTGTTGATTTTATGATGTCTTTAGACATAAAATTAACGACCTATCCTTTTTGTCTGGGAAGGATGTCTCCCCTTTCTAAAAAGAAGAAGAAAATTCCAGGTTCTTGGATGAATCTTCCCCGTAAGCAGGCATGTTACGATAAGTCGACCATTTTTTAATCGGTAATTTTTTCTCTTCTTTTATGATGTCTTTAGACATCCTAAAATTAACAAAAAGTTTTTTTTTTAAATCTGAGTCAGAGAAAATTTTTTTCCCAGCTCTCAGAAATTTTTCCCAGCCGACTCGATTTTCGATTGTCAAGGCATCGCCATTTTTTTTTTAAGAATGAGGTCTTCCTGGAGTTCTGTCAAAATTGCATTGTGCTGGATCCATCTTGCGAATTTCTTCTCTGTGTCTTTAAACAATAATGATACCGAACCACTTTTTGTAGAGTGCAATGGAAAAAGCCTTTTGTGTGGTTAGGACAATTCATGCGTTCGATCCCATTGTATTTGAGAATCTCTTGCGTCGATCCCGAAATGCGACTCATGGATCTTTGCAACCATTTTTAAAAAAACGGCGTTTCGTTTCTCCTCGCACCCAAATGACGGAAAAGGGTTCCGTCAACGTCGTTAACACCCATGGAAAATAACTGTACGGAATTTCTCCTTCATACCACGACGTGCCGTGATAATGATCACTCGCCCTCACAGCGGTTCGTTTTTCTTTTTCGGTGAGCATTTTCCATGGAAACGGGGGTTTAAACACAAATACCCCTCGAGAAGTGCCGTCTAACGTGACGTAAACCAATTCTTTCACAATAAAGGATCCTTGAGAATGGTAGAAACCTTAAAAGTCGAGCACGAGTTCCATATTGTCTTTTTTTGTTTCCAAGGTGAACTTTATTATTTATATATTTTTTTATTAAGATGCGCACGATAATAGATTGGGGGGAGGGGAAATGTGACCTTTTCCCAGAATTCATAGGACCTGTCACGTGCTCCCTTGCCTATCTCTCTCTATATATATATAAAAGAGGAGATGGCAGAGAGAACGCTATCCTTTTTCCTTCAGGACACATACAGAGAAAGAGAGAATTTTCTTTCTTTTTTTTTTGTTGTTTCATTGAATATGGAAAACCTGAGTGCCAAACCTCTCAAAGGTTCCTATATTGTTTTGGATATGGAATCCTTTCTCTGCCATGATCAAAAGACTGGAGATATATGTTTCATCTTGAAAGAGCTGGGCTACCTCACCTATGATTTAACTTTATGCGGATCTATGATATTTCTCCCTCCTGTTCCTTACGATGACTTATCGTACCGCAATCGAGCTGTCGTCAACCAGACCAAGCGGACCCGACACGGCCTGGAATGGAACGACGGTCGTCTTTCCTACGAGCATCTTCCTACGATCCTGAAAATGCTGACCGAAAATGTGGAGGCGATTTAGGTCAATGGATACGATAAAGCTGAATTCTTCAGCAAGCTGTGCCAGCGGCCCGTTTACGAGTTTTACGTCCCCGGGAAAACCGAGTGGCGATACAAGACGAAATGCACGCGACACCAATTTTTCCCCAAGCAGCACTTGCTTCATTGTGCCGAGAAAAAGGTAAAGCATTTTCGAATTCATTTGAAAGGAAGCAGTTACGTTCTCTGGAAACTACACTCCCCAGAGAACAAAACCGTCGAAAAAAAGGAAGAAGAAGAAGAGGAAGAGGAGCCAGAGTTCCCTTTTTAATGATGTGTTGGTTTCTTTTCTTTTTTTCAATAACTCCACCAAAGTCTATATACGAGAAGAAGAAGAGGAATCTTCCAAGTTACACAAAACATATATATATAGAGAGAAAAATGATTTCACAACCCTTCATGAATCCCAATCTCTCACACATACTCTGTTCTCTCTTGCTTAATCCCTTTTTTCCCTTACACTAAGAGAGACTATGAGTACCGAGGAAACCTTAGCAGTACAAGTAGAAATGCTTTCAAAGAGATTAGAGGAATTAAGACAGGACTGGTGGACAATTCCGCCGGCTAAAGAGGAAACGGTTATCGATTTCAATAAACCGCTGTTCTTTCACTCTCTACCCCAAAGAACGAAACAAGTGCACTCGCCATGGAAGAGTTCCAATGAAAAAAACAGAATGCAACTAATTTGAGTAGTTCATTTCAACACATGAATATTTCCTAAGTATCCCCACCCGTAAAAAGTGTAGAGAAATGGGATCAGTCTTTTTGTTTTTTTCTCCCTTTCCATCGTCGGAGAAAGAATCTTAACGGCCTGTAGATTCCTAAAAAACATTTCTATCCCAAGTGACAGGTGTACAACGACATATATTCATCTAAAGCCAAACTGGCAATGTTTAAAAAATAAGAGAAAAGCTATTTTTTTTAAAAAAATGACGCTGTCTTATCAATTGAAAATCGAGTCGGCTGTGAAAAAAATTCTGAGAGGTGGAAAAAAATTTTCTCTTGTTGAGATTTAAAAAAAAAAGCTTCTTTCTATCCTTTTTGTCTTGAAATGATGTCTCCTCTTTCTAAAAATAGATTTCTAAGAAAGAATTGAGGCATCTCTTTCTCGGAAATCTGCTTTAGAAGCATGTTGAAACATGTTGAGCCCTGATTCAAACCAAAATATGAGTGGTATAGTTAATTTTTATAATGTCTAAAGACATTATAAAAATTAACAAAAAGGGTTTTTTTTTTTTTTTTTTTTTTTTTTTTTTTAAGCCAGAGAAAGTTTTTTCCGGCTCTCATAAATTTTCCTCAGCCGACTCGGATTTATCAGACACGACATGATTCAACTCTTTCTAGAATAAGCTCTCATTTACCTATTTAAACCATTCAAGTTTCGCTTCAAATTACTGTGTGTTGTGGAAACAGTTGGTAAGTTTCTATTTCGCAAATCATTCCAAACATGATTTATGTTTTATAAAAAAAATCCAATATTGGGAGAGAGAAATGGACTTTACGCTAAAATATATTGTGTTGATCTTCCAAGATTGACTTAAAGAAGTGATAAAAAAATGGGTCTGGAAGTAAAAGAGTGCATTAAGAAAAAAAAAGGATCATCTTTTTTCTCTCAATGCACCCGTTTCCTTCCAGACCCATTTTTTTGCCTCCTCAGAACACTCTTTCTTTTCTCCTCCTTCTCTTGAGAGGGATTGAAGAAAGAGGCTAGATGTTAAAAGAAGTTCTTTTCTTTTTTTTTCCTGGGGAAATATATATATAAAAATATTTGGAGGAGGAACAATTTTTTTTTGGTTGTTGTTGTGGATGCTTTTTCTTTTAGAAAGTGATGACTTTCGAGATATTCAATGACACCACCAAAGGATCCGTTTGAGTTTCGGCGACTTTTTCTTCACGAGGGTCAGTTTGCGATTGAGCCGTTTCATATTGTTTCGGATAAGTAGAATGTTCCTTCATGCCTGGATGCGGCGGTATATAGCGAACTCCCAGGTTCAACAGCGTGACGAAAGGAAAATTTTCCCCGGGATAGAGCAGTCGATAGACGGGCATGTTCGGAACGACTCGAATCAACGGCTGAGTCAACACGCTGTACACCCAGGCCAGAAGTTGATTGTTCTTAGGATTCTTTTCGGCCAGGTAAAGCATCTCTTCGCTGGAGAGGACATATCCTTCTTGAGAACTGCCAAGACTTTCGAGATCTTTGATTTTACGGAAGACGTGGTGCTCATCAAAGAATACGGAGAGAATGTCCCAGGTTCTTTTACTAGAAGTATGAATGAGCGGCAAAAGATCCGTTGCTTTCCAAAACAATCTTCCATCGTCCACATAACAGCGAACACACACAAATTCATTATATAAGACACGGATCATCATCTTGAATAGAGAGAAATATACGAATAATAGCTACGCACAGCAGTCTCTCTCTGGGAAAAAAATAGAGTATGAAGCGCTGTCTTCCACTCGCCTCTATATATACGAGAAGACCGCGTGATGTGGGACGTGACTGTTGACTTCTAGGAAAAAATGGATCAAATTTGTCTACCTCTCTCTCTCTATGACCTTCTAAATTTTTTGTTTGTATAAAAAAATGACTCCTCTCTTTAAAGGTCATTAGATATATAACGATTGAGAGGAAAAAAACAACAACCATCCTTTGTATACATAATGACCTTCTCCTAGGGACCCCTGTCATCTTCTCGAAAGCTACGTGATAACTCGTTTTTGATGTTGTTGTTGTTCTAGAGTTTATCAACTTTGTAGACACTTGAAAATTATATATTGACCTCCCTATGACCTTCACAAACACTCATGTGTTTTTTATACAATTCTATTTTTTTAGGTTTCATCAACCTTGTTATTCTTCTTCCTGTTCTACGCTCCGCCCACTTTCTCTCTGAGGAGTCTATATAAACGGATCGCCAGCGAGCTCTTGTTCATATTAGAAGAGTTTTATATTTCTTCGTCTTGAGAACGAAAGAAAAAAGCCATGCTGATTAAACTGGAATATAATGATGACTATTACGTGCATGTGTATGTGGATCTGGGATTCTTGTACTGGAGTGCCAAAGATATTTTGACTTTCTTGCCTACGAATGGTGAGCATACAACGAGTATTCTCCGAGTTTTTTCCCTATCGAGACCATTTTCTTCGACCAGGCGAATTGGACAATTACTCCAAAGAATATGGTCCTTCGAACCAGATTGTTCCTGACTTCGGATGACGCTGCCTATGTCGCCTCTAGATCCCTGCATAACAAGTTTCTCTTCCCTTGGATGTGTAAGATTTTCATGAGACCTCTGACGAAAATCGTGGAGGACGGTGAAACTTACATCACCCTCCGAGACACGGTGCGAGACGAAGAAGAAAGAAAAAAGTGTCCTCTCTTCTTCCTCACTGAATTCGGGGTCCATCACCTTCCCAAAATTATCCAGAGGCAACAAGCCTTAGTGGAAAAGTATGAGGATGATGATGATGATGCGCTCTGGTCTCCAGTGTGTGGGTGAAAGGGAAAGGTTCTCCGCTTTCCCAATTGAATAGACCGGAGAGTTGAATCAGGAGTATAAAAAATGGGTTATGGAAGGAATGAGTGCATTTCAAAATGCATTCCATTCCTTCCAAAACCCATGTTTTTGGGCCCCTCTCTCATCCAATCTTGGGAGAGAAAGAGAGAGAGAACTTTATCCTATATTAATTCCATCCCCCCAAAAAAGACATTTTGGAAATTTTTTTTTTTTTTTTTTTTTTGTTTCTAGATGCGGCTGAATTTGTATATAGAAATATAGTTTAGAAATCAACCCACAAGATCATTATCAGTTTATATTCAGTTTATTTTCTATATATACAAATTCAGTTGTCAAGATTGTCCGGGGTCAACTCTGTTTGAACGCAACAATGACGTCATTTTATACGGTGGAATTTGTATATAGAAATAGTCTAGAAACTGACTCAAACGTCCTGTTTTTCAGTATATTCCAATACTCATTGACTGTCCAGAAAATAAAACCCGTTTTTTACTTTTCAGTGGGTTCACAGCATAGATTCAATGGAAATAAAAATTTGAGATGTGATCCGGGGACAACTTTGTCCAGGGTCGACTCTATTTGAAAGCAACGATGACGTCATTTTATACGGTGGAATTTGTATACATAGAAATAGTTTCTAAATGAATTCAAACACCCGTTTTTTCAGTATATTTCAATACCCATGAGTGTCAATGCATTCTATTCCTTCCGAGACTCATTTTTTGGGTCACTCTCTCATGAAATCTTGGAAAACCTAAACTCACCTCTTGATGAGTCCAAAGTTGGGGGGGAGAGGAAATCTTGAAAAAAATATCCTTCACTTTAAACAAATTCAAGTCGCTCTCCAGAAAATCTTGTATGCGGATCTGCATTCTTGAACAACTCACAGCCATCTGATGCGAAAAAACTGAGAATATTGAAAAATGTAAAGAGTCTATTCTTAAAACAAAATAGGGCTGTCTCGCCAATTGAACATTCGAGTCGGCTGGGAAATATTTCTGACAGCCGGAAAAAAAATTCTCTTGCTCAGATTTAAAAAAAAAATGATGTCTTTATGATTATGATGTCTTTAGACATCATAAAATTAACTACATATCCTTTTTGTCTGGGAATGATGTCTCCCCCTTTCTAAAAATAGATCATGACTCATTCTTTCTAAGAAATAGAATTCCAAAAAATGGGTCAAAATCTATTTATAGAAAGAGGGAAACTTTATTCCCAGAAAAAAAAAGGTAGGAAGATCGTTCATTAAGTTCTTGGAATTATATTCTTAGGGAAATTGGAATGATTCCAAGAATGGATCAGTCTATTTTTAGAAAGAGGAAGACTTCTTTCCCAGAGAGGAAAAAGGGGAACAGAGTTAATAAAGTTCTTGGAATTCTATTCTTAGAAATTGGAATGATTCCAAGAATGGGTGATATCAGTATTTTTTTCCTTTCCATCGTCGGAAATGAATGAATTTTTCTTTTTTTTTTTTTACTCTGAGCCAGAAAAAATTTTTCTAAGCTCTGAGAATTTCTCCCAGCCCACTCGATTTCCAAGCCAAGACATTTCAAATTATTTCTAGAAGGAACTCACCGTTATCTATTCAAACACTCCAAGTTTCACTTCAAATGCGTACAACTTTGATGGAGGTAACATGCCTTTTTCTCTGGATCATGGAGAAAACCTTTCTTTTTTTTTTCTTCGTGCAACTACAAAACCTGAATGAGGAAAATAGATCCTATTTGAAAAACGATCGATAACTTGAATTTTCATTCTGTTTCGTTCGCGATTCGTTGTTCGCCCATATAGACTTAACATAGGAAGCGATTTGATTTCTCTCCACTTTGCTCTTTTTTTCCTAGAGTAGAACAACGGGTTGTCCACTGAATATATCATGGCAACTCATTGTTTTTCTCTTAGCACAAAACATAGATAGCGATATAGATGCTCTCTGTGCTTTTTTCTTATGGGCGAACAACGGGTTTTTTTCATTCTATTTTTGTTCGCGACCCGTTGTTTGCCCATAGAGAGAAAGAGAGAGAGAGAGAGAAACATGAACGATCAGCATTTTGTTTTCCCACGTCAGCGGTATAGTTTTTAAATAAATAGGGTTAACTCATCATGACAGGTATGAAATGAAATGCAAAAAATGAGTGGACCCTTTTCAGAAGAAGAATACTAAACCCAGGTGCGGGGTCGCACCACGGAAGATAATAAAATGGATAACAGAAAAAATCCGTCTCGTCGATCGAGTCGGGTGAGAAAAAAAAATTCCTGAGAGCTGGAAAAAAAATTTCTCCGGCTCAGATTTTAAAAAAAAAAAAAAAAAAAACATCAAGTCTCTCTCCAGAAAATCTTGTATGTGAATCTGCATTCTTGAACAGCTCGCAGTCATATGAAGCGAAAAACTGGGAATGTTGAAAAAGGTAAATAGTCCATTCTTAAAACAAATTGGTGCTGTCTTGCCATTCGAAAATCGGGAAAATATTTCTGAGAGCTGGAAAAAAATTTCTCTGGCTCAGGTTTTTTTAAAAAAAAAAAACTTTCTGTTAATTTTTATAATGTTTTTAGACATTATAAAAATTTACGATAACCCCCTTTTCCTTGGAAATCTCAACACGTCGTATCTCAACATATCTCAACACGTCGTGATGTTTCTCAAAAATCAAATATTCCTTCCTTGAAAATCTATTTTTAGAAACAAAACAACAGGTTCAGACCTCCTTCAAACAAAAAAAGGGTACAATTCATTTTTTATGAGGTCTAAGAAACAAAACGCAGGTACCGATCTTAGTTCTATGTTTTTTTTTCCTAAGGGCGAACAACGGGTTGTCATTCTGAAAGGTTTTTCTCCATGATCAGGGGCGTAGCTAGAGGGGGGCATCTGTCCCCGGGCGCAGAATCCAAGGGGCGCCGAACTGATGTCACGACATTTTAGAATTAAATGTTTTCCATCCTTGACAAGCAGTAGGGGGCGCGAAATCTTCAGTTGTCCCTGGGCGCTGAAAACTCTGTACGTGATCCAGAGAAAAAGGCATGTTACCTCCATCAAAGTTGTACGCATTTGAAGTGAAACTTGGAATGTTTAAATAGATAACGGTGAGTTCCTTCTAGAAATAATTTGAAATGTCTTGGCTTGGAAATCGAGTGGGCTGGGAGAAATTCTCAGAGCTTGGAAAAAATTTTAAATTTTTCTGCCTCAGAGTAAAAAAATAAATAAATAAATAAATAAAAATTAAAAAAAAAAAAAAAAAACTTTTTGTTAATTTTTATAATGTCTTTAGACATTATAAAAATTAATTCTATTTACTTTAAATCAGGTCTCAACATGTTTCTAAAACAAATTTTCATTCATTTCCGACGATGGAAAGGAAAAAAATACTGATATCACCCATTCTTGGAATCATTCCAATTTCTAAGAATAAAATTCCAAGAACTTTATTAACTCTGTTCCCCTTTTTTCTTTCTGGGAAAGAAGTCTCTCTCTTTCTAAAAATAGACTATGATCCATTTTTGGAATCATTCTATGATCCATTGGAATCATTCCAATTTCTCTAAGAGTATAATTCCAAGAACTTAATGAACGATCTTCCTACCTTTTTTTTTTCTGGGAATAAAGTTTCCCTCTTTCTATAAATAGATTTTGACCCATTTTTTGGAATTCTATTTCTTAGAAAGAATGAGTCATGATCCATTCTTAGAAAGGGGGAGACATCATTCCCAGACAAAAAGGATATGTATTTAATTTTATGATGTCTAAAAACACCATAAAATTAACAGAAAGTTTTTTTTTTAATCTGAGCCAGAGAATTTTTTTTTTCTGCTGTCAGAAATATTTCTTAGCGGACTCGAATGTTCAATTGTGAAGACAGCACTATTTTGTTTTAAGAATGGACTCTTTACATTTTTCAATATTCTCAGTTTTTTCGCATCAGATGGCTGTGAGTTGTTGAAGAATGCAGATCTGCATACAAGATTTTCTGGAGAGCGACTTGAATTTGTTTAAAGTGAAGGATATTTTTTTCAAGATTTCCTCTCCCCCCCCCCCAACTTTGGACTCATCAAGAGGTGAGTTTAGGTTTTCCAAGATTTCATGAGAGAGTGACCCAAAAAATGAGTCTCGAAAGGAATAGAATGCATTGACACTCATGGGTACTGAAATATACTGAAAAAAACGGGCGTTTGAGTTCATTTCTAAACTATTTCTATGTATACAAATTCCACCGTATAAAATGACGTCATCGTTGAGTTCAAATAGAGTCGACCCCGGACAAAGGTGTCCCCGGATCGCATCTCGAATTTTTATTTCCATTGAATCTATGCTATGTACCCACTGAAAAATAAAAAAAAGGTTTTACTTTCTGGACAGCAGATGAGTATTGGAATATACTGAAAAACAAGACGTTTGAGTCAATTTCTAGACTATTTCTTTATACAAATTCCACCGTATAAAATGACGTCATTGTTGCGTTCAAACAAAGTCGACCCCGGACAGAGTTGTCCCCGGACAATCTTGACAACCGAATTTGTATATATAGAAAATAAACTGAATATAAACTGAAAATGATCTTGTGGGTTGATTTCTAAACTATATTTCTATATACAAATTCAGCTGCATCTAGAAACAAAAAAAAATATTTAAAAAATGTCTTTTTTTTTTTTGGATGGAATAAATATAGGATAAAGTTCTCTCTCTCTTTCTCTCCCAAGATTGGATGAGAGAGGGGCCAAAAAATGGGTCTTGGAAAGAATCGAATGCATTTTGACATGCACTCATTCCTTCCAAGACCCATTTTTTTGGTCTCCTGATTCAACTCTCCGGTCTATTCAATTGGGAAAGCGGAGAACCTTTCCATTTCATCCACACACTGGAGACCAGAGCGCATCATCATCATCATCATCCTCATACTTTTCCACTAAGGCTTGTTGCCTCTGGATATTTTTGTGGAGGTGATGGACCCCGAATTCAGTGAGGTTCGTTCTATGCTTTTCTTTCCTATGGGCGAACAACGGGTTGTCATTCTGTTGTTTTCGTGACCCATTGTTCTACCATAGACTTAACATGAGGAACGATCTTTCAGTTCCTCTATGCATTTTTTTTCTTACGGGCGAACAACAGGTTGTCATGGTATTCAGTTCGCGACCCGTTGTTCGCCCATAGAAAGTAACATGGGAAAGGATATAGATGCTCTCTGTACTTTTCCTACGGTCGAACAACGGGTTTTCATTCTGTTTTTTCTTTCTTCTTCGTCTCGCACCGTATCTTGGAGGGTAATGTAAGTTTCCCCGTCCTCCACGATTTTCGGCAGAGGTCTCATGAAAAACTTACACTTCCCTTGGATGAGAAACTTGTCATGCAGGGATCTAGAGGCGACGTAGGCAGCTTCATCCGAAGTCAGGACAATCTGTTTCGAAGGACCCCATTCTTTGGAGTAATTGTCCAATTCGCCTAGTCGAAGAAAATGGTCTCGATAGGAAAAAAAACTCGGAGAATACTCGTCGTATGCTCACCATTCGTAGGCAAGACAGTCAAAATATCTTTGGCACTCCAGTACAAGAATCCCACATCCACATACACATGCACGTAATAGTCATCATTATATTCCAGTTTAATCAGCATGGCTTTTTTCTCTCGTTCTCAAGACGAAGAAATATAAAACTCCTGGTCCAGACTTTACCTGGTCTTACTGGATACCTGGTCCAGACTTTGAGAGCGTCAATCAAGCCAAACGTCAATCAAGCCATTTTATCATTTCGACGGAAAAAATTCGGTGGCGGTATTTCTAGAAGGTCTAGAAAACCACTTTCAGCTCTACCCTGTTCCTGAAAGACGAAACGTCGCCATCGCCACATCCGCACTAAGAGAACAGGCCGCGATATGGTGGAAAAATATAGGCAAATTTTTATTAGGGGAATTTGGAAGCCAGACATATACATTTGAAAATTTCAAAAAATCGTTAGTAAAGGCCTTCTCCATAGTGAAAGATCGAGCAAGCCTAGAAGCCGAACTATATAGTTTCTATCAACGGGATATAGAAGATTTGACGGACTTTATTCTACGAAAAATTAAGCTGACGGATATGCTGTATGGGAAGAAACCCGATGCGGAAATTATTGAAATAATCTTACCAAGATTGTTACCCGCTGTTCAAGACTACTTCGAAATTAGAAACCCAAGCACATTGCAGGAGCTCTTCGAATTGGCGGTGAAGTTTCAAAATCGCAGAATAGCGGAAAAAGCTAGAGGGGCAACGTATTCTCAAAGTACCCGAAGGAAATCTTCAAATGAGGAAACCAGAAATGGAAATCGCTCTTATGGGGGAAAGAGCTATCAAGCTAACTCATCGAAACTCGAAGGTCAAGGCCCAAAAAGAAAATTCGAAAATAAACATCCGCGTACCCAGAAGGCACAGATTGAAAGGAAAGCTTTAAACGAGTAGAGGGACCTGTGAAAGGGAGGGTCCAGACCCCGGAAGATTTAAAAAAACCCTCAAAAAGACATTTAAATACAGTCATCGTAAAAACTCACAGCTACCAATTATACAAGTCCTGGTTGGCGATGTACCAGTAGAAGCCCTCATCGATACAGGAGCAGAAGGAAATTTTATGAGAGAAAATTTCTTCAAAAAGAATTTTTATAGGATACGATTATTTAAAACCAAAAATACGGAAATTATAGCGGCGCAAGGAAAAACATGTCACTGCATCGGGAAATTATCATTAAACATACAGGTAAAAGAGGAAAGCCTCAAAGTATTAATTTTTGTAGTGAAAAATCTGCAAAACCCTCTTATTTTAGGTATGGAGTTTTTAAGGGCCGCGAGGGCCAAATTGAATTTTCAAGACAGTTCCGTGGTGCTGGAGATGGACCAGAGGGTGGTGGAACCTGTGGAGACACCGCAAGTGGACCTTAGCCATCTGAATGACCATGAAAGGCAAGCCATCCAGCAAGTGGTGAGTAATTTTGCTAACTTGTTTTCAGAAAAACCGGGAAATTGTCAGATAGTTACGCATAAGATACAAGTAACTGCCGAAAAACCTTGTAGGACTAAACCTTATCGGTACGACAAACAAAAATACGTAATCATCGAAGAACATATTCAGGAGATGTTAAAGAATAAAATAATAACGCCCATAAATAGTGAGTACGCGAGTCCAGTCGTACTATGTAGGAAAAAGAACGAGTTTCCTCCTTCGGATAAAAGGGCTTGGAGGTTTGCTATTGATTACAGAAAACTCAATAGTATTACTAAATTTCCAGTTTACCCTTTGCCGGTTATAGACGAGATCATTAGACAGATCAAATCGACAAGATACATGTCTACTTTGGACTTAACGTCTGGCTACTATCAAATAGCTATGAGACCCGAAGACGTACATAAAACCGCGTTTATAACAAAATCGGGGCACTTATGCATTTTTACGCATGCCCTTTGGGTTGTGTGGGGCCCCATCAACATTCCAAAGAGCTATGGACATTGTTCTAAAGCCTGTCCTAGGAAAATCAACTTTAATTTATCTAGATGATATAATTATAACGAGTAGTACGTTGGAACAACACATTAATGATCTAGAACAAGTTTTTAAATTATTAAAAGAGGCCGGTCTTACAATTAACGCCTCAAAATGCAAGTTCGCAACTAAAGAACTTAAATATCTCGGTTATAAAATTTCGCAAAAGGGGTATAGAAACGCAAGATTCAAAAATAAAAGCTATCAAGAATTTCCCACCGCCCAACACCGCCAAGAAACTTTCTTCTTTCCTTGGGTTATGTTCTTACTATCGATCTTTCATAAAAGATTTCGCTAATATTGTTGAACCACTCTTAGTAATCAAAAGAAAAAGGGGTAAATTTACGTGGACAGCGGAAGCAAACACAGCTTTTGAAAGATTAAAAGAAGCGCTCATTAATGCCCCTGTTTTAAAATTCCCGGAGGGGGACGAAAACCTGGAAATTGCAGCAGATGCGTCAGACTATGCGGTGGCTGCGGTTCTTATGCAAAATAACCATCCTCTGGCATTTTTTAGTAAAACGTTGAATCAGACACAAAGGAATTATACAGCTACAGAAAGAGAAACATTAGCCGTATTAATGGCTGTACACAAATTTCGAGTTTATTTCGGCAAAGCGCCAGTAACAGTCTTTTCGGATCATGCGGCTGTTGGTAGACTTTACTCGGGGAAACACCTAACGCCCAGGTTAATAAGATGGGCTTTAAAACTCCAAGAATATAATATCCCGAATAAAATATAAACCGGGTAAGGAAAACAATGTAGCTGACGCACTTTCTCGTATAAAACTGGACGATGAAGGAAATGAACTTAAATGCGCTGTGTTGACTTCAAAAATTTTAGATTCTAGAGATACGATTATTACTGAACTGAAAGCTGATCCTGAATTTGGAAATATCTATGCATATTTGAAAGACCCCGAAAGCTTTGAGCACACAGACATCGATGCGATAAGAAATAGAGCAGAAAACTATGAAATAATAGATAATTTATTATTTTATACGAAAACAACAAACGAAAATCTTGAGTACAAACCATTCATCCCAGCCTCGCTTCGATTAAGCATTTTGAACGAATTACACGACGCGAAAACAGCGGGCCATTTAGGGGTCAGAAAGACTTTAAAAAGGGTACGCGAGGCGGTATATTTCCCGCAATTATACAAAATAGTAACGGCGTATGTCAGGTCCTGCAATCAATGTCAGTTAATAAATGGTATTAATTACAGCCCGGCCGGGTACTTAAATAGCATTCGCGCTACATTTCCGAATGAAATTTTAGGCATAGATCTTCTTGGTCCCTTACCCCAGAGCGAGTTAAATAAAAAACGTTTTCTTTTAGTAATAGTAGATCATTTTTCAAAATGGACAGAAATTGTTCCACTTAAACGCGCGTCAGCCAAAACAGTCGCAGATGCATTCTTACACAGATACATTTTAAAATACGGTGCACCGATAAAAGTCATTAGCGATAACGGAAAACAATTCATTAGTCAAATATTTGAAAACATATGCAATGGACTTGGCACACGCCATATCAAAATGGTTCCGTATAGACCACAGGCAAACATAGCAGAAAGAGTGAATAAAAATATAGTAAAAATAATTCGCAGCTACGTGAGCACACATCACAAGCGCTGGGATGGCTACATAAATGAATTAGCTTATGCTTTAAGAACGGCAAATCATGATACTACGGGAAAAACCCCAGCAGAATTATTTTTAGGCCGAAAATTAATTACGCCTTTAGATAAATTATTCTTTGTGCAACAAAGAGAGCAGGAGTTTAAACAAAAAGATGTGCAAAAGCTGATTGATCAGGCGCTTAAAAGCTCGGATACGGCAAGAAATAGGCAGAAAGTATATTATGATAGAAAACGCCGTGAAGCAGATTTTAAAGTTGGGGATAAAGTATTGAAGCGGAAATTTTCTTTATCAAGTGCCCCAGACAATTTTACGGCAAAGCTAGCTCCAAAATTTGAAGGTCCCTATGTAATTCAGGAAATCAAAGGAGTAGTATTATATCTTAAGAACGAGAGAGGGGAAATCTGTAAAGCAAATCCCGACCAGGTGAAAAATACTATAATCCAAATGATTTTGAAATCCTTAAACGTTTCTTGCAGGACTCAAGTCTAAACGAAGTAGAAGGTCCAGAAATAACAACAACTATTCCACCACCCAAGAAGCAGAGAACTGAAGAGAGACCTAGCCCTTCTACAACCCGGACGTCGGTATTAAAAAGAAAAAATAACTTTCAAACTCCAGCGCTTAAGAAAAACAAGAATACAGATGCACCGCGTAAAGAAACCGTGGTAAAGAGCAAAACACCACCTACAACGGATCGCAGGAGAAATTATACATCAAGGAGAACGCGCACACGGCCACAGAGTCAGGTGCCAGCAAGGCCGCCGTTCCGGAAACTGAAACGGCAACAAGAGGAACAAAAATATCAGGAACAGAAGAAATTCAAGAAGGACTCCAGACCGGAGGACGTCAAGACCAGCCGTCCCAGGGAAAACGGAAATGCCAACAACCAGACGATTACTCCGCCAAGAGGTCAGCATGCAGAGGACGCAAAAGAAAAACTAATGTGGACGACACTCGGAGGTCAGTAAGGAGAAGATTGACGTCCATGAAACCTATAACTTGGGAACAATATTGCCACAAAAGAATGACGGAGTTTCAAGCATCGAAAACTCAAAGATAAGTTAAAATCTTCTATAATTTTTTTCTCTTTTGTTCCGAAATGTTATGCATAAGTACGAAGTTCGATGTTTTGACGAAAGTCAATATGTCTCGGTTGAGGCTTAGTTTTGTTTTACTTTATTTAGCTAAGGCAAAAGTATTATTTTCTTTAAGTATAAAAGCTAAAAACAAGCATTTTCTGTTGGTCGACAGACTAATTCTGTTATGTTAAAGCCAAAATTTGGCCGAAGATAAAAATAACTTCGTATTCTTGTATTAATAAGAATTTTAGTTTCAGTGCCGCTAGCTTGGCGAGGAATGAGTAAAGTAAAAATTTATTTTCTCTTATTCATTGTATGGTAAATTGTAAAAATCATATGTATTAAAATTTTGTAAATGTACGTAAATACTTGAATGTTATGTAAAAGTAGAATTTAGTCTAGAAGCATAAAATTTTAGATGCTAAAAGTGAATGCTTAAAAGCAATGAATTCGAATTTAAGTATTAAACTGTAGATAAAGTCATGCTTTAGAGCGAAAGCCTGCATGTTAAAAGATGAATGAGGGGGAAGTTAGAATGAATGTGTTTTGTAGGGTTCTCCACCTACACTTGAATTTTTAAGAATGTTAAAGTAGCTCATTGAGTTGTAGAATGTCGAGTAAGGTGTGTCTATTTGGTCGTTGAATTCTAACAAATCAGGGTGGTTAGGGAAAGTGTTGTAAGACTAAAACACGAATATTCCCGTTTGACACCACACATGGTGGAGAGCCAGGGTAAAGTTAAATTAATGCTTGAAAAATTGAATGAATGTGAAGTAAGCAATAACTAAGAAAAACGAATCGTGTAAAAACAAAAATTTATTGTGTCAAGAAAGTGTAAATTATAATGTATTTAGAAAGATACTGATACTTATTCCTTCCAGATGCTGGAAGGAAAGACCAAGATTGATTGATGAAGTCCAGGAAAATTTGCTGTAAGAAGAGAGAGTTATAACTATCAACAGAATTTTAGTATACAATTTGTTACATAAGATTTTTTTTGTGTAAACGAGGTTCTCGACAGTTAGTTCAGAATTAGAGAAACTTACAACAGGTCGTTTGTAGGACCTGCTTCCAAGTTTTCCAAATTCTGGCAGCGGCAAATGTAGGGTTTATATTTATTTTAACTAACATTTATTTTAAGTTTAAACTATCTTTCCTGTCAAGCCTTACTTTCCCCTGGAACTGCCAGTGCCAGAGTATGTAAATTTTAGTAGAACGCGCAAGGATTCAAATTATCAGCGGAAGTATTCTGATTTAAATAGAAAGGAAAAGAGTTCGAGGTGTGATATTCTTACTTCACGAGCGCGGAGGTAGTTGGCCAGAAATTGAAGAACCCCGCGTTTCGGCCTGTGTGCTTGCCTGGAAGTAGTGTTAATCGTTCAAGTGATCTTCACGTTTGCTGAATTAGCAGCGGTATTGTAAAACGCGGTGAGTTAGTTACTTTTAGAGAGCCTCGTAGTTAGAGTCTTGTCTTTAGTTTATTTTCAGGTTATTACTTTTATTTGACCGCCGAGTTGGCGCAGTTTGTGAGCGTCAAGAGCACGCACTTGTAATTTATTACGTTGAATAAAAAGGGACTTAAACCCTTAACAAGACTCTGTCTTTTATCCAGTTTTCACAGTCACCCCTTGGTTGCGTGCAAGTTGGAGGCGCGCAACGCTAAAATCTGAACAAGAGAAAATTTTTTTCCAGCTCTCAGAATTATTTCCCAGCCGACTCCATGTTCAACTGGTAAGACAGCATCATTTTTTTTTTCAAAAAATAACTTTTCTCTTATATATTTAAACATTGCCAATTTGGCTTCAGATAAATATATTCTGTTGTACACCTGTCACTTGGGATAGAAATGTTTTTTAGGAATCTACAGGCCGTGTACATTCTTTCTCCGACGATGGAAAGGGAGAAAAAAACAAAAAGACTGTTCCCATTTCTCTACACGTTTTAGGGGTGGGGAAAATACTTAGGAAATACTCATGTGTTGAAATGAACTACTCAAATGAGTTGCATTCTGTTTTTTTCATTGGAACTCTTCCATGTCGAGTGCACTTGTTTCGTTCTTTGGGGTAGAGAGTGAAAGAACAGCGGTTTATTGAAATCGATAACCGTTTCCTCTTTAGCCGGCGGAATTGTCCACCAGTCCTGACTTAATTCCTCTAATCTCTTTGAAAGCATTTCCACTTGTACTGCTAAGGTTTCCTCGGTACTCATAGTCTCTCTTAGTGTAAGGGAAAAAAGGGATTAAGCAAGAGAGAACAGAGTATGTGTGAGAGATTGGGATTCATGAAGGGTTGTGAAATCATTTTTCTCTCTATATATATATGTTTTGTGTAACTTGGAAGATTCCTCTTCTTCTTCTCGTATATAGACTTTGGTGGAGTTATTGAAAAAAAGAAAAAAAACCAACACATCATTAAAAAGGGAACTCTTTTTTATTATTATTTTTTCTAGAGATTTACATATATATACATAAAATTTAAAAGAAGAAAGTGCCCCCTACTCTTCCATCAATGAACATTCAAGGGATCTTTCCAAGACCAAATTTTAGAAGACCACAAAGTGTACTGTTGAGGATTCTCTTTCACATCTAAGTGGGATAGAGGTTGAGACCAATATTCTTGGGTTTCTAAAGCGTCCCAATTCAAACGTTTCTTAGAAAGTTCATCTTCCTGCTCCTCATCACAGGGATTATTCTCCTGGGGAGCCTTGACCTCGTACACTTCTTCTTCCTCCACCGCTGGCTCCTCCTCCTCTTCTTCTTTTTCGACGGTTTTCTTCTCTGCGGAGTGTAGTTTCCGGAGAACGTAACTGCCCTCTTTCAAACGTATTCGAAAATTCTTTACCTTGTTCTCGGCACAATGAAGCAACTGCTGCTTGGGGAAAAATTGGTGTCGCGTGATTTTCATCTTGTATCGCCACTCGGTTTTCCCCGCGACGTAAAACTCGTAAACGGGCCGCTGGCACAGCTTGCTGAAGAATTCGGCTTTATCGTATCCATTGACGTAAATCGCCTCCACATTTTCGGTCAGCATTTTCAGGATCGTAAGAAGATGCTCGTAGGAAAGACGACCCTCGTTCCATTCCAGGCCGTGTCGGGTCCACTTGGTCTGGTTGACGACAGCTCGATTGCGGTACGATAAGTCATCGGCTTACGTCACGTTAGACGGCACTTCTCGAGGGGTATTTGTTTTTAAACCCCCGTTTCCATGGAAAATGCTCACCGAAAAAGAAAAACGAACCGCTGTGCGGGCGAGTGATCATTATCACGGCTTGTCGTGGTACGAAGGAGAATTTCCGTACAGTTACTTTCCATGGGTGTTAACGATGTTGACGGAACCCTTTTCCATGATTTGGGTGCGAGGAGAAACCGAAACGGCGGTTTTTAGAAAAATGGTTGCAAAGATCCATGAGTTGCATTTCGGGATCGACGCAAGAGATTCTCAAATACAATGGGATCGAACGCATGAATTGTCCTAACCACACAAAAGGCTTTTTCCATTGCGCTCTACAAAAAGCGGTTCGGTATCATTATTATTTAAAGACACAGAGAAGAAATTCGCAAGATGGATCCAGCACAATTTAATTTTGACAGAACTCCAGGAAGAGCTCATTCTTAAAAAAAATTGCGATGTCTTGACAATCGAAAATCGAGTCGGCTGGGAAAACATTTCTGAGAGCTGGAAAAAAAATTTCTCTGACTCAGATTAAAAAAAAAACTTTTTGTTAATTTTTATGATCTCTTTAGACATCATAAAAATTAACTTGACCTCCCCTATTTTGGATTGAATCAGGTCTCAACATGTTTCAACATGCTTCTAAAGCAGATTTCCGAGAAAGAGATGACTCAGTCTTTTCTAAGAAATCTATTTTTGAAAAGGGGAGACATCATTCTCAGACAAAAAGGATATGTAGTTAATTTTATGATGTCTAAAGACATCATAGAATTAACCTGATTCAATCCAAAATAGGGGAGGTCAAGTTAATTTTTATGATGTCTAAAGAGATCATAAAAATTAACAAAAAGTTTTTTTTTTAAATCTGAGCCAGAGAAAATTTTTTTCCAGGTCTAAGAAATTTTTTCCCAGCCGAAACTTATACTCAGTCAAGAAAACTATATAACTAAAATCTTAAAAAACTTTGGATGAATGTAAACCTATCAAGACTCCAGGAATATTGGGTGAAAATCTTGATGACATAGCATCTTCGCTACCTGTGTCGAAGACAAAATATCAAGAAGCATTAGGTCATTGATGTACTTAGCAACAGGCACAAGGCCAGACTTAGCTTTTGCAGTAAGTAATTTGTCAAGATATGATCAAGATCCCAGAGAGAAACACTGGAAAGCTGTAAAGAGGATATTTAGATATATTCAAGGAACACAAAATGCTTGTTTAGTGTATACTTCAGACAATGGGAAATTAAATGCTACATCAGATGCAAGTTGGTGTACCACTGAAGATGGAAAATCATTTAGAGGTTATTACATTAAATTAGATAAAAATTTCATAAATTGGAAGTGCAACAAACAAAGAATAGTTGCTCTATCTACAATGGAAGCTGAACTTTTAGCATTCTGTGAATGTGTATGTGAAGTTAAATGGTACATCTTTTTACTTGAAGAATTGGGTCAAGATGATCTAATTGACAAACCAATAGAAATTAAAACAGACTGTCAAGCATTAATAGATTGGATTAAAAAACCAAAACAAATTAGCAGTTCAAGGCACATTGATAGAAAATATTTCTTTGTAAAGGATGAATATGAAATGAATCAAATCATTCCTTAGTTTGTGTGCTCACAAAATCAAGAAGCGGATATTTTAACAAAGTATCTACCTAGGGTGAAATTTAAAGATGGACTATTAAAGTATGGACATAACTGACTGATTAAAATTGTATCTTTAAATACAAATAAGGGGGAATTGATAGTATTTGTTTACAAAGCATAACTTTAAGTTTTAATATTTTGGCAATATTGATATTAAATTGTAAAAAGAATGAGTTAAAAATGTATCTGGAAGAAAGAAAGTTTCATATTTCAAAAAGATAAATATATCTTTTTGGCTAACATATATTTGTAAGCACATGAAATATATTTTTAGCAGCCCGTTTAACTTCAATCGGAACGCCACTTCAAAAGATAATGTTTTATGTAAAAAATGTACTAGAAGCTGAAGAACAAACTGGTGAATTTTTCAGACGATAGCACACTGAAATAGGACCAAAAAATTTAGTTTTAAGAATTGATTTACTTGATGATGTATATAAATCAAAATATGCATCTATATTCGTGTTTTATAATTTATTTCTATTATTATATGCGTCAAATATATTGTTTTATTTATGCTCTTATTTATTTAAATTCCCTTCCCCGCAAAAAAGTTTGAAAATTATATAATACTAATTTAAAGCATACCCTGTACATATATATTTGAATTTAACAAACATTCTCTATTCGTAAAAAGCAAATTTAAAGTTAATTAAATTTAAATGAAATTTCATGCAAATAAATAAATGATTAATTATTGCTGCGAACTAATCTACAATATCATTTAAATTCTGAGAGCATATGTAAATCAAGTGCAAGTATCAAAATCCATGAATAAATATATAATTCCAAAAATTTATTAAAATGCATAAGTGAATAATGGGATAGATTATTAATCCTAAAAAAAATATAAAAATGCATAAGTGAATAATTGGATAAACTGGAAAGTACACCCAACAGGTTGCTAATAAAACCTAACCAAATTCTATTTTAAAGGCTTTAGTGTTATGCACATGCATTTAGATTTCGAACTATTTCTTAACGATAAATATATAATTCCAAAAATTTATTAATCCTAAAAATTTATAAAAATGCATAAGTGATTAATGGGATAGATTATTAATCCTAAAAAATTATAAAAATGCATAGGTGAATAATTAGATAAATAAATTTTTGGAATTATATATTTATCATTAAGAAATAGTTCGAAATCTAAATACATGTGCATAACATTAAAGCCTTTAAAATAGAATTTGGTTAGGTTTTATTAGCAACCTGTTGGGTGTACTTTCCAGTTTTTCCTTTAATAAGTGATATTTCTGATTTATTCACAATATTGTATTTATTAAAGAATCATTTAAAATATATTTAACCTGAAATTAATAGCAGATAATTATTTTAAAAAATAGTCACAGGTTGCATTTTTTTTAAATGAAAGTTTTAAATAGATTCTCTTCACAACCAACAACCTTATAACAACACGAAAATAAATATTAATAAAATAAAACAGATTTATGTGAATTCAGTGATTTCAATTTATGCGCGTTTCATATTTATGAATCTCAAAGAAATTGCCTTGAATTAAGCTAAATTACAGAAATATACCTATATTTTTGGATACATCTTTCCACATGGTCAGTTGTGTAAATATTTTACTTACTTTTATCTCTATACTGCTCACAAATTTGTAAATTTATGCAAAAAAATTTTCACAACAGAAAAGTTAGTTTATTTTGATCAAATGCACAAATTACATTCTTAACAGTTCAAAAAACAATAAAAATGCCTCCAAAAATTAAAAATAATTAATATATAAAGTAAAGCATTACTTTATTTAACATCTTTAAAATTCATAAAAATAATAACAATTGGTGTCTTACTTTTCATAAAAATTATCAAACGAATTACCTAAAACGTTCAAATTACACAGTTTAAATCCTAGCATACATCATTGTATGTTAAAGCACAAAGATACCAGCTATAAACAGACACATTAAAATGTATTTAACATATTTTGATTATTATTAAGTCCTTTTTTTTTACATCTGGAAAGAAAACAACATGACATAGTGATATTTTTTACCATAGTTATCAAATTACATAAAAAAAAAAAAAAAGAAAAAAAAATCAGTACTTACGCGTGAAAAGTAATCCCAGGAATCTTTTTCGAAAATCTGTTTGTGCATCCATATGCAACACAAGCTGACATGCTTCAAAAAGAAAAGAACAGACTTCCTTGCACAAGTCACAGCGGTTACAGAAACATGGCCGTCAAGCTTCACCGTTTGAGTTGAACATTCCCTCCTTCTGGTTAAGACAGAGGTCTCAACTACGTTATGAGGACTTATTGAAGAAAGATGTATTACCATGGGCTTCCTTTCAATGTCCTGCCAATTCGTTGGAATAAGGCTACTATAAAGCCTTATAAAGTATCTCTAGTAGAATATACTGCCGTTCGAAGAATTCAATCGCGTATAGTAAGGCTAGAGGAGCCTTAGCGTATAGCACACACAGATCGTATTTTATTCTCGAGTGTCAAGATGTAGAAACATCTTTTATAGCAAAGCGTATGAATATAAAAATAGCTTGTCATTGAATAAAATGCTATTTTAGGAATAATTATTGATAATTTAAGAAAAAATATATGTCTGGCAATTGTAAATATTTATTTAATGTTTTGATTTATTTTTCTTTTTCATTTATTTAGAGTTGAGAGCATAAACTACATTTCAGCTAGGTAGCGCTGCAACAACTGTGGAAAGTAAACCGGGTAAACATGTCGGACGCCGAAGAGGACTTTATGTGTGACGACGAAGAAGATTATGATTTAGTATGAATGATTTAATTTACTTTTTAATTTAAAAATATAAGCAGTTGTAACAGCACTTGATCATAAATACTGAACTGTGGTTTGTTATTTTTTGGATTCTTAAATACTGTATCGGAAATGTGTATGTACTGACATGTTCACGCTGTTGATAGCATTTCTCTCGACTTTCGTTGTTCTTTCACGCGAAGTTTGTAAATGTTTTCGTAAAAGCTCTTAAAAAATATACTGATTAGGTGAGCCACAGAATGCAAATCCTTTCATACGAATTCTACTTTAGGCCTTTAGTTTACTTTTCCCCCCTTTTTAATTTGCTGTCTAACTAGTATAGTAGAAAACGGATAATTGGCGATATTTATTTTTGCTTATGTTGAGTGGTTCCAAAGCATGAAAGCATTTAATTAATTTAGTCTTGATGCCCCTGAAATATGCACATTAATTTAGTCTTGATGCCCCTGAAATATGCACATGCATACATTACGATAAGGATATATGTGTTGTTTTATATATATTTGCTTGATCGGTTCATGTGGAGTTACACTTTGTTTTTCGTTAGTTTGGCTTAATGCTTCGATTCGGCTTAGTCACAGATTTTATTTTATGGCTCAGGAAATTAAAAAATAATTTAGATGATGTTAAAAAACATGCTTTATCAACTTGTTATATTTACCAGTATGTTTCCAGTTTGGCATTCTCTCGTGAACTTTTTTTATAGCAAATTGAAAAAACTCGGAACTACTCTGATATGCGCCCTCAAGTCGCCAAATATTTTTGGCGAGAAACTCCACGCTGCCATATTGCTATCTAAATTTTTTGTCTGTATTTCGAACTTTAAGCCTAAAATGTATCCAAAAACACGGTTTTCACAAATGCAAAAACCACGTTTTGAACACACAATTTAAGCTAAAAATCTGAAACAAAAACAAAAAATTTAGATAGCAAAACCGTGAAGATTCTAACCGAAATTATTTGACAAGAGTCCATGTACACAGCAATATGTTTTAACTTAAAAAAACATCTACGAGGGGCACAATCTAGGCAACAAACGAATCTATGAACTACGCACACCTCGCTTTAATAAATTAACATAACAATAAATTTCAAAGAATACCATGTACACAGCATCCTGTTTAAACTTAAAAAAAACATCTACGAATTGCACAATTTAGGCAACAAACGAATTTACGAACTATGCACAACTCACTTTAATAAATTAACAACAATAAATTTCAAAGAATACCATGTACACAGTGTTCTGTTTCAATTTTAAAAAACATCTACGAATTGAACAATTTAGATGGTACGCACTAATCAACAAAATAACTAAAATAAATTTAAAACAATTCAAAAAAACAACAATAACGACAGAAATTCATACTAAAAAAACAATGAACATAACATTCTACAAAATAAGAATAAAATAAAATGCACTTATCATTAATGCTTTTTCGAACAGCAGAAATCCCAATTTCATACCGCCTTTAACATGCCGCCACGTAATCACTATCGTATTTGTATGACAGCCAGACACACTATCCAGAAAATTCATACTATGGTTCACAAATAATCACAAATCCCTACTTCTATCGCGCACATCCACTAAAAATAATCTCCCATACCCTCTTTCCACACCTCCAAATACCCATTGCCTCTCAACAGGGTGGGCACGACGATATTTCCTTTGGCCGAACTTCAATTCAACAACTTTCACCATTATATCTTTCCCTCCTAGCTTCTCAGACACAAAGCATGACGCGAACCAACGAACTCGAGCGAAAGATTTTTCAACGTCAGCAGGGTTGCCATACAACATGCAATCGTGCCAAAAACCAGCGTAAAACACATATCGCCACATTTGGTGAAATTAGGGCGTATATCAGAGTTGTACCAAAAACTCATTTCAGTGAAATCTTTCTTTGGCTAAAGTCGAGAATCGCCCCCTTATTTGTTTGGTGCTTTTTACAAGAGTAAGTAGAATTGGATTTTTATCAATTTTCTTTGACTTTTTAAAAGAAAATAGGTCGATGTGTACATGGATAAAGTCAAGAGTGTGCGCAATGCCATTTTTGTGCAATTCGAGGATGTTTTTTTAAGTGAAAATAGGTCGACGTGTACATGGATACCGTGTATGTGCAATTCTTAAAAACGCTCCAAGCAGTGGGCGATTCTGCACTTTCACCCTTTCTTTTATTACATGCTTATTAAGAAATTAAGTTAGCATATAAAAATATTTCCGTTATTAGAGGAAGTGAGTTGCAAAAGATATTTTTTTAATTCTTGATTAATTTACAACATACATAGTGGTTTACTTAGTTGTGAATAAGATGAGAGTTGATTAGGGAAGGCAATAGTTCACTTTTTAATCATGGCTGAGAAAACTGCTGCATAGATGATGACTGGAAGAAAAATCACGACTGTCTTGATGGTTAAAACATTTTTCTTTTTAACCAGAATAATTCCTTAGAAACACATTTTTTTTCTTATTTGGTACAAAACTAAGGGTGCTAAACATGCCCAGAATTTTGTATATGCAGTTACATTTCAAACAATGGAGAAAATAGAGCTTATCAAAGGGACATGATTTAACATGATAATGCTACTGGCGAAAGAGTATGTGCAGAACACAGCTGAAGTATTTATAACTTGGAAATTCTTTGAATTCTAGATATTGGTTGAGTGATAGCGTTCGCAATGCACAAAGTTCTTAAAGTATTTAAAAGTCCTTAGATTCCCCCCCCCTTAATTTTACTCATCTGACATTCTGTTTTTTAGGATTGCCGAGTGTGAATTAACATTTTGGAAGAATATTTTTCAATTAATTAACAAATATGAATTCTTTCTTACTTCTTAATGGGGCACGAGATCCTACCTTGATTGAAACATTAAATTTTCGAAATTGTTTCTTTTTTGAAAATAAAGAGTTTAAAATATTACGTCATAAATATGCTTTTCTTCCCTTTTCAAGATAGGAGTTCATTTATTATGTGCTGTTAAATTTGGTGTTTTATCAACATTTTGGTGATTTCAAAATCAATTTGTGTATATAATTTTTTTATCTGCATATTTGCAAAATTTTCAAAAATTTTTTTAAACATAATTAAAGCAATGATAATATATGAAAACTGTAGTTATAAAATAGCATAAAATTAAAACATTTTTATTTTCCCATGTCATATTTTAGTTATAACCAAAACTAACATAAACAACAGACTCACTTTGCCTTTTTAATTAGCTTTAATTAGCAAAACACAATTAAGATAAAACATTACAATTAAGGACATTAATTATACATTTAAGTTACAAAGTAAATCTCGGGGAAACAGCATGCTTAAGTTCGTGACTCCCGTACATCGTCTGACAGCTTTTTTTTGGCCAGTGTTTCGTCCAGCGACCGCTAGTTTTGCGCTCATTGAGCCGTGAGGTTACATAGTGACATTACTTTCCATTTTGGCAAGTTAGGAATATTTTGACTGTGAAAAATAAATAAGATAAATAAATGCTTTGAAACAGTTTCCAAATGACTTCTTAGCAAAAGCAAAAGAACTACTAGTTATTTTAAAATTAATTTCATTTTTTTATATTTTTACATTATAGTTCTTTTCCTGTGTAGTTGTTTCAAAATATTTCTATGTGTGTCAGTGTTGTAGGAAAAAAAAAAAAAAAAAAAAAAAAAAAAAAAAACCACTTTGCATTTTTCTTTTCTAAATTTTTTATTTGAAAAATCTTTTGGATTTTTGCTCTTGGCCTGGGTAATTTTTAAACCTAGCCACTTTGGAAGGATTTGAAGGTGATTCTAGAAAAATATGACCAAATGGAAGATGTTTTCATAGTATTAACATGTAATGAATGTATTATAGGAAATTTGTAGTAAATTTCTTATTTTATGGAAAATTTTTCAAGGAATAGTAAAAACAAAGTTATTTGAATCTTTTGTTTTTGATCCTGGAATCTTTCTCTTTCATGTTTGTCTTTCCTTAATTTTCTCATCATTTCACTATACACAAGCATGGAAAATTGCAAAACTAGTTCTTATATTGTCATATAGACAAGCATGTGTAGACAGGAATTTTTCTATTGGTAAGGAAATTGAAAACTGAAAATTTAAAAGATTAATTTTATTTGCCTCACTGCATTGCACTAGGCATTTCGCCACCTGGTGCCATCTCTGTCTGTCCTAAGTTCTGCTGCTATTGTCTATCCTAAATTTTAAAAGTTTTCCTATCCTTATATTTTGTTTTTAAATTGCATTCCTATAACACGGTCATGAAGTATTACTTACACAATTTCTTCTAATAAATATAATTTTTATGGTGTGTGAGAATTCCTGATAAACCATCATTATTTGGCTGATTTCATTCAGTTAATATTTTGATGGGATGTCTATACTATTAAATCAGAAGAGCATACAGTGTCCTACCATACCATAAAACTTACCATCTCTGGTACTTTAACGGCATGTTGGAACTTTATATTAAATACTGTATATTAACTTGATAATAACTCTAACAACTCTAAGAGACACTAACTGGGTCAATATGCAACTAACTTTCAGCACTTACTAATCTTGTCATTGTCAAGAGTTCATATCTGTTCTGCAATGTCTCTCTTTCTCTTAGCAAGCAGCAGCAGTGGCAACAGCCAAAACTTCTGATGAATCATGCTGGTTACCATTTTACTTCTCATTTTAACTTATGCTGCTCGACATAAAATTTGCATAAATCTTCTGGACTGAGTGTATACATGACAAAATGAGGCATAAAAGGAAAAAATCAAAACAAAACTAATTGTTAGTAAAGTTTAAATGTTACTAATCCTCTGTAAAATATATTATAAATGTAAATTTTGGAGGAATTTTGTAATTTAATGCTGTACCTGATAAATTTTGCTAAGTTGATTTTATTCTTGAATTTATTTTATAGTTACATTAAGTCAGTGCTTAAATAGCGCCAGAGCCCACCGGAGCCCGACTCCGGTACTTCTCAATTTTTAAGATAAATGACAATTCTAGCTGGAGCTCACCGGAGCCCTAAATAAGATGAGCTCCAGTACTTCTTTTTATAAAACAAAACCACAATTTCAAGGGAAAAAATTAGAATTCGTAACGTTTTAGTTTAACAATAAACAGACCTTGCAATACTCTATTTCCCTAGAAATACGAACTCATGAGAACATCAGACGTTCAAGTAAAGCCCCCTCACTCACATGGGAAACCTTACGAAGTGCAATAAATTTGGGGGAGTTTGTTTAGGAAAGCGTAAATTTCTCGCCATGCCATCGTATCTAGCGTATTGTTATCAATGGTTACAGTTAGTTATCCTCGCAGAAAGGAAAATTTGTGTTTTTAAATTTGCGTTAAGTGACAGCAAGTACAATAAGAGTGAAATACTGAGGTAAACTGCTCAAGCACGTCCTATACATCGTCTTCCCATAGTATCTACTAATGTAACCAAATACAGAAGGGGGGGCGAAAAGCATAACCAGCAACTTTAGATTCATCCTTAAGAGTCAGATTCAGGACTCATTTTACCCGACACACATCCGCTTGATGATTATAATTATATCAGCAGAGAGCCGCGGTCAAAGAGAACATTCTCTCTCACCAAGATTTTCTCATTTTTTGTTTCCACCCACTCATACCCGTACGCCTTCATTCTGTTTCCCACCTGTTTTTAGATTATCTGAATTTTCATCAGCTATTCTTTAAGTGTATTTAATTTTTTGGATGACAAAAAAGAACTTCCCCCTCTTACGATCAGAGCTTAAATTAGGCCGGAGCCTGGTACTTCTTAGTTTTTGTAATAAATCATAATTCTAGCCGGAATGCCCCGGAGCCCTAAATAAGAAGGCTGCGGCACTTCTTTTATGTAATTGAATAACAATTTCAGTAGAAATTTTATCTCGAATATTTTATTTTTAGCAATAAAATTATATTAAAATTCACTTATTTTAATTTATCTCTTTATATTTAGTTTCTTTAATCTTTAATTATTTAATTATTTCAATAAATAATAATTAATGATTTAATAATTAACAATTAAATTATAATTAATTAACTATATAATAATTATTGATTAAATAACACTTAATAAACATTAATTTAATAGCTATTAATTAATTTGATAATAATTAACTATTTCATTTTTAAATTATTAATAAGTTAAATAGTCATTTTATTTATTTATTTACTCTTGTTTCTCTTTGCTGACGGTCTTCCATAGGGCTCCGGCACTTCTAATTTTAGAAATTAAACCCTGCATTAAGTATTATATTATGTATAGTTATAATGCATCCAACTTACAGATTTTATTTATTCTTAAAATGGTATTGCAAAAGTAAAGTTTGGATATAGACAATTGCTTTGGTTTATTCATTTCCCCTTGCTGATATAATAATTCCTTAATTTTTTTTATTAATGGTCCTTAAAAGTACTTTTAATGTGCAGAAATGTGTTCAAACCCAAATACACAGAAATGATGCAAAATGGTGCAATATGTGTTCTTGCAGAGGGCATGTACTTAATTAGGAATTCAAGGGCTGTTACCAATTAAATTAGAAATTTTTTCCAATTAAATTTAATTTGTTAATAATTTTCCTTCATATTTTTTATATTCCGTATTACCTATATATATGTAAAAAATTCTGTAAATAATTTGATGATTAGGAAATAGCTACATAAGATGACATTCCAGACAAATGTGACTGAAAACATAATTTATTCCAAGACATTCTTGAGATACGTACTCTTAATCACTTTCATTATGGATGCAGTATGCATCTGCATAAATTTTGTATAGTTTACATATCTTTAGAACAATGGACAAAGCAGAGCGGCAAATCATCCTTGTTAGCAGCAGTGGCAAGCGAAGTGGAAAAGGAGTAAGCATCAGTAAAGTGCAAGATTTATAGTCAATATTTGATAGCAGCAATGGCAAGTGAAGTGCAAGATTTATAGTCAAAGATTTCTTTGATCTGATTGGATAAGAGCTGTCACATTGCAGGATTGCATAAGCAAGCATGAAACACATTAATTTTGAAAGACACTGTCCAGAAAAATTTAATATAAACAATTTCTACTTTTAGAACAGAAAAGGAAGATATATAAATTAAATTGGAGAATTACAGGTCTTTTTCTGATTTATAATTTTTAATTTCATATTTTATATCTTATGTTAAACATACACATGCTATATATACTCTCATATTTCCATTCTGTTTTAACTGTTTTTACTGCTTGAAATTTTTGGGATAAGAAATTTTCACTCCATTTCTGATATGTGTATTAAAGGAAGGCCTTTGCATGCATACTCTGCTGAAGTGTGTTGCTAATATGCTAATATGATTGTGTACAGGTATTGCTGCAATTTTTTCTCCTATATTGTGCATTGCATTTCTTCTGTATGTTTTATCTTGATACCATTAATCAAAAATTTCTGAATTGAATTGCTCTGAAAGTGAAAGATTTTGTGTACAAATGTAACTATATTGCAGCCTTTCAGTTAAATCTCTCTCTCTCTCTCTCTTTTTTTTTTTTTTTCCTATGCAGGAGTATTCTGAAGACAGTAATTCAGAGCCTGATGTTGATTTAGAAAATCAATACTATAACTCCAAATCTTTGAAAGAAGATGATCCAAATGCAGCTCTAAACAGCTTTCAAAAGGTATACTGTTTCTTTAATAATTACCAAGAATTGAAATGTATTCATTTATTTTTTATTGCTTATAAACTTCTTTTAAAAAATCTCTGCAGTGACATGCAATACAATCTAGTCTTGATTAACTGGTCTTTGTCTAAAAGAAGATTAAGTTTGTTTATTGTGGAATAATTGAAAAGTTACTTTCTCAAACTATTAAAGTAAAGCAGAATTTCTATCGGAAATAAAAAATAAAATAAATAAATAAATAAACATGTAGAATAGCAAAATTCACAATAATATGGAATTTAAACGTACATGTAATATATAGTAAAGTTATCCATTAAAAATAAATTACTTGTGCAGCAATTAATCTTTTATTTCCCCGTTGATTCCTATTGGAATACAATAATATAAGTAATAAAAAAAAAAACTTGTTCTTTCTGTTTTGAAGTGTGTTCTTGTTTTGAATTTACATATGAAAGTAAAACTAATCCAAATTTAGCTACTTAAGAAACACAAGTAAATTATTAATCATATATTTATGTTAATTATTATATGCATTATTCCGTTTTCCTGCATAACTGCTGTTTGTTTAACCAGGGTTCGTAGCGGTCCTTATAAGTGCTTATAAGTCCTTATATTTGAAAATAAAATATAAAGGCCCTTATAGGTGCTTACTTTTTCTTTAAAGCCCTTATTTTTTTGCTTTTAGTCCTTTTTTTTTTTTTTTTTTTTTTAATGAACGTGCTATTTTTCCCCGTACCAAAGCCGAAACTAAAACAACTTTTGCCGAACTCAGCCGAAACAGACAGGTGCCCGTCGTTCTATCGATCAAAGAATTGCGAAAGCAGTAGAAAATTCCGGTACGTTCGGCATTCTTTTCCTCCCACCCAAATACTACACACGTTTAAATTTCTATCAAGATCTTAATCATTTGCGTTCTCGTTCTGCTTGGTCAGTTCATATTCGTGTTTATTATGATCATTATGCTTATATTATGAGCATATGTATGAATGTTTATAATAACATAGTTGCAGTAACTGCTGAAGTATAGTAAACTTCCAAAAATGGTTGTGTTTTAACACAGATTTAGCTTTCTAAGGAATAATATTCGGAATGCCTTAAATAAAGGGAAAGTAATCGAATAGTCAAAATAATTTCATTTTTTTGACCAATACATTATACAGTACGAAGATTGGGAGGTTCTCCCTTTTCTTCAGAAAATCTTGAATATTGGAACTGTTACAGTTCGTTGCAAAACAAGAAACGGACTTTTTTTTTTTGTCACTATCCAATCTGGATTGAATAGGACTAAAAGTTCTGCGGTCTACCAAGCAAAGAATGATTCTATTCCGGAAATTTAACGCCATCTGTTGAAAATTAGAATGAAAAACACCCCAGTTATTTAGTTCTTTATTTTCCCAATACCGGCAGCTGTTGGTTCCGATTGTGTAACATCACGTAGGGAAGAATTACGGCACACGTATTGCGCAATAACGTTTGGGATATTTTGCAGAGATAAATAATTTTGATGTTCTGTCCGAGATTTGTTTATGAACACTTAAAAGTATTTTACTGTGTTTGCTAAGCAGAATATTTTTCAGTTCCATTGGTTTATTTTTGTGTGATGCACATATCGAAATGTCAAAAGCATTTATTTAGCGGACAAATCTAAAGAGCGGCTTCAGTCTACCCTCTCCTCTTTTTCAAGTTATGCTCGACTGTCCGAATATTCGCCAATTTCTAAGTATGCAGGTTAGTTAAGCTTTTACTGTTAAAGGATGACTGCATGAAGCAAATTTTTGTCTTCTGATTTCAGAAATGTTCCTCTTTTTTACTTAAATTACTTTGCTTGCAATACCTGTTAAGGGAAAACTGATATACAGTGAAAAGTCGTTAATTCGGACACCCATAATCCGGAATGATCTATAATCCGGACCTCAAAGCTACAAATTTTCTGCGCATGCGTCGCTGCGAATTTGCGTGTGCATGTGAGCAAAATACTTTCACGAATGCGCGTTTAATGTATAACGGACGGGATAAGCTAAGCTAAAATTACCTAATTATCTATTTCAGTTAATGTTGCAGATTGTGTTGTTCCTTAATCTTCGAATTGGATCCGGATTATTATTTTTTGCTGACTGTTAGAGCAATTTTATAAAAGTAAGCTTGAATTTTCGATTATGTCAAATAGAATTTCCGATATATATTTACTAGTATGTAAAGGATATACAAAGCGAAAGTATCTTTCGGAGTCCATTAAACTAAAAGTGGAATTGCTGCAAAAAATGGGTAAAGGCCATATCCTTTGTTTATCTAAACTTTAACGTTTGTTTATCTAAACTTTGTTTATCTTTAATGCCACCGCAGCGTGCATTGAATTGGAAGTTGACCTCTCAGCACTATCCTTATCTTAAGGGCAGATGTTTTTATTTTATTTGGCTTATAATTGCTTACTCAATGTAGTATTTCATCTGGTCTTTGATATGATTTAAATCAAATGCCTCGTCATTATAATTCGCTTCCAGTAACAGAGGTTATTGAAAATGAAAAAATTTCGATTGACAAATTAGTCGGTATTCTCGACACAGCAATTATAGGACTTGAACATCGGAACTTTGTAACTGAACAAGAAATTATGTCTGTTTATAGAATTAAAGAGAATGTATTATAACATAAAAAAACGAAGCAACTTAAACAACTTACATTGAAAGAAATGTTTAATAAATATTAAGCTTTTTTTTTTTTTTGTAAATTTTGATACCCTTTAGATCATAATTGTTCTTTATTTCGTAAATTACGGTTTTATATTTTTAATTTTATAATTTCTGCATGCCATTTTACCAGATTTAAACTGATGATCTATAATCCGGAAAAATCGATAATCCGGAATCGCCGAAGTCCCGACGAGTCCGGATTAACGACTTTTGACTGTACAATGAAAATTTAGAAAATGTTCAGAATTTATATTTAAATTATTTAAATATCAATATGAGTGGAAAAATAAATTGTATTTATTATTAGGTTCCAAGCGAATACCTTATTATTATTTATTTTTCTCTATTTTGAACTGAAATTTCATCATTAAATTTTGTAATATAGTTTACTTCTGCATAGTTTTTTTTTTTTTTTCCTGTCATTGTAAACTAGTTCTGTAAATTGAACTGTTATTTAAAATTTAAAAAAAAAAAAAAAAAAAGTAATTATTTTCCATGATTGAGGTAATGCTTATTCTCTCTTAATAAATACTGCATTTCTCATATTTTAAATTACAAGTCTAATTAAGGTTATGCAATTGTGTATAATGTAATTAGACAGGTGCTTATTTTTTTTAACTAAAATGTGGCTATGAACCCTGTTAACTGTGAATGTTGTCTCTCTTTAAATGGGAATCTATATTTCCTGTATAATGTGTAGAAACAATTGGCGAGTCAATGTAAATTTTTTTTAATTGATTAAAAAGAAGGTTAAAATATGCATGTATTTAATTAATTTTCATTGAAAGGAATGTAGGTACTTGAGGAATTTCCACCTGTCAATTGTAAGTGTAAGAAGAATCCTTATTTATTATCTCCACTACTCATAAAAGACAATAGTGAACCATAACATCTTGTTTTGAATTATTGTTTTGAAAATTCTGATTAAAATGCAACATATAATGAAATGGTCAGTTAATAGCTAAACAAATTTATTGAATAGTTTCAGTTTATATTCTATGCTGAGCTGTTGAATAGCTTACCTACAGAAGGACCTTTTTTCTTATTTTTGTCATGTGTAATGCATAGGCCAATTTCTGGCTGGAGTGTGCTGATTCAAATAATGTAAAGCATTCCAGTCCTTAACCTCTTCGATTTATGGACCGGAATTGCTTCCAAAATTGTTTCCCCTCCATATTTTAAATCTATATATATTGGAGAATTGAAAAATGCACTTTTTCTTTCTAGAAAATATTTTTTGTATAGATTTTTATATCATGAGAAATTAAGTTGCCAGAAAAACAAATTTCAGATCTTATCACCAAACAAAATCTCCTTTTAAATAAATTTCTCTCAAATTACAGTTAATTTCTATTTATTGCATAATATAAAAAAGTAAAGTGTATAAAATTTAAGAAAATATAAAGCGCTGAGGGAAAAATACCTTAGAAATGCAGTTTAGTATGATAGAGTTCAAAAGGTTCAAGGCAAAGTCCAACTTCACAGTCTTTGCACCAAATTCAATAAATCTAATTAAAAATCAGTCTAATTATTAATCCAATCAATAAATCTAATTAGTAATTCAATTAAATATAATCAAGATAATCACTGAACATTTTCTAGCAGCCATTTCTGTAAGAAAAAAGCAGCAAAAAGTGAAGTTTGAGCACTAATACCACGTGCATTCAAAAGCCCCAATTTAGTGGCCAACTGACGATATCTGTTAGTCAAAGCGTAAACTAAATGCCTAATACTGTATATAATTTATTTCAATGGTTATACGGGGGGGGGGAGAAACGGGATGAGCTTCGTAATAAAGGAAGAACATATTCCTGCGCAATGAGCAAATTTTGGTACATTTCAGTTGCCCGTGGAAATTGCGGGATGATGAGCTTGAGGGCTAATGAAATTTTTTGCCATTTTTAGTAACACATACCTGCCAACTTTTACGAATTTCTCGTAATTTTTATGAAAATGCGTTTGTCTTAATGATTTTACAATCGTAATCCATTTTTTACGATTTTTTTCCTTTTTCAAGTGTTTTTAGTGATTTTTGTCGAAATTTTAGAATTTTTCGCCAATTCAGCAATTTTCGCCAATTGCATCGTGTTTTACCGCCAACTACCGACTACTTCGAATCCAGTAACCTGTGGTTTCTCCTAACTCGCTGCTTAACCAGCCAATCCAATGCGCTGAACTTGTTTATCCCACTCTTTTCTTTGTGGGCGCCAGATTATTTTTTTCGCTTTCGCTTCAGCAACAAGGGAATTACTGAGCTCGGACTCAACAAACGTGGATTGTCGCATTCGTTTTTTTTTTTTTTTTGTTTGCACGTGCTACGAATTTTCTTAATACGTCGTTGTTACGAAATGAGTTCAAAAAAACAGTATTCTCAATATTTTCGGCCTGCCTACAAGCTGAATTTCCAACAATTAAAGAATCCTTCAAAGGAAATAACTATTCATTTTGCAACGTGTGCGTGTGTGACTTCATAATAAGTCACGGTGGACGAAGCGACATTGTGAAGCATGTTAAGTCTAAAAAGCATGAAGTTAATGCTTAGAAAGTACTTTTCCTCAGCCTGTGATTCCATTGTAAAGAAGTTTCTTTTGCAAAATGAAGTTCTTTTAAATGCTGAAGTGGCAAATTTGAAACAAATTGAAAATTCATCTTTTGAAAAGATTTATTTTTTTATTGATAAATTTCCATTTTTGTTAGCAATTAAAGAAAATGAATGCCATAATGATGCTTTAGATGAACTACAAAACCAATTTTCTGCTGCATAGTTTGAAGACTTTGCCAGTTCTGGAGAAGATAGAATTGATGTCCTCGTTGGTACCTTATGGCCCTATTACTTCTATGGACGCGCGCGCTTTGAAGACTTTGCCAGTTCTGGAGAAGATAGACTTGATGTCCTCGTTGGTACCTTATGGCCCTATTACTTCTATGGACGCGCGCGCTTACCCGGGACAATTCTGAGAAACGAGATTCTAGTAGCACAGCTTTAAGCGGCAGGCTTCCGAGAAATGTTTCGTCTAGCTAGGAGGAACATGTCCCGGCTACTAGCAACATTTAAAAACTTTTCCGAAAATGTTCCAGCTGGAGACGTGTTCCTCGAGCGTTCAACCAATCAGACGAAAGTTCTGCTTCTGAAGGATCACGGGTAAATATCACACTTAGGGATCACATTCAATATGGCGGTGGCTCTCACTGTGAAGTCATGGACGATGGAAATAAAGGCCGATTTAATTATTGCTGTTTGTTGTAATAATATAACTGCCTGTGTCATTTTTAAAATGTTTATATGTTCATTAAATATATAATCGTAGAAATTTCAGAGTTGACAGTATTTTACGATGTTCTTGCAGTTCGGATTTGTTTACAAATGGTTCATCGCCAAAAGTTCGCCAACTTTGTTGTTTTTCGTGCTGATCTTGTATTATCACTTATATAATAGAATTTTATTTCTTAAATTTAAGTTGAATAATTTTTTAAAATCCGTTTGTATATGCATGGCTTTTCCCCTAATTACTTATCTTTTAAATTGTTAATTGCATAATCAGTGACACATTTTAAACAGCATAAAAGATGCATAAAAAAAGAAAAGCATAGCTTATGTAATAATGAGAATACTCATTAAATTTGTCTTATTATTTTCATGTTATTAATGAAATACTTTTTGGATTATAAATACATTAGAAACTATACTTTTATTGTAAATGCTACATATTGAAACATTGGAAATTTATCGATTTATTATTATTCACGATGAAAAACATTTGTATATACATTCATTAATATAAATGTTATTCATTACATTAATACTAATAAATATATATTAACAACTTCTAAACCATCGCATCTCTCTATCCGTATGTAAATATATGACTTATTAGATGTGTATATATATGTATGTATGAATACAAAAATGAACATTGCCAAGAAGTTTATTTGAAGTTGCTTTTAATTCAGATAACGATTATGTAATTGGCAGCAACTATAGTTATCAGTTCTTTGCAAATTATTATGGGTATGTAATAATCAGTTGAAAAATAATTGATGAGTATTTGAGTACTAAAGAGTATACACATTTTGTTATTGGTTTAATTCATAATTATATCATATGTATGATCTACGTAATGTAAACATGAGTAATAAATAATAAGAAATGTAACAGCTGTGCATTTATAAGATTTGATTACATAAGACAGTACACAACTGATTATCACCTTCATATCTGTTTACATAATGAATTGTACTTTCCAATTAAGTGCACTGCCTGTTAGTGGAAGAAGCGTCGTTGAACACTGGTAGTTCTGTCTCAGGTTAGAATGTCGCAAACGAGCTGGCTACATGGGCGTTTTCTTGGTTTTCCCCATTTGTAACTGGTATATGAGCCGGTTTAAAGAAATCTTCTACAAAGGGATCCCTCCTGTTGTTATCTTTCGAGGCTTTGCGGTAATCACATAAAACAAACTGAGCCCACCAGCGGCCGAGCGGTAAAGTTGCTGAACACTGGTAGTTTGGTCTGAGATTTGAATCCCGTGAACGAGCTGGCTGCATGGGCGTTTTCGTGGTTTTCCCCATGTATAACGTATATACGAGCCAGTTTCCCTTAGAAAGTCCTCCACGAAGGCATCCCTTCCCTTAGGCAGATAGCCCTAGTGTGGTTTGCTGTAATCTCAATAAACCAAACCATAAAACAAACTCATGATGTGAACACCTAATTTCTAGAGTTATTACAATTAATGTGTTTTAGGTATATTACCGAGTGTTCTATGGGACAGTAAACAACTCGCACATGTTTGATTGCTCATGTATTCATATGCTTTATTTGATCTTCATTTTGCTGAATAGTATCTGCTGGCTGTGAGGAGGTAAATATCAGCCATATAGATTTGTGTCATAGAAGTTTTTTTTTTTTTTTTTTGTCTGTTTGTTTGAATGGACAGAACAGTAATTATGAGCCATAAAGTTAGTCAGAAAATACTTTCACCAGGTCACAAATTTTCCAGTGAGCCATCAAATTTTCATTGAAATGCAGACAATAGAAAATACACATAAGCGATGTGTGATAAATAGACTTATCCAGCAGACGTTTTTAAACTATTCTTAGTGTATACAAAATTTGGCTATTACTGACGTAATTGATTGCTATAACCAGAAGTGTGTTTATCTGTTACATGAAGTGCCAGAGTGGAGATCAAAGTGATTAACTTGATAGCAATCACCTTTCTATTATCTTCCATTACTAACAATAAAGTTAGTAATGGACGAAAAGCGTGTGAGCGATACAAAACAACACGAAGAAGCGAATGTCACTTGAAAGGAAACGTCACTTTCGCCAATATGAGCGATAATTGATTCTTGTTTGGCTTTCAGCCTGTTTACCAAGTGAAGATGGTAACCCTATTTCGCCAAAGGGCGTTTCTCAGAACTGTTGCTGCAAACGTTTTGTTCCGGCAACAAATATCGTATGTGATAAGGGTTTTAAAAAGAATAAAAAGAGCTGATGGAACACAAAAATATGATAGATTAGCAACAGTTTTATGTGCTATTCTCGTAATTCCACACAGTAATGCTGAGTGCGAGAGAGTCTTCAGTGTTGTGAAGAAAAACAAAACTGTTTCGTTCTTCAATTTCACCAAAAACTCTAGAAAACATTTTAATTGTTAAGTGTTATGAGGAAACTAATTGTTATGACAGGAAATTTTCCAAAGAATTTTTGGCTAAAGCCAAAAAATGTACTCTAAATTCATTGCAATAATTTTTTTGTGTAACATTAAGTTCTTGTTTTATGTTTCCTAATTTTTTAGTTACTACTTAATTGAGACTTACTAATGTAAGTACGATTTTCTTTTTTCTATTTGTATAAATTGTTATTTTTTTAATATCCAAGCATGATATTAATTCTCCGTGTTCTTCTGAATTTCGGAGAAATCTTCTGAATTTGGGGGAGAAATCTTCTAAATTTTTATCTTTAGAGGTTGGCAGGTATGGTAACAAGAAAATTAAGAGCATTATAAGAACAAACCACAGTTTTTTTTTTTTTTTTTTTTTTTTTTTAGAAAAGTGTAACATATGTAAATTATTTCTACTTGAATCTTTTTTGAAGTTATAACACAAAAAAGGGGGAGTTTAGAATAGACCTTTATTATTATTTAAATATAAAATTTATTTATTTAAATATTTTATATTTTTATGATTATTAAAAAATTACTTTTGTTGAAATGTTAAGCAAATGAATATGGCTGTCAAGTTCTGTACTTAAAAATAGGCAGCCAACCTGTGGCCTGCCAGGTGCTAGTTTGTGGCCCAAGGAGCTGAGTTACATTAAAAAAAGTTGGTTCGTATTTTTTGTAGAGATCATGAAGCCAAGTTTGGCAGCATGTAAGAACAATGCCAGATTCTGGTGCATGCAGGTTACTGACTACTGATAATACATATAGATAGTGCTTATTTTCAAAAATCAGCAACTTGTTAACAGTTTGTTTGAATTTAGTGCCATTTTATTCCTGTTGCACTGTTATCTGGGTTTTTCTGGCATTTTGTATTGATGATGAGAATCTAAAATTTGCCAAGGAAGAAAGAAGATACTATAAGTTTCTTCGAAGAGAAGGACATTTTACCACAAAACCGTTTTTGTTCAAACAGTCACACAAGTTGGCAGGAAGTGCTGCTGGAGGTGTAATGTTGCCGGTTGCCAGCTTACTGTCAGTCTTCACCTTAAGAATTGGTTTGTGAGGTCTAGGATTCCATTTACAGAAGCCTCGTGTTTTATTTACTGTTGGGCTGAGGAACTTACTTCTATGTCATGGTTTGAACGCGAGATGGATTTCAGGTCGGAACTGCTGTAGATTGGAACAATTATATGCAGGAAATTTGCTTCCAATAACCTGCAGAAGCGATCGACAAAGAAAATTAGGGAATGGGGAAGATAATCGAAATTGATGAAGTTCGCATAGCTACAGTCAAAACTAAGACTAGTGTCTTCAAAAAGCCTGCAAATAAACTTTTACTTTTGCCTGTATCAGGATCGAACCTGATAGGGTGGGAGTATGTTTACTGATAGAATTCGGTCGCTAGAATGTAGCTGATGTGCAACTCTTCTATTACTTATTTTAAACTTAATTGTTTTATTGGATTGTTACTAAATGTTTACGTATTAATACTTTATTATTTTGTGTTTACAATTTGGGGTGAATAAACGGAGAGTAGATCAATTTATTAAAGTTATTTTGAATCGAAACTACTCTTTCGATTTCAACGCCTTTCTAATGTAGGAACGTAAGCGCAGACTTTTATTTCAGATGGTGAATTATCAGGTTTTAATGAAAGTTTCTGGTTACCGCAAATGTGATCTGTGCAAACAGTTTCATTCGGCCTGTTTAATCATCTTTTCTCAAACAATTTTTGGCCTTAGAAAGAAAGAGGCTTGCTTTAAAACAACTGTGTAGTGAAATTCGTAAAAAAAATATGATTAAGTACAAGATGTCTGGAGTGGAACTATTATGCTACGAGATTAGAATCATCATTTACTTTCCAGTTCCATTTTAAAAAGTGAGCTATAGAAAGTCACCAAATCGTGTGTAGAGCTTTAGGTACTAATACTGTATCATATGACACTGTGAAGATTTGGTACCAAAAGTTCAAAATCAAAGGCTATGACATTCAAGAAGTTGAGCATTCTGAGTGGCCTTTTGATGATGATGAGGCCTTCCCTGTGAGAACTTGGGGAAGAAGATCAGTATGCAACTACTCGAAAGCTTTGTAAGGAAATAGATGTTAGTGCCATGCCAATTAGTCGCTATATGCATCACATAAACTGGATGTAGAAATTTAATCGCTGGGTGCCGCATGAGCTGACTGAAGCAGATAAGAACAGACCTGTTCGGGCCTGCACTAATCTGTTCGAATATTAACGGAAGGACAAAATTCTGAACCGGATCATTACTTATGATGAAAAGTGGATTTACTTCAGGCCAAAAAGGAGGTTGGTTTGCACCTGTCGACAGTGTCGCAAAGTGCAACTTGACTAACAAAAAGGTCATGCTTTGTATTTGGTTGGATTGCTGTGGTGTTATCCACAAAGAGTATGTGGAAAAAGATAAAACCGTCGACAGTAAGGTGTACTGTGAGGTGCTAGTTCGTGTTGATACTGCTATTAAGGAAAAACGTGGAATTGTGTTTTGGTGCAAAAAGGTAATGTTAAATCAAGATAATGCTATGATGCAAGACCATATGTGTCTGCATTCACCGCTTGGACTCTGTATGGAGCTGAATGGGATCTTTTGCCACACCTACCATATAATTCCGACATAGCTCCAGTGGACTTCTGCATTTTTTCATACTTTGCTGGTTCAACCTTCCATTTTGCATGGGGCGTCTGAAATGAGGTTGATTTGTTTTTGGACTCAAGGTCACCAAGTTTCTGGACTGAAGGCTTTCAAAAGCTACCAAACATTGGCAGAAAATAATAAATTTGATGTTTATTGCTACCCGCACTAAAGGTACTGCTTTCATGTTTTTTTCCCCCCATAAATTTATAAACGTTTTTTGGCGGAAAGTTTTCGTTACAACCAGATAGTTAAAGAAGAATGTTTGAAAATAATTGTTGAAATTCTCTGTCCAGAAAAGAAAAAGGATGTTTTTTGGTGAAAAACTTTCATTAAAATTGGATAGTTGAAGAATATTTGAAAAACATTGTTTAAATCCTGTGTTCAGAAAAGAAAAAGGATTTTTCAAAAATAATCCTGTCTAGTGAAACTATTGGTAGGCATGTAGACAACATTAGAAAACATATGAAAGATAATTTGAAAATTCAAGCATCTAAGTTTATGCTTTATCATTAGACAAAATCACTAACATAATAGTTCCTGCTCAAATGGCAATTCTTATTCGAGATGGGTATAATTATTTTAATAAAATAATTGTCATTGGTACTGTATCCACTTAAGGGACACAACTTGCATACGAGATTTGTTAAGAGCAGTTGTATCAGCATTGGATAGCTTCTCATTACAACTCAACAACTTATCAGGCATAACAATAATAGATGTTGCTTCACCAATGGTTGGGAAAACAAAGGTTTAGTAAACTGGTTAAAATGAAGTATGAAAAGTTGGTACTACTTTCATCAAGAAAATAAGACAGATATGAAGCAAGAAATACAGTCAGAGAAGTCTTCAGAAGCAAGTCAAAAATTATTTCAGAATTCGAAAACAAGGAGTGGTATCACCAGGTGTTTCTAATTGATATAACTTGTCACCTAAATGATGCTAATACTGGTTAAGGGAAATATGAAGTTATTGACAACATGTTTGATATGATTTTTGCATTTCAAATGACACTTGGTATTTGGGAACAATGGATAAGAACAAATATCTTCATTCTCTTTCCCATGTTGTTATTGCAACCAGACATTACTCAAGTGCCATTCATGACACCATTCTCTGTAGATGTGAATTTATTGCCAGGAGGCTTACTTGTAAAATGTGTTTTGATACACTGTTAAAAAGAGAGAATTCCATCAGGTTTGTTTGAAAGATTTCTACAAAACATATTTGGACAAGGAGAAATATTGTGCATTTTACAAACATGCTGTATCAATTATTTCGCTATTTGGAAACACACTTGTGAGCAGCCTTTTAGTTGGATGAAGCATATCAAATCACGAGTGAAAACATGAATCATTGATGTTAATTTTGAAAATTGTTTGCATTTAGCAACAACCTCCCGCAATACTGACATTCATGTGCTTAATTCTGCCAAACAAAAATGGACATTTCTCTAAAATTGAGAATCTTTCTCTAAAATCTCTATTTTTGAAATCTAATTCTGATCTCGTAAGTATGTTTAATTTTCAATTGTGTTTTATTTTCTCTTTATAAAAGAAAGAGAGAAATATTTAAAGAAAAAAATAGTTGGCTGTGTGGCTCGGTAGGAAACCTCACTTCTAAATCAGGCACAGCTGCTGAAAAGGCTAACCATCCCAAACTTAAAAGACTGTCATTTGCACTCAGTTTTAATGTAAATGTGTCAAACAATAACATATTCTGAATATTTTTTAAAGTTTAACTTCATGTAACACGTGATGAAGAAATGCATGTCTGCATACTATTTAAATGTCTAAAAGATGCCTATTATCCAAAGGAAAAAAATGTCCACATTTAGGGTTTATATTTGTATACCTTTGTAAAAGCCAGAGGTCATTACATCAATTCTTGTTGCTTTTTATCATTTTCTGTAACATTTAATTTTGGGCCATGCTCTTTTGTTTTGTTTGTATAGCTTTATTTAAATTCCTTTTATTACTAAATCCAATGACAAGTTACATGTTTCAAGTAATTTTTTAATAACACTGATATTAGGTTGGTTATCTTTGAATTAATTTGAATTGGGAATTTTGAGATGATAAATATTTATAACTGTGACTGAAAATTATATGGGCTGTCGCGACCCAAAGTCAAATTAAAAAAAACTTTTAATATACAAAAATAAGTAATACCAACACCTACTAGAAGAGTTTTTTTGTAATACAAGTTATTCTCTAAAACAATGCATTGGTTCAAATGGGCCACCTTGAGGGCAGAAATATTGCTAAGCAGGTAAAACAGGTGGAATATTTTTCAGTAAAATCACTGTAAAGTGCCTGAAACCAGCAATGATAGTTTTAACTTTGGCAACCGTATCGCACGCTGGCACATTTTTCCCACTGATTTGTTGTATATCATCTATGACATCTGTGATAATCATATTTTCTGTGCTACTGTATTTTCTGTCTTAATTATGAAGTGGAAGAGAAATTCTTACACAACAATTCTTATAAATTTCAAACCACAGGTGATCATGTTTGTTGGAAATTCTAACAACAGTTATGGCTACTCAGCATTTATCTGTAAATGAAAAACAAGTTCGAGAGTAGAGCTTGAATTAGCAGTTCCAAAATAAAAAAGAAAGCTGTATGTGAGTATTGGCCTGTGTTTTGTTTCATGCACTGGAGGGAAAACTCTCAACATGGATTCAAGAATCACAAATGAATGGTTTTATTGTATCAAATTTGCTCAAAGCAAAACAATAGATTTTGTTGCCTCTGTAGGGGGATGCAGTTATTTTATGAATAGGTACAATTTATGCTTAAGAAATCTTAATAAGCTTGTGAAAAAGTTCTCTCTTCAGCCAGAAGTCGGATGGCTTCAACTGCATGTATAAATTTACAAAACGAATATGGTTTCAGGTTGTATCAAATCGCCAATATGGATGAAACTCTCATGTCATTTGATTTGTTGTCAAATCATATTGTTGATATTAAAGATTCTAAGATCATTTTTATGAAGACTGCAGGTCATGAAAAATGCCATTTTACCATAGTTTTCTGCTGTATGGCAGATAGAATCCATTTATCTCCTACAGTTGTTTTTAAGCAAAATACTGCCTAAGGGTGTAAAAATTCCCAAGGGGAGTTTTAATGCATGCTCTTGAAAAAGGCCGGATAGAAGTGTGTGATGCCTTGGATTGGCTGGAAAGAACATGGAGCCAAAGAAAAGGCCGTATATTTAATAAACCATCCATACTGGTTTGGGGCTCAATTCAAGGCTCATCCATCTCACAGATGAAATTAAAACAAAAATGGCTGTAATACTGAGAGAACTGACATTGGATGACATCTAACCAACCACTGGATATGTGTTTAAAAAGACAGTAGATAGGCTTATATCTAATCTTTGGATGGAGTATGTGGCAACAGAAGTGAATCCATAGTGAAAAGTGGATATTTTAAAAAAAAAAGTAAAACTAGTAATTGTTGCACAATGGATAAAAGATCCATATTTGGGGGATGATGAATAGCATCAGAGTTCCATTCGTAGCTAGAGCTTTTAAAAAGGGAGCATCAGTAACTGTATATGTATTAGTGGCAGTGAGGATGATTTTGTGTATGAAGAAACCGTAAATTATAGTATAGAAAATATTGAAAATTACGATATGCATCCAGTCATTCCAATGAATAAAAGTGAATTTTATGAACTGTTTGGAAACTGATATTCTGACACAGACTTTGAAGGATTTATATAATCTTCCCCCCCCCCATCAAGATTGCATTCAAAACACCTAAAAGTAATTTCAAAGTAATTTTCCTTTACCATTGCATTTTTTATGCATTAATTATTTACAGTGTTCTGTTATTATTTCTAGTTTTGGTACTTTTCTATTAGGCAGGCACAAATCAGTATCATGTTTTTCATTTTGATGACAGTATAACAAACCAGCAATATAAACAGTTTTGAAAATAAAACAACTTATTTTCACGAAAACAAAAGCTTAAAGCTTATTTCATTTAAAAGTATTTTTTCATAAACATCAGATATATAGAGGTTTTTTTTCATAAACTTAAGAAATATAGAATTTGGAGATTTATTTCTTGCGCCTGGCTAATTTAAAAGCACCTATATTTTTTACAAGATTAGTGGATCTATATAAGCCAAACCCATAATTTAGCTTTAGAACAAGTTCCAAAGATCCTTGGCTTGTGCACGAAAATATACAGTAGATAATTAAAATATAAGAGCTATGAATGTAGCATATGAAAAATTTAAATAAATATTAACTCAAGCTGTGACATTATTTGACATACAAATTCATTAAAACATGTGCCAGTCCTTCTAATGGCATTTAAATTTGCAACAAAACAGTCATGTATGTGAACTTGACAGTGCATAAATTTGCTTATATAGGAATCTAAATGGTATAGTGTGGATGGGGATGTTTTTTATTGCATTATTGTGCCAAACCCGAGTCTTTTTCAATGTTTTGAGTGTGCACACCAGTAAAACCAGTCCTGTAACTTTGAAAATACATAGGTTGTTTTTTTTTTTTTTTCAACCTCCGATTGCACAGTATAATGGCCAGGTATGCGGCAGGTGGTTGGTGTGCATAGTAGGCAACTGCGCGTCTCCCCCTCCACACGCTCTGTCACTGGCGTATTCAACACGCCATTTTCTATTGAGTTGCATTCATGTAAACATGGCTGTCGCTATTGATTCTCCCGCCAAGCGTGAATTGCGAGCTGTTATTCATTTCTTGCAGGCAGAAGGGAACAGTGCAGCGGATATTCATCGAAGAATGCTTTGGAAACAGCTTGTATGGAAACAGCTTTATGAGTGATGGCGTTGTTCGTGAATGGTGTCGAAAATTTAAAGATGACTGAACTGATGTGCATGATGAAGGGGGTCAAGGACGCAAGTCTGTTGCTACCGACGACATTGTTCAATGAGTTGACCAAGCGGTTAAGCAAAATTGAAGGTTCACCATAAGTGAATTATCGATGAAATTTCCGGAAGTTTCAAGATCTTCCCTATACTCTATCGTTACTGAACAGTTGCACTACAGAAAAGTTTGCGCTTGTTGGGTCCCACAGATGTTGACTGATGACCACAAAACTCGCTGAATGGTTGCAGTGTTTGAGTTTCTTGACCATTACAATACTGACAAAGAAGAGTTTTTGAAATCCATTGTGACAAGTGATGAGACATGGGTTCAATATGACACGCCCGAAACGAAACGACAATCACAACTATAGATGCACACAAATTCTCCAAAGAGACCCACAAAATTCAAACGAACCTTTAATAACCGTAAGGTTATGGCAACTGTTTTTTTTTTGGGGGGGGGACCAAAAAGGTGTATTGTTTGTGGAGTTTATGCAGCCTGGAACAACAATTAATGCAGATTCATATTGTGAAACTTTGCGATGCTTACGGAGAGCTATTCAAAACAACAAAGAGGCATGCTGACTTCTGGAATTGTTCTGATCCACGACAATGCCCGTCCTCACAGCGCTCGTGTAACCCAACGGCTCTTTCAGCAATTTCAGTGGGACATTTTCGAACATCCACCATATAGTCCCGACGTAGCGCCGAGTGACATCTGTTCCCTGAACTGAAGCAGTGGCTTGGCGGGAAGCGCTTCCAAAAGGACGTGGAGCTGAAAGAAACCGTCACAACTCACTTCCAGTCATTGGCGGGGACATTTTATAAAGAGGGTATTGCAAGGCTTGTTCACAGATATGACAAATGGCTCAATTGTCAAGGTGGTTATGTAGAGAAATAGCCTGTATTGTACATTACTTTTGGTAATAAAATCTTTTTTGTATATTCACCCGTGTTTTCTTTATAGCCTATCGGAGGTTGAAAAAAAGTAGCCCTCGTACTTCATTGCTTAATCTGCTGAAGGCAGGTCTCAAATTTTGGTATATTTATTTGTTGTTAAATGCAGGAGAAAAACAGAGAAATTTTCTATAAAAATAAAACTAGGTAATTGAAGACTGGGCTGCATTAGCCCAAGTGTAGGTCATATATATATATATATTTAAGGTTGAAAATGATTAACACAAGTTCTCAGACTACTGTAGATTTAATTTGGATTAAAATGCAGCGTTAATATTGATTATACACTTACCAGAAAAAATATTCGTACACAAGGGGAAAAACTTCATGCTGAAAAAGCTGTGACCTTTGAATTTTTTTATCAATCATTTATTATTCATTTCACTAATTTTTCAGTAAATTTTTTCATATGTGTAAATGCATGAAATTTTTTATAGCAAAGAACAAAAAGTCTATATATACAGTCAAAAGTCGTTAATTCGGACACCCATAATTCGTAATGATCTATAATCCGGACCTCAAAACTAAAAACTTTCTGCGCATGCGCCACTTTGACACATGCGCATAGGCGTTTACGCATGCTCGTAAGACCTTTTACGACTGCGCATATGAGTGTGCGCAAGTGCAGAATACGTTTTCGCGTGCGCGTTTTATGTATAATGGATGTATAAGCTAAAATTATCTAATTATCTATTTCAGTTAATGTTGATGATTGCGTTGTTCCTTAATTTTCGAATTGGATCCGGCTTATTATTTTTTGCAGACTGTAAGAGCAATTTTATAAAAGTAAGCTTAAACTTTCGATTATATCAAATAGAATTTCCGATATATATTTGTTAATATGTAAAGGATCTAAAGCGAAAGTATGTTTTGAAATCCGAAATCTGTTTATCAATTTCACGCTGCTCGGCGGGGGGAACGCCGTGGCGGGCGCATAATGAATTGGAAGTTGATCTGTCAGCACTATCCTTATCTTCAGCGCAGATGTTTTTATTTTATTTGGCTTATAATTGAAGATCAGATGTTTTTATTTTATTTGGCTTATAATTCCTTACCAAATGTAGTATTTCACCTCGATATGCTCCGTCTTTGATATGATTTAAAACAAGTTCCTCGTCGCTTCCGATAGCGAAGAAAAGTGACAGAGGTTATTAAAAACGAAAAAATTTCGATTGACAAATTAGTCGGTGTTCTTGACTCAGCAATTATAGGACTTGAACAGCGGAACTTTGTAACTGAACAAGAAATTATGTCTGTTTAATAGAATTAAAGAGAAAGTATTATCACATGAAACGAAGCAAAACTTTAACAACTTACATTGAAAGAAATGTTTATTTAAGTAAACAAATAAATATTAAGCTTTTTCTTTTTGCAAATTTTGATACCCTTTAGATCATAATTGTTCTTTATTTCATAAATTACGGTTTCATATTTTTAATTTTAGAATTTCTGCGTGCCATCTTACGAGATTTAAACTGATGATCTATAATCCGGAATCGCCGAAGTCCCGACGAGTCTGGATTAACAACTTTTGACTGTACAAGTTTGCCAACTCTGCCGCCATACAAACCCAGACCATAATATCTTCTGTGGTGTTTGACCGTTGGTACGAGATTTTCTTCATCAAAAGCAGTGCCGCTCTTGTGCCATATTAGCTTCCTTTCCTTGATTCCAAATATGCAAGATTTGCTTTCATCTGAAAATAAGGCAGTTTTACCAAATATTTGAGTGTTATTTACATATTCGTTAGCAAAATCCACGTTTCGTACTGTTGTCATCTGATATATATGGCTTCTTACGCACTACATGGGCACCATACCCATTCTTCTTTGTAATTTTGGGAACAGTATCCTCATGGACGTCCTTCCCAAAAAAGTTTTTGATGCTTTTATTTATTTGAGAAGTAGTTACTGTAGGATTCTTTTCACAGACTGCTACAAAATAGTCTGTTTTTCGCCTACGGCTAATTTTCTAGGGGGCTGAAGCGTGGCTTTGATAAAATAAAACCAGTGGAATTGAATAATTACATGGCATTCTGGACAGAGGAAGGAGTCCCTCCTAAGACCTGTCCAATTTCACAGTAAGTTTTTCTTTCTTTTCTAAGTTTCAGGATATCTTGTCAGCTGTAATTTCTTTAGTTTTGGGGGACCATCACCACAAACTTTAAACTAGTACAAAACACAATTTATTCAAACAAAAATTGATCACAAACTAAAACAGAACTGTTATCGCAAGCATAAGCATTCCTGCTAATAAGGGAATTCCACTTTTTGATGTGTACGGAAATTTTTTCTGGTACAAAGTGGTTTTTTCTGGTACATCTAATTTATTTTTGTGTTGAAAACACTGTTTTTAAACTAACAAGCCTTGTAGAAAATCCTGGGATTCTAAAAGAAAGCTCAACAAATGAGTATTCAAAAGAAAAATATCAAATAAAATTTATACCTCACTTTGGTAAATATGACAACTTTTTTTCTATGCATGCATGGATATTTTTTCTGGCAAGTGTATATTATTTTACACATTCAGCTAACATCTAATACAGCTCATACTGAGATTCTAATTTTAGCATAACTTTGCAGTATTATCAAAATTCAATAATAAATCATTAATTCAATGAACTGGTTTTATTTAATTCATTAATTACTTAATAATAGTCATCAGAATGTAACCGTAAGCTGACATTTGTGCAAGTTCATCTAAATTTTACAAAATTTTAAATTGAAATTGGTGTTTTTTGTATCATAAATCACTATTTTTCCCTCCCTTTTACAGCAAGTATCTTGATCTAAACATCTAAAATTAATATTTCGGTACTTACTTATTAACGCAATCAGGCCAAAATTCGCATAAATGGCCAAATTTGGCGACCCTACTTACGACAACCCTACGTGTTATACGTAGTTTTGTAAAAAGAATTTATTTGTAAAAAGAAAAAATAACACTCGGCGTGTACTACCACAGGAATGGGTTTTCGGTGGAATTTGCCGAGAAAAGAAAGAGACTTTTTTGGTTACTGTACCTAACAGATGTGCCGTTACCCTCATGGAAAAAATTTGCGAAAATATCAAGGAAGGAAGCATCATTTATTCGGATTGCTGGAAAGGTTACAATACAAGTGAGTTCGAAAATGCTGGATTTCTGCATCGAACTGTTAATCACAAATATAACTTTGTGGATCCCAACACGGGCGTTCACACACAACACGTAGAGCGCATGTGGGGCTCAGCCAAATGGCGCAACTAAAAACAGAGAGGAACAGCCCGTCATCATCTTGACTCATACCTTATCGAATTTATATGGCGCCAAGCTCAAGCTGTTAATGGCGAAGACGGTTTTCAATCAGTGTTAAAAGCAATAGCCAAAAGATTTCTCCCTAAAAAATAATTCTGCAACTTATTCAAATTCGAAACCGGAAGGGTTTAATATCTAATATTATATAATTAATAATTAATTTTATATTTTAAAACAAAATAATATAAAAAACTGTATTAAAAATTATCTGTAATTAATAAATGTACATTTTCTTTCTATTCATACTTTTTTACTCAAACTTACAAATCGCGCCAACCTGGTTGCGATAATACGTAAGTACCAATATTTCTAATAATTTGATTTTAATCTTTAAAAAAATCTGCTATATTATCAAAATAATGAGAACAATTAATAATAAAATATTAACTGTAGGAACTGGTTTTATTTTATTCATTAATTTCTGTAGTATTAATCAAATGCATCAAAATGTAACCTTAAACTGACATTCATATAAGTTATCTGAATTTTACAAAATTTTGAAATTGGTATTTTCTGTATAATAGGATCATTAATTGTTTTTTTCCTCTTTAGCAAATATCTTGATCTAAGGGGCTGTCTGTTGGCGGTAGTGGGGAGTGGTAATTATATGAATAATAATTTAAAAAAAGGTATCTGTATGACAGACACAAAATTATAGAATTATCTTGAGTATTATTCAAAAACTAGAAATGATGGAAAACATTAGGTTAAATAAATAAAATTGATTCTAAGTAAAATCCACATAACTTGGAATTTTCTTATGTTACTTTTAAAAAATATCTTTCATTGATGTAATTTTTAATGCATGAACAGTTTGTTGATAGACTTTAGTCTTTCTAAAACATAAAATTTAATTTTAGGTTTTGGATCTGGAAGGTGGAGAAAAAGGAGAATGGGGTTTTAAAGCGTTGAAACAAATGATAAAAATAAACTTCAAAATGGTATGTTTAGTTTGTATTTAGTTCAAAATAAGAAAGTATCGTTAAAAAACTGCTAATATTATCTTGAAATATTTCATAAAGTTGCTTTGGAAGCAGTAGGCTGTTTGTCAACTTTGTGACATTATAAATTATACTCTGCTAAATGGCAGTGTCTCATGTTATTGTTTTTTATTTATCTAAGTATTTACTTCCTGTCAGCAATTTTTATTTATTTATTATTTATATATTTTTTTATGTGAATAAATATCACATTTAATTATTTAGTCATTCTGTTCACTGTCATGAGTAATGAAGCTGGTTGCTGTATCGAGACCAAATTTGAATTCTGGCAAAATTATGAATATTTGTAGTTGTTTGTCACTTCCCTTGCAGATTTAATACTGCACCTTTATTTTGTGTTCTAAACTTGATGCCATGACCGATGAGTTTGGTCTTTCCTACTAAATATTTGGTGAGCAAGTATCTAGCCCTTGAAATAATTTATCTTCTTTTCAGCTTTAAGATATTTTACCAATTATCTAATAGTTATAGTACCTCTTTCAGTATCATGATTAATGTATTAGAATTAGTCAGTAACTAAGCCATCCATTTCTACCTTAAGTAACTTAACCAAAGTTATAGCAGAAATTTGTAGTATTGGACATAGTCTTGTAACTCATACTTCCCATGAGTTGTAATTTAAAATTTATAATACAGTAATATATACAATACAGTAGTAATATTTTTGATATAGTAGTGAATAAAATTTGTGGATTAACTTGTAAATCATATACAGTAGTGATAATGTCTGATGCATATTGGTGTAAACTAATAAAAATATTTAATGGCCAGTATGCAAAATCAACAATTCATACCATATAAGCAAGATGAGTGACTAAAGTAGAGAATTATAAAGATATAAAATAAAGTTGTAGCTGCATAAAATAGCAGTCATAGTTTTAAATGCCAGTTACAGATCCAAAAGTTAGATAAAGTGAAAATCTAATTATTAAAAAAGTAAAAGTAGTACAATATAATTTTCACAGAGATATGCAGAAAATAATGCAATGTTTTTTAATAATAAAAGATTTATATTGCCTGAAAAGTTACATTTTTCACAGCAGGTGGTGATTAAGTTTTATCAAAAGTTTGTATAGAACAGAAAAAAAGTGATAAGTGAATGGGGCATTAGAATTTTAACGAATGGTTTTACATACATAGTCACCACAGTACGGCTTTATTCCCCAGTTTTGACAGAGAACATTTTGAGGGACAGATCCAAGAGTCTCTCACCCCTGTGCTACTGCCACCAAACTTCTCAAAAAGGCATTCAGCTCACCAGTACTTTAAGTAAGTCATGCTGTACAAATATAGACACACAGCAGTGTGTCAGCTAAGTTCGGAATAGACGGAAAAGAAAATAATGACGTGTTGTATCTTACATGAACCATTTCGAGCTACTTTTGACCCTCCATTGCTCAAAAACTATTAGACGTACAGACTTGCAGTTATGAATGTCTCATAGAGAGCCTTCAAACACATAGAATTGGAAATTTCATTAATCTACCTCTTATGGTTATGGAATTATTAAGGTCTGAAAAGTCATTTTTATCATTCACTGACTTACTCACTCATCAAAAACGTAGACCACTTCTAAATGACTTAGGAACTTGAAATTTGGCATCAAGGTTGATCATTAGGCATATACAAAGGAAAATATCTAAAAGTTCAAAAAACTACATTATTATCAAGGTTAAACGAAATAATGCTCATAATGAGCATTTGACGTCACCGGTAGATGGCATTGCACTGATCGCCTGTTTCTGCACCACTCAGATGCTAACCAACTTTGCAGAAAGTGCAGAATAAAAACCTGTTTATAAGAGATGAAATGATAGTGCAGGACCACTTCTTTTTTCATTTTGGTAGTGGGTTTATGTGTAACTACAAGGCGTGATTTTTATCATAACATGATATTGCGAAAAGAAGGTAAACAGCTTTCAAACAATAAAAGCATTGCTGTTCAGTAACTCAAATTTAAGTAATGAAGCAGATGTTAAATGCAAATGAAACAGTAGAAAATTAAAAAAAAAAAAAAAAGGAAACATGAATCTATTTTAAAATAAGATTTGAACATTCATATTGTTTAATAAATAAAAATAGCTGTTTAAACGTATTGTTTACATTTTTACATCTCTTTAAAAATCTAGAATTTCAAAAAACTCCATGATTATCGAGGTTACACTTCGACAATTTAATAATTAAGAAATTGGTAATACAAAAAAACCAATGCAGTGTAAACGCAGCATTTCCACCGTTATGGAAAATATAGAAATTGCTAATAAGAATTGCTGATTGCAAGTTAATTACTAGTTAGAGATGTCAAGTTTTTTTAACTTAATTTATTGACAATTAAAACTTGCTAAGTTAGAAATCCGATATCAAAGAAAGTAATAAATTGTTTTTTAAATGAATTGAAGAACGTTGTACATTCCTACAGCTGTGATTAAACGAATTGGTATGGAACTTGCCATCCATTAGATCTCAACTCTTTTGACGGTGACACCAACTACACCGAACATCGTTTCTCCCAAATTTGGCCCCCTTTTCATATTTATGTTGTTATGATACTATTGTACACTTAAAAATATCCAGGTATTCTCTGTTATTGAAACCTGGTGCTAATGATTTATGAGCTAAAAACCATTAGCCACTGTACCAGTTTCATAATATAGCTGAAATTACAAATGTTCAACATGAAAGCTATCATTCATAAGAATGGCTGTCAAATGTGTGATGATACCAAAAAAGGGTTTCAGCTGTAACTCTTATATGATGGAAAATAATGTCTTATTATGGTTAGTGATGATGGTCAGTCTTTATATATTTAGGATTTCAAGTATACCTATAGCCAAAAGTCCCAAGATGTAAAGTCTGGGGCCCATTTATGTAAAAAATGATGAGCATATGAATTTTTTTTTTAATTTTGTAGAGAATTATTTTTATGAATCAGAATAATATAGTAGTATTTTATAAAAGTATTTTTTATTGCAGGATTATGTTTTTCTAGGCAGTTAGCCCTGTTCATGCGATGCGTGCGTTGTTATATAACAATTTCAAATTAACTAAAAGTGGACTGTACTAAATATTTTATTCGACAACAAATCAAATGCGTGCTATCTTTTAAGCGATGACTTACTACCAACAACAACAGCAATAAAACAAAAACTGAGTAAGTGTTTACAGGGTTGCTGTAATGAACATCTGCGCCATGCAAGGCGCCAAGAAGAGAAAAAATGACATAATCTTACAGTTAAATAGTCCTAATGACTTAACATATCCCCCGGCATTGAAGGGTTACTTCAATAATTTTGTGCGATAATACTCATAATAACCTACAAAATTGTACAATTACTACCTTATACAATAAAGCAATACGAATAACATCTCTTAATTCAGTATAATAATATACAATTTTCAATACAAAATTTTTATACACAATACAAGTTACAATACAAGTTTTATAATAATAAGCTAACACTTAACTAACTTAGGAAGCTTCTTCTTGGGGTAAAATTGCAATTTTTGTAATTCCACGCTTAATGATGCCCTTTGCTGTCTGTATTTCTACTACTCTAACCTTACCGTCAACTCCAGGAAAAAGTCTTGTAATGCGCCTAACAGCCATCTACAGACAGGAAGCTCATCCTCCTTAACTAGTACTAGCATATCTATTTTAATATTCGTTTGTTCTACCTTCCATTTTGAACGCTGTTGTAGTGTGTTTAAATAGTCCCTATGCCAACGATTCCATATCAACTGGACAAATCTGGTAGTTCGTTTCCATCTTGAGAGTCTGTTTTCAGGTATATTAATTAATTCAGGTTCTACTATAGCATTCAAGGGTCTGCCAATGAGAAAATGACCTGGTGTTAAGGCCTCTAAATCATTTACAACGGAAGATAAGGGAGTAATGGGGCGAGAATTTAAAACAGACTCTATCTGAGTTACTACAGTTAATAACTCCTTGAAAGTCAACCTTGCATTAGCTACTATTCTTGACAAGCATTCATCTCTGCTTTAACAGATTTTTGTCCCGCTTTAATATCTTCTTTAAAGGATGCTTGGCCAGCTTCCATCTTTTCTTGGAATGCAGCCAAAACAGTGACGAGCTGCGTCAACAGTTCTTCCATCGCTCTCGTAATTGGCATTGAACCCCACTCCTGACACCAAAAAGTGTTGCTTGCGCACGCGTTCATGTTAGATTGAATGCACTAGTCCGATGAAAAGATAATAAAATTTAGTTTTATCACAAGAAATATAACACAACGTTGGATTTTTTCCTCAAAGATATTCGTACAATATCCCAATATCATTAATAGCTATATTTTAAATTACCAAAACATTAAATAAAACGCAATCCAAAAACAAGTACTAGGGGGCCAGAAAGGGAGTTTTTGAATGACCTGTTACTGATAATAAAGCATCGGTGTCGCTTGGGAATCTAACAAAGAAGAAATCTATAACGAAAGTTTCAGTGCAAAAAAAATTGTATAAAGAAATGATAATATATTTTATATATATTATGCAACACAAGGAGGGATAGCAAACACTAAATAATTAAGAAAAGTAATAAAATACTGGAGAAAGTTAATTTCACTTTGTTCACCTCAACTGTGTGAGAAAAGTCTCGATTTGAGTGAGAGTTGGCGTGGGTTTTGAGAATGTAGTGTGAAGAGCTGTGTAACGCGTATTTGCTCTATAAAATAATGTACATAATTAAATCTGTTTATTTAAAATGTGCAGCAATTTTGGAGGAGTGTACTTCACACACTTATTTACTTACCCCAAAGAAGAAGGGTCTAACGAAGCTGTGCGGCCAAGAATCCTTGGTACTCCTAAGTATCTTCGTCCTAGGATCTATAGAAAAATAGAAAAGAAATAGATTATTATCAGGATGTTGGGATTTATTGAAAAAAGTCATTTGATTATGGACCACTGCCAGGAGGCGACCATTTGCGTCGGTGATCGCAGCGCATCCTCATCTCGGCGAAATTGTTTCTGGACAGGAAAAAGAGTAAAATTACTGGTTACAGTTAAAAAAATAGTCAATTGCATTTATTGAATTAAAATATAAATAAAAAAAGACTTTTATATATATATATATATATTAAATGTTAAATGCACGTGCTGTTATATTTTTAATCCTTCGGCTTAGCTTTTTCTATGCTAAAATAAAACAATTTTTATTACAATTCTACTAAAAAATAGCTAACTAAATACAAAAATAGGTGACAGTATGTATGTTTTTCGCACTGTGAAAACAGACCGTAGCTAAGTTATAAGATTTTGAATAACGTAGTACTCCACCCAATTTAAGTGATATTTCACGGATTTTATTCCAGATTCCCATAGTCCACCAAAATTAGGTGTCCGTGGGGGAATAAACTTCCATACTATTCCTTCTTCACTTAAATAATCTGCTAATTTTTTGTCAGGATTTCTAATTAAATTGTTAATTCTTTGCAATTCGGCATTTGCGCCAACGAAGTTCTTTTGCGTTGTCTGAGAAAATGATTGAGCATTTTCCGCGCCTAGCAATAAATCTCTTTAAGGTGGCAATAAATGCGTCAGTGGTGAGGTCACTCACTAGTTCGAGATGCACTGCCTTTGTTATAAGGCAAATGAAAAGAGCTAAATATACCTTATGAAGAGTTCCTTTCCTCTGTCCCTTGTACCTAATAAAAAATGGACCGAAAAAATCGGTGCCAACATGATTAAAGGGTGAGCTCGGATTTATGCGCTCTGCAGGTAATGACCCCATAATTTGTTCGATAGTGACTGGTTTATTTTTACTACAAATTATGCATTCATGGGTAATCTTTCTAGTTAAATTCCTATCTTGTAATGGCCAAAATTTCTGTCTCGTAAAACACAATAATGCTTGCAAACCTACGTGTAAATATTTCCGATGATAATGCTCAGCAATCAGCTTAGTTAATTTGCATTTAACAGGCAAAATTATTTGATGTTTTTGTGAAAACATTACATTGGCCCCTTGTATACTCTCATTACATTATTTGCATCCAAAAAAGGGTTCAAAGAAAGTAAATTACTTTTATTATTAATGGGTTTACCTTGTGCGAGAGAGTTGTAATCTAAATAAAAACTACATTTTTTAACCTCTCTTACTAAAAAGGATTCTGCCTCATTTAACTCCTTTGAACTTACCCCTCCTGTTCTTCTCTGTGCTCATTTCTGTTTTGCACACCCAGAGTTCCAAATAAACCTGAAAATATAACTAACAATACGTAATAATTTTAAATAATTGTTAGTGATATCTAGGACATTATCAATAAATTTTGAAGGCAAAGTGCATAAACAAGCAATGTCAGTTCTTTTTCTCAGTTCATTAGAAAATGTCTCTGTTTTTTCTAATTGTTCAAAGTCAATGTTCTTGTTAGGTATGACACCTTCACTCAAGAATGGAGGACCTTTCTACTGCAGATCAGCATCATGCAGCTTGTCAAAATTCAGTCCTCGGGAAATAAGGTCTGCTGGGTTCTCCTCTGAACGCACATAATTCCACTGGCATGTCTGTGTTAGCTCTCGGATCTGCAACACTCAATTAGCAACAAAAGTTTTTAGTACATGCGGAGGATTCTGAAGCCATGCTAACACTATGGTTGAGTCACACCAAAGACATATTTTACTGATGTCCAATTTCAGTAAAGGCACCACCTTTGTAACAAGCTGTGCTAGCAGTACAGCTGCGCAGAGTTCCAGTCGAGGTACTGTCAATGGTTTTAGTGGAGCTACTCTTGACTTGCTGCAAAACAAATGTGAAGATAAATTATCGTCACTTCTACAGCGTAAATAGATGGCTACTCCGTATTCGTGTTCTGATGCATCTGAAAATCCATGAATTTGTATCTCAGAAAAACTATCCTGTAAAACATATCTACTGACTTGCAAATTGTTGATAGATTGCATTGAATCAATAAAAAGTTGCCATTCCTTAATTATCCTTTTGGGTAGCGGATCGTTCCAATCAAGCTTCAATAACCAAAGTCTTTGGATGAAGATTTTTGCTTTTGTTATCCCTGGACCAAGCAGTCCTAATGGATCATAAATGCGAGCAATATCAGACAACACTGTTCTCTTTGTGTAAGTAGGTGGTTTCTTGATCGTTGATTTGTACGAAAAACAATCTATCTTTGAATTCCATAATAATCCTAAAGTTTTGATGCTCTGATCGTTATCGAAATTACTGAAAGAATATTCCTCTTGTCCATCCAGAAACTGCAAAAGATCAGGATGATTAGCACACCATCTGTGCAGACACATTCCTCCTTCGATAATAGGTTAATAAATTGCAATTGTAATTCTTTAGCCTCTATTAGAGTATGGGCTCCTGTGAAAAATCAAATAGTTCGTCTTGAACTAACCCTCCATTCAGCAGAATATCATTTAACGAAATTCCAGTAGTCGTAGGAGCAGTGGCATCGAACACTACCCTAAGTTTAGTGCTAGGTTTCTCGGGCCTGAAAACTCCATGGTGAGGAAGATAATATGAGAAACTAGAGCTATCCCCTTCATCAATTTCTTCGGAATGGTCTAATTTATTATATTCCTTAATGAAAACTTCATATAAGTGTTTCATTGCGGGATTGCGAGTGAAGTGTTTAAGTAGATAATTCAGTCTTTTGCTAGTGTTTTCTCTCGATTCGCCTAAAAGGCTAAGTCCTTCCAGTAAGTTCCTTTCCACTACATATCTGCCATCATCTTGCATCGTGTGTGTACGAAGAATGTGCTGTTCACAAAATTCTTCTTCCTGACTTTTCACTTTTTTTGCTTCATTAATACCTTCAATCTCCCAAAACCTTCTCATGTTGTCAGATAAATGATCCACATTTTCCACAAACCCACAATAATTATCAACATTGCCTTGCTGCGGCATGCGTACTGACCCGCTAACGATGTATCCAAAAACTGATTGATGGAGAATCAGGTCTTGTGTATTTATTCTATTTGTTCCCAGTAATTCAAAAAATATTTCGTTAGATAATAAAACATGTATTTGACCAGGTTTATAAAACTCTGGATCAACTAAACCAATGAGTTGCAACTGCTTAACATCAGCAATGTTTATATATCTAGCAGGTGTTACGCGAGTTATTTTTGGAACAATAAAAAATTGTAAGGTACGAATAAAATCTCTAGTAGTGTTAGCGA